>NC_137773.1:1826743-3026743 GCF_963455305.1 Plecotus auritus
TGAAATGCTTCTCTCCTGGATTCACCTCATCTTGGGGAGTCTGCGCTGGGTGGTGGGGGTCCCCAGATCCCTGCGAACCCCGTTCCCGTGCCAACAAGTGGCTCCTGCACAAAGTGTGCGTTTTATGTTGTTAATAAACAGAACATAGTTCCCCGAAGAAACTACAGACACATGGACTTGGGTACCTTTTTCACTCTCTGGTCAAACCGTCATCTTCAGTTTAATTTCTCGGACCGATTCCAGAGATTTATCATGCCGTATGATTTTTTCCTAGCCTCACATGGGTACTATAGGTGGTTATTGGGACCATAATGACCTTATTTGAAAAATGAATACATTTGCATGTTTGAGTACTTATTTGCTCATTTAAAATGTGTATCTTAGTTTTAAAATGCGTTTAAAGTTGGTGGAAAGGACATCGAGAATACAAAGCATGAATCAGCTAGAAGCGAGGGAAACGAGGAAGAAGCGGGTGGGCGCACGCGCTGGCACCCGCGGTGAGACCGACGGGAGGAGCGGAGGGCGTCGGGCGTTGGCCGTGGTGGTGCCTGCTTCCCTGGAGGGCGACGCAGCAGCCAGCTTCAGGGTCCCCGGCTCGTCAGAGAACGCCAGTTCCTTTCCGCGCCATCCCGAGCCAGGACAGCAGCTCCCTCCCCCGAGAGGCAGGACAGAGCTTTATTGTGCTCAGTGCTTTTTGTCAGCACCTGAGTGCCGGGAGCTCTCTCTCCCCCCAGTTGCTCTCGTCCCAGTTGCTTGCTCACTTTGTGGTGGTTCTTTAATCTCTGGTGATTTACCTGTTTACCGCCTGCAGCGAGAACGTCTGTCAGAAAGTGGACGGAGATACTGTACTGACAAGGCACACATCTGTTCCGTGTTTCCCCAGGGAGCTAAGATGTTATCGTTTTATCAAATACTCGTGGCCCGGTGCATGGAATTTGTGCACGTTAAAAGGGAATTAATTAGAGGAAATATTTTAATATTGCTATTTGCCCTTTCTCTATAATACAAGTGTCAGAGATGAAAGAAAATTAGTAAAATGTATATGAAATCTTCCTCCTGTCAGAGTCTGGGGTGCACCACGGGAACCAGAGTCAAGTCCCCGCCCACCCACGTGCACCTTGAAATCGCATGAGACCCAGACCCGGCCAGCCCCACCCCCATTGGGCTAGATCCAGACCCGGCTGGCCCCACCCCTGTCAAGCCCCGCTGGGTGGGGGGCCTGGTCTCAGGTCGCCTGGCCTGGCGCCGGGGCGGGGGGTGCAGCCTGAGTTCCCCCGGCTTGGGCCAGGGGGTGCACCTTGAGGTACCCTGGCCCAGGCCAGGGGGTGCGGCCTGCGGTCCCCCATCAAGCCCCGCCAGGCAGGGGCGCAGCCTCAGGTTCCCCGGCCTGGCGCTGGGGCGGGGTGCGTGGCCTGAGGTCCCCTGTCAAGTCCCACCAGGCGGGGGGTGCAGCCTCAGGTCCCTGCTGATTGCTCATTAAGGGTCGTTACAGGAAGTCAACCTCCGCTGTGGGCACAGCCATTCTGTTACGGTGTGATGGTCAATTTGCATATTCCCTCTTTGTTAGATAGTATATTTATTGTTTTATTTTGGGGGCAAAATGATGCTCAGAGACTGAGATCATCTTTGCTAATAGCTTATTGAAGAACACGAGTTCACCACAGGAATTATAATGATTTCATAAGCCAGCAGCACAGAGGACATTGCCTCTTAATAAGCTAATAAAGGAGTAACAGCCCAAACCCGTGGTGGATTCATCACAGTGCCATTCAGGCGGGAGGTGGAAGGCATGAGGTCCGGGTGTGGAGGAGGCGGAGCTGAGCTTGAGGCCCGGACAGCAGGAGCTGGTGTTGCTAGGGCACGTTGCTAGGGAATGACGCGGGGGGTGAGGGGCAGGGGGTCTCCTCGAGGCTGCTGGACAGTCTTAGTCCTGCTGGTAGAGCGTCACCCCTACGCACAGGAGCTGTGTCCCAAGGGTCTCTGAAGGGTGTTTAGGTCAGCAGAGGTCGCCTTGCCCGGCCAGGACACCCCTGGCCACCCTCCCAGCCTCATGTGTAGTCTAACTGCCCCAAGCCGCACCCGTGCCTGCCTGTGCTCTTACGGGTACGTCTCCGCGGCCGCAGTAGCTGAGCTTCTGACTGCTCATCACCCAACCACTGAGATGGTGGCCTCCCACACCCCCCCACGGCTGACCTCACTCTTACAGCAAAGCAGCTTTACTCTTCGTTTCTGCCTTAAACAAGTGGCCTGGAAATCACGCCGAACCGTACACAGCACTTCTTTAATGAAACTGGGACCTCCTGTTGCAGTGTTTATTTTTGAAGTTCCCTGTATTACTCAGTTTAATCTTGAGTTGGATTATTGAAGTAGAATTTCACTTAAATTGTGTAATAGCTGGAACATCCATATCTCAGTTGTGAGTATGTGAAACACTTTATTCTTGTGTTATTATTTATTAATTATATTATTTTCCATACGAACAAGTGTAAACCTACTTTTGCCCACCCTGTGTATGTGTATGTACTGTATATATATGTGTGTGTATACATATATGTGTGTGTGTGTGTGTGTGTGTGTGTATTTACATATATAATACTAGAGGCCTGGTGCATGAAATTTGTGCATGGGGGAGGGCGTCCCTCAGCCCGGCCTGCACCCTCTCCAATGTGGGACTGTGGGATCAGGCCTAAACCGGCAGTCGGACATCCCTCTCACAATCTGGGACCACTGGCTCCTAACTGCTCACCTGCCTGCCTGCCTGATGCCCCTAACTGTTCCCCTGCCTGCCTGATTGCCCCTAACCGCCTCTGCCTGCCTGCCTGATCGCTCCTAACCTCTCTGCCTGCCTGCCTGATTGCCCCTAACTGCCCTCCCCTGCTGGCCTGGTTGCCCCTAACTGCCCTCCCCTGCCGGCCTGGTCTCCCCTAACTGCCCTCCCCTGCCAGCCTGATCACCCTAACTGCTCCCTCTTGCTGGCCTGATCGCCCTAACTGCCCTCCCCTGCCAACCTGATCACCCTAACTGCTCCCTCTTGCTGGCCTGATCGCCCTAACTGCCCTCCCCTGCCGGCCTGATTGCTCCTAACTGCTCTCCTCTGCCGGCCTGATCACCCCTAACTGTTCTCCCTGCCAGCCTGATCCCCCTAACTGCTCTCCCCTGCCGGCCTGATCACCCCTAACTGCCTCCGCCTCAGCCCTGCCACCATGGCTTTGTCCAGAAGGACATCCAGAAGGATCTCTGGTCTAATTAGCATATTACCTTTTTATCAGTATTGATATTACCAAAATCTTGGTTTTGATGTTATTATTGTTACTGCAGGCTGTCTTTGTTGTTCAGGAAGTCGCTCTTTGTTTTGGGGTTTGTTATAAGGGAATTCCCAAGTTCACATTTAAGAAAAAAAAAACAATTAGCTCATCTAAAACCATCTCTAAAATAATCAGCTTTGAGAGATGTCAGAGCTCACCGAGGACAGCCTTCTTGGCCAGCAGAGAAGAGGATCGCCTTGGTAACTTGGACAAGAAGTGTTAAGTGACCCGTGTTCTGTTGAGTTCAATGGGCTGTCTGTATTGTACGCTGATCGGTAACCTCTGCCCAGCCCTTAGAAAGCCCCGAGCCACTCTCCGTCCTCGTCCTCTCCCTTCTCTTCCCTGCGTTCCTCACGTGCTGTCCCGTGAGGAAAATCTTCAGCCTGCTCTTTGAACATCGAAGCACGCAGGATTTATCGGCTAACTAGCAACGCCGAAGCAGCAGAGAAAGGGCGCCTGACCCGTGGAATTAAGCTTACAGAGCAGCAAGGAATGACTCATGTTTTTTAATTCAATTCAGAAACCTCTCTTGGTTCAAAATCCTGTGGATGATAGGAGGACTAGTAAGTCAACAGTTTCTAATCTTAGGAAATTTACGTGCCTGCTTTTTTCTCTTACTTTGCTAGACTTTTCGTTCCTTTGATGGTATTTCATGCATTTTGTAACGTAAGACATTTTGAATGAATGACAATCCTACCCCATTGGACAGGAGGTAGAGCCTTTTGGGGATTAGGATCTTCTGGACCCCCAGGGCAGGAATGTGGAGGTGTAGCCATGATGGGCATCGGACCAGGCTTGATGTGGGCATCGTGTCGATGGGAGTGATCGCCCCTCCATCCCGCCAGGCGAGCAGACCCCTGGGCGATGCAGGGAGGCAGCTGGGAGCGCCCGGCAGAGCCCAGATGGCATGAGCGGGGCGTGGGAAAGGGCCCAGGACATTGACACACGGCGTGCGACCCACAACTAGGAAACAGCCCTCCGCTGCCACGCCGTTGTTTTCAGTGGGTTCTGATGAGCTTTGCTCAGTGAGGAGGGCCAGCGTGCATGGGGGCTGTCAGTCCAGTGCCTGTTCTGTGACAGGCAGGTAGCAGGGACAGAGGACTCAGCCGCCCGGGGCAGCCCTGCTCCCTGCCCCGGAGCTTTCGGTCCCGGGGGGTCAGACAGCGGCTGGGCTGTCTGGACAGGGGCATGGTCGTGAGGTGCGGTTGGAGTGGACCCCCTGAGGAAGGGGCACAGGGGAGAACTCCCCTGGCCCGGGCTCGCAAAGGTATACTGTGGAAGGCCCCACCTCTGAGTTACGGGGCGCGTCTGACGGCGGCGTCCCGCTGGGGCCCCGTCCAGCCCCTGCACGGTGCTTGGATCACGGCTGCTTCACACTCTTGAGGAGCCTGCCGTGGCTCTCGGAAGACAGGTCCTGAGGTGTGAATTGGGACCCGTCTTGGTCTGCTCTGGCCGTGGTAACCAAACCCCGGAGGCTGGGCGCCTTCAACAACGGGCATTTATTTCTCACGCCGCTGGCGCCTGCAAGTCCAAGGTCAGGTGTTGGCAGTTCGGAGCCGGTGAGAGGTCTCTCCTGGCTTGTGGTGGGTTACCGTCTTGCGATGCCTTCACTTGGGGTGAGGGGGTGGGGGGAGGGGGGAGAGAGACTGCAAGCTTTCTGGTGTCTCTTCTTATAAGGGCACTGATCCCATCACAGGGACCCTGCGGGGACGTGTTCTCCTCCCAGCAACCCCCGAAGGCCTCGTCTGCAAATGCCATTGCGTTGGGGGGGCGGGGCTTCAAAGATGAACGGGGGGAGGGGCAGAGCATTCAGTCCGCACCAGATTCCCGTGTGATAGTTCATTTGCCGTGAAAGAATACATTCATGCGTTTTCTGGAGGGGACAAAACCACGTGGACTAGACAGCGATTTGGGCTGGCTTTTGATTTTGCAAGATCAAGAAAAATCTCGAAATAAACAATGAAATTCCATTAGCGAAGAGCTTCAAAGGGCCGTCTCAGTGAAGTCAGTGAGTCTGTTCAGAGAAAGTTCCAGGCATCAGCTTACTGACCGCGCTGAAACCATCGCGTTTCCTTTGTTCTCCTGAAGTGGCGGGACTGAGTGGAAAACAGGCTTCCCAGTCTATCACGTACCCCGAAACCCCAGCACAATGGCATTCGTCTGGCTGCGAACCGGGCGGCTGCCGGCCTGTTATGTATGTTTTATTAAAGGTGCCAATTCCGGAGGGAGGCCTGCGAGCGGCCGGGAACAGGAGGCGCCGCCTTTCATCTCGGCGCTCCGGGAGACCGGTCAGCGGCGATTCCCGGCGCCCCTGTCCACCCGGGTGCGTGTTTACCGGGCCGTGTTCAAAGGCAGAGAAGAACAGAAAGGGGAAAGGAGGAAGATCGCGCATCCGGCTTTACGTTTCAGGACAGACTTCCAATTGCGATTTGACAAAACTACGTGATCACTTCCGGCTCTCACGGAATTTTCCCGGGGGGGTCTGGTGTCGGGGGCTCTCCTATGGATCCTTGTAGGTAATGCATTCAGACTTCTTTATGGCCATCACCCCAAGTAGGTCCCGTGGGGCCTCCGTTGTTTACAGAGTTGCCAGCGGCCCGCCCCAGGCGAAGGCTTCTGAAGCCACACGGGCGCCCCAGCCTGGCCGGAGGAGGCCCGGCTTCATCGGCTTCCTGGGCGCCGGGAGCAGGAGGCCCGAGGCAGGGGTGGCCATCGCAGGGCCTGGAGCCTGGCTCTGGGTCTTTCAGGCACTGATTCGGTTCCGGGTGCCAGGCCCTCGGCTCTGCAGCGGTAACTGCTTAGCTGGACACTTTGCTCGGCGGCCGCGAGGCTGCGGCTGTAACCTGGCTGAGGAAGCCTCGGGGTCCCTCCCCGCCCCCCCCCCCCCAGCGTGGGGGGTCGCCGTCCCCGGGGGAAGTGCGCTCTGTCATGTATGTGGCTGCGCTTTGCCTGCAGCCGGTCCGTGTGCACAGGCGGAAAGCGGTTTCTTTATTGCCCCAGGAGCTGGAGCTTTTCCATCCTGTTCTTTTTTTTTTTTTTTTTTAATATATTTTATTGATTTTTTACAGAGAAGAAGAGAGAGGGATAGAGAGTTAGAAACATCGATGAGAGAGAGACATCGATCAGCTGCCTCCTGCACACCCCCCACTGGGGATGTGCCCGCAACCAAGGTACATGCCCTTGACCGGAATCGAACCTGGGACCCTTCAGTCCGCAGGCCGACGCTCTATCCACTGAGCCACACCGGTTTCGGCTTCCGTCCTGTTCTTGATTCCGTTCGGGGAGGCGTGTCCCTGTGAACCGTGCAGTCCCTGCTCAGCACTCCGCTGCTGCGTGCCGGCCCCTGCGCCTGCCTTGGGGACCAGCATTGCCGGGTCCCTCGGAGCTGGAGCTGGAGGGCACCCCGGGAAGGTCTGGGCTCTCCGTGTGCGTCCATCTGCACCGTCTTTCCTCCTGAGACCCCTTGTGTCGGTCCCCCTCGCAGTGAGGGCCGCGCCGGGTCTGCCTGGAGCCTGGGATGCTGGGAGTCCCCCCTTTCTGCGCCCGTCCCAACGAAAGCCATGCTCCCATCTGGAACCCCGGCCCCAGGCGGCACCCCACAGCCACCTGTGCACTTCTCTTCCTCACCGTCTCTACGCGTCCCTCAGTCCCCGCCACACAGCAGCAGTGACCCAGCGCTCCCAGGCTGGTCCTGTGGTTCACGCATTTTACTGTCTGGGAAAGGCGACAGAAAGGGGGGCAGCCTGAACCCCAGCCGGCAGAACTTAGCCCCGACTGAGCCAGCTGTCCGCCGGCGGCACAGCCTGTCTGCCAGCGTGGATGGCACGGGTCCGGCGGCCTGGGTGCCCCGGGAGCGGGCCCTTCCGTGCCCTCCAGGCTCCTCACCAACGCTGCTCCCCTCCCGGCGCCACCCCTGCGCCCTCGGTCCCTAAGAGCTGTTTCCCTCGCCCTGTGGAGCCCCTGGAACCTTCCCTTTTTCCATTCGTTGAATCCTGTCCGTGTCAGACATGTGCTAAGAGCTGCCCATGCCTGTTACATGAACTGAACGTGAAATAAGTGGAGCATTTCATTCCTGCGCGGCCGAGGCGGGAACGCATGCTCTGTCACGGATGAGGGGCTGGCGGCTTTATGCTCTGGTTTGGTTATATTGGCCCCCAGCCCTGCCATAGCTTCTTGAGGGGAGACCTTCATCCCACATTCTCAGGTGACCCCAGTGTGCCCGGTCCCGGGCGGGGCCTGCGGAGCTGGTGGCCGGAGGGATGTGGGGGCAGGTGTGGGTGTGAAGCTCCCAGAGGGTGGGGCGGGGAGCTGAGGGGGCGGGGCCAGAACCCGGGACAGGGCGTGGCTTCTTCGTCCTTCCCGCCCCTTTTCTGGATTCACCGCAGTTATTCTCCCCTGCAGTTGGCAGCACTTTTTCCACAAAAAGGGGTTTTCTGGGAGTGCCATCAGCGCCAGTGTGGGAACCCCGCACCTTCCCTTCAGGCCCTCTGGGTAGGCCCCCGCCTGAGGCAGCCCCCCTCATCTCTCCAGCTCCTTCCTCCTTGAGCACAGGGCCCTGGGTGTGTGACGGGGACTGGGTCACCAGGGTCTCAGCGTGCCCGGAGAGCTTCGTGGGGAGACGTGGCAGAGGGATGGCGGAGGCCCTGGGTGTGACGGGGACTGGGTCACCAGGGTCTCAGCGTGCCCGGAGAGCTTCATGGGGAGACGTGGCAGATGGCAGAGGGATGGCGCAGGGCCCTGGGTGTGACGGGGACTGGGTCACCAGGGTCTCAGCCCTGCCCGGAGAGCTTCATGGGGAGACGTGGCAGATGGCAGAGGGATGGCGGAGGCCCTGGGTGTGACGGGGACTGGGTCACCAGGGTCTCAGCCCTGCCCGGAGAGCTTCATGGGGAGACGTGGCAGATGGCAGAGGGATGGCGGAGGCCCTGGGTGTGACGGGGACTGGGTCACCCAGGTCTCAGCGGTGCCCGGAGAGCTTCGTGGGGAGATGGCAGATGGCAGAGGGATGGCGGAGGCCCTGGGTGTGACGGGGACTGGGTCACCCGGGTCTCAGCGGTGCCCGGAGAGCTTTGTGGGGAGATGGCAGATGGCAGAGGGATGGCGGAGGCCCTGGGTGTGACGGGGACTGGGTCACCCGGGTCTCAGCGGTGCCCGGAGAGCTTCGTGGGGAGATGGCAGATGGCAGAGGGATGGCGGAGGCCCTGGGTGTGAGAGGGACTGGGTCACCAGGGTCTCAGGGTGCCCGGAGAGCTTCGTGGGGAGATGGCAGATGGCAGAGGGATGGCGGAAGCCCTGGGTGTGATGGGGACTGGGTCACCAGGGTCTCAGCCCTGCCCGGAGAGCTTCGTGGGGAGACATGGCAGATGGCAGAGGGATGGCGGAGGCCCTGGGCCTAGGACTAAGGAGGCAGATTGGATCCCGGGTCCTCCTGCTGCTGCCCAGGCCCCGCCTGCAGGGAGGGCGGGGGGGACAGTAAGCACATTTGGTGAAGACACTGGCACGGGAGACGCTAACCGTTCGGTGTGAACACCCTCCGGCGGGGGTGGCTTCTTGGACAGGCGAGCGGCTGGCTCTCAGAGGAACGCGCAGTGGCCTTTGTGCCCGCGGAGGCAGACCTGTTGGTTCTGGTCTGACATGACCCTCGCCATCTTTCTGGAGGTAAACTCCTTGCACCCAGAATTTCCGTTGATGACGTTAAGCATTTAGAAACTTTGGCGGAGGGGAGGGGTCCCGCGATGCCTCAGGGGCGGAAGGGGCGGGGGAGGAAAGGGAGGAAGCCAGAGCAGGGCGGCTGGAGGCTGTGGCCGGAGGCCGAGGCGGGTGTGGATGTTGTCCCCGGGAACTATTTCCCCTCCCACCGGCAGAGACTGGCGGGAGGCGGCCAGGAGGACCGCCGCCAGGCCCTGCCACCCGGTGCCGCTGAAGGGGACCTTGTGTGGCTCTCGGTTCAGCAGGAACGGGAGGAGCTCTGGGCGGTGTCAGACCGGGGGGGGGGGGGGGGGGGGCAGAGAGAAGCCGCTGTGCTGCTCCGGTGGGGCTGGCGGGGGGGCCGCCTGGGAGGGGCCCGCCTCCGACAGAAGCCGAGAGCCGACCGGGCTGTTAGCGGCGGCGGTCGGAGGGGTGGCCAAGGCCCCGTCACACCCGGGTCAGAGCTCCACGCCCGAGCCGCGCTCCTCCGGGGCGGCCCCCCTTCTCCTGTGTTCTCTGCAGCGACATGACGCTCTCCATGTACTAAACGCTCAGAGGGCGTGTGTGGGGTGGTTGATGGACCCGGTGAACGGATGCCTATTCCAGTGCAGACCCGCTCCCGAAGAGCCGTGGGTAAATCTATTCTGGGTAAATGGAATCTTACTTCGTACGTGCCAGGGTGTGCAGCATCGGAGATCCCGGTGACTGGGAATCCGAGCGGCCTTGACTCGTTTTATTCACGTTGTACCGACAAGGAAGCCGAGGTGCAGAGAAACTGTGTGACGTGTCGCCATCTGACATGTTGGTTGCGTGGACGGTCTCCTAAAGCAAAGTGCACCTGTCATTTATGTAGGGACCCTGAAAAGCCGTCCGTGGGGTTTATAGCATTAGATCGACAACATCATCTTTTCAGCAGGATTCGTCCTTAGTCTGCAGATACGCAGTAGGTGTGTCTGAGTTAAACAGTATCTCCGTACTATACTCACGAGTAAAGTCTATACAGTCACGCGCTACAGAACGGCACTTCGGTCAATGACGGACCGTGCGTAGACAGTGGTCCCGTGAGATTATAGTGGAGCCGGAACATTCCTAGGGGCTAGTGACAGCCTCGCCGTCATAGCTACCACATCACTCCCGTGTGCGTGATGCTGGTGTAAACCTGCGGCACTGCCAGCCATGGAGAGGTGTGGACCATGCAGTCTGCACAGTACATACGTGATCATGCTAACCAGTGACTCTGAGCTGTGAAGTGGGCTGTGCCATCCAGGTATGTGTAAGAGCACGCTCTGGCATTCGCACGACAAAATTGCGTGGACACACGTGTCCCGCCCTGAGACATGCCTGTACTGCACAGTTCTGCAGGGAATGGCGGGTCAACGAGGAAAACAGGACACACGGAACATGCCGAGGAAGCTTCCGGTAGGAAGGGTCCCTGCGGGAGGAAGGCCCCGGGCGGGGGCACGTGCTGTTCATCTGTGACTGGGAAGAGGGGCGAGCAGACGGTGCCCAGGCCTGGGGTCCCGAGAACGAGTTCCCAGACGCACCGCCGCGGTGCTGGGCGTCGTCCAGGCGGCGGCTCGGTGTTGAGGGTGAGAAAGATGTTGGGAAGATTCAGGGAAGCCTTGGGGACGGCTTCCTGGCTGAACGATTCGTTTTAAACGGACGGGGTTATGCACACCTGCATCGGGTTAGCGTAGCGTCTCCCCGCTCCGTCCTGGAATACAGTGACTTGCTCCATCGGAGGAACTTGAGGGAGGAGCAGGGCCCCTTGGGATCACGGCGGTGGACGATCCACACGAAAGAAATCGGAGACGCGAGGTGTGTTCGCTCGTCCTGCTCAGCCTGGCACGTCCCGCTCCTGCTTGTCGGAATGATCTTGGAGCTGGCATTTACTCCAAAGGAAGCGTCCTTCTCCGCCGCCGGCTGCAACAGCGACTCTGCTGGGAGGGCAGGAGCTTGCGCTGAGGTCGGCGAAGAGCTGGCACGGAGATCGACTCCGGGGGGGGGGGTGGTTACCCCATTTTACCAAGGAGGAAACTGAGGCTCGGGGATAGAGTCACGTGACCCGCGGGTGCGTGTCCGCCCACACTGTCCCCGCGGCCCGAGTGTCCTCCTTCAGCTCTCACATCCGCTGTGGCGTCGCCTGCCGAGGCTGCTCCCTTCTGAAGACCGCGGGCCTCACCTGTGGGACCATGTCGTGAGCAGGCACCCTGTTGGGCGATAGGACAGATGCGGAGGAAGGGCACCTTCGGGTGGTCCCGACGCCTGCCTGTGCGCATCACCGTCTCCGCTCGGCCAGCACCGGATCGCCCCGAGCCGGCTTGTGGCGCTGGGCCAGGGGCACAGGAGGGGATGGTGGGGACGTCTTTCCCTGCAGCATCAGGGTAGCTGAGGGGTGGATTGTGCCTGGGCTTCCAGAGGGGAAAGCCGAGAGGGAGTGCATGGCTTGCAGCAGGCCGCGGAAGCCGCGTCTCGCCCTGCGCGGGGAGTCCCGAGTCACGTTCCGTTTCCGTGGGTTTAAAGTAGAAACGCGTAGTCTTCCTTGAATCCTCGTGGGTTTG
The DNA here is from genome assembly GCF_963455305.1 of Plecotus auritus. Classification (NCBI taxonomy): domain Eukaryota; kingdom Metazoa; phylum Chordata; class Mammalia; order Chiroptera; family Vespertilionidae; genus Plecotus; species Plecotus auritus. The sequence goes on from NC_137773.1 coordinate 1,838,298, forward strand.
AAGTGAAGGGATGGACTTGGACTTTTCAGCTCCCGCCCTTGGCCTTTGTTTTGAGTGACGCGTGGGTAAGTCACACTGTAGACCAGCCGTGGGCAAACTACGGCCCGCGGGCCGGATCCGGCTGTTCTATCCGGTTCTCTTGCTCTCCCCTCCGCTCCTTTACTTTGAATTTATATTAGTTCACACAAACACTCCATCCATGCTTTTGTTCCGGCCTCCGGTCCAGTTTAAGAACCCATTGTGGCCCTCGAGTCAAAAAGTTTGCCCACCCCTGGTCTGGACCGTACAGCGCAGCAGGCCCAGGGTGGGCAGACTGGATGACAACACTCCGCGGAACGGGGTTTATTGTTTTTAAACTGCGTCGTAGCTGTAACGGAGTAAACAGTACCAAACCAAACTGCCAGTGTGACATACTCTGTTTGGTGTCTGAAAAATGAATACTAACAAGTTTCAAACCGTAGCATCACAGTAAGTTCTTGCTTTATGCAGTCGGGGTCTACGAATAAAACTCAGAACTGTAAACATATTTTCGGGACGACCACCAGCTCCCCGTGACTGAGTGCGGCACGCCCGGCTCCTCCGTGGTCTCCGCCGGAGCCGCACACGCACACGGCGGTCGGAAGGGAGCCTGGGAAACCCCGAGGCCCGCGCCGCGCTGCCGGGCGCCGGGGTTGGGGGCCGGGCTGTGGGCTGCCCGCAGCCTTTCTCCGCTCCCGGGAGATGCTGGGGCACAGCCCGGGGTCAGAGCCCTGTTTCCGTGGCAGCGCTTCTCTAACTCTGTTCGGTGGTGTGTGCCTGCGTGATCTCCCTTTGAACATGTTGACTCGGGAGCCGCACGGCTCTGCGGGAGGCGGCAGGTCAGCTCGCGGTGAGGGGAGCGCTGGCCTCTGCCTTCCCGGGGCTCTGCTGTCGGGAGCGACGGGCAGATTAGCCTTCCTCTCGCACATCCGCGTGCTGAGTGCCGGGACCTCGGCTTTGAAACCTCCCCGCAGACCCTTTAACGGGCTCCGAGCCTGCAGGGCATGGCAGTGCCGGCGTGAACTCAGCTCTTGGATCTGATTGACGCGGGGAGGGTCAGGGCCACCCAGGGGAGGCCTTGCCATTGCTCATTCCTTTCCGGACGTCCTCCGTGTGTCTGCCCGAGGCCGTGGCCTTGGCTGCGCTGTGAAAGGCGTGAGAGTAAAGAGATATTTTGCGCCGGCTGCTCCTCCGGGCGTTCGGGGAGACACATCGCCGCCCCGGCAGGGCCGCCTGCGCTGGGGCAGCGGCGCGGGGCGCCTGGTGGCGTGTGCCTTGGGAGAATTGGCAGTGGGTGTGCTGTGCCCTGGGGGTGGGACGGGTACTGGTCAGCACGGGCCACCGCTGCTGAGACCACCATGCTCTGTGTAGTCATTGGGGGGGGGGGGGTGAGTGTGTGAGAATGTGAGTGTGTGTGAGAATGTGAGTGTGTGTGAGTGTATGTGTGTGTGTGTGAGTGTGAGAGTGTGTGAGAGTATAAGTATGTGTGAGTGTATGAGAGAGTGTGTGTGTGCGTGTGTGTGCATGAGTGTGTGTGTATGTATGTGAGAGTGTGTATGAGAGGGTGTGTGAGGGAATGCGTGAGTATATGTGAATGTGTGTATGTGTGTACGCGTGTGAGTGTGTGAATGAGTGTGTATGTGTGCACGCGTGAGTGTGTGTATGTGTGAGAGTTGTGTGAGTGTGTATGTGTGAGTGTATGTGAGTGTATGTGTGCACACGTGTGTGAATGAGTGTGTGTATGAGAGTGTACGTGTGCATGTGTGTGTGAGTGTGTGAGTGTATGTGTGAGAGTGTGTGTGAGTGTATAAGTATGTATGAGTGTATGAGAGTGTGTGTGTGTTCGTGTGTGTGCTTGTGTGTGTATGTGTGTGGGAGTGTGTGTGTATGAGAATGTGTGTGCGTGAGTGTGTGTGAGAGTATGTCTGAGTGTACGTATATGTGTGTGTGTGCGCGCACACTCACATACTAGGATGTACATATTTTATTTTTGGGTTTCACACTTGAAGCTCATTTTTAAATGTTTATGAAAGTTATCCAAAGCGAGGAAAACATTTAAATCCGTGCTTCTCAAACTTTTGGAGGCATCTGGAGGTCAGCCCAGGACCGGGTCCAAAGTGTGATTGGCCTCAATTCCCCCCGGACCCCTTCTCTGAGCGGCCCTGGTACAGGTCACCCAGGCTGTTGGTGGTCCTCCGTGGAAATCAGCGCCTGCATTCTCCCGTCGGCGGAAGTCACCGTTTTGAAACTGCCAAGGCCTGTGTATCCCTCCCGGCTCTATTTTTGGAAGGAACACAGGAAGTATTTCAGCCGGATCGCTCCTGCCTGTGGAGTGAGGAATTTCTTCGTATTTGACTGACCACCTGCTGATAATTTATTTCCTTTGAGCTCCTCAAGTCATTACAAGAATCACCCAACAGTTTGAAATCGAAATGATGTCTTACTATAAAATGTCAGCCATCTAGCGTAAAAATACTACATTCCATTAAAAAGATAATTGCCACCCCCTCTTACATCGCCACGGTCCAGAGCCACAGGGCCCTTGCGGAAGGAGCAGCGTTCGAGGTTCAAGCCTTGCCTCGTGGAGAAACGGCCTTCGATTGTCAGTGCTTTCACGACAAGTCCCTGCAACTGTAACCCCGCTCACCGCCCTCCTCTCGCCCCCCGGCCGTCCTGACACTGCAGGAGGCCGCCTGCGTCTCCCGCCCCGCGGGGCTCTGTGCTTGTTTGTCCCTGGGCTGGGGTCCACCCTCCGTGTGCCGATCTCGTTCTGCTGCCTTTCTGAGCGCCGCCCGCAGCCCTCCGCACGCACGCCCTTGTACAGGCACAGCAGGCTGATGGAGCCTGCGGACTCCCGCTGCGGGGCCCCGTTGGGGTAAATGTCACCGCTTTCAACAACGAAGAACTCGGCTGAATTGCAACTGCAGAGGCAGCGTTGATTGCATCTTACACATTTTACCTGCCGGTTGGAAAGCATGTGTTTGCTGTGGGTCTGAAGCACCCGGGTCGGTGGCTTTTTAATGTGTCACCGTGACTCGCCTTGCGGGGAAGGTGAGCAGGGGGCAGGGGTGGGCAAACTTTCTGACTCGAGGGCCACCGTGGGTTCTTAAACTGGACCGGAGGGCCGGAACAAAAGCATGGATGGAGTGTTTGTGTGAACTAATATAAATTCAAAGTAAAGGAGCGGAGGGGAGAGCAAGAGAACCGGATAGAACAGCTGGATCCGGCCCGCGGGCCGTCGTTTGCCCACGGCGGGTGCGTGATCTGGAGTCTGCCCTCGGCCTCCTCCGCTCGGGCTTGCAGAGGTCGGGGCTGAGACGTGCCCCTGGGAGAAGATAGCTCGCCCTGAAGACGGCTGCCTCGCCCCGAGGGGTGCCGCAGACACCCGCTGCCTTACGCCGGGAGCCCCCAGCTGGCCCAGCGGCTGTGACCACGAGCCAGGCTCGGGTGCCACTTAAAGAACTTGTTTGGTGAAGGCCTGTTCCTGGGCGTGAAGAACATCCCTAGGAAGCAATGCTTCTTCCCTCCGCACCTGGGGGCTGGCCAAGGGCACTTGCCTCTCATTTCCACCCGCCGCCCCTGCCCCGCCTCCCCGGCTCCTGGGAGGAGACGCCCCGAGACACTCCCACGGCCATCCTCCCCCTGCAGGGCCCTGACCAGGGTCAGCCCCGGCCTCGGCACACGCCCCGCCTTCTTGTAGAATCCTGTTTGTCTGGAAGAAAACTCGGGAGATGCTTCCTCCTGATGCTTCTCCTCCCTGTCCGCCGTCGCATGGGTCAGCCTGGGCGGCGCCCCGTCCAAAGGAAGGTCCCCGGGCGACGAGGGAAGCCTTTTAACTTCCAAGAACGACGCCCACACGTAAGCCAACTGTCCTCCATGCTGGTTGTTCTCAGTTTGGGGGGGGAGGGGAGGCTGTCATGACTGATACTGCTGTCAACATCTGGCACAGGTCCTGTGTGAACGCAAGTGTTCATTTCTCCGGGGTCCGTGCTCCCCCGTGGCGTTGCCGGCTGTGTGCTAGTTACCTGTGAGGCCAGCGGAACCTGCCTCGCCTTTCGAGGGGCTGTGCCGCGTTACCCATCCATCCGCAGCAATGTGCGGGTGACCCCGCTTGTACCTTTTTACATCCTCAGTATGCGGTATCTGCCGCCGTTCTTGAGGTTGGTCATGCGGACACGCGTGTGCGGATAACGCCCGGGGTGTTCATCTGCATTTCTCCAGCGGGTCACGATCTGGCCATCTCCTCCCGCGTGTTTTCCGTCTGCCGATCCTCCTCACCGAAGTAGCTGTTCGCCCCTTTTCTCGTTTCCTGTTCGGCTTGTTCATAGTGTACTGTTGGTTTCTGAGGGTTCTTTATACGGTTTAGATCAGCCGTGGGCAAACTACGGCCCGCGGGCCGGATCCGGCCCGTTCGGCTGTTCTATCCGGCCCGCGGAGCCGAAAGAGCGGAGGGTTCTCTTGCTCTCCCCTCCGCTCCTTTACTTTGAATTTATATGAGTTCACACAAACACTCCATCCATGCTTTTGTTCCGGCCCTCCGGTCCAGTTTAAGAACCCATGGTGGCCCTCGAGTCAAAAAGTTTGCCCACCCCTGGTTTCGATCCTAGTTCTTTTTCAGACAGGTGATACGGACGTATTTCCTCCTAACCTGTGCTTATCTCCCCATCCTTTTCACAGGGACTCTGGTAGAACAAAAGTTTTAAACTTTGATAAAGTTCAGTTTTTAGTTTTTCTGTCTTTTTAAAAAATATATTTTTATTAGTTTCAGAGAGGAAGGGAGAGGGGGAGAGAGCGAGAGAAACATCAATGATGAGAAAGAATCATAGATGGGGTGCCTCTTGCATGCCCCACACTGGGGGTTGAGCCTGCAACCCGGGCATGTGCCCCAACCGGGCATTGAACCGTGACCTCCTGGTTCACAGGTCGGCACTCAACCACTGAGCCAGGCAGGCCCGGCTAATTTTGTATCTTTTATGTATTGTAGTTTTGATGTCGGTCTGAGATGTTTTGCTTACCTTTAGATGCCAGAGATTTTCAGGATAAAACTAGGCTCAAAAACTGAGTTGAAAAGTGTTTTTTTTATTTCTAATTGTGTAAAATTGATATGAATTCTTTACGTGCTTGATAAAATTCTCCAATGAAATTATTTGGGTCTAGAGATTTCTCTTTCAGGAACTCTTTTTTTTTTTTTTAATCTTCACCCTCAGGTATATTCCCATTGACCCTACAAAGACAGGAAGGAGAGGGAGAAAGAGAAAGAAACATTGATATGAGAGAGCAACATCGATCAGTTGCCTCCTGCAAGCATCCCGATCAGGGATCAAACCTGCTACCTGGATATGTGTTCTGACCCGTAATCGAACCCGAGACCTTTAGGAGTGAGGGATGGCACTCCATCCAAGGGAGCCACCCCGGCCAGGGCTTCAGGAGCTTTTAATTACAAATTTAATTTCTTTAGTGGGTTATGGACTATTCAGGCTGTCTCCCTATTTTGATCTTGCTAGAGGTTTGTCAGTTCTGTTTTTTCCTCGAATACTCAGCTTTTGATCCATTGATTTTCTGTATCGCTTCTCTTTTTCAACTTTATTGATTCTGCTTCATTATTATTTCCCTTCAGCTTGCTTTGGGTTTAGTCTTGATTGTCTTTCTTCTTCTGAGTTAGGAAGTAAGGTTATTAATTTGAGGCGTTTCCTGTTCTCTGATGTAAACTTTCAGTGCTATAAATTTTCCTCTCAGCACTGCTTTAGCTGTGTCCACATATTTTGATAGATGTATTTTCACTTTCATTCAGTTTTATGTAGTTTTTAATTTCCTTCCAGACTTTCTCTTTGACTGGGAATATTTAAAACCTTGTTTTCTGATGTTTGAAGATTTTTCTGTTGTCTTTTTGTTACTGATTTCTAGTTTGATTCTCGTGGTCAGAGGATACATTCTGTATGAATTCACTTCTTTTAAATGTGTTGAGGTTTGTTTTTAGGTCAGGAACTGTAATTACAAGCGCTTAGATGCAAAGCCGTGTGGGAATCCAGTTGCTTTTTATTACGCCAGACACTGAAGAAATCCGAAAAAACAAACAAGTGAAACAATGCCACTCTCCTAGGTATTTTTGTTGTTCAGGATAATATACTTATGTTTCAAGAACTCATGGATGTGTTCCTCAAAAGCTCCACACACTAAAATAACAGAACTTACCGGGAAAATAGGGTTAGGGGCAGACCACCCAAAACGTACGGGATTTTGCAACCAGGGCACCAATAAAAACGAATACTCCCAGTAACTTTCTTCATTGATTTGTTATTTTGATAAAAATGGAAAAGTCTTATGAATTTGTTTACCTGCACTTATCTCCATGGCGACACAGTGTGGGAAGTAAGGTGGGTCCCCAGGGTCCTACACCAGGCACTGCTTGCACGGAATTCACCACGCGGCTTCTTTGATTTTAGGGGAGTTGTGCTGGTTGTTATCATTGTTGTTCACTGTTTCCTTTTAATTTTCAGGCTTACTTTTTAATAAATGACAAAAATTACCTGTGATTGCGTGATAACGTTAATGTGCTGGGCAAAATTGTGTCTGCATGAATACCACTTTCATGCTACACTAATACCAGCTTTCTGCTTATCAACCACATCCTATCTAATAAAAGAGTAATATGCAGATTGACCATCACTCCAACACACAAGATGGCTGCCCCCATGTGGACACAAGATGGCCAGCAAGGGAGGACAGTTGGGAGGGACCAGGCCTGCAAGGGAGGGCAGTTGTGGGTGATCAGGCCAGCAGGGGAGGGCAGTTGGGAGGGACCAGGCCTGCAAGGGAGGGCAGTTGGGGGCGATCAAGCCTGCAGGGGAGGGCAGTTAGGGGTGACCAGGCCTACAGGGGAGGGCAGTTAGGGGTGACTAGGACTGCAGGGGAGGGCAGTTAGGGTTGACCAGGCCTGCAGGGGAGGGCAGTTAGGGGCAAACAGGCTGGCAGGGGAGTGTTTAGGGGGTGATCAGGCTGGCAGGCAGAAGCGGTTAGGGGCAATCAGGAAGGCAGGCAGGCGAGCAGTTGGGAGCCAGCAGTCCTGGATTGTGAGAGGGATGTCCGACTGCCCTTAAACGGGCAGTCGGACATCCCTCAAGGGGTCCCAGATTGGAGAGGGTGCAGGCTGGGCTGAGGGATACCCCCCGCCCCCGTGCACGAATTTCATGCACTGGGCCTCTAGTGTGCCATAATGTGGGTAAAAGAAATCAGAGCATGAGCAAGACGCAGGGTACTGTGTATTTTCTGTCTTTGTTTACTACTGGCCTCTCTAAACTAGGATATAAACTACATGAAGTTAGGACTTTCGTTTGGCTTTTAATTCACATCTGTGTTTCCATCTCATAGGTGGGGTGCCACTTAAGTATTTGTTGAATGAAAAAACACCACACCATGGAATTAAATCAATCCTTAGCCCTGGCTGGCATGGCTCAGTGGTTAAAGTGTTGGCCTGAGCACTGAAGGGTCGAAGGTTCAATTCCTGGATTGCAGGTTAGATCACTCACCCCGGTTAGCAGCATGTGGAAGATGAGCAATCAATGTGTCTCTCTCACATCGATGTTTCTCTCTCCCTCTCCCTCCTCCCTTCCTTCCATTCTCTCAAAAAAAAATCAATGGAAAAATTCCCTCAGGTACGGATTAACAAAATAAAAAATCAATATTTAGACTGCTCAGGAATTCTGAAATAATTGAAAATATGGACACCTGTTTTTTGTTGGTTGGTTTGTTTTTTTTAATTGAACAACTTCTTTGGCTTAATCGCTTACATTTAAGACTATAACCTGAGTTGTGTTATGTAGAAGGCCAAAAGTAGATGTGTTTTGAATGAAGCTCAAGATTCAACATTCTGTAAGAAGGTGCAATGTTCTTCTATGAGTATCCTAATATATAAAAAGCCAGGGGTCGTTACAACTGAAACAACCGGACAGACAACTGAACATGGGGCAACTAGGCCAGCAGGTGGGGCATGAGGGACGACCATGCCGGCATGGGGTGGGGCAGTTAGGGGTGACCATGCCAGCAGTGGGGGCAGTGAGGGGCGACCAGGCCAGCAGCGAGGGGCAGTTAGGGGTGATCTGGCCGGCAGTGGAGGGCAGTTATGAGCAACCAGGCTGGCCAAGGGGGCAGTTGGGGGCATCCAGGCCAGAAGGGGGGGCAGTAAGGGGCGACCAAGCTGGCGGGGGGGGGGACACTGAGAGGCGATCAGGCCGGCGGGCAGGTGAGCGGTTAGGAGCCAGCGGTCCAGGATTGTGAGAGGGATGTCCGACTGCCAGTTTAGGCCCGATCCTAGGCAGTCAGACATCCCCTGAGGGGTCCTGGATTGGAGAGGGTGCAGGCTGGGCTGAGGGGACCCCCCCCACCATGCACGAATTCCGTGCACCGGGCCTCTAGTGTTTTAATAAAAGCTAACGTGTCTATTGAGCTTCGGCAGTGGGCCCCGTGCTATGCACGTGGAGCACATTCGCTGGTTTGACGCTGTGACAGTCTCCAGGGTAGCAGTTCTCAGTGTGCTCTGCGGATCTCCTTTAGTTCTTGAAACTGAGACCCTTCCGGGGGTCCGAAGGCCAGTGCATTTCACAATGGCACTGGGATTGGGTTGGCTGGATCTTACTAACAACACACAAGCTTTCCTGGAAAACGCCCGGGCCGCGGGCAGGTGTAGCCTCGGCAGCGGTGCCAAACTCTCCTCGCCGGCATGGTCTTCTTCCCACCACACACGGCAGTGAAATCCCCGAGAAAATCCTGGACGAAGTAGTAGACATAATTGGCTTGGCTAATCTCATGGCGCCCATCCTTCTTGGTTTTGTTTGGTTAATCCCCACCCGAGGATATTTTTTCGTTGGTTTTTAGAGAGAGTAGAAGGGAGGGGGAAAGACACAGAGAGAGAAACATCAGTGCGAAAGGGACACATGGACGGGTTACCTCCCACACATGCTCTGAGCAGGGCCGGGATGGAGCCTGCAACCTAGGTATGTGCCTTGGACCAGAATCGAACCCGGGGCCCTTCCATCCAAGGCCCAACGCTCTGTCCACTGAGCCACCCCGGCTGGAACGCACAGCACCCATGCTTTCTTGAAGCAGCGATTCGTAGACACACGTATTCAGAGTTAGGTGTTTGGTAGCACATTCTTGAAAACGGTGAGCGTCACGTTGTGCCAGCGAAAACAGCTGACAGTATTTGTTACGACCATTGAAAATCGAGCTCGTTAGGAAAATCGGAATTTTGGAAATCATCTGTGTGCCCATGAGCTTGGCGGCGTACCATTAGCTAAGGACTTTCACAGGCAGCAGCATTCACACGTGATGAAATGTGTCAACATTGGAAGAGCAGCTGAGTCAGGGAACCAGCCAAGCCAGCGTGTGTGAAAGAGCCATTTCAACGCGAGCGAGCGAGGCCACAGGGTGCGGGGAGAGAGCCCGGCCTTGCACCGCCCGCCGTGGGGTGGGTTCCTCGCAGCCACAAGCCTGCAGGACCCGCGCTCATGCTGGTGCCTTTCCAGAAGCGTCACGTGACCTGGGAAGGCTGGGGACACGCCTCCCTTTCCTACTCGTGTTGGGGAGGCTGGTTATTTATTTTATATCCTCCACCGCAGCAGCGCAGTAGCAAAGATGAAATGCAAACGCATAGATGGGAATCGATTATCTTTTGTTAAGCCAGGCAGTGAAGAAATTTGAAAAAAATAAATAAAAAAATAAAACACTTTACTTTGACTACCAACGTGCCCCCCTTTTCGGTCTGTTTTGGGAGAGATAAGGTCGTTCTTTTTCATAACCACGTGTTTGATTATAACATATAATAACTTCAACGTTGTTATTTTTAAAAATTAAATATTTTAAGGGTTCTCTTTTACATTCTAATACGATGGAGGAAGATACAGCTCACATAAGCAAGACACTTGGTTTTTTTTTTTAATATATTTTATTGATTTTTTACAGAGAGGAAGGGAGAGGGATAGAGAGTTAGAAACATCGATGAGAGAGAAACATCGATCAGCTGCCTCCTGCACACCCCCTACTGGGGATGTGCCCGCAACCAAGGTACATGCCCTTGACCAGAATCGAACCCGGGACCCTTCAGTCCACAGGCTGACGCTCTGTCCACTGAGCCAAACCGGTTTCAGCGACACTTGGGTTTATCAATCATTTCTCCAGATGCTGCAAAGGGGCCCGAAGCCAGAAAGTCTGGGAGCCGCTGCTCCCCCAGACACTGGTCTCCCTGTTTGTCCGCTGGGAACCTGGGCGCAGAAGGTGGGGTTCCCCGGGCTCACGCCGCTCCTCCCTCCGGGCAGAGCCGGGGCCTGATGCAGGAGTGACTCCAGGCCGCCCTGAGCTCCGACTCCTTTTGCAGGGAACGTCCTGGTCTGTAACTTTGCTGAACTCATCAGGCCTCACCTCGGCGACCTTGGATGTCCTTCGGGGGCTCTCCCAGTGCCTTCTGGGTCTGGAGCGCAGCCTCCCCACGCGGACTCCCCGCTTCCGCTCTGTCCTTGGTGCGCGTGTGACATCAGCTCCTGCGAGCCTCTCAGCGGGGAGGTCGATGCCACCCCAGCTTCGCTCCCTGGGCTTCTGGCCGGTATTTCACCTGAGCTGGGTTTTCGGGGTTATTTGAAAGAAATGTGGAACCGTAGTCAAGAAAAATGTGGGTTATTCCCGAGACTCCCCTTCCTTTGGTCGGCCATACTTTTTCACTACAAACCACAGAAACGACAGTGCGGTGCAGGTCCAGTTTGAAATAAGCTGTCGGCGAGCGGGGCGCTGATTTAGGTTTGGAGGAGTCGGAAATGGCTTTCATCCCTTCGCCTCTTCCTAGGAATCCCAGCGGGGCAGCCGATGAGCCGGGCAGGATCACACGGGCAGCGACTGCAGCCGCTCAGGCCGCTAGCGCCACAGGTGATCTCAGGGAGAGCACGGCGGCTTCTTGGGGGACAGCCTGGAGGGAGGCTTACCCCGAGAGCTCCCTTAAACGCGGTGTTACCTTGCATTGATCGCCGAGAAAACAGACATAATCAGGGTGCAGTCCCGGGCTGAAGGCACGCCTGCTGCTCGCACAGATCCAGAGGCCGAGGAGACACCGGGAGGAGCCGCTCAGCTCAGGAAATCCCCCCCCCCCCCCAGCAGAGGAGGGCTGGGAGAGAGACCCAGGAACATGCTCCGGCCTGCTTTCTCCTGGTGACAGAGGCGCCCTCCAGACCCACCCAGACAGAGAGGAGGACGGGCTTAGGGCCGCCGGGCACCTGCCCTGGCTCCCCACGCACTGCCCCTCACCGAGCTTCGCAGGCCCGGGCACCCGCCAGGCCACCCCCATCCTCAGAGCCTCAGTGTCCTGCCACGCTGCCCAGTTCCAGAGACAGACGGGCAGCCGGCTCGCAGCTGCCTTCGTTGGAATGGAGGTGTTTATCTGACAGAATTCAGTTCCCCGGGGCCGTGCGGAGTGGGGCGGCTCCCTAACCGGCCCTCGGAAGCATGTGGGAGCCACTGGAGCTGGAGCAGCCCTCAGAGGGCCCTGAGCCCTGTCTCTCTAGGAATTGGGCGGCTCAGGCCACCGGTGCCCCTCCAGGCTACGATGTGGGCACCTCAGGGCCGGGAGCCCCATCGAGGGCCCTGTCAGCTTCGGGCATCGCCTTGGCTCGCTGACGGTCCCTTACTTCCTGGACTCTGACTGCCCAGGGCAGAGACCAGCTGTGTCCCCAGCCCAGCAGCCAGAGACCCTCCGCACCGGCTGGAGGATGCTTCAGCGCCGTCACTGTGGGGCAGGTGGCCGGACCGCCGCGTGGCCTCCTCTCCTGGCGAAGCTCTGTGAACGTGGAGAAGGTGGCGAGGGCTCCTGGCTGTGGTGGGAGCGGCTGCGTGCACAGTGGGGACTGACTCACCTCTGCTCTCCCGGTCGTGCCCACCGGCAGCTTGAGTGGGACCACACGACACCCCGTTCCTATGCTTGCAGTCATCATGGCGTGGTCAGTTTTATCTTTGAAGTAACCCTCTATGATAAAAGGCTAATATGCAAATCAGCCAAACAGCAGAATGACCGGTTGCTATGCCATGCACTGACCACCAGGGGCAGACACTCAACGCAGGAGCTGCCCCTTGGTGGTCAGTGTGCTCCCACAGGGGGAGTGCCGCTCAGCCAGAAGCCGGGCTCACGGCTGGCGAGCGCAGTGACGGTGGCAGGAGCCTCTCCCCCCTCCACAGCAGCGCTAAGGATGTCCGACTGACGGCTTAGGCCCGCTCCCCACAGGAGAGACGTCAGTCGGACACCCCCGAGGGCTCCTGGACTGCGAGAGGGCATAGGCCTGGATGAGGGACCCCCCCGCCCCCCGCGAGTGCATGAATTTCATGTACTGGGCCTCTAGTGTGTGTGTGTATATGTGTGTGTGTGTGTGTGTGTGTGTGTGTGTGTGTGTATCCTATCTAATAAAGAGGGAATATGAAAATTGACTGTCACTCTGTCACAAAGATGGTGGCTCCCATAGCCCCAAGATGGCGGCGCCCAGTCCCCTCAGCCCCGCCGGAGTCCCCCAGTCCTTTCAGTCCCACCGGCGGCGAGCAGGCAAGCGGGTCCCGCAGACAGCAGAGAACCATGGGGAGTGGGCCTAAGCCATCAGTAGGACATCCCCTGAGGGCTCCTGGATTGGAGAAGGTACAGGTCGAGCTGAGGGACCCCCCCTCATGCACGAAATTCGTGTACCAGGCCTCTACTATGTGTGTGTGTGTGTGTGTGTGTGTGTGTGTGTGTGTGTGTGTATGCTCAGTTGTTACTACCTTTCACTCTGAAATTTCTGACACTCGTTTATTTTTATAAGGTAGAAGTGGAACTATATAAAGTGGCATATGGAGAAGTTCACTACTTTTTTAACATCTACAAATTATGGTGGTGCATCCTACTATGCTTGAAGGTCTATCACTGGAAAATATTTATAAATAGTTCTGATAAGCTAGGACAGTGGTTGGCAAACTCATTAGTCAACAGAGCGGCAAACCGCGGCTCGCGAGCAGCACGTGGCTTGCGAGCCGCAGTTTGCCGACCACTGAGCTAGGAGAATGCAGCCTGAGATTTAGCAGTAAGGATGGAGCTGCCACCGCCTCCTCCTCCTCCCCCTCGACCTCTTCCTCCTCCTCCTCCTCTTCTTCCTTTTCATCTTCCTCCTCCTCTTTCTCCTCCTCCTCCTCTCCCTCCTGCTCCTCCTCTTCCTTTTTGTCTTCCTCCTCCTCTTCTTCCCCCCCCTTACTCTCCTCCTCCTCCTCTTACTCTCCTCCTCCTCCTCTTACTCTCCTCCCCCTCCTCTTCCTCCTCCTCTTCTTCCTCCTCCTCCTACTCTCCCCCTCCTCCTCCTCCTTCTCCCAACTTCAGCCACCCAGGTGCCTGCGTCATGGTTAGAGAAGTGCAGCGGAGCCAGCTTGTCCCAGGGCACAGAGGACTGTCCTGAGTCATTGTCCTCAAAGTCATCCCGCAGCGTGAGGTGTGACCTCCTATCTACACTAATAAAAGAGTAACATGTGAATTGACCGTATCTTCGCGATGCCCACCAGCCAATCAGGAGTGAGTATGCAAATTAACCCAACAAAGATGGCCGGTTAATTTGCATACACAGGCGTCGAGCAGCTGGGGGCAGGGTGGGGCGGGACGCAGGTGTTCCGCACCACCCCAGCCACTCCAGGCCTCCGGGCAGCGTGAGAAGGCAGAAAGGCGACCCCAGGCCGGAGTGTAAAGGCGGCTCTGACCAGAGTGAAGGCGGTGCCCGCAGCCCGGGGAAGGAAGGCCCATTCTTGCACAAATCTTCGTGCATCGGGCCTCGAGTATTTGAATATTTAACTAGAACATATCTCATCATTCCTTTCCATTTTATCTCAGAAGTGCATTTGAAATGTACCACTGTTTTCTTTAAGAAGATGAGTATGAGTGTGATGCAGGAGCAGCGCCCACTGTGAGATTAGATGCCCGCTCCAGTGGGCACCCTAGTCCCCTGCCAGCAGCGGGTGTGAGTGGCCGAGTTTACGGGAAAGGGAGCCGCTCCCCGCACTTCCCAGGAGAGCCGCTCATACATGATACCTCGCACCCGTGCTCTTGTTTCTCCCTGGGATTTGAAGAAGGCGGCTTTCCTTTAGGGTCAGTTCACGAGCTGGGGCATGGCACCGTTGGAAGCTGGTACAAGAGACGTTTTGAAAGGAAGATTAGTGGTTTAAACCAAAAGATGAGTCGCCCGGGAAGTTCAGTTCTGAGGAGCAGACTTGGGCACAGGAGGTCCCGCCGTGGCTGAGGGCTGCCCTCCTCCTGCTGCCGCTCTTGGGTACCAGCCGGGCCACCTGCTGGACGCCCGGGAATGTCACCCTTCCAGACAGCAGGGTTCCTCCACCCTGGACCTCTCGGCTGTGGTCTGGGGGTGCCCTCTGCTAAGCAGATGTGCATTAGTCTTTCTTTATTCACCGTTGCTTTAAGATGGAGGAGGAGGGGGAGCCAGTGCCAGATGCTGGTGGCCCGGCCACAAGCCTGTAGTTGCAGCCACAGAATAGGCGGGTCTGACGCTCACGCCTCTAGTGCCGACTCCTGTCTCTCCTACCAGGAGCGAGTTTCTGGTGGTGGAGTCTCCAGTTTCCATGGTGAGCCAGGTAGTTAACTCCACGGCGGCCCCCCCTGCGGGGGCAGGAAGCCACACGCCTCCCAGCGCCTGTCCCCAGCCGCCCCGCGCCAGCCGGTCGTGGCTCCTTCCTAGATGAGCCCAGGCAATCGCACTGGACGGGAAGGTTCAATGCGGTTCACCTTACCACCGAGAAACCTTAGGAGTCCATTTAGGAAAGTGACTTCTGCATCATAAAATTATAATGTTGTCTGGAGAGAACATTAAGGCCATCCCTCTCCTCTGGATGGACCTTAAATCTGTGTTAGCCAGACAGACGAGCCTCTCCCTTTCATAAATGATTTATGTTCTCTTTAAAAGATTGTGAAAATGGAAATGTCACCGTTTTCCTTAGTAATTCATTCCGGGGTCTTATAATGATCATCGTAAGAATACAGAAGCAGAGTTCATCTCTGCTTATTTCTCCCAAGGAAGGGAGATCTTTTCATTATTATCGGGGAAGATAAGTGCGCGCACACACACTCTGCCTCAAAGAGCGGCAGGGGGACCCCACTGGCCTTTTCCCAGGTCGGGGTCCGATGACCCTATCTCAGAAAGAACTCAATCATTTTCGTCTGTATGGGCCTTTCCAGACATTTTTTCTGCGCCACTGACGGCGCATAAAGGCCACACGCCTTCATAGGGGCCTGCGCCGACCGCACGCGAATCCTCTTGTCTCCGTCTCTCGCCTAAGCTTAGCGTTTTGCTACCGTGATACCTCGTCTCCTTCCGTGGTAGACAGGGCTGGCTTGGAGAGAGCACTGTTCCTCGGCACATTGGCTAATCTCCGTGGAGATACCTGTGGTCATCATTTCAACATAGACACGTGAGATCCCCCCCTTCCTCCTCACATAAGTGTTAGCATCTGCGCCCACCGTAAGTCTACAGCCGCCGGCATCACCAGAGACCTCGCTGGCCAGCTCTGTGCCGCTCTTCTCTGTGAAGACTTCTCCCCGTCGGGTCAGGTGCCCAGCGCCGTGTCCGCACAGCAGACGCCTGCTTAGCAAGCTACGTGTTCTGTGGAAGCGTGGACCACGGTATCGCTCGCATTCAGACCATAGCATCATCGGTTACATCGATGATGCCCTGTCCAGTGTAAAACCAAGTCCACGTTCCTGCGTGTCTACCTCGAAGCAAGTTTCTTTCAAAAAGACGTATTTCCTCCGACTTACTCTTGTAGGACACTGCACCCACAGGAAGTGACATTTCTCGTCCTGTCGTCAAGCAGAGTGCAGCTGGCGGGACATTCATCAAGGCTGTTGCGCCGTTGGCCTCAAGGCATCAAAGCTGTAGCCGTGGCGGTTCCGCTGTATTACTCGGCTCGGGTCATGCGAGTGGGTGCCTCCGCTGAAGCACATAGCAAATGGCGAAATTGGACGTAGGATGGCGAGTCCAAACCTAAAAACACACGTGAGGGCTCGGAACACGTGACGTGCAGCAGCAGCAGAAGCTGGGGGCCCCTGGACCGGGCCGAAGGATACATCTCAGCAGCAACACCTCATTCCTCACTCCTCTCTCCTCACTCCTCACTCCTCACTCCTCACTCCTCACACCTCACACCCATCCTGCCTCAGACTGTGATCTCTGAGGGGCCAGTGCCTGTCTCACTCCTGTCCATGTCCAGGGCTGGCTGCAGAATCAGTGTGTTTATTGAACAGAAAGTTGGGCGGGTCAGAGATCTCGAACCCTCCTTACCCCCCTTCTCCCTCACCCCCACCTTCAGTCCATCACTGCCTTTGCTTGCCCCCTAAACAGTGTTTGAAAGCAGCCGTTTCTCTCCATCACCACAGCCTCTACAATTTCCTCGCCCTGACCCACATCACCCTCCAGAGCGTTCCCTGGGCCCCTGGCCTGGCCTCCCGCCAGGTCGCCTCGCACCTCTGGGTCCCTCCTGACCCCCTCCTTGGTGTGGCCAGAATGAGCTTTAGGGACGGCTCTGTCCAGGCTTCCTCCTGTCCCTCTAGAGTGGGGGTGGGAACCTTTTATCTGCGAGGACCATTGTGCATTGATGATGTCGTTTGAGGGTCATAAAATTATCAAGGTGAAAATTAGCCTGCTGCTATATTGGATCAAACATTTAATAACTCACCCCTAATGACCTGGGCAGGGCTAGACCCAATGATTTCTCGGGCCTTAGGCGGTGGCCGTTCCCCACCCCTGTTCTAGAGTAATAGCCAACCACCATCTATATATATATATAAGGCTAAGTAACCGTCCGACCAGCCGGTACATATGACGCGCACTGACCACTAGGGGGCAGACGCTCAACACAGGAGCTGTCAATCTGCGGTGACTTGGCAGCGGCGGTTCTCGGGTGACGCACCCCAAAACCAGAGAGGAGGGAGTGCGGCCCCACTTCCTTTCAACGTGCACGAATCCGTGCGCCGGGCCACTAGTTATAATAACATTGACAGTACTGTTCACAAAGGCCTGTGACTAGGGCGATCACGTAACTTATTATTCACACGAGACTATGTGGAGTGTGAAGTGAGCACCGGGGATGGCGTGGAGACCGGCTGTGGCTGGGCCCGGCTCACCTGCACCCATCCCCACCGCCACCTGCTGGCTTTCTAGCCTTTGTACCTCCCAAGGCGGCTCACGCCCCAGGGCCTCGGCGCTTGCTTTGATCTGAGGATCTGACCGGACTGAGCTTTTAGCTCTTGGCCACTGCATGTGCTCAGTGACCAGGTTAAGTCTTCTTATTTGGGGCGGGGGGGTGTCCAGGTGGGAAAGGGCAGAGGGAAGGCCCCGGGGTGTGCCGGGCTCTCCTGGCTTCAGAGGTAAAAAGCCGAGCGGCAGAGTGACCGTGTGAGGGGAGGGGAGGAGGCCTGGAACGTGGACAGGGTGCAGGTGACACAGGTGTGTGCTGGGATTCCATTAGCAAAGTGAGCAGGCGTCTAATTCCCTGTGTTTTACTGATGAATAAACAGACTCCCACGTGCCCTGATCAGCGTCATGCAGGGAATTGGAGATGGCAAGAACTAGAAGCTGAGTGTCCTGTGGTCATAACATTTTTTAAAAATTATTGAAGCATGTATACAAAAGTGGCACAAGTCATATATGTGCATTTTCACTGAATACGTACCCCCATGCAAGCACACAGAGTGGGTCTGGCCCGTCTCCATCCGCAGCCCCCCTACGCCCCGCCCCACCCCCCAAGGTCACGCCCACCCTGACCTCTGACACCACAGACAGTGCTGCCTGGTTTTAACTTCCTGGAACCCTGGGGTGGAAGCTGTGCGGGAGCTCCTTCCTGTCTGGCGTCTTTCACCCCATGTGTCTGTGGGGTTCACCGGCTCCGGGTCGTGTGTGGCTGTAGGTGGTCCCCTCCCGTTGCCGTGTGGTATTCCTTGGTGTGAAACACACAGGTTCCCGGGTGTCGCCGCCGGCCTGTGTGCGAGCTGAGCTGGGCGACGCGTGGCGTGCTGCAGGCCTTAGGTTTGCTAGTGACTTTGCAGAGCAGCGGAAGGTGATGTGAGGGCGTGGCCTCTTCGGCCCCGGTGCAGACCTGCTGTCACTTGGAGGCCAGTGTGCCTCGTTGCCCCCCGCTGTGGAGCAGAGAGGGCCCGCCTGCCCCTGGGGAAAAAGGATGAATCCCACGTGGACTCCGACAGCGAGCGTGCAGCCATGGAAACTGTCCCATGGCGAGCTTCCGGGGGGTCAGGTGGCCATCACTGCTACTTTTAAAACAAGGCCAGTTTATTTATTATCACTTTTATTTTAGCTAAGTTTTATTGGGGTGACCTTGGTCCACATGAACATACGGCTTCGGTGCGGGTCTCTAAGGTACAGCATCTGTGTATCGCACCGTGGGCCCACCCCCCAGGTCCGATCTCCTCCTGTCGCTCCTGTCGGGACCCCTTCTCCCCCGCCCTTCCCTCTGGCAGCCACCACTGCCGTGCGTGTTCACGAGTTTCAGTTCTTTGTCCCACATCTGAGTGACATCCCGTGGTTCTTAGCTTTTTCTGCCTGAGTTCTGTCCCTCCGCATAACGTTCTCAAGGCCCATCCGTGTTGTTGCGAATGGCGCTGCTTCTCCTTTACGGCTGAGCAGCACCCCGCTGTGTGTATGGACCACGCCCTCCTCATCCAGTCCTCTCCCGCGGCCACTTCGATGGTTCCCATGTCTTGGCCGCCGTGTATATGCCGCCGTGTATATGCCGCCGTGTATATGCCGCCATGTGTAATGCCGCCGTGTATATGCCACTGTGTGTAATGCCGCCATGTATATGCCGCCGTGTATATGCCGCCGTGTATATGCTGCCATGTGTAATGCCGCCATGTATATGCTGCTGTGTATATGCCACCGTGTATATGCTGCTGTGTATATGCCGCCGTGTATATGCTGCCGTGTATATGCTGCTGTGTATATGCCACCGTGTGTAATGCTGCCGTGTATATGCCGCCATGTATAATGCTGCCGTGACCATAGGGGTGCATGTCTCTCTGCGAATAAATGAGTCGATTTAAACAAGTGATTCATTAATTGATGAACGCCATTGTCACATTCACTTTATTCAGTTATTTTTTTCTTTCTTCTTCTTCTTTAAAATACTTCAGAGGACGTTGTGCCATATTTTAAGACGGAGCCGGGGCTGCCGCAGACTCACCTGGAGGGGAACCGCCTGGTGCTCACCTGCCTGGCCGAGGGGAGCTGGCCCCTGGAGTTCAAGTGGCTGCGCAATGACAGCGAGATCACCGCCTACAGCAGCGAGTACAGGTACCTGGTCGCCTCACAGCAGGACTGGTTGCACGTGGGTGTGCGGAGCATTTGCCTGTTGGCCACGGTAGCACAAGGGTTGGCTGTATTGGAGGGCTTTTCTAACGCGCCAAGGCCGGAGGGGGTGGATTTGAACGCGCACTTAGAATGGGCTCACTGTTCTGACGCAGGCTGCATCGCTCACCCGTAGGAAGTTGTTCGTTATGTTTGTAAAACGAAGCCTGGGCGTGGAGGCACCAGACCCGAAAGAGGGATGCAGACACGGCCTTAGCATTAGACCTGCTGTCTCTGGGCGGCAGCCCAGCCCCGGTGGGGCCCCTGTCCGAGGCGCGCACGTGTGTAGACCCATCTGAGACCAGAGCGTCTGCAGCTCTGCGGTCAGGGAAACCTCCTCCTCCTCGGGAGCTCGCGGAGCTGGGACAGGAGAGATGGAGCCACGGGAGGGTGGGCCTGCGGACGGCGCCTGCGTCCCCAGCACATTCCCCTGTGGGTGCTGGCCCGGGGCCCAGGCCTGGAGCAGAGGCGGCGAGCCAGAGGTCAGGTCATGCCTGAGCTAGGGCCTCACCGGGACCGGGAAGCCGCAGCACCAGCCTGTGGGCCAGCGGGTCTCCAGGTTGACGTCTGTTCAACCTGCATTTCTGTGGGAGGAGGTCACACCAGATGCTGCCCTTCGGGAAGGGCGGACAGGCAGTGACGGCCAAAAAGTCTGAGAGGCCCCGGGCAGCGCCAGCAGCCATTCCAGGCTCTCCTTCCCCTGGTGCTGGAAAGAGAAGGGGCTTTCCGGGTTACAGAAACAGGGAGGCGCTCCCCCAGGAGGCGTGGCCACCGCTCACTCTGTCCTCAGAGCTCCAGTAAGGCCAGCCAGGAACCACACCCTGCCTGCCCCCCCATCCACACCCTGCCTGCCTCTCCCCCACCCCCCGATCCACACCCTGCCTGCCCCCCCATCCACACCCTGCCTGCCTCCCCCCCACCCCCCGATCCACACCCTGCCTGCCCCCCTATCCACACCCTGCCTGCCCCCCCATCCACACCCTGCCTGTCCCCCTCCTCCCCAGGAACCATACCCTGCCTGCCCCTGGGATCCACACCCTGCCTGCCACCCCCCCATCCACACACTGCCTACCCCCCCCACCCCCCTCCCCAGGATACACACTCTGCCTGCTCCTGGGATCCACACTCTGCCTGCTCCCCCCATCCACACCCTGCTTGCCCCCCCTCCCCCCGCATCCACACACTGCCTGCCCCCCCACCCGGATCCACACTCTGCCCGCCCCCCAGGATCCACACCCTGCCTGCCCCCCTATCCATACCCTGCCTGCCCCCGCCAGGATCCACACCCTGCCTGCCCGCAGTGGGGTGTGTATTTAAAAAGTCAGTTTGAAGTCTACATGGCTATACACAGAGTAGATTTCTTACCTGATGGCAGCATGGATGATGGTAAGGTATTACATAGAAGTGGGCTCTCGGGCCCCCATTGACCAGTCGGCAGGCCCCACGCAGGAGCAGGAGCAGGCGCAGGCGCTGGGCAGAGCTGCCTTTGGGAAAGGCACGGCCACTGGGTCCCAGGCACGGCCTGCCCACCTCATCAGGCCACACGTGCTGGTCAGTCCAGGGCCGGCCCGCCCCGCACAGGCCTGAGCTGAGGTCCCGGTCATCAGCGGGCCTGCCCGGTTGGTGTCTGCTGTTGGGAGTGCTTTGTCCTCATGGTCAAGCTGGTTGACCCTGAGCAGACCTGGGTGTGAATCCCAGCCCCTACAGTTGGCATGACAGGTGACCTCGGCCAGGTGACCTCGGGCACGTGACCTCGGACAGGTGACCTCGGGCAGGCGCCCGCGAGCCCCTCGTTCAGTGTCCGCAGAGGGACGGCCACACCTCCCTCGGCATTGTGAGCCGGGAAGGTGCCCCTGGCCCGTTACCCTGCCCACAGCCGCCTGTTCACACAGCCCCGGCCACGCTGTGTGTTCGGTCCCGGGGCTTTCTGGCTGGCGCTGTCAGGAGCACAAGAAAGACAACAGTGGCCTCGGCAGCGGGAACCTCGGATGAGTCCTGGGCTTTGCCAGCCGATGAGGAGGGTGCGGGCACTCTGTTCAGCGTGCTGCCTGCTGGCTTCGGACACACTGTCTAACCAGAGTGGCCTTACTTCTCTCGCCTCTCACACGGGTCTAACGAAGCCCTCCTCAGGGGTCCCCTAAAGTTCAGGTGCCAGTGCTTTGGTGCTGCAGGCAGATGGGAATGACGCTTTCAAAGAATCCAGAGTGGTCACCCTAACGGAAAGAGGTCGTCAGTGGACGGCCTGTCCTGGTGTCTTCACCCCGAGGTCATGGCCAAGGACAGTGGCAGACAGACTGTGTTCTATCTAGCCCAGGGGTGGGCAAACTGTTTGACTCGAGGGCCACCATGGGTTCTTAAACTGGACCGCAGGGCCGGAACAAAAGCATGGATGGAGTGTGTGTGTGAACTAATATAAATTCAAAGTAAAGGAGCGGAGGGGAGAGCAAGAGAACCGGATAGAACAGCCGGATCCGGCCCGCGGGCCGTAGTTCGCCCACGGCTGATTCTAGCTGGTGCTCTGAAACCGAGCCGCTGAGAACACGCCCGTGTGTCCTCCTGGCCGGCGTCTGCCTTCTTCCTCTCGTTTCACAACCGAGAGGCACCCCGCCCCGTCCGAGTCTCCCCGCTCAAAGCCATCCTAGGGCGCCCGCCACACACACACTTCAAACGTGCGGCCTAACCCGAAGACGGGGCCCTGCAGGCAACCCACAGAAGAGCTTCCTGCCTTTCCTGCTGCACACATGTCTCATGACTGCACATCTGACCCTGGAAATGGGATGCTGTGGCCAAGCTGGGAGCCCCCTCGGTGATGCTGTGCGGGTGGGCAGCCAGCGATCGCGGGCTTGGCCCCCCCTCACCGGCTCTGCTCCCCAACAGTCCTCAGCCAGGCCGGCGCGCCTCAGGGAATGTTGGACAAGCGCCCAGCAAGGACAGCACCTGGAGAAGTGCTGCAGGGAGGGCGCCCTGCTTTAGCAGGGGGCACACTTAGCCCTGCTGGGAGGCCCCTCATTTACATACATTAGCTCGGCCGGCCTGGCGCAGGTTTGTTTGAAATTTAAAACAAGTTGAG
Source organism: Plecotus auritus (assembly GCF_963455305.1). Taxonomy (NCBI): domain Eukaryota; kingdom Metazoa; phylum Chordata; class Mammalia; order Chiroptera; family Vespertilionidae; genus Plecotus; species Plecotus auritus. Next base: position 1,860,792 of record NC_137773.1, read on the forward strand.
GAAGTCTTCCAGGAGCACACTGTACCTGCCTTTCAGGGGCTCAGTTACAGAATGCTGGGAGGAGGGGTGAAAGTGCCCTCTGCCCCGCAGGTCCGTGTTCTGTGTCGATATAGAAGGAGCGCCCCCTGCAGGGAGTCTGTGCTCATGTTTCCCCAAACATTTCTTCAGAAGATACTTCCCTTAGCTTCCCCCCGAAAAAGAGCATTGGCTGTGAGGTCCCCGCCCTTGTGTTACATCAGTGCTTCTTGCTCCTTTCTCCCACACACTCGGGTCCGGACTTCCTCCTCTTCGTCTTCTTCTTTAAATCCCGCCTGATCCTGTTCATTCTGGTGGCAGCTAACTTGCCATTCGACGAAATGCGGAGTAATTGAAAACAGTCACTTCCATCTCACTGAGAAACACGTTTCCTCTCTACGTTTTAATGTTTAATCGTTATTTTTCAAAGTATGTCATGCATTTATTGTGTTTTGATTAACAGTGACCATGGAACCCAGAAGAAATTGTTTTCAAAGGCACTTCCCATCTTTTGGACAAAGGGAATGCTCTCTAAATTGCTACTTATGGGCACATTTGTATTTCTGAGAAGCGGGGTGGGCAATCGGTGTGCATCCTTCCTGCATGAATCTCCGTTACAGGAGGATGTCTCTGAGGGGTAAGTAGGTGTAATGCACACCTTCGAAGAGAAAAGAGAAACCGTGTGGACGTTGAATTGGTTAGAGTTGATTTTGAAAAATGGATAATGTGGCGACCAAAACCCCTCTGTTCTTTAGATTCCACTGGGGGCATTTTACAACAGTGGTGCAACGTCTTTATTCTAAAGCGCCCAACGCTACACGGGGCCACCGTTCTGTGTGTGCAGCCATCTAACCGGGGAAGGCAGTTCGGTGTGAACTTGGAGGTGCGGGAGGAGGGCGTTCTGTGTGGAGCCAGGCCGAGGGGACGAGCTCGCTGCGAGAGCTGGGTTTCCGAAGCCAGTGACTTGGGGCCGACGTGATAAATTACATTCTATTCATGAGGGCTCCAGGACTGAGATGGGTTATCAAGGATCCGTCGTGTTTTGTCATCGTTTTTTTCAAGACATAAAACCTGTCCAAAAATCTCAGGCTGCTTTTTCAAATGACTCTTTCATCGCCTTCCTCCCGCCCAGCACCCCGTCCGCTGCCAGGTGCTAACCTCTGCGGCGGCTCCGCGTCCCAAATTGAAAACACACACACACACACACACACACACACACGCGCGCGCGCGCACACACACCGCACACACACACACACGCACACACACCGCGCACACTCACACACGCACACACACACTGCACACACACGCACACACACACACCACACACACACACATGCACACACACCACACACGCATACACACACCGCACACACACACACCGCACACACAGACACGCACACACACATACACACGCACACACACACACCGCACACACACACGCACACACACATACACACACACAGCACACACACACACACACACACCGCACACACCGCACACACACACACACCGCACATACGCACACGCACACACACACTCACACACCACGCACGCACACACGCGCGCGCACACACACACACACACACACACACACACACGGTGCCTTCCGAAAATGGTGGCTGTTCCCGTCTGACATTAATGCCGACCCCACCCCCACACTTGGTGTCAGTGATGAAAATGCTAACCCTGTCTGTAAAAGAGAAAATAATATAAATTCGCCTTTGCAGCTTTGACAAAAAATAGCATTTTCTTGGCTGCTTGTATTGCAGTTAAACTGCACGGTGAGTTCTGGCGAGTTCCCGCCGCTGTATTATTCATGGGCCTGCTCATTTCCACATGTAAGCACAGGTGACTACACTGCAAAGCGATAGCAGTTTAATGAGAAAACGGTTTTCTAACTGCTCCCCCCGCGTCCTCCCCCCCAAAAAAACATTTATTCTAAATTATTTTCTATTTTGGGCTAAAACATTATTTTGCGATGGTATTCAAAGTATGTACCTCCAAGCCAAGACTTCCTTGGTGCTGGGCACAGTGCTCACTGCTACAAAGGGGGGTAATCGGATGCTCTACACTGCTGAAGGCCCTCCCCGCTTCCTCCTGGGCCTGTCTGTGCTCACCCTCTAGGACAGTCTAATGATAGAAATTTTATGGATGTTTACTCTTTTTTTTTGTTCCAGTAAAAAAAAATAGGAATTGTTAAGGGGAAAGTTACTTTTTCTTAAGTCTTATCCAAAGATAAAAAATTTCATAAATCAATAAAAATTATCCCATGCCTGGAAATCACCTTTATAAGAAACTAGGGGCCCAGTGCACGAATCTGTGCACCTTGAAAGGAACTGTGGGCCGCGAGGCTGCGGTGGGCACAGGGGCAGGTCTCAGTCGATCCTTCGCGCCCCGGCCCTGCCCCTCCCGCCGCAGCCCCCGGTCCCCTGCCTGCTGGCAGCCCTGCTCCCGCCGCTGCCGCTGCTCCCACACACTGACGGCACCGGCCCTGCTTGCACCCGCTGACGGCGCGGAGTGATTGGGGCTGGTGCCGGCAGTCGGTGTGAACAGGGCCAGCGCCATCAACAGGTGCGAGTGGGGCCAGCACCAGCAGCAGGTGCAAGCAGCCAGCAGGACTGACGTGCACAGGAGCAAAGAATTTTCAGTGACCACCAGAGACTTGCCCCGATGGCAGTGACCGGCGCCCCGCCTTGCTCTGGCGCCCCCGCTCACCTGCTCCGCCATTCCGCCGCAGCCGATGCCCGCCATGTTCCGCACTCTGCCACCTGCCGCTGACGCCTGCCATGCTGCGTGCGTGCCCCATGGTGGTCAGCACCCATCACAGCGGCTGGTTGTTCGGTTGTCCCGCCGTTCGGCCTGTTTGCACATTGGGCTTTTATATCTATAGATGAGTAGAACATGCCTGAAGAAAAGAGTGAACGTCACCCTAGTTGGGAAATCTAAACATTGTAGAAATTTAAATTCCTTTGATTGTCCAAGTTTAGCCTAATTTCAAGAAAAGTCCCAACGGGGTTTCCTGAGGGTACTGTGATTCCTGAGCGGATCCAGAGCGCATGTAGAATTATAAACAGAAAAGAAGCCCAACGAATCTTCAAAACACTAGGTCAGTGGTCAGCAAACCACGGCTCGCGAGCCACATGCGGCTCTTTGGCCCCTTGAGTGTGGTTCTTCCACAAAATACCACGACCTGGACGAGTCTATTTTGAAGAAGTGGTGTTAGAAGAAGTTTAAGTTTAAAAAATGTGGCTCTCCAAAGAAAGTTCAATCGTTGTCCTGTTGATATCTGGCTCTGTGGACGAATGAGTTTGCCGACCACTGCACTAGGTGAATACAGGGAGGAGTGTTCCCTCCCAGGAGCCACCGGAATGAAATGACATGTTAGCAACACACAAATACACAGAAATATTCCAGAAGGGTGTCTGAACTAGACCATCGTGTCCATAAAAACCCACACCCTCAAATGAGCGTTAGATCCAGGGGCAAAGAAACCAGTTATTTGGAAACAATATCGAACATGGGTCCTCTTTCTACCAGACACCAAGAACATTTCAGATTCATTTAAGAGTTAAATTTAAAAATTACACGGAAACAAAGGTGAAATGATCTCTAAATTAAATACACCAGCGTATAAAAGGCACCAGAAAAATCACCCAACCAGATCACAGCCATGTCCAGTTTTACAACGTGCCTTCCAGTGGCCACTGGCGACAGGCAATGCTGAACGAGAGCAGTTTGGCGCACCTTGCGGTTTGCTCTCTGAATCAATCAGCTGGGCGCTCTGGAAACAGCGCCGAGGCGGCTTGGCGGGACGTGTCTGGGACTCTCAGAGCGAGAGCAAGGGCAGAGCGTGCGCCGGGAGGAGGAAGGCCCAGTGCCACCCAGCCAGAGCCCAGGCACACTCCGTGTCAAGGTCCTCACAGGGGCTCCCCGATCCCCCTGGGACTGAGGGAGCCACAGGAAGTGCCTCTCAGCCTGAGCGGGAGAACAGTCACCTCTGAGCTCCCTTCCTCGGCGGAGGGCCCAAGGCCCCAGCCTCACTCCGGTCCCTCAGGCCTGAGTGGCCACGTGGACATCCTGGCGCAGAGCCCCCGGGGACAGGCAGCGACGCGGCACGCGGCCCGGTGCACGGAGGGTGCTGCCAGTGCACGCACGCAGGCCGTCCCGGCTGCGGGGAGCTGGCGGCCAAGCCGTGGCTCCGATGAAAGGTGGGGCCAGAAGGGCTTTTGGAACGGAGACGGGAGGGTCCCAGGGAGCCTGTCATTGGAGCCTCAGGGCCCCTGCACCTGCTGCTGAGCGCCGGCCACCGGCGGCCCCCCAGGAGGATCGTCGGCGGTTTCCGCACGGTCTCCCTGCAGCAGGTGGAGGGGCAGCCGCTGTGCTCTCTGAGCAAGGGCCCCGCTGCGGGTGACACGGGCAGGATGCCACTGCTGGGGACGTTGCCCCGATGGGCACGGGACACGCGCACCGCTCGCCTGGCCCAGGTCTCAGCCCACGGTGCCAGCGGCCGGCGCTGGGTCGGCCTCCCCCGAGCCTCAGAGCGGAGCATTCTCCCAATACGGGAGAGTGGGCAGGTGCTTGGAGACCAAAAGTGCCCGCCGCCCCTCCCGGAGAGCTGGTTGGAGCACTGTCCTGGGCTGCCGTGTCCCAGAGACACGGGCTGTGTCTGTGGCCCGTCCGGAGGGCAGTTCAGGACTGTGTTCGACTTAGCAGAAGTGGGCCTTCAGCCCTTGGTTTTGTTGGATTTTCTTTAAGTTGCTCTTCCTGATGATGAACTGGCCTGGACACTGTTCTGTTAGCCTAGTAGGATAGATAGATAGATAGATAGATAGATAGATAGATGATAGATAGATGATAGATAGATAGATGATAGATAGATAGATAGATAGATGATAGATAGATGATAGATAGATAGATGATAGATAGATAGATAGATAGATAGATAGATAGATAGATAGATGATAGATAGATGATAGATAGATAGATAGATAGATAGATGATAGATAGATAGATAGATAGATAGATGATAGATAGATGATAGATAGATAGATGATAGATAGATAGATAGATAGATAGATAGATAGATAGATGATAGATAGATGATAGATGATAGATAGATAGATGATAGATAGATAGATAGATAGATGATAGATAGATGATAGATAGATAGATGATAGATAGATAGATAGATGATAGATAGATAGATAGATAGATAGATGATAGATAGATGATAGATAGATAGATAGATAGATAGATGATAGATAGATAGGTAGATAGATATAGACATATATAGATATATATAGATATATATAATTGATTTCAGAGAGGACGCGAGAGGGAGAGAGAGAGAGAAACATCAACGATGAGAGAGAATCATTGATCGGCAGCCTCCTGCACCCCCCCTACTGGGGATCGAGACCGCACCCCGGGCACGTGCCCTGACCGGGAATTGAACCGCGACCTCCCGGTTCCTAGGTCGAGGCTCAACCGCTGAACCGCACCGGCCGGGCAGCCTAGTAGAATTTCGCTGTGATGGGTGAACACAGACTTCCCTGCCGACTTTACTTGAAACCAGAGCAGCATTTTCTGCGTTTCAGTGGCATCTGGTGCTAAGATTTCACCGTGGTTGCTCGTAAACAGCCGGGAAACTTTTCCCTGCTTAAAAATGTGCGCTTATAAACAACGGGCTTGCGCTGAGTATTCCCATCTGTTAGGCGAACGTAATTTGTGTGGGAAAGTCCTGTAATAGGTGGGAGTACTTTGCAACTTCTTTGTATGTGTTTCCCCCTCATGAGGCGTTCGACTAAAGATCTGGCACGGAACGGCGTCTGTCTTACACTCAGGGTTGTCTCTCTCTCTCGCTCTCTCCGTTGTTCGAAAGCAGAGCTGAGTTTGTGCACTGGTACGTAGGCGCACGGCAGAAATTCACCAGAATGTAACAGATTCCTCCAGAAAGGAAAACTAGCATGAGTACGATGTTATAAATACGGTTATGCTGCAGTGACGGAGCTGTTCTTACAGTGTTCCAAATGCCTGCTCTAATGACTGTGTTGTTTCTTTTCCAGAAACTTCCGTGGACTTTATTTTCATGCAATCTCAAAGCTCCTCCTCCTTAGAGTCACAGTACATAATAAAAACCCCTCCTCCTTCTCGTTTTACTTGTAATTTTAAATAAATGGCACCGAGTCCTTGTGTTCTGTTCAGTATTATTCTGATTTATATGCACTAGTTAATTTTTTATTTGAGGTAAACCATTCCTCAGGAAAGAATGAAATTCTGAATATTAAAACTCAGCAGTATTTTTCCTCATAAAAGATTTTATTAATCTCGCCATGGGATCTCTAGATGGTTATCAGAGGGAAAACATACTTTGATTAATATTTGCTTAATACTGAATTAGCTGTATGGTCCAAACGTTTTTTTCCGCTTGAAAATGATGCCTATCATTTCCTTTTTGGGGTTGACTAATTGGACACACTTGAGTAAAAAGGTGAGCAATTAGGTGGATGTAAGTGATTTCAAGGCGTACCTAGGAACTGAGCACATAAAAAAATCCCACACTTGGCGCCTCCTCCCGGCGCTAAGTACTCTGACTATGCGGTGTAAGAGGCGTCTTTTTTATTTTTTTTAATATATTTTATGATTTTTTACAGAGAGGAAGGGAGAGGGATAGAGAGTTAGAAACATCGATGAGAGAGAGACATCAGTCAGCTGCCTCCTGCACACCTCCCTACTGGGGATGTGCCTGCAACCCGGGCCTGTGCCCTGACCAGGAATCGAACTGTGACCTCCTGGTTCATAGGTCGATGCTCAACCACGGAGCCATGCCGGCCGGGCAAGAGGTGCTATTCTTAAACCGGAGATGCCCAGGACCAGAACACCTTTTCAGCAAAGGGTGCATCCCCCCCCCTCTTCTCTTTTTCGGAAAACAGGCAACAGACACTGGGCTTCAGGCCTCTTCTTCCTTGTGGCAGACGGCTTCCCACGTGTGGCAAGTGCCCGAGCCTCAGACCGCACCCCCTAGTCTCGATTGGTTGGGAGCGTGGCCTCGGAGCCCGTGAAAGCACGCTGCCACACAGACAGTGTGGCCTCGGAGCTGCCCAGCTCGCTCTAAGTGGTTCTGGGCTGTTTATCCCATTTGCTTGCGGGTTTCCAAACACCCCAGGTTATAAAACTAACAGTAAACCTAAGCAGGCTTTTATAGACACAGTGTCTTCTCTCCGCGTTTTCCTGTAAAACGTACTGACGTTTTTTGAAAGGCGCTGATTTGAAGGATGATTACTTGTAGTCACAGGAATGGAAATACAAATGAAATGCCCTCTCAGTCCTCCAGAGAGGTTTTAAAATGAATGTTGGGCCCCGAGGAGAAGAAGGAAAGGAGAGCGTGTGACCCGTGCTGGGCGGGGTGCACGGCATTGAGCGGGAGCGACGCTTGCGGGGTGGCACCGCTTCCTGGCCTTGCTGACTAGTTGAACGCATCCTTGTTAGCCCTTCGCATTGCGCTCCTCCAGCCGCGGGGGTGACGTCTCCGGCGGCACCTCAGGTGCAGGGATGGACACGCAGGTCTGAGCCCTGTGTCCGGGACGTGTACAGCCGGTGGAGGAGACGGAGATCGGTTGAGTGATCCCTCACACGAATTGCGGCGGCGGCAGGCGTGCCACTCAGGGGAGGAGTGCACGGATGCTGTTTATCAGACACGTCTTAGGGGAGCGCCAGGTGCAAGGGCGGGCTGCTGTGGGGGCGCCGCTAATGCCTGTGTCCCGTGTTTGGCAGGTACGTCATCCCGGCGCTGCAGCGGCTGGACGCCGGCTTCTACCGCTGCGTGGTACGCAACAGGCTGGGCGCGCTCCTGCAGAGAAGATCGGAAGTCCAAGTCGCATGTACGTGTCCACTGAGATCGCCAGGGTTCAGTGACGGGGTTGGGGTGGCCATGAGTCACCTCCAGCCACCTCGGGGCCTGGCTTCTGTCTCGGGTCCCGCCTGGACTAGAGTCCCTGCTGACATTGGTGGAGCGAGAAGGAAATTGCGGGGGTAGCTGGTCCGATGAAGATGATGGGGCTGATGAGGTGAAGGGCACTTCTTCAATTCAGCCGATCGAGGGCCCAGTAAGCACTATGGAGGGTGCAAAATAAAATTTAAAAAAAAAAACAAAAAACAAAAAAAAAAAACAGAAAAAGCTGCGTTCTGTTCTATGAATTAGTTAGCGGCTCTTAGCTTTCGTTATAGTCAGAGTCAGTGTTTTTAAAATAAAAAGTTAAACCCAATTCGGTCACATTGCATCAAGTTAGAATCTGTCCTTGCAGCGATGATGTGTTCAGAGATCCTTGAGGCCCGTCCCGTCCCAGGCGGGTTAACGTAATAGTGGTTCGTTAATCCTGTTGGGTTAGTCAGTCCTGTTGGGCGGGCCCATTTTGAAGAAGCAAACTTTGGAAAGTAGGGAACCTGAATTCCAGGGGAGCCAGGATTCAACCAGGGGAGGGGAGTTGGCCCATTTAAAGCATTTAGTACTTTTCTAGCCCATAACCTGTGACAGGTCCCGTCCGTCCACAGTGGCCTGTCTGCTTCATTATATTGCGAATTTGCTACAAGAATGTCTCTTCTTTCAAAGAAAGCAAAGGGCGTGATGAAATGTTAAATTCCACGCTGATGCGTCCTGACGGAGGCCCGAGAACCCCGCGGCTCCTGGCGGGACCGTGCTGAGCAGCGGTGGCCACCGTCTCCCCTTGGTTATTCTGCCCACAGCCAAGGCCCAGTGGTCAGCGTCCTGCACGAAGTAAAGCAACTCCCAGTCGCTTTCCCGTTCCCTGATGGCTAGGGACTGAGTGCAGATCTCACCCGGGTTCACTATGTCTTCCATGACTAGGAAGGCAGCAACTTTTCTGACTCATGGGGCAGTCACTCGGCGAAATCTATCTGCAGAACTAACTGTTTAGAGCTTTTTTCAGTGGAAAAGTTGAAAACATCTATACTAATAAAAGGGTAATATGCTAATTAGATGGGGTTGACCGGACATCTTCCAGACGTCCGACTTCCTTCCAGACAAAGCCACGGTGGTGGGGGCCAAGGCAGAGGCAGTGAGGGGCGATCTGGCAGGCATGGGAGCAAGCATTTAGGGGTGATCATGCCGGTGTGGGGGACAAGCAGTTAGGGCGGGGTAGAGCAGTTAGGGGGCGATCAGGCTGGCATGGGAGCAAGCAGTTAGGGGTGATCAGGCAGGCAGGGGAGAGCAGTTAGGGGGTGATCAGGCCGGCAGGGGAGAGCCGTTAGGGGCAAGATCAGGCCAGCATGGGGGAGCAAGCAGTTAGGGGCAAGATCAGGCCGGTGCTGGGGAGTAAGCAGTTAGGGCAGGGGAGAGCAGTTAGGGGGTGATCAGGCTGGCAGGGGAGAGCAGTTAGGGGGTGATCAGGCAGGCAGGGGAGGGCAGTTGGGGGTGATCAGGCCAGCAAGGGAGCAGTTAGGGGGCGATTAGGCAGGCAAGCAGGCAAGCAGTTAGTAGCCAGCGGTCCCAAATTGTGAGAGGGATGTGTCAGATTGGAGAGGGTGCAGGCTGGGCTGAGGACACCTCCCCTCCCCCATACATGCACCGGTATCTACCTGCTGAATTTCATGCACCGGGCCTCTAGTAATAAATAAAGTCATAGCCCAGACATTTGAATAAGTTAACAGCTTGGAGTTTATGATAATCTAGTAAATTCCATTTTGTAAAATTAATTTGGACTTTTCCTTGCTTAATTATTTATCTCCTACGTTTTCTCTTACCTCTGTTTTCTCCTGCTCTTGGGTAACAAATTTTACTTTAACCACAACTGCTTTCCTAATCTGCGTGTCGTTTCCGTCGACTATTAAATGCTGCCTATAATGTAGGAAGTAATTTCTCTTGAATAAAAAAGCCATTGATAATAGAGATAGTCTGTTCCAAATTCCTATATGTTCAGACCAATGTAGTATATATGCCATATCTATGCATATACACATATACGGGTGCCTAATCATTCAGAAGATTTCAGATGTTACTAATTTAAACATTGGCACTTACACCCACGTGCTAATGGCTGGTTTTCCCGTGACCTCATTTTCTAAATCGGTGCCAAGGAGCACAAAGACCGGAACCACACCCACCTGCCCCAAACGAAGTCAGCACAGGGGGTTGGGAGAGCCCTCTGAAGATGAGGCAGGGCTTGCAAACGGCTCACCCCAGGAGATCTGTGAGGGAGCAGACACCTCAGGGACCAAGGGGAGGAGAGGCTGAGAGGGGCGCCGGCGGGGCGTGGGGAAACCAGCGTGAGGGATTTGGGAGCGGGAGATGTCTGAGAGCTCTATGTTAGTGTCGGCCACCGGCTCGTGTGGCTCTGGGAAGCTTTCGGCAGCTGGTCCAGGGGGAAAGTATTAGAGACTGTCCCGTGGCAGCAGCATAGAGCACGGGCGAGGCCGCTGATGGCGCTCCGTGGGCACCTGCCGTGGGCACCTTGCCCGGGGCCTCTCCCCGCCAGCCGGCACCATCAGCACCAGGCTCGGTCTCTCCTCTCTGCTCCTCATCGCCACGTCAGGGATGCTGTGAAATGCAGTTATTTCCACCTGGGCCCCTCCCCCTCAGAAAGAGCTTTCTAGAACCTAAAAGGCCTGACTTGTCTCTGCAGATCTGGGGAACTTCCTGGTTGGAGAGCAGAGGAAGACGGTGCCCGAGGGACAGGCGGCCGTCCTGGACCTGCCGCCCCTCCGCAGCTACCCCAGGCCCCAGGTGACCTGGTTCCGAGAAGGACACAAGATCATTCCCAGCGACAGAATGTGAGTCCTCCCTAGCGTTCCCCTTTAATGCACAGCCACTGCCTGCTGGCGCCGTTCACACATTGCATCGCCGAAAAGAACATCCCAGCCCTGCCCAGCCCTGACTCAGCAGCGGCCTTTGCCTGGCGTGGGGGGATGTGCGAGCGCCTAAGAAAACAGGTACCGCCCGGCCGGCGGCGCTCGGTGGTTGAGCTTTGATCTAGGAACCAGGAGGTCATGGTTGGATTCCCGGTCAGGGCACAGGCCCAGGTTGTGAGCTCGATCCCCAGTGTGGGGTGTGCAGGAGGCGGCCGATCCGTGATTCTCTCTCATCATGGATGTTTCTCCCTCTCCCTCTCCCTTCCTCTCTGACATCAGTTATAATATATATTTTTTAAAAATGAAAGCAGGTACTGTGATGCTTCAGTTGGCCGCCGTCCTGCCCCGCGCCTTACGGCCACGTCTCCCTTTGCGAGTGACTCTTGGTGACATCGGGTCAGCCTGTGTGTGTCCAGCTCCCAGCACCCATGGAGGAGTGCGGGGTCCCTTACGGAGCTGCGGGCGTCTCCTCTGCTTCATGAGCCGTGTTTGATGCCGCTTCCGCTGACGGTGAAGCAGTAATTACTGCGCATTTCTCTTTATCCCTCCATCCTGCCGTGGCAGTTTTATTTCCTCCGTCTAATTAGTGGTCTGCTCACCTATTGCAGAATAGTTGCCTTGTGATTAGTTAAGCATTATTTCAAGGTGCTCTGGCCTGCCCCACAGCCTGCATTTAGCTTTAAGTGATTAGGAAGAACGTGGGCATATGTCCCCTACCTGGGCATTGTCAGTGCGATGTGAACAGGGTACGGCAGATGGAAGGGGCTCAGAGATGACCATCCGGAATAATCGTGAGACGCCGTAAGCTCGTCTACATAAAAGCCGTGTTTTAAAATCCTAGTAAAAAGATCAGTTACCGTAGGAATGGGATGACGGCTCTCCTTCGTTTTATTTTATGAAAAGCTGCTTGGCCGTCCTCCTCCTCTGTATCGATGCCAGTGATCACAAATGCTCTGCAGTTGGGGTGAAACAAAGACCAGGGAAGGAGGCAGCCGTGGATTCCTGTGCGATATTCCGGAGGGTCCTGGTGTCGAGCGCAGCGCGGCCTGGCCGAGGCGGGAGATCCCTGAGAAGAGCTGGTGCCGGTGCGGCGGGGGGGCGGGGGGGAGCGGGGGGTCGACACAGGCTCCTCTCAAACACTGAAGCTTCCACGGAAGGGCAGGGGGCACCGTCCGTGGTGGAAGGAGACTTCTAAGTCGGCAGCAGGTGAGTGTGGTCATTTGTCTGTTCGCCTGTGGTCCCCGTAGATCCATGAGACGGCATGTACCCAAGGAGGACTAAAGGGCACGGAATGAAATAACAACTCCAAGTCCATAAGCTCGTTTCTTCCGCTTGCAAATGCCTGCTGCAGACTGGTTAGCTCCCGGGAGCTAATAGCGCCCAGACCAGCCGTGGGCAAACTACGGCCCGCGGGCCGGATCCGGCTGTTCTATCCGGCCCACGGAGCCGAAAGAGCAGAGGGTTCTCTTGCTCTCCCCTCCGCTCCTTTACTTTGAATTTATATTAGTTCACACAAACACTCCATCCATGCTTTTGTTCCGGCCCTCCGGTCCAGTTTAAGAACCCATGGTGGCCCTCGAGTCAAAAAGTTTGCCCACGGCTGGCCCAGACGCTGCTGCGGCTCAGCCAGCGCCGCCTCTGTCCATGCCGCCCCAGCCGGAGCGGTGCCTCAGCTCCATCCCGCAGGACACGCCAGCACCCTTTAACGAGAGGCCACGAGGCTGGTGGTGGGTGTCACACCACACGTTTGCAAGGCCCTTCAGCGTCATATCTCGGTGCACCCTCACCTCACGTTTATGAAGCGCCTGCCGTGCAGGGTGTCATACACCAGCCCGCGCGTGGTCACTACCTGCGTGCCACCCTTCAGAGGCGCTACTTGCCATCCTGAGAGAGTTGAGCCGTGGGCTGCAGGTGGAGGGGCGGCTCTGAGTTCCCCCCCACCCCCCCGCAGGCTGGGCAGACCAAGCCAGCAACTGGGTCTGTTCCGGGCCCCCAGAGAGCTCCGAACGTTTGACCCAAGCGTGCGGCAGGGCGTGAAGCAGGGCAAGCTCTGCACCTGCTCTAACCTGGCATCCGAGGTCAGCGCCCTGGCACCGCGGTCCGCCTGGGGAGGGACAGCCTCATTCCCCCCGGCCCCTCCCTACTGTTCGGCATCACCCATGACCTTCAACAGCTCCGGACTCACAGTAAATGACTTCTTTTTCGTTTCAAGGGAAACAGTAAGTCTGATGTTGCCTGACTTGAAGAATGAGTCACGCAGCCCCTGACTGATTACCAGCAGCTGTTACCTCTCGGTCCCTCCCTCCGTTAAGCACATCCCCTCTAACCTGGCGGCTGCCCTCTGGGGCAGGGCTGATTGGCTCCACTCAGAGCTCTCGGCGCTGGAGGTGAGAGATGGTAAAGACCTCCCACGGGCACGGAGCTGGCACGGGGAGGGCCGGATTCAAACCAGGCCTGCCGACTCTCACCGCCTGCATCAGCTGCTGCTGCTTCCGCTTCCCTGGCCGGCGGCCTCGTGCTTCTCCCTTACTTACTTTTTATTCTTGGTCTTTGGTCTTTCGTTTCCCCTTTCCCGGAACGCCAGCTTTCAGTGTGAATACCATCGGTTAGGACGGGTTACCGTGCGGCACGGGCACGCACACGCGCCCACGTCACCACGGAGCATGCCCCTGTGTGCACATGGACCCTTCCGTATGGGGTCTGTTGGTCCCTAACTATAGAAAGTTTGGACAAAGAGAAGGCCGCGGTGCCTTCCAGCTAAGGGTGGGCTTGGTGGGATCGGCGGTGGGACGGAGAAGGGACTCTCTGTGGAGGGGTCACCGGCGCCTGGCACGGTGGGTGGCAACCGGACGTGTGGTGATCGCCACGGGCAGGCCCGGCACCTGCTCACGGCGGCCTCTTTGCTCGTGAGCTGGACTCCGGTTGGAGGAGGGGGTTTGGATGGTGCGGAGAGAGAGCAGCAGAAACGTCCCGCGTCCCAGGAGACTTGAGTGGGTGCGGACCCGCGGCGCAGCATACAGGCCGCGCGTGGCAGACTTGTACGCCTGGCACCGGGGCGCCTCTGTTAGCCACCCTCCCCCATGCGCTCAGTGCAAATGAGACGCAGAGTTCACGCAGCACGCGCTTTCCGCGGGCACGCTGTGCCAGGCGCTGTGCCAGGCCCTGGCGGAAACAGCGGAAGGTCTGCGCGGGCAGGCCGCTCCATACAGGCGGAGGAGCCGCTCGTGGATGCCCGTCTCCGCGCCAGCTGGTGGGGGGGCGCGGAGGAAACAAACGGGAGGTGGAGCAGAGTGCGGGCTGGGGGTGCGGTGTTAGACGTGGACTCGGGAGGCCTCTGGTAAGCCGTGTGAGCGAGACCTGGTGAATCGAGGGAGGCGGCATGGGTGTATCAGTGGGAACAGCGGTTGAAGCCCTGGGTAGATGCGCGAGGAAGCAGGTGGGGTGGGGGGGGTGGGCTGGCGGAGCTGGGGGAGGGCTGGAGGCGAGGCTGTCCAGGTGGCTGGGCCGGGTCTTCAGAGCCAGGCCGCTTGGCCATGCGCAGACTGGCCATCGCTGAGGAGCCGAGCAGAACAGCAGCGCAGCCTCACTTACGAGTCTTTGGTTAAGAATTACGTTATGAACAGACTGTGGGAGACAGGGCCAGGAGCCGGGAGGCTGGGGGCTCCTGCCGCCATCGGGGTGGGGGGGCCACTACCGCCATCGGGGTGGGGGGCTACTGCCGCCATTGGGTTGGGGGGGCCACTACCGCCATCGGGGTGGGACCTTACTACTGCCACCATCAGGGTGGGTGGGGGGCTACTGCCGCCATCGGGTGGGGGGCTCCTGCCTCCATGGGGTGGGGGGCTCCTGCCGCCATGGGGGCGGGTGGCTGGCGTGGTGAGAAGTGTCGGATGCAGGTCTGTTTTGAGTGGCATCCGGAGGCTGTCTGTTGGATGGCATGGGGACTGAGCGGGCAGGAAGCATGGGGAGCTCCAGGAGTTCCGCCTGAGCTGTGACAGGATGGCGTTACCACTGGGAGGCGCTCTTGGTGGAGCAGGTTTTGCATGTGTGCTTGTGTGTACATGTGCGTATGTGTATGTGTGTGCGTGTGCATGTGTATGTGCATGTGTGTGCATGTGTGTATGTATGTGTGTGTGTGCATGTGCGTGTGTGTGTGCATGTGCGTGCATGTAGGGGGGGCAGTGGTGTCTGGAGTTTGTTCGGACACGTGGGTTGGAGAGGCAGGGCAGATGGGCGAGAGGGTCCCAGGTCTAGATCGTGCTCCTCGGTCTCGGGGAGCTGGGTGTCAGGTGGTCGGGGCTGGTAGAGCCTCTAACGCTGAGTGTGAGCTCACAGGCCAGCGAGAGGAGCCCGTGGCTGCGGGTCACAGAGGGTGACAGTGGAAAGACAAAGTCCCCGAGAATTAAGAGGACAGGAAACCGAACCAGAGGGGGGGCCTGACGCCTAACTGGGCTGCTCCCAGGCCCCAGGAGCAGGGGGCAGGGCACCTTTGATGCCCCCCAACCCCCCACGCTGGCCAGGCCCTAATTCCCGGAACTCAGGAATGCGCCAGGTGACAGGCACAGGGAGGGGAGGTGGCAGAAGCCACAGGGGGCTGATCAGGAGGGACGAGCGGGGAGGACAGGAGGAAAAAGGCCACCTCTTCCCACCGTGCAGGCCAGGGGGTGTCTGTCCCTATGAGCTCACACCCCAAACGCTGGCAGCTCTGTCCCTCGGCCCGCGCCCCGGACGGCAGCTGTGAGGGTCCCGGTGGTCCCGGTCGCACGTAGCTCCAGCCTCCTCGGGGTGTTACCCACCTGAACCCCTCTTTCTGTGCTCTGTCTGGCCCGGGGCTCTGCAGAGCGGAGGGGCAGTGCTGCGTGGTGAATGGACGAGCGAATGACTGTGACGCGCAGCCACGTAATATCTGTGAGCGTCCGCCCAGGAGGAAAAGCCCACAAACCCCGGGGAGCCGCCGCCGGCCGGGGAGCCTGCCTCGGGAAGGCCAGCGACACAGACAGAATCGGATCGGGAGTAAGCGATCCTCGGATTGTGAAGAGGTAATGATAGGTTTTGCTCGTGTGAGATGATGAGAAAAGGCATGTTTGCTTCCTGAGGGACTGAAGCCAAACCGTGAGGCTGCTGTCTTGGCATGTCAGAGGTGAGGATCGCCGTGTCCTGAGAAACGGAGGCTGATTTGAGGCTAAAACGGTTCCGCGCTCTCCCGGGTAGATCTATGCCCGCTGTTTCCCTTCATTTCTCAAAACCCGAAATGTGGAGCGGGTGGCCACGTGGCCGGCCCTGCCCCGGGCGGTCGTGTGCCCCGGCCGTGAGCCGGTGAGGACGCACACGCCTGGCCTGTGAGTGCCATTCCTCCGCCGAAGTGCCGGCCTGGTGCTCCGATTGCGTCCTCGGCCGCCGGGCGGGACGGGGGAAGCAGGCACACAGCCCCGCCTGCAGATGCCACGGCTGCGGAGTCAGTGCTTTAAACCTGCAGGCGGCCTGGCGGGCAGGGTGCTGGGCAGGGTCTGAGCGGTGAAGTCAGGGCAGCAAGCAGGGGACGTCCCCGGGGACGAGGGAGCCGCCCGACGCACAGCTGTCACGCTTACAGGCGGGAACACCCAGGACCTCATCGCCGTTCACTTCGCGGCTGCGAGGATCTGTGTCAGCTGGCGCTGGGGTGGCAGCCACGACGTGCCGCTTGAACGAAGAGCCGGTTATCATGATGTTTTATAGTTTGCCGGACGTTCAGAGTAACGTGCTTTTAAGCTTTCATATTGCTTCGGAGGCATTTGTGACGGTTGGAAAGGGTTCTATACGTGTGGGTCGAGCCACGTTTGCTGTAAGCAGGAGATATGGGTTCCGGACCTTTCCTCCGCCAGTTCTGCCCTGGGGCAGAGTCTTACCCTCCTGGGCGTGGGGAACGACCTCCATGCAGGGATGCCCGTGGGTGGGAGCCCCCGGCCAGTTCTGCAACCCGCCCTCGCTCTTACCCCTGCACCCCGCCCTCGCTCTTACCCCTGCACCCCGCCCTCGCTCTTACCCCTGCACCCGCCCTCGCTCTTACCCGTGAACCCCGCCCTCGCTCTTACCCGTGAACCCCGCCCTCGCTCTTACCCGTGAACCCCGCCCTCGCTCTTACCCGTGAACCCCGCCCTCGCTCTTACCCGTGAACCCCGCCCTCGCTCTTACCCCTGCACCCCGCCCTCGCTCTTACCCCTGCACCCCGCCCTCGCTCTTACCCCTGCACCCCGCCCTCGCTCTTACCCCTGCACCCCGTCCTCGCTCTTACCCCTGCACCCCGCCCTCGCTCTTACCCGTGCACCCCGCCCTCGCTCTTGCCCCTGCACCCCGCCCTCGCTCTTACATGTACGTTCCGGAGATGCTTCCTGGCACTTACTTTGTGCCAGGCCCTGTCCCGGCTGCTGGGACAGAAACGAGGCTCTGGGGGTGCTGCCGTCATGAGTCATGGAACAGTCCGGAAACAGCTTAAGGAGCAGGATGCTTTCCGGGGAGGATGGACGTTCGGAGGGGAGTGAGTGGGCGGATGAGCGAGAACTGAGAGAGGGGGGGGGGGTGGATGCCTGCCTCGAGTGGTCACGGGCGGCCTCGCTCTGCAGGTGACATTGTGAGGATCACTTCCCTGAGCTAGAATGTGTGCACACACAGGGCCCGGATTTTAAGCTCGGGGTGGGTGGCCGAGCAAGTGGCTGTCATCACCACCCCAGAGAGGGCCCCTCACGCAGTGGCCGCCCCTCCCCCTGCCCACCCCGCCCACTCATCGGAGCCCATTCCGAGGGATCTCCGTCTGCTCTGGAATGTCTTGTACGTGGGCTCATGGAACAGGAAAGCTTTGTGTCTGGCGTCTCTTATGCCACATCATCCCGTGGCGTCTCAGGGTGGCCTTTAACAACGGAGATTATTAATAACGTTGAGTGCCGGGCTCCGTGGGAAGTGTTTCTGCGTAATGACTCCTTTGATCCTCACAGCAGCCTAATGACATGTACGGTTGTCCTTGCTTTTCCGATGCGAACGAAGGCAGAGAGGCCAACAGCTGGTCCCCGCCGGAGCCCTTGGCTGCTGCGCCCGCACGCCCGCCCTCCGCACGGCTGCGTTGCCAGGCGCCTGCTGGGACCTGGCGCCATGGCGGGGCCCCGGGCGGGCGTGTGCTGGAGCCTCGGCCAGGACGCCCTCGCTCCCGTGCAGACCGCGTGGGCTCCTCCGAGCGCTCGCTCGCTTCTGAAGCCTGGGTGGTGCTCGCTGTGGTCGTCCCAACGACATTCAGGAGTCCCGCCGTCCGCGCTGACGTTCCCGGGCAGGGAGTGCCCACCGCGGAGGCTGGAAGAGGGCGTTCCGTGCGCAGTGACTGGCGTGCAGAACGCTGACTTATCAGAAGCCGCTGCCGGGGAGGCGTGACAAGGGCCGCGGCAGGTCATTTGCTTTCGGGTCGGGGCAGCGTCACATTGCCGGGTGGAGGGTTACCTTGTGAACACGACTGGAGCGGGCTGCGGGCTACAGCCGGTGCGGATGGGCCTGGTGAAGGTCGTCCCAGCGTCTTCTCTCCGGTGGTGTGTGTCTGGCATGTGCAGGCTGCTGCCCCGCTGCCCACCGCGCCGGGCAAAGGCAGACCCCCACGGAAAACCCTCCCTGGGCCAGCTGGCTACCCTGAGGGAAGGCGGTCCTGGAATGACTTGGTTCCATTTCAGCTGGCAATGTAGCATTTAACGTCAATGACAAGAGTTTCATGTTCTCTGTACCAATTTTTCATTCGGAAATAAAAACCACTTCATTTTGCATGAGCAGAGCCTGTGACAATAATAATGCATTGCTTTTCAAATATTAGCCTATTAGACACCTTAAGTCAGTTGCCCATAATTGCATTTCGCCAACTCGACATAATACCTTAATTAAAACTAGGATAATTAAAATACAGCTTTAATGAACAATAAATTCTGAGGTTGCCAAGCCTGGAATATGTTTGTTGAATCATAGCTTGCTCTATTTTAGCTCCTAAATCTGTATCCACATTATGTTTTGAAATGGCAACGATCATGAGCAAAAGGCACTTTAATGCATATAATCATACTAGAGGCCCGATGCACGAAATTCATGCAAGAGTAGCCCCTCGCAGCCCCGCCGCCCTGACCCCGCCCACTGGTCATTCCGGAAGGTCGTCTGGAAGGTCGTTCCGGAAGGTCATTCTGCTGTTCAGTCTAATTAGCATCTTAGCGCTTTATTATATAGGATGTACCACTGAGTGCTCTGCCTCTCTGTGGCTCTCCTGTACCTGTTCACTCCTTGTGTGTGGCTATTTGTTTGCTACTAAATTTGATCCCTTGAGGCAAAAAAAGTGTGTTGCTGTTGTTTTTGTTGCCAATCCCCTGTTTTTATTGCGATAGAATCCTATCTAATAAAGAGGGAATATGCTAATTGACCATCACTCTGTCACAAAGATGGCTGCACCCACTGCTGAGGTCAAGTTCCCCTAAGGAGCCTTAATGAGCAATCAGCAGGGACCTGAGGCTACGCCCTCCCCCACCCCCAAGGGGCTTGACAAGGGATCTCAGGCCATGCCCCCCACCTGGGAGGGCTTGACAGGGGACCTCAGGCCGTGCCCCTCACCCAGCGAGGCTTGACGGGGGACCTGAGGCTGCGCCCCCCTCCTGGTGCTGGGCCAGGGGACCTGAGGCTGTGCGTGCCCCCCCCACCCTCCCCCTGCCTGCCGGGGCTTGATGGGGACCTCAGGCCATGCCCCCACCCAGCGGGGCTTGACAGGGGATCTCAGGCCGTGTCCCCCACCTGGCAGGGCTTGACAGAGGACCTCAAGGCACGCCCCCCACCCCTGTCTGGGCTGGGGGACCTCAGGCCACGCCCCCCATCCAGGCGCCGGGCCAGGGGACCTGAGGCTACGCCCCCTGCCCAGCAGGGCTTGACAAGGGTGGGACTGGCTGGGTCTGGATCCAGCCCAATGGCAGGGGGCCGGCTGGGTCTGATCTAATGCAATTTTGAGGTGCATGTGGGTGGGCGGGGACTTGACTCTGGGTCCCGTGGTGAGCCCCAGACTCTGACAGGAGGAAGGTTTTCATATACATTTTACTACTTTTCTTTCATCTCTGACACTTCTATTATAGAGAAAGGGCAAATAGCAATATTAAATTATTTCCTCTAGTTAATCCCCTTTTAATGTGCACAAATTTCGTGCACCGGGTCACTAGTTAACATATAACAGTGTATTATTTTAAGGTGTGCAATGTAATGATTTGATTCATGTACATATTAAGGAATGATTATCATAAGTCTAGTTAACATCCGTCGCCATACAGTTACACATTTTTTGTTGTTGTGATGAGAAGTTTTGAGATCTGCTCTCCTAGCGACTTCCAAATACACAAAATACAGTATCGCTAACTATAGACCCCGTGCTGTCCATACATCCCCAGGGAAACGGGGAGTGTATACCTTTGGACCTCCTTACCCATCCCTCCCCTCGCCTTTCCAGCTGGCGCTCCGTCCTGCTCTGTTCCCTGTGATGCGAGCCCAGGTGGCTTGGATTCCACCTGTACGTGCGGTTGTACGTGAGATCACACGTTGTCTCACTTGTGTCACTCAGACGCAGCCTCCTGCTCGCAGGGGCCATCCCTGTTGTCACAAATGCCAGGGCTTCCTTCTCTGTTTCGGCTGATCATCCCCGTCACGTTTTCCTTCTTCGTCCGTCGATGGACACTGGGTTGTTCCCATGTCTTGACTATTGTGACTGATGCTGCCCTGACCCCCTTTGAGATGGTGACTTCACTTTCTTCGGAGAGCCACCCAGAGGTGGGGTGGCTGGGCCCTGTGGTCACTCTGTGTGACATTGTTTGAGAAACGTCCAAACCGTTCCCGTAGGGGCTGCATCAGCTTACACTCCCCCTGCAGTGCGGGGTGCCCCTCGCTCCAGTCCCCTCAGCACTCCCCTCTTGTCTCTTAACAACAGCCATTCTGACAGGTGTGGTGACGCCTCCCTGTGGCTTGGACTTGCGTTTCCCTGACGATTAGGGACATTGAGCACCTTTGCATGTTCCCGTTGGCCATTGGAATATCTTCTTTAGGAAAATGTCTACTCAACTTCTTTGTCCCCCTCACCCCGTTTTTTTTTTTCAATTGAACTATTTCTTTGTCTTTGAAGGCTCGGGAACTCAGCACAGTTCCTGGCCATATAAATAGTTAACGCTTACCGGTTGGCTGGACACGTATTTCCTGAGCAAATAAATAGGTAATAATGCGTGGCTCTTTCTGGGGAGATGGTGTGGGATGTAAGTGAGATCACACGTTGTCTCACTTGTGTCACTCAGACGCAGCTTCCTGCTCTCAGGGGCCATCCCTGTTGTCACAAATGCCAGGGCTTCCTTCTCTGTTTCGGCTGGTCATCCCCGTCACCCGAGACTCAGAGCAGGAGGGTCCCAGTCCCAGCTCTTCATTCTCTCACTGTGCCCAGCAATCTGTCTATCTATCTATCTATCTATCTATCTATCTATCTATCTATCTATCTATATAAACGCCTAAGCGACTGTTACAACCAAATGACCAGAATGACCAAACGACCAGAACAACTGGTCAACCAGTTGCTATGACGCGCACTGACCACCAGGGGGCAGACGCTCAACACAGGAGCTGCCCCCTGGTGGTCAGTGTGCTCCCACAGCCAACCTCCCCTGGTCCCTCCCCCTGGCCGGCAAACCTCCCACAGTCCCTACCCCAGTCTGGCAGGCCCTAGCCGGCAGCTGGCAAGCCCCGGCCGACCCAGCCCCAATCAGGGGCTGAATTTCGGGCACCAGGCCTCTAGTGGTGATATAACAGGAAATCTCAAATGGAGATGCAAGTAGGTACGCAGCAAGCTCTTGGAGTTATTACAGGGAAGATTTACTTGGTGGAGAAAAATATTTAGCCAAAACCGGTTTGGCTCAGTGGATAGAGCGTCGGCCTGCGGACTGAAGGGTCCCAGGTTCGATTCCGGTCAAGGGCACATAACTTGGTTGCGGGCACATCCCCAGTAGGAGGTGTGCAAGAGGCAGCTGATCGATGTTTCTCTCTCATCGATGTTTCTAACTCTCTATCCCTCTTCCTTCCTCTCTGTAAAAAATCAATAAAATATATTTAAAAAAAAAAAAAAAAAAAAAAAAAGAAAAATATTTAGTATTCGAAGGCAACTGCTCACTAACACATTTGGAACTGTGGGTTTCAGGGAGGTTTTGTAATGGATTTCTGGTCCTTGTACAACAAGTAGAACGAGGCCCCAGCCTCCCCTTCCCTTTCTATATACAGAGCTCTCCCCACTACAGTGTCCTTGGGAAGAAACTTCGGCTAGTCTTATTTTTTAAATTTTATTTATTGATTTGAGAGAGCGAGAGAGAGAGAAAGAAATATCCCACTTATTCATGCATTCATTCTTGTGTGTGTCCGGGCTGGGGATCAAACCGCAACCTTGGCGTATCGGGATGGCGCTCGAACCACCGAGCTGCGGGCCCGGGCCTGAAGCTGGTCTCGATAGTACGGAGCGGTTAGGAGGCAGTGCTGTCTGCATCGAACGTGTCGTTCATGGCACAAACACAAGGACCTTCCTTGGCTCCTTTGTCAGAGGATCATTGTCAAGGTCACTCTTCCCAAATGCAGGTCATGTTCTCATTCACTTGTCTGTTCGCTTAAAGAGAACCTCATCGCACTGGTGTGCGCCACGGAAGGTGCTCCTGGGAGGGAAGGTGCTTCGGACTGTGGCCACGGGGATCCTGCCGCTGTTTCGTTGGTAGCCCAGACGTAGGGCGGGGTCCTCCAGGCCATCTTCGGTGACCTCAAGGGTGCGTGTCACCTTGTGTGTCCACGGAGAGGCCGTGGTCAGAGCACAGGCCAGTTCTTACGTGCACTGCGGGGGCTCGGGTCCGGGCCAGCCTGCCCTTTCGGCGTTATCCCGGCGTCAGCAGAGAGCTCGGATTCCCAAGGGAAGGTCTGCCGTACAGAGGAGGCGAGGAAAGGGGACCCTCACAGTCAGAGAAAGTCCTGGGATGGTCTCCCCCTGGCACGTGTGCACGTTAGGGCTGGGCTGTGGGGAGCCTGTGACCTGGAGATCAGTGGCGCGTGGGAGGGTCGGAGAAGGTCAAACAGACGGGCAGCGAGCCAGCGGGGCTTGGCGGTGCTGTCACTCTTGGCAGCCTGCGCACTCGGTGCCCTGTGGGAGGCGTTCCAGGTCAGTGCACCCTGAGTCCTGGAGACCGGGGCAGGGAAGTGGGGGCGGGGGGGACCGGCTGGGAAGGGAAGGTCACGCAGATGGGAGGTGTTACCAAGGCTCTGGCTTAGGTGCGGAGGGCTGGCGGAGCCCAGCTGCTCTCCGGCATCGACTTCCGAGGCTGGGCGGCCTGTCTCAGTGTCTGAGGGACTCGGTTTCTCACACGTCCACGGGGTGACCACAGTCCTGCGCGTGTCCGACAGGAGGCCGTTGCGTGGATATGTGGGTGGGCCCCGTGAGTGGTGGAGGGAGCGGCTGTCCTGGTGGCAGGGGCCATGATACGCAGCCCCGCAGACGCTCTGGAGCAGGGGTCCTCAAACTACGGCCCGCGGGCCACATGCGGCCCGCCGAGGACATGGATCCGGCCCGCCGGGTGCCGCTGCCTGTCCTGCTTAGCAGCCGACGCGTCCCGGGCCCGCAGTGTGCATAGGAATTTGTTCATAGTTTTTTTTTAAACTATAGTCCGGCCCTCCCACGGTCTGAGGGGCAGTGAACTGGCCCCCTGTTTAAAAAATTTGAGGACCCCTGCAGTCTGGAGGGCCCAGCAAGCGCTTCTCTGTTCTCCCCGCAGCTCTGCCCTGCGTCCTCCGTCTTCTCGGCGTCCTGCTGAGGCGCCCGGGAAGCCTTACCGCGCCACGTCTGTGGGTGACAATGTGCGGGGTGATCTGGGCTCCAGGGCTCCCGCAGGGAGAGCCGAGGACGGAGCCCGCCGATGGCCTGTCTGCTTTCCCGGGGATGTGCATGGCGGGTTGCTCTCCGCTTGCCCCGGGCCGTGGCCTGCAGCGGGCCTGGCTGCGGCGGGTAAAGAACGGCGCTCCTGTCCTGGTGTGAGGGCCCAGGGGTCCCCCTTCTCAGCGGAAGTACAGTCTGGTGAGGGCAAACAGGCAAACGGAACGGGCAGGTGAAGACGCAGGGAGAATCGGGTGGCAAGGGAGGCCCTGTCCCAGGATCTATACGTGGACCTGGCCCGAGAGGAGGGGGAGCAGGAGCCGGCGAGTGAAGAAAGGGGTGGGAATGCCGCAGCATCGGCCGGAGAGCAGCGGGAAGGCCGCCGGGGGCAGCGGGTGCGGGGGAGCGGCCAGAGGCCAGCAGGCGGCGGAGCTGTGGCGAGGGCTGCGGTGCTGTCCTGAGGGCAGAAAGACGGGGGACACGCGGTCGGATTTGCTTTCAGAAAACCTAGCTGCTCGGTGCGGAGTGGGTGCTCAGGGGCAAAGGTGGGAACAGAACCCTTAGGAAGCTTAGAAATACTCGTTTCGCAAGCAAGAGGGGCCGGTGGCCTGGACTGAGGCGGAGCAGAGGCAGTGGGGACCCGTGACAAATTAAAGCCGTTGGGTAAAAGCGGGTCCAGTTATGGTGTGAACAAATACTAACAAATTAAGGATCTGAAAAAGAAGCAGAATCGCCCTGACCGGTTTGGCTCAGTGGATAGAGCGTCGGCCTGCGGACTGAAGGGTCCCAGGTTCGGTTCCGGTCAAGGGCATGTACCTTGGTTGCGGGCACCCCCAGTAGGAGGTGTGCAGGAGGCAGCTAATCGATGTTTCTCTCTCATCGATGTTTCTAACTCTCTATCCCTCTCCCTTCCTCTCTGTAGGAAATCAATAAAATATATTAAAAAAAAAAAAAAAAAAGAAGCAGAGTCACCAGGACTTGCAGATGGAGTGGGCCTAGGGTGAGCCCGTGGGCGGCATTTCCTGAAGCCCTGACAACGGGGTCGGAAGGGCCTGGGCCTGCGATGGTCCTGAGATCCTGCGGGCAGCCTGCCGGACTGACAGGTCTGGAGCGCAGAGGACAGTGCTGGCTGGCCACAGAACTGGGCGCAGAGGACAGGGCCGGCTGGCCACAGAACTGGGCGCAGAGGACAGGGCCGGCTGGCCACAGAACTGGGCGCAGAGGACAGGGCCGGCTGGCCACAGAACTGGGCGCAGAGGACAGGGCCGGCTGGCCACAGAACTGGGCGCAGAGGACAGGGCCGGCTGGCCACAGAACTGGGCGCAGAGGACAGGGCTGGCTGGCCACAGAACTGGGCGCAGAGGACAGGGCTGACTGGCCACAGAACTGGGCGCAGAGGACAGGGCTGACTGGCCACAGAACTGGGCGCAGAGGCGGGGTTTAGGCCGCCAGGGAGGACGGAGGAGCATCCGGGGGAGTTCGGAGGGAGGGAGAGATGCGAGCCGAGGAGCTCCGCCTGTACAGAGGGGGGCAAGGACGAGAGGCCCACAGAAGACAGGAGGGGAGAGGCGGGACCCGCAGTGCTACAGAGCCACCCGGAAGGGAACTGTTGGGTGGCAGGGCGGCCTCCACAGAGCTGAGCGGGGACAGATGAGCAGGGTCACAGCCTGACACACGGGCTCAGGCTGCACCCGGACGCCCCGCCCCCCCCCCCCCCGCTGCTCCCGAGCCTGGTCCTTCCAGCGCTCCCGGCCCTGCAGGTTCTACCCTGGAAGGCCACGGAGCGGGGAGTCCAGGAACTGGTTGATCTTTCTGAGCGTGATCCTCCCTCCTCAGCCGGGTGTGCCCGTCCCTCAGCAGGCCAGGGCGTCAGCACAGCCCAGAGGTGACGCGTGCCCTTGGTGACGCAGCCACGTGCGGGCTAAGTTTTATAGTCAGAGTCTCTAGTTTAACGCGTTAAGCGCCTGTTTTGTCTTCCGGCCGGAAAGTATAGTGTCAGTCACCGGTGCGTGACATGGCGCTTAACGTGTTAATGCATGACACAGGTTTGTGAGTGACCCGTGCCGGGTGGGTTGGGGCATTTAGATGTTACCTGTGTGGAGTCTCCCCGTGTTCGTGGTCACGTACAGCATCCCTCTCGGTCAGTAAGCACCGGGCCGCCAGCACCGCCTGCTCCGAGGACCAGCCCATTGCCCGCTGCGCTGCCTGCTCGGCAGGTGCCTGCAGCCCGGGTCCTGCCAGGTCGTCTGCACAGCGAATCCACTGCCAGTGACCTCGCCGCTTCCTGTTCTGGCGCCGCACACGCACAGAAAGCGCCGTCTGCTCTGAGGCCGCTGTGCATCTGAGTGGAATCGGAGAGTCGTGTCTCCGGAAGTGAATGGGAGCAGGGCTTGTGCTGATGAAAGCTGGAGCGGGGAGGGGTGGCCACCTGCTGCTGGCTCGTCTCTGCCCTGGGCTGTGCGTGGAGGGTCCAGCCCCTGCGTGCCTGGCTTGCCTCCAACACACGCTGTGAGAATTAAAAGACATCACACATGCCCAGATGCAACTCGGCCATTTCTTGGATCTCATGATGTAGTACGGAAGTGTGGCAATCATGGAAGTTTTGAAAAGCATCTAATGATTTAAAAAATAACGTTTCTAAATATTTAATGGAAAATGCTCTTGCCGTAGCATTTTCTGTCTTCTGGCTGTCTTTTTACCGTCTTGAGGAAGAGGCCAGACAGACCTTGCAAACAAGCAGGAGGGAGTGGTGGCTAAGAACGTGGAGTCGGAAGTTAAGCGTGGTGTGACCTTGGGCACGTGATGCAGCTGTGCCTCAGTTTCCCCTCCTGTAACAGTAATGTCTGCCCCGTAGGCATGCGAGGGTCCCCTGGGCCAGCACCTGTCCATTTAGAGGGCTGAGCCGTCCCGGGTCATACACAGGCACAGCAGTGCTCAGCCCTCTCATCACCATCCTCACGTGAGCGCTCCGAACGGGGAATGACAACGTGTGCACTATTCTCTGGGTGTTCGTTCCCTTCAGGTACGTCTTGCCCAGTGACACGGAGTTTTGTGTTTCTGATTACTTTCATCCCATCTGGAGGCGTGACATTATTTCTGTAATCCTTTATGTGGGCCCACGCCCAAGTCCTCCGTGGCAGGAGGCGAGATGGGACTAAGGAACAGCCGTGACACAGGCCCTGTGGGTGGTGGGTGGTGGGGGAGCCGTGACCGAGCGCAGGCTTTCCACAATGACCAGCGCAGCACGTGCTCTTCCGGACCACGTCCTGCCCGGTCCCCGGACATGGAGCCCCTGTCCCGGGGGGCTGAGGCTTTACAGTCCCCTTCCCTTGCCTTTAGCTGAGTCCAGGGGCTGAGGCTTTACAATCCCCTTCCCTTGCCTTGCGCAGAGTCCAGGAGGAGCAAGCGCATCACTGCCCACAGCCCTCTACAGTCCAGCTGTCCATGTCAAGACCCTGTTTTAGCCCAGCTGGGCGTAGCTCAGGGGCTGAGCGTCAACCCAGAAGCCAGCAGGGCACAGCACAATTCCAGATCAGGGCACAAGCCCGGGTTCTGGGCTCCATCTCCAATAGGAGGTGTACAGGAGGCAGCCAGTCAATGATGCTCTCTCATTGATGTTTCTATCCCTCTCTCTCTCTCTTCCTCTCTGAAATCAATAATCTACACTAATAAAAGAGAAATATGTAAATTGACCATACCTCCGCCATGCCCACAGCCAATCAGGAGGGAATATGCAAATTAGCAGGACAAAGATGGCAGTGGCCCTGCCCCTTAGCCACTCCAGGCACGGAGGGGCTGGACGGGGCAGGATGCCTGCTATGAGGGGGAGGGCGGGGGGTGGAGGGAGCTACAGGAGTGGTGCTCCGGCCGGAGTGAAGTGAAGACTCTGGCCGGAGTCAGTGAGAAGCCTGCAGGCTCTGGCCGGAGCAAAGGCGGAAGGCGGCGGCCAGAGCGAAGGCCTGGGTCCTGGGTGCCAGAGGAAAACCGGTGCCGGCAGCCAGATGAAGGAAGGCCTATTGCACAAATCTTCGTGCAACGGGCCTCTAGGAAGAAGAAGGAGAAGGAGAAGGAGAAGGAGAAGGAGAAGAAGAAGAAGACCCTGTTTAATAAGATGGCAGCCAGATTGTCTTTCCTGAGGCCCCTAGGCAAGTAGGTGCTGACCAGGACTGCTGGGCGGTCGGAGCTCACAGGCTAGGGTCAGAGGAGAACATAACAAGTTACTGAGAACGTAAGTGTTTCAATACCACGTGGATTCGTTTTATAAGGGCCTGCAGCGTACGGGTGTGTGTGTGTGCACACATGTATGTTACACCTGTCAGACAGCTAGTGCATCCCTGATTTCATCTTGGATTTGGAGGAAAGCATAATTAGGGTAGTGTATGCTAATCAGTGCGAGTGTGCTCGCACTAAGTGAAGTGGGGTGAAATCGCTCCAGCCTTTACGGCCCGGTACAGAGTGGAAGGCCTCGGCTTGTCCACATTCACAGCGGCCAGATGGTGACGCTGCTGCCAGAGGAAGGTCTGTGGTGACAGAAGACACCGTCTCTCTCATTCAATGGGTGACGAGGACGCTTAGCTCATGATACTATGTTTTCTCTTTTGAGTGTTTAACTAAATCCGGTATTAGGGAAGCTGACTGTATGCTTGTGACACAGCTTCTTGAGCTGCGGTTGTTCTCACGGTTTACTTTCCGCGAAGTTCACTCTTAGAGGCGTGTGCGGGAACAGAGGGGTCTCCACAGCGAGGCATTGGACGAGATTGTGTGGGAACGGAGGGGCCTCCACAGCGAGGCATTGGAGGAGATTGTGCGGGAACAGAGGGTCTCCACAGCGAGGCATTGGATGAGATTGTGCGGGAACGGAGGGTCTCCACAGCGAGGCATTGGACGAGATTGTGTGGGAACGGAGGGTCTCCACAGCAAAGCATTGGAGGAGATTGTGCGGGAACGGAGCGTCTCCACAGCGAAGCATTGGACGAAATTGTGCGGGAACAGAGGGTCTCCACAGCAAAGCATTGGAGGAGATTGTGCGGGAACGGAGCGTCTCCACAGCGAAGCATTGGACGAGATTGTGCGGGAACAGAGGGTCTCCACAGCGAGGCATTGGACGAGATTGTGCGGGAACAGAGCGTCTCCACAGCAAAGCATTGGAGGAGATTGTGCGGGAATGGAGGGTCTCCACAGCAAAGCATTGGACGAGATTGTGCGGGAACAGAGCGTCTCCACAGCAAAGCATTGGACGAGATTGTGCGGGAACAGAGCGTCTCCACAGCAAAGCATTGGACGAGATTGTGCGGGAACGGAGGGCCTCCACAGCGAGGCATTGGATGAGATTGTGTGGGAACGGAGGGTCTCCACAGCGAGGCATTGGACGAGATTGTGCGGGAACGGAGGGTCTCCACAGTGAAGCATTGGACGAGATTGTGCGGGAACGGAGGGCCTCCACAGCGAGGCATTGGACGAGATTGTGCGGGAACAGAAGGTCTCCACAGCGAAGCATTGGACGAAATTGTGCGGGAACAGAGGGTCTCCACAGCGAAGCATTGGACGAGATTGTGCGGGAACGAAGGGGTCTCCTCAGCGAGGCATTGGACGAGATTGTGCGGGAACAGAGCGTCTCCACAGCGAAGCATTGGATGAGATTGTGCGGGAACGGAGCGTCTCCACAGCGAGGCATTGGACGAGATTGTGCGGGAACGAAGGGGTCTCCTCAGCGAGGCATTGGACGAGATTGTGCGGGAACAGAGCGTCTCCACAGCGAGGCATTGGACGAGATTGTGCGGGAACGGAGGGCCTCCACAGCGAGGCATTGGACGAGATTGTGCGGGAACGGAGGGCCTCCACAGCGAGGCATTGGACGAGATTGTGCGGGAACGGAGGGTCTCCACAGCGAGGCATTGGACGAGATTGTGCGGGAACGGAGGGTGTCCACAGCGAAGCATTGGACGAGATTGTGCGGGAACGGAGGGTCTCCACAGCGAGGCATTGGACGAGATTGTGCGGGAACGGAGGGTCTCCACAGCGAGGCATTGGACGAGATTGTGTGGGAACGGAGGGTCTCCACAGCGAGGCATTGGACGAGATTGTGCGGGAACGGAGGGTCTCCACAGCGAGGCATTGGACGAGATTGTGCGGGAGCAGAGGGTCTCCACAGCGAGGCATTGGACGAGATTGTGCGGGAACGGAGGGTCTCCACAGCGAGGCATTGGACGAGATTGTGCGGGAACGGAGGGTCTCCACAGCGAAGCATTGGACGAGATTGTGCGGGAACAGAGGGTCTCCACAGCGAGGCATTGGACGAGATTGTGCGGGAACGGAGGGTCTCCACAGCGAGGCATTGGACGAGATTGTGCGGGAACGGAGGGTCTCCACAGCGAGGCATTGGACGAGATTGTGCGGGAGCAGAGGGTCTCCACAGCGAGGCATTGGACGAGATTGTGCGGGAACGGAGGGTCTCCACAGCGAGGCATTGGACGAGATTGTGCGGGAACGGAGGGTCTCCACAGCGAGGCATTGGACGAGATTGTGCGGGAACGGAGGGTCTCCACAGCGAGGCATTGGATGAGCTGAGGTCATTAACACACTGTGGACCAGTAGTTTTATTGCTAGCTTTACCCAGTGGTCAGATAGGTTTCTATTGAACGGTACAAAAAACGTTTTATATAAATGTTAAAGGCACGCTTTAAAATTAAATGCCCATTGCTTTTTGAAGTTATTTATTACGTGTTCGTACAAGCCACTGTCTTTTTAAAGTAGAGTACTTGGTAAGACACTGTGTCATATGAAGTGGAACTAAGCAAAGCGGGCAAATATAACAGGTGGCTCTTCTCTGACCGTTACTTTTGCACACTTTGCAAACGTCAGTAGAGTATTGCTTCTTATATAAAGTTTCTGCAACCGAAACGCTATTGTAATAGTTACCGTTGCATAGGTGATGCCTCCAGTTCCGGATATGGCCGAAGTAGTGACAGAACAGAGTCATTCATTTTTTTTTTTCCTTCACCTTGTGAATTTCCACATTGCAGATGGACCCAGTCCTGCTCTCACATACCGTTCGTACAAGCCAACCATATTGAATAATTCCAGCTGGGCTGTAAGCTAGAAATAGAAGCCATTCCCTCTAGGGAATCATGCCTTCATCCAATGATAATTCTCGCATAGGTTTATATATCGTTTGAAGCTTACGAATAAAGTGGTCGAGTACAGATTGAATTTTAAATAGCCTGGATGAAGAGTTAGTCATGTTTGCATTGTCATTGAAATGCCAGTAAGTCCAGATTTGTTCAAAACGATTTCGACTCGTCGTCTGAGGAAATACTGGAACAACTGGATTTGGAGACCACTATTCTTTCCACGGATCCTTTCCCGTGTGCCCCATTAGCACTCTACGCCCTAAAGATTTTTTCATATCTGTTGGAGTAACAGGAGACCACTTTATTGCTTTCGAAATCTTGTGCTTTCCCAAATTTTGGTTATAATATATGTTCGATTGATGACAAAATAGTTCAGATCGTCATCAAAAATCAAGTTGGTGACTGCAATGATGTTCTTAGAATCAGACGGTATAACAGTCACCCCAGAATTACCTTCAGATCTTCCCAAATTAGGTTGAAAGTCCTCTTTTGACCAATCATTATCTCGGCAACCAAGATGCAAATTACACTCAAAATCACGTGTGGAATTGTTCAAATTTTCAGGTTCGGAACCACTTGAAATGACTATTTTTCGCCTTTTTGAAGGAATAACTATATCACTGCCACTGTCAAAGCTTTCATCACTTTCACTTGGAATATCTGATAAATTGTCAGCAAATATATCCAGAAATTTTATCCTGTACCAAAGTCACTATCCATGGTTACTGAGCACTTTAAAAATATCAAATGGATATTAAAAAGTGATTTTTATTACTAACGACAAGAGACTAATCACTTTTAATCCCTTTTGTAATTTTTAGCTTCAGCGAATGCGTTTCCTGTTACACTGTTTCTCTCTAAATGACAACAACGAGAAGCCGGGAATTCTTATAATTGGCCACAAGCCTCAGAACAGAAAACACGAGAATTCTCGTGGTCTGTCCGCAGTGTGTTAAGATACTGTTAGACCTTGTGACTGGCAGGAGAGAGTGTGTGACCTGTAGGGTAACCGCGTCGTCTGGTTTCCCCACAACTGTCCCTGTCTTGCACTGGAAGTCCTTTAAGTCCCCAGGCAAACAGCGGTGGTTGGCCGTGTGGCTACCGTGGGAATAAACATTTGCCACATTACAGCTGCCTATGTTCCCCCTGGGCCAGTGGTCGGCAAACTCATTTGTCAACAGAGCCCGATATCCACAGGACAACGATTGAAATTCCTTTGGAGAGCCACATTTTTTAAGCTGAAACTTCTTCTAACGCCACTTCTTCAAAATAGACTCGCCCAGGCCGTGGTATTTTGTGGAAGAGCCACACTCAAGGGGCCCAAGAGCCGCATGTGGCTCGCGAGCCGCCGTTTGCCGACCGCTGCCCTAGGGGAAAGCCGGGCGTCTGTAAAGCGTGGCGGAAGAGCGATAGGCCAGCGTCGCTAGCGGTCGGTCCTGTACTTGCTGAGCGAGGCAGAGGTGTTCCCTGTTCAGAACTCCGTTTACCTCCCGTGCTCTCTTGGTGACGTGTCACTGGCTGTCATCGTGGGAAGAACCGGGTGTGCTGCAGCCTAGGCCACAAGCGGGTCCCCGACCCCAGCATCCCGTCCTGGCCCCGCCCGCAGAGGTCACACCCTCTCGCAGGTGCCCCCCCGCGCACAGGGCCAGGGGGTTGAGAGGTCCCTGCTGACAGAGCCCGGGAGCAGCTCCGTTTGCCCGATGCTCCGAAGGCTCCTCTCCCCAGCCGGCTGGTGCTACGAATGCCCCGTTTCAGCCGATGCCTAGACGCTTCCTCCTTCAGCTCCTTCCCTCATCACAGCAACGGCCAGTCCCGTGCACTCCCCCACTGGGGTCGGGGGGGGGGTAGTTATTAAACATCCATAATGCAGAAAAGCGCGGGAAACATGAAGTGCAGGGCGAGCATCCTTAGAAAACCGACCGCACCTGACCGCCTCATCCTGGCACCCTCTCGCCTCCCTCCCCCCGAAGACTGGACCTTTACTTACGTTTTCTTGCTTTTCTCCCGAGTTTTGCCACTTACGTTTTTTGCTGCTTTGGTGGAATCAAACAGAATGCATTCATTTGCGTCTTGCTTGTCTGATCCAGCTTTATGTTTTTTGAGACGCATCCAGGCTGTGTTTGTACCTGTAGTTTGTGCATCTCCGTGGCCGTATGGTTTTTCACTGTGTGACTTGCCACGATTTGTGGCTCTGTGGTTCGTGGGCGTTAACCTCGTCCGCACGTCCGGCCGCGATGAACAGCCCAGCCCGGCTGCGGGCACACTCACCCCCGCCCCCTGCTGCGAGGGTCACGCGCCCAGGGCACCTGCCTTCACCGTCCCTGGCCGTTCGGGGGTTCCCACCGCCGAGTAGCCGCCTGGACGCCCACCCCCCTCCCGGAGATGGAAGCTCCGTCCCTCCAGCGGCACTTGGAATTGTCGGCTTTTACATTCTCGCTAACCCGGTGGGTGTACGCCTCCTGTGGTTTTCATTGGTGTCCCCTGGTGCTTAGTGAGGTTAAGTATGTTTTGCTGTGTTTGCCAGTGGCATGTCCTCTCCTGTGAAGCGCCGAGTCCTGCCCATCTTCTCTCTTGGATTCTTTATGGTTTTCTAACTCACTGGGAGGAGTTCTTCGTAAACAGTGGGGACACGTCCTCTGCTGGTTACGCCTTTCTCGTCGCTCCGGCTTGCTTTGGCACTGCTGTCGTGGTGTCTATTCAGAGAGGAGCTGATTTCCACGGTCGTTAAATCATCCGTCTTCCCCTGTGGCCGCTGCCTCTGCAGCCCTAAGCTCTCCCTGTCCGAGGGCGCTGAGCTTCTCCGAAATGCTTTTCTGGGAGCCGGGTGGCTCGCCCTCACATGGAGCCCCTCCCCGTGCCCCGGGGGCCTGTCTGTGGACGAGGGAAGTCCTGTGCCTGCTTCCTTCTCTCTCCCATGGCGCCCTCCACCCCTGCCGTCATCCTCGCCCTCACGCCCAACGGGCTGCTGGGTCACCCCCGCCTCCACGTTCAGCCATGCCCTGCTTCCTTCACCGGGAAGTGCCCCGATGGGCCATTCTGGGGGCTGCGTATTAAACTGAGAAGCCCGCCATGCCACCTCTTTCATCCGCGATTGAGTTTGGTGTGTTTTTCTGGTGTTCGGAGCTCCTGGCACGTCGGTGGCCAGGCGCAGCTCGGGCAGGCGGGGAGCATCTCGGGGGGGGGGGGCCCGCTGCTCTCAGCGGCTCTGCCACGGCCGGATCGGGCCTCGGCCCGCACAGCCCGCACAGCCCGCACCGTGTTTTTGTCTCTCTTGTTTGTGTAGCTTTGTTTCTCGGGGGGGGGGGGGGGGTGTGAATTCTTGGAATCGATCCTTCTCAGAAGACCGAGAGCGATGTGAGAGCCACACACCCGCTTACTGGGGAGCAGCACATTCCGGGGACCACCCCCTTCCCTGTCCGAGGGTGCGGGAGCCACGGTGGCATCTCAGCTGCTCCCGTGCCGAGGAAAGCCGGACATGTAACGAGCATGTAGCGAGCCACAGCGAGGCCGCACCCCGCGCCCTAACTCACAGCCGTCTCCCGGGGGTTCTGTAAGCAGCCTCCAGGCCCCTCTTCCCTCGCGAGCTGGGCCAGGGAAGCAGCACATGTTCTTTGCGCGTCTGTTCCCCGGGGCACGTGGTGACCCACCCTGGCCCCCACCCTCGGAAGTCACACCCCTTCATCAGGAGAAACAGGGTGCAGTGAGTCAGCTGTTAGGACTGGAGCCTTTTCCCAGGCTGTTCTAGGGCTCCTGGCTGTCCAGCCCCTCCCCCGCCCGCTGGCTCCATCTCTCTCTCTCTCTCTCTCTCTCTCTCTCTCTCTCTCTCTCTCTCTCTCTTTCCCCCCCCCCCCCCCCGTGGACTCATCTCCTGCCGGCTCCCCTCTCTTTAATCCTGCCTGTGAAGTCACCTCCTGGGGCCGAGCAGGCCACTTGCTATTTTTGAAGCCCATCTTGTGCTCTCTCACTTCTTTACTTTTCGTTAATTATGTCATTTTTCTGTCTGGGTTAATCTGTCCCGGGGTCCATTAAATCTTTTAATAAATCCTATTTGGTGACATATACAGAAGCCTTCCAGCTCATTCCTCCTTCTCTGGACGTGTCTCACCATCTCATTTCCTGCTGACGGGCACGCTTCAGCCGCACGCCTCCTTCCTTGGGCCACCGCTGGTTTCGGATCAGAGGTGACGGGGAAATTAACGCGTCGGCTGGTCATCCACCCACCAGTGTAAAGACAGATGCGCTGAGAAATCCGGACACGCCTGTAGGACTGTTTCTTGGAAAAACCAAAGCCACCTGTCACCTGAAGCCACGGGGTTATAGAGGAGCCAGGATACAGAGAGGAAGCGGTTCTGCAAAGGGTGAGGAGGTGCCAGGAGGAGCGGCATGAGGCTCACTGGGGGGTCAGGGGGAGGGAGGGAGAGAGAGAGACAGAGCGAGACAGGCAGGGAGGGGCCTCCGTCCCCGATGGCCCCGCAGAGCAGCCCCTGTTGCCCGGCCAGTGCCCTTGGACGTGGTTGTGCTTCGTGACCAGGAGACCTGTGTCCTCATGAAAGAAAGTCTCCCTCCCTGAGTCTTTACCCGAAGGGAACATCTCCTTTCCTTCGTTTTGAAAGGGAAGGTGTAAAGTCCCCCTTTTAGTGGACCACTCAATGACGTGTGACCCCACATACAGTTCCTGACCCACCCCCACCATCAAGACATAAAACATGTCCATCATCCCCCAGATTCCCTCATCCCCCGGTCGTCAACTCTACCCCGACCCCCAGGCCTGGGCTGTTGCGATCCGTGTGTGTCCCTGTGGTTTTTAACTGTCAGGGACTCTCAGCATCTAGCCTTGGAGTCTGGCTTCTTCCACGGATCCGAATCTTCTGCTCCAGGAGGGCGTGCCACCTGGGTGGCCCAGGACCGACCCAGGTCACATGTGTTGTAGGTCATGCCTGCTCACTGTGTTGAGGGGTTCCCTTTGCTGCTGGTTTGTGCCGCGAATGAGATGCTCACCCTCTCGTGCTCAGCTCAGAAGTCGCTCTCTCCAGGGAGCCGGCTCGGATGCTCCCACCATCTGCTCCCATGGGGCGCCCGGGGTCTGTCCCGCAGCAGTTCTCCCAGGGAGCACCGACACGGGCCCGCGGCTGAGGTTTGTCCTCCGGGCAGGTCCGGAGCTCTCGTGGGGAGGACTGAGCCGGCCCCTCACTGCGGCGTTCCCAGCGCTGGTCTGTGGGGAGCGCGTGCTCACGGAGCATGTGACGGGGAGGGAGGGCCGCTGGCCCCGAGGCAGGTCTGGCCTCCTGCCCGTGTCTGCATTAATGTGTAGCCGTGTCCCCTGTCTGGGCGCCATCCCTCCCCTGTGCAGTGAGAAATTGGACTTGATGTTCTCGAAGGCTCCTTTTAACACTCCATTTTATGACTAGAGGCACATCAAAGAAATCTCCTGCCATTTTTCTAACATTTAGAGTCATGAATTCTAAGAAAGGTATGGAATCCATTTAGATCCCCGAAGATGGAATAATGTCCCTTTATTGCCCAGGGAATGAAGCCCTGATTGTTACCCTTTCCTGATTATGGACTCCTCATGTATAACTGTAATGGTATTCCTTTTTCCTCGGTACACGAGAGAAATACAGAGTCTGTATGATGATACGATTATTGCTGACCCTTTTAACAAACGTAAGGCTGAGCTAATGATGATACGAAGTAAAGTTGTCTTTCTCCAGCTAGTTAGCCGACCAAAGATGGTCTATTTTGTTGCTGTTGTCATTCAGAAAAAAGGTAACCCTTAAGGAGACAGTGTAGTGAAAAATCTACAGCATTTTCATTGAGTTTTATGATGAAATTAAGTAGGAATTAAGAGCAGGAAATGAAATCCATAACACCAGTGGGAAATCATGAAACCATTTCATCGTATTTTCCTTCTGATTTAATTGGGTCTCATGATGTTTGTGAGGCGGGGAAGTTTTTTGTTTGCCTGCTGTTTGTATTTAGGAATATGAGGAGACCAGCTGAAGACCTTGGAGATGAGAAATAGCTATTCTGGAGTCATTTCGGCTTCTAGCAGGTCTTGACAATACTGTGGGATGTAAGGTCTCGTGGGGTCTCCAGGAAGTGTTCTTCATACCTGAGGGATGGAGGGCCATGGAGCAGTGACCATGTGTCTAAGGAAGGGAATGGTGGGCCATGGAGCAGTGATCATGTGTCTAAGGAAGGGAATGGAGGGCCGTGGAGCAGTGACCATGTGTCTAAGGAAGGGAATGGAGGGCCGTGGAGCAGTGACCATGTGTCTAACTGGAAGGGAATGGAGGGCCGTGGAGCAGTGACCATGTGTCTAAGGAAGGGAATGGAGGGCCGTGGAGCAGTGACCATGTGTCTAAGGAAGGGAATGGAGGGCCGTGGAGCAGTGACCATGTGTCTAAGGAAGGGAATGGTGGGCCATGGTGCAGTGACCATGTGTCTAAGGAAGGGAATGGTGGGCCATGGAGCAGTGATCATGTGTCTAAGGAAGGGAATGGAGGGCCGTGGAGCAGTGACCATGTGTCTAAGGAAGGGAATGGTGGGCCATGGTGCAGTGACCATGTGTCTAAGGAAGGGAATGGTGGGCCATGGTGCAGTGACCATGTGTCTAAGGAAGGGAATGGTGGGCCGTGGAGCAGTGACCATGTGTCTAAGGAAGGGAATGGTGGGCCGTGGAGCAGTGGCCATGTGTCTAACTGGAAGGGAATGGTGGGCCGTGGAGCAGTGATCATGTGTCTAAGGAAGGGAATGGTGGGCCGTGGAGCAGTGACCATGTGTCTAACTGGAAGGGAATGGAGGGCCGTGGAGCAGTGACCATGTGTCTAAGGAAGGGAATGGTGGGCCGTGGAGCAGTGACCATGTGTCTAAGGAAGGGAATGGAGGGCCGTGGAGCAGTGACCATGTGTCTAAGGAAGGGAATGGTGGGCCATGGTGCAGTGACCATGTGTCTAAGGAAGGGAATGGTGGGCCATGGAGCAGTGATCATGTGTCTAAGGAAGGGAATGGTGGGCCATGGAGCAGTGACCATGTGTCTAAGGAAGGGAATGGTGGGCCATGGAGCAGTGATCATGTGTCTAAGGAAGGGAATGGTGGGCTGTGGAGCCGTGGCCATGTGTCTAAGGAAGGGAATGGTGGGCCGTGGAGCAGTGACCATGTGTCTATCTGGAAGGGAATGGTGGGCCATGGATCAGTGGCCATGTGTCTAAGGAAGGGAATGGTGGGCCGTGGAGCAGTGACCATGTGTCTAAGGAAAGGAATGGAGGGCCGTGGAGCAGTGACCATGAGTCTAAGGAAGGGAATGGTGGGCTGTGGAGCAGTGACCATGTGTCTAAGGAAGGGAATGGTGGGCTGTGGAGCCGTGGCCATGTGTCTAAGGAAGGGAATGGTGGGCCGTGGAGCTGTGACCATGTGTCTAACTGGAAGGGAATGGTGGGCCGTGGAGCAGTGACCATGTATCTAAGGAAGGGAATGGTGGGCTGTGGAGCCGTGGCCATGTGTCTAACTGGAAGGGAATGGTGGGCTGAGGAGCAGTGACCATGTGTCTAACTGGAAGGAAATGGTGGGCCGTGGAGCTGTGGCCATGTGTCTATGGAAGGGAATGGGGCCGTGGAGCAGTGGCCATGTGTCTAACTGGAAGTGTGGGATTTGAGGCAGGAGGATATGAAGAGGAGTTCTATGACTGCTGGCGAGCGCGGAAGCACCCCCGCATGGCTTCCACCCCGGTCCTGTGTCCAGGGTGCTGGTGGTGCACCTCCTGCCCCGCACCCTGAGCACCTGGAAGTCCTCCTCTCGTGGCCTCATTGGAGGCGGCCAGCATGGAAAACTCACTCTATATGGACCCTCCTACTGAGAACTCTGGGGAAAACGGAGGATTGTTAGAAAGACAGGACCACAGAGGAAGAAGGCAGCCGCGCTGGAAACCAGTGCCTGCGTCAGTCCCCGGTCCTCTACTTACAGACTCCAGAGCTGCCTCGATGCAGGGGGTGACGAGGAGTGAGAACAATCTAGAAGCTTGGAGCGTGCAGAGAGCACCCTGTGCCTAACTGGTCCCCATCCCTGGACCCGTCTTTGAGCCGGCAGTGGGTTGTGGGTAAAAGCTCTATTCTCGCTCACACAACAGCTCAAACGTTTCAGGGGCACCTTTCAACATGCTTGTTGAAGGATTTCAAATGACTTCATTGGCTGCTCCTAGCATTGGTGGAAGATAAACTTTTTTCCCTTTTTCACTCTTTTGGCTATGGAGCAACTCTTGCCGATAGTAAATAAGTACTTAAAATACGAAGATCCTTTTTTCTTTTTGTAGCATTCGACCAATTTGAAAGGCAGTGGTTTCTAAATTTCAATGATACGCCAAGCTTTTCAGAAAATGAGTTCCAAAGGGGATTGATTTTATCTGCAAGGCTCTCATCCTGCAGACAGGATATTGGCTGCACTGGGCAGAATGGATGTGTGACGCTGAATGAAGCATCGCAGCCCCAGTCCTGGGGGAGCGCTTCGCCATCCACAGGCCCATTCATTAGGGGGAGTGTCTGGGGGTGAAATGGTGCCGAGAGAGTAGACACAGGAAATAAAAGCCTCCTTTTCTGAAAGGCTTTTCCTCGGCTTCTCCTCGCTGGCCCTTCTCCGTCTGCCCCTTTTCCTAGTTCCTCATCAGATCGTATGAGAACCTCTGAACGCCTCACGATCGCTAATCGCATCCAGGGGGGCAAAAGTGGGTTTACAGTTGTTCGTTTGGAAAATAATACGATAATTAATAAGTCAGTAATCCAAGAATACGTCTGTGTTTTGCGTTCCCACGGCTGTAAGCCTGCCTTTGCCCGCTGGGTATTCACACATCAGGATGAAAGTACTGGCACCCACAGTCCTGCTGGCCAGGTCCCCTGAGAGTGGCTGCACACGCACTGTGAGGTGCCTGGCGTGGCTCCCCTGAATTCTGTGTGTTTGAATGGTGCACCTTCCCAGTGCCTCGGGCAGCTGTGTCTTAGTGTGGGGGGCCAGAGGTCTGCTAAGGACGCGGTGCCCGCCGCCCCCGGACTGCGCGCCTCCTGCCTCCTGTCCTGTGTGCTTCCTGCCGGCAGGGGCACGCCGTCACGCGGCAGACGACGGTTTCCACTTCAAGCGAGAAAAACAGAAATGGTTTCGTTTGAGAATTATGTCATAGCATCGAGTTCTAAGTACCTGTTCTTAAACATTGGGATCGTTATTGATGAAATGATTACACATCGTTCTTAGAAACAGGAACGGAGCCGTTTTTATCTCATTAAAACGCAGGATGGAATTTGTATAGAGAATGAGGGATTATTTCAAGGAGGTTCTAGTGGGTGACAAAAGGGACATGTGTTTGATTGTGGCGCTTTGAAGTTTTGGAATTCATTAAGGCTCTGAAGAGCCATCCCTGTGCCTCTGGAAGTTGTGAGCCTAGAGACAGAGCACCCAAAAGTAAGGGACCCATCAGAGAGATGCAGATTCATAGGACAATGAGGTGTCTGTCAACCTCACACCCGCCAGAATGGCTCCCATCAGCAAAATCCACAGATGCTGGGAGGATGCGGAGAAAAGCGAACCCCCGTGCACTGCTGGGGGGAACGCAGACTGGAGCAGCCACTGTGGAGAACAGTATGGCGCTTCCTCAAAAAACTAAAAATGGAACTGCCATTTGGCACGGTGATCCCACCTCTAGGAACATATATATTAAGAATTCTGAAATACCAATCAGAAAAAAACACATGCACCCCTCTGTTCATAGCATTGTTTACAAGAGCTGAGATCTGGGAAACAGCCCAAGTGCCCATCAGTAGATGCGTGGATAAAGCTGTGGTCCGTTTACACGATGTAAAAAAGAAGGATCTCTTACCCTTTGAGACAGCATGGAAGGACCTGGAGAGTATCATGCTAAGTGAAACGAGCCAGTCAGAGAAAGACAAGTATCACATGATCTCACTCATATGTGGAATCTAATGAACAGAATAAACTCATGAACAAAATAGATCCAGAGACATGGAAGCATGCAGCAGACGGACGGGTTTCAGAGGGAAGGGGATCGGGGGTGGGAAGAGATAACCGAGGAATTTATATGCACGGACAGACAATAGTGTGGTGAAGGCCTGGGGAGGGGGCGGGAGCAGAGTAGAGGGGGTCAGTGGGGAAAAAAGGGGACATGTGCAGTGCAATACTTTCAACAATAAAGATAAATGAAAAGAACAAACATCTGCAATACTTTCAACAATAAAGATAAATGAACAGAACAAACACAAACGTCAGGGACTGGCAGCCGAAGGTGACTGCAGTGGCGAAGGGATCGTGGGAAATGAAGTCCGATGACCTGACATTTGGATTAGGGGTGGAGGCAGTTAGAGCAGGAGGAGGCGGGGGGACGGGACGTGGCGTGCGAAGCTAGGAGGCCGTGCTCCACCCCAAGCCCAGTGGTGCGAGGGGCGTGGAGCTCGAGGCTGCGGGAAGCCGCGTTTCCAGGGAAGCAAGATGAGGAAAGGCTGGCAGTCCGGGGGCTTCGGCTGAGGTCGGGCGGGGTCCCAAAGGCACAGGGAGTGTGGGTAGGGGTGTAGGATTGGTGGGGTGCAGGGAGGCAGGCAGGGGTACAGGCAGTGCTGCACGGTCAGGCACTCAGGACCTGGCTTCGGCGAGGAGAAGGAGCCCTGCCCGCTCCCATGGCAGGTCCTCCGCCCAAAGCATGTTTCTGCCGCCGTGACGCGCTGTACGGAGGCGGGCAGAGAAGCACACCGCTGGCCCAGCTGAGCCCAGAGGGGCTGGCCGCGCGCCTCGCTGGACGGGGAGCGCCCTTGGGTTCATCCAGGTGGACCAGTGGGCAAGAGTGTGCGCAGCAGGACACGAGGGAGCACCTCATCCCTCCTGACCCCGTGGTAGACACAGTGACCCCGGTCGTCTTCGCCTGGGGACCATCCTCCAAGGGCCTGGTTTGGACGGGCCCCCGAGGCTGTGGTTGGCCAGTCTCTGCCGTAGACCTGACCATGCCTGCAGCAGCTCCGGTGGCAATCAACGGCTGTCTGCAATTCCTAGAGCCTGGGGGGGGTGCTCCCGGGGGGCTCCTCAGAACACACACCAGAGCTCCTGCAGCTCCCCCAGAAAGAGGCGGGCGGCCCGATTCAGAAGGGGGCGAGGGGCGCGAGTAGGTGTTGCTCCAGAGAAGAGGCGCGCACGGCCACCGAGCACCTGGAGGATGCCCCCCACTTCCGTCGCCAGGGACATGCGGGTCAAAACCGCACTGCGACGCCACGCCCCCCCCCCCCCCCCCCCCCCCCCCCCCCCACGCGCGCGAGCAGGGCCGCCACGAGCATGAACGGAAATGACAAATGCTGGTGAGGCTCGGAGACGTGGAGCCTCTGCGTGCCAGCGAGGGTGTGACATGGGCCGGCTGCCGTGGGAGGCAGGTTGGTGGGTCCTCGAATGTTAACAGAAGGACCGTGGCACCAGCAGTGCCGCCCCTGGGGCTGTGCCCGAGAACCGAGAGCAGAAACGTACACAGGTGCTTGCACTCCGCAGCTCCCAGCAGCACCATCCCGCAGCCGGAGGGAGGAACGGCCGGTGCGCCTGGGCAGGTCTGTGCATCATCCGGCCAGCGATCTCTCTCTCTCTCTCTCTCTCTCTCTCTCTCTCTCTCTCCCTCCCTCTCTCTCTCTCTCTCTCTCCCTCTCTCTCTCTCTCTCTCTCAGGATGTATCGTCCTGGACCCGCCCTTCCTCTGTGTGCGGTGAGGTGATGACAGGCTGACCTCTGACCTGTCCCTGAGTCGCAGCCGCCTCTCACTTTTAGGACGTGGCCTGGTGTCGCCCATCTCAGGGCAGCGGGTCTCCACCGGGCTCGGTGCTGCTGGCACAGCGCGTCCCCGTCCGCGGGGACACCTCCTCAGGTCAGTTCAGTCTCCCGCCCATGGTGTCCGTGCCCTTTCCGACCTAAGCAAGCCCGTCTCTCGCTCCGGGGCCGTGACCTTGGCAGCGTGAGGCCGGCAGCAGAACCAGCAGCGGCTCCCCTCTCCTCCCTCAGCTTTAGGGCAGAAGGCTCCTTCCCGCCGGAGGCTGGGCGGCCTCAGCCTGGGATCCCTTTCTCTAGCAGGTTGAGAGCGTTCGCCTTTTCACTTTTTGTTTTTTAATATATTTTATTGATTTTTCACAGAGAGGAAGGGAGAGGGATAGAGAGTTAGAAACATCGATGAGAGAGAAACATCGATCAGCTGCCTCCTGCACACCTCCTACTGGGGATGTGCCCGCAACCAAGGTACATGCCCTTGACCGGAATCGAACCCGGGACCCTTCAGTCCGCAGGCCGACACTCTATCCACTGAGCCACACCGGTTAGGGCTCGCCTCTTCACTTACAGGAAGCACTTCCCGGCTTCTCTCCGTCCCGTCCTTCTGTCCGCATCACCACTCGGCACTGTGGGGCCATTTGTAAGGAAAATAAGGGTCACCCAGACGCAAGCCCTGCCACCCCGTGGCGGCTGGTCTGTCTGGTCAGGGACAGAGCTACCCCGTGGCTGACGGGCGGGGTGCCTGCAGCGTGGGGACGCTGGACGGGGGGGGGGGTGTGTCGTGTTCCAGGGGGAACGCAGCTGGGCGCGGCGAGATTTCTTCACGCTGCTCAGAATGGCTCAACGTTGAAAACTGACGAATTGTTTATTTCTGGAATTTTCTGTTTAATATTTTCGGACTGTGGGTCCGAAAACCCACTGAACCATAGAAAACGAAGCCGTGGGTAAGGGGAGACGGCTGTGCTTGTTGGCAGCCTTTAAAGCATCTGCCTGCCAGGCCACCCAGTGAAGATCATGATGCTGAAAATTATAGCCCAGGTTTGTAAAAAGAAAAGGCATTACGTTTCACTACGACTCTGTGATAATAGGCAGCGTAGACACCCGTATACCCACTTCGCAGACGAGACAGTTGAGGCTCCAGAAAACAAGGCTGTGGCCCCGAAGTGCGCTTACACCGCGGAGCTGAGACACAGCCTCCTCTTCGGCCTCCAGCGCTGCCTAGCAACGCCTCCTGCTGGTGGCAGGGCAGCGCTTGGGACGCGCACAGTAACAGCCCAGGAGGGAGGGGCGCCCTCCGGACGCAGCTGTCCTGGCCCTGCGCGGCCGTATGATCCAGAGCGTCGCCAAGGCAGTGTTCCCACCATGGCACCAGGTATGCTGCGGCCGCCCACGGGAC
This sequence comes from Plecotus auritus, assembly GCF_963455305.1. Taxonomy (NCBI): domain Eukaryota; kingdom Metazoa; phylum Chordata; class Mammalia; order Chiroptera; family Vespertilionidae; genus Plecotus; species Plecotus auritus. Next base: position 1,904,886 of record NC_137773.1, read on the forward strand.
GTGGCCCCAGCACCCGCCGCCCCTGCGTTCCTTTTCCTTTGGTGAGAATTCTTTCCCACGCCAGCTGCACAGTAGGTCCCCACCCCCTTACACGCCAGCCTGCTCTCTCCTCTCAAAACAGGAGAGGAGCAGAAATCAGCATCTGGATTTAAAAACTAACAGCAAATTTTACTGGGAGGGAGATTCTGGACAAGGTACTACCTGACTGAATGAATGGATGTCGGTTGCAGAGTGAGCTGACTGAATGAATGGATGTCGGCTGCAGAGTGAGCTGACTGAATGAATGGATGTCGGTTGCAGAGTGAGCTGACTGAATGAATGGATGTCGGTTGCAGAGTGAGCTGACTGAATGAATGGATGTCGGTTGCAGAGTGAGCTGACTGAATGAATGGATGTCGGTTGCAGAGTGAGCTGACTGAATGGATGGGTGTCGGTTGCAGAGTGATGTCGGTTGCAGAGTGAGCTGACTGAATGGATGTCGGTTGCAGAGTGAGCTGACTGAATAAATGGAAGTCGGTTGCAGAGTGAGCTGACTGAATGAATGGAAGTCGGTTGCAGAGTGAGCTGACTGAATGAATGGAAGTTGGTTGCAGAGTGAGCTGACTGAATGAATGATGTCGGTTGCAGAGTGAGCTGACTGAATGAATGGATGTCGGTTGCAGAGTGAGCTGACTGAATGGATGGGTGTCAGTTGCAGAGTGATGTCGGTTGCAGAGTGAGCTGACTGAATGGATGTCGGTTGCAGAGTGAGCTGACTGAATGAATGGAAGTCTGTTGCAGAGTGAGCTGACTGAATGAATGATGTCGGCTGCAGAGTGAGCTGACTGAATGAATGGAAGTCGGTTGCAGAGTGAGCTGACTGAATGAATGGAAGTCAGTTGCAGAGTGAGCTGACTGAATGATGTCGGTTGCAGAGTGAGCTGACTGAATGAATAGATGTCGGTTGCAGAGTGACCTGCCTGAATGAATGGGTGTCGGTTGCAGAGTGAGCTGACTGAATGAATGGAAGTTGATTGCAGAGTGAGCTGACTGAATGAATGGAAGTCGGTTGCAGAGTGAGCTGACTGAATGAATGGATGTCGGTTGCAGAGTGAGCTGACTGAATGGATGGGTGTCGGTTGCAGAGTGATGTTGGTTGCAGAGTGAGCTGACTGAATGAATAGATGTCGGTTGCAGAGTGAGCTGACTGAATGAATGGGTGTCGGTTGCAGAGTGATGTCGGTTGCAGAGTGAGCTGACTGAATGGATATCGGTTGCAGAGTGAGCTGACTGAATGAATGGATGTCGGTTGCAGAGTGAGCTGACTGAATGAATGATGTCGGTTGCAGAGTGAGCTGACTGAATGAATAGATGTCGGTTGCAGAGTGACCTGCCTGAATGAATGGGTGTCGGTTGCAGAGTGAGCTGACTGAATGAATGGATGTTGGCTGCAGAGTGAGCTGACTGAATGAATGGATGTCGGTTGCAGAGTGAGCTGACTGAATGAATGGAAGTCGGTTGCAGAGTGAGCTGACTGAATGAATGGATGTCGGTTGCAGAGTGAGCTGACTGAATGAATGGATGTCGGTTGCAGAGTGAGCTGACTGAATGGATGGGTGTCGGTTGCAGAGTGATGTCGGTTGCAGAGTGAGCTGACTGAATGGATGTCGGTTGCAGAGTGAGCTGACTGAATGAATGGAAGTCGGTTGCAGAGTGAGCTGACTGAATGAATGGAAGTCGGTTGCAGAGTGAGCTGACTGAATGAATGGAAGTTGATTGCAGAGTGAGCTGACTGAATGAATGATGTCGGTTGCAGAGTGAGCTGACTGAATAAATGGATGTCGGTTGCAGAGTGAGCTGACTGAATGAATGGATGTTGGTTGCAGAGTGAGCTGACTGAATGAATGGATGTCGGTTGCAGAGTGAGCTGACTGAATGAATGATGTCGGTTGCAGAGTGACCTGACTGACTGAATGGGTGTCGGTTGCAGAGTGAGCTGACTGAATGAATGGGTGTCGGTTGCAGAGTGAGCTGACTGAATGAATGGAAGTTGGTTGCAGAGTGAGCTGACTGAATGAATAGATGTCGGTTGCAGAGTGAGCTGACTGAATGAATGGAAGTTGGTTGCAGAGTGAGCTGACTGAATGAATGGAAGTTGGTTGCAGAGTGAGCTGACTGAATGAATGGATGTCGGTTGCAGAGTGAACTGACTGAATGAATGGGTGTGGGTTGCAGAGTGATGTCGGTTGCAGAGTGAGCTGACTGAATGGATGTCGGTTGCAGAGTGAGCTGACTGAATGAATGGATGTCGGTTGCAGAGTGAGCTGACTGAATGAATGGATGTCGGCTGCAGAGTGAGCTGACTGAATGAATGGATGTTGGCTTCAGAGTGAGCTGACTGAATGAATGGAAGTCTGTTGCAGAGTGAGCTGACTGAATGAATGGAAGTCGGTTGCAGAGTGAGCTGACTGAATGAATAGATGTCGGTTGCAGAGTGAGCTGACTGAATGAATGGAAGTTGGTTGCAGAGTGAGCTGACTGAATGAATGGATGTCGGTTGCAGAGTGAGCTGACTGAATGAATGGATGTCGGTTGCAGAGTGAGCTGACTGAATGGATGGGTGTCGGTTGCAGAGTGATGTCGGTTGCAGAGTGAGCTGACTGAATGGATGTCAGTTGCAGAGTGAGCTGACTGAATGAATGGAAGTCGGTTGCAGAGTGAGCTGACTGAATGAATGGAAGTCGGTTGCAGAGTGAGCTGACTGAATGAATGGAAGTTGATTGCAGAGTGAGCTGACTGAATGAATGATGTCGGTTGCAGAGTGAGCTGACTGAATAAATGGATGTCGGTTGCAGAGTGAGCTGACTGAATGAATGGATGTTGGTTGCAGAGTGAGCTGACTGAATGAATGGATGTCGGTTGCAGAGTGAGCTGACTGAATGAATGATGTCGGTTGCAGAGTGACCTGACTGAATGAATGGATGTCGGTTGCAGAGTGATGTCGGTTGCAGAGTGAGCTGACTGAATGAATGGAAGTCGGTTGCAGAGTGAGCTGACTGAATGAATGGATGTCGGTTGCAGAGTGAACTGACTGAATGAATGGGTGTCGGTTGCAGAGTGATGTCGGTTGCAGAGTGAGCTGACTGAATGGATGTCGGTTGCAGAGTGAGCTGACTGAATGAATGGATGTCGGTTGCAGAGTGAGCTGACTGAATGAATGGATGTTGGCTTCAGAGTGAGCTGACTGAATGAATGGAAGTCTGTTGCAGAGTGAGCTGACTGAATGAATGGAAGTCGGTTGCAGAGTGAGCTGACTGAATGAATAGATGTCGGTTGCAGAGTGAGCTGACTGAATGAATGGAAGTTGGTTGCAGAGTGAGCTGACTGAATGGATGTCGGTTGCAGAGTGAGCTGACTGGATGAATGGAAGTCGGTTGCAGAGTGAGCTGACTGAATGAATGGAAGTCTGTTGCAGAGTGAGCTGACTGAATGAATGGAAGTCGGTTGCAGAGTGAGCTGACTGAATGAATAGATGTCGGTTGCAGAGTGAGCTGACTGAATGAATGGAAGTTGGTTGCAGAGTGAGCTGACTGAATGGATGTCGGTTGCAGAGTGAGCTGACTGGATGAATGGAAGTCGGTTGCAGAGTGAGCTGACTGAATGAATGGATGTTGGTTGCAGAGTGAGCTGACTGAATGAATGATGTCGGTTGCAGAGTGAGCTGACTGAATGAATGGATGTCGGTTGCAGAGTGAGCTGACTGAATGAATGGGTGTCGGTTGCAGAGTGACCTGACTGAATGAATGGGTGTCGGTTGCAGAGTGAGCTGACTGAATGAATGGATGTTGGCTGCAGAGTGAGCTGACTGAATGAATGGAAGTCGGTTGCAGAGTGAGCTGACTGAATGAATGGATGTCGGTTGCAGAGTGAGCTGACTGAATGAATGGAAGTCGGTTGCAGAGTGAGCTGACTGAATGAATGGATGTCGGTTGCAGAGAGCTGACTGAATGAATGGATGTCGGTTGCAGAGTGAGCTGACTGAATGGATGGGTGTCGGTTGCAGAGTGATGTCGGTTGCAGAGTGAGCTGACTGAATGGATGTCGGTTGCAGAGTGAGCTGACTGAATGAATGGAAGTCGGTTGCAGAGTGAGCTGACTGAATGAATGGAAGTCGGTTGCAGAGTGAGCTGACTGAATGAATGATGTCGGTTGCAGAGTGAGCTGACTGAATGAATGGATGTCGGTTGCAGAGTGATGTCGGTTGCAGAGTGAGCTGACTGAATGAATGGATGTCGGTTGCAGAGTGAGCTGACTGAATGAATGATGTCGGTTGCAGAGTGAGCTGACTGAATGAATGGATGTCGGTTGCAGAGTGATGTCGGTTGCAGAGTGAGCTGACTGAATGAATGGAAGTTGGTTGCAGAGTGAGCTGACTGAATGAATAGATGTCGGTTGCAGAGTGAGCTGACTGAATGAATGGAAGTTGGTTGCAGAGTGAGCTGACTGAATGAATGGAAGTCTGTTGCAGAGTGAGCTGACTGAATGAATAGATGTCTGTTGCAGAGTGAGCTGACTGAATGAATGGAAGTTGGTTGCAGAGTGAGCTGACTGAATGGATGTCGGTTGCAGAGTGAGCTGACTGAATGAATGGAAGTCGGTTGCAGAGTGAGCTGACTGAATGAATGGATGTTGGTTGCAGAGTGAGCTGACTGAATGAATGATGTCGGTTGCAGAGTGAGCTGACTGAATGAATGGATGTCGGTTGCAGAGTGAGCTGACTGAATGAATGGGTGTCGGTTGCAGAGTGACCTGACTGAATGAATGGGTGTCGGTTGCAGAGTGAGCTGACTGAATGAATGGATGTTGGCTGCAGAGTGAGCTGACTGAATGAATGGAAGTCGGTTGCAGAGTGAGCTGACTGAATGAATGGATGTCGGTTGCAGAGTGAGCTGACTGAATGAATGGAAGTCGGTTGCAGAGTGAGCTGACTGAATGAATGGATGTCGGTTGCAGAGTGAGCTGACTGAATGAATGGAAGTCGGTTGCAGAGTGAGCTGACTGAATGGATGGGTGTCGGTTGCAGAGTGATGTCGGTTGCAGAGTGAGCTGACTGAATGGATGTCGGTTGCAGAGTGAGCTGACTGAATGAATGGAAGTCGGTTGCAGAGTGAACTGACTGAATGAATGGAAGTCGGTTGCAGAGTGAGCTGACTGAATGAATGGAAGTTGATTGCAGAGTGAGCTGACTGAATGAATGATGTCGGTTGCAGAGTGAGCTGACTGAATAAATGGATGTCGGTTGCAGAGTGAGCTGACTGAATGAATGGATGTTGGTTGCAGAGTGAGCTGACTGAATGAATGGATGTCGGTTGCAGAGTGAGCTGACTGAATGAATGATGTCGGTTGCAGAGTGAGCTGACTGAATGAATGGATGTCGGTTGCAGAGTGATGTCGGTTGCAGAGTGAGCTGACTGAATGAATGGAAGTTGGTTGCAGAGTGAGCTGACTGAATGAATAGATGTCGGTTGCAGAGTGAGCTGACTGAATGAATGGAAGTTGGTTGCAGAGTGAGCTGACTGAATGAATGGAAGTCGGTTGCAGAGTGAGCTACTGAATGAATGGATGTCGGTTGCAGAGTGAGCTGACTGAATGAATGGGTGTCGGTTGCAGAGTGATGTCGGTTGCAGAGTGAGCTGACTGAATGGATGTCGGTTGCAGAGTGAGCTGACTGAATGAATGGATGTCGGTTGCAGAGTGAGCTGACTGAATGAATGGATGTCGGCTGCAGAGTGAGCTGACTGAATGAATGGATGTCAGCTTCAGAGTGAGCTGACTGAATGAATGGAAGTCTGTTGCAGAGTGAGCTGACTGAATGATGTCGGTTGCAGAGTGAGCTGACTGAATGAATAGATGTCGGTTGCAGAGTGAGCTGACTGAATGAATGGAAGTTGGTTGCAGAGTGAGCTGACTGAATGGATGTCGGTTGCAGAGTGAGCTGACTGAATGAATGGAAGTCGGTTGCAGAGTGAGCTGACTGAATGAATGGATGTTGGTTGCAGAGTGAGCTGACTGAATGAATGATGTCGGTTGCAGAGTGAGCTGACTGAATGAATGGATGTCGGTTGCAGAGTGAGCTGACTGAATGAATGGGTGTCGGTTGCAGAGTGACCTGACTGAATGAATGGGTGTCGGTTGCAGAGTGAGCTGACTGAATGAATGGATGTTGGTTGCAGAGTGAGCTGACTGAATGAATGGATGTCGGTTGCAGAGTGAGCTGACTGAATGAATGATGTCGGTTGCAGAGTGAGCTGACTGAATGAATGGATGTCGATTGCAGAGTGAGCTGACTAAATGAATGGAAGTTGGTTGCAGAGTGAGCTGACTGAATGGGTGTCGGTTGCAGAGTGAGCTGACTGAATGAATGGGTGTCGGTTGCAGAGTGAGCTGACTGAATGAATGGAAGTCGGTTGCAGAGTGAGCTGACTGAATGAATGGGTGTCGGTTGCAGAGTGAGCTGACTGAATGAATGGAAGTTGGTTGCAGAGTGAGCTGACTGAATGGATGTCGGTTGCAGAGTGAGCTGTGATTGAATGGATGTCGGTTGCAGAGTGAGCTGACTGAATGAATGGATGTTGGTTGCAGAGTGAGCTGACTGAATGAATGATGTCGGTTGCAGAGTGAGCTGACTGAATGAATGGATGTCGGTTGCAGAGTGAGCTGACTGAATGAATGGAAGTCGGTTGCAGAGTGACCTGACTGAATGAATGGGTGTCGGTTGCAGAGTGAGCTGACTGAATGAATGGAAGTTGGTTGCAGAGTGAGCTGACTGAATGGGTGTCGGTTGCAGAGTGAGCTGACTGAATGAATGGGTGTCGGTTGCAGAGTGAGCTGACTGAATGAATGGAAGTCGGTTGCAGAGTGAGCTGACTGAATGAATGATGTCGGTTGCAGAGTGAGCTGACTGAATGAATGATGTCGGTTGCAGAGTGAGCTGACTGAATGAATGATGTCGGTTGCAGAGTGAGCTGACTGAATGAATGGATGTCGGTTGCAGAGTGATGTCGGTTGCAGAGTGAGGTGACTAAATGGATGTCGGTTGCAGAGTGAGCTGACTGAATGAATGATGTCGGTTGCAGAGTGAGCTGACTGAATGAATGATGTCGGTTGCAGAGTGAGCTGACTGAATGAATGATGTCGGTTGCAGAGTGAGCTGACTGAATGAATGATGTCGGTTGCAGTCCCCTGATGGGTTATGCTTGTTGCCTGCGTCTGTCTCCTCCGGGAGAGGGTGGCGGTGCTAGCGTAGGGTGTGGCATTGTTTTGTTTCGCTGATGCCTTCCCAGCACCCGAAACAGGACCCAGCACGTCCTCTTGCCAGATATTTGCTGAATAACCAGATGATTGTTTGCGCCTTTTATCTTTAAGGTAAACATGCCTCTTTGAACTCTGTTAAAAAACAATTGCAGACGGGAAAGCAGATCGGGAGATGTGGGGGAGGGCAGTGGGGGGGTTCCGACATGCCCGCTGAGAGTCTGTGTAGGAAAGTACCACCAACTGGATGCTTAAAACCATAGACAATGATTGTCTCGTGGTCTGGAGGCCAGAGCGGTAAAGCCAGGTGCTGGGAGGCCCACCTGCAGGGACCCTCCCTGGCTCCCCCACGCCACGGTTTCGCTGGCACCATTCGCCATCTCTCGCTTTGCAGCGGCGACACTCCCAGCTGTGTTTTCATCCCAGGAGTCTCTCCGCACGCACCACCTTCTTAGAGCCCAGCCCACTGCAGCGTGACCTCGTCCTCACCCCGACGTCGGCACCGGCCCGTTTCCAGACGGCCAGTCTGAAATCCTGAGTGCTGGGGCTCCCGTGGTTGGATTGGTTGGTTTATTTGGAAGGGGTGAGGATAGGAGGCACGAGTCCACCCAGAGGAGTCGTCTCAGAGCAAAGGAAGTTACTAGAGACAAGAGGGACAGGACAGGTGCCCCTTGGAGCGCTCCCGCCCACCCCAACAAAGCGGGTATTGCAGACAAGTGAGCCTGCAGCGAGCTGTAGACTTTTTGGTGGCGGAGGGTCTTGCCTTCAGTTTGTAAAAAGCACAGTGTCTGTGAAGCCCAGGAAAACAAGCGGAGGTCGTAACCGGAGGTGTGCATGTAGATGGCGGGACAGATGGCCCACAGGAATAAATGATCTTCAGTGCGCCCCGCCCACAGGGCCACAGCCGGCACGGAGCAGAAACTGCGGGAGCGGAGAGGAGACGCACACCAGCCACCTGCCGCCGTGGGCCGCGCACTCCCGTCTCAGCTGCCACAGGGCCTCTGGGCAGAGCCCGCGATGGCTCAGAAAGGCGGGGAGCACGCTCAGCCAAGAGGACGCCGTGAGCAGGCCGGACTCTGCACCCACAGAAACAAAGCAGCGCCCTCTGCCGCTCCGGGAACGTTCCCGAAGACAGACGTTATCTGGGCTGTGGTGCTAACCTCCACTAATCAAAGGAACTGAAATCAGACAGAAATCTCCTCGGGCCTTCACGGAATCAAGTGAAAAACAAACAACGGAAAGACAGCAGGGAAATCTTCAAACACTTGGGAGTCCAACAGCGTACTTCTCAGTCTCTTTGGATCAGGAAGGAAAACACAAGGGGATTTTTGACAATTCAGAGACGTGAATGAAAATAAAATACAGCCTATCCAAACGTGGGGGCTGCAGCGGAAGTAGGTCTGAGAGGAAACGTTATAGAATGTGAAAAGGTTCATTGCATTAGGGAACGGGAGGTGTCTCCGTCATTAAACTAACCCCCCACCTCCAGAAACCACGACAAGAAGAGCAAAATAAATCCAAAGTAAATCGAAGGAAGGGACTACTAGTTATAAGAGCAGAAGTGGATGAAATCGAAAATAGAAAACTGTCAAAAATATTTTTTAAAAACCCAGTTCTTTGAAAAGATCAAATTGAAAAACCTGTAGCAAGGCTGACAGTGAAGACTGAGAAGACACAATCGCAAGTCCCCGAGGTGACGGCGTGTCATTCCCGATCCCGCAGAAATCACAGTGCCGATAAGGAGCCGTGTGAACCAGTCTGTGCACATACGCTTGACCCCGTTGATGAAAAGATCCTCAGAAAAGGAAGTTCCAGAACTCCACCAGACGCATTAGTGACCGCGAGAGTCCAGCAGCCGTTCCGGAAATGGGGTTTGTAATTACCGTGTTCCGGGGAGACAGTCCCGGGCCGCTTCCAATGCCCCTGCACTGGAAGTGAGTTTCAATGGAGAATTTAACAAAACTCTTAAAGCACAGCACCCCCTTTCCACAGTCTCCCCCAAAGAAATGAAGAGGAGCAAATACTTGCCAATTCACGCTACAAGGATGGTATCACTTGTATATTAAAACCAGATAAAGGCAATACAAAAAAATAGAAAACTATAGACCAATATCTCTCATCACTGTGTTACAAGAAATCAATAAAATATTAGCAAATCAATTTCAGCAAAGCATAAAAAGAATTACATATCATGACCGAATAGGAGTCCTCCAGTTATCAAAGGCTGATTCAATTCAGCAATCTCCCAAATGGTTCAATTTGATAGTCACCCCAGACTGAAAAAACCCACATGTCCGTGCACTGGATAATGATAACCAGGCTGTGGTGCCCGTGATGCCGCCTGGGACTCAGCATAGAGAGGGAGGAGCCACTGGTGCCTGCCCGCAGCGGCCTGGATGCATCTGGAAGGCGTTGGGGGAGAAGAGGTCCGATCCCCACAGGGCGCACACTTTCCGAGTCAGGCAATGCTATTGAAATGCGCATTTCCAGGAGCGGAGGACAGGCCAGAGGTTTTAGGGCTCAGTGACCCAGGGAGGGGCAGAGCGGGGGTGACGATAAAGGAGGGGCCTGGGGTGGTGGGCACGCACCTGTCTGCTGTCCGCTCCGTGTCCTGGCCGTGACGCTGGCCTGTAGGTTTGCACGGTCACCGCTGGGGAAACTGGGTTGTGGCACCCGGTGCTCTCTAGTATCTCCCACAGCTGCGTGGGGACCTGCAGTGATCTCAGCGTAAAGAGGCTGGCTGTCAAAACGTATTTATTGGATTAACAAGGAAGGAAAGCTCACGGGGCGGGGCCTCGAGGTCAGCGCTGACCTTGATGTGCGTGCGGTGACCTGGAGGCACCCGGGGACGGGAGTGTCGCCAGTTCCAGAGGACTGTCCCCTGGTGACAGAAAGGGCCGGAGCCCCACTTTCTGCGGTTTCTCCGGGAACTGGGGGGGAAAGGGAAAAGAGTCGTTAAGGTCTAGTTTCACACTGCACCGAACCCCAGGGGCCGCCTCCGTTTTCCTGCCTGGGAACTGGGCTCAGGGACATCGATGGCCAGAGCACAAGGCCCAGAGCTGGGGGAGCCGTGACCCCTGCGGGCCCCAAAGCCTCGGGGTAAGGAATCTGAGGCCACAGTCTGGTTATCATTATCCAAGGACGCTGCCCTGGGAGCAGTTTTAACTGAGCTCTGTGCTGACGAGGCCTCCACCTGACCCCTTTCGGGGCGGTGTTCACAGTCCTGCTGTCGGGACAGGCCCAGGCTTCCCCTGCTGCTGGGTCAGGAGCCCCCTAAAATCCTGGGGAGCCATGCACTCACGCCAGCCTGGTGCGCCCGTCAGACCTGGGCCCTCCTGGCTCTCCCACGTCCGGGCCGCAGGGCCTTTGGCAAGCTGGTCGTCTTCAGGGCTTCAGTCCCTGAACTCAGCCGGGAAGAGAGGTGACCCGTGGTACCTGCCCCGAAGGGCGTTTGAAGAGCAGGGGAGACGGTACAGAGCACTTGCTCAGGGCTTCACGGATCCCGCGCGGCCGCTGCTGTTCCAGAAGCAGGAGCCGCGGTGCTGCGATCAAAATGCAGATCCCACCTCTGCTCCCGGCCAGCAGGGCCACTCATCGGAAGCCACTTCACTTTCCCCTCGCCTCCTCGACTAGAGCTTCCGTGTCCGAGGGGTCAGGAGGCAGAGCGCCTGCCAGCTTTCACCGTCCGGGATTCTCGGTGAACTTGGTGGAGGCAAAGTGGTGGAGTGCCACGGGGGTGGCAGCTCAGGCTGTGGTGTCTCGCGGGCCAGAACGGGAGCCCTTCCCCTGTCCTGCGTGCCCCTCGTGGCCAGCCCGTCAGCTTTCCTAGCAGGACAGCGATTTGTTCAAGACAGGGTGGCGTGCCCTCGTCTCCCATGCCTCCCCCTTCCTGTGCTGAGTCATGATTGCGCTGAGACAGGTCAGCAAACCACAGCCAGTGAAGGGCAAATCCGTGCCCGCGGCTGCCTGGTTTGTTTCTGTAGACAGAGCCGCCTCGTCTCGTGGGCATCATCGGTGGTTCCCCGGCTTTAGGGGCAAAGTCGGGCAGTTGGGACAGAGGCCAAAGGGCCAAAAACCCTAAACCTTTTACTACCCAGGTCTTTACAGAAAATGCCTTTTACTGTCCAGGTCTTTACAGAAAATGCCTTTTACTATCCAGGTCTTCACAGAAAATGCCTTTTACTATCCAGGACTTCACAGGAAGTTACGATACTCCTGTCCCTGGTGTCCTCGCTTCCCTTGCAGCTATAGAAAGATGGAGGGGGCAGGATTCTGAACAGACATCCTGGCACTGCTGAGCTCTTCTTGGACTCCCTACCTCTAGTTACCTCGACATGTGGGAAAGGAAACTGTGACTTGTGAAGGTCTTTTAAAATGGTTTGTTGTTGCTGCTGCTCGTGACTCAGTGCAGTCCACCTTTCGAAAATCCTTTTGCTGTTTGCGAACCTTTGGACCAATTGCTTAACTTCTCCAGGCCTCAGATTCCTTATCCTATCTAATAAAAGAGTAATATGCAGATTGCCCATCACTCCAACACACAAGATGGCTGCCCCCATGGGGTCAAAGATCCTGCCCCCATGTGGACACAAGATGGCCAGCAGGGGAGGGCAGTTGGGAGGGACCAGGTCTCTAAGGGAGGGCAGTTGTGGGCGATCAGGCCAGCAGGGGAGGGCAGTTAGGGGTGACCAAGCCGGCAGAGGAGGGAAGTTGGGGCGACCAGGCCTGCAGGAAAGGGCAGTTAGGGGTGACCCGGCTGGCAGAGGAGGGAAGTTGGGGGCGACCAGGCCTGCAGGGAAAGGCAGTTGGGAGGGACCCAGGCCTGCAGGGGAGAGTAGTTGGGGGGGGACCAGGGCTGCAGGGGAGGGCAGTTAGGGGTGACCAGGCCTGCAGGGGAGGGCAGTTAGGGGCAAACAGGCTGGCATGGCATCAGTTAGGCATCAATCAGGCTGGCAGGGGAGTGGTTAGGGGGTGATCAGGCTGGCAGGCAGAAGCGGTTAGGGGCAATCAGGAAGGCAGGCATGTGAGCAGTTGGGAGCCAGCAGTCCTGGATTGTGAGAGGGATGTCCGACTGCCCGTTTAGGCCCGATCCCACCGGGCAGTCGGACATCCCTCGAGGGGTCCCAGATTGGAGAGGGTGCAGGCTGGGCTGAGAGACACCCCCCCCTCCACCATGCACAAATTTCGTGCACCGAGCCTCTAGTTCACTAATAACCAGGGTTAAGTGAGATGATAACGATGAAGCTTTTGCTCAGCTCCTCTTATAGAGTAAGCAATTGATTGTCATCATCTTTACTTAAAATACTTTTCCTGATGAATGCATACATGCTTTTAAATCTCTTTGATTCTGAGTCTGCACACGCACTCATTAGCCAAGTGGAATACCTTTTGCAAAAACATGTTTTATGGAGAACTTTTTTGACAGCCAGAACATGTGTTTCCGTGGCGAAGAAAAATGTCTCCCGTTTAGAAATACTTGTTTTGATCATCGCTGTGGAAACGAATGTTTTGCATTGGAGTGCTTTCGCTACAACGTGTATTTGCTCGCTGCTTCGGCAAACGTGCTTGTCCAGTCCTTAGACCAGCCGTGGGCAAACTACGGCCCGCGGGCCGGATCCGGTTGTTCTATCCGGTTCTCTTGCTCTCCCCTCCGCTCCTTTACTTTGAATTTATATTAGTTCACACACACACTCCATCCATGCTTTGGTTCCGGCCCTCCGGTCCAGTTTAAGAACCCATGGTGGCCCTCGAGTCAAAAAGTTTGCCCACCCCTGCCTTAGACTGTTGCCTCAGAGAAACACCGAGGGAGGGCGCTCGGGCTCCTGTGCAAGGGTTATGGTTGCCACCCCAGAGCTGCGCTACCGGGGGGAGGGGCCGGGGTGGCAGCTGGACGGCCAGCTTGGTTACTGCCCCGCAGGGCTTCCGGCGTCGCCGCCGACACTGACCTCATGCCCAGCGCTGGCTGCCTGGGCTTCATACCCCATCACCAGGAATCCAGATTTTTTTTTAATATATTTTATTGATATTTTACAGAGAGGAAGGGAGAGGGATAGAGAGCCAGAAACATCAATGAGGGAGAGACATCGATCAGCTGCCTCCTGCACGCCCCCTACTGGGGATGTGCCCGCAACCAAGGTACATGCCCTTGACTGGAATCGAACCTGGGACCCTTCAGTCCGCAGGCCGACGCTCTATCCACTGAGCCACACCGGTTTCGGCCAGAATCCAGATTTTAATGACACTTTATTCTTATGTCTCAACCATCATACAATATTGATTTTTTTTTTTAACCGTAACTACATTTTTTTCTTTGAGGGCCGTGAGTAAATAGTAAATTTTTGGCCAAAATTAAAATAATTCACTTGAGGCATATTGCTAATGTTCAGTGTGGCAAGGGTTTATCCTTTTCTAAGTCTCACGTTGTTTCTCTTTCAAATTTTACTTGTAGTAAATCAAAAAGTAAGCCCCCTGGATAGCCTATGTCTTTTGCTGGCATTTAGGATAAAGAGAAAACCAATAAATCATTATCGAGCAGCTTTACCAATATTGACCTAACGATGAGATCGCGGTCTAGCTATTGCAGATCCATCACCACGCTCTGGCCCAGTAGCTCACATGTTTAGAGGGTCGTCCCGGTGTGCCAAGGTTGCAGGTTCGATCCCTGGTCAGGAAACACGTAGGAGGAGCAACCAATGAATGCATAAATAAGTGGAAAAACAAATCAATGCTTCTCTCTCTCCCCACTCCCTCCCTGCCTTCCTCTCTCTCTAAACAGCAAAAGCAGGCGTCACAGTCAGTCTTGTTTAGAAATAGGAAAGCAGTTCTCCTTCTCCTCCTCCTCCCCCCTCCTCCTCATCCTCCCCTTCCCCCTCCTCCTCCTCCTCCTCTCCCTCCTCTTTAATAAGAGGAAGTTTACTTAGCAAGTCCCGGAGGTAGAAGCAGTGAGCCCCCGGCTCTGGAAGAAGAGGGCTCGGGAAACATTTGCAGCAAAGGAAGGGCCTGGAGCTTAGGAGGGAGGGAGGGAGACGGACTGAGGGGGAGGAGGGGCAGGCTGGCCGTGGAGGGAGCGGCAGGGGTTCCTGGTGAGAATCCACGTTACTTTTGACCCCCTGTGACATTACACCAGCGTTTCTTCTCGTTGATTATACCCTCCCCTGCAAGGTCCAGATACGCTTTGCATCAACAAAGGCCCAATGGCTGGTGTTTTGAGTCCCAAGACAATTTAAAAGTAACACTTCGCACGTACAGCAGCTCTCGTAATGTGTGGCCTCAAAACACCTCGGAAAGCCAACCCCGCACACGTGGGCCTGGCGGCCGTCCCTCGGGACTCGGGGCCACGGAGCCCCGGGCAGCGTGCTGTGCCCTCGGCGGCGGTCTTGCGCTCCAGGAAGGACTGTTTGGAAGAGCCGTTCTTCGCTATGGAAAGTACTTCTCTCGTTTTCTCATTTAGCGGAGGCATGCCAGTCTCCCTCAGACATTGACACCCATGCTCCACGCCTGAATCACCTTCCAACAGGCATGCGTTCAAATGCAGACGGAAACCCGTGGAGACTGCTCCGTGCCAGGCCTGTGCGGGGGGGCGGGGGGGGGGGGGGGCGGGGGGGAGCGGCTCACCTGCTCCTGAGTTTCCTGATCTCCGGGAAGCAGGCCGAGCAGGCCGCGTGGGCTCCCTGGGCGCCTCCCACCCCCCCCCACCCCCCCGGTCAAGGTCACAGGCTTCCTGGGGCTGGGACAGCCCTTCCCACCGCAGCTGCGCCCACACAGCGGGGTCGGGAACCGGCCGGGTTGGAAATGGCTGGGAAAACAGGGTGACCTCGTCTCTTCTCGGGGACCTGCCCCAGGAGGCAGTGGTATTCACAACGGGAGTGGAAGATGAATGTTCTCTGCGGGGTGATATTTTACAAAGAAATAAAAATATTCTTATCTGACAGGATCCGCGTGAACGGATCTCACGGGTTGTCCTGCTGTGACCTTGGCCCTCCAACACCAGTCCCATCGCCTGTCAGACGGTTCCTGCGAGGCCGGCGTCCGCTGTGCTTAGAGTAGGTTCAGGTCAGGCAGGGAACGGGCCTCGGTACGTGGTCCCCCCTTAATGACCAGTAAGAAGTAAGTCTCGGTGCATCTGCGTTTTCATTCCTAACCCTGTGCCCAGCCTGGATACAGGCCCGGTAACCGGTTAGCCCGCGGGGACGCCCTTACGAAGCTGATGAGGGAGGGGCTCTGTGTCTGTCAGACTCACCATGGCCTTGCTTTCCGTTGCCTCCTCCTTCTTCCCTCCTACTCCTTCCCTTCCTCCCTCCCTTCCTCCCTCTCTCCTTCCCTTCCTCCCTTCCTTCCTTCCCTTCCTTCCTCTCTCCTCCCTCCCTTCCTTCCTCTCCCCTTCCTCCCTCCCTCCCTCTCTCCTTCCTTCCCTCCCTCCCTCTCTCCTTCCTTCCTTCCCTCCCTCTCTCCTTCCTTCCCTCCCTCCCTCTCTCCTTCTCTTCCTCCCTCCCTCCCTCCCTCTCTCCTTCCTTCCCTCCCTCCCTCTCTCCTTCCTTCCTTCCCTCCCTCTCTCCTTCCTTCCTTCCCTCTCTCCTTCCCTTCCTCCCTCCCTTCCTTTCTCTCTCCTCCCTCCCTTCCTTCCTCTCCCCTTCCTTCCCTCCCTCCTACTCCTTCCTTCCCTCCCTCCCTCCCTCCCTCCCTCCCTCTCTTCTCCCTTCCCTCCCTCCCTCCCTCCCTCTCTCCTTCTCTTCCTCCCTCCCTCTCTCTCTCCTTCCTTCCTCTCTCCTTCCCTCCTTCCCTCCCTCCCTCTCTCCCTTCTTCATCTCTTCCTTCCTGCCTACCTCCCACCCTCTCTTCCTCCCTCCCTCCCTCTCTCCTTCCTTCCTCTCTCCTTCCCTCCTTCCCTCCCTCCCTCTCTCCCTTCTTCATCTCTTCCTTCCTGCCTACCTCCCACCCTTTCTTCCTCCCTCCCTCCCTCCCTCCCTCCCTCTCTCCTTCCTTCATTCCCTCCCTCTCTCTCTCCTTCCCTTCCTCCCTCCCTTCCTTCCTCTCTCCTTCCCTCCCTCCCTCTCTCCTCCCCTCCCTCCCTCTCTCCCTTCTTCATCTCTTCCTGCCTACCTCCCACCCTCTCTTCCTCCCTCCCTGTCTCCTCCCCTTCCTCGTTTATTTATTAATTCATGAATATTTTCAGGTCCCTGCAATGTCGCAGGCCCTGAGGCTGTGGCTGTGAGCATGCTGGATATAGTTTCTACTCCAATGTACTTATTAGTTGGGTGGGGAGACAGACATTAAGTGAATAACGGTATAAATAATTTTTGTTGCAAGTATAATGATAATTCCTATCAGAGACCCCAAATAATTTCTGATTTTATTTTCTTAAAATATTTTTCTGATTCTAAAACCTTATAGACAACGTATAAAACGTAGGACTCTAGCAAGGGGGAAAAAATAACCTAAAATAACCCACTAACAGCGTAACTGTTGTTCACATCTGATAGATTTCCTTCCCTTTGTTTCTCCTTGTACATGCGTGTGTGTGTGCGCACATGTGCCCACATGTGTGTGCATTGGGATCATGATATATCCAGTTTGCCCTTTCTTTTAGGAGCCTGTTGCCTCTGGCTAACTAGCCTGTGCAGCCCTCGGTGGCGGTGCTCTGAGACAGTGCCCCATCTTCGTCTTCCTCAGAGAGCGTGCTCTCCTCTCACCTGGCCCCTCGTCCATCCCTCAGCTTGTCAAAAAAGCAGCACTGATTGTATTGAATGCGATGATTACCTCAATGCCTAGTCCTTTACAGGTGCAAGCTTCTCAAACCACGTTAAAAAATTAAAGAATGAAAGAAATAACATATTTAATCATTTCCTCATTTATTGATTTTCTAATTATCTCGTTAGACAGTGTGTTGAATTCAGAGACCCAATCTAATCGGGAGAGAGCGCTTCTCTGTACAGGGAGCGCCCCGTCCTCTCTGATCCCCGCGGTGTGCGCGCCGGCAGCCGGGCCTCCAGAAGGACAACACGCAGCGCGGCGTGCGGAGCCTCCAGGCCGCCCCGGGGGCGGGGGCCGTGCTGCGAGGCTGTAGGCTGGGAGCCCCGTGCAGACCTCGGAAGGGCTAGGCGGCCTCGGGTGCTCAGGTGTAGGACGTGGACCGTGAAGGAAATCCTTCTTTCCAGGTGTGTTTCCGCTGTCCGTCTCTGACCACATGCTGTCACGAAACCAGGTGGCGGGGAGGAAGGGCGCGCCGGCCACTCTGCTGGCTTTTCCTGGGGCCGGAGGGAAGCAGAGGGATGAGCCTGTGGGGAGCAGAGGGATGAGCCTGAGGAAAGCAGAGGGATGAGCCTGAGGGAAGCAGAGGGATGAGCCTGCGGGGCTGGGGCCAGAGGGAAGCAGAGGGATGAGCCTGTGGGAAGCAGAGGGATGAGCCTGAGGGGAGCAGAGGGATGAGCCTGCGGGGAGCAGAGGGATGAGCCTGCGGGGAGCAGAGGGATGAGCCTGCGGGGAGCAGAGGGATGAGCCTGCGGGGCTGGGGCCGGAGGGAAGCAGAGGGATGAGCCTGAGGAAAGCAGAGGGATGAGCCTGCGGGGCTGGGGCCAGAGGGAAGCAGAGGGATGAGCCTGAGGGAAGCAGAGGGATGAGCCTGAGGGAAGCAGAGGGATGAGCCTGAGGGAAGCAGAGGGATGAGCCTGCGGGAAGCAGAGGGATGAGCCTGCGGGGCTGGGGCCAGAGGGAAGCAGAGGGATGAGCCTGTGGGAAGCAGAGGGATGAGCCTGCGGGCTGGGGCCGGAGGGAAGCAGAGGGATGAGCCTGCGGGCTGGGGCCGGAGGGAAGCAGAGGGATGAGCCTGTGGGGAGCAGAGGGATGAGCCTGCGGGAAGCAGAGGGATGAGCCTGCGGGCTGGGGCCGGAGGGGAGCAGAGGGATGAGCCTGCGGGCTGGGGCCGGAGGGAAGCAGAGGGATGAGCCTGCGGGCTGGGGCCGGAGGGAAGCAGAGGGATGAGCCTGCGGGGCTGGGGCTGGGGCCGGAGGGGAGCAGAGGGATGAGCCTCGGGCTGGGCCTGACGCGGCTGGCCGGCTGACTGCAGGAAAGCAGCCAAGGAAAGTGTGTGGTGCTGACTGCGCGGCGCTCCTGCCCGGCACCTGCGGGGTCCTTAGGGTGCCAGGCTGGCTCGGAGCTGCTGCCTCTGCTCTTTTCTCTGCAATGAGGCTTCCTCTGGCACTGACGGACCTGAGCGATGTCTGGCTAGCACGGAGGACGCTCTTCCGCTCGGCATCGTTAACAGTGGACACGGGGCCTTCCGGAAGGGTCCGTCCTCTCCGTTCCTGAGGCCAGAGGGTATGGGCGTCCTTCTAACCCTCCCTTTTCCTTACGCTGTTACCCTCGCTGCCCCGGCAGGCTCTTTGATCATCTCCATCTGACGGTCATTACCTTTGGCCCTGAGCAAACAGCCGAGGTCCTTGGTTTTACTTCTGAACTCCGTGAGCAGCTCATAACGTACCCTTTCTTCCCCCCACGTTACCCCGCAGTGAGCTTCTCGTTGTCCCGTTCTCTGTGCTAAAGGCCCCAGATCGTGGTTGCGGGTCCTCCGTCTGTGGAGGAGGCACCTTGTCAACCCGTGCTCTGGCCCAGCGGTGCCAGCCCTTTGGACCTTACGGACCCCCTGTTGGCGTCTGCTGCTCTGGATGATGCTAGACGTGCTGTCCCCGTCCCTCCGTCTAAGCACGCCCAGGTCCCTGAGGATGGACAGCGACACAGGACGCTGCAGGTGGACGGAGACGGCCACGCCTCGGGCCCTGCGACGCAGTGCGTGGGGCTCCCCCGAGCTTCCTGGTTGCCTCGTCTGTCTGGGACCGGGTGCCCGAGGAAACCCAGATGCCAGTGGGCACAGACGAAAGAAAGCCTCCGAGAAAGCCAGCTCCTCCAGCCGCAGGAGCACAACGGGAGCCGCCCAGCAAGACAGAAACCTGGTGGGCAGTGACCACTGCCTCCAGCGCAGCCCAGGACTCGCTGACCTCGCCCACAAGCCCAGCACGGGCGAGTGGGAAGCCCGCCCGCGGGAAGCTGCCGCTGCTCCCCGGCGCTGCCCAGGTGCCCTCCCCGTCCCAGGCTCAGGCCAGAGGAGGCGCTGCCCAGGTGCCCTCCCCGGCCCGGGCTCAGGCCAGAGGAGGCGCTGCCCAGGTGCCCTCCCCGTCCCGGGCTCAGGCCAGAGGAGGCGCTGCCCAGGTGCCCTCCCCGTCCCGGGCTCAGGCCAGAGGAGGCGCTGCCCAGGTGCCCTCCCCGTCCCGGGCTCAGGCCAGAGGAGGCGCTGCCCAGGTGCCCTCCCCCTCCCGCTGTGCAGTGAGGCTGTGCAGGGGACCCCCCTCCCATCCCGGGGGTCTCCCAGAGGCTCCCGGGGAGCGTGAACTCACACCCGAGTGTCCACAGAGCCACGTGGGGATCCCAGCTTTCCCCGCGCCTGGGAGGGGTGAGAGAAAGGGTCAGAGCAGAGGAAGGCATGAACAAACACACACACAACAAAAACTCACAGAGTAAGTAAGTTTGGCAAGGTCACAGGACACAGATCAGCATATCAAAATCAACAGCATTTCTGGTGAACATAGGGAAATTGCAATAAAAAATACAATACTTTTCACAGCTGCTTTGAAAAGGAATTAGTGTAAATCTAATAAAACGTGGCCAGGGCCTGAAGCTGAGAGCTTCGCAGGACTGATGAGAGAAATCCAAGACGTGAAATACGGGGAGGCAGGCCGTGTTCATGGGTTGAAAGCAGGCAATTTTCCCCAAATTGATGTACAGGTTGAATGCAATTCCCATCAAAACCTCAGCGAGATTTTTGTAGGTATAGGAAAGGTTATTCTCAAATGTCAGAAGCGAAGGAGCTGAAACAAGTCTGAGTCAGAAGGATAGCGGGGGGGAGTCCCTCTCCCCAGTTTGGCTGTGCACCGGCCAGCTGCAGTGGGCGCTCTGTGGCCCGGCGCGGGGACACAGGGACCCGTGGACGGACCGGGGGACGCAGAGGCAGCCGCCGGGTGCAGCCGCTGAGCGGCGACGGAGGTCAGAAGCAGTTCAGCGGAGGAGGAACAGTCTCCACAATGGGGCTGGGGGCTGGGGGCTGGGGGCTGGGGGCTGGGCCCACCCACAGGTAAAGGACACCCTGACCTGACCTGACCCGCTCCCGGATTAACAAGTACCTCTGATGTGTGGGGGTGTGGGGGTGAGTGCGACATGTAAAACTGCTCAGCGTCCCTGAGAACACATCGGGGGAGACCTCTGGGGGCCAGGATCTGGGGAAGAGTCCTCAAACCCCGAGGGCCTGGCTCCGAAAAGAAAACAACTGATAAATCTTAAAACTCTTCTCTGCCAAACGGCCTGATGAGGGAGCGGCAGTACACGCGGGAGGCGGCAATGCGATGCCTACCCGCCACGCCTTTGGGAAAGCGCGCGTGTCCAGAATGCGCAGCGAACTCTGAAAACTCGGCACTGAAACAGCTCCAGTTGTGAGCAGACATTTCATGAAAGCGGATGTGTGGGTGGCCAGTGAGCTCATGGAGAGATGGTCAACACCAAGATCCATGAGAGACAGTGAAAACCACGATGAGGTGTCACCGAGCAGCCGCTGGACCCGCCACGGTGAGAAGGGACACGGCGCATCCCAGTGAGGACCGGGGAACCGGGGCCCAGGCTCCGAGGGCCGCTGTCGGCGAGATGGTTTGGCGGTCTCATGAGAAAACTGGACAGCCCGGCCGGGGTGGCTCAGTGGTGGAGCATCGACCTATGAACCTGCAGGTCAGGGTTCAGTTCCCGGTCAGGGCACAGGCCTGGGTTGTGGGCTCAATCCCCAGCGTGGGGCGTGCAGGAGGCAGCTGGTCCGTGATTCTCTCTCATCACTGATGTTTCACGTCTCTCTCCCTCTTCCTTCCTCTCTGACGTCCATAAACATGTATTTTTTTAAAAACTGGACACGCACTGAGGATCAGACTTAGCCGCTGCAGTCCCGAGCGTGCACCCAGGGAGACGATGCCTCTGTCCACACGTACGTGCACCAGCCGCCCGTGGGAGCCTCATCGGTGAGGGCCCCTCTGCGTCCTCGCTGCGGAGGAACCGGCCCAGGGTGGTCCGTCCGGACCGTGGGCTGCTGCTCAGCTCCGCGGGGCCCCTGAGGAGCGGCCTCGGAGGGGCGGGCTGTCCTGCAGAGAGCGGGCCCGTCGCGCCCTCGCCGCCTGATTCGCTGGCCTGAGCCCTCCACGCACAGAGGCACGCGCTGGAAGAACCGGATGGCGGGGTCCGCTTCGGGGAGGGGAAGTGTGTCTGCAAAGGCCTGCAGGGAGGTGTGTGTGGCCGTGGAACATTCCGGTCCTGGTTGTAGCGGTGAAGCCAGCTCCACCCGTGGCGAAGGCCCCTGTGCCCACCTCAGTGTCCGGCTTCTGGTGCACCCCGTCCACTAAGATGTGTCGGTCAGGAGAACCCAGGGGAGGGCGCCGTTTCTCTCTCCTCAACTCCCTGGAACCCCACAGTCAACTCCCTGGAACACCCCCCCCCCCGGTCAACTCCCTGGACCCCCCCGGTCAACTCCCTGGAACCCCCCCGGTCAACTCCCTGGAACCCCATGGTCAACTCCCTGGAACCCCCCCCCGGTCAACTCCCCGGAATGCCCCGGTCAACTCCCTGGAACCCCCCCGGTCAACTCCCTGGAACCCCCCCGGTCAACTCCCCGGAACCCCCCGGTCAACTCCCCGGAACCCCCCGGTCAACTCCCTGGAACCCGCCGGTCAACTCCCTGGAACCCCCAGTCATTCCAGAGTAACGTGTGCTTCTCCCTGCGGAGCCCCCGGGTGTCCTTGGGAGAGTGGCCCCCGGGAAACACTGCTGCCTGAGCCTCGGCCGCCCCCCGCCTCGCTTCCGCTGCTGTCGCACGGAGTGGCAGTTCCATTGTCTTGGTTCTCTGCACGCACAAGCGCTTTCATGCTGTTCAGTCGTTGTCCTGAAATTGGGCGTCGGAGCCCCCGTGCAGGGTGGACCGGCCTGATGTCGCAGGGGCACGGCGCCCCAGGGCCCACCCGGTCAGACGGGCAGCGCCTCCTCCTGGTGTCACCCAGGACTCCGCGGCGACTCCGTCACGGCTCCGGGGAGCAAAGCGTGTGCCAGATACCCCAAGACTTGAGGGTTCTCCCGGCCTGTGTATTTTTTATCGTTGGATAAATTTTCAGAAATTGTTGGGTATATTGACTACAGAGGGAGAAAGAAATTTATTAAAACTCCTTTTCACGTTTCTGATGAACCGTTTGGTACCGCTAGCAATGCCTCTCACCATTACATCTCTCAGGACGGGCAGGGGCTGGGGCTCCTGTCCTTCTCCAGCGCAGTCTTGCTCACAGGCAGGAAGACGCGGCGGTGAGCCGTCCCTCGTTGCACGTGCGCCCTTTGTCACCCCTCCTGGGTCCCCGAGAGGGGCGGGGCCTGTGAACCACCTCTGCACCCGCCAGAACGAGCAGCTGATGCAAGACTGTCACGTTCTGGACACACTTCATAACCTGTCTCTTCTCTGCTTCCCCAGCATTCCACGCTGTTCTGACGACACTGAAGATAACCCATCACCCAAGTCTGATTTTTTAAATTAAAATTCACATGTTGAAATTACAGAGGACAGTGATCTGCTTGCAACAGTTATTCGTAGTTTTTATGTAAAAGCAGGCTGTTTAGAGAAAGTCTTTTTTTTAAAGGTTTTTTAAAAATTATAGATTTTTAGAGAGAGGAAGGCAGAGAGAGAGAGAGAGAGAGAGAGAGAAACATCAGTGTGAGAAGGAATATCTGTCAGCTGCCTCCCGCACGCCCCCTACTGGAGATGAGCCCACCACCCCGGCATGTGCCCTGACCAGGTATCGAACCTGCAACCTTTCGGTTCATGGGCGATGCTCACCACGGGGCCACAGCAGCCAGGCGGGGACAGCCTTTCTCTCTAACCCTAACCCTAACCCTAACCCACTTGTCTGTGCTTCCTGGTTCTTCTCGCGCCGCACCGAGAGTGGGACGCGGCGGCTACGGCAGGCTGAGGGCGCCGTGCCCAGGGCTTCCCCACAGCAGCGCGACTGCTTGAGTGAGGGCTCGCCGGTGAGGGAGGAAGCAGGAGAGGCTGCTGGGTCACAGGCCTGGCGCCAGCCCCGCCGGCACCTGAGGACATGGCCCCGGCCCCAGGGAGCTCTGCCCTGGCACGTGATCGCCTGTTTCCACACCGCCCGGTCCTTCCCACGGGCAGCGACGGCGGCATCGTTAACAGCTGCCTGGTTGCCGTCTCCCCACTCTGGCTTCGTGTGGTCCTGCGGAGAGCTTTCTCTGAAATACAGAGTGTATCTGAAAACTGTTCTTTTACACTCATGTCAATTTCAAACTTTAAAATTAAATTTTATTTTCAGGGAGCTCTCCGGGGGTGCTTTTGTGAATTCATCAGCTCTAATGCAATAGCAATTTTTATTGTTGTTCAGAAGGTGGAATAGCTTTATGTCCAAAGGTTCAAATTATGTAATTGGAGAAGGCCGCTGTGCTTTCCGTGTTATCACGGGAAGCAGCATGATTCGACTTTTTAAAACAACATCACAACATTTCTAAATATTTTGCAGGCTCCCCGCTTTCCCTGCAAGGGAGCGTCATCTCCCTTAACTGGGGGCCACGCCATCCATCCGCCCTGGCGTCGGGGACTCGTTTGCTTTGCCGTTAGCTGTTTACTAGCGCTGGTTGCACCGGGGGTGCCTCGGAGACCGGAAAAGAGGGTCTCCCCCGCAGAGGGCTGACGTGGGAGAGGCGGGCACCGTCAACAAGATACCACCCACAGCCATCGGTGACTGGGGAACGGGAGTGGCCCGGGGAGGGGGCGGTGACTGCTGGGGGCTAGGAAGGTGCTAAGAGGGGCCCTTTGTGCTGATGCCCGAAGCCCTGGGCGGAGCCTCTCGGGCTGTGGGGCGGCGACCCCAGGGCGTTTGCTGAAGAAGCAGGAGGAAGGTGGTGTGGTGGGAGCCTGGTATGCCAGGGCGAGCAGCGGGGACGGGGACGGGGACGGGGACGGGGACGGGGACGGGACGGGGACGGGGATGGGGACGGGGATGGGGATGGGGATGGGGATGGGGATGGGGATGGGGACCGGGACGGGGTCAGGGACGGGGACGGGGGACAGGGACGGGGATGGGGATGGGGATGGGGATGGGGACGGGGACGGGGATGGGGATGGGGATGGGGACCGGGACGGGGTCGGGGACGGGGACGGGGAGCTAGGCAGGGCCAGGCCCTGCGGCCTTCAGTCTGTGACGTCATTCGGAACTGCGTTGTGAGCCCCGGAGCGGGGTGGCCTGGCGTGCCGCGGCTGCTGCCTGGAGGCCGAGACCCGGGAGAGGCCGCCAGGCTGACCCCGGGGAGTCCTGTCGCTCGGGCTGCTGTCCCGGTGGACAGGTCGCAGGAGTGCGTGGCGATTTCCTCGTCTGTGAAATGAGACGGATGATCCCAGCTGCACAGGGAGGTGGGGGGAGGGTGGCAGTGCGCCTCGTGTCCCAGTGATGGCGGCCGTTGGGAAAGGTGAAAAGCCACGTGCCTGCCCTCGTGGTGCCGGCCCCGGGCACCGCGCACGCAGGCGGGCAGCAGCTCTGCGGCTGGAAGGGCCCGGTCTGCCTGGACCGGAGGAGCGGCTGCGTCCCGAGGGCAGAGCAGGTGCAGGAAGGCACCGAGTCCGAGTGTGGCTGGAACACGCCCCGTGGCCCTGTGGTCCCCCGTGGCCTCGCGGCGTCTCCCCGAACCCTCCGTCGTGCCATCGGAGTCCTTGCTTTGGGTTAGAACCTTGCTCCCCAAAACTCCTTGAAGATACAAACCCCACACTCAGTGCCCCAAACAGTGATGGCTGTGGTAGCCCCGAGCCTGTCTCAGGGGATAGAAAGAGCCAGAGGACGCGGCCCCTGTGGCTGGGACCTCAGGTCAGCAGGAGGCCGGCCACATCCCCGGGGCGGGGCGGGAGTCCGAGTCGGAGGAGCGGGAGATCGTGGGCAGACACGGTGCAGGAGCCCCTCACAAAGCGAAGGAAATGGCCCGGCCAGTGTGGCTCAATGGTTGAGCATCTCAATTCCGGTCAGGGCACAGGCCCAGGTTGCGGGCTCGATCCCCCGTGTGGGGCGTACAGAAGGCGGCCGATCAATGATTCTCTCTCATCATGGATATTTTATCTCCATCCCTCTCCCTTCCGCTCTGAGGTCAATGACAAAATAAAATAAAAAGCTAAGGAAATGGGAACACACCCTCTAGAAAAGCACCTGCTTCAGGCCGAGCGATTGTGTAACAGACATTGTCTTCCTCCGCTGAGATCAGACAGGGGGGCGCTTTCTCCTCTGAGCCTTTGGGGACCCAGGCTCTGTGTACGGTACAATCGGGTTGTTGGTGTCTCCCTGCTCAGAGAAACCCAATTCCTAAAAGTAAGGAGGGTTTCCAGCGTTTCAATAAGGAAGGATTTCCTGGGGAAGGGGGAGATAAACTTCGTGACACATTTTCCCTCCGGAGTTTTTCATTCATTGCTTCCCCGTCTCAGACATCGCCTCTGCCTGTCTCCCCAGCAGTCTGTTAGCGTTGAAAGGGGCTCGATCTAGGCTTGAGTATCGGGAACAGAAAGCACACACAGTAAATAAAGGACATTTCAAACAGATGTCACCTCCACCACGGGAGCAAGGTCCCGTCCGTGTCAGGTTCCTGCCAGCGCTCCGTCCCAGGACGGGGTCATCGGCCGTGAATCCCAGCCTGATCTGTCATCTGAGAGCAGCCTCGCTCTGGAAGCAAACCTCTCGGCAGCTTACGGCTCAGTGCCGTGTCCTTCGCTCACGCGGAGTTGCTGTGGTCACACCTGTCACGCGTCGGCGCGTTACATCCCCGGTCACCCTTGCGATGGAGGACAGAGCTGAGAACGGGGACCCGCAAAGCAGGCCTCGCCCAGCCACGAGGAGGGCCACCTTCCCCCGCGGGCTGACTTCAGAGTGAGCGCCGCAGACCCCACTCCCAAAGCCGCTGCGTCCCGTCCGCAGACACTCGAAATGTCGGATCAGAGACCGGGAGAGGCCAGGGTGCAGACAGCAGCGGGGAAGGAGCAGGCCGGCATGCAGACAGCAGTGGGGAAGGAGTCGGCCACCGGACGCTTTCCCCGGGGACAGAGAACGCAGAGTGCGGAGCCGGGGGTCACGGCACCGGCATCGGGGGCCACGGGGGAGGCGTGAGTCACCCCGCATGCGGAAGCAGCGGGGACAGCTCTGGGCCAGGTCCCCGGCTTTCGGCGCCATGACTGCAGACGGCACCGGTCGCTCTGACCGCAGTGCCCTCAGCGTGAGAGATGGACAAGAACAGTCACGCGTACTGGAACCAAAGGAAATCACATTTGCGAATAAACCTGCAAAGCAGTTGCTGGACCTTTCACTCCTTTTTCCTTCTGATTCGCTGTTGAATCGTTGACGGGTCATGGGCCCTCGCTGAGACTGCCTCCACCCGACCTGGGGGAAGAGTTGCGCCTTATTTGCGCGTTTCATACCGAGAAGGCGTGTCCCTGCCGCGCTCCGCCTGCTGGACCCCCAGGCCAGGGGGTGGGCGTGTCCTCACCACATCGCTGAACGGGGGACAGACGGCGGGGCCCGGGCCTCCAGGAGAGGGGGCCGCCACTCATGCGCTTATTTCAGAAGCAGGAGCCGCTGTGCATGCAGAATTAATCTCGGAGCATTTTCTCTAAAAGGCGAGGCTGTGCCTGAAACCCGGAGCATCGGCTGCCGGAGATTTGCGCTCGCAGGATTCCGTCGCCCGGTGGTGCCAGAATGAGCTGTTTTGTGTGTTAGTCTCACACACCAAGGGGTTCTAATTAAGTGCCAAATGCAGTGAAATTAATAAATGGCACCAATTTTTAGGCGTTAAAATGGGGTTTGGGAGCCTGCAGTGTGGGCTCAGACGGATGATTATTCTCGTCTCTTAAGTTGTGAATCAATATTATGTAGCATTAAAACTCAATTAAATGAAAAATAAATGAAGAGGCAAGTGGAGAGGACATTCGTCTCTGGGTTGGTTCGACCTCTCAGGAAGGACTTAAAACCTGTCCAGTGCTGAGATTGTAATTGTCCTTATTGCTCGCGAGATTCCAAAATAATCGCCCATATAATTAGCATCCGTCCATGAGAGATATTCAAGTACCCCGCTCACAAATGTACCACTGTTATAAATTGTTCAAATCCAGTTGCAAACTTCAGGTTTTATGTAACCTTTACAGATGAACTGCAGACTATAAATGAATGAATGTTATGTGATTCCGTACCAGAAATGTTATTAAACCGAAAACTGTTTGACCCAGCATTTCCCATCCACCCCGTGACAGAAGGTGGACCAAGTGGCCCCTCCCGGTGGCACTAGCCAGAACTGAGCGGAGGCCAGGCAGCCCCGGCCTCGCACCCCGGGTCGCAGGCGGCCTACGGAAGCGCCTCTGTCCTCACGGGCAGCAGAGCAGGACAAGCAGGACCCCAGCGGGCCGGCAGGATGCAGGAACCACAGTAGCTCTGAACGATGACGTGTCGTCAGAACTACAGCCCGCACACGTAGGCTAGAGCCTGTCCGACCGCTGCTGGAATGAAATCTTCACACGGGAGCGGGCGTCTCCGCACGGTCCTCCAGATGTGCCGGAGGCCACGGAGCACCGGTCACCAGGCCTGCAGCCGGGGCGCCCGCTGGCACGAGGAAGCAGAGGTTGGACGTACGTGACATGGATTTAACGCAGCCGTCACAAAAGCCCTTCAGCAGCAATTACTTATTCTTCTTTAAACAAATGAAGAAATGGAAAACCCCAGCAAAGAAAAAATTAGAAAGAAGGAAATACGAATTAGTGAATTGAAAGATATTATCGGGGAAATAAGCGGGGTGGCCGAGCGCAGGCGCAGATGCGATGGCAGGAGAGCATCGGTGGCTAGAGGGCGGGCCAGTGGAATCTGTGCCCCCTGAGCAGCGGCGGCGGCGAGACCTGACACCGAAAGAGCCTCGGGGGCCTTTGAGACGAGAACCAGAGATCTACCGTCCGCGACACGGGCTTCCTGCCAGGAGGGCGAGGGGGTCTGAGGAAGAAATGTTGGTTGGAAACCCCCCAGATTGGAAAAACCCACAAACCTGGAGATTCAAGAAGCTGACTATGGAAAAAATCAAATTAAAAATAAGTAAATAAATAATTATTTTGAAAGCTGAGTAAGTCCCAAATAAAGTCAAAGAAATCTATTCAGAGACAGATAGGTTATAATTAAACTTAAGAAATGTAAAGAAAAAGAAAAATATTCGAACTGAAAAACAGAAAGAACTGTCCAAGTCTGCTTCTGTATGTGGCAGAAATGTTATTGGGGAGGGAAGGAGAACGCTCGGACCAAGGAGAGCCAGACACTGAGCTGGTAGCCCCCGGCAGAGGGGAAGGGCTGGGGAGGGAGTTGGCAGCTACAGACAGGAAAGCGGGACAGAGAAATGGATCGAGCGAAGCCACAACAGGCTGTCCTCCGCGTTAGTTTCTTACGTTACGTTGGCAACGTGAAGAATGAAGGGATGCCACCTCCGAAGTGGCACTAGCCCTACAGAGAGGGAGGGAACACGACACTGTATTCTAAAAGTGGGGGAGGGAGAGGGTCCCGGCACGCGTGTAGAAGCGGTAGACTGTTTTTACGTGCGGGCCGTGGAAAGTTCTCGGTGCGTATTGTAACAGTTGAAGCAGCCGCTAAGAAAACTGTACACAAGGAGAAACTGAAAACACTGTCAGAATCAAGATGGGGCCCTACACACCCTTCAGCTGGCCCCCAGGAAGGCCGGACAAGACGAGGGAGCGGAGGAGCAAGGGCCCCGGTGCTTGCCGCACACGGCTGGTGCTGCCCTCCAGGGGGACAAGGCCGGCACGTGGCTCCCCTTGTGTCCAGCACAGTGTCCGCCTGCACCATACGGCAAGGGAATGGGGCGGCGGTTGGGCAGGAAGAATAAAACTTCCTACTTGCCGATGGCCGTATGGTGAACGTCCAACATCCAAACACCCTTACCAAAGCCGTGGGTTAGTTAGTGATTCGGCAAGATTACAGGGTACAAAACCAACACACAAAGGCCAGTCACATGTCTGCGTAGCAAGGAGGCCAGAGTGGAAACACAGTACTGCTTCCCGCTGCTCCAGGAACCCAGCTCTCAGGTACTGCTCACCGCTGTTCCAAGTCCATCTATTGCAGCCGTGGGCAAACTACGGCCCGCGGGCCAGATCCGGCCCGTTCGGCTGTTCTATCCGGCCCGCGGAGCCGAAAGAGCAGAGGGTTCTCTTGCTCTCCCCTCCGCTCCTTTACTTTGAATTTATATTAGTTCACACAAACACTCCATCCATGCTTTTGTTCCGGCCCTCCGGTCCAGTTTAAGAACCCATTGTGGCCCTCGAGTCAAAAAGTTTGCCCACCCCTGATCTATTGGGTTTTACAGTGGTCGGCAAACTCCTTAGTCAACAGAGCCTAATATCCACAGTACAACTATTGAAATTTCTTTGGAGAGCCACATTTTTTAAACTTAAACTTCTTCTAACGCCACTTCTTCAAAATAGACTCGCCCAGGCCGTGGTATTTTGTGGAAGAGCCACACTCAAGGGGCCCAAGAGCCGCGTGTGGCTCGCGAGCCGCGGTTTGCCGACCACGGGGTTAACATAATTTGCATCAGAAAACCAGTCATTTTTTTGTAGCTATCGACAGTCTCATTCTAAAATGTATATGGCATGGCAAAGGTCCTAGAATAACCGTTCTTGGGAAAGAATAAAGAATGGAAGACGCGCTCGCTCCATTATTAAGGACTGCTCTGTAAGGCAGTAACGGTGGGTGTTGGCAGCTGACCCAGGACTACGCCGCATGAATATGTCCAGCTGGTTTCTGACAAAGGTGCCAGGGATTCGGTGAAGGGGAGACGGACTTTACGGTAATTGTGGCCGAGCAGCGGGCCCTTCAGAGAGCGGGTGAGAACTTTGACCGGAACCTTGTCCTTTACTTTTAAAAATGAATTTGAAATGTAGTATGCATTTGAATGCACGATGTGAACGTTTGAAACTGTTACAGGCACCGAGTACTGATAAGGCTTTCAACGTTCTGTTAGAAAAACCAGAGAATATCTTTGGGATAAGAGGAGGAGAGGGGCCCTCGCCAGTCTGGCTCGGTGGATAGAGCATCGGCCTGTGGACTGAAGGGTCCCGGGTTCGATTCCCAGTCAGGGCACATGCCCGGACTGTGGGCTCCATCCCCAGTAGGGGGCATGCAGGAGGCAGCCGAGTTCTCTCTCATCACTGATGTCTCTATCTCCTCTCTCCCTCTCCCTTCCTCTCTAAAATCAATTAAAATAAAGAGTAGGGGAGGACTTCTTAAACTTGAGGATACCAAAAATATGATCCATGAAATATGATCCATGAAACAGAAAGAAAGATACACGGGGCCTCTTCGCAATTAAAAAACATTTACAGGTGACGATGAAAAGACCAATTGCAGCGTGGACCGGGAGAAAATATTTGCAAAGCACAGGTGTGCCGAAGGGCTGGCCCACGCTGGGCAGCGGTGGCCGACCTTTGGGACCTCACAGACCACCGGCTGGCGGCCGCTGCGGGGGGGCAGAGGATGGACACGACTCAGAAACCAGCGGGCGGAAAACTGCTGGCGGAAAGATGCGCGAGGCACGCGCAGGCGCCTCAGCAAAGAGTGTGCAAATAAAAACATGTAAAAAGGGGGCGTCTGTAGTGCTTCCAACAATGAAGTAAATTTTAAAAAGGGCAAATATGCAAATAGCACGCTGTGTGTGGGACAATGTTCGGCATCGCTGCCCATTAGGGAGATGCAAGTTACAGCCACAATGAGGTGTCCCCACAAACCCTCAGAATGGGTAAGACAAGGAAGAGAGACAGCACCCCATGCTGGCGGGGCCTTGGGGACATCGCCGGGGGCGTGTGACCGGCGTAGCCCCTGGAGAGCAGGCAGGGGTTTCTGCTGAAACGGAAATGCGCCTGCCGTGGGCTCCGCACCGCCCCAGAGACACGGCAGCTTCGTTTGCAATCGCCCCAAACTGGAGAGAACCCCACCTCCCTGCAGTAGATGAATGGAAAAAAACTGCAACCTGCGCACCAGGAAATACTGCTCAGTAATAGAGAGTGACAGACTATGGACACGCACAGCGCGGCTGGGCGGCCGGCAATCAGGCTGAGCAGGAAAGGCCAGTCTCCGGTGGCCGCGGATGGAGAATCCCAGCATGTGACCGTCTCTGAGCCACGATGCCAGGAGCCAGGGCCGGGGTGGGGCCGGGGGTGGTGTGGCTGTGAAGAGGTGGCTGGAGGGGCTCTGCGATGGGTCAGTTCCGTACGCAGTGGAATTGGAAGGACCTGCGTTGACACATGTGCACACAGGTGCCTCCCCCTGGGAAAGCGCCCGAGCTCCGTGGATGGAGCCAGGCCCGTCTCCCGGCTTTGACCTTGTCCAGTGGTCGTTCCGCCAGAGTCAGCATCCGGGAGGCCGGGTGGGGGTGCACGGGCTTCCAGTCCGTTCTCTACAACTTCTCATGAATCTATAATTCTCTCAAAATCAGAGTTTATTAAAAATTATCAAAAATATCTGCGTGTGCAAAAATCAAGTACTCATCAGGCTTTCAAGCTTCTGACCTTGGGAAAGAGGGCCTTAGAATGATCGGCGACACTCCGCTGGCCATCCTCTGACACCTGACCGCTGTGGTCTGTTCTCCAACCTGTCCCCAGCTACAGTGGGGGGACCAGGAGGTGTGCCCACTCTCCCGGGGAAGGGGAGGAAGAGGCAGAGGAGAGCGGGGAGCTGGCAGGCAGGGCGTCATGGCGCTGGGACCTGGACGGGCGGCAGGCGCGTCACGGACTGTCTGCCGTCCTCCTGAGCGTGTCCGCCCCCCGAGCTCCTCATAGGCACCAGCAGTAAAGCTGGCTAAGGATGTGCAGGGAAGGAAGGCTCCGACTTGGTGGAACCCGTGGGAGAAGGGGTGGTGGGAGACCACAGCCTGTGCCTCTGCCCCGTCGGAGAGGCAGGGCCCCAGGGACAGAGCGATGGCTGAGCCGCAGAAACAGCCCAAGCCATCCCCGTGCCCCCGAAGGAGGGGTGCACGCAGCTTTCCTCACCGAGGGCCACCCGGCTGCCCACTCCCTGCAGGGCCACCCCAGGGCCGCCCACCGCAGCCGTTTGCCCTGTGCGTTCACCCGGCCTTCGTTTTTGTCTGTGCGCCCCTCGAGAATCGGGGCTCCATGCAGCATCACAGGGCAGCTTGTGAAGGGCCGTCCTGTCTCCCAGCACCCGCAGCCCGGCGCCCAGACCCGGGCGCTGGTTTCGGGCCACGGAGACGGACATCGAGGTCAGCAGGGGCCCACCCGGCCCCGCAGGCACACCGTGGGCCCGGCTCGCACCCCTCCCGGCCTGGTCCTCCGCTCCCGGCAGGTACGATTTCCAGGCGGACAGACCCGGCCGAGTGCCTCCCGTTGGTACACTCCTTCCCCTGAACCGGCTTTCCAAGCACTAAACTCCACGTGGCTCTGGGCGCAGGAGGAAGTAACGTGACGTTCAGGGTCACACGTGGGAGACAGACAGCGAGGACAGGTCCCTGCAAGGCCGGGCCTCGGCCTGTGCCAGGAGGGAAGCCGCGTCCGAGCAGTTCTGCTCTCCGACCTGCTCAGGCAGTGGCCCCTGGTCCTGGTCTCGCTCTGTTCCCAGCGGGCAACACACCGAGTCCCGAGGAGAGACCAGGAAGGGGACACAGAAGGGTGTTCCCTTCATCCTGAGGCGTGGACGCGGTCATCGAAGCCGCAATCGGGCTTCTCGGAGAAACCAGCCGTGGGCAAACTACGGCCCGCGGGCTGGATCCGGCCGGTTCGGCTGTTCTATCCGGCCCGCGGAGCCGAAAGAGCGGAGGGTTCTCTTGCTCTCCCCTCCGCTCCTTTACTTGGAATTTATATTAGTTCACACAAACACTCCATCCATGCTTTTGTTCCGGCCCTCCGGTCCAGTTTAAGAACCCATTGTGGCCCTCGAGTCAAAAAGTTTGCCCACCCCTGAACTAGGCCCACCCACCGTTGGCGTCGGACGCGTGAGCATCGGAAAGGCAGGTGCTGCTCAAAGGGAGGGCCTCGGCGCCGTAGTTTCCTGATGGCTGACCAGATCGGAGGGGGCAGGGCCTGCGTGTCCTCACTCACAGCGAGCAGCAGGCACGCGCTCCGGGAGGGACTGGCTGTTGGGCTGACCTACGACAGTAACTTCCGCGGGGAAGCCAGGGTTTCCCACACGTGCTCTCTCATCCGTGACGTTTGCAGACGGGACGGGCCGTGGGTGCAGAAAGGAACCCGTGTAAGGTGGTCCTTCCGCCGCCCCCTGGCCGCGGTGTCTCAGCCGAGTCTATGCCCCGGGGGCCGAGAGGCGAGGTTCCCAGGCTGTTCCTACCTGCGAGGGTGCTGGCGTGAGCGTGAGGCGAGCGGTGGTTAAATCGACGCCGGCACAGGGACGCAGGCTGGGTGCCCTGGCCCTGGGGTTGCTGCCGTCCTGGGGGTGGCTCAGCACAGGCCCATTGGCGTTGGGGGGAGAGCAGGGAGGAGGTGCACCTGCCCGAGAGCCTGGCCCGGAGGCAGCGTGTCCCCACCGACGGCCTCTGTCAGGACCGCTGTCTCATGGCCACCCCGACCTGCCCCCGGGGTCCAAATACAGTTTCTGGCTGCGGAGCCGCTTCCCAGGTGTCCGTGTGTTTAAGGACAGAAGATGGGAGCTGGTGGCAGCCCGAACCCCATGAGTGCTCCCTGC
Organism: Plecotus auritus; assembly: GCF_963455305.1. Taxonomy (NCBI): domain Eukaryota; kingdom Metazoa; phylum Chordata; class Mammalia; order Chiroptera; family Vespertilionidae; genus Plecotus; species Plecotus auritus. The sequence goes on from NC_137773.1 coordinate 1,938,965, forward strand.
AGCGACCTCAGCTTGGACTTCCCTCTGAGCCCCGCCCTTTCCCTGCAGATGGGCTGGGGAGGCCTTGGAGGAGACAGACGGCCCCGGCGTGGAGCCACTCCCCTTGGCGGGGGGTCCGTTTTCTGGTTCGAGTTCAGTTAGGGAAGAGCTCGCTGGGCATCTGACGGCTGCAGGGAAACGCCCTGGTCTCAGCAGGGAGGTGAAAGGGCGCGGGGGGGATAAGGGGCACACGCAGACACAGGGCTTGGACCCAGGACGTGGCCGTGACCTTGAGTGAAGGTGGCCTTGACCTTCGGTGAGGCGTCCTTGCAAGAGGAAGGGCAGGCAGGGCCACGAGGCTCCTGTGGCTTGAGTCGCCCTGAAATCAGAAGATGAGTTGGGTTTTGACAAATGTCACACTTGAAACCAGAAGCTTTCTGGTCATCAGCAGAGGCTGTGGTGGAGGGTCCCCCGAAAAGAATGTCTGTGGATAACACGATGTTGTTTGAAGGACTGCAGTCCGTCCTTGCTGCTCTTTTCTCTCTACTTTTCAACATAAACCATGTGGCGAGTCAGGCACCCCAGCATGGAGCGGCCAGCCACCCCGAGGGGATCGCAAAGCCGAGGCTGTCCCCGCTGCCGGAGCCGAGGCCGCGGGAGAGGAGGTCCCCTGTACGAGCCGTCCTGAGCGAGCGCGGGTTGGAGCCACGGGTGCTGCTGTACTGACGTGTCTACAGTGACGGCCGTCGGGTTCAGCTGCACTGAGCAGCCGATGGATTCCGCACTAAAACGTGCTCACATCCCAAAGCGGTGCCCCCTGAGGGGGAATGAGCTGTACCGGCGCCAGGATCTCAGGGTGCCAGGGGCGCGATGAGCAGCCCTCGGGGGGATGGAGAGCTGGCTTGGGGCCCGAGGGCACCGCGCCCCGTGGGCCTGCGGGCAGCTGGGGCCGGATGTCCCTAGAGAGGAAGTCTCAGGACCCGACTCGGCGCTGCCGGAGACCCTGTCAGCCTGGTGCAGACCCGTGGGAAGAACCTTCCACCGCTCCTCGCCAACGCCACGCCGCCCGATTGGCAGCAGCTTCCGGTCCTGTGCCTGGATCCCGAGACGTGCTTATGAAAATTCATTAACTCTGATCAGCACGAAGAACGAAGCTAATGCGTTTGGATGTTAAGATCGATGGTATATGCAAACACCGTGATGAGGAGCCGTGACTCAACTATTGGCACCACTCGCTTGGGGGAAGTTCATGTTTGTAACCTTGCGGCACGTTTTGGAGCCCAAGTGTCGCCCTCTACCTGTCTTTAAGGGAATAATTGAGTTCTCTGTTAGTATTTTGTTAGGAAGAGCATTCACAGATATGTAATGTTATTTGCTTTATTCTGTGCAGTGCAGTTGGTTGTTTTTTATTTTATTCTTTGTCATTAAATCATTTCCAAGATTACAGCTCAGATTTCTGGACATCTAAACCTGTGAGGCTTCAAAACGTGAACAACCTCGGACAGCCCTGGCCGGTGGCTCTGTCAGTTGGAGGTCGTCCCGTGCACCTACAGGTCACAGGCTTCATCCCCAGTTGGGGTGCGTGCGGGAGGCAAATGATCAATGTTTCTCTCTTCTTTTCTCTTTTTTCTTCTCTCTCTCTCTCCTCTCTCTCCCTTCCTCTCTCTAAAAATCAATAAAAGCCCTAACCGGTTTGGCTCAGTGGATAGAGCGTCGGCCTGCGGACTGAGGGGTCCCAGGTTCGATTCCAGTCAAGGGCATGTACCTTGGTTGCGGGCACATCCCCAGTGGGAGGTGTGCAGGAGGCAGCTGATCGATGTTTCTCTCTCATCGATGTTTCTAACTCTCTATCCCTCTCTCCTCTTCTCTGTAAAAAAATCAATAAAATATATATTTAAAAAAAAATAAAAATCAATCAACATATCCCTGGGTGAGGATTTTTTTAAAATGTGGACAGTGGGGAGCACCAGACTCGGGGTTCTGTGGTGCATCCTGGAGGCGGGGAAGCCACCGCTCAATGTGGTGCAGCAGGTTTCAGCCGCGACCTCGGTGCCCGCCGACCGCTGGGTTCCACGTTCCTAGTCCATGTTCTCCCATCTGGCCCTGCACCCAGCACCCTCCAGCTAAGCGCCTCTCCGCCGGGGAGTCCTCCGGGGAGTAAATCACACGGGAAGGCTCTTGCTCGTCTCCTTTGCTAGATGTATTGGGAAGAAACGCCATTTATTACCTGCTAATCAAACTGTAATTGCCTGTCGCTGTGATAAATAGATGGCGGGGAAGGTGGGTCTGAGTGACACTCCGGGGAAAGTGCCTTTCAGCCTTTACCGGGATGACGTGCCGTGCCAGGCAAGGAAGCGAGCGGCCGGGAGGGAGGCGACCATGTTTCCCTCCCCGGAAGGGAACTGATCTCGGAAATTGCGGTGGCATCCTAAACAGGCCCTGGGAAAGGCACCCCGCTGGGTGGAGGGGTGCGCCGGGCATGTCGTGGGGGAAGGCCAGGGCGAGCTGCTTTCCGGGGGAGAGCAACCTAGGTGCCATGTGGATGTAATCAGGGCTCTATTTGTTTGCGCCTGTGATCTAACGTGTAATCAGAGTCCCTGAACAGGAAACGGTCTCCTTCCGCTGCTCTGCATTCCGGAGAGGAAACGCGACGCCGCGTTTGCCATTAGCGCTGCCGTCAGCTGTCAGCGCCAGGCCCGCGCCCTCTGCATCACCGCGGGCTCTCGGCGGGCGGGGCTGCCCCCCGTCCTTCTCTTTGCAGGGGCAGCGCTTAAACGTGAGCCCTCAGGAAGAAAACGCGAGACCAGTGCCCACTTCACCCACCGCCCCTTGGCGCTGCCTCAGTGCCCCTCTCTGTTCAGGAGCTCAGCCAGACGCCGCGCTGCATGCAGCCACCGTGTCTGCGTGCTCCTCCCGTCCGCGCAGGTCCTCACACTCCTGTCCTCCGTGACCTTGTCAGCTCGGGGGGTTGGGGGGTTGGGGGGTCAGGTATTCCGCAGAATGCCCTTCACAGTGGGTCTTTCTGGTGTTTTTCTCGTGGGCATGCTTATTGTTTTTAGAGAGAGGGGAAGGGGAGGCGGGAGAGAAACATCAGTAGGTTGCCTTCCCATACGCGGCCCCACTGGGGAGCAAACCCATAACCCAGGTATGTGCCCTGACCGGGAATTGAACCAGCAACGATTCGATGCACAGGGCAATGCTCCAACCAGCTGAGCCACCCCAGCCAGGGCCTGGGGACATGTTGGATTGCCACCGCTGGGTGGAGGGGTGCGACGGGCATGTTGTGGGTGAAGGGCAGGGATGCTGCTCAGCATCCTGCAGTGCCCAAGCAGCCTGCCAGGGCAAGAGCTCTCTGACCAGCTCCACGGTGCCAAGGCTGAGAGACGCGTCCGGGGCACCGTTCCCCAGCCGGGCACGTGTCGCCGTGCGTTTGTTTTGATCTGAAAGATGTTAGATCACCCCAGAAAAGTTCTGGGGCCCTAGGTCAACCGAAAAGTGAACCTTCTAGAATGTCCTAGAAGGACTACTAGAGCAGTGGTTTCCATTCAGCCTGTTTGAGTACGAAGACCTTCTTTGATGAACAAAACTCCTGTGCCTTTTGAGCTCTTACTGTTCAGTGAAGGAGAGAGTGCACCCCCAGGCTGGCAGTGCGGGCACACAGACCCGCTCCGGGGATGTGGACTCAGGGAGGAGTTTGATCTCCATTTGCTTAGTCACGGCATCTGAAAGACAATAGTGCGGATGTGGCTGTGTGGGACCGTCTCTGTTCAGGCTTCAGAGAACGCTTGGGGGCAAATGCGATTGCCAGGCCCTGGAAGGGACTCTTGGTCCTCACAGGGAAGGGGCCAATGGGCATTCCTTTGGGACCGAGGTGACCTGGAGAATCCTGACCCCTGGAGCTAACCTAAGGTCCATCTAGGCCAGTGGTCGGCAAACTGCGGCTCGCGAGCCACATGCCGCTCTGTTGACTAATGAGTTTGCCGACCACTGGTCTAGGCGAGAGGAAGGGATATCTCAGCCCCCGCCCCCTCCCACTCCACCACACACACACACACACACACGTGCACACACACGCACACGCTTGCACACACATGCACACACTGCTCAGTGAGCACCTGCGAGCTGGCGGCGGCTCGGCCTCATCTTCAGTCCTGACCGAGGACGCGGCGCGAGGCAGCAGGCCTCTCCCAGCCGCAGGAGAGCGGGCTCCGGAGCGCAGCCAGGGGCAGACCGGCTGCCGCCAAGACTCTGAGTGTCCTGGGAGCTCTTTGTCCACGTTGTCAAAGCGCAGACTGTGGAAGGACAGGAGGGAGGGCGGGAGGGCGGTGGAGATGTGCAGGAGGAGTCGGGGCGGGAGGAGGGCTGGTGCCGGTGAGGAGCCGTCAGAGGATTCAGTGTCCTGGCAGCGGGTCTGAGGGGATGCGGTGACAAATGGCCTTTTTCTCTGGGAAGGAAGCCGATGGCCCGCGAGCGATGTGGCCCGGGTTCCAGATCTTAGATCCTTCTTTCCTGCGCACTCAGGGGAGTGCACATTCTCTCCAGGAAACCAGCTGGAGCAGCCAGATCAAGAGGCGGCAACTGGACGAGCCTCAGGCGCGGGTGGAGGGTGGGGGGTAGGGGGGGGATGAGCGGGTGTGGGGCAGCTGTGCCCTCCCAGACTCTGGGCCCGGAGCCTGGGCTTTGGCTCCCAAGCTCAAGGCCTTTCATGGCTGCGTTAGTCTGTGCATTCCACCCTCAGGCTCGGGGTCCGCCCTCAGGCATGGGGTCCGCCCTCAGGCATGGGGTCCGCCCTCAGGCTCGGGGTCCGCCCTCAGGCTCGGGGTCCGCCCTCAGGCTCGGGGTCCGCCTTCAGGCATGGGGTCCACCCTCAGGCTCGGGGTCCGCCCTCAGGCTCGGGGTCCGCCCTCAGGTTCGGGGTCTGCCCTCAGGCTCGGGGTCCACCCACAGGCATGGGGTCCCCCTCAGGCTCGGGGTCCGCCCTCGGGCTCAGGTCCCGGAGAGCTGCGCATGGCGCTCACTAGGAGCATTTCGATCTCACTCCACATCCTCTGCTTGTGCATCTGCCGCTGTGAGAACCTCCTCCGACGTCAGTGGCTTCAAGCAGTAACGTTTGTTACTTCTCAGGGGTCTGTGGTTCGGCAGGTGGCTCTGCTGACGTGGGCTCCCGTGGGCACCCGTGCCCGCGGACCGCAGGCTGACCGGAAGTGGCTGGAGCAGGAGCGCCTCAGTGGAACCCACGTCTCTTCACCCCGAGCCCACTGCCGTCACAAGGCTCCCGTGGGCTGTGTCCCGGCGGTGGCCCGGGAAAGGCCGCAGAAGCCACCGGGCTCCGCACAGCTGCTGCTCGTCTCGCTGCCGTGGGCCCTGGGAGGCGACTGCTCTGGGAGTCGCGCGGGGGCCGCGGGAGCCGGCCGCGCCCCAGAAGAGCGGCCCTGGGCCTGCACCCGGGTGGTGACTCACCCCGGGGCTCTGTACTTTCTTCCTAATGAAGTAACAGGCTCTAGGCAGGTCCGTGCTGAGCGTGAGAGGTTGACAAGGTCCTCGAGCAGGCGTCGTATGACGGCGAATCGCTCACTGCTCAGGCAACGTGGCGGGTCTTTAACGGCCTTTGAATGTATCGCCGCGTCTCCAAATAGGCTGCGTGTGTCAGCTTCAGTTGCCAAGTCGATACCTTGAAGAACATTAACGGGATGACATGCAAACAGCTCCTGCGTTGGGAAGCCACCTCCCCGTGCGCGATCGCACCTATAAATTCTCCTGGTGCGGCGCTCACAGAGATTATCTCACGCGGTGTTTTTCATGACTGATGTGTCGGAGCTACAAGCAGTCGACGCACCTCTGGGCTTTAAGCAGATCCGCGTGGTCTCCAGAGCTGGGGGCCCAGTGTCCCTGAGCGACGAGGGGCTGCTGCGAGGAGTCCGGGGCCCCCCGCAGCTCCGCCCCTTTAGTCGTGTGGCTGATCTCGGTGTCCCCTCTAGCTCCTGGGTTCCACAAGCTGCACCTCCTCCTTGAGCCTCGGGTCCTGGCGAGCAACGAAGTCGTCAGTACTCACTTCGGAAAAGAGGGAACGGAGGAACGAGCCAGCGGGGGCCCCAGGCTGTGTGGTCTGCGAAGGCCTGTGGGCTCACGGCCTTCCACGCGTGAGGTCTGACGGCAGTTCCATCCCGTTCTCACAGCCGTTCGGGACAGCTGGCTGGCTATTTGGAATGCCCGCCAGGATCCCCGGGGACACCTGTTCTGGCGTCCCGCCTCTGAGATGCAGCTCTGGGTCTCCGAGGGAGGGGGCCAAGAGTTGACCTGAGATGTTTCGGACGGCACTGCCCTGGGAATCCACATGGGGGACCGCTGGCCCAGGCCCCCCATAGAATCCTGCTGATGTTGGCTGTCGTTTTCACTTTGTTTGTCTTGTTAGGCACGCCCCTGCCTGGTCCGCTCCGAGCAGAGGCCTGCTGTAGGTTGGTGCTCTGAGGGGAAGGGAGGGAGGGCCCTGGATGCTGTGACCTGCTTAGGAATAGCATCAACCTGGGCCCCGCTAGCTCAAACAGAACTTACCTCTGTCTTCTCACAGATTGGCGTCGGAAATCCGTCTGTCCTCAGGAATAAAGGCCGTGAAATCTGTATTCAGAGTTTGACGCACGTATAGATTTTTGTTAGAAACGAGACTCCAATAAGGAACATTTTTAGCATTAGTCTGTAATGGAGTTGCTCCTTCGGTTTAAGTCAGTAATTCAGCTAGAGGGCTAAGCATTTTAGTGGGAAATATTCCCTGAGACTAGTTACCATTTGCAGCTTAAATAATGATCCCTTGCAATATTGATCGGGTGAAAGACCATTAATTAAACACCAGTTCTTTTCCAGTTGGAGGCAGAGAATGTAAATCTCCAGGCTGGAGGCTGGTCGCGTGTGAGATGCATGGACATCGGCTGCAGTGTGGCTGACGTGTCCCTCGGCCACTGAGTCTACTGCGTGGTTTTTGAGTGGACAGCCTCCCTCTTCCAAAGGAATTACGTTATCGACAGGATCAGCTGCTTTGGGGACAAGAGCCTCCATTCCCGGTGGTCTGCGTTTTCCAAGTTCAGCGCAGGCAAGCTCTTGGCCACGTAAGGGAGCAAGCGATGTGCTGTGTCGCGTGTCCCTCGCTGTCCTCCGTGTGTGTGTGGCTGTCCAGACCCCTGTGGTGGCATGAAGCCCACCGGGGCTGGGGACGCCATGGAGGATTTGTGCTTAGCCAGGGGTGGGCAAACTCTTTGACTCGAGGGCCACAATGGGTTCTTAAACTGGACCGGAGGGCCGGAACAAAAGCATGGATGGAGTGTTTGTGTGAACGAATATAAATTCAAAGTAAAGGAGCGGAGGGGAGAGCAAGAGAACCGGATAGAACAGCCGGATCTGGCCCGCGGGCCGTAGTTTGCCCACGGCTGGCTTAGACGGTGGAGGTGTCTTCAGAATCAGGGGCAGGTGCCCGGGGTGTCCTGAGCGAGAAGACCCCTCCCTCTCTTCCCTCTTTGTAGCTCTCTCTAATTTTGCTTCATTCATTTCTTTCCCTGCATATCAGCTTCCATTTCTTCCTCATTTAAAAAAAAAATGTTCTAATAAGTTTGTTGATTTCAGAGAGGAAGTGAAAGGGGGAGAGAGATAGGAAAATCAGTGATGAGAGAGAATCATTGATCGGCTGCCTCCTACACACCCCACACTGGAGATGGAGCCCACAACCCGGGCATGTGCCCTGACCGGGAATCAAACCGTGACCTCCTGGTTCGTGGGTGGACACTCAGCCCCTGAGCTGCTTTGGCAGGTCCTCATTTTTTCAATTTTTAATTGTGGTAAAATACCCCTAACCTAAAACTTACCGTCCCAGGGGTCCTCAAACTACAGCCCGCGGGCCACATGCGGCCCGCCGAGGACATGTATCCGGCCCGCCGGGTGCCGCTGCCTGTCCTGCTTAGCAGCCGACGCGTCCCGGGCCCGCAGTGCGCATAGGAATTGGTTCATAGTTTTTTTTTAAACTGTAGTCCGGCCCTCCAACGGTCTGAGGGTCAGGGACCTGGCCCCCTGTTTAAAAAGTTTGAGGACCCCTGGACTGTCCGTAAGTGTACACCTCAGCAGTGTTGCGTACGTTCACATTGGTGTGTGACCCATCTCCAGAACTTTCCATCTTGCAAAACAGAAATTCAGTCCCCATTAAACAACGACCCGTTCCCCTCCCTCAACCCCTGGAGCCACCTTCTGCTTCCTGTGTCTCTGAGCGTGACGCCTCCGGGTCCATCCTAACAGTGGGACCGTACAGTGTCTGTCCTTTTGTGACGGGCTTACCCCCTGCCGTCACATGCTAAGGGCCCATCCGTGCGGTGGCATGTGTCAGACATGCCTCCCTGTTAGGGATGAACCACACCCCCTTGTGTGTAGACACCGCCTTTTGTTTATCCGGCCATGCGTTGAGGGACACGGCTGCTCCCCTTGGGGCGGTCGGGAGTGATGCTGCTGGGAACTTAGGGGGCACGTGTTTCTCCGAGAGCCTGCTCTGGTTCATGGGCGCGGGTACCCGGAGCGGAAGCGCTGCGTCGGGCGGTGGTTCTATTTTTTTTTTTTTAATATATTTTATTGATTTTTTACAGAGAGGAAGGGAGAGGGATAGAGAGTTAGAAACATCGATGAGAGAGAAACATCGATCAGCTGCCTCCTGCACACCTCCCACTGGGATGTGCCTGCAACCAAGATACATGCCCTTGACCGGAATCGAACCCGGGACCCTGCAGTCCGCAGGCCGACGCTCTATCCACTGAGCCAAACCGGTTTCGGCGGTGGTTCTATTTTTAATGTTTGAGGAACCGCCACTTTGCGTTGCATCCCCGTGAATAGTGCCCACGGGCCCCCCTTTCTCCCCGTCTCCCCCAGTTGCCGTTTGCCCTTTTCCAATAGTGGCCGTTCCGATGGGCTCAGGTGCCCTCCTTGTGGGTCGGTTTGCGTTTCCTTGGTGGTCAGTGATCCTGAGCGTCTCCATGCGCCATCGGCCTCTGTCCGTATCGTATGCCTTCAGGTCCTTGGCCCACGTCAGGATTGGGTTGTGGGGTTTTTTGTCGTTGTCGAGTTGTGGGAGTCCCAGGGCACGCTGACTGCTAACCCCTCACCCGACACAGACCTGCAGTCGTTCCCTCCCGCTGAAGGCTGCCCCTCCGCTCTGTGGGTGGCGTCCTCCGAGCCCCGGGCCTTCACGCTGCGGTGAGGGCCAGCTCACCTGCTTTCCTGTCGGTTCCTGGTCTCCCGGTGGCGGGGCCAGTAAACCCAGCTGTCGGAGGGTTTTGTCTTTTCTAAGAGTTTTCTAGTGTGGGGCCTGACTCATACGTCTTCAATCATTCTGAGTTAACTTTTGCGCGTGGTAGTCAGTACGGGTCCCCCTGGATTCTTCTGCGTCTGATGAGCGTTTTCCCAGCACCGCTTGCCATAAAGACTGTCCCTTCCCAGTGGGTGGGCCTGACAGCGTCACCAGCAGCTGGGTGACCCCCGTGCGCCCGGGTTTGCTCTGGCTCCTATCCGATCCGGCGCTCGGCCCGCCTGGGCGAGGACCTGGCTGCTGGGTATTGTGGTTGGCACGCTTTGAAATCGGGAAGTGTGAGTCCTCCAGCCCTCTGTCTCCCCTTGCAGGATCCTTTGGCTTTTCACGGCCCCTTGAGTTTCCACCACATGAAGTTTGGGACGGATTTTCCTTTCCTGCAGAAACAGAATTGGGAGTTGATAGTGATGCCATTAAATCCATAGAGCACTGTGGGGAATGTTCTGGTGTATGGCGGAGTGTCTTCACGGAAATTTATCTGTGTCTCTGTAACTCCTTCCGGCAGTATTGTGTAGTTTTCAGGGTTCGGGTCTTCCATTTCTTCGGTTAAGTTTATTCCCAAGTATTTTTTGATGCTTTTTTATGGAATTGTTTTCTTAATTTCCTTTTCCGACTGTTCATTGTGAGTACCTAGACATGCACTTGATTTGCATGGTTACCTTTGTTCCCCGCAACATTGCTGAATTTATTCTCACAGGGTGTGTGTGTGGAGGGAACAGGCGGGGGGATGTATGTGGGGGGAGATGTGTGGGGGATGGGGGACGGGTGTGTGGGGGTGTGGGGGAGGCGGGGGTGTGGGGTGGTGAGTGTGTGTGTTTTGTGATATTTTAAGAGCATCTACATATGAGACCATGTCTGTATTCATACAGTTTATCCTTTTTCTATGTGGACGTTGTGTTGCTGTTTGTTTGACTTGCCGATTGCTCAGCCGGGACCCCAGTGCTGTGCGAACGGAAGTGCCTGAGGGGCACCCTTGTCCTGTTCGCCATCTTCGAGGAGGAGCTTTCCGCCTTCCACCACTGGGCGCGGCGTCCGCGGTGGGCAATTTGCACACTCGGCCTGACCACTGGCCACCGTGTCCTGCCGGCCTGCTCTGTTGAGTGCCTTTACCCAAAGGTGTTAACTTCTGTCAAACGCTTTATTTCATCAGTTGAGAGGATCGTGTGGTTTTCTCCTTCCTTCTGTAATGACTGATTTTCACATGTTGCAAAACCCACGTAGAGGTGAGGCTGTGGGGCCTTCTCAGGCCTTTCCAGGATACGTGACGTGTGCACAGCCCTGCACACATGTGTGGCCTCCTGCATTTCCTGGAATGTGGTCGGGCTTTTAAAAACTCCCCGGGGACATCTCATTTCCCACGTTCTCCTTTCAACTTGTTGACCAGTCTCTTGTGCTAGAGCTGCTGCCTCAGGCCACGGCGGTATTGAACAGTTGTCACCGATTGTTTTCAACAAATCCCCGGGGATAGCGCTTCCGCCTGGAGAGAGCTCTGCGTCAGATCAAATAAAGGCAGAGGCTAAGTGTGGAGCTCCTCAAAGGGGCTTCTTGACGGAGCAGGCGTAACAGTCGTCCCTGCGCTGAGTCGTGGCGTCGGGGGCGTGGTGCGCGTGGACTCTGTGGTTGCCAGGCTGTGGTTTTGTTTTTCTTTAATAACAGCCCTGGGGTTGTGGCAAGCCTCCGCTCAGTCCCCGGAGTTCTGAAGGAGCGCTTCGGATTGGCCCGTGCTCCGGTGGCTTTTATGGAGGAGCTGGTCCTCAGAGCCTCCACTCTGCCTCTGCTTCCTCTCAGGGGACTCCTGTGTCCCATCAGGCAGGGACGCGTGGCAGGGAAAGGGTCTCCGTGTGAACCGCTGCCGGGACCTGACCTGTGTGTGGTCAGTGTGCCTTCTGCTCTCTGGACCCTCGGGGAAGAGCGTGGCCGTGGGCACAGGACACGTGGCTTCCTTGGCGACTTCTCACTGAGTGCCCCACCTGGCCACCTGCTCCACACGAGAGGGCGGTGCTGGGTGCTGTCTGAATGCTGAGAGACAGGAAGGGGCTCCGGGGCAGCCTCCCGCCCCCGGACACCAGGCGGCGTGTTTGGAGCCCAGGACTCGGAGGAGAGCCGTCAGCCCACCCGCGTGGCGGGAGCGTGGCATGTCATCGCAGCCCGTGTCACCCCGCTCTCAGACACCCGTCCCGCCTCTGCTCTCCGCTGTGAGGTGGGCGGCGGGGGCATCCCTGGCGGTGCCGTGTGTGTGTGTGTGTGTGTGTGTGTGTGTGTGTGTGAGGGTTAGTGCAGGGTCCTCGTCAGGGAGCGAGGAAGCTGCTCTGAGTGTCATCGGTGTGAGCGTGAGGACTGGGTTTATATTAAATAAGTGGTTTGCCCTCATTAACTTTAATATTACAGATTTGGGCCTTTTGAACTCAGTATGCAGATTTATGCAAATTACACAGAGCTTTTAAAGTGGGAGCCCTAACATTTACATTTATAATCCCATTTATCCCTGTATCAGTCGCTCATTAAAGCAAGAGAGGCATTATTGGGATGGATGGGCTTGATTATTTTAATTTCCCTGTTGTCTAAACCACAGGGCACAGAGTCAGTGACTCCCTGGATGTGAGTGTGTGTGTGCACGTGTGTGCGTGTGTGTGCACATGTGCGCATGGATACAGAGAGCCAGCACTGTGCGCTCAGCGCCCCGCCCTCTCTGTGCTGCGCCTGGTGTGCGTGTGCGTGTGCGATGGCGCTCACGTATGTGCGCTGTATTTTTACTGATTTCCGAGGTGGTGCTTGAAGCAGGAGGAACAGAACGCTGATTTGGGGCGTTTGAATGATGTCTTCATATCTGATTACATGACATCATCTGTCCCGCCTCCCACCGCCCTTGTCTGTCTCTTCCCTCTCCTCTTTGCTCCTCAGCCTCTTCCGTATCCATCAAAGTCCATGACAAAACCCCGTGCCTTTTTGGTCAGAGTCCACAGGGGTATTGAACGGGAAGCGATTCCTAGAGGAATCTTCTAGAAGAAAATGGTTGCAAACAAACAAAAAAGCCAGCAGACTGTGTGTATTACACCGAGACTGACTGTCTACAAGATGAGGTGTGGCGGTGACCACGTGGGTGGTACGTGTCCCAGGAAGTACATCAGTGTGCTGTGAGCAGTTCGCTCTGCTCTGAAGCGGGGTGCGGTCCTGTATTTTGATCTGAGCAGTAGTTTTGTGAGTGTTTACTTTGCTTTGTTTACTCATGTACATGTGTGTTATTTTACAATTTAAAAAATACTTTCAGATGGCTTCCCTATGTAATTAGCAGTATCTGTATGGAGAATGTCATGGAAAGGAATTCTCAAAACCATACAGTATTTGGACCAAATATAACAAGAAGTGTATAGTCCTCGGTAAGGCCAACCAGCCCTGTGCCAGGGAAGAGCAATAAAACCTCGTGTGTGCTCCCCGTCAGACCCCCTTCCCCAAGGAGAACACTCCGCATAGCGCAGTTACTGTCTCTCAAGTCACCCATCGGTCTAACGCAATTTCAGTCCAATTCCTGGAAGACACGTGTGGAGCTCTGACGAAGTCATACTCAGTCCTGAAGATGCTGAAGAAATGAGAAATAATAATAAAAAAAAATGGAAACAAAATACTCTGGCCTTAAAAGCAACAAAAGTAGAATGTCCGCGTAACGGTTCTAGCTATGACTTCAGCAAACCTTGAGACAGATGACTGACTGGAAGATGACGTGACAGGTGAATGTGCAGGGTGGGGAGACCCAGGCAGGCAGGCGGGGTGTCAGAAGCACCCTCCGCAGGTGAGTCCCTGGGGGAACTCATCCCAGCTGGGAACTGCCAGTGCGTTTTAAATACCAGCACCTCCCCGGACCCATCCCAGGGGGCAGCCCCTCGGGAAGTGAGCAGTCACAGCTGGAGCCCGCGCACGCTGTCAGGGTGGAGAACTGCGTACCGCGCTGTGTGATGGGAAGAGACGTGGCCGGAGTCGCTGAAGGCGTGTCGAAGCGCGTACCTGTTGACAGTTGTGTTTCCAGGAATGCCGTCTGAGAAGTGACCGGCCACACCGTGGGTGTTGTTTGCTGGGACTTGACGGACAGTCTGTCTCTTGTTGGCGGGGGCTGTGTGGGCCGTCGGGACGCAGGGCGTACGCCGGGCGCGGGAGCGCGGTGCTTCCATAAGAGGCAGCCAGACCTGCGAAAAGTAAGAGAGAAAGGAAGGTAAAGGCTGAACCCAGGGGCCTGGGGCCGTCAGTGCCTGGTGCTGGGGTTGCGCCCAGCCTGGGGGTGGGCGCCTGCGTGGCGGGGATGCGGGGGGGAGGTGTCCCCTGACCCAGCAGGAGCAGCGTCAGCAGAGGAGGGCGAGGCGGCGGGGGAGCAGCGGGCGTGCAGACTCGGGAGCCGGGCAGGGGGAAGCAGCACCGCAGACAGGCTCAGGGTGACGGGGGAGGCCGGAGACCATGCCACACCCACCGCTCGGGCAGTTTACGGTTTGAACTGGGAAACGGATAGGAGAGATCACGCTTCCAAAGAAGACAGCCATGTAACACGTTGTGGCATTCTCGTGATGTGATACCAGTGTACGTCACTATTCTGTGTGGTGTCACAGGATGACTACATCGGATCATAGTGAACACCGTCATGTGTAACTAGAGGCCCGTGCACGCAATCCATGCCCCAGTAGTGTCCCTAGCGGCTCCCGGCTGCTGGCAGGTACTCCCGCCCTTTCCCCAGCCGGCCCCGCCCCCTGGGAGAACTCCCGGACAGACTCCCGGTGGAGGGGACAATTTGCATATACGCTGTTATTATAGAGGAGGACGCAGCGATGCGGTACTTAATGACACGATAGGAAATGGTGAAAGCGGGACATGGCACAGCAGGTTCGGTTTAACCTGGACTTTGAAATGGAAACACGCATGGAGAGTCAAAATCAGGTGCAGAGACGGGGAACTCTGGGGGGCGAGGCAGGTGGTTTTCCGCGAGGTGAACGGCGCCTCTCTGTCCTCCCACGTTCTTCACGTGCTGCCCAATGCGTAGGGCTGTTTACTTAGAAAATGTGTATTATTCCAGGGGGAAAATGGTTTCCGTTTCAATGGGGACCTTGACATGCACGGTCTGCGTCATCAGGTGGGCTCCGGAAACGACGCTGAGGCCTGCTGACACCGGGGCTCCTGGCTCCGCAGCTCCGCCCCGTTAAGGGCCCCCTCGCTGCACACCTTCCCATTAGGACCTGGAGCTCCAGCGTCTTCATTGCAGTCTGTTCTCAGGCTCATGGATCTGGGGAGGCACGCACCCGGCCGGCCGTGGGCAGTTGCTTTAGAAATTCCAGGGCATGTGGAGTCCCCCGTGTGTCATGCGGTAAACTGCGGAGATCCTGGCTTTGTTGCCGTAGGAAAATCACAGGGTCAGTAAATGCCGTCTCTCTTCCATTTGACTGGCAGCGGAAGGAAGTCTGCAATCGCCAAGGTGCCGGGTGCCCCCCTGTGATTACCGCTCCTCCTTGGGGTGTCCGCCCGGTGCTCCGAGGCCCGCCTTCACGGCGTCACTGCTCCCAGGGGGGCCTGTTCTTCCTGGCGAGACGCTTCTCCTCGTCCACAGGATCCATTACTAACGAAGCTCGGGGTGAGGGTTCGTTTCGGTAGCGCAGGGAGCAAGGGAACCACAACGCGCAGGGATGGACACGTACCGGTCACGGGAGTGCTCGCACGGGTCACACGCCTGCAGTCCCAGGCCGCCCGCGTTCAGTGAGACGCCAGCAGAAAGGGGCGCGTGGGGGTGAAGGGGAGCCCCCTGGGAGGGGGGAGAGGAAGCAGATTCCCGTTGTGCAGTATGGCTGCCGCAGGGCGACCCGGCCCCTCCCGGCTTGTCGCAATGACCCCATGGGGAGAGGAGCACCCCTCCGGATGCCCGGAGTTACCTTAATGGACCAGGGGCAGCGGGCCACGTCCCTGGGGGGCGCGGGCACTGAGCTGGCAGCTGCAGAGCACCCATTGCCCACATTGCCGGTGGGACCGCCCACATCGCTGGCAGGACGGCCCACATCGCCCGCGGGAACGCCCGCATCGCCCGCGGGACCGCCCACATCGCCCGCGGGACCGCCCACAGAACCCTGGCTGCAGGGCCCAGTGTGGACCCGCTGCGGGAGGGTCATTCCAGAAGGCACTGCCACGAACAACACAGAGATGAGACACCCGCATCTCCAGCCGCGAGCCGGCCAGCTCTGCTTCCACCGGGGCACTGGCCCAAGCGTGCCCACACTTTTAACCGCGCATGACGTTGGTGACGTGATGCCGGTTACTGGCGTTGTGTAGGTTTCAATGGTCATGTCTAGACACGCCATGTGGGCCCCCCTGTGAGCTCCCCACCCAGGCCTCTGACACGAAGCTCACACGGCCTCACCGACGTGGCACGGAGTGTCCTTAGGGCCCCAGGCGTGCCTGGTTGGCCTCGCACAAAACTGACCGAGTTTATTGAACAACATGGGCAGCAGTTTTTCTCCCAGAATCTCTGGGCCTGTTGACCTGCTTCCGTTAAAAGTCGCTTCGTGGTCCCACTTCGTCATCGCCGAGGAGGACCGAGATGGGGTCCGTGGCCCGGCGTCTCTGAGGAAGGTGCCCGACTCAGCGCCAGGCGGCCGGGTCCTTGCAGAGCAGAGGGCGGAAGGGAGGCACCAGGCGCTTCCCATGCAGGGTTTCCGGGGTGACGGGCGTGCAGTGCCCTCGGCGGGTGACACTGCAGAGCGGAGACACGCAGCGGCAGCAGGCGGGCACGAGCTCTCTCTGCCACGCAGCCACGCCTGGCCCTTGTGCCCCTTTTCTGCCTAAGTCCCGGGGGGACGCTGATGGCCAGCAGAGCTGAGGCGGGCGGAGGCGCCCGTCTCTGTGAAGTCAGTCACCTCACACGCCTGCCCTCACACACCTCACCTCACCCTTCCTTCCAGTGGGGCTGCCCCCCACCCTGAGCCCCTGTGGCTGCTGTCAGGGGCCAGGCCCCCCCTGGTCCCCAGGAGCCCACCAGCCCCGAGGCTCACTGACGGGATCCTTAGCTCAGCCAGTGGCTTCCGGGCCCTGCAGTCTCCTCAGCGCCTCCAACAAGGGGCTGTAAACGAGGAGGATGTCCCTCGTCACTTCCTGTCCCATTAACCTTGAAGTCGGCGCCTCGCTGCTCACAACTCATCGCTGCGGCACGGCCGGCCGGCTGCTCCCCGCTTGGCGCTGCGAGCAGTGAGCAGTGAGCAGCGAATGAGCGTGAGGTTGGGCTAGGGACCTGAGGTTGGGCCAGGGGCCTGAGGTTGGGCCAGGGACCTCAGGTTGGGCCAGGGACCTGAGGTTGGGCCAGGGACCTGAGGTTGGGCAGGGACCTGAGGTTGGGCCAGGGACCTGAGGTTGGGCCAGGGGCCTGAGGTTGGGCCAGGGGCCTGAGGTTGGGCCAGGGACCTGAGGTTGGGCCAGGGACCTGAGGTTGGGCTAGGGGCCTGAGGTTGGGCCAGGGACGTGAGGTTGGGCCAGGGACCTGAGGTTGGGCCAGGGACCTGAGGTTGGCCAGGGACCTGAGGTTGGGCCAGGGACCTCAGGTTGGGCCAGGGACCTCAGGTTGGGCCAGGGACCTCAGGTTGGACCAGGGACCTGAGGTTGGGCCAGGGCCGTGAGGTTAGGCAGGGAGCTGAGGTTGGGCCAGGGACCTGAGGTTGGGCCCGGGACCTGAGGTTGGGCCAGGGACCTGAGGTTGGGCCAGGGACCTGAGGTTGGGCCCGGGACCTGAGGTTGGACCAGGGACCTGAGGTTGGACCAGGGGCCTGAGGTTGGGCCAGGGACCTGAGGTTGGGCCAGGGGCCTGAGGTTGGGCCAGGGACCTGAGGTTGGACCAGGGACCTGAGGTTGGGCCAGGGGCCTGAGGTTGGGCCAGGGACCTCAGGTTGGGCCAGGGACCTCAGGTTGGGCCAGGGCCGCCGGCCGCAGGGGCCTGGGGGCTGAGGAGGCGGGTGTGCTGCGGGGGCTGCAGGCCTGGGTGGTGAGGCTCGGTCACTGCCTGTGGACTGTGCTCCCAGAACGGAGTCTCGCTCAGTGATTCTCCGACAGCCACAGACCTGCTCTCAAAGGCCGTTTCTCCGAAGAAATGATTTCACGTTGGATCGATGGCAGCGCCGAGCTCTGTGATCAGACGCCACGGACAGGCCCTGGGAGGGGCCTGAGACAGGACGCTCCCCTCTGGGCCCCCGAAGCTGCCGCCCGAGTCCTGGGGCTCCCGTCGCCCCTGGGAAGTTCCCCTGGGGCGCCCCCTGCCGAGAGCCTGGGAAATGGTTTCCTCCACCCACCTCTCTGCCTGGCGCAGCTGTGAAATTAGGGCGGTTATTTCTAGTTGTGGGAACACCGGCTGGCGGCCGAGAGGCTGAGGGTGGCCTCCATGCGGGGGGCTATTCCAGGCGCAGCGAGGGGGTGGATCCCCACCGAGGGAAGAAGCAGCCCTCTGCCTTCTGCGATGTGCCTTTCAAACGACCTCCGGGGAGCGGGCTGACCCATGAGCACTTCCTGCGGAGTCTGCCTGTGGGTGGATGCATCTCCATGGGTGTTTCCTCTTGCCCAGCGGGGAGCTGAGCCTGCAGTGGACTCCGTTGACTGATTTGCTCCTAAGGTCTGCCCTCGCCTAGTCTGTGATGAATGTATGCGATCGATTATTTTGTCTTCATGCAGGATTGGCACCGCACAGCCCCTTCCTTCGATTTCCTTTCACTTAAATCCTTTCCTGGACATCGTAGTCCTGGCGCCTTCCTTCCCTGTGACACGTGGTCACTGTTCTGCACACGCTCCGGCATTTTTCACGTCCTCGGACTCCGGGTTGGAATAAAACAAAATGCAAACGGGATGAGAAGACAAGGGTGGTGGGGAAACTTCGTTACTGAGCCGAGGAGAAGTTGTGAACTCTTGGTCAAGGTATGATTCTGTGTTTAATTAATTAAAAATGTGCCAGGAGATACCTTCGGAAGCCATTTACCGGGACCGTTTTCTTTTTTTTCTTTTTTTAAATATATTTTATTGACTTTTACAGAGAGGAAGGGAGAGGGATAGAGAGCTAGAAACATCGATGAGAGAGAAACATCGATCAGCTGCCTCCTGCACGCCCCCTACTGGGGATGTGCCCGCAAGCAAGGTACATGCCCTTGACTGGAATCGAACCTGGGACCCTTCAGTCCACAGGCCGACGCTCTATCCACTGAGCCACACCGGTTAGGGCCGGAACTGTTTTCTCCAGAGTTTGAAGGTAGAATTCTAGCAAGGAGTCCCGTCCTCAGGACTCCCGGGCAGACTCCCGCCCCTTCTCCTCTCGCCCCCGGGCCCTAAAGCTGGGATCCATGTCTCTCTCTGCATTGCTATTGTGAGGATTCACGAGAGTCACCTTCCAAGGTAAGAACTTCTTGCTTACCTGCTGTCTGTGGCCTCCCCTCCCTCGGAACTCCCAGCGATGTTTGCAGCACGTCTCTAACAAGTCAATTGAGTCTCTTCCCTCTGGTGTTTGCTGTGAGCTCAGCCTTAATCCCAGCTTTGCCCAGCGGCAGCCTCCCCGCCCCAAAAGGTGAAGGTGGACACCATCCGAGGAGCGTGAACTCGGACGCTGTGCGGTCCGTGCGATGTCTGGATGGTGACCAAACCCAAGACGGGGCCAGGGCGGGGCCCCCTCCCCCAATGCGGGCCTTCGTCCGCGGGGATCGCAGCCTGCGCTAAGGTATCAGAGCTGGGAACGGTACCGTTCCATGTTAATGTCGTCGTAATTCCTTTACTGTGTGTACAGCCTGAAGTGATGAAAGTCTACATCCTGTCGTGCTATGAACTTGATTTCTGAATTCCCTTGGGCACGGCGGAGGCCCCGCCATATTTCATCAGAGCAAAGCTCCGCCACAGGCGGCAGAAAGCGGCCCTGCCGGGAGCAGAGAAGCCGCCCGTGCACGTTTCCGGGCTGAAGCGAGCGCCGCGCAGGAGGCTCTGCAGCAGCAGAAGTGCCCGCGGTGGCCCTGCCCAGGGAGACAGCCGGGAAGGACCGGGGCTGCTGCCCGCGGTGGCCCTGCCCAGGGAGACAGCCGGGAAGGACTGAGGCCCGCGGTGGCCCTGCCCAGGGAGACAGCTGGGGAGGACCGAGGCTGCGGCCCGCGGTGGCCCTGCCCAGGGAGACAGCTGGGGAGGACCGAGGCTGCGGCCCGCGGTGGCCCTACCCAGGGAGACAGACGGGAAGGACCGGGGCTGCTGCCCGCGGTGGCCCTGCCCAGGGAGACAGCCGGGAAGGACCGGGGCTGCTGCCCGCGGTGGCCCTGCCCAGGGACACAGCCGGGAAGGACCGGGGCTGCTGCCCGCGGTGGCCCTGCCCAGGGAGACAGCCGGGAAGGACCGGGGCTGCTGCCCGCGGTGGCCCTGCCCAGGGACACAGCCGGGAAGGACCGGGGCTGCTGCCCGCGGTGGCCCTGCCCAGGGAGACAGCCGGGAAGGACCGGGGCTGCGGCCCGCGGTGGCCCTGCCCAGGGAGACAGCCGGGAAGGACCGGGGCTGCGGCCCGCGGTGGCCCTGCCCAGGGAGACAGCCGGGAAGGACCGGGGCTGTGGCCCGCGGTGGCCCTGCCCAGGGAGACAGCCGGGAAGGACCGAGGCTGCGGCCCGCGGTGGCCCTGCCCAGGGAGACAGCCGGGAAGGACCGGGGCTGCGGCCCGCGGTGGCCCTGCCCAGGGAGACAGCCGGGAAGGACCGGGGCTGCGGCCCGCGGTGGCCCTGCCCAGGGAGACAGCCGGGGAGGACCGAGGCTGTGGCCCGCGGTGGCCCTGCCCAGGGAGACAGCCGGGAAGGACCGAGGCTGCGGCCCGCGGTGGCCCTGCCCAGGGAGACAGCCGGGGAGGACCAAGGCTGTGGCCCGCGGTGGCCCTGCCCAGGGAGACAGACGGGAAGGACCGAGGCTGGGGCCTGCGGTGGCCCTGCCCGGGGAGACAGCCGGGGAGGACCGAGGCTGCGGCCTGCGGTGGCCCTGCCCAGGGAGACAGACAGGAAGGACCGGGGCTGCGGCCCGCGGTGGCCCTGCCCGGGGAGACAGCCGGGAAGGACCGAGGCCCGCGGTGGCCCTGCCCAGGGAGACAGACGGGAAGGACCGGGGCTGCTGCCCGCGGTGGCCCTGCCCAGGGAGACAGACGGGAAGGACCGAGGCTGTGGCCCGAGGCAGGGGGACGGCAGGCAGCTGCAGTGGCTCCTGCCTCCCGGGGGCCGGGCGCTGGGGCAGCGCGTCCTGTGGGCCTGACGCTCACAAGCTTGGTCCTCGGGGAAGTGCAGGCGATGCCACTGCTGGGCCCGCGAGGGGTCCTCCGTGGGCTGCGTGTGGCTGTGATGGGCAAACAATCTGTCTGTAAGGTGTGTTCAAAATAGCTGGAACTAGGCCCTTCTGTTGCTATTGTCCTTTTTTCCTTCTTCTATTTTTTTTTCAAATATATTTTTATTGATTCTAGAGAGGAAGGGAGAGAGAGAGAGAGAGAGAGAGAGAGAGAGAGAGAAGCATCAATGATGACAGAGAATCATGGATCGGCTGCCTCCTGCACGCCCCCCACTGGGGATTGAGCCCCCAACCCGGGCATGTGCCCAGACCCGGAATTGAACTGTGACCTCCTGGTTCATAGGTCGATGCTCAACCCCTGAGCCACGCCACCCGGGCCTTTTTTTTTCTTCTTTGTAATGCAATATGCTGGTGAGAATCCAGCATCACCGATAAAATGAAATGTTGAAGGACAATAAAAGGCAAAAAAAAATACATAAATTCATTAGTTCATGAGGAAAGTCTTTCTCGAAGAAACTTGCTATTCTAGGCATTCATTCCTCTTGGCTTTCCACTCCCGACTTCTGCCCAAACTATAACCATGAACGACTAGGCCATATGGAGATTGGCCGTAAAAGGTATTTCAGATGAGCTGGTCTCGCCAAGAGCCGGGGATGTGCGGCCGGCTAATGAAGCCGGCCCCGGAGAGGTTTAATTCGACCGAACGGAAACCTTTTTCTGAGAAATTCATATTACTTTTTAACACACTTGTCTTGGTTCATACCCCAGGGATTTATTTAAGTTATAATTGAATATTGCATTTTTAAGAAGGTTTCTTAATTTATTGCTTCCTTCAGCAAATTTCGCTCCGTGTTGTTCTGTCAGAATAATTTAATTTCACGTCAGCTAATTTAGCCCGCATTAATATCTCCCCTGGAAGTTGGAGGCTTGGCAGGCTGCGCAGGTGGCGGGAAGGAGAACGCCTCGCTAGGCAGCCCTCCAGCGTGAGACCCTCCGAGGTCGGTTCCGCCTTGGAGGCGTCCTGCCACCGGTTCCATGGCTCCTTCCTATCAGGTCCCTCCCTCCCAAAGGTCCCTTCCACCCTTCCTTCACCGGCTCCCGGAGGCCCTCCGTCCTTCCCTCCCGGAAGCTGCGTGTAGGAACAGCACCACCTGTTACTCAGTGACAAGGACATCCTGCCGGTGGTGACGGTGAGCCTGAGTAGTTCAGACCGGACGGAAGCAGCCTGGCCCGGCGAGCTGGGGCCTGTCCCGGAACCGCTAGGGACACGCAGGAGGCATTGTCGAGGGACACGCGGTCCCACGGGTTGGGGGGCTTGGAAAGGGGTGGCCCTCGCGCTCCCTCCCGTTCATTCCTCGCCCCCTCCCTCCCCGCGCTTCTCACGTTGCCGATGCACAGCGCCTGGGCGGTGCTTTATCCAGTTTCTGGTAAGAAGGCTTCGTTTGGGAAAGTGGTTTGCTTCTGTGGAGATGGAGGCGGACCAAGGAGAAGAGCGAGCGGGACTGTTGATCAGGGCCACTCTAGCCAGGAGCCTTGCGTTTAGAGATGGGAGGGGTGAGAGTCATGGGGACGGGAGGGGACCCCTGCTGGGGGCCCTGGTGGGGGCCTGGCCTGGGGAGTGGGACCGGGAACTAGGAGAGGACGTCCCACGTGACTGGTTAGGCGCAGCTGGAACTGGGAGAGGACGGCCCACGTGACTGGTTAGGGGCACAGCTGGAACTGGGAGAGGACGGCCCACGTGACTGGTTAGGGGCACAGCTGGAACTGGGAGAGGACGTCCCACGTGACTGGTTAGGGCACAGCTGGAACTAGGAGAGGATATCCCACGTGACTGGTTAGGGGCGCAGCTGGAACTAGGGGAGGACGTCCCACGTGACTGGTTAGGGGTGCACAGCTGGCTCCATTGGGTCCTGAGCTGCAAAGGGCTTGGGGCCAAAAATAGAGACGTCACAGTCATGGGCCAAGTCCCCTCTGGGCCCACAGGGCAGGGACGCGGCTCGTCTTCCCGGCCTCCCAGGCGGTCAGAGTCCTGTTGTCACAGGCAGCCTGGCCACCGCCGCCTCCGTGTGCCGCCTCTCACTGTGAACCTGCGGGGAGAGGATTGAGTTATGTGTGGGCTCTGCTAAAACCACCACAGTGGGCCCGGGCTGGGTAGCCAGATGGTTAGAGCATTATCCCACTACGCCAAGGTTGTGGGTTCGATCCCAGTCAGGGCACATATTAGTACAAGAAGCAGCTAATGAATGTGTAACTAAGTGGAACAACAAATGGATGCCTCTCTCCCTCTTCCTCCCCCCTTTCTCCCCCCCCCCTCCCTCCGCACTCCCTCCAGCTTTGGGGTCTGTCAGTGGGTCTTGCTCCAGCCGTGAGAGAGCGATGTCTGGGACCTGTTCTTCTGCCGTTACTGTTTGGAATTCTCCTGTGATGCCCGTTCCGCCTCTGCTCCCCATCCATTTGTTTACTCAGCCATTTATGTCCCGTTGTGGACGGTGGGATCTGGCACTCCCAGGACTGTGACCTGCATGGGTCTAATTTGTCGCTCTCTGTGTTTGCATGGTTACAGCTCTAGGCCTCAGAGCTTTTTAGGGTCGTGCCTTAGGTGGTTTCTCTCAGCGGGTCCTCACTCTGACACCCTAACCTGCTCCCTGCGCGCCCGGAACCCGTCATTTCTGCGAGGGTCCAGGGTCTCTTCCATTGGGAATGGGATTGGGGCCTGGGATCTGGGCCCGAGCGTGCCTCTCGCTGGATTGTCCCTGCTTCTAGGCTTCTTGGTGGACATGTATGCCAACCCATGTGCACACACAGGTCTGCGTTTCCTTCTGCGTCCATCCACCTGTGTATCTTCACAAATAACCATGAGCTCACACGGGTGTCTCCCCTGTAACCACGCACACCTCCTGTTGCCTCTTGCCCACGACAGCCGTCAGACGCTGTTCTCCGAGGCTGTAAGGGCGCTCCTTGTCCTCCATCATCGGGGGGTCCCTCACACATTTGTACCCCTTTATTAGGCGTTCATGTGTCACAGCTGCACCCCAGCCGGGGCCTCCCCGCATCCGCTGATGGTTGTTTAGTTTGCAAACAGTAGCGCTCCCTCCTCCGTGTGCCTTCCTGTGGGACCCACAGAAGCAGAGTGTGTGCATCGCACAGTTCACCGTATCACCCACCCATGTTCCCATGCGGAGCGCCTGCATCACCCACCCGTGTTCCCATGTGGAGTGGCTGTGTCACCCACCCGTGTTCCCATGCGGAGCGCCTGCATCACCCACCCGTGTCCCCATGCGGAGCGGCTGTGTAACCCACCGTGTTCCCATGTGGAGCGCCTGTGTCACCCACCCGTGTTCCCATGCGGAGTGGCTGCGTCACCCACCCGTGTCCCCATGCGGAGCGGCTGCATCACCCACCCGTGTTCCCATGCGGAACGGCTGCTTCACCCACCCGTGTTCCCATGTGGAGTGGCTGCGTCACCCACCCGTGTTCCCATGTGGAGTGGCTGCA
The DNA here is from genome assembly GCF_963455305.1 of Plecotus auritus. Lineage (NCBI taxonomy): Eukaryota > Metazoa > Chordata > Mammalia > Chiroptera > Vespertilionidae > Plecotus > Plecotus auritus. Next base: position 1,963,050 of record NC_137773.1, read on the forward strand.
TCACCCACCCGTGCTCCCATGCAGAGCGGCTGCATCACCCACCCGTGTTCCCATGTGGAGCGCCTGTGTCACCCACCCGTGTTCCCATGTGGAGCGCCTGTGTCACCCACCCGTGTTCCCATGTGGAGCGGCTGCTTCACCCACCCGTGTTCCCATGTGGAGCGCCTGTGTCACCCACCCGTGTTCCCATGCGGAGCGGCTGCTTCACCCACCCGTGTTCCCATGCGGAGTGGCTGTGTCACCCACCCGTGTCCCCATGCGGAGTGGCTGTGTCACCCACCCGTGTCCCCATGCGGAGTGGCTGTGTCACCCACCCGTGTCCCCATGTGGAACGCCTGCGTCACCCACCCGTGTCCCCATGCGGAGTGGCTGCGTCACCCACCCGTGTTCCCATGCGGAGCGGCTGTGTCACCCACCCGTGTCCCCATGCGAAGTGGCTGTGTCACCCACCCGTGTTCCCATGCGGAGTGGCTGTGTCACCCACCCGTGTTCCCATGCGGAGTGGCTGTGTCACCCACCCGTGTCCCCATGCGGAGTGGCTGTGTCACCCACCCGTGTCCCCATGTGGAACGCCTGCGTCACCCACCCGTGTCCCCATGCGGAGTGGCTGCGTCACCCACCCGTGTTCCCATGCGGAGCGGCTGTGTCACCCACCCATGTTCCCATGCGGAGCGCCTGCATCACCCACCCGTGTTCCCATGTGGAGTGGCTGTGTCACCCACCCGTGTTCCCATGCGGAGCGCCTGCATCACCCACCCGTGTCCCCATGCGGAGCGGCTGTGTAACCCACCGTGTTCCCATGTGGAGCGCCTGTGTCACCCACCCGTGTTCCCATGCGGAGTGGCTGCGTCACCCACCCGTGTCCCCATGCGGAGCGGCTGCATCACCCACCCGTGTTCCCATGCGGAACGGCTGCTTCACCCACCCGTGTTCCCATGTGGAGTGGCTGCGTCACCCACCCGTGTTCCCATGTGGAGTGGCTGCATCACCCACCCGTGCTCCCATGCAGAGCGGCTGCATCACCCACCCGTGTTCCCATGTGGAGCGCCTGTGTCACCCACCCGTGTTCCCATGTGGAGCGCCTGTGTCACCCACCCGTGTTCCCATGTGGAGCGGCTGCTTCACCCACCCGTGTTCCCATGTGGAGCGCCTGTGTCACCCACCCGTGTTCCCATGTGGAGCGCCTGTGTCACCCACCCGTGTCCCCATGCGGAGCGGCTGCATCACCCACCCGTGTTCCCATGCGGAGCGGCTGCTTCACCCACCCGTGTCCCCATGCGGAGTGGCTGTGTCACCCACCCGTGTTCCCATGTGGAGCGCCTGTGTCACCCACCCGTGTTCCCATGCGGAGTGGCTGTGTCACCCACCCGTGTCCCCATGCGGAGTGGCTGTGTCACCCACCCGTGTCCCCATGCGGAGTGGCTGTGTCACCCACCCGTGTTCCCATGTGGAGCGCCTGTGTCACCCACCCGTGTTCCCATGCGGAGCGGCTGCTTCACCCACCCGTGTTCCCATGTGGAGCGCCTGTGTCACCCACCCGTGTTCCCATGCGGAGCGGCTGCTTCACCCACCCGTGTTCCCATGTGGAGCGGCTGTGTCACCCACCCGTGTTCCCATGCGGAGCGGCTGCTTCACCCACCCGTGTTCCCATGCGGAGCGGCTGTGTCACCCACCCGTGTTCCCATGCGGAGTGGCTGTGTCACCCACCCGTGTCCCCATGTGGAACGCCTGCGTCACCCACCCGTGTCCCCATGCGGAGTGGCTGCGTCACCCACCCGTGTTCCCATGCGGAGCGGCTGTGTCACCCACCCGTGTCCCCATGCGAAGTGGCTGTGTCACCCACCCGTGTTCCCATGCGGAGCGGCTGCGTCACCCACCCGTGTTCCCATGTGGAGCGCCTGCGTCACCCACCCGTGTCCCCATGCGAAGTGCCTGTGTCACCCACCCGTGTCCCCATGCGAAGTGGCTGTGTCACCCACCCGTGTTCCCATGCGGAGTGGCTGTGTCACCCACCCGTGTTCCCATGCGGAGCGGCTGCGTCAACCACCCGTGTCCCCATGCGGAGTGGCTGTGTCACCCACCCGTGTTCCCATGCGGAGCGGCTGCGTCAACCACCCGTGTCCCCATGCGGAGTGGCTGTGTCACCCACCCGTGTCCCCACGCGGAGTGGCTGTGTCACCCACCCGTGTCCCCACGCGGAGTGGCTGTGTCACCCACCCGTGTCCCCACGCGGAGTGGCTGTGTCACCCACCCGTGTCCCCATGCGGAGTGGCTGCGTCACCCACCCGGGTCCCCTTGGAGGCAGTCCTTCCCTCCAGCCCTGCCGCCCCCAGCTGTCTCTCTGACATGGACCCTCGGGCCTCGCAGGAGGTGCGTTTACAAAGGCACTCACGCTGCCCTGCGCACCTACGCTTCGCTCCTGTGGATGCCGAGTCCCCGTCCGCTCTGAGGGCACACGTCTGTGTTCCCGCGCCTCTGCCGGCGGACGTCCAGGGCCGGGTGGTTATGATAAACATGTCCCACACAATCGTTTGTGCACCTGCGTTTCCAGTCCGCGTGGGGGGACCTGGGGGTGGGTCAGGTGTCCTGGGGTTAGCTTTGTGTCAGGGTTTGCACCATGTTTGTTTGTCTAGAACAGTGGTCGGCAAACTCATTAGTCAACAGAGCGGCCAACCGCGGCTCACGAGCCGCATGTGGCTCACGAGCCGCGGTTTGCCGACCACTGGTCTAGAACATAGAATGAACAACACCTTTCCCTAGTGAGCATTATTTTCAAACTACATACAGCTTTTTTTACTTTTCACTCTGTTGCCTCTTATTTGTTTAATTTTATTTTTTCCATCACCATTTATTCCCTCTACATCTTCTACCTCCACCCCCCTCCACCACCACCCGCAGTCATAAAGTTGACTGATTTCCCCCCTTAATTTCTTTGAAAAACCCAGTCGTTATTTTCTCGATCAAGCACATTTTTCTTTTGATCCATACTTAGCGATTGATTTAGTTATTTGTTGGCAAGTCATCTGAGCAAATGAATTCATGTCCCGTTTCATTTCGCCTTGCCTTAGAAAAATAGGCCTAATCATTGTACAGGGCGCTGAAAAATGGGGGGAGAAAGAGGGGGGGAAGAAGGGAGGGAAGGAGGGAGGGAGGGAGGGAGGGAGGGAGGGAGAGAGAGAGAGAGAGAGAGAGAGAGAGAGGGAGAGAGAGAACAGGAGGAGCACAGACAGAAAACCCCTGGAATGTCAGGAGGTGAGGGGAGGTGTGGAGGACTCGGGAGCTTGGGGACACGCTGGGTTAGGGTGCAGGGACGCAGGGCTGCCAGGCCTGAGGCACACAGGAAACACGAACGTTATGAAGTCACACGGGCCTGGAGCACAGAGGCTAAAACATCGGGAAGGTGATAAGGAAAGTGACGAGAACAATATTGAAGATGGACTGTGAAGTGTGGTGTCTGCTCCGGCTTCGGGCGAGCCGAGGGCGGGGCTTTGCACTGGGAGTCAGCACACATTGTGGCCGGGGCCTTCTGCAGCTGCTTCGGAAATGTTTCCTCACGGGAGCGACCGCCACCAGGTACCGGCGGGTGACAGGCACCCGAGTGTGTCTTCGTGGGCCCGGCGCCTTTCTCCGTGGCTTAGCCACACATCACTCCAAGCCAGCCTTGGGCAAACTACGGCCCGCGGGCCGGATCCAGCTGTTCTATCCGGTTCTCTTGCTCTCCCCTCCGCTCCTTTACTTTGAATTTATATTAGTTCACACAGACACTCCATCCATCCATGCTTTTGTTCCGGCCCTCCGGTCCAGTTTAAGAACCCATGGTGGCCCTCGAGTCAAAAAGTTTGCCCACCCCTGCTCCAAGCCGCTGAAGATGGACGTTCTTCGGTGAATTACTTAGGGAGGGCCACACCATGGCCTGCCGATTCTATGCTGGAGAACGTCTTCCTGTTAGTGAGATCTACATGTTCCTGGACAGTCCTTTCCTCGCCCTGACCATGGTGTCTGGTGCAGGTAACCCTGCCCTGGGGGGGCTGTGTGGGAAGTTTAGGGAGGCATTTCTGGGGGGCCCAGCTGTGAGGCGCGGGGAGGGCGGGAGCCGGGCTGGCCCCCTGCAGGGCTCAGCCGGGTCCTGCAGAGGAAGGACGGTCTGAGCTCCCCTGTGTCTCCCCGACGTGTCCCTGGAGGCGTGCACGGGCTGAGAGAAACAAAGGCAGCTCTTTGGCTGGACCTGGCCTGATACGCCATTTTTAAATCAACACAGTCTTTTTGCAGTTTTAACACACTCTGAAAATACCCACAAATGCCAGGACTGCGCCGATGAGGGAAAATCGGACTTTGTTTTGTTGGGAACTTTGCCAGGGGCTGCTCAGCATCTCAGCGAAGCCTCGGAGCCTCGAGGTGTCTGAGCTGCGGGAGCAGCTCACCCGCGTCCGCCTTCCCCCGTGGCTGCGGCGTGCGGCCCGGGACAGGGGAGCCGAGGGCGTCGGGGTAGACGCGGAACCAGATGCTCTTAATCAGCGGAGGAGCGTGAAGTGTGAAGATACCGCACTTCCAGGGTTTTATTTTAATATAAAGGTTAAAAAGCCTTTGTTAATGATGTGAACGTCATGTGCTATCATTCTCTTTTGTTTCTGCGACATGACCCTATGAACTTGGCCATGGAGTTACATACTTAGTTGCTGATGTGGGGAGATGCCGGTCACAGCCTCGGCTGACCCCGTGCCCCGGGTCCACACCAGTCCGTGCGGCAGCGTCTGGGTCCCGCCCTCCCTCCCGAGGACTGGAGACAGGACCCGGCACGTGGCGTGATGGGCATGCGCGATCTGAGGGTACTTCCCGGGAGCGCAGCGCTCTCAGTGCCCCGCCCATGTCCCTCCCCCCTCCCCCCCCCCCGTCCCCCGCCCCGCACAGGATTTTGACATCGCCCTTAGGTTAAGCCTCGTCATTTCTGCAAATGTCATATATTTATTTTATAGACTTCAATAATGTGTACTGGTCTTGGATTTTATTTGATAAATATTATTTCTCCATTCTCTCTTTTTTTTAAAATGTATTTTATTGATTTTTTACAGAGAGGAAGGGAGAGGGATAGAGAGCTAGAAACATTGATGAGAGATAAACATCAATCAGCTGCCTCCTGCACACCTCCTACTGGGGATGTGCCTGCAACCAAAGTACATGCCCTTGACCGGACTCGAACCTGGGACCCTTCAGTCCCCAGGCCGACGCTCTATCCACTGAGCCACACCAGCTAGGGCTTCTCCATTCTCTTATTTACAAATAAGCCTAGTCTGTCATTGAGCCCAGCCTTAACATTGCAACTGTTTAATAGTTTAAAAAAATTTTTGAGGTGTAACTTACCTAGAATAAAGCACACAAATCTTAAGTGTACAACTCCATGGGGTTTCCAACATTTTATCATGAACATGTTCAAACGTAGAAAGAATTGTGAAGTGAACACGCAGACACCCACCACCTGGATCCTGCAGCGAATGTTTGCTTCTTCCCGTGTCCGTGCATCGACCCCGGCCTGTGTTCCTGCCAGCGCGGCTGGTTCTCTGGTTTATTTCAAAGTATGTTGCAGACGTCAGTCCACTTCACGCCTAAACTCCTCACCACGCATGTTACTAACCAGCTTAATTCTTACCCTTTCAAGGTGAAATGGGCCGACAGTGCAGTGCCTGCCAGGGGTGGGCAAACTTTTTGACTCGAGGGCCACCATGGGTTCTTAAACTGGACCGGAGGGCCGGAACAAAAGCATGGACGGAGTGTTTGTGTGAACTAATATAAATTCAAAGTAAAGGAGCGGAGGGGAGAGCCAGAGAACCCTCCGCTCTTTTGGCTCCGCGGGCCGGATGGAACAGCCGAACGGGCCGGATCCGGCCCGCGGGCCGTAGTTTGCCCACGGCTGGCCTAGACAGCCAGTATGCCATTTGATTCGCTTCTCACAAGGCACACACCCGTACGCAGCTGGCCCCATCGCCATGGAAAATCACCGTCACCCTGAACAGTCCCCTCAGGCCTCTCCCCGGTCACAGCTGACCCTCACCCCCAGGAAACCGCCGTTCTGGATCCCGATGTTTTCACCAGAGACCAGCTCAGCCCTGGGGTGCGTGGGTGCCCCAGAACCCTCGAAGGGGCGTCACAGGGTCAGAAGCGTTTTTACACCACTTAGATGGCTGCCCTTTCCACGTCACTCTCTCGTGCGTGTCCAGGGCTTCCCAGGTCTGCACGGAGGCTGTTCCCCGCAGGGTGACCGGGCTCCTGGTTCAGTGAGGATGGTGAGCCGAGAAGAGAGTGGACGCCTTACACGTGACGTCAGGCAGGTTCTCCATCCGCCGGACAAGACACCCTCCTCCCACGTCACCGGCCTCCTCCGGCCCCGTGCGCTCCTGCGGCGCGGCTCCTGGTAACAGCCGGCCTGCGCACCCCACGCCAGCAGCACAACGCACCCGCTCGGTATAAAAGGGAAACAGGAGAAAGTAACTCATAATGAGGATGTATTTCATATGTAAATTGAATGCAGAAGCAGCCATGAGAATCCAGCTGTCTTCTATTAAGCCAAACATTAAGGACATTTTCAAAAATGTAAAACACTATCATTCTTTCAACTATTTTTTGTTTTGGGAAGTATTTTTTATAAAATATCTTATGTGTGTTCATTCCTAAGACTTATCTTTTTAATGAATTCAATGAATATGTTAAGTTTATCAGTTTAAAAACTAATAGGATAATGGAAATAGATGTCACCGGCTCAAATCACAGCTTTGGGGGTTCCCAGGAACGACATTCTAAGACTGTGAGGGTACTGAGGCCAAAAGGATGGGGGGGCCCCTGGGTAGCCCCTCGCGAAGCTGCACGGCAGCAGTCGGCCGTCCAGACGGTCTGCTTTCGTCTAAGCCAGCCGTGGGCAAACTACGGCCCACGGGCCGGATCCTGCCCGTTCGGCTATTCTATCCGGCCCGCGGAGCCGAAAGAGCGGACGGTTCTCTTGCTCTCCCCTCCGCTCCTTTACTTTGAATTTATATTAGTTCACACAAACACTCCATCCATGCTTTTGTTCCGGCCCTCCGGTCCAGTGTAAGAACCCATGGTGGCCCTCGAGTCAAAAAGTTTGCCCACCCCTGGACTGTGACCAGGGAACTGCTTCGGAGACTCGTCTGGGCCATCAGTGGCTTGTTCACTTTTGTGATAAATAATATTTCATAGTTTGAATAGACCCAGCCAGTGAATCTGTAAGGACACGCGCGTGTGCGCGCGCACACAAACACACACATACACACACACGGAAACACACACACATGCACATGCGCACGCACACGCGCACACGCGCGTGCACACGGAAATACCACCCAGATCAGGACAGAGCGTGTGGCCATTGTTACCTCCCGGCAGAGGGAGCTGTGGTTCCGACGTCCAGAAGCTCCTGGCCCGGAGCCGAGGACTTCTCCCTGAGGTCTGGCTTCTCGCACCAACTCCGCCCGAGGCTGCGGTGGGCTCTGTGCGGTGGGCTCTGTGCGGTGGGCTCTGTGGGCTCTGTGCGGTGGGCTCTGTGGGCTCTGTGCGGTGGGCTCTGTGCGGTGGGCTCTGTGTGGTGGGCTCTGTGCGGTGGGCTCTGTGGGCTCTGTGTGGTGGGCTCTGTGTGGTGGGCTCTGTGGGCTCTGTGCGGTGGGCCCTGTGCGGTGGGCTCTGTGTGGTGGGCTCTGTGGGCTCTGTGTGGTGGGCTCTGTGTGGTGGGCTCTGTGTGGTGGGCTCTGTGGGCTCTGTGTGGTGGGCTCTGTGGGCTCTGTGTGGTGGGCTCTGTGTGGTGGGCTCTGTGGGCTCTGTGTGGTGGGCTCTGTGGGCTCTGTGTGGTGGGCTCTGTGTGGTGGGCTCTGTGGGCTCTGTGCGGTGGGCCCTGTGGGCTCTGTGTGGTGGGCTCTGTGGGCTCTGTGCGGTGGGCTCTGTGCGGTGGGCTCTGTGTGGTGGGCTCTGTGGGCTCTGTGCGGTGGGCTCTGTGCGGTGGGCTCTGTGGGCTCTGTGCGGTGGGCTCTGTGCGGTGGGCTCTGTGGGCTCTGTGCGGTGGGCTCTGTGCGGTGGGCTCTGTGGGCCCTGTGCGGTGGGCTCTGTGCGGTGGGCTCTGTGCGGTGGGCTCTGTGCGGTGGGCTCTGTGGGCCCTGTGCGGTGGGCTCTGTGCGGTGGGCTCTGTGTGGTGGGCTCTGTGTGGTGGGCTCTGTGCGGTGGGCTCTGTGCGGTGGGCTCTGTGCGGTGGGCTCTGTGCGGTGGGCTCTGTGTGGTGGGCTCTGTGCGGTGGGCTCTGTGCGGTGGGCTCTGTGCGGTGGGCTCTGTGCGGTGGGATCTGTGCGGTGGGCTCTGTGGGCTCTGTGCGGTGGGCTCTGTGCGGTGGGCTCTGTGCGGTGGGCTCTGTGCGGTGGGCTCTGTGGGCTCTGTGCGGTGGGCTCTGTGCGGTGGGCTCTGTGGGCTCTGTGCGGTGGGCTCTGTGCGGTGGGCTCTGTGGGCTCTGTGCGGTGGGCTCTGTGCGGTGGGCTCTGTGGGCTCTGTGTGGTGGGCTCTGTGGGCTCTGTGCGGTGGGCTCTGTGCGGTGGGCTCTGTGGGCTCTGTGCGGTGGGCTCTGTGCGGTGGGCTCTGTGTGGTGGGCTCTGTGTGGTGGGCTCTGTGCGGTGGGCTCTGTGTGGTGGGCTCTGTGCGGTGGGCTCTGTGCGGTGGGCTCTGTGTGGTGGGCTCTGTGCGGTGGGATCTGTGCGGTGGGCTCTGTGGGCTCTGTGCGGTGGGCTCTGTGCGGTGGGCTCTGTGCGGTGGGCCCTGTGCGGTGGGCTCTGTGCGGTGGGCTCTGTGCGGTGGGCTCTGTGTGGTGGGCACTGTGTGCGAAGGTCGCTGCCCTGTGCCGCCTCTCACAGCCGTCCGTCAGGTGCCCACTGCACGCATCCGCTCCTCCACGCTCCTGCCCTTCCCTGCGGCGGGGCGTTTAACCCGCCACAGGGCTACGTCCACACACACTCCTGGTACGAAGGGGAAGCGGCTGACGCCTCCCGTGTGGCCAGGCCCACGCAATTCCGGCTCGGAGTGCAAGGTCCTTCTAAATTGTCCTTGGAATAAAAGGACCCCTGACACCTGAGCGTAGAAAACGTGCAGACCGAGAAGACGCTGCGGTACAGCACTGGGGAGGTGTGACAGCGACGTTTGGAGGTGACCTGTGGAGGCTGGTCATCCCGTCGGGGCAGTTCAGGTCCGAGGAGCAAAGGGGACGTGATTCAGTATTTTTTGTAAAAACGGGGGATGGGTTCCAAGGGCGGAGAACACTTCCTGGGTCGTGTTTTCCTGTCTATTTCCTTCGTCGCTCGTCATCCTCGCTGAGCCTTGTGGACGTAACATGGCAATGCAAACGAGCAACCCTCCTTCAGAGAGCGTGGTCCCAGCAAGTGGGGCCTTTACTTTAAGGTGGCATTTTCCCGAGATACGCCATTTCCGGCCGGGGGCCAAGGTTTGCAGTGGTGAGAAGGAGGGCCATGTCCGAGGGCTGGCACCCAGGAGTGTGTGCAGAATCCCGGGGCCGATCTACAGGGGGTTGTCCCCAGCGTCCGTGGTTGCATCTGCCTCCTCGGTTCTGGCTTGCATGGGTTCACGAAACATAAGCAGACCAGATATCTGTTTCTTCTCAGTCTGCACTTTGCCTACGTTCGGGATCCTTTTATTCCAAGCAAATGATTCCGCCACCACGGATTCCAGCGTAGAGTATCTCATTTTTCACCTCGGGACCTAAGCAGGGCGGTAGCTACCAGTGAGTCTGGGGAGTCAGGAGGACTGAGTTCCACTCTGACTCTACTAGGTAAGTCACTTATTTGTCCGCCTCTGTGTTCTTCTCCATCGAACTGGGGGAATCGCACCTGCCGAAGAGCCGTCATTGCACCTACTTAAGGGTGGGGGGTGCTGTCACAATTATTACACGGAATAACATAACGTGCCTGACTCTTAGTGAGTGGTCAATCAAGAATCGCTTTGGGTTATTATTGGTTTTTATTGGAAACTAGAGGCCCGTTGCAGGAAGATTCCTGCAATAGGGCTTCCTGTGGCGGTCTGCTTCCCTCCCTTCTCCCCCGTCCCGCCTGCTTCCCTCCCTTCTCCACAGCCCCGCTTGCTTGCTTCTCTGCAACTTCGCTCCCTTCTGCAACGCTTGGCTTCCTTCTTCTACGCTGTCTTCAGTCTTCACTCTGCTCTTGGATATGCAAATTAAACGTCATCTTGGTTGGGTTAATTTGCATACTTGCTCCTGATTGGTTGGTGGGCGTGGCTGGGGCGTAGCAGAGTGATGGTTAATTTGCATATTACTCTTTTATTAGATAGGATACTAATAAATGGCGAGATTAGGAGTTGTGTTCGTCTGGTGGCGTTTTGGGAATTAGTTTTCTCAGTAACAGCGCATGACCTGCGAGGTGTAGGCGCTTGGGGATTGCAGGTGTGAGTGAGGATGGGTACTCCTCAGAGCCAGCTCCTGGGCTTGCCTCTCCGAAAGCACGCCGCCAACATGGTTGTATCTGAACGACCCCGAGGGAGCCATTCCGGGTGGAGCACCGGGTCCCGGTCCTGGCTCCTTGTGTGGGGAATTAGGAGCCTGGCAGTAGTCTTCGCAGGAAACCCCAGGGGAGCCCTGACTGTTCTCGGTGGGTGTCGCGGAGCACAGAAATCCCACGTGTCAGCCGAGAAACTTGCTCTGAGGATACGGGGCAGCGCGGTGGGTTCAACATCTGCGGGGCGGAGGGCAAGGCCCGGGTCCGGGAGAAGCTTGCACTGGCCCCGAGAGCAGAGCGAGTGTGCTGCTGGAATGCTTCCCTGTCCCCCTGAACCCGCACTTCAGGGAACGAAGCCAAACCAGTCGCTCACAGACGTGGGGCAGGCAGGTCTTGCCCTGGCCGCCATGGCTCAGTGGATAGAGCGTCTGCCCGTGGACAGAGGGTCCCGGGTTTGATTTCGGTCAAGGGTGCGTACCTCGATTGCAGGCTCGATCCTCAGCCCAGGTCGGGGTGCCTGTGGGAGGCAACCAATCGATGCGTCTCTCTCACATCGATGTTTCTCTCTCTCTCTGTCTCTCCCTCACCCTTCCACTCTCCAAAAATCAACGGAAGAATATCCTCAGGTGGAGGATTAGCAACAACCAAAAGCAGACAAGCCTCAGTGTTCAGGCCTCAGCCCGGCTGTCTCCCGGTGCCTAATAATTAGATCGGAACGTGCAGGCCTCTGCCCTGCGCTCACAGTGCCTGGAGTTGCCTCTGGGAGGCGCCAGGGCCGCCGGGGGGCTGGGTGGGTGGCATGCGGAGGCCCCCGCTGGCATTGCATGGAGCCAGAGTTCCGCACGCAGCCCTGGGCGCTGTAACCGGACCAGCAGCCTCGGCAGCGCTGCATCCCCGGAGCCCCCAGGCCGTCCCCCCGAGGCGGGTTCTCCCTCCTGCCCACCCACTCCACCACCCAAGTTGTCGCTGTCGGCCTTTCCCACTCACCCCCACTCCCCCTTCCATCCCGTCCGCACCTGCTGCGGGAACACAGCCCACCCCGAGGTCCCAAGGGGTTTGCCTGCCGGGTCACAGCCACGCGGCACGGGCGCAGGTACCGGCACCGTCTGAGCGCGGCGTGGTGCCGCTGCTGTCTCAGGGCCCGGCCTGCGGTTCCCGCGGCGGCTCAGGTAGCAGAGGTCTTAAAGGAAGCTCTTCATTCTGAGACAGTTACCGGTGCACACGCCCTTGTAAAAACCACGGAGACCTCGTGCAGCCTGCACCCGCCTCCTTGCCAAGCGGCACAAGAATGTGTCACCACCAGGATGTCACGTTGATCAGAATCATCATCTCATTCAGGTTTCCCAGTTTTACTTGTATGTGTCGCTCACACATGCACGTGTGTGTGTGTGTGTGTGTGTGTGTGTGTGTGTGTGTGTGTGTGGGGGTGTAGAGTTGTGTAAGTTTTCACAGGCGTAGGTTCGTGTAAACACACACAGTCGGGATTGACCTCCACACGGGGCTCCCCCTGCCCCTTTACAGCCGCTCCCCGCTGACCCCCTCCCCTCCCCACCCCCTGACCCCCAGCCTGGCCAGCGCTGGCCTGGTCTCCGTGTCTTCTATGTGGAACGACCCAGTGTGCGGCTTAGGGTAAAGGTTTCAAGGTTAGACCTCGGCACACTTCCCCGGAGGCCCATCGAGTTGTGCGTAGGCCTAGCTCGCTCCCCTTCGCTGCTCGGTCATACTCCACGCGGGTTCTCCTTCGCCCGCGGGAGGGCACCGGGTCAGGCCCGGTCCGGGGCTGTGGGGATAAAGCTGCTCTGGACATTGCGTGCGGGGTTTGTGTGCACGTCAGCTCCCGCTTCTCCGAGGGGCACACCCAGCAGCGTGGCTGCTGTGCCGCCGCGTGGGGCGTGGTCACTTCCATCAGAACGTGCTGCCTGCCCCCCAGGGCTGCTCCCCCCCCCCCCCCGATGTCGGGGCACCCGCTTCTCATGGCCCACCCCGGCACGCGGGGCCCTGGCTTCGTTTCAGCCTTCCCGCCAGGTGTGCGGTGCTGCGGTACGTGGCGGTGTCCTCTCTTCCCCACTGAGGAGGGAGGCGGCACACGTCCACACGGGCTCATTTGCCATCTACACGCTCCCTCCACCCGCCTCTTCAGAGCCTGTTTGTTTCCTAATTGCTTTTGTTGTTCCGAGATTGAGGCTCATTATATATTCATTCTGGGTGCTCGCTCTTGGTGGGAGACGGGGTGCAGATGCTACCTGCCGGCCTGTGTCTTATCTCCTCACCCTCCTGCCAGGCTCGTGGGCAGAGCAGAGGTTTCACCTTCGGGTGAGGGACCCCCCGCCCCCCGCCGACCTTATCTGTCTCCACGCGTGGATCCTGCGCTCGGAGCCAAGTCTAAGAACGGTCACCAAGCCCTGGGTCCCAGAGGAATGTTCCTGTTTTTTCCGAACGTCTTTGTAGTTTTACGTTTGACATTTAAGCCCATGACCCATTTGAATTAATTTCCTGTCGATGTGAGGGTGAGAGCAAGGTTAATTTCCTTTCTCCCTATGCATGTCCGATGGCGAAAAACACGACCGTTCTTCTGTCCAATTACTTCTGGGCCTTCGTCAAGGATCAGTGGTTCGTATTTCCATATTTCCGGCTCCTTTCCCTCCCGATCTCCGCGTCCGTGCCTCTGCCGGGCCCGAGCCGCCCCGTGGCTGGCTCTGTGGGGGTCCGCGGCGGGGAGAGTGGCTCCCCTTTCTTTAATGTTCTTCCTCAGAAGTGACTTCGCTCTTCTGGTGCCTTCGCCTTCCCGTGTGAACTTCAGGGTCACGCTGGGTTACGTCGGAAAAGCCTAGCTGGGCTCTCGATAGGCGGGCAGGCTAAATCCCAGCCGGCCTGGCGGGCACGGCTCTTGCCCACGCCGCGCCTCAGTCCGTGAGCGCGGCTCCTCTCTGTAAGCGGGGCCTTCGATGTGCTTTCCGGCCCCAGGAGTCTGCGTAGGGCTCGTTCATCGTGTTTCATGTGGTGTGGAGCCGGTAGGACTGGCGGTGTGCCTCATTGCACTTCCGTCTGTTTATTAGGGGATGAGAAGGTAATCCGTGTGTGTGTGTGTGCATGTGTGCATGTATGTGTGTGCATGTGTGTATGTGTATGTGTGTGCATGCGTGTATGCGTGTATGTGTGCATGTGTGTATGTGTATGCGTGTGTGTGTGTGTGTGTGTGTGTGTGTGTCCTACATTCGGTGACTTTGCTCAGCTTACTGATTAGCTCCCAGAGGTTCAGCTTTGTAGATTCCTGGAGCTTTTCCATGGAGACCATCGTGTCATGTGCAGATAGGGACAATTTCACGTCTTCCTTCTATTCCTTCGTCTCCCCTGGTGGCTGGAGCTTCTAGAGCAGGCGTCCTCAAACTACGGCCCGCGGGCCACATGCGGCCCGCCGAGGACATGGATCCGGCCCGCCGGGTGCCGCTGCCTGTCCTGCTTAGCAGCCGACGCGTCCCGGGCCCGCAGTGCGCATAGGAATTTGTTCATAGTGTTTTTTTAAAACTATAGTCCGGCCCTCCCACGGTCCGAGGGACAGTGAACCGGCCCCTGTTTAAAAAGGTTGAGGACCCCTGGTCTAGAGCACAGGAGGGGTGCCTCCATCTAAGGACACGCCTGAAGGATAAGACGCTGCGCCTCACCCACGTCTGAGGGCCGGTGGGGAAGGAAGGCCCGCTGACGGCTGCTTCTGGGCGGCTCTGGGTTGATGGTCGCCTGGCTCACCCCCTGGGGCTGCCGGGGCGTCCCCTCAGTGCCGGGAGGGGCGAGCTGCCTCAGCGGCCTTCTGGTGCTACGTTAGGGGCTGGGTCTGCGGGCCTTTCTCGGTCTTGGATGGGCCCGCCTTGTGCCTGGGGTCAGTGCAGGTCAGGCGCGGGGCTCTGCTGATCCCGACCGGCTCTCCCACCTGGGGATCGGCTGGCGTGGGCTGACCAGCCGTGGCTCAGTTTGGACAGCGGTGTTCTTCCCGGGCGGCCTCTGGCCTCTGACCGTCCGCAGGCCGCCGGGCCGTGGCTTGGAACCGGGACCCCATCCCTTCAGCCAAAGCAAGTGACAGGACCAGCCCAGGTCCCAGGGGGTGGTGGGTGCCAGCTCCTGGGGGAGGCACCTCACAGCCCTGGGTCCCGGGAGGGTGAGCATGGGCGCCGCGCTTCCATCCGCCCGACCTGCTTTCTTTCACCCACACATTTGCTCCGTCGGTCGCGGGGGTCTGCGTCCCGGTGACCTGTCTGGGGTGGTTTCAGAGACCACGGCCTGTGGCACTGCTGTTATTGTAAGGAGGGGGTGGGTTTTTGAACGGACCCAGTTCACGCCATCTCCGTGGAAAGCGTGTGCTTTATCTTCTCAGAAACGCACGTCTTTGCCAGCGTGCTTCTTGACACAGGCCTGCGCTTCCCAGGTTTTCTGAGAAAAGTGTGTACTGCTTTGATGACCTAAAAAGGCGTCACAAAATTTGGAGGTATTTTCCTAGGACTTGTGATCTTCGCAATCCTACTTGTGGTCTGGCCTCCGAGAGTTCATCTGTGGTGTGAGTATTTGGGTGACTCGGACCCCAGGGTCTGGCCAACCAGGATGGGACTGGTCAGCGGTGGGGCCTCTGCAGGTCCGTGGGGAGGACCCGGGAAGCCGGCGGTGCCAGGCGCTGGTGGGTGGCGGGCTCAGTGCCGGAGCCCAGCCCCGTGCTCCCTGTCCCTAAGGAAGCCACCCCGGGGGCCTGTGCTCCCGGCACTTTGGAGTTGCCAGGTCATGCTGCCCCCAGGCTGGTTGCAGGTGAGCACAGGCCAGCCAGAGGTTACACATCAGCGTCGACTCTCACTCCCTCCTGCTGGTCTCGGCTTCTCCTCCTCAGCCTCTGGAGTCCGTTAGGTGGCACCGTGGGCGGGAGCCACGCATGGGGAGGAGCAGTTGAGGGTGGCAGTGCGTGCGGTGAGCGGGTACCCACGTTCACCGGGGCCTGTGGCTGTGCCTGGCCCGCCCCGCGGCCCTGGGAGGAAGCTGCTCTCGCTCATGGCAGATCGGCATTCTCTGCCCCCCCCCCCCACATGCACACGCACACGCACACGCACGCACACGCACGCCTGTCCCGGGCGCTCAGGCCGATGCTGCCATGCCGTTCCCAGCCTCCCGTACCTTTCAGCCGTTTTCATCGTTTCCTGTTGAGCTGTGAGCCCGGTGGTTAGCGCCTCTCCAATGACATGGTCGTTAGAGTCGTGTCTTTGCCTCGCCTCTCCTGCGCCTCCATCGCGGTGACCGGCGTTTGCACTGACTCCCGGGCAGGTTCCCTTTGCTTCCTAGCCCAGGGGATCTGTCTCCCTTCCCCCCCCATCATGTCACCCACAGGCCCTTCTCCAGGCGCGGTGAGCAGGCCAAGTGCAGGCCCGCGGCCGGGAGCGGGCAAGGAAGCCCACACGGTGTGCACGCAGGAGCGTCTGTGGGATGGATCCACAGGAGAGAGAACGAGTGGGGGCTGTTTGCTTCGGGGGCGCCATCTGTCCTGGGGTGAGAAGCATGTGGCCGACGGGCCAGGCCGTGCAGGGCCTGGTGGGTGTGTGAGGGTGGCGCACGGGGGACGCTTGTTCATCGCACCGCTCCCACTTCCCCTCCCCAATTCCCTCCTGGAAAGACACTGTACCAGGGGTCCTCAACCTTTTCAAACAGGGGGCCAGTTCCCTGTCCCTCAGACCGTGGGAGGGCCGGACTATAGTTTAAAAAAAACACTATGAACAAATTCCTATGCGCACTGCGGGCCCGGGACGCGTCGGCTGCTAAGCAGGACAGGCAGCGGCACCCGGCGGGCCGGATACATGTCCTCGGCGTCCGCATGTGGCCCGCGGGCCGTAGTTTGAGGACCCCTGCGTAGGACGTATGACTGCGTCACTCAAGGCCTCTGTTACTGTCACCTGAACAAACTGCCGGTCCCTCAGTCTCAGTCGACATTTCTCGCTCCGTCTAAAGAGCGGGGTCAGGTCCACTGTGGTCCCCTCTCGGCCGCGGCCCCCTCCCCGCCTCCCAGGGCTGTCGGGGGGAGAGCCGGAGCTGGGGTGTGCCTGTGTGGCGACGGCGCGGGTTGGAAGCACGCAGTGTTATGTACGCTCGTGATTAATCGCGGCGAGACATCTCGGCAGCCGCTGTAAATGCCCGAGACGCCACCGCCGAAGAAGGAAAAGGGAGCGTTTCGCTAACGTCTGTTTTTCTGGAAGAATTAAAGCAGAGCCCGAGAGCCTGTGCCATGAGCTGCTTGCCGGGTGGACGACCCGGGAGGGACATGTAACGGAAACTGACCTTGGTTTTGTTACCGAGGCCCGAGCGTGTCAGGCCGGAGTCTTGCATAACCCGCCGTGCAGTGGCACTGCCGGCGTCTCCATGGAAACAGCCGAGCACTCTCTCACAGGGCAGTGTGCACCTGCATGAGCCGGCTCTGGCAGGAGGACGCCCCCCCCCCCCCCGCCCCCACGCCTGCTCCTTCCCCCTCCCGCCTCCCCCCACCCCCCGGACACCTGCTTCCTCCGGCCGATCACCAGGACATTTTCCTCTCAAATCTGTTTCATAACTCACCCCCCGGGGTTCTCCCCGCCCCTGGGCACCTACACGGGGTGAGCTAGGGATCCCTACAGGCTGCCAACACCGCATGGTGCTAAAGGCGCCTGGGACGGACGTACAGCTTCGCTGCAGGCCAGAGCAAAGCCAAGTCTCATCTCCCGACGGCTTCCGTCCCACCCTTTCTACTCGGACGGCTAAGCGCTCATTTGCCCCGATTCGCATGCCGCTTCGTAGCTAGTCCTAAGCCTCTTCACCAAGAGCACATGTTTGCATACAACGCCACGGCTGTCGCTCGTGACTCACACGATCCCACCTGGGCCTCACCTGTGAGCAGTCAGGGCAGGTGGCGTGGCTGTCACGTCACGGGCGAGGGCCGGCCTCCCATGGGAATCAGCGAAGCGATGGCGCAGCGGGAGGAACCGAGGCACGTCCCGTGCTCGCGCCGCCGCCACAGACCTGCAGCCCAGGCCGCTCTGCCTCCCGGATCCCCCGTGGCTCCCGGTGGGACCTCTGGCCGCAGGCCGGAGTGGGCGTCCCAAGTTTGGACTGACCGGCTTGCAGCTTCTCGCCATCTTACCAGATGCGGGCGTTCAGTACTTTGCAGCGATGACCCGAAGCACAGGGACTTCCTTCCCAGGCGGTCGCTGAGACGGACTGCTGACAGTGTGTGGCGCTTGTGGAAGGAGATGTGCTCCCCCCGCTCCCCCATTCTGAGCCTGACAGCACCACCTCCTGCCCAGGAAGGGGGTTGGGGGGGGCGCTTGTTGTTGGGAGCTGGCCTTTCCTCTCATGCGCCATTTACTAAGCAGCTTGAACTCTTTCTAGATCATTCCCTCGTCTTCCTCTCAGGAAAAGGCCTGCTGTTTAACCTGTGGGCCGAGGCATCAGATGGTGCCTTGCTTATTTTAATGTAGTTTTTTTTTTTTTTTTATTGACTTCAGAGAGGAAGGGAGAGGGAGAGAGAGAGAGAAACATCAACGAGGAGAGAGAATCATGGACCGGCTGCCTCCCGCACGCCCCCCACTGGGGATCGAGCCCGCATCCCAGGCCTGTGCCCTGACCGGGAATGGAACCGTGACCTCCTGGTTCACAGGTTGGACGCTCAACCACACCGGCCAGCTGGTGTCTTGCATTTTCCATGTGGCCGTGACCGCCACCTTGGTGACAGGCGGTGGTGGGCGCGAAGAAAGAGTGTTTCCCCGCTAGGAACGGAGGGTCACCTGAGCGTGCTCTGGACCAGCATGGGTCCGTATTTGAGTGGCACCTCCTCCGGAAAGCCTGTCAGCTGGAGGAACCTGCTGTGTCGTAGGACACGCCCGTGGCTGAGGGTTTAAACGAGCCGTGGGCCAACTACGGCCCGCGGGCCGGATCTGGCCCGTTGGGCTGTTCTATCCGGCCCGCGGAGCCGAAAGAGCGGAGGGTTCTCTTGCTCTCCCCTCCGCTCCTTTACTTTGAGTTTATACTAGTTCACACAAACACTCCATCCATGCTTTTGTTCCGGCCCTCCGGTCCAGTTTAAGAACCCATGGTGGCCCTCGAGTCAAAAAGTTTGCCCACGGCTGGTTTAAACCCTGCATTTGACAAGTGTCTGGGGCCTCAAACCAAGCCTGCTGGACGAACTCCATTCCGGCCGGGTTCTCCCACCGCCTGGGGTGGGGGGGGGGGCGGGCCTGTACCTTTTCACAGGTGACAAATCCAGGCGGACTGTCTGTGCTTCCTCTGCGGCTGCTCCGCACGTCCGCGCCGACGGCGTGCCTGCGTCTGTTCCATGCCCTGTCGCCGGGAGCGTGCTTTGTCCCGCATTGTAGTCAGGTGCAGCACATGTGTGTTTCCAGTAGGGGGAAGTCTGTTTAGACCAAACACGCATCCCGCATGATCCATAAACAGCCAAGAATGTATTTCATCTCAACAGAGCAGCCGTGGCGGGATGGCCGGCTTCACACTGCCGCTCCCCCGGCCCGCCGGGGTCCGGTAATATAATGCCCCGACGGAGGCCCGGGGCCTGTGGGGCCGACCACCGTGTCGCGCGTCGGTGACCACACACTGCGGTGCCTTCCCAGGAGCCCCCTGGTCCATGGCAGGCTGCCCGGCAGCGCCCTGGAGCGCCTCGATGGTGTCAGCCTAAAGACTGTTGGGTTCATGGGTTTAACATCCTTGACCCTGAATGGGGTTGGGGTTCCACGGAGGCAGCAGCTTTGATTGGGTGACACTTTAACGGAGCACCGTAGAGGGAAGAGAGATGAACCAAGACAGCACTCAGTGGTGGATGTTCCTTTTCATCATTTGGCCAAGAACTCTGCAGAGTTTCCGTCCTAATTATGTTGTTTTAAATGGGCAATAAACATAAACAATAGACCCGCTGTCTTTGAGGGGAGATGTACCATCTGGTTCAAGGACTTGTGAAGAGGGAGAGTAGGGTTGACATTGGCCGAGGTGTCTCTCCACACTTAGAAAACCCTTCCTCCCGCCAGGGCTGTGGCGTGGAACACGGGGTGCCCTCAGCCCCTCCTGGGCGGTCAGCCAGGCAGATCGGCTCCAAGTCACACATGGGGCTGAAGACCACGGGCCACGTGGTTCTACTCCAGGGGTCCTTAAACTTTTTAAACAGAGGGCCAGTTCCCTGTCCCTCAGACCGTGGGAGGGCCGGACTATAGTTTAAAAAAAAAAAACTATGAACAAATTCCTACGCGCACTGCGGGCCCGGGACGCGTCGGCTGCTAAGCAGGACAGGCAGCGGCCCCCGGCGGGCCGGATCAATGTCCTCAGCGGGCCGCATGTGGCCCGCGGGCCGTAGTTTGAGGACCCCTGTTCTAGTCTGTGGATGCGTGCTCTCGTGTGGGAGAAACGCGTGTCCCACATACTTGTTCACAAGGAAGCCAGGGTTGGCCGGAGAACGAAGACCAGTGTTCATATTTGGGTGTTTATGTCTTCATATTGCATCTCTTTACCTTTAATGCCCCTTAAAATGACAAAGGTCTAAGTGAGTGAAAATCGGTGGAGGGGGCGGTATATAATTGAGAGGCAGAGACCAGTCTACCTAGAAAACGACAGGAAAGACAGCGGGGAGCAGCATTGCCAGCGAAGCCGGGGTGCTCTGAGGCTCTCCGAGTCGGTGCTGCATAAAGGAAGCGCCTGCTGGTGGGGGGACTCGTTCCCTGATTACCGTCCTTCCACCTGAAAGGGCACGGGCCCCGAGGTCGCCACCTTCCCAGCTCCGCGAGGACAGGGGACCCCCTCCTAGAGGTCCCCAAAGCACCTCGGACGCAGACGGCTGGCGACCGCGTGCCTCAGCCCCTCGCTGCGCTCACCCCGTTTCCGTGCAGATCGCAGGGTACACCCCGCCCCTCCACCCCGAGCGCGAGGTGCTTGTTTCAGGCAGACGCGCGTGGCGAGCTGCTAACTCTCCTGGGTCCTGGGTCTTGCCTTCCTGCCCCGTCGCATGTGTCCTCTGTGGTCACGGGTGTGACGCACACACGTGTTCCCTTCCAAGCGGGGCGAGCTGGCATTCCGCGACCGAGCGGGCACTGCTTCTCCTTCAGTCTCCTAGTTCCGTTCGGTTTTCCTTCCTTTTGGGTTCTGTCCATCTGTCGGTCCCTCCCTGTCCCTCCCGCCTTCCTTGCTGGACAGCAGCACGTCCCGCTGCCCCCGCCGTGGCCGCCTTCCTGCACGGTCGGTGGGCGCCGCTGCCGGTGGGCGCGGGGGGAGCAGAGCTCTGAGGGGCGCTCACCCTACAGGATCCTTGGCTTCGGGCTCATAGGTTCTGGCCCCGTGAGCGGCCCGTGCGTGCGGCACGCAGACGAAGCGGGCCTGGCCCCTGCCCTCGAGACTCCCCGTGAGCGCGGGTGGGGGTGCAGAGGGCCCGCCCATGGCTTCTGGGCGACAGCTCCATCCCTGTCCCAGCCATGAGCTCAGGCCACGCCCAACGGGGAGCTTCTCACAGTCAGTGCTGGGCCTGATCTCCCTGCGGTGGATGAAGCACGTGCGTGGGCCTGGGGTGGAGACGAGGTCAGCGTCCCTGTTCCACACACTTGCCAGGCTCTTCCTTGGAAAAAGCTCCGTTTTGATCAGCAAAGGAAGGGCAGCCCCGCAGGCAGCCGGCCCTGCCACGCCGTGGCCCGTGTCCCTCCACCTGCACCGCCAACGCGCCGGCGCCTGCAGGCCGTGGGTCAGGAGCCCGGAGAGCACGGGTCCAGACCCTCCTCCCTGCTGGTGGGACCCCTCTGGTCTGTGTTGCCTCAGGGCCGAGGCCGGCAGCTCCCCTAGTGGGGACGGAGGTGGGGAAAGTGGGGGCTCACACCAAGTGCGAGCCCTCTCGGCTGCAGGAAGCGTCCCCGTCCCTGTCGCTAGAAGGGCAATCCATGTGGAAATGACTTAATTAAGGGACGACTTCAGGGTGTGTCCCAGGGCCTGTCAGTCCTGGACCCTTTGGACACGCGTGGCACAAGGTGTCTGGCATCGCCTTGAAACCGGCATGGGCCCCAAACGAAGCCCCTCAGTCTGCGTGCCTCCTGGACCCCATGCCCATGCCCCTATTGGCCAGACCCCCTGCAGCGGCCAGGAAGGGCCCGGGGCGCCCTGCACCCTCAGCCAGAGCCCCACACTCGCCTACAGAGCACCCGCCCTCCCCTCTTGCCCTCCTCTTCCCTTTCCCCTCCGGTTCTCCCTAGAGAACACGGAAGAGCTAAGCTCTAGTGTTCCTCACTAGGATGTGTGCTCTTAAGGGTGTGAGCTGTGCGCTATAGACCTTTAACTCACTGTCCCTGCCAAGCAGGCCCAGCGCCCATCCACCCACCCATTCACTCCAATGACCTGTACAAACCAGGGTTTTTATGTTCTCACTTTCTTTCCCACTGCCTAGCTGAATGTCCCTCATCAGGAACCTGAATATCTCCTTCTCTCTCTCTCTCATCCGTTTATCTACCCACCCATCCATCTGTCCATGCATTTATCCATTTACTCATCCATCCATCCACCATCCCTCCATCCACTCATCCACCCACCCATCCACTCATCCACCCACCCATCCACTCATCCACCCACCCATCCACTCATCCACCCACCCATCCACCCACCCATCCACCCATCCACCCACCCATC
Source organism: Plecotus auritus (assembly GCF_963455305.1). Lineage (NCBI taxonomy): Eukaryota > Metazoa > Chordata > Mammalia > Chiroptera > Vespertilionidae > Plecotus > Plecotus auritus. The sequence goes on from NC_137773.1 coordinate 1,985,207, forward strand.
CATCCATCCACTCATCCACCTACCCATCCACTCATCTACCCACCCATTCACTCATCCATCCACCATCAATCAATCCATCCACCCATCCATCCATCCATCCACCCATCCATCCTTCCATCCACTCATCCATCCACTCATCCATCCATCCATCCATCCACTCATCCATCCATCCATCCATCCACTCATCCATCCATCCACCATCCATCCATCCACCCATCCATCCATCCACCCACCCATCCACCCATCCACCCATCCATCCATCCATCCACTCATCCATCCATCCACCATCCACTCATCCATCCATCCACTCATCCATCTATCCACCCATCCACTCATCCATCCATCCACCATCCACTCATCCATCCATCAACCCATCCATCCATCCACCCATCCATCCATCCACCCACTCATCCATCCATCCGTCCACTCATCCATCCATCCGTCCACTCATCCATCCATCCACCCATCCATCCATCCATCCATCCATCCACTCATCCATCCATCCACCATCCACTCATCCATCCATCCACCCATCCGTCCATCCATCCATCCACTCATCCATCCATCCACCACCCATCCATCCACCATCCATCCATCCATCCATCCATCCACTCATCCATCCACCATCCATCCACCATCCATCCATCCATCCATCCACTCACCCATCCACCCTGCTTGGTTCTCCATACACCTCTCTCTGAGCTGTTTACTGACCATCAGGGCCACTGCTAGCTCCTCTTAGATTCACTATCACCTCCTCCAGCACACATTCTATCCTTGCCTTCAACATAGAAAGCTTAATGAGTGCATTCAGTTGTAGCTTTGAAACAATGAGATGTTAACTTTGCAGTAACGGAAGCCTTACACACACGGGAGGAAAAAGAGTTGTTTCTCGGTAACGTGTGGCGTTGTGTGGGAGATCCTGGAAAGAGGTCCTGGGGTTCCAGACCCTACCGATGGGGCCGTGGTGAAACAGCACCATGAAGAAGAGCGATGCTCTGGCATGAAAAACCCCTGCCCACACATCCCCTAAACGTGACGGAGACTCGCAGGTAAGTTCCGGGTTTTGGGCTGTGTCTACCAAAGACAGGTAACACATTTCTAAGTTGGAAGGCAGCCCTCCACTGTTTCAGATCCTGGGGACGACTCACTTTCTTAGCCTTACACCTTGTCTTCTTGTGTTCCCCCGAGAAGATAGGGCCGTTACTAAGAGAGTAGCCGGCTGCACAGAAGATGCATTTTCTACGGAACAGACCGGCCGTGTGTTGGAAGGTCTCCATGCTGCACGCAGAAAGGCCTGCTGGGCGCTTGCCACGACCGGCGCTGAGCATTCTGCGCACAATGGCGGTCGCTTCGGCTCCTGAAAGGCTTCCCTGTGCTCGGGCAGCCCCGCGCCCTCCTGCCTGCGCCCTGCTAAGTAGGCCCTTGAGCCTCTGCCCTTTGCAGCTTGTGCATCCTGTCCCGGCGACTCGGCAGCTATTGTCAGCAGCCAGGCAATCCTGCTTTCTCTTTGGCGTGCGGACGCTATAAACGGCATTTTTCTTAACCTCCCACTCCTCCGCCTCGCACTGCGCTGCTGGAAGTGAGCTTTAGAGTATAAATGCCAACTCTTCAACGCCCTGCTGGGCGGTTACTCGGGTCTCGGAAGGGATAGGCGAGCCGGCGGGGAGCGGAGGCAGATCCCGCACAGCTACGTCACCTCGGAAGGCCGCTGGTCTGCCAGGCCGGGGTCGGCCCCTCCCTGTGGTCATAAAGGCACGTCTGGGAGCAGGTCCTCCCTGCCCAGCCTCCTGGGGACCCCGAAATCCCTCCGCAGCGGAGCCCTCTACCCCAGTGGGGCCCCAACCCCTATGTGTGGGCACGGGTCCCTAGACTTAGCACAAGTCAGACTTCCCTTCTTTTCACACACCGGCCGTCTTCATCAAACCCCTCCAGTAGGTGCCCGCGTCCAGGTTACAGTTTACAGTCTCGCCTCCTTTAAAAAACGTGTGATAAGTTATTTCAGGTGCGCGCAACGTTTAAAACCACGCAGCTGGCGGCTGGGGGCACACACCGCCTGCCCCTGCCTCCCTGCCGTCGGGCACAGCCTGGATTTCATAGTCAACGTCCCATTTTAGCTTCTTTTCCATTTTAAGGCGATTTTTAACGAAAAGAAAGATTTTGATTTACCAGTTACCCCTCAGTAGGGCTGGGAATCGTTTTACAGACAAAGAGAGAAAATGAGGAGGAGGGTAGTCGCACGCAGCCAGCCTGGTACGGGACGTCCCACGCGCTGGGTCAGGGGCTGGACGTCTCCCTCCTCTGGTGACGGGCCTGGGAACGGCGGCCTCCGGTCCCCTCGCCCTGCGGGAGGTTGGGGCCCCACACGTGTGTTTTAGGTCAAGATGGGGCTGGTTATGAACATGGCCGAGGCGACTGGCATTGCCGGTGCTGTGAGTGTGAGCTCTGCCCAGAAGGGGAGGAGCCCCAGCCCTGAACTGACTGATGGGCTCGGGAGCCAGGAGGACAGCGCCTCGCCCTCCAGCGCTCACAGGTGTTCGGGCAGGAAGCGAGTCGGGACCAGGTGCACACGCGGACGTCACGGTGCGAGAAGCAGACCCACGGCCCTGGCGCGGAAGGCCTGGGCTGCTCCGTGAGCTCGGAAACGGGGGAGGGATTCCGGATGCTGTGCGCCTTGCTCCTCCTCTGCCTCTCGGTGCTGCGAGGGCAGCAGCTCTGGCTCTCCCGGAGGCTGCAGAGGAAGAAGGGATGAGCGAGCAGATAGCAGATGGCCTGAGTGACGGGGTGGAGCTTGGAGAGGCTGACACGGGGAGGACCGGGAGGATGGGGAGGCCACTCGGGCAGCGAGGGATGCTGCCAGTGGACCCACGCCCGCCGATGGCCAGCTCCAAGGAAGAGGCTCCGGCCGTGACCAAGGTTCCTCAACCCGGACGGTCATGGGACGGAGAGGTGGGCCTCAGAGCTCGGCCTGGAGCCACGCTCCTGCCTGCGTGCTGGTTCCTTCGCAGGAAATAGAGCTCCTGAAAGACTAGCCAGCAGGGGGCGGGTTCCCTCTGATCCTCTCCCCCACACCAACACCAGCCCAGCACCCCACTGCTTCCTGTCCCCTGGGGCCGGCCTGAGCGCCCGGGACTGCCTGGGGAGCGCCCAGGACTGCCTGGGGAGCGCGTCCCTCCCTGTGGCTGCTGTTTGCTTCCCTTCGGCCGTGAGGAGCGCTGAGCACTTCCCACGGGTGCATTATTCGTCTTTCATCTTTAACGAGCTCGCGTTTGTTTGATCCATCTCTGCCAGCCTGCCTTCCGTTTTCGACGTAAACTGACATTATAAATGTTGTGTAGTGGAGTGTATTAATCTCTTCCTCGGTTACTGATTACCGAGGTGTTGTATCCGAGAAGTTCATTTCCATCAGCACTTAGGTATGCACTTGCCTACATTTTATTTTTGTTTTATAATGTTTACTTCTGACAATTGAATTTCTTCAATCATATCTTCACACACAGAATTTTACATATGCATAAATGTGATCGGATACATCTTTTTAAAAGTTTATTTTTTTTTTTTTGGCTTTCTTCCCTTCTCTTCCCTTCTCTCTCTCCTCGCCCAGCCCGTTAACAGCCCAAGGTGTTTCTTTCCTTACGTATTTGTGTAGTCATGTAGTCCCATGTACATATGTGCGCGCACATGCACACAGATGCACGGACGCACACACCACATACGTGATTTTTATTGCCATTGTTTTTTAATTGGATCGCATTTTGCATGCCCTTCTACATCTTGTTTTTCACCCTCAACAACACCAACCAAAAAAATCGCTGAACTCACCTTGGGTAGCTCTCATTCATCCTTTTCCACGCTTGTGTCATATCCCATGACGTGTCTGCCGTAATTTATGAAGTCTTCTTCCATAATTAGTGTCTCTTCCACTGGGAGGTCTCATTGGACTTGGCGTGGCTGCGGGAAGGCCCTCGACGTGGTTTTCTGAATGGCTGGCCAGGGTGTTTGGTGGGACTCTGTCCCTGTCCTGTTGGCGTGTAGCTCTTCCTTGACTTCATATTTATATGTGCCATGGTCTGCCTTGAGGCTCCCTGTCCTGTACAGACGTCAACATTTTGTTGTTTTCATTCAGTTTCCCTTGAAGACTCTTTTTGTTGGAATAACGTAGTTATGAGAGAGCTGTAGAATGCTGGTCTGCCTTCGCCCTGTTTCCACTGATGGTAACGTTCACACAACCAGCGCGCCATCAGGACTAGTAAATCAGCATTGCTGCGGGCTATTAACCGAACCGGAGGCCTTCATGTTCCCCAATTTCTTGTCCAAACGCCCTTTTTCTGCCCCAGAACCCAGTCCAAAGCCCCACCTGGCCTTTGGCAGTCACGTCTGCTGCGTCTCCACCAGCGGCGTTTCCCGGTCTCTCCGCGGCCTCCGTGGCCTCACGCTCCTGACGGGCACCGGCCAGTGGTTCTGTAAAGTGCCCGCAGTTTGTCTTGTCGAAGGTTTTCTCCCGATGAGGCTGAGGTTACAGGTTTGGGGGAAGAACCCGGAGAGTGAACTCATCTCCTACGGGGGCCCCTGGCATCAGCGTCACTGGTGACAGTGACAGGAGCCTTGCTCGCTGGGTCTGGGGGTCGGCCACTGGTCACAGACAGCTCTGTCCCCCCCCTTCCCCCCTGTCCTTACACAGTCTCTTAGCCCCGCCCACACGCAAGGGTGAGCGCCACCTGCTGGAGAGGCGGGTCCGTGAGTTACAAGCCCAGGAGCAGCTGCAATCGTTTTGAGTGGGACTTGGAGGTGAGACAGACACCTGTCTCTCCCTACAGTTTCGCTCGCTGTTTATCACTCACCAGTGGATCATGCCTGCAACAGCGATTCCCGTGGACTTTTAAGGGTGATATTCTATTTTGCTCACTGCTTCTACGTTTATTAACTTGAATTCTTCTGTAAGAAAACGGGTCTTTTCTCCCTCCGCTATCTATTATTCAGTAATTATTTATAACGGTGTGGATTTAACCCCAGTAGATAACTATTAGGGTGAGTCCTTCATTTTTATTCTCTTTCTTCAAAGCAATTTGGGGGGGGTTATTACTGTTTTATTCTCCTTGCAAACTTGAAAAATGTTTCCATTTTCAGGAAGTGTAATTGGAATGTTCTTGAGCATTTTGTTAAATGTTGCAGCTAAATCTAGAAGGAAATGCTGTCTTCATGGCCCAAGCATTCTCTCCTGCCGTTCTGCCGGTTACTCCTGCGAGACCCCTCCTGGCCTCTCCACAGAAGGCGCCCCAACACCTTAGACCAGGGGTCCTCAAACTTTTTAAACAGGGGGCCAGTTCACTGTCCCTCAGACCGTTGGAGGGCCGGACTATAGTTTAAAAAAAAAACTATGAACAAATTCCTATGCGCACTGCGGGCCCGGGACGAGTCGGCTGCTTAGCAGGACAGGCAGCGGCACCCGGCGGGCCAGATAAAGGTCCTCGGCGGGCCGCATGTGGCCCGCAGGCCGTAGTTTGAGGACCCCTGCCTTAGACCGTGTGTTCTGAGCTTACAGATGGGGCCCCACAACCTTTCACACCCCTCGCCCGAGCGCATGTTCTTCAACAGGGCCGTGCTGGAGCATCTGCCTTGGGGTCCGTTCTGAAACGTACGAAGTCACTGTAGCGTGGGTGCTTGCATCATGCGTTTCTGTACTTTCTACCTTTCTGGGGAAGTTTTGGTTTTTTTGTCTCTATGAGCTGGAACAAATACCTTTCCCAAAACTCCTTAACCGTTTCGGTCCCTTCCCGGGTGTGCAGTAAATCCAGGCGTTCTTGCTTAGAGACAGCGGGGCCGGGTCCAGCACCCCACCCAGACCTGTAGGTGAGCAGGCCTCAGTGTGTGCGCGTCCTGCTGCATGTTCTCGGGAACTGTGTTAGGCAGCTGCCGGCCTGCGAGTCTAATCTTAATGGGAATGTGGCGATTCTGTTTTCTTTTTTTTTTTTTTTTTTTTTACAAAGTCTCTCCTGTTTACGCGGAGCCAGCTTGGTGTTGATGGTGCCATCCCTGCACCTTCGTTCCCGTTAGGGTGGACGTTGCTGGCTGCGTTGATGTGCTGTTCCCTGCAGAGCGGGTATCTCGTCTTTCTTGAGGACAGCGCTGCCGGCAGCTCACGCACAGGTGACTCATAGAGCCAGCAGCGCGCCGAGGTCCCATCGGTGCCTCTCCCGCACACACGCCTCAGCCCGCGTTGCAGGAGCAAGTCCCCTGCACCCTCTGAGATCCCTCCCGGCCGGCAGGGGCCTGCTGGGAGCCAGGGGGACCAGCAGGCCAGCGTGGCGTGCTCTCGGGTCTGCAGACCTGCCCCATCACAATTCTTGGCTCTGGTTGAGCTAACTCCCTTTAGAATTTTTCAATATATTTTTATTGATTTCAGAGAGGAAGGGAGAGGGAAAGAGAGACAGAAACATCAATGGGGAGAGAGAAATATTGATCGGCTGCCTCTTGCATGCCCCACACTGGGGATCGAGCCCACAACCAGGGCCCTGACCGGGAATCGAACCGTGACCTCCTGGTTCATGGGTCAATGCTCAGCCACTGAGCCACGCTGGCCAGGCTGAGCTAACTCCCTTTAGCTTTCTTATCGACCCATTTGTTGCTCCTACCCTAACGAAATATTCTAAACTCAGATATTTGCACAATGAAATGTAGTTTTTAGCAAATGCCTTTTATTTACTACTAGAGGCCCGGTGCACAGATTCATGCATGGGGGTGGGGGGGCGGTCCTCAGCTTGCCTTGCAGACAACCCTCAAGGGGTCCTGGATTGCGAGAGGGTGCAGGCCAGGCCGAGGGACCCCACTGGTGCACGATCGGGACCAAGGAGGGACCGTGGGAGGGCTCCAGGGGGTGTCCGCCCCATCTCACCCAGTCCTGATCGGCCGGACCCCAGCAGCAAGCTGACCTACGGGTTGGAGCGTCTGTCCCCTAGTGGTCAGTACGTGTCATAGCTCCCGGTCGAACCGTTGCTTGGTCTTTTATATATATAAATAGATGGTCCCTGACATGTCATGGTTTGACTTACGATTTTTTTCGACTTCCTGATGGTGTGAACGTGATTCACCTCGGGTAGAACCCTACTCAGATTTTGAGTTTTGACCTTTTCCTGGGCTGTGATATGCGATGCAGGACAGTGTCGGTGACCCACGGTCCCCGGGCAGCCCCGTGGCCCTGAGGGTCAGCAGCCCACACTCCACAGCGCAGCGGTTAAGGCGTTTTCAACCCGCAGTGTTTTCCCTTGCTGTGGGTTTGTGGGGAGGCCACCCCATCGCAAGCTGAGCAATGTCCGTGAGGAGCCCCAAAGTGAGGTAAACCAGCCGTGGCCCCAGGAGACAGACACAATGATAAAATAAGACACAGTGCTTTTCAGTTATGAGGTTATTGTATAATTAGCTACTTCACATCACAGGCCTTTGTTTAATAGCCGAGAGTAATCTTTTATCACCGTAACCTTTTTTTCCTTCGTGATGGCTTTAATGAAAACTTTTCTAATACGCCTCTACTTTTCTTTTGGAGCATAGCGCATATAATTTATTCTCTTTCAATATCACTCCAGGGTTATAATTAAAAGCATGGATTCCTCTTCCATGACCCTTAGAGTCTGCTGAATTGTTGAATCTTTTTTTTTTTTTTTGAAGCGCACTGACTGACCTCAGCCATGCATTTTGAGTTCTAATGGCTCCTTCCACATAATTTATTTATTTCCATTGTAGCGTGTCAGTGTCTGTCGGTACCCCATCTCTTTCATCCCCGCCTCAGCCCCGAGGTCTGGTCACCCAGCCCGACTAAAGTGGAGAGGGGGCTGGGAGCCATCCCTGCAGGCCTCCCTCCTCCCCTTCCCTCCCCCCCCCCCCCCCCCGCCACCCACTGCGGCCTCTGCCTGTTCTCCATCGCTGGAATTTTGTCGTGCTAACAATGTGGTGGAAGTGGAGGCGCACAGCCTGCGGCCCTTCGACATCAACATATGTCTCGACCCGGCATAACGCCCTGGATGCAGCCGAGTTGCCAGTACCGGCCAGGCGTTCCTTTCTGACGCTTACGTCGCATTCTGCAGGTGCTGGTGGCAACGCTTAGCTCTTCGTCTGTTAACGGCCGTGGGAGCTTGCTCGAGTCGATCCCTGCGCCCTGCCGCTCGCCCTCGTCTTTGCTCGTTCCCTTCCCACGTGATGCAAGACATTCACCGCTACATTGTACATGACCTGCCCCAGACCCCCCCCCCCCCCCGCAGCCATGTCCCCCCACGCACGGCTCCTTTAGTGGAATTGCATTGAGAGAGCACCGTCTGGCCTCAGGGTTGGAGCCAGCACAGTTAGCCGTTGCCATGGACGCGGAACGCACACCTCCCCCCCCCAAATATGGCAACTGATAAACCCATAGGTGGTCTCTCCTCTGTCCGGAAATTCCTCGAGGGGTCGATTCGTCTTTGTTTACTAGATGAGGGGATGAATGAATGAAACACGTCTGATGCAAAAATTATACAAGACAGCCCTTCCAGGAAAGAAACACCGTCAAAGCCGCTCAGACCGGGACCCGCCTCTCCGAGTGCAGACCTCACCGCCCGCCTGTCACCCTCGCACCTGTCTCCTCCCGCCCCAGCCTGTCAGGAACGAGGGTTTGCCGGAGTCCCCGTCGGAGGAGCACTGTGGACTTTCCCAGCGCCAGGCCTTGCGCTTAGCATACGGTGGACGTCCGACTTCGTTCCTTAAACACACCGCGACTCCACGAGCCGGGCCGGCTGGCTCATTTCAGAGACAAGACACGCGAGCCGGGAGAACTCACGTGTTTGAGCCGTTTTCTATTGTTGCTAAACACAGTGACCTGAGACCACGCTGTGTATTGCCGTCCAGTTCAGGGATCGGAATCTGAAGTGGGGCTCGCTGAGCGGAAGCCACGGTGTCCGAGGTGGATCCTCTGGGGCCGGGAGAGTCTGCTCCTGCCTTCCCGGCTCCTACAGGCACCTGCTTTCCCCGGCTCGGGGCCCCTCCCTCACCGTCAGAGCCGGCACGGAGCCGCCCTGAGCCTCTCACTGGCTCTGACTCCTTGGCTTTCAAGAACCTTGTGATCGCCCGGCAGGCATGGCTCAGGGGTTGAGCATCCACCTGTGAACCAGGAGGTTGTGGCTTGATTCCCGGTCAGGGCACATGCCCAGGTTGTGGGCTCGATCCCCTGTGTGGGGTGTAGCCGATCAATGATTCTCTCATCATTGATGTTTCTATCTCTCCCTCTCCCTTCCTCTCTGAAGTCAATAAAAAATAAAAAATAAAAATAAAAAGCACCGTACGATCCCTTGGACCCGCCCAGAAATCCGAGATCTGCCCCATCTGGAGATGCTCGACTCCGTCACACCTGCCAGGTCCCTCGGCCACCTGAGCAGCATGTTTACAGGTTCCGGGGTGAGGCTGTGGCCGTCTTTGGGGGCCACTATCCTGCCGGCATGAAGGGGCTTCACACGCTGACCCTGTGGCTAAGAGCTGGGCCTCAAGGACCCCAGACGTTCACCTCCTGTGGCCTCCCTACCCAGAAGGTGTGGCTTCTCAGGCACCGCCTCGTCCTGCGCGTGGCTCTGGCGGTGGTGGGCGTGGCTCTGGCAGCAGGTGGGCGGGGCTCTGGCAGCGGGTGGGCGGGGCTCTGGCAGTGGGTGGGCGGGGCTCTGGCGGTGGTGGGCGGGGCTCTGGCGGTGGTGGGCGGGGCTCTGGCGGTGGTGGGCATGGCTCTTATTCTGCTCAGCAGGACTGCCTGGCTCTGGCTTCCTGTGGTCCTTTAGGCTGGGGCGCTGGTACCCCCGCCCGTGGCAGCCCTAAGAGGCCCGTGATCAGGCGGTGAGGACCCGAGGACCGGGACGAGCACGCGGCCACCGGAGCGGGGTTCCGAGCGCCAGGGGCAGGTGTCACTGCTCTGTTGGTCGTGGGTGTGAGCCGCAGGCCTGACTGTGGCAGGACGGAGCTCGGGGGAGTCTCTGGTACCCCTTTTTCCATCTTTCCACGTTTTCCTCCTTTTTCTCTCAGGTGGGTGTCCAGGCACAATGAGTGATGGTCCCTGACACGTACACTGTCGGGGTTAATAATGTTTCCAATATACTCACCCTTTCCCCAAATGGCCCTCTTTCCTTATTGATGGCTGTTTGGGGCAGGTCACCGCCCCCGGCGAGCCCACAGCCCCCTGTGTATTTCTCATTCCAGACACATCCCAGCCTCACACGGAGGCTATTACACGGATTTTCCCGGAAGGCCCGGAGTCAGAGTTCTTGAGAAAAATAGGATTTTCTCTCTCCGAAGGGAAAACTGTTGTGCTAATCTCCACGCTGACCCCGGGCCCTAGTCCTGCCTCCCGAGCGGGCGCGGGCTCTGCTGGCGGAAGGCGATTGCTCAGCAGCAGCGAGAGCACCTGCGTTGGGGTCCCACTGGGAGAGGGAAGGGAACCCTGGGCCCCGACAAATGAACCTCCAGGCACAGGGGCCCCTGTCCAGCTCTGGCCTGTTGTGGGCAGGTGACCTCATCACTGGGGGGTTCGTCAGACCCGCACGGCCACAGCGCTGCTCCCTCGTCGCGCCTCCAGTTCCCCCTCAGAGCCGCAAGCAGGCACTGTGTCAGCCACAAGGGAACCAGACGAGGGTCCGAGAAAAGGGGGAGAGAGACATGGATACGGAGAGGGACAGAGACAGAGAGACATGAAAACAGACAGACAGATACAGAGGCAGAGGCCCGAGACACCCACTGTGACTCAGGTTTGCCCGAGCACTGGCCTGGCATCCTGCCTGGTGGGCTGGGCAGAGGGAAGGTGCACAGTTAGGGGAGGGGCCTGCGGAGAAAGGACTGCCTTTGGGGGGGGGGGGGTAGGGGGCGTGGAGGGGACTGAATTAGGTTCTTGGATCTTCCACTTCCTTTGGAAAGTTACTGCCCTCTGCCAGCCTCAGTTTCCTGTCTGTAAAATGGGCAACAGTAGCTCACCATCATGCCCCCCAGTTTCTAGATATTGTTTCGTGCGTTTCTCATGCCAACACTGAGAGCGGGGAGCCTTTATTATCCCCAAACAGAAGAGGGCTAAGCAGGTGCTCTGTGCACACAGCAGGGCGTCAGGGCGGGACCCCCACGCAGGGATCTCCATCCTGTCCTGGTCCTGACCACCCCTCGCCAGGAGGGCCGGAGGCGGCAAAGCGCACAGAGCACGTAGCACAGAGCTCGCCACGTCAGTCCTGTCACACTGCGAGGACGGCAGAGCTGCTTCGAGGAGGAGGAGAGGAGGAGGGGCTTCCCCTTCCTGGGGAGCGGCTGGGGCAGCCGTGGGCAAACTACGGCCCGCGGGCCGGATCCGGCTGTTCTATCCGGTTCTCTTGCTCTCCCCTCCGCTCCTTTACTCTGAATTTATATTAGTTCACACAAACACTCCATCCATGCTTTTGTTCCGGCCCTCCGGTCCAGTTTAAGAACCCACTGTGGCCCTCGAGTCAAAAAGTTTGCCCACCCCTGGGCTGGGGTCAGTCCTCGGGGAGCTGCGCTCACAGCAAACGCGCGGCTGGAGCGGGGGGAGAGAGCTGCCAGCGCTGGGCACCCTCCCGTGGCTCCGGGTGGTGAGGGCCGGCTGTGCAGCCGGTCGGCGCCCTTAGAGCCACTCCGAGCGCAGGTGTCAGGGTGCTGGCCCCCTGGACCCCAGCCCCGCCCGCGGGGCCTGTCTTCCCGGCACCCACGTGCGTTCACAGTGACAAGGAGCCTGCTCACCTCCTGTGGCCAGAGCTTTAAATGACCCGTGTCCCGTCTATGAATGTGCTCTCAGCCTGACGCTCCCCCTGCCCCTGTACGTGTTGGCCGGCACAGTGAGTGAGCAGGGCGGAGCTGGGAGTGAGCAGGGCGGAGCCGGGAGTGAGCAGGGCGGAGCCGGGAGTGAGCAGGGCGGAGCCACGAGTGAGCAGGGCAGAGCCTGGAGTGAGCAGGGCGGAGCCAGGAGTGAGCAGGGCGGAGCCGGGAGTGAGCAGGGCGGAGCCAGGAGTGAGCAGGGCGGAGCCACGAGTGAGCAGGGCGGAGCCACGAGTGAGCAGGGCGGAGCCTGGAGTGAGCAGGGCGGAGCCGGGAGTGAGCAGGGCGGAGCCGGGAGTGAGCAGGGCGGAGCCGGGAGTGAGCAGGGCAGAGCCGGGCGTGAGCCGGGCGTGAGCAGGAGTGAGCAGGGCGGAGCCGGGAGTGAGCAGGGCAGAGCCGGGAGTGAGCAGGGCGGAGCCACGAGTGAGCAGGGCGGAGCCGGGAGTGAGCAGGGCGGAGCCGGGAGTGAGCATGGCGGAGCCGGGGGTGAGCAGGGCGGACCAGGAGTGAGCAGGGCGGAGCCGGGAGTGAGCAGGGCGGAGCCGGGAGTGAGCATGGCGGAGCCGGGGGTGAGCAGGGCGGACCAGGAGTGAGCAGGGCGGAGCCGGGAGTGAGCAGGGCGGAGCCGGGAGTGAGCAGGGCGGAGCCAGGGGTGAGCAGGGCAGAGCCAGGAGTGACCAGGGCGGAGCCACGAGTGAGCAGGGCAGAGCCGGGAGTGAGCAGGGCGGAGCCGGGAGTGAGCAGGGCAGAGCCGGGCGTGAGCCGGGCGTGAGCAGGAGTGAGCAGGGCGGAGCCGGGAGTGAGCAGGGCGGAGCCAGGAGTGAGCAGAGCTGGACCAGGGCGGAGCCGGGAGTGAGCCGGGCAGCATGCGTCTGGTGAATCAGGGCCTGCACTTCCCGTTCCCACGGACCCGGAGCTGTGGTTCCCGCAGGAAAGGCAGCCCACAGAGGCCGAGTTTCCCTCCAGGTGAACTGTCACCCTCGGTGTCGGAGGCGTTTGTCCTCGAGGGGGAGCTCTCCTGGAGTCGGGGAGCCCGCGTTTTCCAGGCCCATTTGGAAGGCCCGGCGTTGCCGCAGAGCAGCTGCGATACCTGAGTCTGGTCGGCCACGGCGGGCACAGCTTGCCTCGGTGATCAGAGAGCCGGAGGGCAGCGCCCTGTGTGGACACCACGTTCCTGTGGAGAGGAAGTGGCTGTGCTGAGCTGGGAGGGAAGGGCTTTCCGGCCGCAGTCCGGCCGCCGGCCGCGTGTGCTCTCAGACCCGCTCCCAGGCAGCTCCTCCTGCGTGGGGTCCTGCGGGGGGTGGGGGGGGGGCGTGTCCCTGCAGATGGCACCACCAGAGGCCTGGCAGGTGCCCTGCCCAGTGCCGTCCTCTGCCGACGGGGAGGAAGAGAGACGTGGCAGGAGGGACTGGTCCAGGAGCCTCACCAGCCTGCGGCTCCCCTGGCTCCACCCGCTCCACGGGGATGGCCACGTCCAGCCCCTCCTGCCCACCCGCCTTGGGAGTGAGTGACCCATGGCCAGAGCTGCTCACCAGGCTCTTGGACCCGCCAGCTTGGCAGCTGCTGTGGTCCTGCTACTCATTCACTTTGGGGAAACTAGCCCTGGCCAGTGTGACTCAGTGGATAGAGCGCAGGCCTGCAGCCCGAAGGGTCCCGGGTTCAATTCCACTCCAGGGCACGTACCTCTGTTGCAGGCTCCTCCCCAGCCCGGGCCCTGGTTGGGGCACATGCAGGAGGCAACCGATTGGTGTGTTTCTCTTGCATCGATATTTCCCTCTGTCTCTCCCTCTCCCTTCCACTCTCCCTAAAAATCAAGGAAAAATATCCTCGGGTGAGGGTTCACCAAAATAAAAACTGGGGAAACTCTAGTCCTTGGCCATGGCAACGCTCAGTGTCGGGCTGAATTACGTTTTGTTTTTATCACATACAAAGAAGCTTATTTCAGACCCGTCGCTGCTCTCAGGACCTCAGAGACTGAGGGACCCCTTTCGCAGTCCCCTTCCTGTCCTGCGTGTAGTGGTTTCTAGTTTGAGTGGTTTTTAGTTCCACTCTCCCCGGACATAAATACCTAACAAAACACATGTGTCCCACACGCTCTTTAACGTCTTATTTCCTTTAAAAAAAAAAAATGTTTTAGCAGGAAAAGCGCTTGGCTTCCTATGTGTATGCCCAGACCTGGGCTCCGTCTCGCTGGGTTCTGTTGCGGGTGACCATCCGCTCCTGCCTGGCTCTGGAACAGCCCATTAAACGCGCAAAGGGCCCCTGGACGCGTGTAAACAGACTAAAAGGCTTTTAAAACCAGCCAGAGAACGTCCGACACACAGCTCTACATAAACGTATTTCTTCCGGGCAAGGTCCCCGGTGAGCGGAATCCTTCACGAGGTCTAGCGAGTTACCTGCAGGGGTTCATTTCTCTTCCGTGCGCCCTGGCAGCGCTTTCCTGGGGGGAGGGGGCTGGTTGCACGCAGGAAGCGTGGCCGAGCCGCGAAGAGGCGGGGTTGCCGGCAGCGAGGCCCCGGGCGGGTTGGCCTCTGTGTGTGATGCGAGGTGGGTGCGCGCGTTCCCGACCTCTGCTCCGTCACCGCGCTCCGCTCCTGAGCAGGCGGCCTTGTCTCAGGCGGCGGCGGCGGCAGCAGCACCCACTCATGACTTCTGTCCCACAGCTCGGGGCCCGGCGGTGTTTGATGCGTGGAAACCTGTGCACCGAACTGTAGAAAGGACTTGACGTTTAGCCCCCAAGAGGACAGTGATGCCTCCCCAGCGAGGAAGGAGCCAGGTTCGGGTTCGCGGACCCCGAGCACACTGCACTCTGCCTCCTCCCAATGTGCCCCCCATAAAGGTCCTTTATCGCCCAGCCGGCGGGGCTCCGTGGTTGAGCATCGGCCTGTGAAGCAGGGAGTCATGGTTTGATTCCAGGTCAGAGCGCATGCCCGGGTTGCAGGCTTGGTCCCCAAGGCGGGGCGTGCAGGAGGCAGCCGAGCCATGATTCTCGCTCATCAGTGATGTTTCTCTCTCTCTCCCTCTCCCTTCCATTTTAAAAAGGTCCATTCGGTGGCAGTGCTGTCACCCTGGCTCACGGGGAGGACACCAAGAGCTGGCCTGGGGGAGGGAGGCAGGGCCCGCTCTGCTCCCGCCCGGACCCCCCAGCTCGCACTTGTCCGTACCCACACAGGTGCGGCGATGCCTTGTGCACAGTGGTTAGCTCTGAATGGAAATATAAGCCGGGCAGTTACTCCTACATCCGTGATCATCGCTGGCCCCAAAGGACGTGTGAGACTCAGCACGCTCTGCCTCGGCCCCGGCAGCGGGGACGGACCAGGAAGGGGAGGCACGCGGGCGCCTGCATCCCATCCGTCAGCTCAGCTCGGCATCCTTCCTGCTGGTTGGAGGTTTTGAGAACTTGGCTTCCCGATTCTCCCGCACCCAGCGCCCACAGTCAGCCCGGTGCTTCCTCGGGCGAAGGGAACTGCCATTCGTGCCTCCGCAGCCCCTGAGTCAGCCTCGCTGCCGCCAGCTCCTCAGAAGCAGCTCTCCCTGCAATGGTGCCGTGAGGGGTGCGTTTCCGGGTCGTCTGCCTGGAACCCGCTGGTAACGGAGCGGCCTGCGATCCCGAGGCGGCGGAAACGCCAGGCCTCGGAACCAGCCGTTGGAGCGCTGATTAAAACGGGGCGTGTTTTAAGTGGGTTTTCCTCCTCGAGGGCTCAAAAACGAATGCTCTGCATTTTTCTGCCCTGGTTTTTTTAAATGTACTTGAATATCCATGGAAACTAATCCAACGTTGCTTTACTATTTGCAGTAGGAAAACCACAGGCCCAATTTTACTTTCCTAATGGATGAGCCGCGTCCTTATGTTACTGAACCTTTCGCTGAATTTTCATCATCATCTGTACATCAGTGTGTACATTACCTGCTACCGTCCTGGTTTGTGTTAAAAGTGTCAAAGATCAAAATACTTACTGATAATCAAAGAAAGGTGCCTCTTCCGAAAGCCAGAGGGGGGAAGGGCGGGGGCTCGAGGCTCACCACGGAGACCTTGGGGTGCCCCCCAAGTCCCCGCTGTGGGCCCACCGCCACTCTTAAGGGAATGTCACTCCAGCATTTCCTGTTACTTCTTGTGGTTTATAAATTCTCCCGATCTAGGCCCCAGGGGGCATGGCCGTGTGCACCTGACCCAGGTGGGTGTCCCTCCGCCCTGAGCCAGGCCTGGGACTCAGCTGGTTGATGACTCAGCAGTGCGTACAGTTACTTGGTTTGTTTCCGTGGCATCCGGCTGAACACATTCCCTGCCTTCTCCCTCCTGGGCTGAGAGCTCACGGGGCTGCGTCCACCACCATGAACCTGGTGCTTATGGAACTGATGCCGGTGTCCTATCTCTGAAAGCATGTGTGTGGGCATGGAGCTCACCGTGGATCTCCCAGCCGGATGCCCCCACCCCCTATGCCACAGGCAGAGCCCCCCTTTCCTGGGTCTCTTCCCTCAGTGCCCACAGCCAAAGGCCCCAGCACCTCCTGTGCGGTCCATCTTCTCTGAAATGGGGAATCCTCACTTGGCTCCCGGCTTCGGGAAAGCGTTGGGGGGATCAGGTGAGAAACCAAGAGCCTGGAGGGGGCCCCTCGGAACCAGTCCTCCTTCCCTGGGCACGCGGGGGCGCCCTGCGTGGGGAAGCTGACGGCTGCCCCATGGAGCCCGCGCCTCCCGGCCGGGGACGGCCCGGCGACTGGTTCCTGCTGCGTCCCGCCCCTCGTTCCTGAGCTGAGCGACGTCTGTCCACGTTGGACTAAGTCTTGCATCTATTTTTTTCCTGTCTTCTTGATTATCATCCCGCAGAGTTAGAAGGCACCGTGATAAGATTTCCTTTTGAAAATTAGAATTAAGATGGCAGACTAAGAAAAGTTTACAGAAAACCATACACGCGTTTATTTTAATAAAGTCAAAGGAAGGGAAATCTCTCTGGCTTTCGTGTTATAACTTCCTGGGAAGTCGGTGTAATTGGAATTAGTATTGGGGAGTCACGTGCCAGTAAAGCCGCGGCCGCATCCCTGGGAGAGCAGGAGACGGCGCTGCCCTCATTGCGTGCGCGCCCCGGCGCTCATTGTGAGAACTGTTACTCTGATGGCAAAGGGATACTTGTTTATTGTGGGAGAATATTTTACGGCACAGGAGTCCAAGCAAAAACGTCTCCGCTTCCCACTGAGCCCTCACCACTGTTCACATGGCATGTTACGCACACGTTGCGGCACGTGTGTAATATTGCTCCCATGCCCAGAGGATGCCGGCGTCTTTATTGCTTTCTCTCCCGGTGGACGGCACTGCCTGTGTTGCTTTGAATCGCTGTCAGGATGCTCTCACTTCTGGTAACAGAAACCCTACCTTAAGCAAGTTCAACCCGGAACGAAGGACGCTAGCACCTGGCGCAGGAAGTCAGGGACAGGAAGAGGAGCAGGGTGGCCCATGACGCCATCAGGGGTCAAGGTCAAGGACCCAGGCACTCCCTGTTCTCACTGTCCTGCCACTGACACCATCAGCTTCATGCCAAGGCCGCTCTCCTCGCGGGCATGCCATTGCCCCTCGGGACAGCCTGCTTCCTTGTCCGTAGGTGGAGGAGGGAGAGGAAGCCTGGTCCCACCGGAGAGTGGAGGGCCTGCCCTTCCGTCAGGCGAGAACCACTCGGGTGTGGCCGCCCCAGAACAAGGAGGTCCCCGGGCACCTGCCACAGGCCACAGGCTGACACGGGGCTTCCTCTGTGAGTCCCTGGCAAGAGGGAAGAGCCTACCATGATTAGCTGAGACGCGGGGCCGGCTCCCCACACTGCACTGCGGCTCTGAAATGGGGAGACTTAGAAAAGGTGGTGGGCGTCAGCGCCAGCCTCGGCAGCCCCCTGTTCTCACGGAACACTGAGCGGACGGAAGGGTGGGGCCGGGATCGCTAGCTGGCTTCCTCATCGCTGGCTCTCGGCTGGGCTCTCATTCGGTCTGATTCGAAGTCCTGTCCTTCCTCCTGCCTCGGTCTAGACCAGCCGTGAGCAAACTACGGCCCGCGGGCCGGATCCGGCCCATTCGGCTGTTCTATCCGGCCCGCGGAGCCGAAAGAGCGGAGGGTTCTCTTGCTCTCCCCTCCGCTCCTTTACTTTGAATTTATATTAGTTCACACAAACACTCCATCCATGCTTTTGTTCCGGCCCTCCGGTCCAGTTTAAGAACCCATTGTGGCCCTTGAGTCAAAAAGTTTGCCCACCCCTGGTCTAGGCACTGCCTCCCCTCGGGGTTCCCGTGGGAGGGTGGCTCCCAGGGGAAGCAGCCTGGGACAGCACCTCTCCTGGCTGGGGTCCCAGGCTGCTTCCCCGGTGTTTTGAACATGGCCAGGGACCCCCACTGTCCTCTGAGGATCAAGGTGGGGACCTGGTGCTGGGAAGGGGCGGTGCCCTCACCGCTGGCCCCCGGGAAGGTGTGGCCCCGGCCAGCACAGGTCTGCGAGGGGAGGGCTCGGAGCAGGGCGCTGCCTTTACCGTGTCCCTGCAGGGACGGCTCGGCCACAATGGTCAGAATCTGAAATTAAGCTGCACGTGGTTCGACGCCTTCATTGTCATGTGAAAATCGGGTTCTTTAACAGGAACGCTGTGTTCAGAGAGAGTTGGTCGGGGAAACAGGTGCGTTTTCTGGGGATTAGATTCTTATTCATCTAATGTTCTCCAAAGTTCGGGCATTTTTGTTGAATGTTTATGGCACTAGGTAAGTTTTCTTCCTGAGCTTTTACTTAAACTGGCACAGAAATGAAAAACTGAAAGAAAAAAGAGCTTGAAGATGTAAATGGTAGTAAGTGCAAAATTTAGTATTATTGTTCTCAACGTACTTTTTTATTTTTCAGTTCCCTTTATTGTTTCAGAAGCAATGCCATGTAATATAGAGAAGGGATGAGTATTTTTGGAGAATAATTCTGAGAAGTAATAGGCATACTTGAAATCACGCTGGCACAAATCAGATGTTAAAGCAAAAAGTTACCGTTTTTAAATTGTACTATTAAATGGGTAACTTTATGTGTAATAAATATTCACTTTTAACGTTAGGTGCCAGTGTAACCTATACTAATGTGAAATGGAATAATTTTTATGGCTCTCTAAAGGAATCTATAAAGGAGTCATAAATATTACCGTAAAACTTTTAAAAAGTGTTTTTATGGGACTGAAAATTGAAAACTTCCTAATAGAGAAATTTTCTTAAATGAGAAATGAGGTAAGTTGATCATAGAGACCTCAAACTGTAATATATCCTGCAGAAATCCTGAACAAGCAGTAACTCTGTAAGATAATGTTATATGATGAACAAAAACCAAGGGTTTTTTAACAAGCTTTCCAAAAGGTAGCAGGAAGGAAAAGAGGGTTACCCTAAAATTCCTCCCGAGAGGTATTTCTGTATTTACTTATAATATATTTTTATTGATTTCAGAGAGGAAGAGAGGGAGAGAGAGAAACATCAATGATGAGAGAGAATCATGGATGGGCTGCCTCCTGCACACCCCCTACTAGGGATCGAGCCCCCAACCCGGGCATGTGCCCTGCCCGAGAATCGAACTGTGACCTCCTGGTTCATAGGTTGATGCTCAACCCCTGAGCCACGCCGGCCGGGCTTTCTCTTCTTTTAAATAGGTGACCTGGTGAGCGTCTGCGTGTGGTGCGGGTGGCAGAGCACTGTGTACATGTGAGAGGACCCGGTCCTCCCTCTAGCATTGCTCCCTTGCTGTGCTACCTTGGCCAAACAACTTAACCTCTCTGAGCCTCGGTTTTCTCCTTTCTAATGAGAGAGGGTGAGCGGGTCAAATGTATCTCCGATTCCTTTTCAGGGTTGGGATATAGGGGAAGGGTTCTGGGGTGATTGACAGACTGCTTGCCATCTCGGATGTGGGGTGCAGGTGAAGGGCATGGGTCCTGCAGTTGTAGTTCTGGGAGAGCTGTGCGCACTGCAGCTTTTCTCTACCATCCGTCTGGACATGGGTGCCCAGGGGCCCCCGTGAGGCCTCCTGCGGGGGGAGAATCACGGTCGGTTCCTGTGCGGGGTGCAGGGCCTGGTGGCCCAGACCCCAGGTGAAGGCTTTGGTCAAACAGCCCCCAAGGGAGAGAGGCCAACTTTTCTGGAATTCTTCTAGCTTGGTGGTTTTTTTAAATATATTTTTATTGATTTTAGAGAAGAAGAGAGAGTGAGATAGAGAAGCATCAATGCTGAGAGATTATCATTGACTAGCTGCCTCCTGCACGGCCCCTAGTGGGGATCAAGCCCACAACCCGGGCGTGTGCCCTGATGGGAATCGAACCCTGACCTCCTGGTTCCTAGGTCGATGCTCAACCATGGAGCCACGCCGGCCGGGCTGGCTTGTTTTGTTGTGAACTCCCAGGGGACCCTTTGCGTTCTAACACACGCTGGATGCATACGTTCCAGATACTGTCTTCCTCCCCACGGAGGCCGGGACAGATGTGGAGTGAGTGCGTGGGGGCTCGGACCCTCCGCAGGAGCGGGCCAGCTGGACGCCGGAGGCCTTGCCCGTGTCCCTAACGTGGGGCTGCGGATGGGTATCTGCCCTTCCAGGGCCTTTGACCTTCAAGCACCTCGGGACGTCCCTGTACAGCGGCCTCCTGAGTCGAGGTGCCTTACGAGTAAGCGGTTCCTCAGTCAGTGGCCCTGACGCTGTCCCTTCTCTGACACAGAGCCATCACGCTGGAGAATCAGCTGGTGATCCTGGCGGCGACCGCCGGTGACGCGGGGGCGTACTACGTGCAGGCCGTCAACGAGAGGAACGGCGAGAACAGGACCAGCCCGCCCATCCACCTGAGCGTAGCCCGTGAGTGCCGAGCCCCGGGGTCCTTCGGAAACGGGTTCAATGAACAGCCGCCGTCCGTCCGTGGGGCACTCGTTCTGCTGGGGGTCTCCTGCCAGGGCCGTGTGGTGGTTTGACACGGACCGAGGTCCATGGCTGCTTTCTTTGGCGTGTTAGACAGGAACTGAGAATGTACCTCGAAATTCTAAACGCGAGGTCTTGTTTGTTTGGAGGGTGTACACGTACGTTGGCTTTCGTGCACTGTTCACGGGGACCGTCTCCAGCAACAAAACTCCTTTGGCTTACAGGAACTGAATCGGTGAATCCTATTGGAGCCTAGATTAGGCACAGGTTATGTGCTTCTCACTTAATAATAAAACCCTTGAGAAAATATTTATATGAATGTAATTATGATCAAATTAGCAGCATTTCTTAAGCATCATCAGCTGATCATTTTTTGTACCTGATGTAACTGAACCGGGTAGAGAATACACACACATCACAGTTACGTGTTCAGCTTCCGTGAGCACATGTTCGTGTGAGGAAGCCGAGTTCAAATGCTTGGCCTCTGAAAGGCTCCAGAAGTCCTGCTACAAGAGGGTGTTGCTGGAGAAGGGGAGTGACCACCCGCCAGCACCCTGAACCAGGAGATAGGAGCGTGGGCGGGGGGGCGGGGCATGGCCAGGTGTTCGCAGCGCAAGGCTGCTCAGGGTGGCATGCAGGGGTGGTGCTGTTGAGAAAATGCAGCCAGGAAAGGGCCGTGGCGCATTGCAAACTATTGCGGTCACGTCGTCGAGGAGCGGATGGAATGGACCTGTCTGCCCTCACGGTCTCGTCTTTCTCAAAAGCACCGTGAAGGGATGGCTCTCTGGAAGGGTGTTTCGCACATGGGACAGGATCGGTGTTCGCTTCCTGTGGTCCTTGAGGGTCACGTGGCTTCCAGGAGAGTTTCCTGAGGGGCCGCTGGTGGCAGACCCTGGGGCAGTGCCTGTGTTCCTGGCAGGGCTCCTGGTGGACGGATCCCTCGAAGGACTGAGTCCGACCTCCAGGCAGGGACTGAGCTCGGCCTTTTCAGTGCACGCGGGCTCTGTCCCGGGCGGAGCGCAGGTCCCAGGCCAGGCCGTGCCGTGCACTGCGATGGAAAGGACCCTCCATAGTAGCAACGGGGGTGATTTATCACGGCTTTTCCAATATTGATCAGAAAGGGTGGAAATTGCATTATCACTTAGATTGTAATTACTTTAATGATTTTCAAGTTTTACCATTATCCTGTCCAGCAAATCGCATTCAGCACTAAATGGGAATACGCATACCAGGGCAGTAATAGATCAGATTGGCGGGATTTGGAGTCAGAACCAAGGGCGTTGGCCTCGGTCTGTGAGAACGCACCAACACTCCGGTGACACGGGGCGGACGTGGCCAAGTTCGGAGGCCGCCGCGCCCAGGCGCCCCCGACGCCTGCTCTCCCGAGGCCGGCCGGGCAGGTTGCCATGCGAACACGGTGCCGTGCGGTGGATAATTGGAATATGCAAATTTTTTCAGTAATTTCAGTTTCTACTCCAACCAAGAAGTATATTGGGAGCAGCTCATAAATATTATAATTAACTCCCTTGCATTTCATTCCCTGGCGTGTTTTTATCTTCTCACTGGCCCCAGGTAGGACGTGTAGGAAGGGACACATAAGGAGGTGGAAGGTACGGACGAACTTAGGTCCCATCTTAGGGGAACACCTCCACTTCGGTGCCTCTGCTCCTGAGCCGGCGGGGAACCTGTGAGGAGGAAGGAGCTGAGGAAACGGCCTCACTGTCATCCTTCGGAGAACTGCCTGTGGGCATACGGGACTCAGCAATGACGCATTCCCGCTGGAAGTTCTGTTTTGAAAACCTCTGAGGTTCAGAAGTCTTGAAGCGTTGGCAGAAAACCCCAAACCATGTCATGTTCCCTTCCCGCGAGGCGAGGGCTCTCCCAGCGCGGCTGCAGGTGGGCCCTGGCCACCAGGGTCCCCGGGGCCAGAGACACAGAGGGCCCCCCGCCCCCCAGGTTTGCCACGAGCTCCGTCTCCTCCGGCTGCTCACATTGCTGGTAGGTGCGGGGCGTGCTGCGGGCTCAGCGATCCTTGCTTCCGAGGGGGGCGACAGAAAGAGCCACCAAACAAGATGGATGACTACTTAAAACTCGCCGGCCAGCATTTCTGAAGAATCCGAAGACATCTCAGCCGGTTCCCATTTAACGAAGATAAATCGCCCTCGGCCTCGGGAGATGGAAGTAGGGAACCGGGCTGTGGTGGCCTGAGCGGGGCTGTGACGTCCTGGAAGTGAAATTCCTGGGGGGTTGTCTGTAATTAATGTAAACGTGGCCTGCCGTGGCCCCTCCTCTTTCCTGTCACAGGGACTCCCCGTCCCCTGCAGGGGCGGCCCGCGTGGAAGTGGGGTAGCTCCCACGGCCCCGCAAGGTGTCGGGCCCCTCATGAGTGATGGGCTGTCCCCGAGCTGCAGGAGGAAATCCCGCACGTGGCCCAGCACCCATGAACTGCAGAGCTCAGCACCCCACCCTGCTTAGCTGCTGAGTATTCTGGCTGCACTCGAAGCTGATGGGAAGGAAGCGCAAGATAAAGAGGATTTAGATAAAAATAAATAGTTTTCATTTATTTATTTATATTTTATTGATTTCATAGAGAAAGGAAGAGGGGGCCAGAGATAAGATCACTGATGGGAGAGAATCATGGATCGGCTGCCTCCTGCACGTCCCCTACTGGGGATGGGGCCCCCAACCCAGGCATGTGCCCTGACCGGGAATCGAACCCTGACCTGCTGGTTCACGGGTCGGTGCTCAACCCCCGAGGCACGCCGGGCAAGTTTTTAAACACGTGACAGTGAGACATGAGACGCTGACTATTTAAAACCCGCCCGCCAGCATTTCCGAAGAAGAACCCAAAGATATTCCGGGCAGTTGTCGCTTAGACCCGCCTGCTGCTCTGTGGGCGTGGCATAGGCCGCGGTGCCCGAGCAGCCCCTCCGCGCCTGGAGAAGATGAGGCCGGCGGGTCCGCGCGGGAAGCAGGCACCTTGGGGACACGCCCTTCTCCCACCCCAGGACAGCTGGGCCTCCTGGCCTTCTCCCGGTCCGGGCACATGCCTGGGTTGGGGGCTCCATCTCTAGTAGGGGACGTGCGGGAGGCGGATGATCCGTGATTCTCTCTCATCCGTGATCTTATCTCTGGGCCTGTGCCGGGAGCCGCCAGTGTTAGGGGCACAGAGGGGAGGGACCTGGGAATGTCGCCTGAATTTGTCACGCTGGCTCCCCGCTCAGAGGCACCGGAAGGAGGACACTGGGCCGGACTCGGCTGCCCAGGCGCTTCCACCCCGAGGTGGAGCCCAAGGAGCGTCCTGCACCCGCCACCTGTCCTCGGCTCGGCTTGGAGGCTCCACATGGAGACCTGGCGGGTCGGGGCTTCCGAGCTGAACCCACAGTGAGCGAGTTTCTTCCGGAGAAAAGAACGAGGGCAGAGCGAGGCGCCGCGGAGAGCCCGCTCGGTTGATCAGTTACTGTTTAAATGCCGCATCCCCCGGGCGCTCGCGGCTCTGACCCGATATCCAAAATGTCCGGGAATGAGTCTCCGAGGACGACGCTGAGATTGAAACCAAAGCCTGCCTCTGCCTCCCTGTTGTCGCCCCTTCGTTCAATGTCTCCCCTCAAACAGCGCCCGCGATGGCTCTCCTTCCCACGGCCCTCCTCCATCCTGAAGACACTTAGCACGGGTGTCCTCCGGGTGCCCGTGTGCGCAGCCCCGTGTGCGCGGGGTGGGAGGGGATCGGAGGACGAGGTCTGGGAGAGGGCGCACCGGTGCGCCCGGGCGGAGTCTGGCTCACTCTGTGCCTCTCACGCCCCGCGTGGCAGGTCCCCAGAGCCGGCGGCGGGTTTGGAACATCCCTGAACACCAGTAGGGACAGCGTCCGTGTATCGCGACCGAGCGACCGGTGTGAATCCAGCTCTGGCTTCAGGGACTGTGTGGGCCTCGCCTACCAAGACGGGCGGAGACAGAACAGGGAGGGTACCTGCGTGGGGCGCTGGGCCTAACACCCAGCCGACCGGCTGCGGGCGCTCCGGCCCGGCCCCCCGGGCGGGTCACAGACAGAACCAAGTCCAGGCTGCGCCTCCCCGGCCGCGAGCCTCACGCATCGCCCCCCTCCCCCCCCCCCCCCCCCCCCCGCACACGCAGTTCTGTGCACGCTGCAGCGTGTGGTCACCGCACGGGCGAGGGGGGCGACGTCCCAGCATCTCCCGCATCTCGGTGCTCATGGCTGTTCACTCCTTCGTTACTCAGGTCCCGTCTCGGGGCGCGTGTAAGCTTAGGGAATGGAAATGGGGGTTTCACTCGGTCCTCCTAGTGATGTTGCGTTTGGGGCAAATTCTAAGGCCCCGTTTCCGGAGGCTTGTGGTCCTGGTCACGCGGCTATGATGAGCACGTGCCGGGGACCGCCTGCTGCCGGCCGCCTGCGCCCGCGGTGCCTCTGCACAGCTCATGTCTGCGGTTCCCTGGAACACGTCCTAGCCCGCCCTCTGCTCTGCGGGCGCGCTTAGTCAGCGCTGAGTACCCGGGTGCACGCACCCACCTTCCAGGCAGAGGGCGCCATGGCCCGTGGGGGGTTCTGAGAGCAAACAGACACACAAAGGCGCCCTGTGCCCCCCGCCCCCGCCCCGAAAGGAGCGCTTGGAGATCAGCCGTGTGCACCCGTGTTGGCGTGGCCACCTCCTGACACCCCGATCTCCATAGCAACGGCCAAGATTAGAGTTCTTCTTGGGGCTTTAGTTCAAATCATAAATAAAAACGCCCCCTAGCGATGCGTTTCTCCAAGCCGAGAGCAGAGGCCTTGCTGCCCATGAACCTATTGAAGAAACCACAGGACTGGTAGGCGGGACTTGGGGAGTCAAGCCCAGGTGGGTGGGACCCCTGGCCCCTGGTTTCTCCCGTGAAAAAGGAGCAGCGTCTGTCCCGAAGCCGGTCAGTGTGTGTCTGCGTGAGGGGAGCCCAGGGCAGCTGGCCTGGGGGAGGGAGTGTGCCCACTGGGCCCCCTCCCCTTGGACAGGAAGCTCTGGGATCCCCCACACCCAGACCTCAGACCTCAGCTGTGGATCAGGGAGCGCGTCTGCCTGATGCCAGGACGGGTCCCGGCGGACAGCGTGCGGTCGGTGCGGAGGCGCGTGCAGGGCAGGCTCCCACCTGTGCAGCCGCGGAGGGGTGCTGAGGACGCCCGCCCCGAGCACAGGCTGCACAGCACTCCCCGGGGGGCGTCACGCCAAGCTGCCACGCGTGACCACCGGTGGTGTGTTACCGGCACTAACGCATTAGACACGTGCGGGCCATTCTGTGGGAGGCGGGCGGCCGGCGGGTTCACCAGACCGACCTGCCGGTACCGCCCCGCCTGCCGGGTGCTCTGCGGCAGGTTTGGAACAGGGAGCAGGTTTGGAACAGGGAGCAGGTTTGGAACAGGGAGCAGGCCCCGCCCGGGGCCAGGCAGCCGGGGGAGTCACTCCCAGGCAGAGCTGCCCTCGATTCCGTACTCGAACCACCAGTGCCTTGACTTCTCAGCCGCGTGTGGTCGTGTAGGGGCACGGATTAGCGTTTGGGGGCGAGCTGCCTCATCCGCCTTCACAACCCGCCACGCAGCTTCACTGTACTGATCGCTCCGGACCACGCCTGCCCCCGCCCCCTGTTCGACATCCCCATCTAAATAGGACACCGGAAACACGGCGTCTTTCGACTGTGGCATACGAGGCCTGGGACTACCAGCCCGTGGGCAAACTACGGCCCGCGGGCCGGATCCAGCCCATTCGGCTGTTCTATCCAGCCCGCGGAGCCGAAAGAGCAAAGGGTTCTCTTGCTCTCCCCTCCGCTCCTTTACTTTGAATTTATATTAGTTCACACAAACACTCCATCCATGCTTTTGTTCCGGCCCTCCGGTCCAGTTTAAGAACCCATGGTGGCCCTCGAGTCAAAAAGTTTGCCCACCCCTGGACTAGACAGAGCCCCAGGGACTGTTACCTTGGACTCGGGGGTCTGATTTCCTGACCTTGGCCAGCGGCCACTCCTGACTTCAACTAACCGAGAACGGGGGCCCTTCCAGTGTGGCCGTCGTATGCCAACATCACATTTCAGTTTCTATTGAGAGCGACTCAGCACTGTCACCCACCACGCAGGAAGGATCGTCCCAGCGCTGAACACTCCATGTAACTCTCCTCCAAGGGTTTGTCACTTCCTGTCACTTAACGGATGCGCAGAGAGGCCGTTTGGGGCGCAAGGAGTCCTTTGGGGCGCAGAGAGGCCGTTTGGGGTGCAGAGAGGTCGTTTGGGGCGCAGAGAGGCCTTTGGGGCTCAGAGAGGCCGTTTGGGGCGCAGAGAGGCCGTTTGGGGTGCAGAGAGGCCGTTTGGGGCGCAGAGAGGCCGTTTGGGGTGCAGAGAGGTCGTTTGGGGCGCAGAGAGGCCTTTGGGGCTCAGAGAGGCCGTTTGGGGCGCAGAGAGGCCGTTTGGGCGCAGACGGCCCTGGAGATTGGGTTTCCCTGCCATCGCGATGTGAGCTCTGCGTCCAGCGTGCCACAGCCTCCTGGCCTGGGCCGAGCCGAGGCCACAGCACCAGCCGCTCGTGGTAATGTTATATTGTAAGTCAGCAAGCTAAAGAGAGGGCACCTTAATCGATCAATTCGTAAGCTGAATTTTGGAGCCTTTATTATGCCAGGGGTCTCAGAGGAGCTGTCTCTCAAAGTCTGAACAAAGCAACGTAGAGGAAGTTTTCCCTGTATACCCTCCCGGTTTCTTTGTCTCCCAAATATGGGAGACGTCCGGACACTTCTCGGGCTTTACAGAGAGCCCTGTGTGCTGGGAAGGGGGCAGTGAGACCACATCTCAAGGCCTGGCCTGGCGCCAGCCCTGAGAACCCCGTCTGGGGGCCGGGCACCGTCCGTGGTTTACGGCAGGGGCCCTCAAACTTTTTAAACAGGGGCCAGTTCACTGTCCCTCAGACCGTGGGAGGGCCGGACTATAGTTTAAAAAAAAAAAACTATGAACAAATTCCTATGCGCACTGCGGGCCCGGGATGCGTCGGCTGCTAAGCAGGACAGGCAGCGGCACCCGGCGGGCCAGATAAATGTCCTCGGCGGGCTGCATGTGGCCCGCGGGCCATAGGACCCCTGGTTTACGGCCTCTCTAAAATGGAAGCGGCTCTCAAGTAAACAGGCCTTGCAGGACCGGACCATGGAGAGGGGGCAGTGACTAGACTACAGGCTAATAAGAATGTATGTACATTGGGTTATTTGCACAGATTCAGATTGCCAGCCCTCCCCCCCCCAAAAAAAATGTCTTATCTCCCCATTATTCGAGCAAGCGTGCTTACAGAAGTGAGAAATAGCAGGGTTACTTACCTGGTCTAGTTACTTCCTGGAATTAGCAGAACAAAGGACCGTCTGTATTTATAGGAAATTTCAAACAGCAGTTTTTCCCAGCATGGAGGTGATGGGGGCAAGGATGGAGCGCCTCTACCTCAATAAACATCGTTTTCTTAGAAAAACAGCGTTTTCTCCGCCGTGGAGCCCACGTGCGGCTCAGGGGCAGTTCTCTGCCGTTCGCCGCTCCGGTGCTTTCTGGGCTAAGCCCTGCCACACCCCCTCTTCCCAGCGTTCTCCTTCCTTTTGCCGACGGATCCCTGTTCCGGGGCTGCCGCCTGCATTGCAACGTGGTCCTCTGGCGGCCGCTCTGCGCAGGCGCCCTCCGGTCGGCCGGACGGTCTGAGCCCGTCCCGGAGACGATGCCCGGGCTCCGGCGGCCGCACAGCGGGCGTGCACGCGGAGGCCTTCCCGGCGGGCGAGGCTGTGAAAGAGCCGGCGGAAGGTCAGTCATGAACGTGTCCGTTACGCCAAAGGCCGCCAGCTCCTCTGAGGCCACGGCCGGCTCCAGAGCGAGGCCCCCCCCCCCACTTTGTCCGGAGCACGTGGGGCTGAGCGGTGGGATGGAATTCACATCAGAAAGAGCAGGAGCGCGATGGGGCTTCCGAGGGACGCTCCTGCGCGTCCTGGTCAGCGGCTCCTCGCCGTCTCCCCGAGGGTCCTGTGATCCGGGCGGTGACTCCGCCTGCACCTCACACCCCGCGTCCCCCTCGGGGACGTCCTCCCGGCAGAGTCAGCTCCGACCCCGAGCCCCGTGCGGCCCTGAACTCGGCCGCGCAGGTCATCGCGGGCGTGAGAAGCCGCTGCGGCGGTGGCTGCTTGCTGCTGGCCGGGGACGGCTGGTGTGGCTTTCTCAGGCGGGTTCCCCCGAGTCTGCTCGCACAGGCTTACGGAATGAATCCTGGGGCTGGGGGCCGGGGGCCCTCTGGGCCGTGGTTGTCGGCCTGCGTGACCGTGTGCGGGGTCTGAGGGCCGTCCTGCGTGGGCTTCCTGAGAGCAGGACGCACAGAGACCCAGGAGCACAGGAACGCGGGGAAACGCTGTCTTTTTGTTGTTGATTCTCACCCGAGATATTTTCCCATTGGTTTTCAGAGAGAGTAGAAGGCGGGGGGGGCAGAGAGAGAGAAACATCGACTGGTTGCCTCCTGCATGCACCCCAACCAGGGCAGGGATGGAGCCTGCAACCAAGATACATATCCTTGACCAGAATTGAACCCAGGACCCTTCAGTCCGAGGGCAGACGCTCTATCCACTGAGCCACACCAGCCAGGGCGGGAGTGAAACTCTGGCAAGAACAACAGTGTCCCGTGGCCCCCCTGTGGACATAGGAGTAGGAGCTGGAACTGGGGGAGAGCTAGGCGGTGCTGGCGACCCATCGGGCTGGCCCACGGCACCTGTCACGTGTGTGCTGGTTGGGCCTGTCATGGATCTGCTGCGGGTGGTCCATCCCGGATAGAGCCCCACACTGGGCGGCGCCTTCACCAACACAGTGCTGCTCACGCCATCGTCCCGCAGCAACAGGTCCATGGATTGAGACGGGGCCGAGGCCCCAATGGTCTGCATCGGGGGGAAGGTTTCCGGCTCGCTCTCCTGTGCTCTGACCCCCCGACCTCCTTAGGCCCAGCTAGCCAGAGGGCTCACCGGCGAGACCACACGTGGA
Organism: Plecotus auritus; assembly: GCF_963455305.1. Taxonomy (NCBI): domain Eukaryota; kingdom Metazoa; phylum Chordata; class Mammalia; order Chiroptera; family Vespertilionidae; genus Plecotus; species Plecotus auritus. The sequence goes on from NC_137773.1 coordinate 2,014,922, forward strand.
GACCGCCTGCTCGCCGGGCCTCTCAGCACTGAAGCGCTTCCTCCTGCCCTTAGCACAGCCGTGGGCAAACTACGGCCCGCGGGCCGGATCCGGCTGTTCTATCCGGTTCTCTTGCTCTCCCCTCCGCTCCTTTACTTTGAATTTATATTAGTTCACACAAACACTCCATCCATGCTTTTGTTCTGGCCCTCCGGTCCAGTTTAAGAACCCATTGTGGCCCTCGAGTCAAAAAGTTTGCCCACCCCTGGCTTAGCATCTGCGAGAGAACTCCTCCTGAATGAAGAAAACCGTCTCAAAAAACGGCGCAGCCCGTTACCGTCGGAAAGACCTGTCCGCTGCACAGGCAGGACCTGAGCCTCTCGTGTACTTAGTCGGAGCGTGAAGGAGTGATAGCAGGTGTGTTTTGATGGACACAAGGCGGGCTCTAATTTCTTGCCCCCTGTGCCAGCATGAAGGTCAGTGGGCCGGGTTCCCCCCTAACCTGCACCCGTGGGGCCGATACCGGCCACTGTCCCGCTGGTTCTGCTCCCGTTGGCTGGTGTCCTGCCATGTTGGCCACAGACTGCTTTGACTATCGCCCCAGCCTGGGAGAACGCTGAGTAAACTTCCTGTCCCTGCCTTCTGGCCCCCCCACACACCCCTGTGCACGTCCCCGCACGGGTCTATCTGGAAGCAGCGGCCCGAGGGCCACAGTGGGGTTTCGGGTGGCCTTAGAGTCCATCTGTCTCACTTGTCCCAAGGTGTGCCGGTTATCTCATTAAGCGATGCACTTCCAAGAAAAGTTTACTTCTATGTTCAATATTTGCAGCAACGTATGTTGGACTGATTATTAATTATAATAATAACTAGAGGCCTGGTGCATGAAAACTCATGCACTGGAGGGGGGGTACCTCAGCCCAGCCTGCCCCCTCTCCCAGTCCAGGAGCCCTCAGGGGCGGGAGGCAACCCGGCGATCAGGGGAAGACGATGCCCCATCACACCTCTGCTGCTGCCACTGCCAGCAGCGCAAGCCTTGGCCGGCCCTGGTTACCTGAGCCTTGGCCGGCCCTGGTTACCTGAGCCTCGGGCGGCCCTGGGCGGCTGGGCAGCTGCCATCTGAGGCTTGGCTGCGCCTCGGGCCGGCCCTGGGTGGCTTGGGGGCTAAGGGGACTGGGAGACTCCGGAGGCAGGAGTACAGAGCAGCCGGGCCCGCCTGGGGGCAGTCCCAGCCTTGCTGCATGCCTGCCACCCTGGCAGGGCTAAGGGGACCACCATCTTTGAGGGTGGGGCAGTCAATTAGCATATTCCCTCCTTATTGGCTGTCGGCGCCACAATCTTTGCGATGGTGTGAGGGTCAATTAGCATATTCCCTCTTTATTACGATAATGTAGACTCAACCCAGAATTTTTTTAACATTTAGAGTTTTAGGATCACAGGAATTTGAAAAAAAATAATGAAATATCTGTCCTTTCTTGTAGAGCGAAGTAGTAACAGTGATGAAAGACTTTCGAGGATAATGTATGTTGCAGTAAATAAAATTCTGCACGTGGGTTGCAGGAGGAAAAGGAATAAAGTCAATTATCCAGGAATTACAAAGGAGATTTTTATAGGAATGACAGTGGGTAACAAATGGTACCTAAGTCCCTTCGGATGCATTTAAAAGAGCGATCTAAAGTTTTGTTTAAAATACACTAGAAATTAAAAGTAAGTATTGAAATGCAGGCTTAAAATACATGAGGGGTATATAGTTTTCAGAATTGTTTTATGGGCGACAAGAGACAAAAATACATAAAGACCACGTGTGTGAGAGGGGGGTACGCTGAGTGGGGAAAGGCAGTAGGACGGGGGGGGGGGCAGGGAGAGGGGAGCCCTCACCCGCCCTGCCGGGCGCTGGGACGGGCACAGGGAGGTCGGGCCCACCAAGGGCCAACCCCGCACAGGTTGAAAAAGGCTGGGCCAGCATGTGTAACGAGTCTTAGGAGCAGTGACAGAGCAGAATAAAGGGAACGTGGGACGCTGTATCACCCGCCGCCCAGGACGTGTCAAAAGCACCAGGTGACTGTCACGTGTAGACGCGGCTCAGTTTAGAGCGTGCTCCCTGCTCCGGCGACGTCACCGCGGGAGCTCATCAGGGGGCCGGCTTCGATTCTCAGCACAGGACAGGGAGGGGAGCGGGGTCTCGGGCCCCTGGGTGACTGGCTCCCGGTGGGGTTCAGGGACCACAGCGACAGCATCACCTGGACCGACCACAGACTCTCTGGGCGTGGGGCCCAGGAATCGGCTGCAGCAAGTCGGGGTGACTGGTGCTCATCACACTGAGGGGAGAGGGGGGTGCTCCACGGGGCCTCGTCCAGCCCTGGGCTCCTGGGCCTCGAGGACACGCGAGGAGTTTAACACCTGCCGCCAGGTGAGCGGGAGGGAGCCGCCGCCGAGACTTCCCTCCCAAGCCTCCTGGCCCCAGGCCCGGGCACCCCTTCTGCCGTGGCCCTCGTGCCCGCCGGGTTCTGCAGGCCTGGCGGGCAGCACCTCACTTTCCCTCGGCCGCAGGCCACTCCCGGGCAGTCCAGAGGCAGTCCGTTTGGGGGAAGGGTCGGGTCAGGAGTGGGTGTCCAGTCAATCCTGATCTGGGTGCGCCCTCCCCAGCAGCTCCATCTTGGGCCCAGCAGCCCTGGTGGTGCCCGAGGACCTGGCAGAGGAGACTCCAGGTCGGTGCCACCCTGTGGGACAGGGGTGGGCAAACTTTATGACTCGAGGGCCACCATGGGTTCTTAAACTGGACCGGAGGGCTGGAACAAAAGCACGGATGGAGTGTTTGTGTGAACTAATACAAATTCAAAGTAAAGGAGCGGAGGGGAGAGCAAGAGAACCCTCCACTCTTTCGGCTCCGCAGGCCGGATAGAACAGCCGAACGGGCCAGATCCGGCCCGCGGGCCGTAGTTTGCCCACGGCTGCTGTGGGAGGTCGGGGCCTGCAGCCAGACCGTGCCCTCTGCCATGGGGAGCGGCCCATCATTTGAGAAGGACACATCTTGCTCCCCCGGGTTTCAGGGCCCGCGTCGGCCCTGAGCTCCGAGCGCCCAGGCCCCAGGCCCCCCGCGGGCCAGGGACGGTGACTGACCGGGCCACGAGGCGGTCCGGTAGCGGTGGCACACGGAGGCCAAGCCGGACAGAGAGGCAGGAGTACGTTCCAGGAAAGGCAGGGCTCCCTGCACCCTCCTCTGCTCCGACCCCCTCCTCCCTCTCAGGGACACAGCCTGTTGGGTGGGGGGGGGGGGCAGGGCCTGCAGCTCCCCTCCGCTTCGTAGCAGAACTCTGCCCCGCGCCCCTGTCGCTCCGTGTCCGGCCCGCTCCGGCTCCGACCGTCCTCTGGGACCACAGAGGGACATGATTTATTAACTTTGTCTCTGGCTGTTTTTTGAAAAGAGCTTTCATTGTGGAGAAGAAATTGTTGACATTTTCTCACCTGCAGAATCGGCCTGGGCTCTCTCTTCTCCGAATTAACTAAAGTCCATCGGTTTGCAGCCGGCAGTGCCCCCCCATTAGTTTTAATTCACTGTTCGGCGCGTCCGGTCTTTTATTCATGGTGCTTTTGATGAAAATTAATTAGTTTCTCTTCGCGCTGAGACGGTGTTATCGCGGGCACTCAGACATTGCTCCACAAAGGCCTTCTTCTGGGCTGGCGCGGCCCCGAGCCTGGCGCCTCGAGAGACCCCACCCCCTGCATGAAGCCGGGCGGGGAGCTGGGCCTCAGTTTCCCCTTGTGAAAGGAGGGCCTTGAGCCAGGTCTTATGAGCCCAACAAAACTAAGCAGACTTTTGGAGAATAGATACACGAAGGACGTACACAAGGGCTCACATACGTGTTGTGCTGATGAAACACTTCCTTAGCCCAGGAGGGAGCACTAATCAAATCCCAACTGTGCAGGCCGAGGGAAAGGGGGCCGCTCACAGGGATGGGGGGAGAGGGAAGGGGGAGTGGACTCAGGCCCCAGGTGCACCCCAGACTCATTCCTGAGACCCAGGGTACCCTGGGTGTGCTAGCCTGGAGGGGACCCTGGGGTCTGCTAGCCTCGGGGGGACCCTGGGGTCTGTTAGCCTGTGTGGGGCTGGGGTCTGCTAGCCTGGGGGGCCCTGGAGTCTGGCAGCCTGGGGGACCCTGGGGTCTGGCAGCCTGGGGGGCCCTGGGTCTGGCAGCCTGGGGGGCCCTGGGTCTGCTAGCCTGGGGGGACCTGGGTCTGGCAGCCTGGGGGGCCCTGGGTCTGCTAGCCTGGGGGGGCTGAAGGAGCTCAGGCCGTCTCTCCATCTGGTACCGAAGGCTCGTGTTCACCGGGTCGGCCCTCAGGATCCGGCTCGGGGCGGCCTGCCCCTCACTTCCGAAGGAGGAGAGGGCAGTGGAGGAAGGGACGTGGGGGCCCCTGGAGGTCAGGGGCATCTTAGGCAGAGTGTTCCAGGAGGGAGGATGGAAGGTGAGGATCCAGAAATGGGGTCCCTTCACACGGCCCAAGCTCGGAGCGTCGCTGAGGCCGCCTCCCGCGGGGGCGCAGGGGCGCTGGGCGAGGCCACCGGGTCCGCTGCGGGGCCGCCTGCGTCCCTCGCCCACCACCTCCACCCCAACTGAGCAAACCCTGAAGCCTGGGTCGCCCTCCCCGCCCCAGGTGGCTCCGATGCCCCCATGCCCGAAATCACGTCCTGGGCTCCTCTGTGCCGGCCCGTGCTCACCACACAGCGGTCCGTGCGCGCCCGCCGGCCCAGGTCTGAGCTCCTCCAGACGGCCCCTCCCTCTGACCTTGACTCCGTAGGTCAGGCACGGGGCCCAGTGCAGAGCTGGGAACGGAATTGATCGTCTCAGAGGCCAAGAAATTAAACTTCCTGGGTATTTGTGGGAAAATTGGCTTATTAGCCCATGAAAGACCATTCTGAGGAAATTTATTTAAACAGTTTGATGTTCTATTCAATTGATTAAAAGGGTAATTTTGGACTTCAGAGAATACCGCACAAGGAGATTACGAATTTGGAAGGTCTTTTGAACCTGATACTGACGAGTGAATTTCAATTTGGAGCAGGACGCGGCCGCCCCTCTGATGGATGCTTCTGACAGCGGAGCGTCCGGTAATGGATGGGTTGGCGGTGATGGCGGCCATTACCTAAATTACAGCCCCCGCCGGGCCGCGGATCATTTGTTTCTCTTCTTGTTGTACCTCTCTCTGTAACTTTCAAAAAATCATAAATGATCTTTTCCAAACGCTGTCCCGGAGCCCACAGGGCGACGCTCCACGGAAAAGCCGCCGGACCCTTGTTCCGGAGCCCGCGCCGGGCCCGGGGACAGGGCCGCTCTAAGGAGAGCGCGGACGCTCAGAGTCAGCTGTCCTTGCCCAGTGGGCAGGCCCGCGGCCGAGTGGGGATGCCTGGGTGCTGTGGGGCCGGGGAGAATTGGGAGGGCGTGTCCCACACCGCTGGCCGGCCACCATGGAAGCCAGGGGGAGAGGCAGCCCGCAGGGCGGAGCAGCGCCACCCGGGGACTGGCCACCGCCTTCGAGTCTGGCCGCACGGCTGGCGAGGCCGCGGCCGTAGGAGCTCCTGCTTCCCCTCGGGCCCCAGGCCTCGTCACCCTGCCCCAAGGAGCTTGTCCCCCGTCAGATCAATGCAGGGCCAGCGTGTGCGCCAGCGCCGGAACACAGGCAGGGACGTTCGCTTCAATTACTATTGTCTTATTTCATTATTAGTTATTAAGTACGGTGACACTTATTGTCTTCATCCATTAGTTATGCTATTGTTTTATTAGTAGTAAAAATAAGACACTTTTCCCTGGCCGGAGTGGCTCAGTGGTTGAGTGTCAACCTAGGAACCAGGAGGTCACGGTTCGATTCCCGGTCAGGGCACGTGCCGGGGTTATGGGCCAGCTGCCCAGTGTGGGGCGTGCAGGAGGCAGCCCATCAGTGATCCTCTCTCATCACTGATGTTTCTCTCTCTCTCTCTCCTCCTTCCTCTCTGAAATTAGAAAAAAACATATTTTAAGAAGAAAAAGAAATATAAAGCTTTTTATAAAATTTCTAAAACTTCAGTTCTTGATCAAACCCGATGAACCAACTGAAAAAAAACCCCCATGTGGGCATTATCAGTAACTCAGAATTATACAGTACATGTTGGAAACTTCACTTGTTAGAGTGAAAATTACCATTTTATTAAAATGCATTTAGAGCTTGTTAAAGGCGGGCGGCCGCGCTGTCTACCGGGAATAATGAGCTTTGGGAAGACAATGCCTCTCCTGAAGATAGGAGATCGCCTTTTTTATTAATGGAATAACTTGGCGATATTACCATTTTAATGAAGGAATTATTCTATTTTCATATTTATTAAGAAACTGATATTTAATTTCTACTTCATGTTCACAATGTTATAAGTGCTTAACACATTTTAAATCTCAATTAAAACTCAGGTATGCTCCCATTTCCATAAAGCTGGCAGCGTAGTATGAGTCTGTGTGTTCTGTGTCACCCGTGCTCCCTGTAATGGAGCCACATTTTTAAAATACTGATCCCAAGGGAATCGTGATTGAGATAAGTAACGTCTGGGACGTGAGAACTTGCGATCATACAGGTGTTGTGAGGATGTGTACTTTTTTAAAATATATTTTATTGATGTCAGAGAGGAAGGGAGAGGGAGAGAGAGAGAGAGAAACATCCATGATGAGAGAGAACCATGGATTGGCTGCCTCCTGCACGCCCCCTACTGGGGATGGAGCCCACAACCCGGGCATGTGCCCTGACTGGGAATCGAACCCTGACCTCCTGGTTCCTAGGTCAATGCTCAGCCCCTGAGCCACACCAGCTGGGCAAGGATGTGTGCTTTTCAAAAGAGCCCCATCCGCGAGGTGAGTTCTGCGGCCAGCGGGCAGCACGGTGTGTGGGTTACAGGGGGGCCGGGCTCACACCGTCCGCCAGGCTGACTCCCTCCTAGGCAGCCACTGTGAGCGAGAAACGGCCTCTGGAGAAGGACTGGGTGTTGAAGCAAAAGGGCTAGACAGCTCCCAACACCCCTGGAGGGAGAGAAAGGAGACCTCAGTGTGTGGTGACGGAGCGGCATCTAGACACCAAGTGGGCCCTGGCATGGTTTGACAATAAGAGGGAATGTGCTCCTAGTAGGAACCCCGTGTTGGACGTGCGTTTGCAACTCGTCCACGCGGCCGCTGCGCTGGGATGCGTGGGGCTGACGCCGAGTCCTGTCGCTGCGCTGAGATGCGTGGGGCTGACGCTGAGTCGCGGATGCGTGTGGCTGACACTGAGCCGCTGCCGCTGCGCTGAGATGCGTGGGGCTGACGCCGAGTCGCTGTCGCTGCGCTGAGATGCGTGTGGCTGACGCCGAGTGGGTCCGGTGGGCGGAGGGCGGCGCTGGCTGGGTCCTGGGCTGCAGGCTGCTCTCCACACAGCACCCTGTGGCCAACCACACGGGAGGGCTCCCCACGGCGGTGCCCGGTCCCTCGCGGCCATGCGCTGTGTGCGGGGTGGCTCTGCCCTGTTTTTTCGGGGAGGACGTAAGCCAGCTGACGTTAGATTCCAGAGGTTCTGGCTGATGTGCTGGAGAAGCCGAGAGAACGGGCCGGCCCGGAGTGCCCGGTGGGTCCGAGGGGCAGCGCGCTGCGGAGACGCGGTCCGGGCTGCGGCTGACGCTGTCACCCTCCGCCCTGCATGTTGTCTGTCCTGAAAAGGGTGGGAGAGGTGCCGTTTGTTTAACAGATTTCTTTCTTGAAATTGACTTTTAAGATACACCATGGAAGGAAAGAGAAACAAGTTTCTCTCGTCTTTAAAGACCGTGGGCCTGGTCATGGCGGTCGCCGCCCAGAGTCTGTGAGAACCAGCCCTGGGGGGCCGACTGCCGACTGGCGCACTGACCGGTCCTGCTGCGTCCCCATGGCTTCACCCCACACCCCCTCCCCGCGGCTGGAAGGTGACCCTCGCGGCTGCTTGGCGTTTTCCTGCGCCTCGCTGCACGGTCCGGAGAGGGAGTCACCGTGAGCACGCCCTCCCTGCGCCTTAGGTTGGCATGGCGCGTGCGCCCTGGCTCCGGCGGACCTTTTGGGGGGGGGGGGCCCGGCATGGGCGGTCAGCCACAGCGCCCGGGATGTGCTCACGCGCGCCATGCTCACCGTCGGTTCCACGCCGATCGGCATGTACATGTAAACAAAACCGTGCACGCCTTCGAGGTGTCGGTGCAGGGAAGACCTTGTTAAGAAACAAAAACGGAAAACCTCTGTGTACCGAGGGCCCTATAAACCGGGGAGACAGCCTGGGGGAGCGTCGCTGCGGCTCAGTGGACGTACAGAGCCGCTCCTGGAGGTCATCGTGTGAGAAACGGGCGCCTCGGGGGGAAATGCGGGCCTCGCACGGCGGGCAGGGGAAGGAGCATGCGTGCGTACTGCCGGTCACACAAAATGGGGCACGCTCGCTCTCCATCTAGGACAGTGGTCGGCAAACTCATTCGTCAACAGAGCCAAATATCAACAGTACAACGATTGAAATTTCTTTGGAGAGCCAAGTTTTTTAAAACTTAAACTTCTTCTAACGCCACTTCTTCAAAATAGACTCGCCCAGGCCGTGGTATTTTGTGGAAGAACCACACTCAAGGGGCCAAAGAGCCGCATGTGGCTCTCGAGCCGCAGTTTGCCGACCACTGATCTAGGACATCCACGTTAACGCGAAATACACATTTCCACCCACAAAGCGCCGAACGTTGGAAAGTGTGGTAGCGCCCAGCGTTGACAGGGCATCTGTGGAGCGCTGCTAGCTGACGTGCACGTGAAAGCAGGCGTTTGGGGCAGCCAGGTGACGTCTGTGAGAAGGATTCCCGCCCTCTCACCCTGCGCCCAGGGCTCTGAGAAGGAGCTGCCCGGGGTCAGGGTCGAGCCCGCCCAGAGGAGGGGTTTGTGCTGGGGCCACGGGAAACGGCCCTGTCGTTGCTGAGCGGTGACCGGCCGCGCTGTGTGTCCAGCACGTGGCCCCGTGCAGGGGGACCAGCGTCCTTCCCGCTGGCCTGCAAGTCATGTCTTTGGCTGTGTAGACACATCCACTCGTCGTCTCCTCCGCTGTCTCTGCACGGTCCAGCGTCTCCCGCGTGCGCGCGCAGGAGGGTGGTGATCACCACCAGGCGTTCGGGGTTCGGGGTGCTTGTGTGCTTCACACCAAGGAGTTTTAGTTGAACCCCTGCTGCTTGGTGCCACGGAGGAGAAATGGATTCCTTCATTTGAACACAGATGGGCGAGCACGAGACTCCTCTCGCCCCTGGAGACGGGAACGCCTGCTAACTTGTGCTCATTGGAAACGGCGCCCGGGGACTCGGGCCTGACACTCCTTTAGAAGACGCCTTTGCGGGCCTGATGATCACAGAGATCGACTCGGAAGACATTCCGGATCAATTAAGGCTTTCATCAGCACGGCAGCCAGCTTCCCGGGCCCGTGGACTTAATTTTACCGCCTCCCATCGGTGCAAAGCTCGGCTGGATAAAGAACAATTACGGGAGGTCGTTATCCGCCCTGATTACTGAGTTCGGGAGCTTGTCTGCCTGTCCCCGGGCGGGGCTGTCCTGTGGGGAACACAGTCCCGTGGCGGCTGGCACTGGGCCCTCCCCGGCCACAGGGCGCCCTGGCGAAGGCCGACGGGAGAGGCGGACCAGCGTCCGGAGACCAGCGTCCGGCCTGACGCGGCAGCTCAAGCCGAGGCTCCTGGCTCTTCTTCCGGGTCAGCACTTTGAGAGCGAGTCTCCCGCTCCTCGCTGATGGCCGCGGGAGGTCCCCGCACGCACGGCTCTCCGCCCGCAGCCCCTGCGCTCTGACGGCGCTCCCTGTGGGCCAGCTCTGGGCCCGGCTGCGGAGGAGAAGCACGGGGCGGGCAGCCTGTGCTGTGATGTGGTGACCGCATGTATCTTTGGGGAACACAGTGGCTTTTTCATACATTTCTATTGATTTCAGAGAGGAGCGGAGAGAGGCTCGGGTGGCTACGGGGATGTGGTGGGAGACACTGAGCGCGGGGGACCCGCCTCGGGGGCGACACACACACACACTCACCTGTTCCTGACCCTTCCCGGGGATGGCGGGTCCCCGGCCCCGCCCAGAATGTGTGGGCCACAGCCTGCCCGGGACAGAGGCTGAGCTCTGCTGTGTGGGGGCCAGGGCGAGGGGGTGGGGACCGGCGGGAGGACCTCGTCCCCGCGGAGGAGGTGGAGTGTGGCCCCACTGGGCGTGGGAGCTGGTTGCCCAGAGAGCCGGTGACCGCAGGTCCACAGCTCGCGGCTCGGGCCCAGCGTCGTGGCGTGGCCGTGGGTCCCTGAGGGGACCCGGGAGAGGGACGCGGCCTGGCCTCCTTCCTGTCCTCCTGCCAATGACCGCGGACGGGCCGGACGCTGGGGCGCGGGCCGGTGGCAGGAGTGGGTGTCGGTCTCTCTCCCGGGGCTGATGGAAAGGCTCCTTTTCAAGTGACGACGCAGGAACCGAGGGGCATTGGAACGCGAGTTGGGGACGCGTCTCGTGTCGTGTCCTGACTCAGGCGTTGGCCTCGGCAGCCTGAGGAAGGAGCTCGGACGCGCGGAGCTCCTTCGACGCCGGCGCAGAACAGGGCCCCTCGATTGAAAGCACACGCCCCACGCACGCTGAGGAATTAGAATTTGATTATTTGCATCAGGGCGTCTAAAAACGCAGCTCCTTTTTGACTAAAACATTTTTTTAAAACGTTGCTTTTGGATCTCCGGGCTGTTTTCCAGCTTTGAGAGAGTGGGGTGTACGCCCGACTTTTCTGCAGGACAACAGCGTGCTCCAGCTCGGCCCTCGCCGGTGGCTCTGCGTGGGGCTCCGCGCGTGGCGCGCTCCGTTCCCTTCATGGGAGAGATTTCCTGGCGGCCCTCACTTCTCCCAGATCTCCCAGATCTCCCAGAGCTCCCAGATCTCCCAGATCTCCCAGATCTCCCAGAGCTCCCAGATCTCCCAGATCTCCCAGATCTCCCAGAGCTCCCAGATCTCCCAGATCTCCCAGATCTCCCAGATCTCCCAGAGCTCCCAGATCTCCCAGAGCTCCCAGATCTCCCAGATCTCCCAGATCTCCCAGAGCTCCCAGAGCTCCCAGATCTCCCAGATCTCCCAGAGCTCCCAGAGCTCCCAGATCTCCCAGAGCTCCCAGATCTCCCAGATCTCCCAGAGCTCCCAGAGCTCCCAGAGCTCCCAGATCTCCCAGATCTCCCAGAGCTCCCAGAGCTCCCAGATCTCCCAGATCTCCCAGATCTCCCAGATCTCCCAGATCTCCCAGAGCTCCCAGAGCTCCCAGAGCTCCCAGATCTCCCAGAGCTCCCAGAGCTCCCAGAGCTCCCAGATCTCCCAGATCTCCCAGATCTCCCAGATCTCCCAGAGCTCCCAGAGACGGTCAGAGCTCACGGTCACAGAGACCCTCTCACAGACCGGGCGTGTGGCTGGGGAGTCACTGGGGCGTGGACATTTAGCAGGATGTTAGTCCTGCACAGTGAGTTGCCATGATGACGGATTGCCCGAAATTGATGGGTCCGCCTTACAAATTGAAAGAAAATGTAATCAAGTAACCTGCCATTACCCACCAGCAACATTATCATTTACTGCGTATTAATGAACAATAAACAAACCTGTCACCAATCATCGATTCTGAAAAACGTGCTGCCCAGTCGATTCCGGTGGCTGGCGGGATCCGAGCGCGGGTTTGCCGCAGGCAGCGCCCTGACGCCCGCAGACCCGCCACGTGACGAGATCAGCGTGTGCCGGGAGCTGCCTCTGCCGCCTCTGAGCCGGCTCACGGCGGAGACGGCTGTTCCCAACGCGCTGCCTTTGCTGCAGACGTGATGTGCAGGGGCGTTCCATAAAGCGGGGCCCAGGGACGTCCCCCCGCGGGCAGCGTGAGCCGCCGCGGCCAGACCCTGGCCTTCCATCGGGACTCCTCCGCCCGTGGCTCCGCGCTGTACTCGGTCGTGATAAACTCCAGACGCGCAGCCTCACTTCCGACGTCAGCTACGCTGTTCTGGGCTGTTTCTTCAGAAACGAGGGCACCCGAGTCCCGTGTGCCACAGCCTGTGGCTTCTTCTCCCTAACAGAAGCCCAGCGCAGCCCTGGCCGGTGCGGCCCAGTGGATAGAGCGCCGGCCTGTGGACTGAAAGGTCCCAGGTTTCATTCCGGTCAAGGGCACGCACCTTGGTGGCGGGCTCCATCCCAGGCCCTGGTCGGGGCTCATGTGGGAGGCAGCCAGTCGACGTGTCTCTCTCGCATCGATGTGTCTCTCTCTCTGTCTCTCCCCCTCGCCTCCACTCTCTCTAAGAATCAACGGGAAAATAGCCTCGGGGGATGGTTAACAACAACAAAATGTCAGATGCCAGCATCCTGGTAACCTGCACCCGCAGGCGTGTGTCCTGCACCCACAGGCGTGAGGCCGGGAGCTGCTGTCTGCAGAAAGGCGTTTCCTTCGGCCCCACTTTCCACTGCGGCACCAGGAACAGCTCCGCCTTGTTTTTTCCTTTCTCTGTGGTGTTTCCCCCGAGATCCCGAGCTGCAGAGCTGGCGGTTCTGCGTGCGAAGTGTAGGCTCCTCTGTGCCCTGCTGCGGGCAGCACCGCCGGGGGAGGGAGGCTGACTGACGCTCGCACTGGGGGGGGCAGGGCTGGTTGTGCAGAGTCCGGGTGGGGTTCTGCTCGGCTCCAGGGCATAGTCCGTGGGAGCCGGCTCCTCACAGGCGTGGAGACGAGCCGTGGGCCTCCATGGCCCTAACCCAGTGGTCGGCAAACTCCTTAGTCCACAGAGCCCAATATCAACAGGACAACGACTGAAATTTCTTTGGAGAGCCAAATTTTTTAAACTTAAACTTCTTCTAACGCCACTTCTTCAACATAGACTCGCCCAGGCCGTGGTATTTTGTGGAAGAGCCACACTCAAGGGGCCAAAGAGCCGCATGTGGCTCGCGAGCCGCAGTTTGCCGACCATGGCCCTAAGGTTTCCATCCGGGAGCTGGGCCCAGGGGAGGGGGGTGTGGCTGGGAGTCAGTCACTCCCCAACGCCCTGCCCGTTCGCATCCGTAACCCCCGCCCCCCCCACGCTCAGCACCCGGTGCCCACGGGCAGCCCCATTTTCCTTGCAAATGAGGACGCGTACGCACACCATGTTTAACTCTGAAATGTCAGGCGGTGGGTTCCTTTGTTCCCAGGGGATAGAAAAGGAAACGCGGGTGAAGTCGTGTAGTTAAAAAGAAGTGCCATCTGATGCTTACGGTTCCCTGAGTGCCACCGCGCCGACACCTGGGGCCTTATCCAGGAGCAACCCCCGGAGGGTGCTGTCAGAGGTCCGTGTCAGGGGGGCGCGGTCATGTGTCACGTGAGCAAAGCGACAGAGGCCTTTAAAAGGCCTGTTTCTCCCCACAGAGCCGTGGGCAGCCTCAGGGAAGTTCCCGTGACGCGGTCCAGTGCGTTCTTGCGGGCTCGGCAAAGACGTTGCCGTGTGGGGCCAGGTGTGCGGGAGTCTTGGCGCCGTGAAGCTCAGCTCCCTCGTGCTAGAAATCCGTCCGGCCGTGTCGCGCACTCGCCACTTCTCCTAGCTGTGCAGTGGGTGCCCCTTGAACAGAGGCAGCCCCCCCATGCGCCAGTTTCCCGGGGAAGGTGGGGGACAGCGCTCAACAGCATGGAACTGGTCTACTGAGTGAGCAGGACTTAGAAGAGTCTAATGACAAACAGCCTTTATTCTAGTCCAGGGGTCCTCAAACTTCTTAAACAGGGGGCCAGTTCACTGTCCCTCAGACCGTTGGAGGGCCGGACTATAGTTTAAAAAAAAAACTATGAACAAATTCCCATGCGCACTGCGGGCCCGGGACGCGTCGGCTGCTAAGCAGGACAGGCAGCGGCACCCGGCGGGCCGGATCAATGTCCTCGGCGGGCCGCATGTGGCCCGCGGGCCGTAGTTTGAGGACGCCTGTGTCTCTCACGGTCATTTCCACACACTGTCCTGAGACTCGCCTCCCCCGAGCCCTCAGGGCAAGCCTCCAGCAGGTGCCAGTTACCGTTTTTAACAAGAGAAGTAAACTTTCATTTTAAATAAATGTAGATGTTCAGAAGGTTTGCCTAAGGAGTCTGGAGAGGTCTGTATACCCTTCATCCGGTTTCCCATTACGTTAATACAGCCACCGCTTATCTACCAAAACCAGGGCTTCGCTTGGTGCTCGCCAGGAACTGACACGAAGCACATTCAGACAGGACCCGCTTCTCCCCTAGCGCCCTTCTGTCGCCGTGCACCCAGCGGCTGTGGTGCATTTTGCGACCATGATGCATTTAGCGACCGTGATGCATTTAGCGACTGTGATGCATTTAGCGACCGTGATGCATTTAGCTAACACGATGCATTTAGCGACCGTGATGCATTTAGCCACCGTGATACATTTAGCCACCGTGATGCATTTAGCCACCGTGATGCATTTAGCCACCGTGCTGCATTTAGTGACCATGATGCATTTAGTGACCGTGATGCATTTAGTGACCATGCCACCTTTGTCTTCTCCGGCCTGTGATGGTGTCTTGCTTTTTCCGTCCTCACGATCTTGACACTTGGGAAGGGTACCATGGTTTCTTTCCTGAATACAGGGTGGACTTTAACACACAGACTCTGCGTGTTTTGTTAGGTTAATACACGTGTATGGCATGTGTTTTTGTTTTGTTTGGCTAACATCTACCCTGTGCTAATGAAAGAAATCACAGACCTATATATACATGGAAAGGTGCACCATATTCATGGATTGGAAGATCAATGCTGTAAAGATGCCAGATTCTCTCCAACCTGATCTACAGATTCAGTTCAGTACCAACCGAATAACCTCTACAAATACCTGACCATTATGGTAAAAACTCAGTAAGTGAGAAATTGAAGGTAACTTTCTTTCTTTTTTTAAATATATTTTATTGGTTTTTTTTACAGAGAGGAAGGGATAGGGATAGAGAGTTAGAAACATCGATGAGACAGAAACATCAATCGGCTGCCTCCTGACACCTCCTACTAGGGATGTGCCCACAACCAAGGTACATGCCCCTGACTGGCATCGAACCCGGGACCCTTGAGTCCATAGGCCGATGCTCTATCCACTGAGCCAAACCGGTTAGGGCTGAAGGTAACTTTCTTAACCAAACATAAAACATCCACAAAAAACCTACAGCTGATACCATCCTTAAAAATGAAAAACTGAGGACTTTCCTCTCAAGATCATAAACAAGGAAGAACGTTTTCCCTCACCACTCCTAGTCAACATCCTGTTCGGTTCTAACTCGTACAAGGCGAGAAAAAGAAGTAATGTCGATTGTAAATGAAGAAATAGTGACAGATGAAATGACTCTTTAGGTAGAAAACCTTAAATCTATTTAAAAGCTCCTAGAACTAACCAGTGAGCTTAGCAAGATGGCAAGATACAAGGTCAATATATACACACACGTGTGTGTGAGAGAGAGAGCGAGAGAGAGAGTCTTTATTTTTCTTTCACTCTTTAAGTTTTCCCTGGGTAATGAATTCTGTATTGATTTTTTTTTTTCAACAATGGAGGTCTTTCCATCGTCTTCTTGCTTGCATGGTTTCTGACAAGAACTGTGTTGTATTTCTTATCTTGCTCCTTTATCGGTGATGTGTCTTCCCCGCTCTGATTTCCTTCAAGATTTTTTTCTTCTTCTTCAGTGTTCAGTAGTTTGAATATGTTTAGATGTGAGATTTTATGGATTAAAAAAGAATTAAAGAATTCTGCTTGATGTTCTCTGAGTTTCTTAGATCTGTGGTTTGGCGTCTCTCACTAATTTTGGGGAAATGTTGGCCATTATTTCTTCCACCATTCCTTCTGTCTACTCTCTTTTCCTTCTGCTTGTAGAATTCCATGTCTGTGTATGTTGAACTGTTTGATATTCAACAGTTCTTGAATGCTCTATTCTGTTTTATTTACTTTTTTTTTTTTTTTTTGGCATTTTCTCTCTCTTCAAATTCCATAGTGTTTTCTTTCCGTTGTACTTATGATCCCATCAGAGGTAATCTTCCTCTCAATACTGTGTGTTTTTTTTTCATTTCTATCACTTCGCTTCAGTTCTTCCTTATAGTTTCCTATCTGTGTGAAATTACCTATCTGACCTTGTATGTTATCTACCTTTGCCATTCGTATTTAATTATTAACCATAATTAATTTAAATTCCTTATCTGAGCATTCCAACATCCATATCATTTCCGAGTCTGCTTCTGATGATGGTTTTATCTCTTCGTGAAGTTTATGTGTGTGTGTTTTCTTTTGCTTTATTGTATGCCTCATAATTTTTTGCTGAAAGCAAGATATGTCCTAGATGGTCGATACGGAGGGAAATACTCTTTGTGCTTGGAGATAAGCATGCCTTCTCTCCCGCTAGGCCTTTCATATGAAGGTTTGTGTTAATTTCGTCAGGGGCTGGGCTGGGCTCCGAGTTCGCTGTTGCTATGGTTGGCCTCCTTCCGCTGGGGGTTTCAGATGCCTGTAGTGATAGCTTGTGCTTATGATGGGGGGTAATTTTCCAGAGGGTTTTTCTTCTCCCCCTTGTCTACTTCCGCTTGTCTTAGAGTACCCCAGCGCGTCTGTGGCTCTTCTCTGTGCCTTGCTCCCCAGATGGAGTCTGTCTCTTGCAGCTCCCCAAGCTGTATGCCCCGGTCCTTTCTACTCATGGCTGCTCCGTGTCAGATAGAGTGCGGGCACAGATGGCGTTCTCCTATGTGCTGATTGAGCCCCACGCAGGCACACCCTGAACCTGAGCCTCAGGCTGTTCGTGCTCCATCTCTGCATGTCCCGGTGGCCTCCCTCCCACCCTGCCCCCCGCTGCTTCCCCTCCCTGCTCCCCCACCTACCGTACCAGGAATACCCCGTCGGATTCCGCAGGGCCTTCGTGCCTCAGTTTTGTTGCTCTTTCGCCTGCACATTGAGGCTCTGCTCCTCGGCGGACTTAGGGGGACAGGGCCACACAGGATCTCGGTAGCGACTGCTGGTCCCTCTCCCGGCGGCAGTGATTTCCACCAGTGCCTTCGGGCTACGCTGTTGTCCATGTCTCTGCAGATGAAGGGCTTTGTTCCGTGGGGGTTAAAAGAGATGGTTCTGGGCAAAGTCTCGGCATTGGCCGCTGTTGGCCCAAAGCAGCCAGGACGCTGGCGGCGGCGGCTTTCTTAGGGTCCCCGCTGGCCTTCCCTCTGACACCTGGTAGGTTTCTTGGGGAGAAGCTTCACAGCCTGCGGCCCCTTTGATGCCCACGCCATCCGGCAGCACGCACGCGCGCGGCCCACGCCGGGCCTTCGGCGGTTCATGACGACTCCCAGCTGGCTCCTCCCGTGGCTTCGAACCCACGGGGTGTCTGCTCCAGGTGAGCCAGTGCCGGGCCCCGTTTCCCCAGGGGGTGCCTGTCTCCTTCTCCGCTTTGGGCTAATGGCTCAGCCGGCAGCCTCAGTTCTCTGGCGGGTTCCAGAAAAGCCAGGGGTGTGCTCCTGTCCGATGCTCGGCGTGTGGTGACAGTTCCACATGTTGGAGTTGAAACCAGACTTCACTGTAATTAATTTCTGCTATTTACCTTCCAAGTCAATCTCAGGAAAACAAACAGCCCTTCCCTGCCCTCCACACCCAGATAGTTCCAGTTCAGAAATTAAACTGTTGGTGAAACAGAGGAGCGGCTCCCAAAGCCAGCTGTCCCCCTCCTTCCAGGCCCGGCTGAGCGGCGTTGGTGGCAGGAGGGAGGCGGCGGGGGGGAGGTGGCGGGAGGGACTGTAGCGGGAGGGAGGCGGCTGGCCTCCCGCTTCCCACGGCCGCCTCCGCGCTCTCCCCGCCGTGGTCCCCTGGAGCCTCGTGGCTGGCAGGGCAGGGACCGGGAAGGAGAGGGTGACCGGAGGTTGGGTGTGGGAGTAAAGAAGGCTGCTCCTACCTGGCTCGCCCTTCCTTGAACTGGCCCAGGTGTTCAAAGGAGACATTCTCTTGGGAGAGCCCGGGACGCATTCATGCTGGGGCGTCTCACCTCCAGGCCCCGTGGTGTGGAAGCACCCTGCGTCTTCTCCGCCCGCAGGGCCCGCGTCCCGGTGCTGAGCCCCTGGGGATCAGGGCTTATGCTTCCGGCCTCTGTCTTCCCTCGCTTCCCAGGCAGTCCCCTTGGGCAGGGACTACGTGCCCCATTGGCTCTTCCACGACCCCTTGGACACGTGCCCCTTTGCAGCCCTGTGGCCCGAGGCGGGCGGACAGGGCCGTCCCGGCGGCAGGGCCTCTCCTGCAGGCACGTCAGCCCGTCCCTTGGCCTTGGATGACTCTGGAGCAGGGGTGGGCAAACTTTTTGACTCGAGGGCCACCATGGGTTCTTAAACTGGACCGGAGGGCCGGAACAAAAGCATGGATGGAGTGTTTGTGTGAACTAATATAAATTCAAAGTAAAGGAGCGGAGGGGAGAGCAAGAGAACCGGATAGAACAGCTGGAACCGGCCCGCGGGCCGTAGTTTGCCCACGGCTGCTCTGGAGTGAGTTGGACGCCGTCTTCTGTTTCCTCCCAAACTGCCAGGGACACGGATCCAAACGGCAAGGCCCTCCTGAGCCCTTGCCCTCGGCCTGGGTGAGCTGGGGGGACACCCATCCTGACAGCTCCCTCCAACATGTGTCTCTCCATCTCCGTCTCTCCTCTTGGTGCTGGTTCCCCGCGTCCTTCCGGCAGGGAATTTGTGATCCGCTGAAAGTTGCAGAACACGTTTTGAGATCCCCGGTTGCCAGTCCCGTGTGAGGCTCTGGCCCTGCGGAACGTGAAGAGATCGCCCCGGAAATGTCTTGGAATCGCAATAGGGACACAAACAGGAAGAAGCCTTAGCGCCGCCTCACCAGCACCTTCCCTGTTCGAGCGCGAAGGTGCTTCCGTGACCAGCGTGGGACAGCGCTCTCTCTGCTTACGGTTTGCAGTTTAAAACGGGACGAGGTGGATGGCCACGGAGAGCTCATAACATTCCAACGCACTTCAAGACTAAGATGTTGAAGACGACATTTCCGGTTCGGAAAGTCAAAAGACATTGCTGTCGTGGATCTGAAGTGGCCAAAGGCAAGGTTTTGGGGGGAGGGACATAGACACTTACGGTGTGTTTGCACAGCGGCCCTTTCGATCAGATGGGGGACCACGCTTTCCTGTGGAGTCCTTCTCATTGAGGCGGGAGAGGGAGGAGGGCCGGACTCACCAGACCTCAGTGTGAGCAGCTCTCAGCCCTGCTCAGTGCTCCTAGAACCATTTTGGGGGGGGGCTGGAATACCTTCTCCTGCTGACGGGGATCTTCTCCTTAAACGTGTGCTGCCTCGTTCTCTTTGTAAAGCAGACTGACTTGATGGGGAAGTGGCCCTGTCCGCTGCCCTCGCGCATCGATCTTCCATACAAATCTTCGCGCCTGAGGCAGTGTGCTCCGCGCTGCGAGGGCAGTGAAGATCCAGCCTCAGAATCAGAGGCCTGGATTTAAATTCTTGCCAGGAACACAGACCTCATCGATCAGGAGCTCCGCCATCGATCAGAATGAATGTCGACTGATCAGCATGGCCCCGTGACCCGCCCCTCCCCCAGAGAGCCCCTCACCCCCGGCTATTTTGGCCTCCAGCGCGGACACCATCCCTCCTGATGCTCTCCGTGCTCCCTGGTGGGGAAGCACTCTTTATCTGCCAGAGACACAGTGAGGATTCGCCGGGTACAGTGGGCCTTGCGCACAGTAGGGCCTCGCGCACAGTAGGGCCTCAGGGAAGGTGGCTGCTATTAGCACGTGGGTAGATGCCAGGCCTCAGAGCGGAGGGGCCTGCCTTCGCGCGTGTGGTCAGCGTGCCTCCAGGAGCTCATGCGGTCGGGCCGGTGGGTTGATTAGAGCGTGTAACGGAGACATCTCTCTTTTCCAGCTACAAATCCTCTGGTGATTTCTCCCTTTGAACTGTTGTTGATAAAAGTATGAAGTAAGGGAATACAGGAAAACGTACGAAAAAGGCACGTCAAGTCACCTGCAATCCTGTCATACAGAGTGAAGCGCCATCAACTGTCAAAATGTATACGCTTGCCGAAACCGGTTTGGCTCAGTGGATAGAGCATTGGCCTGCGGACTGAAAGGTCCCGGGTTCGATTCCGGTCAAGGGCATGTACCTTGGTTGCGGGCACATCCCCAGTGGGAGGTGTGCAGGAGGCAGCTGATCGATGTTTCTCTCTCATCGATGTTTCTAGCTCTCTATCCCTCTCCCTTCCTCTCTGTGAAATATCAATAAAATCTATTTAAAAAAAAAATGTATACGCTTGCACACCTTGTTCGGGGACGATAGGCAGATGTGTGCAAGCATGGCGTCCCACTGAATACAGCCCTGTAAAGCCTCCCTGCCACCTGACTGCCCCTCACAGCATGTTTCCATGTTAGTAAACAGCCATCATAGGGTGCCACTCCATGATTTTCCAAATCCAATGAATTCGGAGTAATGTCCACCAGTGGACACTCGGATTGCTTCCAGGGAGCGGCCTTCGACGTGTCTCTTTTCAGACATCCATCATTGTTTTCTAAGGAAGCGATCCGGGAAGGGACTTGCTGGACAGAGCGAATGCACATTGTAGATGATGAAATCTACCACCCCATTCGCTTGGGAAGAGCGGCGAAGTTATTCCCCCATTAAAGCCCCTCTAAAGTCCAGAGCTCCGCACTTAGGAGTTTCAGAATAAAATAAAAGATTTCTATACTCTCTGATAGGGAGAGCGTTTTCTCCCTCAAATCAAATAGTATCTTTTTTCTTTTTCTTTTTTTTTAATTTCAGAGAGGAAGGAGAGGGAGAGAGAAATAGAAACATCCACGATGAGAGAGAATCATCGGTCGGCTGCCTCCTGCATGCCCCACACTGGGGATCGAGCCCACAATCTGGGCGTGTGCCCCGACTGGGAATGGAACTGTGACCCCTGAGCCACGCCAGCCAGGCAAATAGTATCTTTTTTAAATGTCTTCTTCTTAAGGGTAAAAAGTCTATTATTTTAAAAATTAAAGCTTTAAACAACACACCGAGTCCTTTTGTCATGGCAGCTGTTCAAGCTGTGTCTCAGAGCCACGGCGGGGGCTGCGATGCGGTGAGCAGCGGGGGCTGAGGCGGAGGCGGAGGCGGGGGAGGGAGCCCGCCGGCACTGCTCATGGAAACAGTCCCACTGTTAAGCCCCGGGGAAGCATTTCTCTCCCCACGTCGGGGCCACGCTGTGACACTGAATTTTTTTAATGGAAGTGCCACACACACACGGTCAAGTATAGAAACCTCAGGGGAATGAATGATCACAAAGTAAACACACCTGTGTCATGGCCACCCAGGTCAGGATCAAAAAAACCTGTGTTGAAAGTTTCTAATACAGATGATC
Source organism: Plecotus auritus (assembly GCF_963455305.1). Classification (NCBI taxonomy): domain Eukaryota; kingdom Metazoa; phylum Chordata; class Mammalia; order Chiroptera; family Vespertilionidae; genus Plecotus; species Plecotus auritus. The sequence goes on from NC_137773.1 coordinate 2,036,280, forward strand.
AAAAAGAGAGAGAGAGAGAGAGAGAGAGAGAGAGAGAGGTCACCGTGGCCACCCCTGGGCCTGCCGCTCCTACGCCGTCAGCACTGCCCCTGAGAGCCGCGTCCCCATCGCTGTCCGCGCTGTCCGCTCGGGGCAGTCTCTCCTCAGCACTGAGTGGTGACCCCGTAGTTCTCAGGGTGTCCGAGCTCTGGAAGCCTCTCCTAACGATCTTGCTCTGACAGTGAAACCAAACCAGGGAATGGCAAGGGCCAAGGGTGTGGTGGAGAGGCCCCACCGTGCGTGGGTCAGCACCAGCGGGGGTGCCGGGCGTGTGCGCTGCTGGCACTGACCTGTGATCACCAGCGACAGGTGGGGACTCAGGTCGGGCCGGCTGCCCGGGGAAGCTCACGAGGACTCGGGCGAGCCTGGAAAGCGACGCGGCGCACGGGCAGGGACACAGAGTCCCTGGCGCCGAGGCCGTAGCCCGCCTGCCCGGGCGCCATGCCCTTCGCCGGGTGCCAGGTGGCCTCAGAGTTCAGCAGGAGACATGCCGGGTCGGCCTCGCTCCGCCACGCGCTGCAGGTGCAGGATGGACGCCGGCTTTAATCTCACTGTTCAGTCGGTAGCTGCCGCGTGATCTTTCTCTTTTGTGGCTAATGTACCATTTTTCCTCTCTCTCCGCGCCGCGCAAACACCGCCCCGCCCGAAGCGCACCCCCTGCTTGTGGGAAAGTTATAGCCGGGGCTGCGCGGAGCAGCGCCCGGTGAAAGTGATTAAAACCGTGTGCAGCGCCATTAACCTCTGCCCGCCGTCACCCAGCTGATGCCGGCGCTGATGCTGTATCTGTCCTGGCAGCCGGCGTATGCTACATGCCCGCTTTTTTTTCCTGCGGCATTTTAATCACTTGAGATAAAGAGCCGGGAGAGGGAGATCGGGGCTGTATTAATCCTCTCGATGGCTTTATAATTTCCCTTGGATTCCACTGCGCATCGTAATCAAGAGAAGGAATGCCGCTCCGTCCTAGCTGCCAGGGAGGTCATCCCGGCGCCCTTGAAGGGGAGGGTGTCATTGGGGGGAGGGAGATGGATGATGCTTGATGAGGTGAACTTGCCGTACTCCGCATGAGAACAGCAGGATCCGGGATTCCAGGGTGGGCCGGCAGGCCTCCGTTTCTGGCAAAAAAAAAAAAAAAAAAAAAAAGGATTTTAAAATAGGAATTCTCTTGCCCTAACCGGTTTGGCTCAGTGGATAGAGCGTCGGCCTGCGGACTGAAGGGTCCCGGGTTCGATTCCGGTCAAGGGCATGTACCTGGGTTGCGGGCACATCCCCAGTAGGGGGCGTGCAGGAGGCAGCTGATCGATGTCTCTCTCTCATCGATGTTTCTAACTCTCTATCCCTCTCTCTTCCTCTCTGTAAAAAATCAATAAAATATAAAAAAAAATAAAATAGGAATTCTCTAAGAAATAAATGTCCCCCAGCTGGCTGGGGCTGCTGGCCAACTCCACGGAGCACTCGGAGACAGAGCTGCGGGAGGGCGCGGCAGTGGGTCAGTTCCCTGGTGCAGAGGCCGGGACCCCGGGCCTAGCCGTGGGGTCACCAGCCGCTGCAGAAGGCCAAGCAGCAGCAGGAACAGGCCCCGCGCTTGCTCCCACACTGCCCTGGAGGGCTGCCCCCATCACACCCCGAGCGCAGCAGCGCGGCCACGTTCAAAACAAGGACTGGTTCCTGGGACACGACACGCAGGCAGGGGAGAGACAGCAGCCCTTCCAGCGGGGGGCCCACAGGGGAACCCCCGGCGGCCGCCGCTCCTCCACCTGCTGCTGCTCTTCCTTGGTTTTCCCCACAACACGTCCCGGTGGAGGCGACCGAGCTGACGTGGCCTTGACGGAGAGACTACAGCAGGCAGGCTGCAGCCCTCCCCCCGCTGCCTGTGAGACTCTCCTGCACCCGGCCCTGTATCCCGGGAGAAAGGCTGGAGGAGGCCGGGAGCGCAGGCTTCGACACACACCCCGGGGGACTGAGCCACTCAGAAGGTGAGGGCACCCAGCCGTCATTCGCCCTTGAGAACGAGAGAGAGACCCCAACTCCGGAAGACAGGTCGCGGGGCTCCGTGGGGGGATTCGGACATGAGCCGCGCACAGCAGGTGGTTTCCGGTTTGTTTGGTGCCTTCAGCTGTGTCGGGGCTGCCTTCTCCTGACGGGCCCTGGGCACTCCCCCTTCGCCCGGAGGGACGAGCCGGGGGAGCCCGGCGCCCTGCTTCTGAGGGGCCCCTGCGTTAGCGGGCAGGCCTCCCAGCCTGGGGCGCCGCACAGGCTGACCTTGGGGATGGAGAGGAAGGTCAAGGCCCGTGTGACCCAATGCCCCTCACTCTCTCGGAGGCGCCTTCTCTCGGGCCGTGACCTTTTCCCCCTTTCTAACCTGACCCCGGACTCGGACCCTGTCCTTGACTCTGACCTTGGACTCACTGAGCACCCCCTTTGGATTGCGCTCGTCTGGAACTTAGGATTGCCCGCCCGGCCGGAGTGACGCGGGACTGGGCCGTCGCAGGAAGAGCGGGCGCGGGGCCTATTTGGACGGAGAGCGCCACGGGGCGGGTGTCGCCGGCTGGCGTGGAGAGGCCGCTTTTAAGGACGCAGACCCACCAGTGTCTCTGTTTGCAGAGGAACCTTGTTTCTTATGAGAGCAGCCGCGGCCGGGCCTCTGCGGGGAGCGCTTCGTTAGCATCTCGTTGGAACAGTCACGATGCACGCAGCTGCGTCTTGTGATCCGGTCCCTGCTCGCCGCGTGACGCCCCGGAGGCCGACCGCGCAGCCCCCACGCGGGCCGGACACTGCTCTGGCGCTGGCTCCCCCGGCCCAGCCTGGGTAGTGGAGCAGGCGCCCCATTTCCACACAGCCGCTCAGTGCCGGCTCCGGGCCACGCGGGTGGGATCCTCAGAGGAAGGGGGATGTAGGAGCCGCCACGGAGTCACCGCGTGACGTATGGAGCCAGAGTCCTTCCCACGGGGGCCTGCGGTGCCCCACGGGGAAAGCAGCCCCCGAGTGGCCGGTGGGCAGGGCCCCGGGAGCGTGTCCCCCAGCTCGGCCCCCGCGTTTCTGTTTCCTGCACTGAGGTTCTTCCTAAGATTCCTTTGGGGAAAACGTTTCTTACAATGGGAGAACTTGCAGAGCCTCTGCGTACAGCTCCGTGCTCAGCCTCGGAGGACTGTGCAGAGATCGGTCTCCCCGACAAGAGCCTGAGGGGACGGTGCATCTGAAAGAGATGCTTCTTCGGGTGACACCGTGAGCCTGTCATCCACCTTCTCTGCATTAATCCGGGGGGCGCATGCACATGCACATGTGTGTACACGTGTGTGTACATGTGTGTACGTGTGTGTGTGTGTGTGTGTGTGTCTGTGAAGCTCTTTGTTACCTGAGATGCCTCATTGCAAAAGTGAGCTCCAGACCTCCCCCGGGCGCAGGGGCCGGCTGTGAGGGCCGCAGGTCCTGCAGGCCTTTCCTGCCTCTGAGAGGTGGACTCCGCCAGGGGCCCGAGCCAGGAGCCTGAGTGCTCCCCTTGGCCTCGCCCAGGTCCGCCGCTGTGGCTCCCCGCCCCCGGGTCCCGCCCGCCCTCCTCTCCTTCTGCGCCGGCTCGGGCCTTCCTCCCGCGGCGTCTCCTCCGCTCCTCCGTCTCCACTGCTGCTCCGCCTCCAGCCTCTGCCCTGCGCGCAGACTCCACCTGGTCTCGGGCACAGACACGATTTGTCACCACCCTTACAAGTCACCCCAGCTGTTCCCCGGCGCGCAGTCCTCCCTCCACAGGGCGCGCCTCGCCCCCACGCGGAGGGACGCGTGCAGTTTCCGGCCCGCCCGAATGCCCTCGCCAAGGGCACCCATCCCTGTGTCCAGGCGTAAAAGGTGTCGGGTACGTTTGAACTGAACCCGCTGAGCATCTTCCCTGTGTGGTGTGTTTATTGTGGTCACCGCGCCAGGCAGCGGCCTTGGGCACGGGCCTGATCCGACTCCTCACAGCCCCCGGGCAGCGGCCTTGGGCACGGGCCTGATCCGAGTCCTCACAGCCCCGGGAAGCGGCCTTGGGCACGGGCCTGATCCGACTCCTCACAGCCCCGGGCAGCGGCCTTGGGCACGGGCCTGATCCGACTCCTCACAGCCCCCGGGCAGCGGCCTTGGGCACGGGCCTGCCCCCAGTCCTCACAGCCCCCGGGCAGCGGCCTTGGGCACAGGCCTGCCCCCAGTCCTCACAGCCCCCGGGCAGCGGCCTTGGGCACGGGCCTGATCTGACTCCTCACAGCCCCGGGCAGCAGCCTTGGGCACGGGCCTGCCCCCAGTCCTCACAGCCCCCCCCGGGCAGCGGGAGCGGTCAGCTCTGCATCCTGCAGCAGGGAACCCAGTCTCAGACTCGGCGCCTTCCTGACCTTCTCGTTGTCATTTCCCGTCCTCCCAACGAGCAGCCCGTGAGCACCTGTGAGGTGCCGCCCCTGGGTGCTGGGGACGCAGCCCCTCGCCTGGGCTGTGACTGCCTTGGCATCTGCTGTCATAGCTGTCAATACACGGCATGATGCTGCTTAATTGTTCGGTTAATCCCGGCCCGCCATTCCACGGTGCCAGCCTTCATTAGCGTAGAGCCGCCTGAGCTTCCTCTCCGCGTCCTCCCAGAGCTCACAGTCCATCATGAGAGTGACAGGTGCCAACGTCTACCAGCGCCCTCTGGAGACCAGGCCGGGACTGTGCGACGTGCACGCGTTTCGGTTTGAGTCCTCCCACCTCCACCCCGTGTTGCGTGAAACAAGGATGTCAGTGCGGGTGGCTTACTTAGGAGGCCGTTGTAGGACAGGCGTGACGTGTGACCCAGGGAAGGGAAGGCAGCGGTCAGAGGGTTATAATCAGGCCAGTGCCGTGTGGCCAGAGCTTGGTCCTTGCTGGGACTGTGGCCGGTACACGTGGGACCCCCAGGGACTGTGCCGGTGCAAGTGGGACCCCGGGGACTGGAGCCGGAGCAAGTGGGGACCCCAGGGACTGTGCCGGAGCAAGTGGGGACCCGGGGAGAGGGGTAGCAGGGTGACAGCTGGGTACAGCGAAGCCAGTCCTCCGGGGGTCTGGCCCGGAGGGTGGAGACAGAGCAGGCGGCAGCCCAGGGAGAGCTGTCAGGTGACTCCACCTGGACACTGGCCGCGGGCGGGTGGCCAGGTGGTGAGGCTGAGGGGCAGGGCGGCGCCCACGGCGTCTGCGCAGGAGGCCGCATCGCGCTCTCAGTGGGCACGTAGTGCAGCCGGAGCTGTTGCATGGCCAGTGCAGGGCCACGTGCTCCAGGCAACACGTGTAAGTCATTGGGGTTCTTTCCTCGGGAGCCCCTTCCTCCTGGGCCCCGATGTGGAACTTGAGTTCCACTCGGGGCTGCTCCGTGAGCGTGCTCCCGGCTGCTGTCTGAGTTGGGTGTCTTTTCTGCCCGCCCCCCCCCCCCCGCGCTCCCCCCACCAAAAGTGGGCTCTTGAGGCGCCGAGCCTGCTGCTCCCGGAGGGAAGAGGCTGTCTCAGCCCCTCTGAGGAAGCAGAGAGGCAAGGGCAGGTCTCTGTGGGAGTGATGGGGCTTTTTAAATATGTTTTCATGGACGTCAGAGCGGAAGGGAGAGGGAGAGAGACAGAAGCATCAGTGATGAGAGGGAATCATGGATCGGCAGCCTCCTGCACGCCCCTCACTGGGATCGCGCCCACAACCCAGACATGTGCCCTGACCGGGAATCGAACCGTGACCGCCTGGTTCATAGGTCAGCGCTCAACCCCTGAGCCACGCCGGCCGGGCTGGAGTGATGTATCGTTAATTCCGACTTTCGTCAGAAGAGCACTAGGTGCTGCCGCTGTCATGACAGCCACAGTCACAGTGTTTCAGCTCCGCGTGGGTCTCGTTCTCAGGCACGCAGCCCCTGCGTCCACGCGGTGACTCGGGTCCCATGGCTGTGGCCTGGTGGCTTCTCCATGCCCAGCTGGCCAGTCGCCGTGGCAGGTCACAGAGCGACTAGACCTCTGGGCTTTTCTCGAGGCATTCCCAAAATGATGATGCCACTTCTCGCTCCATAGGGTCCGCCCAGCTCGTCCCACGGCCCCCATTAATTACAAGTGGCTGAGACGTGGCCCCGGTGGAGGAGAGAGAATGAAGCAGTCACATGGAGGCCCACCCCCCCCTTCCCGGCGTCCCCCGACTCCGAGAGGCTGGGAGAACTCTGCCTCGGGCTGTAATGTCAGTGGCTCATTAACTCAATTCCTCAGAAATGCTCAGAGCAAGGTTGTTATTGCTAATAAGACATGTCTGCTTGGTTATGTAGCAAATACGAGAAGCCACTGTCACTCCCCGCGACGGCCGACCCGGGAGCAGACGCGCGCTCTCCATTTCAGGCGACAGTGGGCGCAGCGCCCCTCCTCTCCTGCGCGCGGCGGAGGGAGTAACCCGCGATGGAGTAGCAGCTGGAGTAGCAGCTGGGGTGACCGTCAGCGTCGTCCCCATCGCCGCTTCGAAGCCTGGAAGACACGGAAAAGTGTGCTTGGTTTATTTGAATAACCTTTCCCCCAGCCACGGCGGGGAGGCCTGCAGGTCCCGCGTCCTGCACGTTCCCCGACGCTTGGTGCGCCCCGTTTCCTCCGTCTGACCGTCTCACAGACGAACGTGACCTTGTGGGGTTCTTGGCACCTTAACACTCGGACGCAGCGTGCTTTCTGAGCGGCGAGGCAGGAGGGCGCCGGCGGGGCCGCAGCCAAGGAATGGTCGGCGCCCGGCGCTCTTCTCCCCGCGCTGGCCCGGACGCTGAGCCGGCTGCCTGGCTGAGGAGTCCTCGCTGGAGGGGAGAGTCTTCCTGCCGGCTGTCCCCACTCGGCCGTCTGGTGGCACCTGTGGCGACAATTCCTCGTTCCGCGTGAGAACGACTTGTCATCTGATCCGGGGCTGCTTTTTTTTTTTATTATTATTTAATGTATTTTTATTGATTTCAGAGAGGAAGGGAGAGAGAGAGAAACATCCATGAGGAGAGAGAATCATTGATCGGCTGCCTCCTGCACGCCCCCTACTGGGGCTCGAGCCCACAACCCGGGCATGTGCCCTTGATCGGAATCGAACCCGGACCCTTCAGTCCGCAGGCCGATGCTCTATCCACTGAGCCACACCGGCGAGGGCCGGGGCTGTTTTTAGAGCCTTGCCCACCTGGCTCTGGCCCTGGCCCTGGCCCTGGCCTCAGGGACAAATCGGCAAAGGCTTCTGAGATTTACCGAGGCTTTTTTTAAAAATATATATATATATATTTTATTAATTTTTTACAGAGAGGAAGAGAGAGGAGAGGGATAGAGAGTCAGAAACATCAATGAGAGAGAAACATCGATCAGCTGCCTCCTGCACACCTCCCACTGGGGATGTGCCCGCAACCAAGGTACATGCCCTTGACCGGAATCAAACCTGGGACCTTTCAGTCCGCAGGCCGACGCTCTATCCACTGAGCCGAACCGGTTTCGGCATTACGGAGGCTTTTGAGGACCCGAGAGAAAGTGTATCCAGTACGTCAGAGGGGTGCGCCGACGGGCGCTCCTGTGTTCGTGGCTCCCAGCGGCTCCCGGGTAACGGCTTTCTGAGCAGAGTGACCGCAGAGCCGTGGCGCTGTCGTCACAGCGAAGATGACTGTGACGCATCGTAAGCAGATGGGCCGGGGTCTGTGCCGGTCCCCTGGCTGGTCAGCACTGGGGGAAGCCGGGCCACCTTACATGGCATTGGGCGCAGGTTTGGGGGGAGGAACGCCCCTGTGGGAGGACGGTGGTTGACGGCGTGAGCTTCCGGTGCAGAAACGGCGCGTTAGCCACGTCTTCGGACTCAACCTCTTCCTGTTCTGCAGGGCGCACGGCCTTTACTTCAGGGTTTCATTTTACCCCAGAACGAGTGTGTGAGCACGTCCGCCAAGCGCAAGGACTTCGAAGAGAAACGAGGTTTGATCTTCAGTGGGCACAGTGGAAGCGAGTGCGCTGTTGTCACTGATTTGGACGGGGTGTGGGCGGCTCCCGAAGGGTCCTGGCACATCGCCAGAGTCCTTGTCGTCCTCGGGCTGGGGATTCGGACACCCGCCAGCGGCTCTCGGCGCTGAGAGGAATCGGACTAGGAGGGGGATGTGTCCGCACCGCCTCGGAGGTCCAGCCGGAAGCCCCGCCCTCGGTGGCTGCACGCGCTCAGCCCGGTTCCCCGCAGCAGGTGGGCGCCTGGGGCCCTCTAGGCCAGTGGTCCCACCATTTCTGGCCACGCCCACTTAAGCATCTCTAAATTCCTGATGGCCCCCCCACCCGTGACATAGAAGACTTATTATTCAAAAAGTGACTCCTGTTCACACGGAGGAAGCCTAAAAGGCCATGAACTAGGTCTAAACGAGCCCCCAAAGACCATGGCGTCCACGAAAGAGAGAAATAAAAGAACGAAAGGACAGCTGAAGTTGTGAGGAAGACATCACTAAGAAATTGTTAAAAAAAATAACAATATGAAGTGATATGAAAAAGCAGCAACTTTCCAGAACGTAATAGAGAACTGAAATGCATAAACACGTCACGATATACGTATATGCCGTATATGAGGCCCCTGGAACCATAAGGAATGCACAGAATTCACTGTCAATAACTCATTCTTGATTTGCCCCCCTTAACACTCCAATTGCCCCCTCGGGGGGCACGTGCCCCGCATTGGGAACCACTGCTCTGGGCGCAGCTGGGCGCACCGGCCTCGGGGCCCCGAGCGTGCACCGCCTCCCCTCTCGGGCCCTGCTTCTGGGTGCCATTTCTGCATCGTCAGCGCTCCCTGCGTGACGAACGGCCCAGCTCCCGTGGCCTCCGGAGCCGCATTCATTCCTCACGGAGGAGCCCTGCTGAGCCCGCTGCTCCTGCTTCCCGTGCCCGGAGGGGCCGCTGCCATCAGGGCTGCTCTCCCGGTGCAGGGCGGCCCAGGGCAGGCGGGACCCCACACCATTCGCAAAGCTTCTGCTCGGCAGACACACTGTGCCCGGCACCTCTGGGGAGTGACGGTAGGGACGGGGTGCGGGCAAGCAACGCTGAGCAAGTAGCACAGTCTCCCACAGAGCAGTCCCCCCGGGGAAGCCGGCAGTGAGCCATCGAGAAGGGCCAGGCTGCACTTTCACAGAGCAGGACAGAGGTGCGACATGGCCGCAGCCTGGAGGCCCCCAGGGGTCATCCAGCTGTGGGGCCATCCAGCTGTGGGGCCGTCCAGCTGTGGGGCCGTCCAGCTGTGGGGCCGTCCAGCTGTGGGACCGTCCAGCTGTGGGGCCATCCAGCTGTGGGGCCGTCCAGCTGTGGGGCCATCCAGCTGTGGGGCCGTCCAGCTGTGGGGCCATCCAGCTGTGGACCATCCAGCTGTGGGGCCATCCAGCTGTGGGGTCGTCCAGCCGTGGGGTCGTCCAGCCGTGGGGCCGTCCAGCCGTGGGGTCATCCAGCCGTGCGGCCATCCAGCTGTTCGGCCATCAGCTGTGGGGCCATCCAGCTGTGGGGCCGTCCAGCCGTGGGGCCATCCAGCCGTGCGGCCATCCAGCCATGGGGCCGTCCAGCCGTGGGGCCGTCCAGCCATGGGGCCGTCCAGCCGTGGGGCCATCCAGCTGTGGGGCCATCCAGTGGTGCCTCCGACTCAGCGAAGCAGAGGGGGCGTCTTGGGGAGCGTGCAGCCCGGGTCCGGTCCCACTGCCTACCGCCTCCCGGTGCCTTGGGCCAGCAGCTCGCCCTGTGGCTCAGGTCCGTCTGAACGTCACGAAGGGTCGGTTTCGACGGCATCCTGAGTTGACTTCGAGGACCAACCACTTCCTCAGGTGGGAACCCGCCACATTCTTAGGAGCCAGAGCCATGGCAGGAAGAGTGGTTTTGGAACCAGGCTGACTTGAGTGCTGCGGGCTTTTAATACACTTTTACTGATTTCAGAGAGGCAGGGAGAGGGAGAGAGGGGAACGTCAATGATGAGAGAGGACCACGGGCCAGCTGCCTCCTGCCCGCCCCCGCTGGGGAGGGAGCCCGCACCAGGCCTGTGCGCCGACCGGAAGGAACACAATAACCCCCGGCTCCCGGGGCTCTCGTTAGGGCATCGCTCATGCAGTCCCTGTCCTGGGAGGCTCTTCCGTTGAGTCACAGTCTGGCCCCCTCACCAGAACCTGGGCCCCAGCGGCACCTCTGTCCAGGGCAGCAAAGCAAAGCGGGGAGCTGGGGCCAGGCCGCCTGGTCCCGTGCAGCGCGCCGCAGCGGCAGGTGGCTGTGGGTGCTCGGGGCCTCTCAGGAGCCTGCTGAGAGGAGCTGCTGAGAATGCCGCGCCCCGTCCTGGTGAGAGCCGCTGAGCTGTGCGCACAGGAGCGAGGCGATCTCTCACGGCAGCCTCCACGCACCTGAGCCTGTCTCCACCCTCTGCGCCTCTGGCTCTCTCCAGGCTAAGCCGCCCCCTCTCCCGGCCCCCCCCCCTCCCGCTGCCCCCCAATGCCCTGGCAGCCTGTGGATCCCAGGTTCTCTGTGCTCGGCTCAGCTGTCTGGTCTCCTGGTGGAATCGGCCTCAGCAGCTGGCGAAGAGGCGGAGGAACAGCGAGTGAACGCGGAGTCAGAGTTCACTGTCACGGGCGACTGCCTGGAGGTCTGGAGGTCTCCGCCGCCCCTATGACACGCTCACTCGTGGCTTTACTCCTGTTTAAAGCAGGATCGATCCCCTCAGCACTGCATCCCAGACATCAGATCAACAAAGACTTTTTTTAATTTACCTTTTATTTAGCCGTAACAATACATAGTTAATGCTGCGCGGGGCACGCCACAGGAGACACGCACATTTCAGCCAAGACGCTTTTGAAAGAGACGAAGGCCTTTGGGGCCGAGCCGAGCTCGCCTGCTTCGGAGGCTTAGCAATCCCGGCTCCTGAGGAAGCAGCGTCCTCTGGAGGATGGCCAGCCTCCGTCCGCAGGGACAGCGGGGTTCTCGGAGGGAGCGCTGGGTCGCGCAGGAGCCTGGACGTGTGCCCTGCCGCCCTTTCCCGGCTGCCCTGCACCCGCTGGTCTCCCCGCGGGACACAAGACAAACCCGCGGAAGGACGGCCTGCCGGCCTCCCCGTCCGCACGCGGCCAGCCGTGTCCGTGTCCCCATCCTTCCACAGAGCTCCCACGCTTCCGTCCTGGGAGTTGGACCAGTTCTAGAAAACACGCATCATAAATAACCCTCCGAGCGCTTGAACACACTGCCGGCGGTATTAACGTCAGAGCACTCGCAGCGTGTAATTTACTTCTCCCTGCGACTTAGGTCCGAGCAGCTTAGAAACATGCGTGCGTGGCTCCCGCCCAAGGCAGGCTCCCCCTCAGCCTCCTGGGCCTGGGCTGCGCCCGAAGCCTGGGGACTCGGGTGAGGCCGTGCGTCCCACGGCCGCCCTGACACCTCCTGGCCTGACTGCCAGCCTCGTGCCCAGTCACCGCATTCTGAGCCTCGGCGCCGCCGCCGCAGAGCATGTAACCGCGCGGCCACACGGCCAGGCCTCGGGGCCACCAGAGGCAGGCGGGCTCACTGAGAAGGGGGGGCTGGAGAGCAGCAGGCGGTGCCTCTGTCGCACCCACTGATTACCTCGTCCTTTCCTCTAAGACCCTGTCGCTCTTCCTGGGCGTGTGGTCGGAGTTTCTGTGATGGGGGAAGAACGGCACCAAGTACCCCACACGAGGGGGGGATCGTTGTCCCGCAGACGGACGGTGAGAAAGGCAGGCAGGGCTTGGCACCCAGCGATGCAGCTGCGTGGTCACCCCAGAAGGGACCCCGTGCTCCCTGATGGGAGCACCGTGAGGCTGAGCCCGCCCTTCTGTGTGTGACGTACGCTGATGGGTGCTTTCGCCCCTGTGGCCAGCACTGGAGGCGGACCCAGGGCGCGGTCCCTGGACATTCCCAGCGGGGCGGGGCCGTGTCCCGGGGCTGGGCCCTGAGGGTTCCGGGGAGACTGACTGCTGAGCAGACCTCCAGGAGGGTTAGGGGAGCGGCTGAGGGTGGAAAGGGAGAGACAAGGCAAGCACCCCTCTGCCAGGCTCCCTCTCCTCGGCGGGACGCGGATGGAGAGCTGGGGTGGTGAGGGTCCTGCGGCCGAGAGGCAGCGCGCGGGAGGACCGGCGCCAGCCCTGGGGGCCAGGCCCCACGCCCCACGCGCCCTCCCGCCGTGGCCCGGCATGGGCTTGGGGTTTGAAGTTGAGCCACGTGGGTCCCGGATCACTGGCGTGCCCCCTTTCACACGCTTGAGGCTGCGAATGCCTCCTGAAGCTCTGGTTGGGCACAGCCCCAATTCTTGACACGTTGGGTTTCCGTTCTCCTTCCTGGCAGCCTTTTCCGACGTGCTTGGCACCTTCTCCGCGGCCCGGGGGGGGCTGCTACGTCCCAGCTCCCTGGGGGTCCCATGGATCTCTCTGTTCCGCGTCTGATGTAATCCCGTGGCGGTGGGAGAACAGACTCTGCGGGATTCAATCCTTTTAAATGCACGGAGGCTTGTTTATGGCCCAGGGTGTCTCGGCGAAGGCTCTGTGTGCACACAGACGGGAGGCGGACTTCACGTCGTTGGCGGAAGTGGTCCATAGATATCAATTAGGGCGAGTTGATGATGACATTACTCAAGTCTCCCGTCGCTGTGCTGATTCTAACTTCTCTTCAGGCGAGGTTTGACCTGAGGCACAGGGTCTCCGCCCCTCGCCCGGGCTCCATGTGGGTGCCCTTCATCCCGGAGCCCCCGCTCCCCGCCGGCCGCGCCTCCCTGCTGCCTGGAATCCCTGCTGCTCCATTCCACCGGGCACGTGCCCTGACCGGGAGTCGAACCGTGGCCTCCTGGTTCCTAGGTCGATGCCCAACCGCTGCCTGCGTCGCGCCCCCGTTCCTGCGGACGGCCCGCGGCGAGGGGGCCTGGCGTGCCCGCGTGGGGAGCACAGACTCCCTGGCCTCACTGTGCCCTCGGGGCCGCACTGCCTGCCCGGCCCCTTTCCCAGCCCCCTCCCCACCCTCCGGCCTTGGGGGGTCTCACACAGACCACAGGGGCTCATGTCCGCCCGCAGCACGGGGCTGGAGGGCGCCCTGGCAGGCCTCGGGCTCTGTCCGCACACCGGCCTCCTCTCTGGGGTTCTGCCCCCCCTCGGCCTCTCCGAGCTCAGAGGCGCTGGGATCTGCCTGGGCCCTGCCCGCTGGCCGGAAGCTCCCAGAGGCAGTGAGCTGGGCACAGCGTCTCCTCGCGCCCAGGGCCAGGCTCTGAGTCCCTGTTCCACATGCGCTCTCTAGCTGCTTGAGGAGGGGGAACCAATCCGATTCTTCTGACGCTTCCACGGCTGGAAGCAGAGTCCTCTCCCACTACTTTTTAAACAGAAGTCTAATGGCATTAAAATACACCAAACAGCCAGGCCTGCAGCCAGGGGTTGGGCGTCGACCTAGGAACCAGGAGGCCACAGTTCGATTCCCGGTCAGGGCACAGGCCTGGGTTGCGGGCTCGATCCCGTGTGGGGCATTCAGGAGGCAGCCGATCCATGATTCTCTCTCATCATGGATGTTTCTCTCTCTTCCTCTCCCTTCCTCTCTGACATCAATAAAATATATTAAAAAAGTAAATGCACGGAACATAGAATGTGCTGTCTTAAGCACTTCAAGGGCCGTTCAGCAGCAGTCTGCGTTCACGCTGCCGAGCAGCCGCCCCCACCACCGTCTCTTCCCCTTTCTCCTTCGTCCCTCGTTCTTTCCTCGTCGGCTCTCCTCCCTCCGCCCGTGCCATTCCCATGCTCCTCCCGCGTGTGGACGGTGCTCTCACCACACGAAGCCACCGCGTGTGCGGGAAGATCCGTCACCAGGCTGACAGGCTGGCGTTCCACGGAGCAGTTCTCATGGGGGGCGGGGGTGGCCTTCCGGGACTGTTCCGTGGGCTCCTTCAGGGAAGCGTGGCCTTCCGGGACTGTTCCGTGGGCTCCTTCGGGGGAGCATGGCCTTCTGGGACTGTTCCGTGGGCTCCTTCGGGGGAGCATGGCCTTCCGGGACTGTTCCGTGGGCTCCTTCGGGGAAGCGTGGCCTTCCGGGACTGTTCCGTGGGCTCCTTCGGGGGAGCATGGCCTTCCGGGACTGTTCCGTGGGCTCCTTCGGGGAAGCGTGGCCTTCCGGGACTGTTCCGTGGGCTCCTTCGGGGGAGCATGGCCTTCTGGGACTGTTCCGTGGGCTCCTTCGGGGGAGCATGGCCTTCCGGGACTGTTCCGTGGGCTCCTTCGGGGAAGCGTGACCTTCCGGGACTGTTCCGTGGGCTCCTTTGGGGGAGCGTGGCCTTCTGGGACTGTTCCGTGGGCTCCTTTGGGGAAGCATGGTCTTCTGGGACTGTTCCGTGGGCTCCTTCGGGGGAGCGTGGCCTTCCGGGACTGTTCCGTGGGCTCCTTCGGGGGAGCGTGGCCTTCCGGGACTGTTCCGTGGGCTCCTTCGGGGGAGCGTGGCCTTCCGGGACTGTTCCGTGGGCTCCTTCGGGGAAGCGTGACCTTCTGGGACTGTTCCGTGGGCTCCTTCGGGGAAGCATGGCCTTCTGGGACTGTTCCGTGGGCTCCTTCGGGGGAGCATGGCCTTCTGGGACTGTTCCGTGGGCTCCTTCAGGGGAGCATGGCCTTCTGGGACTGTTCCGTGGGCTCCTTCGGGGGAGCATGGCCTTCTGGGACTGTTCCGTGGGCTCCTTCGGGGGAGCGTGACCTTCTGTGACTGTTCCGTGGGCTCCTTCGGGGAAGTGTGACATTCTGTGACTGTTCCGTGGGCTCCTTCGGGGAAGTGTGACATTCTGTGACTGTTCCGTGGGCTCCTTCAGGGAAGCGTGACCTTCTGGGACTGTTCCGTGGGCTCCTTCGGGGGAGCGTGACCTTCTGTGACTGTTCCGTGGGCTCCTTCGGGGAAGTGTGACATTCTGTGACTGTTCTGTGGGCTCCTTCGGGGGAGCGTGACCTTCAGTGACTGTTCCGTGGGCTCCTTCGGGGAAGCGTGGCCTTCTGGGACTGTTCTGTGGGCTCCTTCGGGGGAGCGTGGCCTTCTGGGACTGTTCCGTGGGCTCCTTCGGGGGAGCGTGGCCTTCTGGGACTGTTCCGTGGGCTCCTTCGGGGGAGCGTGGCCTTCCGGGACTGTTCCGTGGGCTCCTTCGGGGGAGCGTGGCCTTCTGGGACTGTTCCGTGGGCTCCTTCGGGGGAGCGTGGCCTTCCGGGACTGTTCCATGGGCTCCTTCAGGGGAGCGTGGCCTTCCGGGACTGTTCCGTGGGCTCCTTCGGGGAAGCGTGGCCTTCCGGGACTGTTCCGTGGGCTCCTTCGGGGGAGCGTGGCCTTCTGTGACTGTTCCGTGGGCTCCTTCAGGGAAGCGTGACCTTCCGGGACTGTTCCGTGGGCTGAAGGAGCCCAAACACCAGACAGGAAGTGCAGGCCCCGTTTCAGGTGCTCGGTGCCGAGGCGGTGTCGGGCTGCGAGGGGCGGGCAGCGCCTGAGCCCAGGAGCCGGGTATGTGGCTGGCGCTGGTGGCACAGGCGGACGTAGGTCACAGAAATGAAGTGAGCAAAGCGGAGAGATGGGGAACTCACCTCCGCGGCAGTGGGCAGTGTCCCGGGCCCGCCATCCGGAGCTCTCGCCCAGGAAGTCCTCTTCACTGACTCTTTAGGTTTCACAGTGACACGCGCAACCTTCCTTATGCATGCGACGACTAAAGCCGGGCAATGACACGTGTGGCTCATTTCCACGCACTTTGTCCGCCTTGAAGGTGGCTTCAGGCGTGGCGTGTCGCACACATCTCCCCAGCGCCCTCGCTTGTCCTTTGCCTGTGAGTTTTTAATTTTTTTAACATCTTTTTATTTATTTCAGAGAGGAAGAAATAGGGAGAGATAGAAACATCAATGATAGAGAATCACTGATCGGCTGCCTCCTGCACGCCCCCCACCGGGGATCGAGCCCGCAACCTGGGCATGTGTCCTTGACTGGAATCGAACCTGGGACCCTTCAGTCCGCAGGCTGTCGCTCTGTCCACCGAGCCACACCAGCCAGGGCTGCCTGAGTGTTTTTAAGGGAACATAAAGGCTCCCATTTCAAAGTGGTCGCCCTCAGCTGTTGAACATGGGATCCACTTACCGGAGTCTGAAGCGAGGCAACGCTTTCTGAACAGAAACAGGCCGCGCTGCCTTCAAGGCCAGTCACCTTCTTGCCTGCGTGCCACACCCGCGTGTCACACAGGCGTGCCATACCTGTGTGTCACACCTGCGTGCCACACCTGCGTGCCACACCCGCGTGTCACACCCGCGTGCCACACCCGCGTGCCACACCCGCGTGTCACACCCGTGTGTCACACCTGCGTGTCACACCCGCGTGCCATACCTGCGTGCCACACCTGCGTGTCATACCTGTGTGTCACACCTGCGTGCCATACCTGCGTGTCACACCTGCGTGTCACACCTGCGTGCCATACCCGCGTGTCACACCTGCGTGTCACACCCGCGTGCCATACCTGTGTGCCGCACCCGCGTGGTGCACTGCATTGGTTGTGTTAAGTCTTTAACCGGCAAGTTAGTGCCACGAGTGACAGAATTACCTTCCACAGCGCGTTTCAACTGGCCCACGGGCCTCACTCCCCACGGCCCCTCCCTCCGGTTCTCCTCCGGCCGAGGCCTCCTTCAGAGGCCATTTCCGTCCGAAAATAGTTTTAATCTCACTCTTCTGTTCTCCACTCTTATTTGAGAATATTTCACCCTGCGGAAATGGAAGGGGAATAAATGCGTATCTTATGCCCTTCACCTAGGTTCACCGACGGTTACCATGTTGCCACTTCTGCGTCCTCTCCCTCCCTCTCTCTCTCTCTCTCTCTCTCTCTCTCTCTCTCTCTCACACACACACTCACACACACACACACTGTTATAGACTGAAGCGTTGGCCGTTTATTGCAGACACGCAGCCTCTATCCACTGTGCACAAGAGCGTCTCCATGGGATCATCCATGGAAAGGCCGGCGTGGATCTGGCGCTCTCTGATACAGCGTCCCTCGCCCAGTGCCCCTCATTACGGCGGTCCAGGCTGCACAGCCTTCTCCGCCGGCCCCAACGAAGGATGCGCATCGCATGGGCCTCCTGCCCCATCCCTCACCGGACCTGAGGCCCCGGCCCGTGTTTGCCTCCACGATGACCTTTTGAAAAGTCCCGACCAGCCCTCGGTGAAATGTGCGTCAGCCGTGGCTTTATCTGATTGTTCCCTCCTCGTGAGATTCAGGTTAAACATCTCGCCCCACGGCAGAGGCCGCTTGAGGTCGGTCCGTCTCATTATGGATGATTTCTGCTTAAGTGATTTTTGTTTAAATGGAGGCCGGCAGGTTTCTCTAAACGTAAAGGTGCATTTTCCTCAGTAATTAGTTACAAATCTGCGTGGCGATACTTGAAACTGAGTCGCTGTTCTGTTTCCCAGACCCCTGCCTCACTCCACCATCAAACCCAGACCCTCACACATGTCAGACTGGGTTTGAGTGACAGTCTGACTGTGTGAGGGTCTGGGTTTGAGTGACAGTCTGACTATGTGAGGGTCTGCGTGTGAGTGACAGTCTGGCTTGTGAGGGTCTGGGTTTGAGTGACAGTCTGATGTGTATGGAGGTCTGGGTGTGAGTGACAGTCTGGCTTGTGATGTCTGAGTTTGAGTGACAGTCTGATGTGTATGGAGGTCTGGGTGTGAGTGACAAGCTGGCTTGTGAAGGTCTGGGTGTGAGTGACAGTCTGACTGTGTGAGGGTCTGAGTGTAACAGTCTGGCTGTGTGGGGGTCTGGGTGTGAATGACAGTCTGATGTGTGTGAGGGTCTGGGTGTGAGTGACAGCCTGATGTGTGTGGGGGTCTGGGTGTGAGTGACAGCCTGATGTGTATGGGGGTCTGGGTGTGAGTGACAGTCTGATGTGTATGGGGGTCTGGGTGTGAGTGACAGTCTGATGTGTGAGGGCCTGACTGATGGTTTGCTTTCTCCCGCCCCCTTGCTGCGGTTACTCCATTTTCTTGCAGTCACTGTATTTCTCCAGTGAGAAATCTGCTGCCAGCTCAATTACCCTTTTGTGGGTGATCTTTCTCTGTGGTGGTTGTTAAGATCCCCTTGCCTTCGCAGCCTGCTTTCACGAAGTAGTTTATTTCCTCCTGCTTACAAATCGCCATGTTTCTTAACTCCAAGGAGTCGTGTCTTTTATCAGCTCAAACTCCCATCTCATTTTCTCTGAATATGCTCTCCTTTCTCCGCTAGCCGCTCTCTAGAGCTCCTGCTTAACCTTGTTTGACTTTCTCACGCACCTACTTTGGCTCGGCCTCAGTTCGCGACGTTCCTTGATCGCTCTTCCTTTCGATTACTGTCACTTTTGCTCTCTTACCGGATGTTCATCCTCACCTTTGAGTTTTACATTCCAATGGCTGTTTTCCGTCTGTAGAAGTTCTGTTTGCTACTGCTTAAATCTACCTTTTCTTTTTCATGTTACTCTGTTACTTTGTCAGAATTTTAAACTTTCTTATTTCATAGTCTCTCTCAATTACTTCATTGTCTCAAGTTCTGGGGCATAAAGCTTGGTTTTGAATATCCTGGCTCTTCCTATGTG
The DNA here is from genome assembly GCF_963455305.1 of Plecotus auritus. Lineage (NCBI taxonomy): Eukaryota > Metazoa > Chordata > Mammalia > Chiroptera > Vespertilionidae > Plecotus > Plecotus auritus. The sequence continues at coordinate 2,054,848 of NC_137773.1, forward strand.
TGTGTGTGAGTGAGTGTGTGTGCACGTGAGTGTGTGCACGCGAGTGTGTGCGCGCGTGAGTGTCCATGAGTGTGTATGCGTGTGTGCGTGAGTGTGTGCGTGCTTGTGTGCATGAGTGTGTGTGTGCATGAGTGTGTGTGCGTGAGTGTGTGTGTGCTTGTGTGCATGAGTGTGTGTGTGCATGAGTGTGTGTGCGTGAGTGTGTCTGAGTGTGTGTGTGTGCATGAGTGAGTATGTGTGCGTGTGTGCGCATGAGTGAGTGTGTGCGTGTGTGCGTATGTGTGTGTGTGCATGAGTGTGCGTGTGCGTGTGCGTGTGTGTGTGCGTGTGTGTGCGTGCATGTGTGCGTGAGTGCGTGTGTGCGTGAGTGTGTGCATGAGTGTGTGTGTGCGTGAGTGTTTGTGCATGAGTGATTGTGTGTGCCTGAGTGTGTGGGTGCCTGAGTGAGTGTGTGTGCATGAGTGAGTGAGTGTGTGCCTGAGTGAGTGTGTGTGCCTGAGTGAGTGTGTGTGTGTGTGGCGGGGTGAGGTGTGCCTGGCCAGGGAGCCCCTCCCTCCTCCCGCTGTGGCCTCTGCCAGGGCTGGGTGGCCCCAGCAGACTAAGTGACCTTTATGCTCCCGCGCCCCTGGCTCTCCCAGAGGGGTCGGGTCAGGAGGTGTCAGAGGGGGGCCACCTGTGTGGTCCCCACGGTGCCTGGGCAGCGTCTTCCAAACGTCCGGGGTTAGCCAGGGAGGAGCTGGTGATGTTTCCAGAGAGAAACAGATACAGTGTTCTGGGCACCATAGTGTGACATGTGCTCCCGAGCAGCTCGGGGAGTGGACCCGCTCTGTGGCTCCACCGCCTGGCTCACAGGAAGGGGGCTCTCCACACATGAGCCAGCCCGTGGGATGGAGGTGAAGAGTGGGCGGGGGGGAGCCGCGCCCCGGACCCGAGGGTGAGGGTCACTGCGCATACACACCCGCCTCCCCGGCCCCCCTCCCCGGCCCCGCCGCCCCGGGAAGCCACGGTGCTGTGAGAACGCGGAGGCCCCGGCGCGGGCCCTTTGCCCAGGGCTGCGGGGCGCTGGGAAAGGACTTCACTTGGGGGCGATGCTGACACGGAAGCTCGGACCTCTTCCCAGCAACAACGGCATCATTTCTCAGGACTGTGCCGTGCGGGGGGCTCCCCCACTCCCTTCCAGGATACAGAGCCCCCGAGATGGGCCCTGACCCTCTCCGAGAGGTGAGGGCGCACAGCCAGGCCATTCTGCGCAGCCACCCTCCAAAGTGTCTGTGCACAACCGTCTCTGCGGGGTACAGCTTACAGTCACTGCGTCCACAAAGGCTGCGCGGGGAGTGTGCCCGCAGGGGAAGTGCGCGCTCAGGATGTGGCCTCGGGGGGCACCTGGCACTGCCAGGTCAGGTCCAAGTACGAATGGACTGCACCATGCATAATGTGGGCGCCACCGTGCCAGTCTGCCTTCCCGGGCCTCTCTGACCGTCAGCCACACCTTGGCGGGTTCTTATACAAGCGTGCCACTGGGCACAGCGGGTGGAGCCGTCGGACGGGCATCTCTGTGCCATTGGGCACACCAGGTGGAGCTGTCGGACGGGCATCTCTGTGCCACTGGGCACACCAGGTGGAGCTGTCGGATGGGCATCTCTGTGCCACTGGGCACACCGGGTGGAGCTGTGGGATGGGCATCTCTGTGCCATTGGGCACACCAGGTGGAGCTGTCGGACGGGCATCTCTGTGCCACTGGGCACACCAGGTGGAGCTGTCGGATGGGCATCTCTGTGCCACTGGGCACACCGGGTGGAGCTGTGGGATGGGCATCTCTGTGCCACTGGGCACACCTGGTGGAGCCATCGGATGGGCATCTCTGTGCCACTGGGCACACCTGGTGGAGCTATAGAATGGGCATCTCTGTGCCACTGGGCACACCGGGTGGAGCTATAGAATGGGCATCTCTGTGCCACTGGGCACACCTGGTGGAGCCATCGGATGGGCATCTCTGTGCCACTGGGCACACCTGGTGGAGCTATAGAATGGGCATCTCTGTGCCACTGGGCACACCGGGTGGAGCTATAGAATGGGCATCTCTGTGCCACTGGGCACACCAGGTGGAGCCGTCAGATGGGCATCTCTGTGCCACTGGGCACACCGGGTGGAGCCATCAGATGGGCATCTCTGTGCCATTGGGCACACCTGGTGGAGCCGTCGGATGGGCATCTCTGTGCCACTGGGCACACCGGGTGGAGCCGTCAGATGGGCATCTCTGTGCCACTGGGCACACCGGGTGGAGCTGTCGGATGGGCACCTCTGTGCCATTGGGCACACCGGTGGAGCCGTCGGATGGGCATCTCTGTGGCCCCGCCCTGTGTCTGGTCTGCACTCCGTCCTTGGTGTTGACTTTGGACTTGAGCCGGGGAAGGCCAGCCGTGGGCCCTCCTCCCAGAGGAGCTGATGCACTTCCCCTCGGCACCGCCCTGAATCGCTTGCCAGAAACACGTGGTGATTCAGCGCTTAGACCCGCCTGGCCTGGGTAATCGACGTCCCGTCATGTCCCCTGAGCCCGACACCTGCTGTGGGCGAGGGGCGCCCCCCCCCACCCGGGCCCTCGCATCCCTGCCTGTAAGTTCACGCGGGCGCAGCGCTGCTGCACTCCTGCCCGCCTCACGCTGGCCCTCGTGACATGGTGCCCTTGGCGCCACGCTTCCCAATTTTGTGGGCACTCTTTGTGGGCACTCTTTGTGGGGACTCGCGCGGCCCCCCGGGGAATTTCTATGGAACTTCTCTTTTCTAACTGGGACAAAGTTGAAATGGCACAAACACAGACGGATCCCCTCGAATGTGCGTGCCCCCGCGGCCCCGCTGCGCGACTCTCCTCGGCCCGGGAGGCGGGATTTCTACCCGTGGTCACCGGAGCCCACGCCCATGCCCTTCATTCAGACAGGCCACCTGTGCCTGGGTCTCCCAGTGGCGTGGCCCAGGCCGCCAAGGCTTTACTGGACCCTGTTGTGTCTTTGCTCTATGCCAGGCGGCCGGGAGGGAGGGCCCGCGGGAGAGGATGACTCAGGAGCAGCCCTGCCCCGAGGAGCTCAGGGAAACGGTGAGGTCCTCTGAGTGGCATGCTATGCAGGTCATTCACTGAGGGTGCTCACGGAGCCTGGGAGAGCTGGGTGGAGGTGCACCTGGCTGGGAGGCATCTGAAAAGGCTGGGAGGACTGGGAGGGCCGGAGATGTCTGGGAGATGTCTGGGAGGACTGGGAGATGTCTGGGAGGGCTGGGAGGGCTGGGAGATGTCTGGGAGGGCTGGGAGGGCTGGGAGATGTCTGGGAGATGTCTGGGAGGACTGGGAGATGTCTGGGAGATGTCTGGGAGGACTGGGAGATGTCTGGGAGGGCTGGGAGGGCTGGGAGATGTCTGGGAGGGCTGGGAGGGCTGGGAGATGTCTGAGAGGGCTGGGAGGGCTGGGAGATGTCTGGGAGATGTCTGGGAGGACTGGGAGATGTCTGGGAGATGTCTGGGAGGGCTGGGAGATGTCTGGGAGATGTCTGGGAGGGCTGGGAGATGTCTGGGAGGACTGGGAGATGTCTGGGAGGGCTGGGAGATGTCTGGGAGATGTCTGGGAGGGCTGGGAGATGTCTGGGAGGGCTGGGAGATGTCTGGGAGGGCTGGGAGATGTCTGGGAGGACTGGGAGATGTCTGGGAGGGCTGGGAGATGTCTGGGAGGGCTGGGAGATGTCTGGGAGGGCTGGGAGATGTCTGGGAGGACTGGGAGATGTCTGGGAGGGCTGGGAGATGTCTGGGAGATGTCTGGGAGGGCTGGGAGATGTCTGGGAGATGTCTGGGAGATGTCTGGGAGATGTCTGGGAGGGCTGGGAGATGTCTGGGAGATGTCTGGGAGGGCTGGGAGATGTCTGGGAGGGCTGGGAGATGTCTGGGAGGGCTGGGAGATGTCTGGGAGGACTGGGAGATGTCTGGGAGGACTGGGAGATGTCTGGGAGGGCTGGGAGATGTCTGGGAGGACTGGGAGATGTCTGGGAGGGCTGGGAGATGTCTGGGAGGGCTGGGAGATGTCTGGGAGGACTGAGAGGCGTCTGGGAGGGCTGGGAGGATGGAAGGAGCAGAGGCGTGGAGCTGGGGGAGCACTCCAGGAATCAGGGTGAGCCGGGGTGCGGTGGGCGAGCAGGAAGGGTCCCGTTTCCCGGGACAAGGGGCACGAAGGAAGTGTGGGAGACAAGCCAGTGACAGGCGGCGCAGCAGCGGGCGGGCCGGGAGCCGTTCTGGGTCTGGCGGGCGCATAGCTCTGCGAGCAGCCAGTCTGGGCGGACGGCTGGTTTGGAGGCAGGAGCAGGAGACCCGCTTCTACGTCGTTCCCTGCGCGGGAGGCAGGACAGCCTGTCCCCCAGCCTCTGCCTCTGCCCGATGCTCCGCCTGGGAGGTCTGAGAGGACAGAGGGCCCCGCAGGTACCGACCACACCCTGTCCCCGCCCAGAGCACGGTGGCCGCAGTTCCAGGCACAGGGGCTGCTCCTGGGAGGCCGCGGCCGTCGCAGAGGAGGACCCCGAGACGGGACGGCGGCCCTGGGCGTCTCCCCCGCGTGCAGCCCCGCGCCAGCTCCCCGCAGGACCTGCTCCCGTCGCGGACGGCACTGGGCGTCGGTGACTGGCGCGGGCTGAGGAGCAGCCCCAGGAAGGCTGAGGAGCCGTTCCAGCCCCGGCCGATTAGGGGCTCAATGGAACGAGGAGGACACGTCCGTGCAATTTATTGGCTAATTTACTTGCTTTTTGAGAATTTAAGTGAGACCCTTGCAATCATTTAAACTTTTTAAAAGAGATGGTTCCCCAGGTCTCCCACAGCGAGTGCCGCCGTGCGTCTGAGCGACGGCGGGAGGGAGCCGTGTCGCCTGGTCCTGGCCGGCTGGGGGCGAGCGGGGTGCCTGCCCTGAGGACCCTGTGCGGGGGCTGTGCGGTGGCCGGGAGGCCTGGGGCCGAGTGTTTTTCTCAGATGACAGAACTGACACGTGGACGGTCGCGCGGTGGTGGCCGAGCGGGATGAGCCGTTTCTCCCGCATTCTCGCCGCCTCTTTGGCAAAGCCAGTGGGTGTGCGGAGGGGAGAGGACCAGACGGAGGCGGAAGCTGGCATCGGGTGCGTGGGGACTGGGCGTTCAGCCAGGCACCCCGGGGCCCGTGTCGGGGGGATGGAAATTGAGGAAGCACCTCGGGGCCTCGGTGTTGAGTCCGCCCCGCGACACTCACAAGCACCGTCCACCCCGGGCTGGCCGGGAGCGTGGGGCCGTACCCATTTGTGGGTATTTAGATGCACCTTCATCTTCTTTCTTGTGTAACCTGCTGTGTTTCTGATTTCCGACGCCTCTGCTCCATGGGATCACACGGTAGCATTCCTCTGACGGATCTCACGCCAGCCCACCCCCAGCTCAGCGGGCAGCGGGGGGGCCGGGGGCTGTGGGGGGCCCTGCGTCCTTGGACTCCCCGGGAAGTGTCCGCGTGTCACGGATTCTCTGTAGGAAATGACATAGGATCCGCCTCTACTGAGTGAAGCGGCCCATACGTCCTCTGAGAGTCCCCACACACGTGGGTGCTCGCCCCCTTCCCAGGGGCACAGCCGCGCCACGGAGCGTTCCCCTCCTTCCCCAGCGACTGTGGGCAGGACGTCTCCCATCCGTTATTATTACAACAGTCGTGCGCTCGTCATTAGCCCATTAACGCGCCACTATTCCTCTCTGCGGCTGTAATGACTGCTAACTAAGTATGAACGATCCCTGCCACCACTAATGCAATCGTCGTTATTAGCCGTGTCCCGGAGCCTCATGGAGTTTCCTTTGCCCCGCATCTGCCTCTCTCTCCTTCCACCTTCCCCTGCCCGTGCTGCACATCGAGCAGCTGGTGGTCCTCACAGACCCAGGAGCCAGGCCTGCGTCCCGGACGCAATGCTGGTGTCAGCGACCGCGAGCCGCCGGTCCATCCGCAGAGGCGGCGCCGGGAGCGAGCCTGGCTGCTGGGCGGCTCGTGCGGGGGCACCAGGATGGCGCGTGGTTTAGGGCGGGTCCTGCCTTTGCTGACGCCACAGGGCCCACCGAAGGTCGCAGGCCAGGGATCGGGGTGGGTCCACGCACCCAGGGACAGCAGGCGGTGGGGGAGGGAGGAGGGTCTCCTCCTGAGGAACTGGAGGAGTTTCTGGGACGCATCTGTGTACCAGAGCATTGACCCGCCGCCGCCCTGCGCTCCCTGCGCCTCAGACCTGCTTCTCGGAGCACCAGCTCGCAGGGCGCGAAGCTCCTGACCCGCCTGCTGCGTGCCGTGCCCTGGGGCAGCACAGCTGCCAGCCTGAAGGACCTACGGCCTCGTCGGGGACCCGCAGTGTCATTTATTAGGACCTTCTGCCTGTCAGAGGCGGCACGAGATATCGGCTGCACCCACGCCTTGCATCTCACACAGACTCTGCCTCAGGGGGGTCGCAGGCCTTCCCCGGAGAGACAAGCAAAGCACCCCCAGAGACATGAGCGGTGCTGCTGACCACAGCAAGCTCAGGGCCTGGGTCTGACCCTGATGACCGGGCTGACCACAGCAAGCTCAGGGCCTGGGTCTGACCCTGATGGCCCGGGCTGACCACAGCAAGCTCAGGGCCTGGGTCTGACCCTGATGACCAGGCTAACCACAGCAAGCTCAGGGCCTGGTCGCAGAGGGCCCCAAGGACCTAGGGGAGGTGCCGGTTCTGGGGAAGGAGGTGACAGTTAGGCAAACCTTCAGGAGGAAAGGATGGGTTAAGACAGTGGTCGGCAAACTCATTAGTCAACAGAGCCAAATATCAATGGTACAACGATTGAAATTTCTTTTGAGAGCCACATTTTTTAAACTTAAACTTCTTCTAACGCCGCTTCTTCAAAATAGACTCACCCGGGCCGTGGTTATTTTGTGGAAGAGCCACACTCAAGGGGCCAAAGAGCCGCATGTGGCTCGCGAGCCGCAGTTTGCCGACCACGGGGTTAAGAGGACGGTGAAAGGGCGGCCCGGGACACGATGACCCGCTGTGGCGTGGCCCGTGTGCTTGGGGAGGAGGTGGGTGTGGGTCCTGGGAGCAATAGGGAAAGGCCGCGTTCGCCCCGGAGACTTCCGGGCTGTAGTCTCGGGCCGTGGCCACTCACTCGGGTGCAGACCGGGGGGCGGTTTAGGGAGATGCGCTGGCTGCAGCGTGTGGACCGACGGAAGGACGGCTCTGCAGTGTGTCCGTGAGACGCCACGGGGCCGGAGCTGAGAGAGGGAGCGGGGAGAGAGGAGAGAAGGTGCCTGCGTGTTTGGGGAGGTCGCAGATTCCACTTGCGGGCCTTCTCCGGCTTCGTGTTTCCCGCCTGAGCGACCAGATGGGCGATGGTGATGGTCGGTTCACGCAGGAGCAGACTCCGGTGGGAAGGGCAGGAAAAAGGCAGGATAGTGAACTCTGTTTGATACACTGGGCTGTCGATGCCAAGATGGAAACTTCCAGAAGGCAAACGGGCACTTCAGCTGCCAAGCTGGGGCAACCCTGTATTCAGCCACATTTGTAGCTTGGCACCCGCCATGGTGGGCATATGTGCCCCAAGGAAATTGGCAAGCACTTCGGATCTGGGGGGCGGGGCGGGGCTTGATCAGAAAGCCACCGGCTGCCCTGTCCCCGTCCTGGGAAGGGGGCGTGGCCGCGGCTGTCATGCGGCGTGTCTGGGGTCCAGGGCACTGCAGACACCCGGTTGCCTTAAAGCTGCAGGCATGCTGCCCCCGGTGCGGCGTTAGCGCCACGGAGAGGCGCCTGCAGACTCTCGGCTTCGCTGTGTCCTCGGTGCGCTGGCCGCACCGTCCCGGACTCGGAAGTTTTCTGGTTCTGTCCGTGGCGCTCGGACGGCCTCCTGGACGCGGCCGTGTGCTCGCTCGGCGTGTGGGAGGCCGTTCGGAGCTTTTGGGTTGTTTTCAGAAGATGCAGACTCCCTCTGCTCCTGTCAGGGGCGTTTTCCACGTTGTTAATTTGATTAATGCTTTCCATCCACGCTGCTTCCCTCTCCCGGAATTCTCATCGGCTCAGGCGGGCTCTCGGATCAGCCCCGCGTTGCTTCCTCCGTCCTCACAGCTCATTAGGCCGCTTCCCCGAACTCCAGGGACGCGCTCAGCCAGCTTCCCGGCGCGGGCTCTGTCCTGCCCGCCGGCCTGCGGGGCTTCTGCGGCGTTTTTCACTCTGACGTTGGGGTTCTCCTCTGCCGCCCGCCTTTCCTGACCTCCGGCGACGCCCTCTCCTCTTCAGAGGACGCACTGCGCCTCTCCGTGGGGTTCTTTTGGACGCAGACGTCCCCGAGTGCTCTCAGAGGGGGGGCCTCTACCGCCCTCAAACGGGTCGCTCTATGGACCCGGCTGTGGGCTTTGTTATTGGGGTCACCGGGCGTCACTCCCCCTCAGTAACGTGCAGACGCCGTGAGGGACTGCGTGCAGCCTCCCTGGGTGAGAGCCGCTTCACCCCGGGCCCCGGGAATTCTCTTCCTCTTTGGCGTCACCCTGCAGTGGCGGGGCTCTGCTCTGCCCTGCTCCCCCCAGCACCCACTGCGCCCGTGACGTTCTCAAAGTGGGGTGCCCGGCAGCAGGGCCGGCATCACCCAGGACCTGGTAGAAATGCAGATGTGCTGAGTCAGGAGCCCCCCACACCCCCCCAGGGGGTCTGATGTCCATCAGAGTGAGAGCTTCCGGTTGGCCCGCAGCAGGCGGCTCTGTCCCTGGCAGGCTTCAGCCGAGGGCTGCGAGTCACGTACAGCCCCTGGTGCCACGTCTGTGCCCTGGCCCGAGGCGGCCACAGGCTGCCAGCCCTGCAGCCAGCCCCTGCCTGCCCCAGCCCCCGGCCCCGCCCTGGCCCCCCACCTGCTCTGGCCTCAGGCCCTGCCCTGGCACCCAGCCCTGCCCAGGCTCCTGGCCCTGCCCTGACCTCAGGCCCTGCCCTGGCCCTGGCACAGCCTCGCCCTGGCCCTGCCTCACCCTGGCCCTGCCCTGGCCCCGGCCCTGCCCTGGCCCCCAGCCCTGCTCTGGCCCCTGGCTCTGCCCTGGCCCCCAGCCCTGCTCTGGCACTCAGCCTTGCCCTGGCCCCGGCCCTACCTTGGCACCTGGCCCTGCCCTGGCCCCAGCCCTGCCCTGGCCTTGGCTGCAGCTGCGCGGTCCCTGGCTTCCCTTTGCCTTTACTTCTGCAAGCGGAGAATTTCAGCCCAGAAGCCTTCACTGCCTGGGCCAGGGGTGGGCAAACTTTTTGACTCGAGGGCCACAATGGGTTCTTAAACTGGACCGGAGGGCCGGAACCAAAGCGTGGATGGAGTGTTTGTGTGAACTAATATAAATTCAAAGTAAAGGAGCGGAGGGGAGAGCAAGAGAACCGGATAGAACAGCCGGATCCGGCCCGCGGGCCGTAGTTTGCCCACGGCTGACCTGGGCCCATTCGTCACTCCTACGCAGAAGTCCTCTTGTTTTGTCCACTTTGTAGGAGTGGCAAGTGGGCAGTTTAAGCCACTGGGACACAGAAGTTGGATTTCTTTAAAAAGGGCAGCATCTCAGGTGAGTGGCCACAGAGCCTGGGGTGGGGGGCGGCGCGGGGGGCCTCGGGTGGGAGGTGAGGGCCGCCGAGGCCGTGAGGGGCTGGGAGAAGTGGGGCTCCCGGGGGGGGGGGGGGGCTCTGGGGCCGGGGGCTCAGCGTGATGGCCCGCGGGGTTGAGGGGTGCGGGAGATGTGGACGTCAGGATGGTGACGCTCTAGGGAGGCTCCTGGGGGGCGTCTGGGTAGATTCGGGGTGCCTTGGCCGGGGCAGGATGACGGCTCTGGACAGGGGCCGGGAGGACGCAGGCGGACACCAGGCTGAGCGGGGGCTCCCGTGGCAGGGTGCCTGGCACCGCCGCGCAGCGTCACGCCGGCCTGGCCGCGCGCTCGGATCGGACAGGTTCCTCCCGGTCTCAGGTGCAGCTTGGGCCTGGGACGGCGTGTCCAGGGCGTTTCTCCAGGTGCCGAGGCCGGAGGCGCAGCCTGCTCCCGGGCGCAGTCCCACGGTCCGCCCCCTCCGGGAGCTCGGGGCGCTCATTCTCACGTTGGCGGACTGCGCCGAAGGCGATAATGAGTTTCCTCACCCGTCACCCTGCTTCTGCGTGTCCCCATTCTTCCACCAACGCCCGCTGTGTCCCTGTCCCGAGCGTGTGGGTGACATCACCCACGTCTGCCCCGCACCCCTGAGCCTCATGCCTAACGACACCCTTGTCACCGCCCCGCTGGGGATGGGGGACAGCGGCTCGAGTCTCCGTGCCCCAGGCCCGCAGGAGGGGCCCCGGCTGTTCCCAGGGCTGGGCCCACCTCTCCCGCCGTGGATGCACACGACCCTCGGGGAAGTGTCTGCCCAGCCCGTGGCGTTCCCATGCGTCGTTTGTACAAGAATAAGTTGTAGAGCTTCCCACCCGCTTTGCATCGCCGGGGAAGGGGTGAGGAGGGGGTGGTGGTCTGAGAGCAGCGCCTGTGGGGTGTTTGAGCCACTTCAGGGCGGGGGCGGGGGACCGGCTGCACCCGTGCTGAATCCCAGCCGCCCTCTCCGTCCTCCCAGCCCCGACAGCGTCCCGGTGAAGCAGGCCCCGTGGGGCCCAGGGGCGCGTTGTGGAACGCAGGCGGCTTGGAGGCCCAGCACAGCTGTGGGTGGTTCTTCTTCCCATGAGGCCCCCCGCGGCCCGTGGGGACGCCGAGCAGGGAGGGTGGGAGCCCTGGAACAGCAGCGCGTGCGGACCCGAGCGTGTGCCTGGCGCGCAGTAGGTGCTCAGTAAAGGCGGGTTTGTTCCTCGTCTCTCCCCTCCTCCTCTGGGCTGGTCACAGGGAAGTGTCCTCTGCTGTTCGGACTGCGGGTCTGCCCCTGAGCGCACGGCAATCCCAGGCCACGGCTTCCTGCGAGGCAGGACGGCGTGGCGGTCAGGTTCACGCTGGCCCCGGCCCCGCAGTCACCAGGCGGCCTTGGCCTCCGCGTGTCAGGTCCCTACGTGTGCAAGACAGCGGCCTCCGTCTTCGTTGGCTCGAGAGCAGGCAGAGGGGACCGGAGCGTAGACAAGTCTGCCCCCATGGCCGCCCCTTAGGGCTCAGCCTGGGCCCTCAGGACCGAGTCCTGGGCTTCGGGCCGATGGGTTCCTAACCCACCCGCCAGTGGGTCCCATCGGCTCCGTGTCGTGTGGCAGCCCGACGGGGCTGGCTTTCTCAGATTCCGTCGCTTGGATTAAGGAGAGAGGCCCAGCAATTGCCTGGGAGGCCTTACTGAGCCAGGGCTGCCTTCACATCGCACGTAAGGTTATAAGGATGTTGGTATTTGAGATCCTTTTAAAGATATGTGCTGTTCGAAAGGACTCCCATGGCCGAAACCGGTGTGGCTCAGTGGATAGAGCGCAGGGGTGGGCAAACTTTTGGACTCGAGGGCCACCATGGGTTCTTAAACTGGACCGGAGGGCCGGAACAAAAGCATGGATGGAGTGTTTGTGTGAACTAATATAAATTCAAAGTAAAGGAGCGGAGGGGAGAGCAAGAGAACCGGATAGAACAGCCGGATCCGGCCCACGGGCCATAGTTTGCCCACGGCTGGGATAGAGCGTCGGCCTGCGGACTGAAAGGTCCCAGGTTCGATTCCGGTCAAGGGCACGTACCTTGGTTGTGGGCACATCCCCAGTAGGGAGTGTGCAGGAGGCAGTTGATCGATGTTTCTCTCTCATCGATGTTTCTAGCTCTCTATCCCTCTCCCTTTCTCTCTGTAAAATATCAATAAAATATTTTTTTTAAAAAAAAAAAGGAATCTCATGGCTGGTTGAGACAGGATTTTATTTCATTGAGTAAATATTGGCCTTTTTGTTTCCTTTTTTTTTTTTTTTTAATTGACTTCAGAGAAGAAGGGAGAGGGAGAGAGAGAGATGGAAACATCAATGATGAGAGAGAATCATGGATCGGCTGCCTCCTGCACGCCCCCCACTGGGATCGGGCCACAACCCTGGCATGTGCCCTGACCAGAATGGAACCTGGGACCCTTCAGTCCACAGGCCGATGCTCTATCCACTGAGCCACACCAGCCAGGGCGTTTCTATCCTGTTTTTATTTAGGATTTGGGGGCTTTTGGTTGACGGAGCACCTACTGTGTGCCAGGTGCTGTGTGACAAGCCCCTTATGCGCGTTACTTCATTCCGTTTTGGTGACAGCGTGACCCCATCTCTGCCCCAGTGAGAGGCTGGGGTGAGGAGCTTGCCAGGGTCGGGAAGCTGGGGAGCGGCGCCAGGACCCTCACGCGAGGCCCTCGGCTCACGCCTGTGGGCTCCCCATGACCCTCCTTAAGGGCGTGCCGTGTCCATGCTCAAGGCCAGACGCCAGGGCCGTCCACTGGTTGTTCGGACCCCCCTGGGGTCCCGTGAGAGGAGCCCGCTCGGCAGTAAACACCACATCCTCTCGCCCCGCAGAGACTGGGTTGTGCCGTCGGTTTGTTTGCTGGAATCTAGCTCGGTCGCGGCTTGGACAGGGAAACGGTGGTCATGCCCGAGGTCTCCTGAGTTAACAAGTGGCCATCCCGCCCCACAGGCTGCAGCGTGACCCTTAACCATGAGCTGGGCCTCGTGTCCCCGACGGCTGGCGGCGGCCGCCCGGGAGGAGAGCGCTGGGGACAGAGCCGCCAGGCCGCGGTGGGAGGGGGCGCCTCCAGAAACCGGGTAATTGTTGCGGCGACGGGCTCCATCTTGATGAGGAAGCACCAATAGCAATTAATGATATAACTTCCGAAAGACAGAGGAAGTTAATAGAATTCTCGCGAACATCAACGACAGCCATTGTCTACTGTATCCAGAACCGTCAGGCTGCCACGCGGGATGGTGGGAAGGCAAGTGGATTTTTTGCTCTGAATTTCCTAGACCAGCGGTCGGCAAACTCATTAGTCAGCAGAGCCAAATATCAACAGGACAACGATTGAAATTTCTCTTGAGAGCTGAAAACCGACTTCTGCGCTCGGGCCACGAAGTTTCAATTGCACTGTAGGTGCGCGCCCGCACGTGGTGTTTTGTGGAAGAGCCACACTCAAGGGGCCAAAGAGCCGCATGTGGCTCGCGAGCCGCAGTTTGCCCACCACGGCTCTAGATAATTGAGCGAGTCTTTTATTTCTTCAGTAGAAACCTCCCTGGGGTGAGCTGATAATATTAATTTGTTTAAAATGCCTTAGTTCTACAGCTTAATTAAAAACCTTTTACGAGTTAATTTCATTTTTGCACATTTTATCTACACGTGCAAATATTGTTTGATCCCGATGATGGAGCTTTTTTCATCCAAGGCGCCGCTGCCGTGCGGCCAGGCGAGCAGGCGGGTCAGGAGCTGTGAGCCGAGCCCGAGGGTGCGGAGCCCGCTTCCGCCGGCAGCGGGAGGACGCGTCTCGCTCGCAGACCCGGACACGCGGGAGCAGCAGCCACGCCGGTGACGGAAGTCACAGGACTCACATGGAGCACCCACCTGGGGCGGGGCCACACTGCACGGCATCTCAGTGGCCTTCACCTTGACCTTGGAGCCAGGAGGTACCGCCCCCTCCACAAACCAGGACCCTGATGGGGCCAGGAGCCGGTGCAGGTCCCACAGGGTCCGGCGGGAGAGCTGAGGTTGGACACGCAGGGTCGCTCCGCTGCGCCTCGCGGTCACTCGGCTGACGGATAAGACTCGCCTCGCCGGACCCAGCCCCCTGCCCCGCCTGACACTTCCCCCGCGTCGGCAGGAGACATTGCAGTTCCCGTCCTTCATGACACCAGCACACGGGCGCCGTCCTCAACACCCAGCGGCCTCAGTCTCTGCAGCAGGAGGGCGGGCGGGGGGCACGGCCCCTGGCCAGACTGTGATCTGGGCCCGTCTGGGTGAGTGCGTCCCGTAGCTGTCCTCAGGGTCAAGGCTCCACCAAATTCCGGCGCTTCTAGGGAGACGATGTCCCTGTGGAGCTGATGCAGGGGCTGCGGGACTGACGGACGCTGGCTGCGCCCAGCCCACCCACCAGCGTGCGCAGCAGCGCCCTCCACGGCGGGCCTCTCCCCGCGCGGTTGGCGGTGTCTCCCCCAAACCTCTGTAGCTGTCTTCTTTCCCGAGCCCGGCGCTCAGCAGCGCGTTCCCGGTGTGACCTGAGCCTGTGCGGACGTCTGCATCGGCCTTCCGCCGAGGGCGCCGTGAAGCTGCCCTTGGGATGATGGTGTTGGCGCTCTTAGAGCCGCGGGGCTGTGCTGCTGAGCCCTTTTGCAGAACGGCTGTCCGTGTGCCTCTGGGAGGTGCTCCGGGGGCTGTGTGGATGCGGAAGGCTCGGAGGCAGGGGACGCAGGGTCTGTCCTCACGTCCTCAGACCCGGGGTCGCTGGGCTGCTGTTGCGTGGTAAGGCCACAGCCCCGGGAGTCTCTAGGCTTCCGTGGTCTCGCACGGGCTCGACGGTGTCTGCGTGGAAGGACACGGGTCTCTCCCCCTCGCATGGCGTGGGCAAAGCCAGTCACGCCACCACACCTGACGGCAGGGGACAGGGAAGGCCGGGCGCCTCCCCCCGTGCCCCGAGGAGAGGACTGCGCACAGCGTGGTTGCGATGCTGAGATGACGGGCGGTGCGGGAGCGGTTGTCCAGTCCCGGTGGGAGGACCCTGCGCTCAGCCTGCGAAGCGGCCGCGCCGGCTGCAGGCTCCCCGCCCGCCTCTCTGTGTGTGGCTTCTGTCTCGGCGGCCAGGCGTGGCCCGGGGACCTCTCTCTGGCGTTGGGAAGGGTGGTCGTGAGAGCACAGGTTCTAGTCCTGAAGCCTGGGTCTGCGTCCCCGCTCTGCCCCGTGATGGGGAGGCAGCCCGCCTGGAGCGTCGGTTTCCTGTGTCGAAACGGGGACAATGAAACGTCCACAGTGCGGAGTGCGGGTGCTGGGCAGCGTCTGGCCCTCCTGAGGGCGAGGACACGTCCGCTCTACCTTATCATCCGGGGAAGCGCTCCACCTCGGGATCCCCAGTCCTGCTCAGCCGTCCTTCCCGCCGCTTCCCTGCCCGTGGCCCTCCTCGCTGCCTCCTCAGTACCCCCGTCTGTGGTCGCTGACCCATTGGCCCTCTCCCAGCCCCGCCCCTTCTGACGCACGGGGACCCACAGTCTGTTACTTCCCTGTGCGCCTCGGCCCCTCCTGGCCTGCAGCACACGCAGCCTGCGGCTCAGCACCCTCCGCCAGCGAGGTGCCACCCGACAGTCTTCTAGTCTCCGGGGTGTCGGGCTGCACAGAAACCCTCTGATTCCTCCTGAGGTCCTCCCCCTCCTCCTCCTCCTCCTCCTTCCCCTCCTCTTCCTCCTTCTCCTCCTCCTCCTCCTCCTCCTCCTCCTCCTCCTCCTGGTGACCATCCAGGACCTTCTCCCCTTCACCCCGGGAGGACTGCCTCCTGCTGAGTCATGTTCATCCCCCATTTCCTCCTCCTCCTCCTCCTCCTCCTCCTCCTCCTCCTCCTCCTCCTCCTCCTTCTCCTGGTGACCATCCAGGACCTTCTCCCCTTCACCCCGGGAGGACTGCCTCCTGCTGAGTCATGTTCATCCCCCATTTCCTCCCCCTCCTCCTCCTCCTCCTCCTTCCCCTCCTCTTCCTCCTTCTCCTCCTCCTCCTCCTCCTCCTCCTCCTGGTGACCATCCAGGACCTTCTCCCCTTCACCCCGGGAGGACTGCCTCCTGCTGAGTCATGTTCATCCCCCATTTCCTCCTCCTCCTCCTCCTCCTCCTCCTCCTCCTGTGACTACCAGGGCTGCCTCCTGCTGAGCTGTGTTCATGCGGACACAGTGTTTTTAGTGTTTCTTTGACCTAATTGAGAAACAGGGGAATGTAATCGTAATTGGAAAACAAACTCAGGCCGCACAGAACTTCTCAATTTGAATGAGCACGCCCATCACCCAGCAGGCATGTTACACTCCTGCAGGGTCTGCTCCAGGAGGTCTGGGTTCAGCCCAGGCCCTGCCCGCTCCCCAGGCCCAGGAGCCGGCCGCTCCATGCGGAGGAGCCGAGGAGCGGAGCCGGCGGATGCTGGCCGTGTGCGCAGAGGGTACGTGAGCGCTCTGCTGCCAGCCCCGCCTGTCGCTGGCCGGCGGTCAGGTCGTGGCTCCACCGGACCCGCTGGTTTAGAATCTGCATCGGAGCAGGCTACTCAGGGGGCCCCGGGTGTGCACACGAGGTGCAGGAGGCACCACCGTAGAAGATGCAAACGAAAAGGTCTTGAAAACATTTGTGAACCCTTTGCCAGCGCTCTGGAAACTGGTGTCAGATTCGGCTAACGGCTGGTGTCAGATTCGGCTAACGGCTGAGTGGGCTGAAATGCTGGTGTCAGATTCGGCTAACGGCTGAGTGGGCTGAAATGCGTCAACCAGGACAGACTCTGCGAGGAGCATAAACTCTGTGCCGGGTTCAGAAGACGCCAAGTACACGTATAAATGCATTTAACGCTTGCATTTCCATCATCGTGTAGAACATGGTATGGATAGCCATGTCATGGACAAGCCCAGTTATAAAAGAACAGGCTGTGTTACAGAACTCCTTTTACTTAGTTTTTATTTATGTAAACAACAGCACATATGCACGCGTAAGTTTGTCTTTTCCCTGCCCCTTTCCTGTCCCAGAAGGAACACGGCGTGCATGCTGGTCAGCACTGGCTGCCTTCACCGTCAGCGGATCGCGAAGCTCCCTCCCGTGTCAGTCTGCAGAGAGCTGTCGGGGGCCCAGCGGGGCCCACGGGGATGCTGTCCTTGTAAAGATACCTAGAAGGCTTTCCCACGGCAATAACCAGCACTCACACACGGTGTGGGGGGGGGGCTGTGCCCTCCCCAGACAGGGTCTCATTGTCACAGTAAAGAAATAGCACCTTGGAACCCTGTGAGGTTTTGATAGGACTCAGCCGGAGGTGGCCCCTCTTTTTGGAGGAGTAATCTGGGGGGAAATCCTTGCCTTCTGTCCAGGCGTATGGGGTCGAGTCTTGGCTCCTGGAGCGCCCCTCTGCACCCCTCGGTGAGCTCCCAGGCGTCCCCAGGCCGGTGGGTCCGATGCCGGCCCCCAGGAGAGCACCGTCTGGCTTCCGCCCCCTGCCCCTCGCTCCCTCGGCGTGAGCGTAGCGGGCGCTTCGCTGCCTGTAGAGGAGCTGGTCCCGGACCCAGCAGAGGCTGAGTCACACTCTCAGTAACTAAACGGCTCCCCCCGGCGGAGGCTGTGGGACAGGGCGGTGGGAGCCATTATGACTCCCAGGCCTCCGATGGGTTCTCTACAAGTTCTCCTTCCTGCTGCCTCACAGGAAGCCACGCGCATGCTGCTTCAAAACCGCAGCGTCGCCCGGCAGCGTGGCCCAGTGGTTGAGCGCCCGCCCAGGGACCAGGAGGCCACGGTTCCGTTCCCCATCAGGGCACATGCCTGGGTTGCGCTCGATCCCGGCCGGCGTTGTGCAGGAGGCCGCCGGTCGATGTTGATGCTTCTCATCGACGTTCCTAGCTCTCTTTCCCTCTCCCTTCCTCTCTCTCGAAAACCAATGAAAACTTTTAATAAGTAAATAAATGACAGCAGTCTGCCGAGAGCGTGAGATGTGCGCTCAGCATCCACCGTGGGAGTCGCGATGTGCGTAGTCCAGGTTTGCTGAGTCGGCGTCGACGGCACAGTGTCAGTAGCCCACCCTGCCCAGCCTCCTTCCTCACTCGTGTGAACACCCCACAGAGGGGATGAGGACGGTATTTCCACCCACCTGCCTTCCCGTGTGTGGGGGCGCTTTCCTGTCCTTCTACCAGCAGCACACGCGCCCCCCCCCCCCCCGCGCTGTGGGGATGCACGCGTGTGTCCTGGGAGGGATCTCAGCTGCGCTGGAGCTCATTTATGTGCACAGTTTCTGCCTATGTGCTCTTCCTCTCTCTGTCATCAACCTGAGATTTATTGTTGGTGCTGATTTTAGAGCAAAATATAAATGAGATGGAGTTGGCATTTTTTTAAAGAAGCCTGCTTCGCAGCAGGCTGAGTAGAGAATCAGTTGGTTTAAACAGATAACCTGGGGTCACAGCAGAAAATGTCTTGTTCCAGCTGAGGACTCATTCCCGCCCTGCGGGACCAGCGGCATTCATTTAAAGGAGCGCGGGCAGACAGGAGAGAGATTTTCTCTCTTCGGATTTGCTGATTTGTTTGTGGCTCTGCTGTGACCCCCAGGTTGATTCTCATAAAGCAACCTCTCACAAGAAGCAAAGAGGGGGAGACAGGAGCTATGGCTCCTCACTCTTCACTCACCGCCGCCTGTGCCCTGGCTCCTTCTGTGGCCTTGTTTGCCGTGCTCCTCGCCAAGGACAGTGACCCACCGCGTCCCCAGGGGTGGACGGGGAGAAAGCAGGCGCCCGAGTGGGAGTGAGAGGCCCAGGGAAAAGCCAAAACCCCCACTGCAGTGTGGCCTGTGCATTCAGATGGGGCGTGGCCTGTGTGCTCAGCAGGGGCGTGGCCTGTGTGCTCAGAGGGGCGTGGCCTGTGTGCTCAGAGGGGCGTGGCCTGTGTGCTCATGAGGGCGTGGCCTGTGTGCTCAGAGGGGGTGTGGCCTGAATGCTCAGGTGGGGCGTGGCCTGTGTGCTCAGGTGGGATGTAGCCTGTGTGCCCAGAGGGGCATGACCTGTGTGCTGAGGTGAGGTGTGGCCTGTGTGCTCAGAGGGGGCATGGCCTGTGTGGTTAGAGGGTCATGGCCTGTGTGGTCAGAGGGGCGTGGCCTTATGCTCATAGGGGCGTGGCCTGTGTGCTCAGAGGGGCGTGGCATGTGTGCTCAGAGGGGGCATGGCCTGTGTTCAGAGAGGCGTGGCCTGTGTGCTCAAGTGAGCTGTGGCCCTGCTCTGCAGCCAGCTATGCTGAGCCCCAGGGCCAGGCTCTCCACTCAGGCTGACCCCTACATCGTGCCTAGTTGAGGGCACAGGTAGAGGTGGCTAAGGGTCCCGCCCCGCCCTCCGGAGGGCACGGTTCCTTGCTGCTGCTGGTGTCTGCAGACGGAATGCTGCCCTATCCCTGGGAGGACTTTGAAAGGCATGTGGGTGACGGACCTGGCTATCTATGGAGCTGTCTCCTGGCTGCTCATTGCTTGCGGGGTCTCAGATGCTTCCAGAAGGTTGGGAGAGAAACCCTGCCCGACCCGCTGTCCCAGCGCTTGCCCCTCTAAGGTGAAGTTACCAAGAACTCGGTTACCTCAAAGGACGGCAGAGGCAGTGTTTGTCACGTCCGTACATTGGTATGAACACCTGCACTCAGGTGGGAATTGGTAAGAGATGCCCTGTGATTGGTGAGCACTTCCCCCTTCTCTGGGGAGAACCCCTCTCAGCCAGTCAGTCTATGAGACACCAATGTGTAAATGAGAGGGTTTGGTGTTGGAGTTCTCACTCGAGGCGCTCTGCTGTTACCCAGGTGTCAGGCTTGTGTGAAACAATGGGGAGAGGGTCACCTGTTGGCCTCGGTCCCCTTCTGGGAAGGACGCAGAACCTCGAGAAACCTGGGTCTCGGGACATTGGCCCCCGGCGCTTGGCGCCTGCACACGGCAGGGCGGTATGCACACAGAGCTCCCGGTTTTATGTGGTTCCAATCAGAGAGCACGGCCCTGTGCCCCCAGCAGTGTGCCCCCCCACACACACCGCCCCGGGTTCTTCAGAACCAGCGGGACCTTTCCTGGAGCTTGGGTGCCAGGATTTCTGTCTCGGCGCTGAACGGCGGCGGCATCTGTGGCAAGAGCAACAGCTTGCACGCTGTCTGGTTTCCTGAGACCCTCACGGCCCCTGACGGCGGGCGGCCCCGATGTGCTGAGGGCGTGTTCTGCCACCACGCGGCGCCCTTCCTCTGTCTCCCCGCGTCCCCGCTCTTTCCCTCCCGTGCTCCGGCAGGTGTGAAGGTGGCTCTCTGTTTGCTCCGGGCGCTCGGATTGGATTTCTCTCTTGGTTTTATGTGTTTCGTGTGTGAAAGGTACTTTTTTAGTCACAGACTGTTAGTGAGTCGCATGCTCCGTAAAGAAAATCTGATTTGGGGGGCCAGGTTTGTGCCGGGCAAATAGTCCCATTCGTGTCCCAGGAGCAGAGCGCCGCCCTCTCTGCGCAAGCCTTTGGGGAAGAAATGGTGACACCCACCTGGGAGGGCAACTTAGGTGCATTCCATGTGCCAGGCAGCTGCGAGGCGCGGGCTGTGTGCCCGGGCTCCCAGCTGGGTAAGTGTCACAGCCTCCGAAGAGCTGGCAGTGGGCGGCGCCCAGGTGGGTGCTCAGCGCCTCGTCTGGAGGAGGCGGGCTCTGTCTTGCTTTTGAGGGTGCGCTGCTGGTCACTGCAGCCTGCGTCCTACAACGGTGGCCTTGGGGTCATTAACAAGGGCCCGTGTGCTTTGGTCCCTCCCTCCGTTTGCTGGCTGGATGCAGTGCTGCTCTTCCCACACGGCCTCCAGCCTCGGGGTAGTTTGTGTGTCCATCGGCCATGGAGCCCTCAGCTCGGGTGGAGGCCCCGCCAGGCTCCCTGCAGGGTCCCGCTGTCCTTGCTGCTGATGGCCTCGGGCTGGGGGTGGGGCACCATTTGCCTGGTGTATTGGGCTCCACGCCCAGATGTGCGTGCTGGACACAATTGTTCAAGGGCATTTATTATTGGCACTAAAAGTGACACAACTGTGCCTCGGACAGTCTCTCCCCCCACCTCCTGCTTTCCCCAAGCTGGCTCTCTCATTCCTCCCCCCTCCCCCCCCGCGCCTGGGGCACAGTGACTTTAGAACGCCGTTCGGAAGTCTAACCTGAGCTGATGACAAGTCCCTCTCACCCCCAGCCCGCCCAGACTGCACCAGGCCCACTCCATTCACGGGCAGACCGCACGCTCACCTGCTTGAATGTGAAGCAGGTGGCCCTCTGAGTCGGGGACGTGGATCATCATCACTCCATCACCCCGTCCCGCGGTCCCGGATCCGCACGCCTGCTCCATGGTTACCGTGTGCGCGCCCCCCCAAATGAATAAGCCAGCCACCGCGGGCTGCCGTTTATCACATTCACTCCTCCGCCCGGTAAAAAGCCGATGGAAATACATTCTCTGTTACGTTCCATTCGTTTCCAAATGTACGAGTTTTCAAATGTGTTATAAATGCGAGGAAAAGAAACTGCTGGGCTGTTTGTCAAGCTGTCACATTATTTTATTTATCATCTCCTGTCGATAGAAAAGTCCAGAATTGGATTGAGATAAAAAATGGAGGCGCGTGTAGAGATAACACTGAGAGGGAGACACTGCGCATTCCCTGCCTCCTGCTCTGGCAGCGAACAGTGAGCACTGAGACCCGCCGGCGTGGCTCCGTGGCTGAGCGTCGACCTACGAACCGGGAGGTCGTGGTTCCATCCGGTCAGGGCACACGCCCGGGTTGTGGGCTCGATCCCCAGTGGGGCGTGCAGGAGGCAGCCGATCCATGATTCCCTCTCATCACTGATGTTTCTCTCTCTCTCTTCCCTCTCCCTTCCTCTCTGACATCAGTAAGAATGTTTTTAAAGGGCTGGAGGAACTTCCTATTTAGCAACAAGATGTTTCTGATTGGTGGAGAATTGCGGCCTGTGTGTGCAGAGGGGCATGGCCTTGCGCTCATAGGGGCGTGGCCTGTGTGGTCACGGCTGTGGGGTCTGGAGATGTGTATCTCAGCCTCTTAAACACTGTGCACCCGGGGCTCAGCATTATGGACGCAGCATTTAGACACAGGCCCCCGGGCTGCACGAGGCCAGCACCCCGCCCCCTGCCCGGCATTGACGGTGCGGGGAAGGCCGCAGGCTACAGAGCAGCAGCGCCTCGCTGCCGGGAAGGTCAGGAGTCACCAAAGGCCGGCCAGTTACGCGGCACTTCCATTGTGGGGCGCAGGAGCCAGTGGCCCGGCCAGGCGGGGCTGCAGACCTGAGCAAAAGGTGACGCTCGCCGAAACCGGTTTGGCTCAGTGGATAGAGCATCGGCCTGCGGACTGAGGGGTCCCGGGTTCGATTCCGGTCAAGGGCATGTACCTGGGTTGTGGGCACATCCCCAGTGGGGGGCGTGCAGGAGGCAGCTGATCGATGTCTCTCTCTCATCGATGTTTCTAACTTTCTGTCCCTCTCTCTTCCTCTCTGTAAAAAATCAATAAAATATATTTAAAAAAAAAAAAAAAAAAAAGGTGACGCTCCACCAGGGCCTCGTGGGGTACACCGGGGGCACACCTGTGGGGCCCTCCGCGGTGCACTGGGTGTTTGTCACAAGAGGGTTGGGGTGTGTATGGGGTCAGGGCCCCACATGTGGGCTCTGAGCTGTGAAGGGGCAGCAGGCCTCCTCAGGGTCCTGCGTTCATGGCCACGTGTCCTGAGAGGAGCAGCCACACTGGCCAACACCAGCTGGCAGGAGGGAGGAACCTGGGGCAGCGCAGGGAGTCCGCGCCACCTCGGCTCCCCCGCCCCACGCCCCAGCTCTCCTGGGCCTGGAATGCCCTGCGCCCCGAGAGCCACGAGGATGGTTTCCTTCCTCGCTTCCTGTAAGGTCGCCCGCCACCTCCCGCCCCTCCTGTGTCCCTGCTGCAACTCCCGGTCATCATGATGCTCTCACCGCGAGGAACGGTGCCTCCGTCGTCCGTGCACGCCCTGGGCCCCACAGCTCAGCAGTGCAGGGACGGGAGCCTCGTCTTCTGCTGGAGAGACTCCGGCGTCTTTAAGGGACTTTCTGATTAAGTGCAGCCGGGACACCTGCTGCTGCTGAGCCTGGGCACCAGGACTGGCCGGGTGGGGCAGGGGGGTGTGGATGGGCCCCCGCCTCTGCGGGATTGTTTGTTCTCAGAGCTGCAGCGAGGCCGTCCCAGGCCCCTGCCTCCCCCGGGAATGCCCTGGCGTGCGTTGCTGCCTCCGCCCAAATCTCTTCCCACTCGATGTCTTCACCTCCTGCCACCCAGCCCGCCCGGGGCAATGATCGGCTGGAAAGGCCACGGTAAAGCCTCCATCCCAGAACCGCTGGGGGCGGGGCGCTCCAGGTCATGCGGCTTCTGGTGAACTGACCACAACAGCGTTCGGAGGAGGAGGAGGAGGAGGAGGAGGAGGAGGAGGAGGAGGAGGAGGCACCATGGGAAAGCAGGATTCTGAACTTCGGGCGCCGACGCTCCTGTACCCAAACCCGCTCTCACCCCTTGAGTCATGTGGCTCTGGGCCTCGGTTTTCTTAGAAGATGATCGGTATCGGATTAGCTGTGGTTCGATGCAACGGCTGACATCTGCAAAGGGACCCGTTTAGCACCAGGTCCCGTGCCGTGCGGGGCTTGGCAAACACGGCCCCTTCCCTCTTCCCACTTTGTTTGCCTTCTTGGAAATAATTCCTGATACAGGGACGTTTGGAGTTTCAGAACTGCTTTGTAATGTAGAGCAGAGAAGGAGTGGGCCATATTTCTGGTGGAGGTAGTAGTGACTCATCGCAGAAAATGGATGAGGAGTTACGCCGTCGTGGAGATTTGTGGAGTGCTCATGGGATCGTAAATTCCGGGGGACGGCAGGAATAAAGACGGGGCTTGTTCTTCTGAGGATGCCCCGGCGTTCGTCTCCGCAGCTTCCTTCCCAAACTGACCGTGGGAGCCACGTGTGGAAGGAACGTCAGCGTGGCGCCTGAGGAATGCACCCCCATTATCTCGTCTCACCAGGAAAAGAAGGAAAACCGCCGACAAGCACTGAAGGAGGGGAGGCGACAGGGAGCCAGAGGGAAGCCGAGTCTGGAAGGCAGCCCTGGATGGAGGCGTGACCGTGGGGAGAAGGTCTCGGCGTGGGGACGCCTGGCGCGGACTTGGTCACGGAGGGGCCGGAGCTGCAGATGGGGGTGATTAACAGTGTGGGCTGAACTGCCTGCTCCCGCCGTCTGCTGTATGCAGAGTGTCAGCACCTGCGGTGGACAGACAGACAGACAGACAGGCAGGCCGGACGCCCCACTGAGCGCGAGTGGCCCAGGAGAGGGCTCTGCACTCGGGGACGCGGGTCCCTGCAGGAGGCAGTGAGCTGCCCTCAGGCCGAGGTGAAGCTGCTGGTTCCCGGAGGGGGCAGGGGGGAGGTTCCCAGGGGGGTGGGGTTCCCGGGGGGGGCAGCGGGGAGGTTCCCAGGGGGGTGGGGTTCCCGGGGGGGCGGGGCGTGTCCCTGAGCCTCGCTGTGCTGCTCTTTAGTCCACGTGCACATACGAGTCTGGTTGCATCTGGAAACCGCAGTTGGCACGGGAGGGCCAGCAGGGAGCTCCGTGGTGGGCGTGTCCGTGCTGTGGGGAGGGCTGGGTGCGGCCGCAGGCCCAGACCTCACCGAAGCCCTTGCTCTGCTTGTGCCCAGAGAGTGGCCCGGAGTCAAGGTCCCCTTCCCAGCAGCCCTGTGTGTGTCCCAAACACCCTCTTTGGGAACGGTGACATTTCCACCGGCACCTCCTCACCTGCGCCTCCGACGCATGTCATGTGCGGGTCATGCCTCACTGGCGAGCACAGGCGAAGATGGTCGGGAGGTCAGGAGGTCGGGAGTTTGCAAACAGACTGACATTTACCAGCCCCGAGCCAGGCGGGCACGTGACATGCCCTGCGGACCCCATAGGGCGGGGGACCCTGAAACCGCACTTGTGCGGCGAACACGTGGGCCATAGAGCAGTTACCGCTCCAGAGCAGTCACAGTGGGGGCCTCGTCTTCCATCGCCGTGGCGACTTCCCGGCGGCCCACTCGTGTGTCCCACACGTCCCTGCAGGACTGGCACTGGCCTTGGGCCCGGTCCTCAGGGTCAGCGTGCCGTCGAGGCTGAGCGGCCAGGGGCCCGTCCCCCAGGGCAGCGGCCAGCGCTGAGCAGGGATCGGTGCCGCATTAGCGCCCGCCTCGGCCCCCTCCGCACCCCGCTCTCCTGCACCGCCCGTCAGAGCCATTGCCGAGAGCAGCTCCTCGGGTCCTGGCTCCGCCTCGGCGACTCACAGGTGACGGGCGGCGGCTAACCTGGCCGGCGTGCGGCTCTGTCCTTCGTCCCACTGCGACTGTGCCATGGCCTCTCCTAGAAGCCTGCAGCCGCCACCGTCCGTGCCCTGTCGCCCCGGAGGCCCCAGAGGCCACGCCCCCAGGGAGGCCGCTTTCCGGGACCCCACGGACACGTGAGACTCGGCGTCACGCCCATGTGCTCGGTGCAGAGACCTTTACAAAACGCGTTTGCTGGCTCTGCCAGCCCAGCGGCCGGCGCCCCGCGTGCCCGCGTGCCCGCCGCTGCCCCACACCGTGGCGGGCACTGCCCCTGAAGCAGATGCAACGCTTTCATCCGCAGTCATTTACATGTACTTTGATTTCCAGGCTCTCCCATCTCCGCCCTTAAATCGAAATTTCTGGTCTAGAAATGTTGGATCCGTCTTCATTTCCCCTAAATACACAGCAGTACAGTGTGCCGTGAGCAGTTTAATGTGGATATTACGTGTATTTCAGAGGAAAGTGGCAAAAATGTGTCATTCTCTTCTCCCTTGTCAGAAGTCTGAGCCCAACTGCTCATCGCAGGGCCGGTTCAGGTCGCTCTCGGGAGGGGCTTGGCTGGGGAACCAGCCCACGCTCCGTCCGCGGGCTGCGCTGCGTGGGGCCGCTCTGTCGGACGGTGCCTAGAGGGGTGCCTGGGGTGGACGCGTTTGTAGAACAGAACAGACTGTACAACAGCGGGCAGACTAGGTGACTCCATAGCAGAGTCTTAAACCAATTAAAGGAGCGTAAAGCGGCAGGGACCTGGGGAGGCTCAGAGGCAGAAGCCCCATCCGATCCGCGGGGTCCGCAGCCACAGCGCAGGGCTCCCCGTCCCGATCGCGTCAGGACGGGAGTGTGAGGTTATGGGCTGGGGACCCCCACCCCAGGCTCTAAGCACCTGCCAGGGGCAGGGCCCCCCAGGCCTCCTCATGGGGGGTCACGGTGGGGCGTGAGATCCGGGTATCTCTCGGCTGTCATTTCCGGTCCTCACCCCGTACTCAGGAGCGCTCCTGGCTTGTGCTTTGTCGACACAGGGGACGGCGCTGCGCCCGAAGCCATGGCCCCCGTCATCGTGATCGCCCCGGGCAACCGCAGCGTGGTGGCCGGGTCCAGCGAGGTCACCCTGGAGTGCATAGCGAATGCCAGGTGCGTGGCCAGCCCACCCCGGGGCGCTCACCCATAGTGACAGCACCGAGACCCTCACCAGGGGTGCGAGCTGTGAGCACAGCTGTGGGGTGGGGGGGGCGGGCAGCCCAGGACCCAGGCCCCAGGCCTCTGTGGTCAGAGAACATTCTTCACCGGAGCTGCGGGGCCTGGAGGGGCCTGGAGGGGTCTGGCTGAGGAGGGAGGAGCCGCCCCTCTCCTGTCCCAGGTGTCCTCGCTCCAGGACCGAGTTCCCGAAGCCACAGCTCCCCCCGTGGCCGAGCCCCCAGCAGCATTTATTCTCCGCCTTCTCTCCCTGAGCAAATGGAGCCATTAGCGCTCACGGGCCATTGCGGCCGCAATTAGCTGTCCTTGCTCAATGGCCCTGGCAGAGCGTCGCTGAGCGGAGCGTGGGGGAGAGGTGCGTCCGGACTGGTCCAGGGGTCCGCCGTCCCCCCAGCGGCCCCGCAGGACGGGCCCCATCAGCTCCGGCCCAGGCCCCAGGCAGCTGTCCCCCCCTCCACGGACTCACGGATGCCCTCGCTCTCCCAGGCCCCTGGAGGAGCTCCGTGTGAGCTGGAAGAGGAACGGGGTGGCCCTCCCCAGCGGGCTCCGCAGCTTCGGAAGGCGCCTCGCCATCAGCACCCCGACGTCCACAGACACCGGCGAGTACGTCTGCGAGGCGGCGCTGGCCGGGAGCACGGCCGAACCAGCCCGAGCCAAGGCCTTCCTCTCCATCACAGGTAACCCCTCCTCCCCATCACACTAACCCTCCTCCCCATCACACTGACCCTCCTCCCCATCACACTGACCCTCCTCCCCATCACACTAACCCTCCTCCCCATCACAGGTAACCCCTCCTCCCCATCACACTAACCCTCCTCCCCATCACACTAACCCTCCTCCCCATCACAGTAACCCTCCTCCCCATCACACTAACCCTCCTCCCCATCACACTGACCCTCCTCCCCATCACAGTAACCCTCCTCCCCATCACACTGACCCTCCTCCCCATCACAGTAACCCTCCTCCCCATCACACTGACCCTCCTCCCCATCACACTAACCCTCCTCCCCATCACACTGACCCTCCTCCCCATCACACTAACCCTCCTCCCCATCACACTGACCCTCCTCCCCATCACAGTAACCCTCCTCCCCATCACACTAACCCTCCTCCCCATCACACTAACCCTCCTCCCCATCACACTATCCCTCCTCCCCATCACACTGACCCTCCTCCCCATCACACTAACCCTCCTCCCCATCACACTGACCCTCCTCCCCATCACAGTAACCCTCCTCCCCATCACACTGACCCTCCTCCCCATCACACTGACCCTCCTCCCCATCACACTAACCCTCCTCCCCATCACACTGACCCTCCTCCCCATCACAGTAACCCTCCTCCCCATCACACTGACCCTCCTCCCCATCACAGGTAACCCTCCTCCCCATCACACTGACCCTCCTCCCATCACAGTAACCCTCCTCCCATCACACTGACCCTCCTCCCCATCACAGTAACCCTCCTCCCATCACACTGACCCTCCTCCCCATCACACTGACCCTCCTCCCCATCACAGGTAACCCCTCCTCCCCATCACACTAACCCTCCTCCCCATCACACTAACCCTCCTCCCCATCACACTGACCCTCCTCCCCATCACACTAACCCTCCTCCCCATCACACTGACCCTCCTCCCCATCACAGGTAACCCCTCCTCCCCATCACACTAACCCTCCTCCCCATCACACTAACCCTCCTCCCCATCACACTGACCCTCCTCCCCATCACACTGACCCTCCTCCCCATCACACTGACCCTCCTCCCCATCACAGGTAACCCCTCCTCCCCATCACACTAACCCTCCTCCCCATCACACTAACCCTCCTCCCCATCACACTGACCCTCCTCCCCATCACACTAACCCTCCTCCCCATCACAGTAACCCTCCTCCCCATCACACTGACCCTCCTCCCCATCACACTAACCCTCCTCCCCATCACACTGACCCTCCTCCCCATCACACTGACCCTCCTCCCCATCACACTGACCCTCCTCCCCATCACACTAACCCTCCTCCCCATCACAGGTAACCCCTCCTCCCCATCACACTGACCCTCCTCCCCATCACACTGACCCTCCTCCCCATCACACTAACCCTCCTCCCCATCACACTGACCCTCCTCCCCATCACACTAACCCCTCCTCCCCATCACACTGACCCTCCTCCCCATCACACTGACCCTCCTCCCCATCACACTGACCCTCCTCCCCATCACACTGACCCTCCTCCCCATCACACTAACCCTCCTCCCCATCACAGTAACCCTCCTCCCCATCACACTGACCCTCCTCCCCATCACACTGACCCTCCTCCCCATCACACTAACCCTCCTCCCCATCACAGTAACCCCTCCTCCCCATCACACTGACCCTCCTCCCCATCACAGTAACCCCTCCTCCCCATCACAGGTAACCCCTCCTCCCCATCACACTGACCCTCCTCCCCATCACACTGACCCTCCTCCCCATCACACTGACCCTCCTCCCCATCACACTAACCCTCCTCCCCATCACACTGACCCTCCTCCCCATCACACTAACCCCTCCTCCCCATCACACTGACCCTCCTCCCCATCACACTGACCCTCCTCCCCATCACACTGACCCTCCTCCCCATCACACTGACCCTCCTCCCCATCACACTAACCCTCCTCCCCATCACACTAACCCCTCCTCCCCATCACACTGACCCTCCTCCCCATCACACTGACCCTCCTCCCCATCACACTAACCCCTCCTCCCCATCATACTGACCCTCCTTCCCATCACAGGTAACCCCTCCTCCCATCACACTAACCCTCCTCCCCATCATACTTACCCTCCTCCCCATCACAGGTAACCCCTCCTCCCATCACACTAACCCTTCTCCCCATCACAGTAACCCCTCCTCCCCATCACACTAACTCTCCTCCCCATCACAGTAACCCCTCCTCCCGATCACAGGTAACGCTCCCCCTGGGGCGGCACTGGGCCTGGGTGCGGCCCTCGCCTTCCCTGGGACAGAGCAGTCACACTCACACCCCAGCTTCCCCTTTAACCCGGCGCAGGGAGGTGACCTAATTCCATCTCCCAAGGGTATCCTGCTTTTTTTCCCAAGAAAATCACGGAACCCAAGAGCCGGTTTTGAGCCGTCGGAGCCAGCCCGGGCCGCAGGTGGGAGGCCTGTCAGGAGGCCTCCCTGGGTGGCCTCGGCCCCCGGCTCCGTGGCTCGCATCTGACTGTCACGGTCAGGGCTCCGAGATGGTTCCGTGGCCGCTATTCTGGAGCAGAAGAGAGCTAGAAGGTTCCGCCGCCGCCTGCCCTCCAATGTAGGGGAGCGGGGCCCGGGCCGGCCTGGCCGGAGCAGCAGGGGACGCGGCCTCCGTTGCTCTGGGCGCTGGAGGGAGGCGGGTCGGGCCGTGGCCTCGCTCGCGGGGAGGGGAACTCGGTGGCGCTCAGACTGTGACGCGATGGCCGGACACGGGCGAGGGCGCACTCCTCCCGTGGCCAGCGCAGCCCCTGTCCTCCCGCGCGGCCGGGCCCTGTCGTGGCGGCCGGCCCTGCAGAGAGGTGGCCCTGCGCCTGCTCCAGGGAGGGCACCCCTTACCCCTCCCCTCCTTGGGGGACAAAGCGGAGGCCCCCGGAGAGCGAATATGCAGGGCCCTTCCGAGAGCTGTGGCCCCTCGGTGACACCGCGCCGTGGCCACTTCGAAGAAGGTCACAGTAGAGGCTTGTGTGTTCGCGCCGTCAGCCGAGGCGCAGACCCTGCTGAAAGGGCCCGCAGCGGGGCGCCTTCCTCCCACCACCGGGACGTGGCCGTGGCCCGAACGTGACTGCCACGCGCCCGCCACGCACGCCTGCCGGCCCCTGGACACGAGGGCGAGGATTGCGCAGCTCCCAGCGGGCAGGCTGGGTCCCGCCTCGTCCTGCTCGGCCACGACGTGCACGCGCCCCGCTCCCGAGGGGCTCCCGCCGGGCAGTCTGAGGCTGCGTGAGCGCGCACGGCGGGGGCGGCACGGAACTGAAGTCCGCGGGCTCCGTCTCCTTAGACGGGACAGCCTGGCGTCCTCAGCGACGGAGAGTTCTCTCCTGGAACTAGAACGTGTGTCCCCATCAGCGTTCCCGTCTGAAATATTTGACCCTGTTCATGAACTTGGGCTCTGCATTTGCATCTGAATTCCAGGCAGACGTTACCTGGAGTTCCCCCTCTGTCCGGCTCTTAAAGGCGCAGCAGCACCCTGGCTTCTGCGATGTCGATGTGGATCCCTCTATTCGTCAGAAAGTGCTGTGACCGGTGGGACCTGTGCTGGGTCCCCTGGGAAAGCCTGGAGCTCTGTCCGTTTGGAGAGACGGGGAGATGATCGCCCTCGCCCGGCGGTCCCAGACGGGGGTCCCCAGGCGTCACGGGGCCCGGGAGGGCTCTCGGAGGGGCATGAGATGAAGAGAGCAAGGCAGGTGGGCTCCAGGTACTCCTCTTCCCCGCGCTGAGACCAGACAGGCGCGCGCAGCTGTTCCCTCCGCCCGTAGACTTGCCTGCTGCCGGCTTTGCTCCTCGGCCCGAACAGGGCACCGAGCTGAGTGCGGGCCCCGCCACCCGTGGACAGGCCTCGTGGTCCCCTCCTGACCTCAGAACCTAACCCGGCTGACCCCACATGACCCTAACCCGCTGACCCCTCATGACCCTAACCCGGCTGAGCCCTCAGGACCCTAACCCGGCTGACCCCTCAGGACCCTAACCCGGCCGAGCCCTCAGGACCCTAACCCGGCCGAGCCCTCAGGACCCTAACCCGGCCGAGCCCTCAGGACCCTAACCCGGCCGAGCCCTCAGGACCCTAACCCGGCCGAGCCCTCAGGACCCTAACCCGGCCGAGCCCTCAGGACCCTAACCCGGCTGACCCCTCAGGACCCTAACCCGGCTGAGCCCTCAGGACCCTAACCCGGCCGAGCCCTCAGGACCCTAACCCGGCTGACCCCTCAGGACCCTAACCCGGCTGAGCCCTCAGGACCCTAACCCGGCTGAGCCCTCAGGACCCTAACCCGGCTGACCCCTCAGGACCCTAACCCGGCTGAGCCCTCAGGACCCTAACCCGGCTGAGCCTGGATGCTGGCCCATCTGCTGCCTCACGCTCCGTCCCAGAGTCCAGCCGGCGGCGGCAGTGTGTGAAGCGTGACCCGTACCAGGCCCCTCCCTCACCCAGGGACCCCGTGGCCACTGCTGACTGCGAGAACCGTCCTGCCCGAGGGCATCGCCTCGCCACCGCGGGAGCTGTGTGGTCGGTGGACGCGACCATGCGCAGGGACGCATTTCCATCTTCAAGGAGTCACTGCTCCTGAATGCATCACAAGGGCACGCCGCCGAGTGCAGAACGCCGCTCCGGGGCCCTGCCCTTGGCCCCGCTCACGTAGCATCAGAAAGACGGGGTGACGGTGCCGGCGACGCTGGAAGGGGTGCTTACAGAAGAGCGGGCTGTCGGGGCCTTGTGGCGACACCCACACCTACGCGGGCGATGACAATGCGTGAAACTAAACGCACGTGCCCACGCCCACGAGGACCAGCAAAGGGAGACGGAGCGGGGTGCACGGCCTGCTTCGGGGCACCCCTCGCCGGCTGACTGGCTGTGACGGCGCAGGTCTGAGGCGTTGCCATGGAAGGAGACTGAGGAAAGGACCTGTAGTACCTTCTCCACCATTTCCTGCAACTGCGGGGACCTGCACCCCACTCGGCTGCAGTGTTGCCCTTAGGAAAGGAAGACTAATTAACCAGGAAATGTTGATCCCCCCCCCACTCACCCCTTCAATCAGACGGCAGCACGCAGGGGCGTCGGGCATGACCTGCGTGCCGCGTCGGGCAGGATGAGCCGGGCAGTGGAAGATGGAGATGCTGCTGCCGTCGCGGCCACTGAAGGTGAAGGAGACGGCCGAGTGCGCACCTACGGGCCGAAGGGCAGCTGAGGAGACAGGCGGCGGGCTCAGCCGTGTTTCTTTGGGCCGGTCCACCGGGTCCGCACACGTCCACCGGGTCCGCACAGGTCCACCGGGTCCGCACACGTCCACCGGGTCCGCACAGGTCCACCGGGTCCGCACACGTCCACCGGGTCCGCACAGGTCCACCGGGTCCACACACGTCCACCGGGTCCGCACAGGTCCACCGGGTCCGCACACGTCCACCGGGTCCGCACAGGTCCACCGGGTCCGCACAGGTCCACGTGGGTCCGCACACGTCCACCGGGTCCGCACAGGTCCACCGGGTCCGCACAGGTCCACCGGGTCCGCACAGGTCCACGTGGGTCCGCACACGTCCACGTGGGTCCGCACACGTCCACGTGGGTCCGCACAGGTCCACCGGGTCCGCACAGGTCCACCGGGTCCGCACAGGTCCACGTGGGTCCGCACACGTCCACGTGGGTCCGCACACGTCCACGTGGGTCCGCACACGTCCACGTGGGTCCGCACACGTCCACCGGGTCCGCACAGGTCCACGTGGGTCCGCACAGGTCCACCGGGTTCGCACGGGTCCACCGGGTCCACACACGTCCACACGGGTCCGCACAGGTCCACACTGGTCCGCACACGTCCACACGGGTCCGCACAGGTCCACCGGGTCCGCACAGGTCCACCGGGTCCGCACAGGTCCACATGGGTCCGCACAGGTCCTCCGGGTCCGCCGAGGTTCTGACCCCTCTCCCACCAGGCGCAGAGTTTCTGCTCGAATGAGCCGGGGAATTGCAAAATTGATACCTAACTGCCTCGCCAAGGAACCTTGGCCCTTTCTCCGTCATCACCTCTTTAAAATGCCAAGTTTCTGTGCCTCTTTACCCTCCTTTAGCTCTGCCTGCTCCAAGGAGACGGCTGCTGCAGGGGGCTCGCCAGGCTGTGGCGTCCACGCTCAGCACATTGCGAAGTCGCAGTGAGCCTGACCCCTGGCAGGCAGGCCCGGATTAATTATCACTCGGAAAGCCGGCACACAGCCTTTGTCATCAGGATAATGAGATCACTGCCACCTAAACGCTCCACACGAGTGGCCAAGCCACTGTTGAATTTCTGCTGAATAAACTGAGAAAAAAATATTGCAGTTTACTCTCCAAGGAAATTCATTCTTTAGTGCAACCACTATTTTTTTTTTTTTTTTTTTTTGGTTGAATAGGTCAGTGCAGTATCCAGAGATATGCGAGTGGCTAAGAGTTCGCTGCTAAAGATGGATGCGAGGCCCTTCCTCTTCCTGCTCTTAGCTATTATTTGCCGTCGCACAGGAGTATTAAATCTGTATTTTGGAGGAGAACTGCTGAGACTTGAGAGAGTATGTTGCTCGACTGCACTGTCCCGTGGCACAGGCCAGAGCCTGGCGCGGACCCCCAGCACGCCTCGGGAGTTGTCTTTAGTTCAGATACGGGAGCAAACTGGCCTGTGGAATACTGGGCTGTAAATATCCACCTTTATGAGCCCCTGGGGACAGTCCTGCTAAAGCCAGAAGTAAGATGGTTCATGATTCAAGCCCACAAGCTGAAAAGTAGCCGTTGCCCTGAGTAGTAATTTGCTGCCTGAGACCTGAGGATATAAATCGCCTCTGGCCTCTGCTCACTGCGTTCAAAGTTTGTGCGCACACTGGTAACGGATGAAGTTTTCAAAAATAGTGTTTTAATGCATTTTAAAAATTTTTTTGTATTGATTTCAGAGAGGGAGAGAGAGATAGCAACATCCATGATGGGAGAGAATCATGGATCGCCTGCCTCCTGCACGCCCCACACTGGGGATCGAGCCTGAAACCCGGGCAGGTGCCCTGACCGGGAATCAGAACCTGACCTTCTGGTTCGTAGGTCGACGCTCCATCACTAAGCCACACTGGCTGGACAAAAATAGTTTTTCAGAAGAGTCCCGACTCGAGGCTGCAGGGTCTTCTGACGTAGGCGTCCTTGCTGAGCAGCTCCTGTGTTTTCTTGTTTAAAGAGCCACCGTACTTCACTGCTGAGCCCGCGAGTCGGATTGTGGCGGAAGTGGAGGAGACCGTGGACATGGCGTGTGAAGCCATGGGTGAGTGTGGGGGCTGCTGAGCGGCCGTGATGTGGAGGGACCCATGGCATTCTCCAGGGCAGAGTCGTCATCATTGGAGGGACACATTGAGAGCAATGTCAGAAACAGGGACTGTGGAGAACCCAGGTGCTGTGCATGTGACCTTGGGAAGGTGTTTGACCTTGGGGAGGTGTTGGACCCTGGGAAGGTGTTTGATCTGGGAAGGTGTTTGACCCTGAGAAGGTGTTTGACCTTGGGGAGGTGTTTGACCCTGGGGAGGTGTTTGACCTTGGGGAGGTGTTTGACCCTGAGAAGGTGTTTGACCTTGGGAAGGTGTTTGACTCTGGGGAGGTGTTTGACCTTGGGGAGGTGTTTGACTCTGGGGAGGTGTTTGACCTTGGGGAGGTGTTTGACCCTGAGAAGGTGCTTGACCTTGGGAAGGTGCTTGACCTTGGGAAGGTGATCCTGGGGAAGTAGTTGACCTTGGGAAGGTGTTTAATCCTGGGAAGGGATCTGATGTCACCTGCAAAGCGGGGAAGGTGCTGTTTATACAAGGAAGCACAGGAGGCCTGATGTAGGCTGTCCTCTCAGGCCCAAGGGCAGGAAGCTGGTTCCCATCCACCGGGATGCGAATCCACAGCCACGTCGCTCTGTAGACAGAGAGATGCCGTAAATTCTCTGAACAGGGCATCTCTGTGTGTCTGCTGTGTCAGCACTGGGTCGCCTTTTCCTGTTCGTCAGGCCCCGTGACTGCTAGCCGTCACTGCCGCCATTCCCACCCCGCAACGCAGGGAGCCACACTAACCCCGAGACGGCCCTCTGGGCGCTGCGTTAACAAAGGCTGCGTCGGTGCTGGGGGCGGTCAGGAAACGAGAGGGACCTTCTTACGTTACTGCCTGGCCCCTTAGGAGCGGGTCTTTCCTCCTGAGACTTGGAGGGGGCATTCCCAGACCTTCGGAAGTCGCCGGGAGATTGTCATCTCGCTGCTCACAGGGACAGGGCCCGGAAGGCAAGGCCCAGCCACCTGCTCAGGGCCAGGCCCAGGCGAGGCGGTGCGGTGCCTCCTGTAAAACCTTCGCCAGCGTCTGGCGTGAAGGGGTCGTCATTGCATAGCGGGCAGGTGACCCACCTGGGGCCACACGGAGGCGGGATGCAGCCCGAATCCGTGAGCTCCACGGCGAGGGCTCTGCCAGGACCCCGGCTGCTCTGCCAGGACCCCGGCTGCTCTGCCAGGACCCCGGCTGCTCTGCCAGGACCCCGGCTGCTCTGCCAGGACCCCGGCTGCTCGCGAGAGCTGAGCCCAGGACGTGGAGCTAAGACCTAAGAGCTGTGGGTGCCCACACGTGTTCTCATTTCTGAGAAGGGTGGCGGCGTCCCTCGGCGCAGGACCGATGGCCGGTGAGGGTCAGCCGCAGTCCCCTCCTCCGTCCCTGTGTCTGCGGCAGCCGGTCCTGCCGAGCAGCTCTGGTCTCCGCCCTGGTCCGCCGGGGAGGCCGGAGGCCAGGGGCAGGACCCAGCTCCGCTCCTGTCCCTCTGTCCCGCTCCCTGAGCCCGGGGAGCGGGGAGGGCGAAGAGGAACGCGGATCTTCCATGGAATTATGTCCCGTGTGGTGGTCGCACTGTCCCCTCTTGAGTAAACCCAGCTTTGTCAGGCCGATGACTCTGAAAGGGAAGCTATGCAGTTAGCGTCTGCAGTGCGTGGGGGTGAGAGTCTGCTTTTGACCTGAAACTGCCCCAAAAGAGAAGCCGCCTCGCCCCTCCATGCCAACAGCCGTCTCTCAGGAAGTGATGATCGGAAGCGCTGCCCCGACGAGAAAGCTCCTGACACGGCTTCCGTGGCGAACAGCGGGTGAAGTGCAGACATAAACACACGTGAACAGGTTCTCCGCGTGGCGTGGCCGGGGTGTATCTCACCGCCTTCTTTTCATTCTGACGTGAAGATGCGGCAGGCGGCGCGGCTCCTCCCGGGGAGAGCTGCCTCGTGGAACCGCCGTTAAGAGGTTTCACACGCGTCGTTACGCTTTTACGTTGAAATGGATTTTTTTAATTTCCTGGTTTAATAAAAAAGTGACAGGAAACATAATTAAGGCAAAGAACAGGATCCGAGAATACATCATCTTGAAATATTCCACGACATTAACTTTATTTATGAGAAGGAGGCATCTTTCATTCCAGCGTCTGAAGCCGAGGGACCTGAGTGTGCGTGCCCCATGCCCCGCGTGGACGTGTTTTCTCTAAGCTACGTTTACAGCGAGGGAAACCGAGGCACGGGCCGCCGAGGTGTAGCAATAGCCCAGCTGCTCCTGCACTTCTCCCGGGGCCTCAGCAGGCGCTGTGCCCGCCCCAGTTCAGGACTGTGGTCTGGGGGCTCAGGGCTGCTCTCGGGCAGCCTCTCCGGGTGCCGGCGCAGGGCGTTGGACGAGTCATGTTGGGGCTGGGTGTTCCCCCACGTCCCCCCGATGCCGCGCTGGGTCCACTGCTTCATGTCAGGTGAGAAGCGGATCACCTGAAGTGCCTGTTAAAACACTGCCGTTCCTGCCCGGCCGGCGTGGCTCAGTGGCTGAGAGTCGACCTATGAACCAGGAGGTCACAGTTCAATTCCCGGCCAGGGCACGGGCCCGGGTTGCGGGCTGGATCCCCAGTGTGGGGTGTGCAGGAGGCAGCCGATCCATGATTCTCTCTGCATCATTGATATTTCTCTCTCTCCCTCTCCCTCTCCCTTCCTCTCTGAAGTCAATAAAAACATATTTAAAAAAAAAAAAATACTGCCGAAACCGGTGTGTCTCAGTGGATAGAGCGTCGGCCTGTGGACTGAAGGGTCCCGGGTTCGATTCCGGTCAAGGGCATGTGCCTTGGTTGCGGGCACATCCCCAGTAGGAGGTGTGCAGGAGGGCATGTGCCTTGGTTGCGGGCACATCCCCAGTAGGAGGTGTGCAGGAGGGCATGTACCTTGGTTGCGGGCACATCCCCAGTAGGAGGTGTGCAGGAGGCAGCGGATCGATGTTTCTCTCTCATCGATGTTTCTAGCTCTCTATCCCTCTCCCTTCCTCTCTGTAAAATATCAATAAAATATGTTTAAAAAAAAAAAATACTGCCGTTCCTTCCTCCTGTAAGAGATTCCCGAAATTTAATTCGTGACGCCTGGTTCTCGCCTCCACGCAGGGGCCCCGCTGCCCAGGCTGCGGTGGTACAAGGACGCCGTGCCGCTCGGCCAGCTCCAGGACCCGCGCTACCGGCTGCTCCCAGGCGGCCTGCGCATCGAGCGGCTGCGTCCCCGCGACGCCGGGATCTTCCAGTGCTTTGCCAGCAACGAAGGGGGCGAGGTGCAGACCTCCACCTACCTGGACGTCACCAGTGAGTACCGGCCACCAGAGGCCCAGCTTCCGGCCGTGGCCCCGTGGGGCACGCTCGGAGAGGGGTCACATCCGCTCGGCGCCTCGGGGTGCTGGGCGGGGCGTGGTGCCCAGGTGACTGCAGCCCCCAAGCCCCTCGCCACCTCTGCAGACGCGGAGCGCGAACGCACGGCTGTCCCGGGGGCCGCCCTGCTCTCAGCAGGTAGCGGGGACCCAGCACTTGAGCCTCCTGCACCGGGAAGTAGGAAACCCACTTTTCTGGACGTTGAGTGAGCCGCTCCCTCCTACTCTTTTCCTTGAGATAATTTTTCCACCTTTTAAATATTCATTCTCTGTTGCAGTTTTATTGACCGATTATAGCTCTTTTGTGAGCTTCCTCTATTACCCCATGGCGGACATATTGGGCCCTCGGAAAGCTGGAATGACGGGGAGGCTTTGTTGTATCTGTGCTTCGCCCCTTAATCTCGCCCAGCCGTGATACTGTTCGCACACGAAGGGGGATTTCGTCCGACTCTGGTTTCTTCTCCGGGCCTGTGCGTCTCCCCCCTTTAAGACAGAGTAGAACCTGGTGACTAGGGAGCGATACGGGCACGTTTGTGCTTTCGGAGGGAAATGCTGGTCTCCTCGGGGAGAGCCTTTGGAGGAAGTGGTCGATGCCGGTGTGTGCTGGCCGGGGGAGCCCACAGCGGCGGACAGACCTAAGATTGATGCGTGCACTTCAGCAAACGGGGCTCACTTCCTTGAACTGTGCCCAGGGGTCAAGTTTATTGTCCAGCTTGGAGCGTAGGAAACTAAAATGCCTTCAAACAGTAGAAATAACATTGGGCACTTAGCCGGAAACCGAGTTTGATGCATTCGAATTATTTTAAGCAGACGTGGCAGCAGCGGGCCAGGGTGGGACTGGCAGGGACTGGCACGCTTTCTAAAAGGGCAGACGGTAAGTCGGTTCAGCTTGGAGGGGCATGGTCTCAGTCACAGCAACTCAGCTCTGCTGGAGCAGGACAGCAGCACAGACAGCACAGAGCAGGTGGGCATGGCTGTGTTCCAATAAAGCTTTATTGATAAGAGGAGCACAGACAGCATAGAACAGGTGGGCGTGGCTGTGTTCCAATAAAGCTTTATTGATAAAAGGAGCACAGGCAGTATAGAACGGGTGGGCGTGGCTGTGTTCCAATAAAACTTTATTGACAAAAGCAGCACAGACAGTACAGAGCAGGTGGGTGTTTCAATAAAGTTTTATTGACAAAAGCAGGCACAGGGCTGCATTCGGCCCCCGGGTTGTGGGGGCCAACCTTTTCTCTATTTAGAGACCTGGGAAGAAGCTCTACTTAATTTCTCAGCCTCGGTGCTGTCATCAAAATGGAACCAACTCAGCCCAATTCACAAGGTCCCTGCAAAGATCAGATTGGAAATTTAAATGAACGTGCTACATACACTGGTTACCATGACAACTGGAGAGAGCAGATAAATGATTATGATTTGTAAGTGTAGGGTGTAGCAAAAGGGGCTTTTTTCAAATTAAGACCTTTAATGGGATGAAAATACAATGTAGCACAATCAATATTGGTGTGTTCGTTTAACAAACACGATTGAGCATGAGTGTCCCGCCCTCCGGGTCCTGGGGCCTTGGGGACAGCCGTGAGGAGGCGGGTTCCCTGCGGGCTGCCGGCAGGATCGGCAGCTCCGGGAGGGAGTCGGGCAGGGTTCCGGGTGTAGCACTAGTGACCCAGCGCTCAGGCCTGTGGACATCCACGTGGACAGTCCCTTCGAGGGACCAGCCTGAGCCTGTCCCTGTCACCTCCTCACGTAGATGTCGCACCAGCCTTCACGCAGCTTCCGGCAGACACCACGGTCACGGACGGGATGACGGCCACGCTGAGGTGCGAGGTGTCCGGGGCGCCCAGACCCGCCATCACCTGGAGGAGAGGTAGGCAGTGGGGATTCACACGGACCCGCCACGCTGGGGGGCGGAACACCGCAGGAGGCTCCGAGGCTCCGAGGCTCAGCCTGGGCGCAGGCCCAGCTGGCGGCGGGGATCTGGGAGGCCAAAGGTGAAGGGGCAGGCCCCTGTTTGTCATATGCTTTCTCTCGCTCGAGTGAGGTGGGATCGTAGCGCATGAGAGCGTTTCCAATGCGCACAAGCGTAGCGACGGCTCAGGACAGGCTCGGAGGGACATGGCGGGGAGTCCTCGCGCGCCCTGTGAATGGCGCTGGAGGACCCGCTGTGGTTGCGTCTGTGTGTAAAGGTCCCCTTCGTCCTGGCATCTCCTAGACTTGCTTCTTGGTTGTGGCCTGAGCGTGGCCCTCCCTCGAGCCCGGGGTTCTGACGCGCCTGTCTTCTCTCTGGTCTCCAGGAAGCCACGTGCTGGCCAGCGGCTCCGTGCGGATTCCCAGGTTCATGCTGCTGGAATCGGGGGGCCTGCAGATCAGCCCCGTCTCCATCCAAGATGCCGGCACCTACACCTGCTACGCAGCCAACACGGAGGGGTCCCTGAATGCGTCGGCCACGCTCACCGTGTGGAGTAAGGACCCAGCCCCGCGGGCTCCGCCTCAGCCCTGCTCTCACCTTCGTGTCCTCTGCTCAGGGACCCCCCGATGTCCGGACTCCGGTTCAGCCAGGGGAGGAGGATTGTCACAGCTAATTTCTAGGAACCTGTTCAGTAACTAACGTGTCCGTTTCCGAAGAACAGTTAGAAAGTGCGTTCCCAGATTTAAAGGGGGTTTCGGGAGAGGAGAGACTGACTTTTCAAGTCGGTGCAGTTGGGATATTGTCCCCAAGTGGCTCCCATAGCAAACGGGCAGGTTATGCGAGGAAACCGAGCCGAGAATTAAAATCCTAGAGCGAGTATATTTTTTTTTCTCTTATCATTGTAACCAACTCGAACACTCCTAGCTTATGAACCATGAATGCTCCCTGGATATGAGGCATGACCCGAGAGGGGGGGAGAGAGAGAGAGAGAGAGAGAGAAAGAGAGAGAGAGAGAGAGGGAGAGAGGGAGAGAGAGAGAGATGTTTGTTTCTCCAACGTTGGACTCTTCCTAGTTTATCTGTAACACGGGTTTCTGAAATGCAGAAGCAGTGGTTTTCCGGAGTGTGAGCATTGGCTAAGCAAGCATTCCTACCCCACCCCGTAGCCTCGCTCACCAGTGAGCGTCCCCGTCTCCCCGCGGCCGTATCTGTGTCGCTAAAACAGCGCTGTTCACGAGAGCAACACGAGCCGACTCCTCTGTGCTTGCTAACAGACGCCCTGATTGTCTGTGAGGCGGGAAACGCTAACCGGCGTGCGGGAGCCGTCTGCCGCCACGCCATCCTTCAGGAAAGGCCCCCCAGGCTCTGCTTCAGGCCCGTGGAGGTGTCTCTGGTTTCCTTGGCGTCCACTCTGGTAAACGGCCTTCCTAACGTGTCAGGAGCCCTAAGAACACTGCCTTCCCGTCGCCCCGCGATGGTCAGGTGCTGAAGAGGGGGTTGCCGGACTCCTGATTCATCCTTGTCCCTAAAATTAACCTTATCTTCACAAACGGACGTCTGCACGTCGCTGGGTCACCCGCCAGGCAGTTGTGTGGCTCTGCCAAGATCCAGGGTCAGAACCGCGGTGGATGCGGGAGCCACCGGGGCTGCGGGCGCCCTCCCCACGTGCCCACGGGTCTGTGCAGGCGCAGCACCGGCAGTGCCCCCTCTCCCCGCCCTGGAAACGCATGCTCCGAGATGCCTCCCGCACACCCGCTGCTGCCCTGAACCCAGTGTGCGACCCCCAAGTTCGGGCTGTGCACATGGCTGTCACCCCGGCTCCCGCTGTGGCGGCTGCTGGTCTGGGCGGAGGCCAGGCCTGCCCTTGGCCCTAGGCCACTCCGGCTCCGTGGCACCAGCAGCCTGGCATTTCTGAGCATCACTGTCCTGAGATCTGGGGTGTGATACCGCAGCGCTCACAGACTGCTGTGGGGACTGAGTGACACAGCGGCACAAATGAAGGCGCTTTGCAAGTCCTGGGTGCCGAGCGGCCGGCCGAAGTCCCGGATGCCGATCATCGTGGGGAAACGGATGCCCCCCTGGGAGTGGCAGCGGATGACCTGATAAACATCGCAGCCAGCCCTCCCCTCTCGCTTCTTCTGGAGCCCGGACCTCAGGGTGGCCTGGGAGGGCGGAGGCCTGGCGGTGTGGGAGGGCGTTTCAGTCCCCGGGCGGCCCTGGGTGCCAGGATAAGAGGAAACTTGGTTTCGATGTCAGGTGCCCGGTGCATTGCCCCGGAGGGGGGAAGCGCTCACGCCTGTAACTCTGTCTGAGCTCTGACTTGTGTTTTCAGATCGAACGTCCATCGTCACGCCCCCTGAGGACCGCGTGGTGATCAAGGGGACCACGGCCACGCTGCGCTGCGGGGCCACGCACGACCCCCGCGTCACCCTCCGGTAGCTCCTCCGTCCCCACGTGGGGGTGTTCAGACTCCGTGGGCTCGGGAAGGGAGGCTGAGACCAGAGGGAGAACTCAGGAGCTTTGATTTCAGCCGCAGGTCGCGGCGCCAGGCGGTGCGGCTCCACCGTTAATCACTCAGATCCCAGTCTCCGCCCCACCTTGCACATCACTTAGGGGGTGGCGTCCACCCCGGCCCCGGGGCAGTGCCCTTTGTGGGCGCAGATGAGGGGCCGCGCAGGGGAGAGGGCACCACAGTCTGTGGAGGTGGCGGGCAGGGCGGGGAGAGGGCCCGGGGCCTGGGCGGTCTGAAGGAGCTGCAGCGCCGTCCCGTCGGAGCTCAGACTGGGAAGGTCATGTCACCGTGGGGCGCAGCCGGCCAGCGCGTGGCACAAGCTCGGGCCACCGTGGCGAGCCCCTTCCCGGACTCGGGGTTGCAGAACGGGTTTCACTGTCAGACGCAGGCTCGAGCCTAAACCCTAACTCCGCACATCCTGGCATCGGCACTGGGCCTGAGGCAGAGGCGTGCCGTCAGCCATGGGGCCAGGCCGGGAGGTGCCCGCTTTCCGAGGCGCTCACCCAGCAGAGGGGGCGGGGCACATGCGCACAGGTGGTTTAACTGCACTCGGAGACGGCTGGCTTCTCGCTCGTCTCTGGCACGTGTTTGGCAAACGGTGAACATGTGTGTGCGTGTGGCCTGCTCTGCGTTCAGGAACTGGGGGCTCCGCTCTGGGGGTTAGACAGTCGTTGCCCCGGTGCAGGCAGCACTGGTCCCTGAGGCCCTTCCTGGGAATGAGAGAAGCAGTGCTCATAGCGACAGGTGTGACGGGTGGGTGACATCCTTAGCGCTGCCTCAGAGGCAGGAAGAGACTCCCGCCTCCACCGTGGTGCTTGCCAACCATGAGCCCGGCGTCATAGCAACCGGTCGTTCCACCATTCGGTCAATTTGCATATTAGCCTTTTATTATATAGGATTGATGTCAGAGAGGAAGGGAGAGGGAGAGAGAGAGAGGAACACCAATGATGAGAGAAAATCATGGATCGGCTGCCTCCTACACGCCCCACACTGGGGATCAAGCCCACAACCTGGGTATGTGCCCTTGACCGGAATCGAACCTGGGACCCTTCAGTCTGCAGCTGATGTTCTATCCATGGAGCCAAGGGCTCTTTTTGTTCTTTTT
Organism: Plecotus auritus; assembly: GCF_963455305.1. NCBI lineage: Eukaryota > Metazoa > Chordata > Mammalia > Chiroptera > Vespertilionidae > Plecotus > Plecotus auritus. The sequence goes on from NC_137773.1 coordinate 2,097,931, forward strand.
TATCGTATAGCCCACAGGGGATAGAATTCACCCTTTTTATCATATAGCCCACAGGGGACAGAATTCACCCTTTTTATCGTATAGCCCACAGGGGAGAGAATTCACCCTTTTTATCTTATAGCCCACAGGGGACAGAATTCACCCTTTTTATCGTATAGCCCACGGGGGATAGAATTCACCCTTTTTATCGTATAGCCCACAGGGGATAGAATTCACCCTTTTTATCGTATAGCCCACAGGGGATAGAATTCACCCTTTTTATCTTATAGCCCACAGGGGACAGAATTCACCCTTTTTATCGTATAGCCCACAGGGGATAGAATTCACCCTTTTTATCGTATAGCCCACAGGGTATAGAATTCACCCTTTTTATCTTATAGCCCACAGGGGACAGAATTCACCCTTTTTATCGTATAGCCCACAGGGGATAGAATTCACCCCTTTTATCATAGAACCCACAGGGGATAGAATTCACCTTTTTATCTTATAGCCCAAGGGGATAGAATTCACCCTTTTTATCTTATAGCCCACAGGGGATAGAATTCACCCTTTTTATCGTATAGCCCACAGGGGATAGAATTCACCCTTTTTATCATATAGCCCAGGGGGATAGAATTCACCCTTTTTATCGTATAGCCCACAGGGGACAGAATTCACCCTTTTTATCGTATAGCCCAGGGGGATAGAATTCACCCTTTTTATCGTATAGCCCACAGGGGACAGAATTCACCCTTTTTATCGTATAGCCCACAGGGGATAGAATTCACCCCTTTTATCATAGAACCCACAGGGGATAGAATTCACCTTTTTATCTTATAGCCCACAGGGGACAGAATTCACCCTTTTTATCGTATAGCCCCCAGGGGAGAGAATTCACCCTTTTTATCGTATAGCCCACAGGGGACAGAATTCACCCTTTTTATCGTATAGCCCACAGGGGATAGAATTCACCCCTTTTATCATAGAACCCACAGGGGATAGAATTCACCCTTTTTATCGTATAGCCCACAGGGGATAGAATTCACCCTTTTTATCGTATAGCCCACAGGGGATAGAATTCACCCTTTTTATCGTATAGCCCACGGGGGATAGAATTCACCTTTTTATCTTATAGCCCAAGGGGATAGAATTCACCCTTTTTATCGTATAGCCCACAGGGGACAGAATTCACCCTTTTTATCGTATAGCCCACAGGGGATAGAATTCACCCTTTTTATCGTATAGCCCACAGGGGGATAGAATTCACCCTTTTTATCGTATAGCCCACAGGGGACAGAATTCACCCTTTTTATCGTATAGCCCACAGGGGACAGAATTCACCCTTTTTATCGTATAGCCCACAGGGGATATAATTCACCCTTTTTATCGTATAGCCCACAGGGGGTAGAATTCACCCTTTTTATCGTATAGCCCACAGGGGACAGAATTCACCCTTTTTATCGTATAGCCCACAGGGAATAGAATTCACCCTTTTTATTATATAGCCCACAGGGGACAGAATTCACCCTTTTTATCGTATAGCCCACCGGGGATAGAATTCACCCTTTTTATCGTATAGCCCACAGGGGAGAGAATTCACCCTTTTTATCGTATAGCCCACCGGGGATAGAATTCACCCTTTTTATCGTATAGCCCACAGGGGATAGAATTCACCCTTTTTATCGTATAGCCCCCAGGGGATAGAATCACCCTTTCAAAGAGCAGGTGAAGTGGTCGGTGCCCCAGCCCCCAGCGCGCCTTCTCACAGACGGAGGGGCCAGCGCCAGACCCTCCCACCCTCTCTGACCCGGGCTCTGTGCTTGGCCGCAGCTACGTCTGGAGGAAGGACAACGTGGTCCTCGCCCCGCCCAGCAGCTCCCGGGTCCTGGTGGAGCAGGACGGGTCCCTGCTCATCAGCCAGACGTGGTCGGGCGACATTGGAGACTACACCTGCGAGATCACCTCCGAGGGCGGCAGCGACTCGCGGACGGCCCGGCTGGAGGTGATGTGAGTACCGTGTCCCCTCCCACCGGCTCTGAGGGCGGCTCCCGGAGGCCACACACCCGCCCAGCTGCCCTTCACCCGGTGCCACCCTCCATGGCTCTCCTCCAGTGGCCAGGGCCGTGTCTCTGCCTCACAGGTGCGTCCTTAGGGGGCTCCACCTTGTTCCGGGGGGGCTCGCTGACCCCGCGTCCTGTCCCCTGTGGCTCTGCCGGGCGAGGTCCTGTCTGCCGTGGGCACTGAGTAACGGGCCACTTTCCACCGAGCGCCCGCCCGGGGAGCTTCCAGGAGGGAGAAGGCAGGGCCTCCCGCCAGGAGGCGGACCTGGCAGCCAGCGGGGCGCGTCTCAGCCAGCGCCGGCCTCCGGGAGCAGCACTTGCCAGGAGCCCCTGGGAGATCGGACTGCGAAGGGGGCGTCCTCTGGTCTGGCCCGGCCCCGGGGTCCCCCTGCTCTCCTGCGTGACTCCCTGTGTTCCCGGCAGGAGGCTGGCACTTCCTTTAGCTCATTTGTAGAAATGCTGTCCTCGCAAACATTCCCCGAGCTCATCTGTACAAGAGTAAACCCGCCGGTGAAGAGGCAGAGTGGGGGCGGGCGGGGGAGATGGGGGCGCAGCAGCCAGCTCTGGGTCCCCCTGCGTCCCGGGGAGCGGGCAGGCCGGCCCCGAGGAAAGGCAGTAGGAGAGGCTTGCCTGCTGGTCTCACCCACCCAGCCAGGGTCCCCTAGACCAGTGGTCGGCAAACTGCGGCTCTGTTGACTAATGAGTTTGCCGACCACTGCCTTCGGGAAAAACACTTAAAAAACATTTTAATAATGTACTAATGTCTTTAACCTGAAGTCAAAACTTCTGGGTAAGGGTAATGCCTTACGCAGTGGTCGGCAAACTCATTAGTCAACAGAGCGGCAAACTGCGGCTCGCGAGCCGCATGTGGCTCACAAGCCGCAGTTTGCCGACCACTGCTCTAGACAAAGCTCACTCCCCGGACGCAGAACCTGAGCAGTGAGCACAGGCCACGCCTCATTGGTCTGTGAATCCCGGGACCAGGCTGAGGGGACTATCAGTGATAGACAGGCTTGAGCACAGACACTGGGGTGAGTGAGCGACCACAGCCCTGCTGGCCCTGCTGCAGGGACAGGTGAGGCTGTGCGGGGCTGCGTGAGGCTGTGCGGGGACAGGTGAGGCTGTGCGGGGCTGGGTGAGGCTGTGCGGGGCTGGGTGAGGCTGTGCGGGGCTGGGTGAGGCTGTGCGGGGCTGGGTGAGGCTGTGTGGGGACGGGTGAGGCTGTGTGGGGACAGGTGAGGCTGTGCGGGGCTGGGTGAGGCTGTGCAGGGACAGGTGAGGCTGTGCGGGGACAGGTGAGGCTGTGCGGGGCTGGGTGAGGCTGTGCGGGGACAGGTGAGGCTGTGCGGGGACAGGTGAGGCTGTGTGGGGACAGGTGAGGCTGTGCGGGGCTGGGTGAGGCTGTGCGGGGCTGGGTGAGGCTGTGTGGGGCTGGGTGAGGCTGTGCATGTCCTGGGGTGAGGGGGTGTGGGGTTGGGTGAGGCTGTGTGGGGACAGGTGAGGCTGTGCGGGGCCTGGGGTGAGGGGGTGTGGGGACAGGTGAGGCTGTGCGGGGCCTGGGGTGAGGGGGTGTGGGGTTGGGTGAGGCTGTGCGGGGCCTGGGGTGAGGGGGTGTGGGGTTGGGTGAGGCTGTGTGGGGCCCAGGTGAGGGGATGAGACTGTGTGGGGCCCGGGGTGAGGGGGTGAGGCTGTGTGGGTACCAGGATGAGGGGGTGAGGCTGTGGAGTGGCCCCGGTGCCTCCAGGACCTGAACTGGCCCCGCCCACCCACTGCCTGCAGGGTCTCGTCCAAGACGACCACCCCGTGTTCTCTGTAGGCAGGGGTCCTCAAACTTTTTAAACGGGGCCAGTTCACTGTCCCTCAGACCGTGGGAGGGCCGGACTATAGTTTAAAAAAAAGTATGAACAAATTCCTATGCGCATTGCAGGCCCGGGACGAGTCGGCTGCTAAGCAGGACAGGCAGCAGTACCCGGCGGGCCGGATAAATGTCCTCGGCGGGCCGCATGTGGCCCGCGGGCCTTAGTTTGAGGACCCTGCTGTAGAGGCTCCTCTTTGGGGGCAAAGGTCACCCTAGTCAGCAGGGAAACAGCAGGAGCCTCAGCCCCAGAGGCTGGGGGGGGGTCTTGGTGCTGCGACCACGGCTGTGTGCAGGTGACCCCCAGTTCTGTGCATGAGCAGGGAAATGGGCCCCCACCCCCTCACCATTGGACCTGTGGGCCCTGTCTCCATCTTCCCGTGCCCTCGCCCCCACTCAGGTGCCTCCGCGGTGTCTGCCCAGGGCCTGTCCTCTGCCGTCTCCATCCGGAGGAGCTGCCCTCAGGCTCCAGGATGCACACTGGGCCGCCGGGGTCTCCATGGGCTCCCGGGGTCACACAGAGGAAGCACCGTGTTCACGCCCCCAGCTAAAGTGGGGGCACTGGGTGCACAGCTCCGCGCTCCAGCGCCTGATGGTGCCTGGCGGTGTCTGGGGGTGCCTGGGGGTGTCTGGGGATGCCTGGGGGTGTCTGGGGATGCCTGGGGGTGTCTGGGGGTGTCTGGGGATGCCTGGCGGTGTCTGGGGATGCCTGGGGGTGTCTGGGGGTGTCTGGGGATGCCTGGTGGTGTCTGGGGGTGTCTCGGGGTCTCTGGGGGTGTCTGGAGGTCTCTGGGGGTGTCTGGGGGTGTCTGGGGGTGTCTGGGGATGCCTGGTGGTGTCTGGGGGTGTCTGGGGGTCTCTGGGGGTGTCTGGGGGTGTCTGGAGGTCTCTGGGGGTGTCTCGGGGTGTCTGTGCCCTGCAGACACTCAGTAGATGCCAGTGGTTGGTTGAGTGCATGAATGAATGAATGTGTGTCACCGGCCGTTGGGGACCTGCCTCCCGATTTCACTCACACCCTTCTTCCCCTTTGATGCCCACACCCTGGGCTTCTCCCGGGAACTAACGCAGGCTCAGCCCACACGGCCATGAGCCTGGGCACCCAGTGCCACCCCCTTCTGCTCTGGCCCTGCGTCTCTCCCCTCCGTCCACAGCTCGTGCCGAGGATTTTTAAATGTTGGTCACATTGGAGTCCAGGCCACATAGTAAACTCCCTTTGAGGACCCTCACATCACGGGTCCTTGGTGCCGAGTGAGTCATGTGAGCGTTTCCCACGCCTCTGTCCCCGGGCGCCGCTCTGCACGCGTCTGACACGCGCCTTCTTCTCTCTCACTCCGCGGTGTATGTGCTGCTGATTTACGTGTCTTCCCAGCTATTCGCTCCTTTGATTTCCTCGAAGTAAAATACATTTTCCAGCCCATGTTGCCGAATCTCTAAAATAACAGGCTCCCCGTAACAGGAGCCAGAGAAACATTTGCCGATCTGTGATGTGACCCACGCGGCACCGGCTCCGGGGCTGTCTGAAGACGCCGCGTGAACTGTCGTTAGCGTCCCGAGCTGCTCCTGATCGGGATGGATGGGGAGCCGCAGGTTACAGTGCGCGTCTGCGACCCGCACAGGCCCTGACTCGCGCCCCCGAGATGCCGGCGGTGATGACAGTAATCACGGCTCATGATCGCAGGCGTCGGCGCTCGGAGCTTCCCAATCGAGCACAACCGCATTCCCGTGATTTACTCCGATGGCAACAGGAGAAGAAAAGGGAAAACCTCCCATCGCAGAAGCCACTGAGAGGCCCTTGCGGCCAAGTGGTGCCCTCCACGCCTGGCAGGCCTCCGCGCCACTTGAGTTCAAGCTGCTTTGTTAACGCGGAGACGGGAGGTTAGACTTGGGCTTTCACGGCCCGTGGGCAGCCGCTCACGCCGCCCTCCCTGTGAGAGCCTGGGCGGGTCCCTCACACCCTGCACCGGGGCCTCCGCACCCCTGGCTCAGGGACTTTGGGCAAGTTCCCCGCCTCTCAGCCTCGGTTTCCTGAGCTGGAAACTGGGTGCCCCATCCCGCTCCTCGGGGCGCTGCTGTGAGGAGCGAATGACCCGGTGTTTGTAGAAGCGCCTGGAGCCTGGCTCGGGGCGGACCCGCAAGCAGTCCCCCCGTCATTCCTCCCTTCCCGCCCCGTGCACACGTCACCCGCTCTCCTCGGCAGCCCCCCTCCACCCCGGCCGGGAGGGCTCCCTCTCACCTGCTTCGGCTTGCTGTGTTCATGGCCCTGTGACCAGCCGTCTGCTGCTGAGCCCGGTGCCAGGACAGGTCCGGACTGGGCAGCTCCCCCACCGATGGGCTGGGGGCGTCTGCGGATGGGGGAACACGAGGAGGGCTCACAGGAGTGCCTGCCTCCTCCCCTCCCACAAGGACAGGCTCTGCCATCCGGATGGTCCTGAGACGCGTCCGGTAAATCCACATCACAGGGTCCAGGGGTGACACGCTGGCCCCGCCTGGGTGTGTCTCTCCTCGGAGCGGCTGGGGCCCGAGGGACGGAACGTCTGGGTGACTCGGGACCCGCAGAGCCGTGCCCAGCGCCCGAGGGACCGGCTCCGAGGCTCTGTGGGTCGGCTCATCGCTCACCATTTAAGACCCAGTTAGATCAGAGACTCATCCCTGTGAATGGGCTGTGGGAAACCCCGTTACGGGCCGTGAAGACTGGGAGGCGGGGATGTTCTGCAATAAACCCGGTGGCAAAGCCGTAGTCGGGAGCAGCCCCGGGCCGTGTCTCAAGAATCATCAGGCCCCGCCGTCTCCATCCTCGGAGCGAAGCGGAGGAAGACGGGTTTGGCCACGTGACCGTTGGTGCTTTTATAGAAAAGTGCTTCTCTGACCTTCGCTGCCCAGCAGCCCCTGCAGCCCCACCTCTGCCCGTTGCCTTCCTGTTTCTCTCAAAACGCGAGGTCGCGCTCCCTCCACGGCTGTTGGTTGTTGCTCATTCTGGCTGTCCCTGCAGGCAGTGGGCTTGATGGCGACCCCCAGCTCCTCTCCATCACCCGCTGACTCAGCCCTGGGCTCCGTCCCACTGTCCCTCCACTCGGGCATTTGTCACCCTGTCTGCGTGTCCCCGGCTGTGAGTCACTGCTCACCGTCAGTCTCCGTTCGAAGCTGCAGCGGAAAGCCGAGATGCGATCTGCTCCCATCAGATGGATGCTCTGAATCGGACCCGAATATATGAAACCGCCGTTATCGGTTATTGACGCGCGGATGGAGACTCTCACGAAGCTTAATCCCCAGATAAGCGAAGCGTATCACTTGCAGAAACGGTCGGTTTCCGAGGTGTGTTAGCAAGCCTTCCGCAGAGAGCCGGGTGAGAAGCAACACGAGAGGCCAGAGAGGACTCCGCGTGTGGAGGCTGGACCTGGGGGAGGTAAATTTCCTCCGGCCCTGAGTCCTGTGCCGCATGTGGAAGCCACATTTTGCATCAGGCGTCGCCCTGGGCATGGCCGAGCCGGGCAGTGCGATGTGCTGGGCAGCGGAGGACGAGAGCTCGCGGCTTCTGATGCGTCGCAGACGCGATGCCCTCCGCCTCCTGGAGCGAGGCAGGGTTGGCCCCGGTGACCTCGTAGGCATCACCCAGGTGGCCCGGGGCCAGGAGCAGCAGTGACAGTCCGTCACTCAGGAAAGCCCGGGGTTGGAAGTTCCCTCCCAGGAACCGGACGGGGACCAGCCAGGCTCCGCGTCACAGCACGGCCGGCGGCGGCCCGGGGCCATGCCCACGCTGAGCGTGTCTCCAGGAGGGACCGACTCCACGGCGTTGGTTCTGTTCCTGAGCGAAGCCACTCCAGGAGGACGTGGGGAGGGCAGAGCGGCATTTTCACCGAACGCCTACGTCGGGGTCCTTGTGGGAAGCCAGAGGGGTGTGGCTGTTGGAGAACTCAAATGAAAATAACAGCTCCTTTTTTAAAAAATATGTATTTTTATTGATTTCAGAGAGGAAGGGAGATCAACTGCCCCCTGCACGCCTCACAGTGGGGATCGCACCCACAACCCGGGCATGTGCCCTGCCTGGGAATCGAACCCTATCCCCCTGGCTCATAGGTCGATGCTCAACCACTGAGCCACACCAGCCGGCCCACAGCCCTTCTTGTAGCTTAAAGCTCATTCACAACAAAGAAAAGAAGCCATGGGGGCGTTCAGGAAGAGACTGGACAAAAATCATACACCTATGGATGAGGACAGTGGGGGGGAGGTAAGGGCAGAAGGTGGGGTGGGAACCGGGTGGAGGGGAGCTATGGGAGGGAAAAGGAGAAACAATTGTAATAATCTGAATAAAGATTTATTTAAAAAATAATAAAAAAATAAAATAGTAATAACAATAATTAAAAATAAAAATATAATAATAAAAAAGTAAAATAAAGTGAAAAAAAAAGAAGAAGAAGAGAAGCCAGAGCCGAGGCCCAAGTTGCTTCTTTATGGTGCTCACTTAGCGTCGCATCCACGTCGGAAACACCTGCCCGTAAACGGTGCGCGTGGGCAGAGAGCTGCTCCTCGGGTCGCCGTGAGCGCGGCGCGGCTTAGTAAACCCCAAAGGGTGACGCGTGAGCTTTCAAAATCGCAACGTCAAGTGCAGGCACGGCTTTCTGCGCTGGCCCGCGCGGCTCGGCAGGAATTGATGCCGGAGGGAGACCAGGCCTCGCGAGTGGGTGGCGCAGGTCGCACTGGGCGTCCGCTCTCCCCGGCATCCCTAGGCCACAAGGCGCATCCTCTCCAGCCTTGGGAGACGTGGGGGCTCGGGGTGGGGGGCACGTAGCTCCCGATGGAAGGCGGCAGAGCGCCGTGGGAGAGCCGCGCCCTGCGTGGAAGCTCTGACCGCGAACCCCATGAACACCGTCGTCCCCGGCATCGGCAGAACCCACTTGCTGCCCCTCTGTCGCCTCGCCGTGTGTTCCTCTCCCGCGGGTGCAGTCCTGTCCCCACCGCATCCCCTCTCGGCGCTTCCCCCAGGCCTCCCACGTGCGGCAGGAGAGAGCACAGGACACCACGCTGGTCAGTCCCCGGCCCCCACGTCCTTGGAGGGTGTGCGGGCGCGTTTCGGCTGAAAACTCCCCGTGTGGGACCCGTGTTGGGCCCCATTGCCCGGCCTTTCCCTGCGTGTCAGACTGACTGCTGTCACGCACAGCCTCCGGCTGTAAAACACGTGTGTGGTCACTTGTTTAATGATATCCCGTGTGGAAATGGCGCCTCCCGCCCGATCCAAATGGCAGCCATGGCCCCTTTAGTCCCATCAGGGCCGGGCCAGCCGGGCTCGGAGAACAAGCGCGCGTGAGTGTGCGGGGCGGTTTCCGAGGCGGCGGGTCGCGCGTGCTCGTGTCGGGCGTGTGTCACGTCCTCCCTCTCGGCACTGCGCACGGGACTGCGGGCGGCCCGGCTCCCCCGTCTGACCTGTGTTCTCTCCTCTCTGACCCCCCTCCCAGTGAGCTGCCGCACCCCCCGCAGAACCTGCTGGCCCGCCTGGACGCCGCGCACAGCCACACGGTGCTGCTGAGCTGGGTCCGCCCCTTCGACGGCAACAGCGCGGTCCTGCGCTACGTGGTGGAGCTGTCGGAGAACAGTGAGTAGGGCAGCGCGGGCCTCGGGTCCCCTCGGGCCTCTGTCCTTCACCCTCAGTCCTGCTCCGGCCCGCACGGTGCTTCACGCAGCCGCCGGCACACCCCGGCTCTGGGTTGGGAAAGGTCGGGGCGAGGGGCAGCCCCGTGGGGGCAGAGGAATGGCGGGGCCTCCTGTGAGCCTGGATCTGGGCTGCAGCCCCGTGGAGGGGGCGGGGGAGGGGGCCTGCACACAGGCTGCCCTGAGCGGGTCCTGGGTTCGGTGTTGTCCCCGGGACGAACCCTGAAATGAGCTCCCCAGGCCTCCCCTTGGGCCGATTTGCGCGTCGACCCCCCAGCGATGGGGGACATCTCTGCCTGCGTCCTCGGGGGCGGCGTGCATCCGGCGTCCCAGTGTCCAGGGGGCCCTTCCTCTCCTCGCGCCCCATCTCTCGCCGCAGCGACACCCCTCCCCAAGCTCACTCCTGGCTATCCTGCCGCCCCGGCGTCCTCCATCCCTTTGTGGGGGCCACGCAGAAGCCCCCATTGTTAAGAATAGACGGCTGGGCCGAAACCGGTTTGGCTCAGTGGATAGAGCATCGGCCTGTGGACTGAAGGGTCCCAGGTTCGATTCCGGTCAAGGGCATGTACCTTGGTTGCGGGCACATCCCCAGAAGGAGGTGTGCAGGAGGCAGCTGATTGATGTTTCTCTCTCATTGATGTTTCTAACTCTCTATCCCTCTCCCTTCCTCTCTGTAAAATATCAATAAAATATATTAAAAAAAAAAAAAAAAAAAGAATAGACGGCTGGGCTCCGGAGCGTGGTCCAGGCACCGCCGGCCTCTCCCGGTTCGCCTCCAGCCGCTCAGGCTTGGCTTCGCGCTCGGCAACAAGGCGGCGCTCCACCCTGCGCCCCCTGCGCCCACAGGCCTTCGGTGCCCAGCCTGGGCCCTGCTGGACCTGCCCTCTCTCCCCTCCCCCCTCCTCCCCCTCCCCCACCTCTCCTGCCCCCGCCTGTGTCAGCGCCCGTCCATCACCTCCTCTGGGGCCGCTGTCTCAACGTCCTGCTGGGCCTTCCTGGCACCATACCCAAGAGGCCCTGGGGGCACCGAACACAGCCAGGGCCCCAGCCCTGATGGAAACATCTGGAAGGAAACGGTAATGCCTCCTGCTCGAGTTTGCAGGACATTCTGCACCCTCGTCCGGAAGACGGATGAATGAGGTCCTCACTCGCTCGGGTCTCCGAGCCGCGTTGCCCCGATTCCGGGCTGTTGGGCGCTTTCCCGGGCGGCCGCCTTCCTCCGCCGGGTCTGTCCATGCCCTCCCCTGCTTGCCATCCAGGCCTCGGGGTCCCTGTCTTTGTGATGAGTGTGCTTTCCACCGGCTTTGTACCCTAATTTCTGTGTGTAACTTTCCGGCAGCCCGGAGTGTTTGATTTTTATGTGCTCAAACCCACCGGTGTTTTCCTTTATGATTTCTTTTATTGCTTTTCTCTTTGGCTGTTTCAGCACTGCTGAGTATAGAATCCATCTTGTACGTTTCCTTCTCGCCGTTGTTCTTTGCTTTATTATTTTGTTCCTTCTAACATCTCTTTTGTTAAACGTACCGGGGTGACATCGGTCGTCAACATGGGCATCTAGGTTTCCGGTGTGGTCTTCTTGCCTTTATTTCTTTGAATATATTTTTATTGATGTCAGGGAGGAAGGGAGAGGGAGAGAGAAACATCCATGAGGAGAGAGAGTCATTGATCAGCCGCTTCCTGCACGCCCCACACTGGGGATGGAGCCCGCAACCCAGGCATGTGCCCTGGCCCGGGAATCGAACCGTGACCTCCTGGTTCATAGGTCAACATTCAACCACTGAGCCACGCCGGCCTGCTTGCGTTTAAAGCTGTAAGCAGTGACCATTTGACCCTAGTTCACCTGGAACTCAGGCGTGCTGAGAGCCGACACGGGCCGGTCTCTCTTCCCAACGGCCGCCCTCCCCCGCGGCGCTCACAGAACAGTGCGTGTGCTGCGGCTGCTTCTGTTTTCATGTGTTAAGGGGACCTGTTTATACAACAGTCTGTTTGGGATTCATTTGATTCATCCTCTGTTTTCTGCCAGTTTTAGAGCATTTTCCTTGGTTCGGTCCCAACACTTGTTGTCATCGCTGATAAGTGAGCCCCCTCACCGTCCAGAATTGTGTGACTTCTTGCCGCCTGTTCCTCCTTTCAGGAGGGAATTGGAGTTACTTTGTAAGGTTTCAAAACTAGCCTCGCCCTGACCGGTTTGGCTCAGTGGATAGAGCGTCGGCCTGCGGACTCAAGGGTCCCGGGTTCGATTCTGGTCAAGGGCATGTACCTTGGTTGTGGGCACATCCCCAGTGGGAGGTGTGCAGGAGGCAGCTGATCGATGTTTCTCTCTCATCGATGTTTCTGACTCTCTATCCCTCTCCCTTCCTCTCTGTAAAATATCAGTAAAATACATTTAAAAAAAAAAAAAAAAACTAGCCTCATGGTGGGCTGGCCCTTGGTAAGCCTGAGATGCGGTTCTGAGCACTGACTTCCTGGGTGTCCTGTCTTCTCCTCCAGATACCGGGGCTCCTGCCCGCGGGAAAGGGGCCCTCAGGTTTCCTCCCACGCCCCGCTGGCCAGGTGGGAGCGGGGGAGCACGGCTGCCCAGGCCTCTGTCTCCCGTTCGGCCGCTCCCCGGCGCGCGTCACTCCAACCAGTGTTCATCGATCCTCTGAGTTTTCCAGGGGGACAGTCACATCTCCTCTAAGCGATAAACAGTGCCGTTTTCTGTTTGTTTTTATAACTTGCTGGGCTGGTCAGGATAATCTTAAAATCATCAGCATAGCAGCGTCTCCTGTTGTTCATTCTCTGTCTCCGTGGAAGGCCTACCAGGACCTTATTGTTATGTATGGTGCTGAGAGGAAGGGAGGGAGGGAGGGAGGGAGGGAGGGAGAGGGACATCGCTGTGAGAGAGACACATCAATTGGTTGCCTCCCACACGACGGCCCCACCGGGGCCGGGGATCAAACCGCAAATTATTCTTAGACGAACTAAACACTTTGTTTAGCGATCGCCTCCTGATTATGCGGGAGCGCCCTCCGCCCGCCTGCAGCTCACCGCTCCCCACTCAGTGGCGATGTGCCCGCCAGGGAGAGGACAGGCCGTGACACCACCGCTGGGCTGGCGGCTGCGGGCCGGCCCCTGGGGAGACGGGGGGGGGGGGGGGACAGGCCACTCCTGTCCCTGAGACTGGATGACCTGACAGAGCGAAGGCTCCTGTGGGCACGGTGCCCCTCGTGCTGTGGCCCCCAAAGGCCCCGGGCTGTTGGCTGCAGGGTGGCGGGGCCGGTGCAGGTGCCTCGGGCGCGGCTGCGACCTGAAGCCCGTGTAGCTGTGTTCCTAGCCGCGCACGCTGTCAGGGCGCCGACGTCCAGCTCATTCCCCTCTGGGCGTTCCCACGAACCTCACATGAGTGGCGTCTGCTCCCACTTAAAACCCACGCGGGGGGGTGGCGGGGTGCGTGTCACAGCTGCCTGCCGCTCTCGGCTGTGTCGTCGGCCCAGACTGGGGCTAAGGTGCAGGATTTGGGGTTCTCTCCCCCTCGATCCCGGCCGGCAGACGATGGAGCGATGTCCCCGTGTCCCCTGCGGGCCTGGCCCGTCCCCAGACTGACATGGCTTCCCATGCGGGCGTGGTCATCGTGACCCCCTCGCGCAGGACACAGAGTGCCCTCCATTCGCCCCCCTCGTGTCCGCCCTGAGGCCGGGTCAGCTCCTGCAGAGAGGCCCCGTGTCCACCCGGCACCGCCAGCCAAGGGTTAGCCCATCCCCAGCCAGCGTCACGGTGTGTCTCCTGCCTGAGGCCGGGCCCGCGTTCGGGATCTGGGCAGGCCCCACGGCCGCTCTCTTCCCCAGCTCATTCCCGGGCGTCCTGTACGAAGTGACCAACGGCCCGGCCAAAGGGTGCATGAGCTCTGCGCACAGATCACGCAGGCCCACGGGCCCTCCGAAGCTCGCAGGCCAGGGCCCCTTGGCCACAGAGTGGCTCCACACACCTGTGGGCACACTTGTGGGCACACCTGCGGGCACACCTGTGGGCACACTTGTAGGCACACCTGCGGGCACACTTGTAGGCACACCTGCGGGCACACTTGTAGGCACTCCTGCGGGCACACTTGTAGGCACACCTGCGGGCATACCTGTGGGCACACTTGTAGGCACTCCTGCGGGCACACTTGTAGGCACACCTGCGGGCACACTTGTAGGCACACCTGCGGGCACACTTGTAGGCACACCTGCGGGCACACTTGTAGGCACACCTGCGGGCACACCTGTGGGCACACTTGTAGGCACACCTGCGGGCACACTTGTAGGCACACCTGCGGGCACACTTGTAGGCACACCTGCGGGCACACTTGTAGGCACACCTGCCGGGCACACTTGTAGGCACACCTGCGGGCACACTTGTAGGCACACCTGCGGGCACACTTGTAGGCACACCTGCGGGCACACTTGTAGGCACACCTGTGGGCACACCTGCGGGCACACTTGTAGGCACACCTGCGGGCACACTTGTAGGCACACCTGCGGGCACACTTATGGGCACACCTGCGGGCACACTTGTAGGCACACCTGCGGGCATACCTGTGGGCACACTTGTAGGCACTCCTGCGGGCACACTTGTAGGCACACCTGCGGGCACACTTGTAGGCACACCTGCGGGCACACTTGTAGGCACACCTGCGGGCACACTTGTAGGCACACCTGTGGGCACACCTGCGGGCACACTTGTAGGCACACCTGCGGGCACACTTGTAGGCACACCTGCGGGCACACTTATGGGCACACCTGCGGGCACACTTGTGGGCACACCTGCGGGCATACCTGCGGGCACACTTGTAGGCACTCCTGCGGGCACACTTGTAGGCACACCTGCGGGCACACTTGTAGGCACACCTGCGGGCACACTTGTAGGCACACCTGCGGGCACACTTGTGGGCACACCTGTGGGCACACCTGCGGGCACACTTGTAGGCACACCTGCGGGCACACTTGTAGGCACACCTGCGGGCACACTTATGGGCACACCTGCGGGCACACTTGTAGGCACACCTGCGGGCATACCTGTGGGCACACTTGTAGGCACTCCTGCGGGCACACTTGTAGGCACACCTGCGGGCACACTTGTAGGCACACCTGCGGGCACACTTGTAGGCACACCTGCGGGCACACTTGTGGGCACACCTGCGGGCATACCTGTGGGCACACTTGTAGGCACACCTGCGGGCACACTTGTAGGCACTCCTGCCGGGCACACTTGTAGGCACTCCTGCCGGGCACACTTGTAGGCACTCCTGCGGGCACACTTGTAGGCACACCTGCGGGCACACTTGTAGGCACACCTGCGGGCACACTTGTAGGCACACCTGCGGGCACACTTGTAGGCACACCTGCGGGCACACTTGTAGGCACACCTGCGGGCACACTTGTAGGCACACCTGCGGGCACACCTGCGGGCACACCTGCGGGCACACTTGTAGGCACACCTGCGGGCACACTTGTAGGCACACCTGCGGGCACACTTGTAGGCACACCTGCGGGCACACTTGTAGGCACACCTGCGGGCACACTTGTAGGCACACCTGCGGGCACACTTGTAGGCACACCTGCGGGCACACTTGTAGGCACACCTGCCAGGCACACTTGTAGGCACACCTGCGGGCACACTTGTAGGCACACCTGCGGGCACACTTGTAGGCACACCTGCGGGCACACCTGCGGGCACACTTGTAGGCACACCTGCGGGCACACTTGTAGGCACACCTGCGGGCACACTTGTAGGCACACCTGCGGGCACACCTGCGGGCACACTTGTAGGCACACCTGCGGGCACACTTGTAGGCACACCTGCGGGCACACTTGTAGGCACACCTGCGGGCACACTTGTAGGCACACCTGCGGGCACACTTGTAGGCACACCTGCGGGCACACTTGTAGGCACACCTGCGGGCACACTTGTAGGCACACCTGCGGGCACACCTGCGGGCACACTTGTAGGCACACCTGCGGGCACACTTGTAGGCACACCTGCGGGCACACTTGTAGGCACACCTGCGGGCACACCTGCGGGCACACTTGTAGGCACACCTGCGGGCACACTTGTAGGCACACCTGCGGGCACACCTGCGGGCACACTTGTAGGCACACCTGCGGGCACACTTGTAGGCACACCTGTGGGCACACCTGCGGGCACACTTGTAGGCACACCTGCGGGCACACTTGTAGGCACACCTGTGGGCACACCTGCGGGCACACTTGTAGGCACACCTGCGGGCACACTTGTAGGCACACCTGCGGGCACACTTGTAGGCACACCTGCGGGCACACTTGTAGGCACACCTGCGGGCACACTTGTAGGCACACCTGCGGGCACACTTGTAGGCACACCTGTGGGCACACCTGCGGGCACACTTGTAGGCACACCTGCGGGCACACTTGTAGGCACACCTGCGGGCACACTTATGGGCACACCTGCGGGCACACTTGTAGGCACACCTGCGGGCACACTTGTAGGCACACCTGCGGGCACACTTGTAGGCACACCTGCCGGGCACACTTGTAGGCACACCTGCGGGCACACTTGTAGGCACACCTGCGGGCACACTTGTAGGCACACCTGCGGGCACACTTGTAGGCACACCTGTGGGCACACCTGCGGGCACACTTGTAGGCACACCTGCGGGCACACTTGTAGGCACACCTGCGGGCACACTTATGGGCACACCTGCGGGCACACTTGTAGGCACACCTGCGGGCATACCTGTGGGCACACTTGTAGGCACTCCTGCGGGCACACTTGTAGGCACACCTGCGGGCACACTTGTAGGCACACCTGCGGGCACACTTGTAGGCACACCTGCGGGCACACTTGTAGGCACACCTGCGGGCACACTTGTAGGCACACCTGCGGGCACACTTGTAGGCACACCTGCGGGCACACTTGTAGGCACACCTGCGGGCACACTTGTAGGCACACCTGCCAGGCACACTTGTAGGCACACCTGCGGGCACACTTGTAGGCACACCTGCGGGCACACTTGTAGGCACACCTGCGGGCACACCTGCGGGCACACTTGTAGGCACACCTGCGGGCACACTTGTAGGCACACCTGCGGGCACACCTGCGGGCACACCTGCGGGCACACCTGCGGGCACACTTGTAGGCACACCTGCGGGCACACTTGTAGGCACACCTGCGGGCACACTTGTAGGCACACCTGCGGGCACACTTGTAGGCACACCTGCGGGCACACTTGTAGGCACACCTGCGGGCACACTTGTAGGCACACCTGCCGGGCACACTTGTAGGCACACCTGCGGGCACACTTGTAGGCACACCTGCGGGCACACTTGTAGGCACACCTGCCGGGCACACTTGTAGGCACACCTGCGGGCACACTTGTAGGCACACCTGCGGGCACACTTGTAGGCACACCTGCGGGCACACTTGTAGGCACACCTGCGGGCACACTTGTAGGCACACCTGTGGGCACACCTGCGGGCACACTTGTAGGCACACCTGCGGGCACACTTGTAGGCACACCTGCGGGCACACTTGTAGGCACACCTGCGGGCACACCTGCGGGCACACTTGTAGGCACACCTGCGGGCACACTTGTAGGCACACCTGTGGGCACACCTGCGGGCACACTTGTAGGCACACCTGCGGGGCACACCCGTGGGCACAGTTGTGGGGCACACCCATGGGCACAGCTGCGGGCGCCGGGGGAAAGACACTCCAGACGGCTGCGAACCTCATCGTGTCTCCAGCAAAGCCACTCCTTGGTGGTGAGCGGCCACGCACAGGCTGCAGACCCGCCCCTGTCTGCTCACGTCCCCTTTTGTTGAAACGCAATGGATGGAGTTTGTATTTGTCGCTGGGTGACACCTGTCACCCTTTTCTGGGAAGGGATCTGTGACCTCCTGGGAGCTGGGGCGAGCCCCTCTCTGCAGTGACACGGGGACGAGGAGCACGTGACCCGGCACCGCCACACGCACGTCGCACAGAAAGCTGCTGTTGGCGGCGGCACAGGGGTGGGAGATGCTGGACTCCGAGCGGGAAACCGAGGTCGCGGCCCGGCTCCTGGGTCGCTGGCCCCGGGGCCCTGCGCCTCAGCTTCCACATTGTTAAGTGGGTGCCACCCTGCACCCCCGGGGCTGCCGGCCTGGCGTGTGGGCCGGTTCACGGGGACACGGGCGGTGCGCGTGCTCTCCCTCACATGCCCTCACACGGCGGGAACCTGCTTCTTCCAGACTCCCCGTGGAAGGTGCATCTGGCGGACATTGGCCCCGAGATGACGGCCGTGGCCGTGCGAGGCCTGACTCCCGCTCGCACCTACCAGTTCCGCGTGTGCGCCGTGAACCAGGTGGGCAAGGGACAGTACAGCGCGGAGACGAGCAGGTGAGTGCCCGTCCCCGGTGGTGATGGCGGCCGGGCCTGGCGGGGGCCGGGCGGGGGGCGGGGAAGCACCAAGGAACGGGGAACGACCAAGCAACCAGCCCCGGCCTGGGCCACCCCGCAAAGACGGGGCGCGCAGGGGGCCGAGCGGGGCTGCTCACGGCGCTGAGCAGCGTCGGAGCCTCCGCGTCCCTGTGCACAGCGGGGGGCACGTGCTGGCCAGTTTGGCTCAGCAGTTAGAGCATCGGCCCACAGACTAAAGGGTCCCGGGTTCGATTCCGGTCAAGGGCACGTACCTCAGTTGTAGAATTGGTCCCCCAGCGGGGAAGCAACCAATCAATGTGTCTCTCTCACGTCAATGTTTTTCTCTCTCTCTCTCTCTCTGTCTCTCCCCCTCCCTTCCACTTTCTCAAAAAACCAGTGGGAAACATCCTCGGGTGCGGGTTCACGAAACAAACAAAGAGTTTGCAGCATTTAGTGCCTTTGCCCATCCCGAGGCCGCCCGGTGGGCGCAGGGGCCACGGCCTTGAAGGGGAGCGAAAGGAGCCGCAGGGTCTCCGGGGGTGTCACCTCCCTCAGGGGTCTCGCCACTCGCCCGTCCCCGGGGTGCGGGCGGGAAGTGCCATCGTGCCGTGTCCGTGAGCCTCCCACCGGCCTGCGCTCTCCGTGGGCGGGAGTCGGAAACGAGTGGAACGAGAGGAACGAAAATGCCCTTTCTCAGGGGTCCTCAGACTTTTTAAACAGGGGCCAGTTCCCTGTCCCTCAGACCGTGGGAGGGCCGGACTATTGTTTAAAAAAAACTATGAACAAATTCCTATGCGCACTGCGGGCCCGGGGCGCGTCGGCTACTAAGCAGGACAGGCAGCGGCACCCGGCGGGCCGGATCCATGTCCTCGGCGGGCCGCGTGTGGCCTGCGGGCCGTAGTTTGAGGACGCCTGCGGACCTTTCTCAAAATGTGGGAGTTGGGTGTGTGAAGTTGGACAGAGCGGAGAGAACAATTTGGAAGGGCCGGGCACGGGCTTGCAGGCCATCTCGCTCGGGCTGCGAGGCTTTGAAAGAGCCCAGGGGGTTGTTCAGACAGAGCAGGGCCCTGTGCCTGCTGGTGCCCGCTAGCTGATGTCCTACTATGTGAGGTTGTTCAGACAGAGCAGGGCCCTGTGCCTGCTGGTGCCCGCTAGCTGGTGTCCTACTATGTGGGGTTGTTCAGACAGAGCAGGGCCCTGTGCCTGCTGGTGCCCGCTAGCTGGTGCCCTACTATGTGGGGTTGTTCAGACAGAGCAGGGCCCTGTGCCTGCTGGTGCCCGCTAGCTGGTGTCCTACTATGTGGGGTTGTTCAGACAGAGCAGGCCCCTGTGCTTGCTGGTGCCCTACTGTGTGGGGTTGTTCAGACAGAGCAGGGCCCTGTGCCTGCTGGTGCCCGCTAGCTGGTGCCCTACTGTGTGGACCTGCTCGGCTACTCCAGGCTCGGCCCTTCGGTGGGATCGGCTGTGTGTGTCGCTGTCCTGGTCGCCCGGTTTTGGTACACAGCGGGCCGGGACCCAGCCAGACCGAGGGTGCAGTGCGCGAGCTCTGCGCCTGGCGCTGACCTCTCCTTCCTCCCGTCTCCTTTTCAGGCTGATGCTGCCGGAAGAACCACCCAGCGCGCCCCCGAAAAACATCGTGGCCAGTGGGCGCACCAACCAGTCCATCATGGTGCAGTGGCAGCCGCCCCCCGAGACGGAGCACAACGGGGTGCTGCGTGGCTACGTCCTCAGGCAGGTGCCCCGGGCTGGCCAGGGTTCTGTCGCCGCGGGGGCGGGCATCTGGCGCCGAGGTTGCGAACGCGAATAGGAGCCCGGTGGCGAGCCTCCGGGGCGCGGCGGGAGAGCGGCAAGCTGCGGAGGGCGGGCACGCCGTAGCCGGCAGAGCCGGTGTCCGCATGTCCAGCCGGACCGTGTGCACGCAGGACACCGGTGTCGGTGGCTGCATTTCGGGAAAAGCGGGGGGTGGGGGGGCAGCATCGTTTGGGGGCACGGTGCACTCTTCATCGTGGATGCTTGCATTCTGAGTTTTTACCGGGGGCGTGAGTTATTACCCGTCATGATTTCTCATGAATAACAATGCAATTGATTGAGCTATTAACCAGTTGTACCACGCAGGCATGCTGTTCATTATTGCCAGGTGTTCCCGGGTTTGAAGGAAATGGTGAAGTCTGGCTTTTTACATGCAGTCTCACCGCTTTTCCGTGTTGGGAGTGAAATCAAAACACTTTGAAACACAGGGCAGGCCACACTCACACACCTGCAGGCAGCGTGGCCCGGCGGGGCCCTGCCTCGGAGGGTGGGTAGGCCTGAGGGACGTGGGAGGACCTGCCGGTCGGTCGGGGCTGCGTGTGAGGGAGGGCCCCTCCTTCGCCAGAACCGCTAACTCAGAAACTGCCCCGACTGTGCTAATTACAGTCGCTTGTTGACACGAGTGGAGAGAAGAAAACAGCCGGGTTAAAGGGCAATTACTAAATCCCTTCGGAGGGCTGCCCCTCGGGGACGTGCGTGTGGATCTGGCGTGGACTCTGCCCCCTCACAGCCTGTGAGCCAGGGCGCAGGCGCCGTCCTCCCCCTCCCCACCTCCCCTCCCCACCTCCCCTCCCCACGGCCCTGCTGGGCGGAATCAGGAGGGACGGGGCGACAGAGGCTCTGAGGTGAAGCCGTTTCCCAGGTAAATGGAGGAAATGCAGGGCGTGCTGCCTCCTCAGCTCCAGTATCTGCACGTGGAGGACAGCGCATCCGTGTGTATGTACGCAGTCGCGCAGTCGTCATTCCATACATGTCGATCTGTGTGCGGGGGTGCTTGCCTGTCACAGCCGTGTCCCTGTGATTCTCAAGTTCCTCCCCCAGCATGTGAATTACCCTCAACACCGGCCACACCGCCACTGCCTGAAGGGGCTTAAACGCAGCCGCCCTAGGGGTGCACGGAGACATGGGGGGGGGGCGCAGGGCAGGATCAGCTGGGCCTGCTCCACCCCCGCCCCCATGCTCCAGCTGCCCCAACCGTTCCAGAGGAGGGAAGGAGACCGCCGTGTGCCCGCTGCCGGAGGGGCGCCGTGCTCGGTTCCTGTCTGCTCGCCCTGCCCGCAGCCTGCGGTCTCCGGTTCATCCCGCCCCGCGCCCTGTGCGGCCAGTGCGCTTGTCCTGCGCTCAGCTGCTGATGAAAACAACGGCCTGCGCCCTGGGCCCCCTGGCCGCTGGCCCCACGCTGCCCCGGGGGGAGCACAGGGAGGAACCCACGGGGGCCCGGGCCACAGTTAACGATGCAATCTCTCCGATGCCCAGGCCCCTCAGGCCTCGTGCTCCTCTGTTGGCGGGATTACTGCTGTTAAAAGGATTTTCCGCGCTGGAGCCAGCGGCCGGGGCTGGGAAGAGGGCATGTGCGTCTGTGGAAATCAGACAGGCCTGCAGAGAGGGCGCACTCGGTGCCCAGGGCGTGCCATGTCAGCGTCTCCAGGATGAAAGCCCCGGGCCGGAGGGGATTTGCTCGGGAACATTCCCGAATCGTCCTCCGGCTTACAAACCAGCCGTGTGTGCAGCACGCACCCCCCCAGGGCCCACGCCTCCCCGAGACGCGCCGAACCACAGAGGAAATAAACCCCGTCAGGGCTCTGCGTGAGGAATCGTTAGGACGCGTGCGCAGCCATCAAATATTTATCGTCACGGGCAGGGAGCTCCTTCATGGGGAGCGTGGGGCTGTGTCCTTTGTAAATGCTCTCCTGCCGTTTCCGCATCAAACCCGTCTTGTTCCGGCAGAGACGGCCTCCTGGGCAGCGCCTCCCCCCTTCGGAGGGTGCCCTGTCCTCCTGCCGCTGGCCTCGCCTTCCCGGCGTCCCGTGGCTGCGGCAGAAGCACCGAGCCACCGTCAGGACGGCCCGGCCTGTGCCACAGCGGTCACGGCCGGGGCCAGGACACGGACTCCGCGGCTCATCCCGCACAGACGGGGGGAGAGGCCTGGAGACGCGCCGACGGCTGCGGCCGCGTTTCTCAGAACTGCGCTCGCCCCGTCCCGGGAGAGGCGCCCGCGGAGAGGAAGGGCGAGGCGCCCCGTGCAGGGCCGTGGCTGCCGTGTGAGGGCGGCAGAACCGAGGCGCAGAGAGGGAAGGGGTGCTGAGGCCACCCAGCTCTCGCGTCTTCTTCCCCGGAGGCCCCGGAGCTCAGCTCTCGGCCTGGCCCCTGGACGCGCATTATGGCGTCTGCGCGAGGTCCCCACGGGCGAGCTTGCTCGGCCATCGCCCGGCGGTGCCACGGGGCCGTGCGTGGCCCTGGGCCCCTCACACACCAGGACACTCGAGTCCAGGTCGGGGGAGCCCTTTCCACCTTTTCTCAGACGGCCCCCTAACAGGCAGTGCCGCCAATGCCAGGAGGTCATGCCTTGTACGTGGGGAGCTTCCAGGCCAGTGTCTGGCCCAGGGGCTCTCCCAGGCCTGTCCTCCCCCCTGTTGTCACTGCTGGGGGACCAGCGCCCCCATAAGCCAGCTCCACCGCGGAGAGCGCCTTCCCTCGCTGGTGCCGGCGGTCCCCACGGTCAAGGGACGTGACGGGGGGCATAGGTCAATGGGGCATGAAGCAAAAATGGGGTTTGACGCATTAGTCACAGAAGGGCCCTGTGTCCTAGCGCCGTCCCCGGGCAGGGGCACAGAGCCTGGGGCCCCTTGCCGCTCCGTCAGGCAGGCCCCACCGAGCACGGGGCGGGGGGCCCCCAGGTGGTCATGGCGAGGGGACTCCTCAGGAGCCCCGGTTTCCACGAAGAACCGTCCTCAGTGCGCTGGCAGCCTTCTCTGGGAGGGCTGTTCTCCATCAGGGGCCTGGGTTTTGGGGTTCCTCCATCGCTCTGATGGCAGCGGCCTTGCTGGCCTGCTGGCCCGCCCCCCGGGGACAGCGCAGGTCACGGCCGGGACTGCGCAGCCTCAGAGCCTCTCTGCGTCGGGGCGGAGCCTGGAGACCCCGACCTGCCCGAGACCCCAGGGCTCCCGCTTCACCAAAGCTGTGCCTCCTCCCTCAGCGGCTCCCTTCCCCGCCCCCCACTTCCCTCACAAAGCCAGGCGCCTCCCCCAGAGCCACTTCGCTCCCCGGAACTCTGATGCCTGGAAACTGCACGGGGACTGGGGACCCCTGTCCACGCCCCTCACCTCCCCAGGGCGCTGATCACCTTCTCGAAATGGAGCCCCAGGAAATGCTCCCTGCCCGGAGGAGGGCTGTGGGCGCCGCGCCCTCCAGAGCAGACAGCGTCTCCTCCTTCACACGCCTGAGCCCAGAGGCGGCCTGTCCCTCTTTACAATGAATGACGCAACTGCAGCCGGGCCGGCGTGGCGCAGGGGTTGAGCGTCGACGTAGGAACCAGGAGGTCAGGGTTCGATTTCGGTCAGGGCTCAGGCCCGGGTTTCAGGCTCCATCCCCAGTGTGGGGCGTGCAGGAGGCAGCCGATCCGTGATTCTTTCTCATCATTAATGTTTCCTTTCTCTCTCTCCCCTCCTCTCTGAAGTCAATAAAAATATTTTTTCACATCATAATAACAAAATGAACACAACTGCAAACCTCAGCCCTGGGCACCCTGCAGAGACTTCTGCGCACGCTCCCGCGGCTGATCGGCACACCCAGCAGTGGCTAGAGCAGGGGTGGGCAAACTTTTTGACTCGAGGGCCACAGTGGGTTCTTAAACTGGACCGGAGGGCCAGAACAAAAGCATGGATGGAGTGTTTGTGTGAACTAATATAAATTCAAAGTAAAGGAGCGGAGGGGAGAGCAAGAGAACCCTCCGCTCTTTCGGCTCCGCGGGCCGGATAGAACAGCCGAACGGGCCAGATCCGGCCCGCGGAGCCGTAGTTTGCCCACGGCTGGTAGTGCGTGAGGAGCCAGGGCACCTTTGAAAGCCCCGCGCTCTGGTTCTGGGGCCTGGTTCTGGTTCTGGGGCTCCTAACTGGGGCCAGAGTGTGGCTTCTTCATGCCCGCCGTGCCCCGCCCCCCCCCCCCCGGAAGTCATACACTCCCGGGACAGTCACCCCTGAAAAGCCAGACTCCTTAGCCGCTAACGCAGTTCATAGGTCGGCCGTGTCTCGCCCAGAGCTACGGTCACGGTAAGGCGCGACTCCACCTTTTTAACACCCCGGCCTTCCTGCCGTTCCCGCACTTCCGCCCCCCGCCCCCGCCCCCCGCCCCCCGCGAGGAGCTGGGTGAGAGTGTCCCTGCGAGTCACCTCTCGGGTCTGCGCAGGTACCGCCTGGCCGGGCTGCCGGGGGAGCACCAGCAGCGCAACATCTCCAGCCCCGAGGTCAACTACTGCCTGGTGACCGAGCTCATCGTCTGGACGCAGTACGAGATCCAGGTGGCCGCCTACAACGGCGCCGGCCTGGGCGTCTTCAGCCGGGCGGTGGCCGAGTACACGCTGCAGGGAGGTAAGCCGGGCCGCCAGCCCAGGGCCCTGGTGGGGGAGCAGGTCTGCAAGGCTTGATCGGAGCAGCTGGAAACGCAAATGGAGGGTTCGATCCCCCACTTAATGTATAATCTCTCCATCTATTCCAAGGGGACGGCACCCCGGGAGGGGTAGGCGTGTGCTCAGGGCCCTCTCGGCCGCCGGGACAGGCCGTGTCTGCACACACCGGGCTGGTCCCCCGCGGTCGGCAGGTGCGGGTGGACTTGCTCCGCGCGGAGTAGGGTCCTTGCGTGGCTGAGTCCCGTGTGAGCCTGTGAATGCCTGAAGGGAATGAGTCCTTAGAAGTCTGTTTTCGGTGATGTGATAGGAGGAGGAGGAATGAAATCGGCCGGCTGGTGCTTGTTGTTTGCAGTTACACAAGCAAACAGCTTGCGAGGTCAGTGAAACTTCTCCCCGCAAAGCCAGGCAGCCGTCATGAAGCTGAGGCCCCAC
This sequence comes from Plecotus auritus, assembly GCF_963455305.1. NCBI lineage: Eukaryota > Metazoa > Chordata > Mammalia > Chiroptera > Vespertilionidae > Plecotus > Plecotus auritus. The sequence continues at coordinate 2,122,727 of NC_137773.1, forward strand.
TCATCACGCGCCAGGCCCAGCCCGGCACTGTCGGCTCTGTACGGTCCAGTCCCACTGCCCTGGAGACCCCGGCTCAGCCCGGGAGGCCCCAGCTCAGCCTGGGAGGCCGCAGCTCAGCCCGGGAGGCCCCAGCTCGGCCCGGGAGGCCCCGGCTCGGCCCGGGAGGCCCCAGCTCGGCCCAGGAGGCCCCGGCTCGGCCCGGGAGGCGCTGGGCGCGGGCCAACACAGTGCTCCCTGCCGGTGCCCTCGGTACTAAACAGACCCTCTATCGACGCAGCTGCGCGTGCCCGGCCGCCAGACCCTTGCCCGGGAGTCTCACCCCCGTCCGTGCCCTCTCCCCGCGCGCAGGTGTGATCTCACCGGCGCAGGCATTTTTACTGCTCCAGGCCTCGACCTTTTTCACGTGACAAGGTTTCTCACTGCCCACTCCTCTCCCCGAACCACGGCCGGGACCTAATGGTCCCTGAAGCCACACGCTGCTGTCGTCTTCCCTTACTGATCGGCTGCCGCTGTCATCCCGGAGGCCAGCGTCAATCCCCCCTAAAAATCAGGAGCCTTCGCTCCGCATTCCCGGTGCCGAGCGGGAATGTCCCCCCGGCGAGGCAGGCAGGGGCCGTCCACCGCGAGCGGCCTCACGCACCACTGGAGAGGGAGGAGGCCGGACACCAGGAACGCGCGTGTCCGCTTCAGGCAGCCTGGGCCAGGCGAGAGCAGTGAGCCTGCAGGCACGCAGCGACGAAGACGCCGTGAGTGGCCCTGCGGCTGTGCCCGGGATGCCGCGCCGACCCCGCGCGGTGGCGTCCACACAGGACAGAGCAGGCGGCCCCCGACGGAGACGGCGTCGAGGCTGCAGAGTGGCCTTTACTCAGTTGGCATCGGGGACCATTGACGATTCAGAGCCACGAGTGACGCGGTGACTGCGGTGTCAGGCAAAGGAACCCGTCGTGGGGACGGGCAGCGGGAGGGGAGCCGACAGTGGCGGCGGCTCCAGGGAGAAAAGAGGGACAGTTCGGCTGTGAGGTGACGAGGCCCCAGCTCTGATGCTGCCGTGAGGAGGGTGAGGGCCCAGGGTCCGGGTGGCGATGGTGCAGTGTCTAAGAGAGGGCAGGGCAGTTTCCTTTGGAATTTACCCGTAAGGGTCTGACTCAAGTGTGGCTGGGCTGAGACCACGTGGCCAGCGAGTGACAGCACTGGACTCCTGGTCGGCAGCCCCGGTGTCAGTGCGACTTCAGAGCAGGTTTCAGCCACATCGCCCCGGGCCAGCGGCTGGGTGGTGGCTCCCGCTCCGCGCCCCCCTTTCCGCCCCGAGGACAAACAATTCCTGGGTATGAGCTCGTGCGAGGCTGCCCCATGCGGCGCCTGCAGCGTGCCTGGAGCCCTCGCCACCCCCATCCCCGCGTTGGGATAGGCAGAAACGGGACCCCACAGCTCCTCGGGGCGCAGCCCAGCCCCACCGCCCGCGGGGGTCTGTCGGGACAAGAGCCGAGCACTCCGTTGCGGCCGGAAAGCCGTGTGCGTGCCGGTGTCCCGCGGCCATTAGCGCTGATGCTGGGGGAGCCTGAGGCCGAGCCGCCCTGGAAACGGAGTCATCAAAAGCCGCGTTTTAGTCCTCGTTTCTTCCCGGTTTTATTCCTCATTCGCATGTCGGAGGGAGGGGCCTCCTGAGCTGAGCACTCGCAGCCCAGGGCGCAGCCACCTGGACGCGTGTGAGCGCGGCCCGGGGGTCCCTCGGGGACCACGGCCTCGGAGAGGCAGCCCGTGCAGCCGCCTCGCCGTCCCCACCCTCCGCCCCGCGCACGCTCCAGCCGTGGGGGGTGAGAGCGCTTGTATCTGGACTCGGATGGGCTCTGGGGACGTAGCTCCTTCCCGAAGGTGCTGGACACCGGGAGAGCCTGCGGGGCCCACTCACTCCCGTTCGGTGGGTGTCGCTCGGTGGTGCCCAGGGGGCCGGCCGCGAGGACAGCGGAGGGCACGCGGGCATCGCAGCCTCGCGCTCCTGGGCGGTTTGGGCTCAGCGGGGCTCTCTCCGCGGGAGCTGAGCCCCTTTTCCTGCCTCAGGGCAGCACGTGGGCCATGGAGCCTGAGCAGCCTGACACTCCTCCGCCTGTCGCAGCCCCGTCTCCACGGGGAGAGAAGTGCGGGTCTGCCGCGGGGAGCACATGCTGGGCCTGGACCCCGGACGCAGGGACTGTGTGATGTGCACGGCCTCACCCCGGACCTTCCACGCCCCCTCCCCTCCCCCTCCCCCTGTTACCGTGGCCGCCGATCCCAGGACTGCATCTTCCCCGCGGGGCCTCGTGGCCTTTCCGCCCCGCTTTCTAAAACGTGACACATCGACCTACGAATCGAGCAGCGAAACGCGAACACACGTCCAGCCGAAGCGCTTTCCGGGGGCGCAAGGGAAGGTCCCTTCTGTCGCCTGAAACCCCAGCGGATCGGACCAGCCTGTCCAATCCCCCTTGTGATTCCCCAGCTGAGACGGGAAATCTGTGTTCTAGAGAATTCCGTTCCCGTCGCTCCGGGAGCCGGGAAGCCGTGCGCCCTGGGTCCCGTGGAGGAGGCCCTGGGGCGTCGTTTCGCCCGCCGACCGCCCGCTCTCACCGGGCCTTTCCTCCTGCCCCAGCGCGGCCGCTCCCCGTCATGGACACGCGCTCCTGCGCGCTCAGGTTCGGGAGGGGCCGTGTCTGGGTCCTGAGTTCCCTTTTTTTTTTTTTTTTTTTTAAATATATTTTATTGATTTTTTACAGAGAGGAAAGGAGAGGGATAGAGAGTTAGAAACATCGATGAGAGAGAAACATCGATCAGCTGCCTCCTGCACACCTCCCACTGGGAAATGCCCGCAACCAAGGTACATGCCCTTGACCGGAATCGAACCCGGGACCTTTCAGTCCGCAGGCCGACGCTCTATCCACTGAGCCAAACCGGTTTCAAGTTCCCTTTTTGCTGCCAGCTGTCGGGCTCGTGCTGAAGCCACAGGAAGGAACGCGTGGCCGGGGCGAGGGCAGGTGAAGAGCCTGCGCGGGGAGCACGTGGGCATCGCCGTGGCCGCCGCCCTCCCCGCAGGCCGCGCGGACTGCGGGCTCCTCCCCCCAACACGTCCACGGAGACAGGACGCCGGCTCCCCGAGGGGCCAGGACAGATGGCCCTGGAAATGGCCGCTGTGCGCACGCCCGGCTCTCGTTCCTTCCCGGTTTTGTTCCTCACGCCTCTTCCTGTAGCAGGCGTTTTGTGCTGTGAGGGTCTGTTCTGGTTGCGAACATTACCTCCCCAGGGAAGGGGCGCCTTTCCTATGCCCAAGGAAACGGAGGAAACGTTGGGTTATCCACTTTCCGAAACGTCAGCGCCGCTAGCGTTCCCTCGGGCTCGGAAAGGTGTCTGAGAGCGGGTTACAGACGAGCAGGCACTCGGACTGTGAGCTCCCGTCTCGTCCCCTCGCGGGACACCCTCGATGGGACACAAATGACATCGCACGACGGTTTGCTTCTCCGCAATGATGTCCGTCTCTGGCCCACGTGCAACCCGTCGGAGGTGCCCCCTGCCCTGTGGTGTCTCCTACTCGCCACGCCACCAGCTCCCATCTCAGGGCAAAGGGTCACTGCTAACTCCCGTGTCCACACCTGCCTCCCGTGTCCACACCTGCCTCCCGTGTCCACACCTGCCTCCCGTGTCCACACCTGCCTCCCGTGTCCACACCTGCCTCCTGTGTCCACACCTGCTGTGGTTTCCTGTCGTGTCCTCGCGGGGCCGTGAGCGCTGGGAGCTCCCACTGGAGCGCCCATCCCTGCCGGAGAGAATGAGCCCGTGTCCAGGGGCGTGGCTGTGTGGGACACGCCGGGTTCCGCCCGGGGCACCCATTACCTTGTGGGAATGGGGCTTTCTGCACAAGGAGAACCCCAGAGCACATGGTCACCTTACCTTCGCGGCCTGGGGGGGGTGGGAAGGTGGTGCTTTAAATGCTAATTATCACAGCCTGCCGTGGGGCTCAGTGGGTGAGCGTTGACCTACGAACCAGGTCACGGTTCCTTTCCCAGTCAGGGCACCTGCCCGGGTTGCTAACTCCATCCCTGTGGGGGCCGTGCAGGAGGTAGCCGATTCATGATTCTCATCATGGATGTTTCTCTCACCCTCTCCCTTCCTCTCTCTGAAATCAATAAAAATATTTTTTAAAAATGCTAATTATCACAGAAAATGTCCCTGAGGCCTGATTCCTGATTCCAAGCCACAGGCAGACGGCTTCCTGCTCAGGCCTAGGGGACAAGCCCTCTGTGAACACTGGTCCGCCTGCTGAGCCCTGTTGTTGCTCAGAGGCATAGGGTCCTGTAACCGCCCTGCTGAGCCCTGTCCTTGCTCAGAGGCGTAGGGTCCTGTAACTGCCCTGCTGAGCCCTGTCCTTGCTCAGAGGAGTAGGGTCCTGTAACCACCCTGCTGAGCCCTGTCCTTGCTCAGAGGGGTAGGGTCCTGTAACCGCCCGGCTGAGCCCTGTCCTTGCTCAGAGGAGTAGGGTCCTGTAACCTTCCTGCTGAGCCCTGTCCTTGCTCAGAGGCGTAGGGTCCTGTAACCGCCCTGCTGAGCCCTGTCCTTGCTCAGAGGGGTAGGGTCCTGTAACCGCCCTGCTGAGCCCTGTCCTTGCTCAGAGGAGTAGGGTCCTGTAACCGCCCTGCTGAGCCCTGTCCTTGCTCAGAGGGTTAGGGTCCTGTAACCGCCCGGCTGAGCCCTGTCCTTGCTCAGAGGCGTAGGGTCCTATAACCGCTGTAAGCTGAGCCCTGTCCTTGCTCAGAGGCATAGAGTCCTGTAACCGCTGTAAGCTGAGCCCTGTCCTTGCTCAGAGGGGTAGGGTCCTGTAACCGCCCTGCTGAGCCCTGTCCTTGCTCAGAGGCGTAGGGTCCTATAACCGCCCAGCTGAGCCCTGTCCTTGCTCAGAGGCGTAGGGTCCTGTAACCGCTGTAAGCTGAGCCCTGTCCTTGCTCAGAGGGGTAGGGTCCTATAACCGCCCGGCTGAGCCCTGTCCTTGCTCAGAGGCGTAGGGTCCTATAACCACTGTAAGCTGAGCCCTGTCCTTGCTCAGAGGCGTAGGGTCCTGTAACTGCTGTAAGCTGAGCCCTGTCCTTGCTCAGAGGAGTAGGGTCCTGTAACCGCCCTGCTGAGCCCCGTCCTTGCTCAGAGGGGTAGGGTCCTGTAACCGCCCTGCTGAGCCCTGTCCTTGCTCAGAGGAGTAGGGTCCTGTAACCACCCTGCTGAGCCCTGTCCTTGCTCAGAGGGGTAGGGTCCTGTAACCGCCCGGCTGAGCCCTGTCCTTGCTCAGAGGAGTAGGGTCCTGTAACCGTCCTGCTGAGCCCTGTCCTTGCTCAGAGGCGTAGGGTCCTGTAACCACCCTGCTGAGCCCCGTCCTTGCTCAGAGGCGTAGGGTCCTGTAACCGCCCTGCTGAGCCCTGTCCTTGCTCAGAGGAGTAGGGTCCTGTAACCACCCTGCTGAGCCCTGTCCTTGCTCAGAGGGGTAGGGTCCTGTAACCGCCCGGCTGAGCCCTGTCCTTGCTCAGAGGAGTAGGGTCCTGTAACCGTCCTGCTGAGCCCTGTCCTTGCTCAGAGGCGTAGGGTCCTGTAACCACCCTGCTGAGCCCCGTCCTTGCTCAGAGGCGTAGGGTCCTGTAACCGCCCTGCTGAGCCCTGTCCTTGCTCAGAGGAGTAGGGTCCTGTAACCGCCCTGCTGAGCCCTGTCCTTGCTCAGAGGGTTAGGGTCCTGTAACCGCCCGGCTGAGCCCTGTCCTTGCTCAGAGGCGTAGGGTCCTATAACCGCTGTAAGCTGAGCCCTGTCCTTGCTCAGAGGCATAGAGTCCTGTAACCGCTGTAAGCTGAGCCCTGTCCTTGCTCAGAGGGGTAGGGTCCTATAACCGCCCGGCTGAGCCCTGTCCTTGCTCAGAGGCGTAGGGTCCTATAACCGCCCACCTGAGCCCTGTCCTTGCTCAGAGGCGTAGGGTCCTGTAACCGCTGTAAGCTGAGCCCTGTCCTTGCTCAGAGGGGTAGGGTCCTATAACCGCCCGGCTGAGCCCTGTCCTTGCTCAGAGGCGTAGGGTCCTATAACCACTGTAAGCTGAGCCCTGTCCTTGCTCAGAGGCGTAGGGTCCTGTAACTGCTGTAAGCTGAGCCCTGTCCTTGCTCAGAGGAGTAGGGTCCTGTAACCGCCCTGCTGAGCCCCGTCCTTGCTCAGAGGGGTAGGGTCCTGTAACCGCCCTGCTGAGCCCTGTCCTTGCTCAGAGGAGTAGGGTCCTGTAACCACCCTGCTGAGCCCTGTCCTTGCTCAGAGGGGTAGGGTCCTGTAACCGCCCGGCTGAGCCCTGTCCTTGCTCAGAGGAGTAGGGTCCTGTAACCGTCCTGCTGAGCCCTGTCCTTGCTCAGAGGCGTAGGGTCCTGTAACCACCCTGCTGAGCCCCATCCTTGCTCAGAGGCGTAGGGTCCTGTAACCGCCCTGCTGAGCCCTGTCCTTGCTCAGAGGAGTAGGGTCCTGTAACCACCCTGCTGAGCCCTGTCCTTGCTCAGAGGGGTAGGGTCCTGTAACCGCCCGGCTGAGCCCTGTCCTTGCTCAGAGGAGTAGGGTCCTGTAACCGTCCTGCTGAGCCCTGTCCTTGCTCAGAGGCGTAGGGTCCTGTAACCACCCTGCTGAGCCCCGTCCTTGCTCAGAGGCGTAGGGTCCTGTAACCGCCCTGCTGAGCCCTGTCCTTGCTCAGAGGAGTAGGGTCCTGTAACCGCCCTGCTGAGCCCTGTCCTTGCTCAGAGGGTTAGGGTCCTGTAACCGCCCGGCTGAGCCCTGTCCTTGCTCAGAGGCGTAGGGTCCTATAACCGCTGTAAGCTGAGCCCTGTCCTTGCTCAGAGGCATAGAGTCCTGTAACCGCTGTAAGCTGAGCCCTGTCCTTGCTCAGAGGGGTAGGGTCCTATAACCGCCCGGCTGAGCCCTGTCCTTGCTCAGAGGCGTAGGGTCCTATAACCGCCCAGCTGAGCCCTGTCCTTGCTCAGAGGCGTAGGGTCCTGTAACCGCTGTAAGCTGAGCCCTGTCCTTGCTCAGAGGGGTAGGGTCCTATAACCGCCCGGCTGAGCCCTGTCCTTGCTCAGAGGCGTAGGGTCCTATAACCACTGTAAGCTGAGCCCTGTCCTTGCTCAGAGGCGTAGGGTCCTGTAACCGCTGTAAGCTGAGCCCTGTCCTTGCTCAGAGGAGTAGGGTCCTGTAACCGCCCTGCTGAGCCCTGTCCTTGCTCAGAGGGGTAGGGTCCTGTAACCGCCCTGCTGAGCCCTGTCCTTGCTCAGAGGAGTAGGGTCCTGTAACCGCCCTGCTGAGCCCTGTCCTTGCTCAGAGGGTTAGGGTCCTGTAACCGCCCGGCTGAGCCCTGTCCTTGCTCAGAGGCGTAGGGTCCTATAACCGCTGTAAGCTGAGCCCTGTCCTTGCTCAGAGGCATAGAGTCCTGTAACCGCTGTAAGCTGAGCCCTGTCCTTGCTCAGAGGGGTAGGGTCCTGTAACCGCCCTGCTGAGCCCTGTCCTTGCTCAGAGGCGTAGGGTCCTATAACCGCCCAGCTGAGCCCTGTCCTTGCTCAGAGGGGTAGGGTCCTGTAACCGCTGTAAGCTGAGCCCTGTCCTTGCTCAGAGGGGTAGGGTCCTATAACCGCCCGGCTGAGCCCTGTCCTTGCTCAGAGGCGTAGGGTCCTATAACCACTGTAAGCTGAGCCCTGTCCTTGCTCAGAGGCGTAGGGTCCTGTAACCGCTGTAAGCTGAGCCCTGTCCTTGCTCAGAGGAGTAGGGTCCTGTAACCGCCCTGCTGAGCCCTGTCCTTGCTCAGAGGGGTAGGGTCCTGTAACCGCCCTGCTGAGCCCTGTCCTTGCTCAGAGGAGTAGGGTCCTGTAACTGCCCAGCTGAGCCCTGTCCTTGCTCAGAGGGGTAGGGTCCTGTAACCGCCCTGCTGAGCCCCGTCCTTGCTCAGAGACATAGGGTCCTGTAACTGCCCAGCTGAGCCCCGTCCTTGCTCAGAGGCGTAGGGTCCTGTAACCGCTGTAAGCTGAGCCCTGTCCTTGCTCAGAGGGGTAGGGTCCTATAACCGCCCGGCTGAGCCCCGTCCTTGCTCAGAGGGGTAGGGTCCTGTAACCGCTGTAAGCTGAGCCCTATCCTTGCTCAGAGGGGTAGGGTCCTATAACCACCCGGCTGAGCCCCGTCCTTGCTCAGAGGGGTAGGGTCCTTGCTCAGAGGGGTAGGGTCCTATAACCACCCTGCTGAGCCCTGTCCTTGCTCAGAGGCCTAGAGACCCATAACCGCTGTAGTTGAGCCCTTTCGGCCTCAAGGGCTCCAGTACAGGATGCATTGCAGGGAGGTGTGTCCTCTGATTGGGGCGGAGCCTCCGTGAGCTCTGATGGGGGGACCACAAGGGCAGAGGATTCTGGAATTTCCTAGGTAGTGAGGAGGGCTAGTCTCTGATAAGGCATGAGGTGTGGATCCAATGGGGTTTTGCATATGGACAGCCTTTCTTCCCAGCACCGTTGTTACAAGGGCATCCTTCCTCCGGGCACTGCCCTGGTGCACCAGCTGGTACACACGTGGGTGCTTTCCTCCTTGGTCCGCGTGTCTGTCTTTCCTGCAGTGACTGTTTAATTTTTGCTGTAGGTTTATAGTTCGTATTGACTTCATGGACTGACGGCTGTGTAGTTTTGTTCTTTTTCAGAATTGTTTTGTCTATTTAATAACTTTACTTTTCCCTATAAATTTTAAAGTCAACTTACCAATCTCTAAAAGCTCCTAGCGACCGCGTTGGTGAGAGTGGCATTCACACCGGAGACCGGTTTGGGGGGAACTGACGTCTTGGTTCGGTTGTGCCCCAATCCGTTAGCATGCTGTGACTCTCCATTTGCTTGGGTCTTGCTTGTTTGAAGCGTTTAGCATCCAGCTATTGCATGCAGCTGGTTAAATTTACGTCTGTTTCATGTTTTCGTTGGTATTTTAAATGGTATTGACTTAGTCATTTTCATTTCCAGTTCTTCGTTGCTCATGTTTAGAAATACAATTGACCTTTTTAAAAATAGTTTTCATTGATTTCAGAGAGGAAGGGAAAGGGAGAACGAGATAGAAACGTCAATGATAAGAGAGACTCATGGATCGGCTGACTCCTGCACGCCCCCTACTGGGGATCAAGCCCGAAACCCAGGCCTGTGCCCTGACCAGGAATCGAACCGTGACCTCCTGGTTCATAGGTCACCGCTCAACCCCTGAGCCACACCGGCCGGGCTACAATTGACTTTTGACTACCTGTTCTTCACGGACCATTGTATGTGTGTATAGAAAGAGGCTTTTTGTGTTTGTTTTTTTTCTTTGTCAGCCTTTATGCCTGTTACTTCCTTTCCTTGCGCTGGCTTGCACTTCCAGAAAAGGAATAGTCAGAGCACCATCTTGGCTTTGTCCCTGATCTTACGGTGGAAGCACCCCGTTCTTTCATCTTAACTACGGGGTTGCCGCGGCGTTATAGGCCCCTCTATCAGGGTTCGTCATTTTCTGCTTCGCTGGGAGCGTCTTGAAAAGTCAGTATTGGACGTTAAATTCTATCCAGTGCTTTTCCTAAATCTATTAGGATGATCACATTTTCTCCTTCATTCTGTTCACATGGCGAAGTACCCTGATGAATATCTTTGGCTGTTGAACCAGCCTAGCATTTGTAAGAGAGACCCCGCTTGGTCAGGATCAGTTACGATTTTTACATATCGTGGAATTTGATTTCCCGGTGGTTTATTGAGCATTTTTGCACCTGTGTCCGTGAGGGACACGGGTCTGCAGTTTTCTTGTCTAACCACTGCCTCCCGTGTCCACACCGTGTCTCTTTCTGATTGGGGTGAATTGCTTTTATTGTCCCTTCACGTGTTTGGTAGAACTCACCAGTGAAGCTGATGAGCTTAGAGTTTTTTGTTGGGAGGTTTTAATTGCATATTCAGATATTTATTAGCTAGGGACACCTTAGGTTGTCGATTTCTTCTTGAGTAGATTTTGTAAGTGAGTCTCTTTTCAGGAATTTGTCCACCCCGTCCAAATGGTTGAATTTCTGAACCTGAAGATGTACGAAAGGTACTCTCCTCTTGTGACATCATGGGATTGGAGAGGTGTTTCCTGATATCGGTGATACTGGTCATAGGTGGTTTCTCCCTTATTCCTGACCAGTCTGGCTCAAGGCTTATTTATGTTTTAAAGAATCAGCTTTTGATTTTGTTGGTGTTCTCTATTATTTTTCTAATTTAATTTCATTTATTTATGCTCTTTTTTTTTTTTTTTTTTTTTTTACCATTCCCTTGGAATCAGCTTGTTTGGGGTTTAATTAACTGTTACACATTCTTAAGGGGGAATCTTAGATTATAAGGTAAACATTTAGATGCTATAAACTTCCCTCTAACACCTCTGCACCCCATGAATGTTGACATGTTGAGTTTTCATTTTCATTCAACTGGAAGTGCTTTTTAATTTTCCATGTGACTTCCTCCCGTACTCGCGGTTATTTTGAAGTGCATTGCTTCATTGCCAAATATCTAGGGAATTTCCACAGTCTTCCTGTTATTAATTTCCAGTTTGATTCTTTGGGCGGGGGGGGGTCATAAAACATGCGTGTTGTGATTTGCATTATTTTTAACTTGTGGTGGTTTGTTTGGGGCTTAAGCGTTTTCTATCTTGGTTCAGTCCCACGTGCACCGAGGAGAAGGCGTATCCTGCCGTCCGCGGGTGGATTTAAAAACTGAGGTCACGTGGGTCAAGCTGCTCCGTGGGGCTGTGTGGTTCAGGTCTTGTGTCTCCTATTCATTTTGTCTGTTTTTTTTAAGAGCCTTGAAATTCCCAGCTGGCCCAGTCGATGTGTCCGTCTTTATGTTTCCCGGTTTTGCCCCTGGCATTTTGCGTTCCGCTGCGTAACACGTGCAGGAGGTGGACTCTTCCTGGTGAATAGGTCCCCCCACATCGCGTCACCTCCCTCTTCCTCCTCAGCTCCCCTCCTGGGCAGGAAGGCTAGTTCTCCTCCTGTGGACATGACCCCTCCAGACCGAATCGGGGTGTTTGTGTTTAGTATTTCTCCATTCTTCTGCTTGGGAGCTATTTGGTCTCCCGTTTCAAGGGGGTTCTTTAAACGCCGCATAGCTGGTCCTGGCCTTCATCCAGCCGGTAACCCGCCTGTGCTGGGCTGTGCGGGCTGCCTTGGCCAAATGCGCTCACCCCCGCGGCCCCCTACACGTCATCGACCCCGATGGTTGGTGTGGGAGGCAACCCAGCGTGGCCGGCTGCTTCCTCCGCTGGTCTTCCCCTCCCCCCACAGCCACGCGCACCCTTGCTCCCCAGCACCGGGCTTTCCCATAATCCCCCGCCTTTGCTCACTGCCCCCTCCAGGGGAGCGCGCCTTTCTCGGGGCCTCCCTCCCGCAGGCCTGCCTTCCCCCAGGCCTGGGCCAGGCTCCGGTCTGAAGCCTCCCGCCCAGCGTGTGTGTGCGTGTGTGTGTGCGTGTGTGTGCGTGTGGTGTGCGTGTGTTGTGCGTGTGTGTGCGTGCGTGCGTGTGTGTGCGCACGTGTGTGTGTGTGCATGTGTGTGTGTGTGTGTGCGTGTGTGTATGTGGTGCAGAGACTTGCCCTTTCGGCTGCATGAGGGTGTTCCCTGGACTGCGACTCCCTGGGGGCGGGCCTCCTGGCAGGTGTATGATGGGTTCAATCACGGAAAGGAAGGAAGAGTGGAAATGGTAATGGGGCCCGGTGACAGACAGACACGTGGCCTCCGAGAGCATAAGCAGCCGTGCCCGTGGGGGGGGGGGCGATGCGTTTCATATGAAGGTCAGTGCGGGGAGCGTGGGCGCCTGCGGGGAGGGACGTCCACAGGAGCCGTGGCTGGTCTCGGGTCGGGGAAGGAAGAGAAGCCAGAAAAAGCTGGGTGTGCTCTCACCTCGGGCCCCGGAAAGGCTCCCCAGGGACAGTGGTCCAGGCCCCTTTCCCGCCGACGCCCGGAGAACGCGCCCAGCGCAGGAGAAACGGCGCCTCCCTTCTCCGTGGCGCCAGCTCCTCCCGAGACGTTCGCCACCGCTGCGCTCGGCGCTGAGTGCCTGTGAGCCGGGCAGCGGCTAAGCGTGTTCCCATCTCTCCCCTCCTGCGCCTCCTGTTGGTCCTGTGTCTCTGATGGCGATGCCTGGCACAGTGCCCACCGCGCCCCCCCAGAACGTGCAGGCGGAAGCGGTGAATTCCACGACCATCCGCTTCCTGTGGAACCCCCCGCCCCAGCAGTTCATCAACGGCATCAACCAGGGATACAAGGTACGCCCTCGCCCGGGGCTGTCCCGGGAGGCCCTGGCCTTGGGGTCAGCGAGGAGGCCGCTGCCCCTCCTGGGGTCACGGGGGTCCCCCAGGTCCTGCCACCAGCTGTGCTGCTCAGAACTCGGGCTGGCTTTCCGCAGGGGGTGCCGGACACCGCTGTGTCCCCTGAGAAAGGCCTCCCACGTAAACATCCCCGCGGCAGGCCGCCCGCCAGCCCCAGGGACCCCGAAGGTTTGGTGCCACAGGAACCAAACGTCACTCGGACACACGGTGGCCAAACCTTGGGCAGCCCCCCTGCCGCATGTCAGACTGAGTGCCTTTGAGTTGTGATCAGTGTCCTGAGCACCTGTCCGGGAAGCTGCTGGACAGAACCTGGGAACAGCGGCGGTTGTTCGCCGTCGGGCTCATTGCCGAGCCAGCGGGCCTGTCGGGAAGCACCTGTGCATGCGGCTCCTTGTCCCGGGTCGGGAGTGACAGCTGGAGTCCGTGTCCTTGCTGTCAGAGCACACGCCGGCAGTGTGTGTGTGTGTGTGTGTGTGTGTGTGTGTGTGTGTGGAGGGAAGGGCAGGCCTGAGCCATGAGATAAAGAAGACGTTGTGTTTACATGTGCACACATACATATCCACGTGTGTGCACATATACATATCCACGTGTGTGCACATATACATATCCATGTCTGTGCACACATACATATCCATGTCTGTGCACATATACATATCCATGTCTGTGCACATATACATATCCACGTCTGTGCACATATACATATCCACGTCTGTGCACATATACATATCCATGTCTGTGCACATATACATATCCACGTGTGTGCACATATACATATCCATGTCTGTGCACACATACATATCCACGTTTGTGCACATGCACACATACATATCCACGTCTGTGCACATATACATATCCATGTCTGTGCACACATACATATCCACGTTTGTGCACATATACATATCCACGTGTGTGCACATATACATATCCACGTGTGTGCGCATATACATATCCGTGTCTGTGCACACATACATATCCACGTTTGTGCACATATACATATCCGTGTTTGTGCACATATACATATCCGTGTTTGTGCACATATACATATCCACGTCTGTGCACATATACATATCCACGTCTGTGCACACACACATATCCACGTCTGTGCACATATACATATCCATGTTTGCACTCAATAATCTACGAGGTCTCCTTTTTTATTATTTTTTTTAATTTCAGAGAGGAAAGGAGAGGGAGAGAGAGAGAAACATCAATGATGAGAGAGAATCATGGATTGGCTGCCTCCGCACGCCCCACGCTGGGGATCGAGCCTGCAACCCGGGCGTGTGCCCTGACTGGGAATCGACCTATGAACCTGACCGTGACCTCCTGGTTCATAGGTCAACGCTCAGCCATTGAGCCACATCGGCCGGGCTGAGAGCTCTTTAACCTCAGTGTTTCTCAGTGAGGTGACAAAGGTCGGGTTTAGAACGTCTCTGAATGATGACGTCGGAGGTAAATTTCACATGAAATCCTGGTGCAGACTTGAAGCCGTGCGACTGAAGAGAATCTCTTTCCCACCCGCTCCCCCCAGCTCCTCGCGTGGCCCGCCGACGCCCCCGACGCCGTCACTGTGGTCACCATCGCGCCGGACTTCCACGGAGCGCACCACGGCTACATCAGCCACCTGAGGAAGTTCACGGCCTACTTCACGGCGGCCCTGTGCTTCACCACGCCCGGCGACGGGCCCCCCAGCGCGCCCCGGCTCGTCCGCACCCACGAGGACAGTGAGTGCGCCTTCTTCGCCTGGGCCTTCGCCGGGGTCTCAGCAGCAGCAACCAGAGCTGCTGCGGGGGAGCGGGGGCGGGGGGCAGCGAGGCGCAGACGGGGCATCGGGGAGCTCCTGCGTGGCTCGCCACTCCCCTCTCATAGTCAGAGCTCTCCACACAGCCTGCCCAGAGGGGTGGGCTCAGTGTGACAGGGATGTGCTCCCCCCCCCCCGCCCCCCGCCAGGGCCAGGAGCTGTGGGGCACCTGAGCTTCACGGAGATCCTGGACACGTCCCTCAAGGTCAGCTGGCAGGAGCCGCTGGACAAGAACGGCATCATCACAGGTGAGCGCCTGTCCCCGGGGAGGAGCCACGGGATTGCCGCCCGCAGGCCGGGGTGACCTTCAGACAGAACGCCGCCAGAGCACGTGTGTGGCTGCGTGTGCCAGCAGCCAGGGCACGTCCCCACCCCAGGCCCTGCCACCGCCAGCCCAGCCCCTTAGGGGGTTCCCTGCTGGAGACCAGTCTCCTCTGTTGTCAGGACACACCCCCACGGCCTGGAGTAGGGCCTGGGGCAGGGGCCTGGGGTGGGGGCTGGGGCAGGGGCCTGGGGTGGGGGCTGGGGCAGGGGCCTGGGGTGGGGGCTGGGGCAGGGGCCTGGAGTAGGGGCCTGGTGGGGGGCAGGGGCCTGGGGGAGGCCTGGGGTGGGGCAGGGGCCTGGGGTGGGGCAGGGGCTTGTGGGGGGTGGCCTGGGGCGGGGGCGGGGGCCTGGGGCAGGGGCGGGGGCAGGGGCCTGGGGGTGGCAGGGGCCTGGGGGGGGGGGTAAGGGGCCTGGGGGGATGGCCTGGGGCGGGGGTGGGGGTGGGGGCAGGGGCCTGGGGCAGGGACCCAGAAGCCAGGAGCAGGCTTCAGGCGTCAGCAGTGCTGCTTTGGGGAGCTCTGGTGAGCACAGGGCACCGTGACAGGCCACCCCTCTGCCTGTGACCCTGGTGTCCCCCCCTGGAGCCCTGCCCGTGCTCGGAAGCCATGGGGCTCAGAGGGCCGAGGGTCAGCAGACAGGCCGCGGCCTCTCATATTAACTTCTTTAAATATTAAAGTCCCGAGACCCTGCTCGCTGAGCTCTGTTCACGGAAGTCCTGCTTCCTGCTGTGCTGGCTCTTTCACCCGGGAGGCAAGGAGCCCTCGATGGCCCAGTCTGCTGCCTGGGGAGGGAAGAGCCGCGTTTTCAGTGGCTTCGGGCTGCCCGTGGCCGGCTCCCCATCACGGTCCCTCTGCAGGGCCTCCAGCGCCCCCCAACCTCAGCCCCCCCAGGGGCGGACTCAGGGGCCGACTGGGCCTTTTTCTCTGAGCCCCACACACGCTGGGGTCCGGTGGATAAATCGCAGCTGTGAGGCCCCGCTGGCAGAGCGGAGGGAAGTCGGGGTTCACTAGGAGGGCGCTCAGGGGCTTGGGCAGCCGGGAAAGAACCACTTTTTAAGGCCACGCGCTGGCCCAGTGAAGCGGCATCCGTCACCCCCGGGGAGCGCGAGCAGCGGGCCCACAAATTAGGCGCCGCCCAGGACCGTGCCGAGTTAGGTGGCGCATCGTGAAAATACGAGCTTATAAAAAGGGAAATATGGCCGAGATGCAGCCATAAGTTGAGGAGAGAAGGGGAGGCGTGCACAGCGGCTGGCAGCCATCTGTCGTCACGCTGCGGGCACTGAGGGTGCCCACGTGTCGGGCTTCCTGTCCTGCAGGTCCCTGATCACGTGGACGGGACGCAGGTGGTGCTGCCTGAAGGGGGGCGGGAGGTTTCTGGGGCACCTGGGACGGAGCCCCCCGACTCCGGGGTGCACTTTGCCAGGGCAGCAGCCTCTCCCCAGACTCTGCAAATCACGGAGATGACGGGGCGGCCTCCACCCCTGCCCTCAGCTCCGGGAGCCCCCCAACTCTGCTGTCCCCCCGCCCCCCAGGCTACCGGGTCTCCTGGGAGGTGTACGGGAGAAACGACTCTCGGCTCACAGACACGCTCAACAGCACGACGCACGAGTACAAGATCCAGGGCCTGTCTTCGCTCACCACCTACACCATCGACGTGGCTGCCCTCACCGCCGTGGGCGCCGGCCTGGCCACCTCGTCCACCATTTCATCGGGCGTGCCCCCAGGTCAGTGAGCGCACAGCTCCTGCCCCTCCTGCCCCCTGGAGTCCTGACACTCAGAGGGGACCCGCCTTCGAGGGGGGCCAGTGTCGAGACGGTGGGGGTAAGTGGAGGATGACCGTCTGCGGCCTGTTTCCCAGCATCTTCTGACCACGACGCCCCTCTCTTCTGTGGGGGCGGGGGGGAGTGGCTGATGGGCAGGGAGGGGAGATGTGGATCCCCTCAGGGAGCTGGACTGGGGCCCGCCCTCCCGGGAAGGGGAACTCCTCAGAGGAAATGCAGGCCGTGTGAGAGAGAGGAAATGCCGACGTTAAAATTAAGAATGGTGTCACCAGCCGAGGTGGCTCAGGGGTTGAGCGTTGACCTATGAACCAGGAGGTCACGGTTCGATTCCCGGTCGGGGCACATGCCCGGGTTGCAGGCTCCATCCCCAGTGCGGGGAGTGCGGGAGGCAGCTGATCCATGATTCTCTCTCATCATGGATGCTTTTGTCTCTCTCTCCCTCTCCCTTCCTCTCTTTGAAATCAACAAAAACCTATTTTTAAAAAATGGTGTCGAAGAAGAAGCCCCAACCTGTAGAGAAATTTTACAAGAATTTGAGTTTGAGCCAAACGAATGGCAGCTGCCAGGAAGCAGGACGGCAAACCCCGGGAAGCAGTTCTGCAGGGGCTGCTGGGCATTTGGACTGAAGGGGGGACACGGAGATTCCGGGGAAGTGGAGGTGTGCGGGGTGGTGTACTGGGCAGAGACCCAGATACAGGCTAGTTAACCAGACGAGTGCCGGGGCCACGCCTCGCGGGGGCTGCCGTGGCAAAGGCGTGTTACCCTAGAGCAGTGGTCGGCAAACCGCGGCTCGCGAGCCACATGCGGCTCTTTGGCCCCTTGAGTGTTCCAACGCCACTTCTTCAACATAGACTCGCCCAGGCCGAAAACCGACCTCTGCGCACGGGCCACGGAGTTTCCATCGCACTGTACGTGCGCGTCCGCACGCGGCGTTTTGTGGAAGAGCCACACTCAAGGGGCCAAAGAGCCGCATGTGGCTCGCGAGCCGCGGTTTGCCGACCCCTGGCCTAGAGGCACGGAAACCACAGCGGGCAGCTTCCGGCCTTCGCTGAGCACAGCACGGGCTGGGCTGGCTCCCTCCACAACCCGGCGGCCGGAGTTGGTGGTCAGCCACCGGGGGGCTGTTTCCCAGGAAAGCCCTCTGCGTGCGCGGGGGAGCATCCACTGTCATCCCCCCCCACCCCCGGAAACAAGGAAGACGGGTTTACGAGAAGAGGAGCAGTGGGGGAAGGGGGGGAGGAAAGGTGCAGGGGAGGGAGAGAGAAGGTGGGTGCAGGCCGGCCCTGGGGGTGGGGTACTGGGCGCTGGGGATGGGATACTGGGCGCTGGGAGTGGTGGGGTACTGGGCGCTGGGGGGATGGGGTACTGGGCGCTGGGGGGGTAGGATACTGGGCTCTGGGGATGGTGGGGTACTGGGCTCTGGGGGGGTGGGGTACTGGGCTCTGGGGATGGTGGGATACTGGGCGCTGGGGGGGTGGGGTACTGGGCGCTGAGGGGGTGGGGTACTGGGCGCTGGGGGGGTGGGGTACTGGGCTCTGGGGATGGTGGGGTACTGGGCGCTGGGGGGGTGGGGTACTGGGCTCTGGGGATGGTGGGGTACTGGGCTCTGGGGGATGGTGGGGTACTGGGCTCTGGGGGATGGTGGGGTACTGGGCTCTGGGGGATGGTGGGGTACTGGGCTCTGGGGGATGGTGGGGTACTGGACACTGGAGAGGTGGTGTACTGAGGGCTGGGGGGGTAGTGTACCGGGCGCTGGGGGTAGAGTACTGGGGTGGGGTACTGGGCAGTAGGGGTGGTGGAGTACTGGGGTGGGGTACTGGACACTGGGGGGGTACTGGACACTGGGGGGTGGGGTACTGGGCGGTGGGGGTGGTGGGGTACTGGGCGGTGGGCATGGTGGCCCCCCCGTCCCTGGCATTGGCCGGAGGAGAATGGAGCGGCGGTCACGTATGTTGCTGTGCTTGAAACTCACATCCTTAGTGGCTGAGGGACCCTGTGCAGAACCAGGGGGCCCAGAAGCGTAGAGAAGTCACTTGCCTTCGACGTGAACATCTCCTGCTCGGGGCTCACCAAACTAGACGTGGAAGGGCACCGAGTCCCTGCCCCCTGGGCCAGCTCTGACCGGTCCCCTGGGGGCTGTGGTCCGGCTCACCCTGGCCTCCCGGGCCCGGGGCAGCAGGAAGCGTCCGCAGAACGCCTTCCCTCTCCGGCACCGGCTCCCCCTCCTCCGCCAGCCTTCGGCTCCAGGCGTGGCTGCGCTCCTGCCTCAGGGCCGCCGTCTGCACTGCCGCTGCCGCCCCAGGGACTGCCGATGGGTAGGCCCTCGTCACGGGAGCCTCAGGTGATGGCTTCGCTCAGGCCACGCCTTCCCTTCACCTAGCTGCCAGAGCCCCTCACCCGGGCAGTGGGGAGAGCGTCTGGACCAGCCGTGGGCAAACTACGGCCCACGGGCCGGATCCGGCTGTTCCATCCGGTTCTCTTGCTCTCCCCTCCGCTCCTTTACTTTGAATTTATATTCGTTCACACAAACACTCCATCCATGCTTTTGTTCCGGCCCTCCGGTCCAGTTTAAGAACCCATGGTGGCCCTCGTGTCAAAAAGTTTGCCCACCCCTGGTCTGGACCCATCGTCTCAGAAACCAGGCCCGGAAGCCCAGGGCCAGGGCCTGCCCACTGCCCACTGCCCGGTCCGGCTGCCTGGGAACCAGGCATGCTCTCCCCCAGCCCCCCCTCCCCCCGCCCCCCCCTCCCCCCAACTGCTCCCCCCCACCCCACCTGCTCTCCATGGCCTCGCGGTCATGATCACAGTCAGGACCCGGGAGGGTGCCGTTCGCTGCTGGGTGACCTCTGAGGACCCGTCCTCCCTCCTTCACTCAGCAAGTGTCCGTGAGCAAGACCGACTGCACGGAGGTGTCCCCCCGAGCCTGTTCGCCGAGCCGCCGAGGCCTCCTGCGCCTGCCCCAGCGCCAGCGCGAGTGGGCGGCCGTGGAGCAGGGCCGTGCTGGTCTGTCCCCGGGAAGCTGTGCTCCTACCTGTGGTTTGTTTGTTTGTTTTTAAACATTTTTTTAATATTTAATTTTATTGATTTCAGAGAAGAAGGGAGAGGGAGAGAGAGAAACACCCATGAGGAGAGAGAATCATGGATCGGCTGCCTCCTGCACGCCCCCTACTGGAGGGGACCGAGCCTGCAACCTGGGCATGTGCCCTTGACCGGGAATCGAACCCGGGACCCTTCAGTCCGCAGGCCGACGCTCTAACCACTGAGAAACACCGGGTAGGGCTGTTTTTAAATATTTTATTGGTTTCAGAGAGGAAGGGAGAGAGAGAGAGAGAGACATCCATGATGAGAGAGAATCATGGATCAGCCGCCTCGTGCACGACCCCACTGGGGATGGAGCCCCCAACCTGGGCATGTGCCCTGACCGGGAATTGAACCCTGACCACCTGGTTCATAGGTCGACGCTCACCCCCTGAGCCAGGCCGGCCGGGCCTGTCGAGGTCTGCAAACACGTCCTCTCTGTGGCAGGAAGGGGTTGAAAGTCCTCACTCGCCGGCATGTTGCTGCGCTTCCTAAACGGTGCACGGGCTCAGTCTGTGCGCGTCCTCTCTCGTTTCTCCAGAACTTCCCGGCGCCCCGTCCAACCTGGTCATCTCCAACATCAGCCCGCGCTCAGCCACGCTGCAGTTCCGGCCAGGCTACGACGGGAAGACGGCCATCTCCCGGTGGCTCGTGCAGGGGCAGGTGCGCCTCTCGGGACGGGCCGAGCGGGAGGGCGGCGCGGGTTCCTGGTTTGACGGGTCCCTCCCTGCGAGCCGCCCACAGCTGGACGGAGCGGACGTGGGGCGTTGGTGGGGAGGCGTGCTGGCAGGAGCAGAGACCCACGGCAAGGCGGGTGCTGGGGACGGGGTGGGGCGGTGAGGGGACCAGCTGACAGAGGGGAGTCTCGCTGGACGGTGCAGGAAGCGTGATGAGAATCACAATGCAGGCTGTGGCTCCAGAGGGGCACCCCGAGTCTGAGCGCATAGCTGACTGTGGACTCTGGTCCCCGTCAGCTGCCAGTCACACCACTAGGCTCAGTCGTTGGTGCAACGTGTCTTACACATGAATGAATGAATGAATGAATGAATGAATGAATGAGTGCACGTCCATTCAACATCTGGGGAGCCCGCTTACTTCCAGGGCTACTCTAGGCGTGAGGGACAGAGCCATAAGCAAAACTGACCCGTTTCTGCTCTTTACGGGGCGATTTCTCTCGGGGGAGGAACGCCGGTTGCTGTTGCTGGGAGGCGCGCACGGTCCCCCGCGGGCCAGCAGGGGGCGAGCAGGAGGCGCAGGCCCTGAGCTGCCAGGAGCGCAGGAGAAGGGGGGAGCCGGGCTGCGAGAAGCAGCGTTTCCCAGGTTCTCATGGGCGGTGACTCCTCCTGGAGCTGCTGTGTGACAGTTCACCGCTGGGAGCACGCGTCCCTCAGGGCAGGTCCCACGGGCGTATTCAGGTCAGGCAGCCGCTCGGACCCGGCACCGGCTCGGAAAGTGCCCGCGTGGGGACTGGCCACCTGTCAGCAACCCGAACGTCAGGCCGGTGACTGGAAGCCAAAATGGCAGAGTGTGAGTTCTCGGGAGGAAACAGCCGTCCTCCCTTACCCGCTGCGGCCATGTCTGAGGTTTCCGTTGCCCCCAGGCAACCCCGGCCCGAAAACGTGAACCGGGAGATTTCAGAAACAAGCCGTTCCTACGTTCACAGCGCGCTCGTTCCGACTGCGATCCGCGTCCCGTGCCGCGGCTGTGGCGCCGTCCACGCACACACGTCCCCGCGGAGCCGGCCGCCCTCAGGCACCTGAGCCCCTCCTGTCCCTGCCCATGAGCTTTGCAGCCGCGGGCCTGAGTTCAGTCTTTTCTTGAGATGTCGAAACGGTCATTTTCTGTCTGTCCCGCCTGTCTATAGCTGGAACTCTGGAGAGAAGCCCCTGCCCTCATCCCCCAGGCCAGGGGTCCTCAAACTACGGCCCGCGGGCCACATGCGGCCCGCCGAGGACATGGATCCGGCCCGCCGGGTGCCGCTGCCTGTCCTGCTTAGCAGCCGACGCGTCCCGGGCCCGCAGTGCGCATAGGAATTTGTTCATAGTTTTATTTTTTAAACTATAGTCCGGCCCTCCCACGGTCTGAGGGACAGTGAACTGGCCCCCTGTTTAAAAAGTTTGAGGACCCCTGCCCCAGGCTGTTCAGTTGCCAAAGCACCGGGAGGCGCAGGGGTGCAGGGAGGTGTGGGGGGCACACTGGGGTGCAGGGGGCACAGGGGGCGGGACTAACCCGGGCTTTCCCCTGCATTCCGTTTCAGCATCAGGAATGGTCCCGTGCTCCCGGCGAAAGGGCTGAGCTGCCTTTTTGCCTGATCTCTCCCTGAGTATCAATAAGAGGGCGTCCGATTTAATATGTTCAGTGAGTTTCCATCACGGCCGTCATTATTCTCTTTAAACCTCAAACTGGCCCCTCTGGGTCAGGGCCATCCCTCGGTTCTAGGCCTCTGGCCTGAGCGTCCTTACCTGCGATGAGCTCCTTGCTTCCGGGCACCACAGACGGACGGCCTAGGTCCCCCGCCTCCCTGCCCGGGCTCACCCAGCCCTCCCACCAGGCCTGGGCCTAGGACCACCCCCCTCCCTGCCCGGGCTCACCCAGCCCTCCCACCAGGCCTGGGCCTAGGACCACCCCCCCTCCCTGCCCGGGCTCATCCAGCCCTCCCACCAGGCCTGGGCCTAGGACCACCCCCCTCCCTGCCCAGGCTCACCCAGCCCTCCGACCAGGCCTGGACCTAGGACCACCACCCCATCCCTGCCCGGGCTCACCCAGCCCTCCGACCAGGCCTGGGCCTAGGACCACCTCCCCCTCCCTGCCCAGGCTCACCCAGCCCTCCGACCAGGCCTGGGCCTAGGACCACCTCCCCCTCCCTGCCCAGGCTCATCCAGCCCCCCCACCAGGCCTGGGTCTAGGACCACCCCCCCGCTTCCTTCCCCGGGCTCACCCAGCCCCCCGACCAGGCCTGGGCCTAGGACAGTGGTCGGCAAATTGCGGCTCTGTTGACTAATGAGTTTGCCGACCACTGGCCTAGGACCACCCCCGCCTCCCTGCCCGGGCTCACCCAGCCCCCCCACCAGGGCCTTGGCTGCCCTAGTGAATGGGCAGGGAGGGGGTGCTCGCTACTGCTGGCTGCTGGCTGCTTCCAGGCCTTTCCGGGGGACAGAGAGGGGAAATGCACGCTTTTTAAAACATCATGAATTCATACTGATATTTCCAATTCAAATTTAAGAACATTTTACTTGGAGTTTATATTTTAAATACCTTTTCTCTTCACTAAAAATGTGGTTTTTTAGAAACATTAGCATAATTACTTATTATCTTTATCCTACCATTATAGAAAGAGTTTCAAAATTGTAATTTCAATGGGACCGCTAACAGTGAGACTGCCGAATGCAGTTTAAGTGTTTGTGCTCAGTCTCCGTTACACTGCGATGGGTCCTCAGAACTGCACTGACAACCTGGTCCTTCCTCGTGCGGCTGAATCAGCAGCTCCCCCAGCGTGAGGTCTGTGCCCTGGAGGAGGTGGCCTGTGTTCCGGCTTTCATCTGTAGGGAAAGCACCTCCCTCTAGCACCCGTTCAAACCCTCTAAGTCTGCTGTCTTCCTGAGCCTGCCCTCGCTGCAGGATCTCAGCCTCACACCCATGGGCGGGTGTGTGCACAGGCGTGTCCCGTGCCCGTCGCCTCTCCCGGGGCCCGCTAGGGGCTGGGTCTGTCCTCGTTCCTTTTTGTCCCATAAGCAGGTGCAGGAACCTGCAGCCCCTCTGACCTGGCTGGCTGGCCTTGCTTCCGGCGACACGCAGCCTGAGCTCGCGGCGCGTACCCCACCCCCACCCCCACCCCCAACCCGAGAGCCCCTCATCCTTTCAGAGCCGTGTGTGGGGCCGCCTCTGCCCCCCGTGGACATCGGATGGGCATGCCTTTCCCAATGCTGCCAGGACAGGTGCCTGATCTGTGTGGCTTATACAGCACCCATGGGTCAGCTGATGGCTCTTCCCATGGGACGTCCGACCGGCTTTCACAGCTGAGATCCGGGGTGGCAGCGCTGCACCCCTTCCTGGAGGCTCTGGAGGAGTCCCTCTCCCTGCTCACACAGGCTGTGGTCAGAGCCACGTCCTTGCGCTGGTAGGAACCAGCCGGCTGTCACCTCCCCAACTTAGCCAACGGCTTTCCTCAGCCCCGGCCCCTCCCTGCACCTCCGAGCCAGCAGGGGCCAGACGATCTCTCCCCGCTTCCCCGCCCCTCCTCCTCCCTCATCTCCCTGACCCGCCCTTCGCCTCTTCCTTTTAGGGGTCCTGTAATCAGATGGCTCCCCCAGATAAGGCAGGGTCACCCCTGTCTCAAGGCTCCTCACACCGCAGAGTGAGTCCCTTGGGAAGGCAGCATGCCCCCAGGGGAGGGGCGTTATTCTGCCCGAGGTTGTCTCCGCCTTTCGCATCGTTATTGTGTGTCTTTGCCGCTGAGTCCTCGGGATGCGCTCCGAGGAGTTGGCTTGCTGGACCATGAATCATAGGTAAACGGTCTAGACCAGCGGTCGGCAAACTCATTAGTCAGCAGAGCCAAATATCAGCAGTACAACGATTGAAATTTCTGTTGAGAGCCGAAAACCGACTTCTGCGCATGGGCCACGAAGTTTCACTCGCACTGTACGTGCGCGCCCACACGCGGTATTTTGTGGAAGAGCCACACTCAAGGGGCCAAAGAGCCATATGTGGCTCGTGAGCCGCAGTTTGCCAACCGCTGGTCTAGACCAGCAGTCGCCAACCTGTGGGACCTCACGGACCACCAGTGGTCCACGGAGCACCGGTTGGCCACCGCGGGTCTGGCCTCACCTGGTCCACTGCTGCGGACACTTCGCATTCTCCCCAGCGGCACGTAACTGACGGCTGTGCCAGCGCAGCGGGTCTAATTGACCAGCCTCTCCTCGCCGCCCTGGGTGTGGAGCCCCAGAGAGAGGGGCCCTCCCACTCGGCTGTAAAGGAGTCGGCCCCGCGCCACGCCCGTGGCTTCGCCCCTGCATTCAGCGCTCCCTCCAGGGGGATTGTCCTCATATGGGAGTGAGGGGTGAACCTCTTGGTCACTTTGCAGATAGCCACGGGGTTGTCCCACCGCCACGTGCTAAGAAGTCCGTGTCCTGCCCCCTCCTGATTCGAGGAGGCTGCATTTCCGTGTGCACGTGGGTCCGTTTCTGCACTTCCCGTTCTGTTCTTAGTCCAGCCATTCCTGCGCGGGTTCCACATTGTTTAGTTATAGAGGCTTTACACTGGGCTTCCATCTCTGACAAGGTCTCCCCACCAACACACGTGTACACACACATGCACACACACTCATGCACACAGGTGTGCAAACTTGTATGCAGGTGTGTGTATAATCATGCACATGCACACACTCGCAATCATGCAAACATGCACGTGTACATATGCACACACATGCACATGCATGCCTGCACTCACACATGTACACACTCACATGTGTGCACGTGCACACGTGCAAGCACATGCACGCATGCCCTCACACTCATTCACATGCCTGCAAACACTCATACACATGCGCACACACGTACACACATGCCCACACTTATGCACATGCACACAGATGCACATACTCATGCATGTGCAAGCACACACTCACACTTGTGCAGACAGATATGCACAGAGGAGTGCACACAGACACTCATGCACACACATGCCTATGCACACATGCTCACAGGTGCTCTCCTCCAGGAAGCCTCACTCTGGTCACTGCAGCTACTTCTCCAGGAATGTCCCTGTGGCTTCCCTGGTCCAGGCAGGTGCCACCTTTCCTCAACTCAGAACAGTGGGCCCTGGAGTCTGTAACTGGTACAGATGAAGCCTTCTGGAACATTCGCACCTAATTCCCTTTGAATGGCTGCCAGCCACACCGGACCTCCTCTGCTGCAGTGAGACCGGTGTTCCCTCGCCCACCTCCCACCCGGGGAGCGGTGGTGCCCTGCTCTGTGCCAGCCACAGACTGGATGCGGAGAGGCCATGGGTGGTGCCGTCAGTCACCTGAAGAGCAGGGCGGTGATGTAATAGTGGTTTGCTCAGGTGCTGGCGGGACGCCAAGGAGGGGGGACGCTCCAGTGGCCGCAGCCGTGTCCTGGTGGGGCCACCGGGCGCCTCGCAGCCGCCACCAGGTGCTTGGGCTTCAGTGCTGACTTCCTCTCCCGGGACCCCTCTCAGTCAGCTCTTCTCTGCACGAGGTCCCCTTCAGCTCGGCCCCTCGGCAGTGCGCAGGCGCGGTTACTGGGAGAACTCGGCAGGTCTAGCCCGCGGGGAGCCATTGAGGGGCCTGCAATACGCTGATGGGGTGCACGTTGTGGAGAGCAGCTTTTATAGGTGTTTCGCGCTCAGTAATGCTTTGCTTAATTAGTAACCTTTGACCCTACAGTGAGCAAAACACCCCTCTCGACGCCCATAACGGGGAGAGTGTTAATGTCCGTGTTCATGTGGCTCCCGCTGCCTGGCGGTCCCCGCGGACCGGCCATTCGAGGTTCTAATGGCCCGCGCCGCGCCCCGCCTCTCCCGGCTGCTCTGGGCGCTGGCCCTCCGGGAGCAGAGGAAAGTGCATCTGAAACGGAGAAACGGGGGGAGGAAAGCCCACTTGGTGCTCATTGTGCGTAAGGGCAGCCCTTGGCTCGAAAGGAGCTGTTCGGAGGGTGGTGGGCTCCGCTGGCCGCGCGCCCGCTACCAAGGGCTGGGCTGGTAGCGAGAGCAGTGGGGGGGCCGCCCGGGGCCTTCGGGTAAGGTGCGCGGGGGCCGCAAGTAAGGCGCCTGGGGGCCGCAGGTAAGGCACGCGGGGGCCACAGGTAAGGCATTCAGGGGCCGCAGGTAAGGCGCGCAGGGGCCACAGGTAAGGCATTCAGGGGCCGCAGGTAAGGCGCGCAGGGGCCCTGCCCAGCCGGGCCCACGAGGTCCTTCGTAGTGACACGTTCCTCCGAGAAGCCGGGGCTGCAGAGTAACGTTGTACGTCTCCCAAGTGCACTCCCCCAGGGGCCGAGCCCAGCGGAGGAACAGGGCCACTCCTCCGTGTTCCCGAGGCCACACCCACTAGGCGGGGCCACTCCTCCGTGTTCCCGAGGCCACACCCACTAGGCGGGGCCACTCCTCCGTGTTCCCGAGGCCACACACACTAGGCGGGGCCACTCCTCTGTGTTCCCGAGGCCACACACACTAGGCGGGGCCACTCCTCCGTGTTCCCGAGGCCACACCCACTAGGCGGGGCCACTCCTCTGTGTTCCCGAGGCCACACCCACTAGGCGGGGCCACTCCTCTGTGTTCCCGAGGCCACACCCACTAGGTGGGGCCACTCCTCCGTGTTCCCGAGGCCACACACACTAGGTGGGGCCACTCCTCCGTGTTCCCGAGGCCACACACACTAGGCGGGGCCACTCCTCTGTGTTCCCGAGGCCACACCCACTAGGTGGGGCCACTCCTCCGTGTTCCCGAGGCCACACCCACTAGGTGGGGCCACTCCTCCGTGTTCCCAAGGCCACACACACTAGGCGGGGCCACTCCTCCGTGTTCCCGAGGCCACACCCACTAGGTGGGGCCACTCCTCTGTGTTCCCAAGGTCACACACACTAGGCGGGTCCATGTTCCCGCGGTCACACCCACTAGGCGGGTCCATGTTCCCAAGGTCACACACACTAGGCGGGTCCATGTTCCCGCGGTCACACCCACTAGGCGGGTCCATGTTCCCGCGGTCACACCCACTAGGCGGGTCCATGTTCCCAAGGTCACACACACTAGGCGGGTCCGTGTTCCCGAGGTCACACGCACTAGGCGGGGCCACTCCTCCATGTTCCCAAGGTCACACCCACTAGGCGGGTCCATGTTCCCGAGGTCACACACACTAGGCGGGTCCGTCCCTCCATGTTCCCGAGGCCACATGTTACCCGCACCCACTCCTTTCCCGGCCGAGCAGCACTGGCTGTGGGGTGACCGCGGTGCTGTCCCTCCGCCCTCGCTGGCCGCCGCCTGCGCCCCAGCTGCGGTGCTGCTAGAGGACGGCTTCCTCTGGGGCGTGGGCCTGGGACGTCTGCAGCCTTTTGCGGAGCTGCTTCCGTGTCAGCTCAGAGCGTGTGGGGCTGTGTCTGCGCCAGTTCCTTTAGGAAGCCGCGGCCCGCGCGCGCGTTTGCTGTCTCCTCCTCGTCCTCGCGCCCTCCTCCACGTCCCGAGGTCGTTTCGCCTTCCTGTGCCTCGCTCTGGCCACCAGCCCCGCTCCAGCCTGCTCCCTGGCTGCTCCCTGGCAGACGTGACGAGCAGGTTCCCGTGCGGTCGTGTAGGTCTGGGATGGAGTGGGAGGCCCAGGCCCCGACGGCCGGCCTCGACACAGCCCGTGGGGCCTGAAACCGTGCTCAGGCCTCCCTCTGCACCTGTCCTCTGGGTGCCAGAGCCTCCCACCTGCAAAGGTGCCAGCGAGGGCCTGGGACGGGAGGCGGGCACCTGCAGGGTGGAACTCCGAGGGTCTCCCGGCGGGTGGGCCCTGGGCTCTCCTGCTGGGTCGGCCCCTGGCTCCTGCATGGCCGGGCGAGTTCTGGGTTCAGACTCTGTGGACAGGACTAGCAGCCACTCGGGCCGCACAGGAAGTCGTGAGCGGTGTGGCTCGGGGCCCCAAGCGGGTCGGAGCCGTGAAGCCACTCCCAGAGGCCGCGTGAGGCAGAAGCAGGAGGCCCGCGGGGCACCCGGGGCTGGTTGGTGGGCTGTGTGTGCGGGAATCGGCTCTGCCGGCGGCGGCTCTCTCGGCCGGAAGGGCAGCGGGAGGCCTTCTCTGTGAGGCCCTCCCGTGGCCCAGCCTCGCTGATGCCTCCCTGTGTGTTTGGGGCAGAAAGGGCTGGCACGGGCAGGACAGGGCAAGCCCTGGTCACATGAGCTGGGAATGGCCCTGGACCCTACGTGAGGAGGCTCGGCCACCGGGTCCTGTGGGCCTGGCCACGGCTTCTCCCACTGTCGGTCAGGAGAAGGACAGGGTGGTGAGTCCTCTCCGCCCGGTCACCCCCAGAGGCTCCAGGTCCTGACCGAGGCGGGAACAGCAGGAGCCCAAGTCCACGGCTCGAGTGGGGGGTGTGCGTGCAGGGCATGTGGGGCCCTGGGGGATCGTCCAGCCCCCCACCCACGGCTCCACCCTGCGGCTGCCCCGCGGTCCCAGGACGTCCCTCTCCACAGGTGGGGGCCATCGGTGACGAGGAGGAGTGGGTCAGCCTGTACGCGGAGGAGAATGAGCCTGATGCCCAGACACTGGAGATCCCAAACCTCACGCCCTACACACATTACAGGTGAGACGGGCGGCCCTCCAGCAGGGGGCGCTGTCTGCATGTCGGTGCATGCGGGACGTCTATAAGGGGCAAGAACGGGAAATTGAAGCTGTAGGAGCAAGGTGCACAGCTGAGTCTTTTCCAGGGAGGTCTGCCCCCGATGCCAGACTGACAGTGACCCGTCCGTCCACACCAGCTGGCAGGCACCCTGTCGAGACGCCTGTGTGCAGTCAGACAAGAGCTACTTTTCGTTTAAAATTTTTTTAAATATGTTCTTTTATTGATTTCAGAGAGAAAGGGAGAGAGAGAGAGAAAGAGAGAGAGAGAGACATCAATGATGAGAGAATCATTGATCGGCTGCCTCCTGCACACCCCCCACTGGGGATGGAGCCCACACCCCGGGCATGCGCCCTGACTAGGGATCCAACCATGACCTCCTGGTTCCTAGGTCAATGCTCAGCCCCTGAGCCACGCCAGCCGGGCCTGTGCTGCTTCTCTTTACAAAACTCGTGGCCGTGCAGGACGACCCGCTGCCCGCCCCCCCTTGGCCAGGGGCTGCTGGTCTCAGTGATCCACACTGAACGTGCCATTTCACCTTCTGCTTCTCGACCCTGAAACACGGGCAGGCGTAAATCCTTGGCCTTCACGAGGGCAGCGCGATGATGAGCTGTTAGCGAGGCTATAACTTCCCGGGAGACGACGGAGGGCGATGCAATTTCCCGTTATGGCCGCGGGCGCGGGCGGATGGTGCCATTGTCCTGCCAGGACACGCAGCTCCGCGACTGGGGAGGGAGCAGGGACGGCGTCCTTGCGAAGAACACGTCTCAGTCAGGCTCCAAAGCAAACCCCACAGGAGCGGCTGCTTCGGGTCTGTTCCCTTTAACCTTTCCCCCAAGATTGGAGCAGACGATTCAAGGATGCCACACACTCATTTTTTTAGAGAAAACACTGTAAGGCCAGCCAGTGGGATTCACGGCTTCCCTCGTGAACTCGGCATCGGCCACGTGGTTATTTCTAAGATCGGAAGCTGCAGTTAGAGCCCGGCCAGGGTGGCTCAGTGGGTCGAGCATTGTGCCATGCACAAAGAGGTCACTGGTTCGATTCCCAGTGAGGACCCATGCCCGGGTTGCAGGCTTGATCCCCATTTGGGATGGTGCAGGAGGCAGCGACCGATGTTTCTCTCTCGTTGATGTTTCTGTCTCTCTCTGCCTCTCCCTTCCTCTCTCTCTAAAATCAAGAAAAACATTTCAAAAAAAGAAGCTGCAGTTAGAGGCCCGTGTCCCTGCCTTAGCTGTGTGTAGCGTTAGGAAGCCTCTGTAGGTAAGAAGGACGTGTGTGCACATCACATGTTTTCCTTGTATGTGAGTTCAGTTCACAAAGGTGTGGCTAGAAATGCAGGAGAGACAGGGCTGGAACATGGGCATGGACTTAGAGAACATCTGACTGCACCCTCGCTGTGCAGACCGGGGACGGAGGCGTCTGGTTGGCCACAGGTTTGTGACCGGTCGAATCCGGCGTTCTCACCCAAACTGGCAGGAATGGGCCGGGGGGGCGGGGCCTGGGTCATCGAAGAGACTTTGGACGTTCAGAGCTGGCGTTTGGTGTGACGATCTGACGCTCCATCTGTTAAACAGCTGCTTGAACTTCGATCCCCTGAGCCAGCCCCTGGCAGCTGGCGGCACACAGGCCGCGGAACCCACGCGGTCACGCTTCTGGGGAACCTGAAGCCGCTGATGTGTAGATTTCCTGTGTTTTGAGGTCTTTCAGGGAAAAAGACCAGATATGTAATTTGCATTTTTAAAATATTTTTATTATAGAATAATTGCATATTCATTGGGGTCAACAATCAATTTTTTGTTGTTGTGAATCCTCACCCGAGGATATTTTTCCACTGATTTTTAGAGAGAGTGGAAGGGAGGGGGAGAGGCAGAGAGAAACATCGATGTGAGAGAGACACATCGATTGGTTGCCTCCTGCACATGCCCTCACGGGGCTGGGGATCGAGCCTGCCACCAAGGTACGTGCCCTTGACCGGACTCGAGCCCTTCAGTCTGACGGCCCAGGCTCTACCCACTGAACCCAACGGGCTAAGGCTATAATTTGCATTTTTAGTGAAACCAGGTAGAGAGGGGGCGCCCTGGAGCATGGGCCTAGGACACAGGTAGACCCACGCCTGAGCCCCCTTGTCCCGCAGACAGCCTGGGGGTTCTGTTTCCTCTGTCTCCCACGCTGCCCTCTGCTGCCGAGGAACGCTCTCGCTGTTGTGCCGCCAGGTTCCGGATGAGGCAGGAGAACGTGGTGGGGGCCAGCCCCTTCAGCCAGTCCTCCCGGGTCATCCAGACGCTGCAGGCCCCCCCGGACGTGGCTCCGTCCAGCATCACCGTCCGGACCGCCAGCGAGACCAGCCTGCGGCTACGCTGGGTGGTGAGTTGAGTGGCGAGGGGCTGCAGGCGGTGGTCTGGGGCCCCCAGGGGCACGCACGCACGCACCCAGGGCGTGGCCTCTCCGCCCCGCCCAGTCCCGGTCCAGACCTGTCACCTCACTAAGCCGCAAGGTGCCGCCCGCCTGGCTCTCGTTGATCGGTGGCGCTCCTCACGGCGCCTGGAGCCGAGCGGGGGGCTGTGCGCCCTGGGTCCGGGTCACACAGAACTGTAAGGGCACCAGCTTGACATTCCATCGGAACAGCCCCCCAAAACGAAGCCAGGATGTGGTCAGAGAAATCACGTCCGGCCAAGCTCACTGACAGGGTGCCCTTAGCTCACAGGGAAGTTCCACTCACTGTCCCCCAAGTGGAGCTGAGCCCCCCACTCTCACTGCCCCTCTAGGTGGAGCTGACCCCCACTCTCACCAGGGACAGTGGTGTCTGAGCACATCCCCCAGGAAAGGTTGTCCAGGGACCTGGCCCATAAGACAGGCCCCGCTGGGGCCCCGGCAGGGATGGGGCTGAGACGTCAGCTCACACGGACTGTCCCCCAGCCCCTGCCCGATTCCCGGTACAACGGGAACCCCGAGTCGGTGGGCTACAGGGTCAAGTACTGGCGCCCGGACCTGCGGGCCCCCGCGCGGGCGCACGTCGTCAGCGACCGGCTGGAGAGGGAGCTGACCATCGAGGAGCTGGAGGAGTGGACGGAGTACGAGGTGCAGGTGCAGGCCTTCAACGCCATCGGGGCCGGGCCCTGGAGCGAGGTGGTGCGCGGCCGCACGCGGGAGTCAGGTGAGGGCAGGCCGGGCCGGGCCACACGGCCTCCCAGGGGGAGCTGACCCCCACTCTCACTGCCCCCAGGGGGAGCTGACCCCCACTCTCACTGCCCCCCCGGGGGAGCTGACCCCCACTCTCACTGCCCCCAGGGGGAGCTGACCCCCACTCTCACTGCCCCCAGGGGGAGCTGACCCCCACTCTCACTCCCCCCAGGGGGAGCTGACCCCCACTCTCACTCCCCCCAGGGGGAGCTGACCCCCACTCTCACTGCCCCTGTAGATGGAGCTGACCCCCACTCTCACTGCCCCCCAGGGGGAGCTGACCCCCACTCTCACTGCCCCCGAGGTGGAGCTGAGCCCCACATCACTGCCCCCAGGGGGAGCTGACCCCCACTCTCACTGCCCCCGAGGTAGAGCTGAGCCCCACTCTCACTGCCCCCCAGGGGGAGCTGACCCCCACTCTCACTGCCCCCAGGGTGAGCTGACCCCCACTCTCACTGCCCCCCAGGGGGAGCTGACCCCCACTCTCACTGCCCCCCAGGGGGAGCTGACCCCCACTCTCACTGCCCCCCAGGGGGAGCTGACCCCCACTCTCACTGCCCCCCAGGGGGAGCTGACCCCCACTCTCACTGCCCCCAGGGGGAGCTGACCCCCACTCTCACTAGCTCTTCGCTGGCTCTTCCCAATGTCTGTGTTGCCAGCTTCCTACCAGGAACCGTCCGCTCGAGGGTAATCTAAGTGACCTTCCTTAGAGCCCACGGGGGCTGGACTCCATGGTCGTTCAGTTAGGGGTCACTTCGCCGTCAGTGAGGAGAAGCACGAGGGGAGTCTCAGGGACCCTCACGGAGCGGGGCATCCGGACGAGGCAGGTGTGAGGTGCTCAGCCCGTCTCACCGCCCTACGAGGCAGGATGCGACTGGGCTGGGTTCGGGGTGCAGGCCTCCCTCCTCCCCACTCCCCACTCCCGGCTTGCTCCAGCTCCCACCCCGGCACGAGCAGGTGTGGGCCGGGCCTGGCCGTGTCAGGAGGCACCTGCAGGCTGTGGACAGCTCGCCCTTGACCTGTCCCCGCGGTCACGCGCTCCACGCTGGCGTTCCCGCAGCTGTCGCTGGCCTGGCGGGTGGCTCCTGTCCTCCTGGTCCTCTCTGGGGGGCGGGGCCTCCGAGGGGCGGACGAAGAACTGGGAAACAGCCGCTGGAGAGCCAGCGAGTGTCAGGCAGGAGGCGTGAGTGAGCAGGGATCCTGGGACACGGATAACGGGGCCCGGGCCGAGGTGACAGCACCCAGCTGCTGGGAGGACCGCGTGTTCGAGGGGGTGCCGAGCGGCCAGGGCCGCGTCCTCCCGGGCTGCGGAGCTCATGGCGTTAGAACGCGAGGGAGGCGCGGAGACTCCCTGTGCCTGCGCCACCACAGGACGTAGAACGCGACCCTCCGAGCCAGGTCTCTGTGCCACAGGAGACGCTGCCGAGGCCGAGGGCAGCTGTAGCCCAGGAACGGGCGGACGGCTAACACGGCCGGGCTCCTCTGGGGGAGGCTGGGTTCGGGGTGTTCCGGGCGCAGGCTAGGTAACAGGGTCGTCGATCTCCGCTTCCCGGCCTGGCGATCCCGCTGCCCCTTGTGCTTCGTGCTGGGAAGGGGTCCTCGGGGCCCTCCTGGGCTGACCCCCCCCCCCCCCGGGCCCTCCTGGGCTGATCCCCCCCCCAATGGCCCTCCTGGGATGACCCCCCCCCAGGGCCCTCCTGGGCTGACCCCCCATGGCCCTCCTGGGCAGACACCCCCTGGGCCCTCCTGGGCTGACCGCCCCTAGGGCCCTCCTGGGCTGACCCCCCATGGCCCTCCTGGGCTGACCCCCCATGGCCCTCCTGGGCTGACCCCCCATGGCCCTCCTGGGCAGACACCCCCTGGGCCCTCCTGGGCTGACCTCCCCCAATGGCCCTCCTGGGCAGACACCCCCTGGGCCCTCCTGGGCTGACCCCCCCCAATGGCCCTCCTGGGCTGACCCCCCATGGCCCTCCTGGGCTGACCCCCCATGGCCCTCCTGGGCTGACCCCCCATGGCCCTCCTGGGCTGACCCCCTCAGGGCCCTCCTGGGCAGACCCCCCTGGGCCCTCCTGGGCTGGGCTGACCCCCCACTCAGGACCCTCCTGGGCTGACCCCCCTGGGCCCTCCTGGGCTGACCCCCCCACTCAGGACCCTCCTGGGCTGACCCCCCTGGGCCCTCCTGAGATGACCCCCCCGCTCAGGACCCTCCTGGGCTGATCCCCCCTAGGGCCCTCCTGGGCTGACCCCCTCGGGGCCCTGTGCCCAGCCGTCAGTGCTACCAGAGCCATCCCGCCCCCTGCAGTGCTGGTCCTGTGGGGCCTCAGATTCTCTGCCTCTGAATGGAGCTTCCAGAACCTTCTGCCGCAGGAGCTGCCCTCTGAGCCACAGCCCTCCCAGCACAGCAGGTCTGACGTCCTGCCCTCCCTGTCCTGCTGGTGTCCACGCTGACCATCCCCAGCACAGACTTCCCTGCAGAGCTGGTCCCCCAGGCCTGCCCCGCGTTTGAGGAGGGGTGCGGCAGGCAGGGGGGAAGGGTGGAAGGAGCCGATGGGGAGGGGGGGCCGGAGGGAGCTGAGGGGGGTTGAGGGACCACCTCGGGAAGATGGCGACGGCGGGGTGCGTGGCCCGAGCCTGAGGCTGGGCTGGGACCGGCGGGACCTGGAGCCCCTGAGCTGGAGCCAACAGCTCTGCGTGCGCCCGCGGCTCTCACGGCCCTCAGGGGACATTAGGGGATAAACAGCCTGGGAACTCGGAAGGGCTGCGTGAGGAGGGGCAGCCCTCGGCGCCAGGACTCCTTCCCGGGGCCCCGAGGACCAGCAGGCGGAACCCGTGTGCTTCGGGGCTTCTGGAAGGGGGTTCTAAGGCTCCAAACGCGCTGTCGGTGCAGGAGGAGGTGAGTCCGCCTCCAGGTAGATAACGTGCGACTCCTTCAAACCTTCAAAACACGAACACTCCGTGATGCTCGGCAGGGTTAGTGCTGGAAGAATCAGAATCGGCTGAAACGTTCATTCTGCCGCGCGTCCTCTGTGCCCCAGGGGAACCCCGCTGTGCTCCAGGCACCCGTCTAGACCTCTGGGTCACCCTGTCCTCTGTGCCCCAGGGGGATCCCCGCTGTGCTCCAGGCACCCGTCTAGACCGCTGGGTCACCCTGTCCTCTGTGCCCCAGGGGGATCCCCGCTGTGCTCCTGGCACCCGTCTGACCGCTGGGTCACCCTGTCCTCTGTGCCCCAGGGGGATCCCCGCTGTGCTCCAGGCACCCGTCTAGACCGCTGGGTCACCCTGTGCTCGTGCCAGGCGTGGGTGCCCGCAGGAGGCGGGTGCCCGCATCACCACGTCGCAGAGGGCCTGCCACCACCTGCAGATCTCAGTTCAAAGCCGGGCCTGCGGGGCCCAGCTAGGGGTCTGAGAGGTGGCATGATGCGTTGCTACGGCAACGCCTCCCTTTTCCCAGGCGGCCAGTGTCAGGACTAGCGCCGAATCCTGGGGCACACAGCGGGGCTGGCTCTGCTCTCGTCCTGATCAAGTCGGAAATGGACTCGGACAGAGCGTCCCTCGCCTCCCCTTTCTCCGGCGGTGACTCCTGTCAGATCCCAGTTACCCCGCCGCTGGCGCAGCCGCCTGTGTCCGCCGTGTCGCGGGCCTGCGCGGTGGATGTGGGGGCGGCACTGGGCACGGAGCCCCGGGGACAGCACTGGGCGGGCGGCGGGCGCGGCGGCAGCCTCCCCGAGGGGCCGAGAGAACTTGAGGTTGTCAGGACTCCGTGGCCCTGAGGAGCCCCCACAAATCAGTATGTGGTCGCATAGGCCGAGGGACGATGAGCGACTCCGGTGAGGTACGGGACAGGTGCGCCCACGGTGCAGGCAACCACGCGGTCCCTCTCCAGCTCAGGGGCCGAGCTCCGGGCACAGGCAGGCGCCGGACCTTCTGTCCTGTGGCCACACGGTGACCGTCACCGCAGCAGCCGAGCCTGCGCTCTGAGGACCGTCAACGAGTTGGTAGAGAAGAGGGAGGCAGGGAGAAGCCGCTGCCCCCAGGACGCCCTCCAGGACTCCCCCCCGGCTACAGACACCCCAGGCTCGGTGTCCCCCGCAGCTGGTCCTCTGAGGCTGCGACTGGCTGTGGGCCTGCCTTCCTGTCTCCCACAGCCTCTGTCTGCGAGCCCTGCTGGCACGGCAGTGGCCTGGTCAAACCTGCCCAGAACCTCGCGGCGCCCCGGCAGACCCTGCTCAGGCAGAACCAGAGCCTGGTCTAGCAGAACCTCCCGTGGACACGAGTCAGGGACAGACGGTGCAGCTGCGCCCCGAAAAAGCACTCCGTCTGCGTGGAGTGTAGGCCGGTTTCTCCGGCTTTGGCTTCCGTCTGCGGAGCCGGGGCAGCACGGCCCACCTGGGCTGTTGGGGGCATTAGATGTGATGTGCAGATCATACATGTCCTCCCTGGAGCCCACCCTGTCCCCGCACAAAACGCCGCGTTTATGGAGGTCAGTGCCCGGGGGCTGGAAGCGAGGATTTCCCACTGATGGTGGAAGCCCGCCGCCCTCCAGGCAAGAGGAAGGCAGAGCCCTCACTCCCTTGGGGGCGGGGGGTGGGGGGCTGAGCTAAACACCGGGGCTTACGGCGTCCGTCGCTGCTCACACAGAAGAGATTTGCATTTCCGCCCCGCCCCTGCGGTTCCGTCGGATCGCTCACAGGGCCCAGAGTGCATTGCGCTTTCGAGGGCCACAGATATCGGGGTAAGGACAGGCTCTTTATTGTGGGAGCCTTCAGACTCTGCTTGCCAACCCGTTTCACTCTCTTCGCAGTCCCTTCGGCCGCCCCGGGGAACGTGTCCGCCGTGGCGGTCAGCTCGACCCAGATCCTGCTGACATGGGCCTCGGTGCCCGAGCAGGACCAGAACGGCCTGATCCTGGGCTACAAGGTATGTGTGAGGGCCACCTCGCCTGGCTCGAGACACCCAGCTGCCACCCCTGTCCCCTCCCCGGCCAGCATGTTTCTGGTTTCTGAGGGACCCAAGCTCAGCTGCTCCCTGCTCCCTGCTCCCTGCTCCCTGCTCCCTGCTCCCTGCTTCTCACATCACTCGTCTCATGTAAGAGCCTTACGGCCTGGGGCTCAGGGTTGGCGTCGCCCTTAACAGAGCCAGACCAGGCGCAGAGCCCCTGTTCCCACGGGAGCCTCGCTCGTGAGGGCCAGCCGAGTGGGTTAGATAAATGCCAGTGTCCTGGCCATCCGGTCCGTCCTGACACCTCCAGCTTATCTGGAGTCCGTGTGACACCCGTTCACCCAGGCCCTCAAAACGCACTCCCTGCCTGTCCCTGCACCTCCCTCAGCCCTCCCTGCCCTCCTGCTGCCCCTCCCTCACCCCTCCCTACCCTCCTGCTGCCCCTCCCTCGGCCCTCCCTGCTCTCCTGCTCCCCTCCCTCACCCCTCCCTGCCCTCCTGCTCCCCTCCCTCACCCCTCCCTGCTCTCCTGCTCCCCTCCCTCACCCCTCCCTGCTCTCCTGCTCCCCTCCCTCACCCCTCCCTGCTCTCCTGCTGCCCCTCCCTCACCCCTCCCTGCCCTCCTGCTGCCCCTCCCTCACCTCGCCCTGCCCTCCTGCTGCCCCTCCCTCACCCCTCCCTGCCCTCCTGCTGCCCCTCCCTCACCTCGCCCTGCCCTCCTGCTGCCCCTCCCTCACCCCTCCCTGCCCTCCTGCTACCCCTCCCTCACCTCGCCCTGCCCTCCTGCTGCCCCTCCCTCACCCCTCCCTGCCCTCCTGCTGCCCCTCCCTCACCCCTCCCTGCCCTCCTGTCGCCCCTCCCTCACCTCTCCCTGCCCTCCTGCTGCCCCTCCCTCGGCCCTCCCTGCCCTCCTGTCGCCCCTCCCTCACCCCTCCCTGCCCTCCTGCTGCCCCTCCCTCAGCCCTCCCTGCCCTCCTGCTGCCCCTCCCTCGGCCCTCCCTGCCCTTCTGCTGCCCCTCCCTCACCCCTCCCTGCCCTCCTGTCGTCCCTCCCTCAGCCCTCCCTGCCCTCCTGCTGCCCCTCCCTCGGCCCTCCCTGCCCTCCTGCTGCCCCTCACTGGGCATTGCCGCTGCTCACCCCAGGCCCATGAGACAGGGTGACTCCGTTAGGCCCAGCGATCACGGAGTGGGGTCGGCCATCAACACCCCGCCCCCGTCCTGGAGGAGATGTTTCTGCGGGGCCTGTGCTCCCTCCCGGGGTCTGCCCTTTAAGCCTCGGTCACTGTGTGAGCCCGGGTTCCGGGGCAGATGGGCCTCTCCCGGTCAGCGGGGCGTGGGAAGGGGTTGCCTCTGTGCCCACCATGGAGCCCTCCGTCCGTGGCTGTGGTCAGCGTGGCTGCCTTTGGTGGCCTCAGATCTTGGCAAATTACGGCGAGGCATCCAGCCAGCAGCCCTGGGCCGGTCCCGGCTCCAGTGCCCTTCCACTCGGGTACGAGCGCTTCATCGCCATCCTCCCCAGTGCCAGCAAGTAGCAGTTAGACCAGGGGTGGGCAAACTTTTTGACTCGAGGGCCACCATGGGTTCTTAAACTGGACCGGAGGGCCGGAACAAAAGCATGGATGGAGTGTTTGTGTGAACTAATATAAATTCAAAGTAAAGGAGCGGAGGGGAGAGCAAGAGAACCCTCCGCTCTTTCAGCTCCGCGGGCCGGATAGAACAGCCGAACGGGCCGGATCCGGCCCGCGGGCCGTAGTTTGCCCACCGCTGAGTTAGACCCCTAAGCCTTCAGCCAGCTGCCGGGGCACGAAACGCCCTGGCTGGTCCTAGCGCCACGGGCGGCCGTGCTGCCGAGGCCCCTGCCTGGCGCCCGCGTCCTCACGCCCCCCCCTGTGCTGATGCTCCAGGTCCTGTTCCGGGCCAGAGACCTGGACCCCGAGCCCAGCAGCCACGTGGTGCGCGGCAACCACACGCGGTCGGCGCTCCTGGCGGGTCTGCGCAAGTTCGTGCTGTACGAGCTGCAGGTGCTGGCGTTCACGCGCATCGGGAGCGGGGTGGCCAGCACACCGCTGGTCCTGGAGCGGACCAAGGACGACGGTACGTGGCGGTGCGCCCCCACTCCCAGAGAAGCGGCCTGTGCCGCGTGTCCCTCCCGCCGGCCGCTCTGGGAAGCGCTGCGTCCTCTGCCAGGGGTGGCCACGGTGCCCCCTCCCAGGGGAGCGCGGGGCAGCAGACCGTGCGGGTCGTGAACTTTCCAACTCGGTGTCCGGCCACTGCTCCTTCCAGGGGAGGAAAACAACACAGACCGGCCTCGGTCACGGAGCGGCGAGATGGCCAGTGGCAGCGGGAGTGGGTTACGGCCCAGCGTGAGCCTGCGCGGGGTTTCCGTGGTAACTGAGCGGGTGTGCGGGCAGGAAAGGCCGCTCCGGCAGGGTCCGCACCGTCCAGTCACACACCACTGCTGCCCACGTGCCCGGGGTCCTGGTGCCCCCCACGCTCCTTTGCATAACCTGAGGTCATCGACCTGTGCACGTGGAGCGGCCGCTCAGGGCCCCGGCGGGCACCCAGCGCGCGTTTCCAGACCTGCACCCAGGAACGGCGGCTGTGTTCGTGGCGTCTCGCTTGGCAGGGAACAGCCGCCCTCTTCGCAGGGCCCCGCCCCTCCAGGCGCTGCTCCCCACCCTCACGCACATGCCTGGTGCCTGTCAGAGGGCGGCACTGGTCTCCCCAGCCCTCCCGGCCCGCACTGCTGCGGAGGAAAAACAACGTAGATTTTCTTCTTTTTTCTTTTTTAATATATAAATTTTTTTTCAGAGAGAAGGAAGGAGGGAGAGAGAGAGAAACATCAATGATGAGAGAGAATCATTGATTGGCTGCCTCCTGCACGCCACCTACTGGGGATCGAGCCCGCAACCTGGGCATGTGCCCTGACTGGGAATTGAACCGTGACCTCTTGGTTCATAGGTCGACGCTCAACCACGGAGCCACACCGGCCGGGCGGTGGTGGATTTTCTTAAACATCTTCACCAAAGCAATGACTTAGTCCCCAGATGTCCTGGGAGGGGGCACTATGGCCACACCTGGCAAGGACGGGCTCCATCGGCCTGTCTGTCTGTCCGTCCATCCTCCCGGAGCGTAGCGTGTCCCAGCAGCTGTGGACGGGAGGGGACACGTGTCCCGAGGCTGTTTCTCTGAACCGGACGCAGCCCTTGTGTCCCAGGCTGCACAGGGAGGCGGGGAGGGGCTTTAGAGACGGCCTTAAAGCTCGGCCGCCGGGCAGAACGGTTCTCCCTAGAGCGACCGGTGACCGTTCTCCCCTGGGACGGCGCAAAGGCCGAGGCCAACGGGACGCGTGGGCTGGGGCATGTGTGGCTCTCCCAGCATGTGAGCCGTAGCCGCCTCCTCACACTTACTTTACCCAAACCCAAGGGTCATCGCACGTTTAAGATATCCAATGCTGTCCTCAGCTTAGTAGCTAAGGCAGAAGCCGCAGCCTGGGATGCCTGGCACACGCACTGTACTTACCATTGATCACACACGCCCACCGCCCCTCCCGGAACCCGCCGGACAGCGGGAAGTCCTGAGAGTGGCCGATTCCATAAACCTGACTCTGGGGGCCCTGCTGCGTCCTGCTGTCCTCACCGCTGGCGCACCGTGCAGCAGGCCACAGCAGGACCTACTGCGTGCACCATGCATGGCCACAGCAGGACCTACTGCGTGCACTGTGCATGGCCACAGCAGGAACCACTGCGTGCACCGTGCATGGCCACAGCAGGAACCACTGTGTGCACCGTGCATGGCCACAGCAGGAACCACTGCGTGCACTGTGCATGGCCACAGCAGGACCTACTGCGTGCACCGTGCATGGCCACAGCAGGACCTACTGCGTGCACCGTGCATGGCCACAGCAGGACCTACTGCATGCACCGTGCATGGCCACAGCAGGAACCACTGCGTGCACCGTGCATGGCCACAGCAGGACCTACTGCGTGCACCATGCATGACCACAGCAGGACCTACTGCGTGCACCGTGCATGGCCACAGCAGGACCTACTGCGTGCACCGTGCATGGCCACAGCAGGACCTACTGCGTGCACCGTGCATGGCCACAGCAGGACCTACTGCGTGCACTGTGCATGACCACAGCAGGACCTACTGCGTGCACTGTGCATGGCCACGCTCTGGGACAGGGCGTGACTGTACACATGGCATTTTGTCCATGTTTGTCGCCTCCATTGTGAGTTGGGAGTGGCTTTCAGCCTTTTTACTTCTCTGACACGGCCTTGCAGATGTCAAGCCCAGAAAAGAACTCAGCTCTGATTGGTGAAATGTTTTATTACTAAACTAGTGGCCCAATGCACTAAGATTCGTGCAAGAATGGGCCTTCCTTCCCCTGGCTGCCAACACCGCCCTCACTCGGGCTGGAGCCGCCTTTCCGCCTTCCCACGCTGCCCAGCGGCACCGCCCCCGGCCGCTCGGCACCTGCATATGCAAATTAACCTGCCATCTTTGTTGGGTTAATTTGCATACTCACTCCTGATTGGCTGGTGGGTATTGCGAAGGTACGGTCCATTTGCATCTCACTCTTTTATCAGTGTAGATGTGTGGAGGCAGTGTTGGTCAATGACATTGTATGATTTTTAGGTGACTAGCATTGTCGTTCAGCACCCAAACTCTAGTTCCCTTCGCTACCATTTCTTTGACCCCCAACACCCACTCACCCTTTTCCCCCACCCTGACCCTCACCTAATGTCCACGCCAGGGCACCTCAGCAGCTGGCCTGGCCCCGGGGCTCCCAGCCTGGCTGAGCACCGCACAGCAGGCGGCTGATGGAGGTGGGGTTTCCCAGAACCATCCGGGAGCCACGCAGAGCCCGTCAGACCCCAAAGTCATTCGCCCGAACGTGGCGTGTCCCCCGCGAACAGCGTCACGGCACAGTGACCGTGTGTCCAGTTCCCAGGCCCACACGGGACCTTGTCAGGGCCCCAGACAACATCGTCGGGCGCCTGGCTCATGAGACTTCCTTCGCCTCCAGCCCCAGGCCCCCCGGTGAGGCTGGTGTTCCCGGAAGTGAGGCTCACGTCGGTGCGGATCGTGTGGCAGCCCCCGGAGGAGCCCAACGGCATCATCCTGGGTAAGGGCGCGGAGGCGGGGGGCGCGGAGGCGGGGGGCGCGGGCGGCATGGGGCGGCGGGGGGCACGGGGCGGCAGGGGGCACGGGGCGGCAGGGGGCAGGGGGCGTGGGGCTGCGGGGGTCATGGGGAGGCAGGGGGCGCGGGGCGGCGTGGAGGCGGGGAGGGCGGGGAGGGCGGGGTGGCAGGGGTCACGGGGCAGCAGGGGTCACGGGGCAGCAGGGAGCAGGGGCGGCGGACACAGCTCAGAAAAGCCGCAGGCAGGTGCCGTCATCTCGTTCCATCACGTGGGAGGTTCCCGGCTCCAGCACCTGCGCGTCCTGGACTGAGAGGGTGACCCGCGGTCTGAGCTGTGAGCTGAGGTTACTCGACAGGTCGAAGTTCACGGGTGGTGCCCCCAGAACTCCGGCAGAGCCACCCGTGACTGCCCCCGCCTCTCCGCGGTGGCCGGCTCTCCCGAGGACGGGTGCTTGGACGGTTCCCGGCCGTCCTCCCGCCGCGGCCGCGCTGTCCCTGGCAGAAGGGGGAGCGCCGTCCGCCACAGGCCCCGGGAGAGCTTGCTTTTCGTTCTCACTCGGCGCTCTGCTAGCGGCGACACAGGCCACGATGTCTCCTACTTCCCTGAAGGCGGCGAGTTTCACTTTAAAAACCACCGGTTCCTTTTTCTCGTCCCCTTTCACCGGGACAGATTTAGGGCCTCTACTTGCCGGGGGTCACGTGCGCCGTGAGGAGTAAGGGGGGATGAGGACACACCATCCCCGAGACGCTTACGGAGCGGCAGGAAGACAGGCACAGCCGGGGGGCAGGCGGCGGGGCGGCCACGGGGTGACAGGTGACGGGGTGGTCACGGGGGACAGGTGGCGGGGCGGCCATGGGGTGACAGGAGGCGGGGTGGTCACGGGGTGACAGGAGGCGGGGCGGCCACGGGGTGACAGGTGACAGGGGTGGTCCCGGACAGGCCAGTGGCGGACAGGGGAGGCTGTGAACGCAGAGGCCACACTGCCCGGGCCCGGCCTCCGCGCGGGGATCGGCCTCTAGTGCCTCGGTCTCCCCGCCCTCTGACGGGGACACGCCCCCCCCCAGGCTGACGGCTGAGCAGGAGGAACTCGGGCGGCGCCTGCCACACGCAGTGCTCGGTGCCGCTCCCGCAGCATGGGTGTCCCCTCACTTCTCCGGGACAGAGACGCTGCTGGACGGGGCGGGCTGACAGCACAGCGTCCACCCGCTAGTCACAAGGGGGAGGGGGCTCCGTGGGCCGTCCCCGTGTCCCCATCTCCGGTTCCGGGACAGACAGGGCAAAGCCTGAGCCGGCGCGGGGGCCGCGGAGAGGGCCCTCGGCGCCGAGGAGCTGGGTTTTGGTCTGTAGTCCGAGCCTCGCAGCCACGGCAACGGCGCCGGTGAGATAGCGCCGTGTCCCCGACACGCGGAGAGCGTCCCACCCGCCGCTGTTGTGATGCAGCGTCACGGAGGCCGGGTCTCCGTCACACACCAGCTGCAGGCGCTGCGGGTGCGGAGGCCGTTCCAGAGGCCCAGGTCGGGGGTCACGGAGGAGAGGGAACTGTCTCTGCGAGGCCCCGAACCCGAGACCCGGGGCCGCTCCCGCCCTGGCCCTCGGAGCGCATAAACGCGGCTGTGACCCAGCTCACACGTGTCCCTGCATCTCCGGCGGAGA
Source organism: Plecotus auritus (assembly GCF_963455305.1). Taxonomy (NCBI): domain Eukaryota; kingdom Metazoa; phylum Chordata; class Mammalia; order Chiroptera; family Vespertilionidae; genus Plecotus; species Plecotus auritus. The sequence continues at coordinate 2,166,309 of NC_137773.1, forward strand.
TGGACCACCAGCACCACAGCGCCTGCAGGGAACACGCGTGTCTTTGCACACACATCTCACTGGGGGCCTCCAGCATTTAGAGCAGCCTTGGGCAAACTACGGCCCGCGGGCCGGATCCGGCTGTTCTATCCGGTTCTCTTGCTCTCCGCTCCGCTCCTTTACTTTGAATTTATATTAGTCCACACAAACACTCCATCCATGCTTTTGTTCCGGTCCTCCGGTCCAGTTTAAGAACCCATGGTGGCCCTCGAGTCAGAAAGTTTGCCCACCCCTGAGTTAGAGCCTTCCTCTGGGGATGAGGGGCTCGCCCCGGCCCCCCCGGCCTCCCTTGCCGACGCCCTTAAATGCGACTGAGCTGAAGTGAAGCGAGTGCCCCTCAGGCCCACGCAGGGCCGTCCCACCTCACGCGCCAGGATCTCCCCCCGCCCCCACCCGCCTGCCGAGCGCCAGGCCTTCGCCTTGGGCTCACCGGGAAGGGTGTGCGGGAAGGGTGTGCGGGAAGGGTGTGCGAGGGCCCCGCCGGGAATTCGGAGCAGTGAGGGTGAGCGTCTGCCAAGGCGGCCGGGGCTCCCAGCCCTCGGGGGACGAGCTGTAAGACCAACAGCACACACGGCGCCCGGGCCGGGCTGGCGCGGGCCTCCCGGGGCGACTCAGCTGCTGTGGGTTCCCTGAGCAATGGACAGATGTCGGGGCCGTCACCACTCACACCCCAACAGAGGCCAGGGACGGGGTCAGGCAGCACCAGGCCCCCAAACCGGAGCGTGCGGCCCGGTGATGCCTCACAGAGCAGACGACTGTCAGAGCGATGCCGGGGGTTGCCCAGGGGACACCCCACCCAAGGCCTGCAGCCCAGGACTCACGGCAGGAAGAGGGGTCGGCCTCAGTCAACCCCCTGACCAGGCAGCCGAGACCCTGGCCCCCGGCATCAGCCCGTCTCGGCCTCTCTTCCTGTTTGCCTCGCACCGTGGACGCTTCTGGAGCTCTCTGGCGCGCCCCAGGTTGCCGGCCGGTGCCGTAAGGAGCAGAGGCCGGAATGGGAGCCGGGGAGGCTGCGTGAAGATGGCGCTGCGGGTGCGACACAGGCCACCGAGCAGCAGGCGCAGGGCCGCTGGGGACGCAGCAGCAGGCGGGAGGAGGGCGGAGGGCGGCTCGTTGTAGCGCAGCAACGTCACAGCCCAGGTGCTCACCGGCCAGGACCCCCAACACCCCAGGACCCACGGCAGCCCCCGGAGGCATTTCCCGCCGCCTCCGTCGCTCTGACAAGCCAAGGCGCCGAGAGTGGGGTGCCCAGGCCTGCGGAGCGGGATGCAGCCGGGCCCTGAGCCTCAAGCGCGGGCGTCCCGCCTGGCCCCCTGGGAACGTGCTCCTCCGAGGTGGCGCCGGGCTCGCGGCCTGGCGGAACCCGGTCTGGCAAGGGGCCCCCTTTGCCGGGAGACTGAGGTGGGCTCCCGCCTCCCGGAACTCGTGGTTGTGGAAAGTGAAGGCTGTGCAGCCGGGCAGACCCAGGGCCCAGCCGCTCTGCTGGGGGCATGCTGTGCGACCTCAGGCAGACCGCCTACCCTCTCTGAGCTTCCCTGCCTCCGGGCAGCTGAGGATGAGCACGCTGCCTGCTGGGACCGCTGTGAGGTCGGGGGACGAGGACTGGCGGGAGTCTCCAGGAAGAGCTGCCCTGTGGATGCGGTGGCTGCGCCGTCCTGGTGTTCGGGACGCTGGGCGTCTGGGCATCGCAGGAGGCTGAGGCTGGGGCTGGGGTTGGGGCTGGGGCTGAGGCTGGGGCTGGGGCTGGGGCTGGGGTTGGGGCTGGGGCTGAGGCTGGGGCTGGGGCTGGGGCTGAGGCTGAGGGGCTGGGGCTGGGGCTGGGGCTGGGGCTGAGGGGCTGGGGCTGGGGCTGGGGCTGGGGCTGGGGCTGGGGCTGGGGCTGAGGCTGAGGGGCTGGGGCTGGGGCTGAGGGGCTGGGGCTAAGGCTGAGGGGCTGGGGCTGGGGCTGAGGCTGGGGCTGGGGCTGAGGCTGAGGCTGGGGCTGAGGCTGGGGCTGGGGCTGAGGCTGGGGCTGGGGCTGGGGCTGAGGCTGGGGCTGGGTCTGGGGCTGGGGCTGAGGCTGAGGCTGGGGCTGGGGCTGGGGCTGGGGCTGAGGCTGAGGCTGGGGCTGGGGCTGGGGCTGGGGCTGAGGCTGGGGCTGGGGCTGAGGCTGAGGCTGGGGCTGAGGCTGAGGCTGGGGCTGAGGCTGGGGCTGGGGCTGGGGCTGAGGCTGAGGCTGGGGCTGAGGCTGGGGCTGGGGCTGAGGCTGGGGCTGGGGCTGGGGCTGGGTTGGGGCTGGGGCTGAGGCTGAGGCTGGGGCTGGGGCTGGGGCTGGTCCCGCGGCACCGGAACTCCAGGCTCCCGCCACGACCAACAGGACGGGAAGGCGGGAGGGCAGGTCCGGAGGAGAGCCGCTGGGTCGGCGCGTGGGGAAGCATGACCTCTAGCAGGACACCCAGCACAGGCCGAGGCCTTGGGGCCACGTCCAGACCAGGGCCAGCGGGTCACCGCGGCCGGGAGGAGAGAGCGCCATCAGAGGCGGAGCAGCCGCCGCAGGGGTCACTCGGGGCCTGACCGACACCTGTGAGCAGTGACGGTCATCGTGCGTCCGTCCGTGTGTGTGGTGGCAGCAGTGACCAGCGGGGGTCGGGGCCGAATGCGAGGGCTCGCCGCCTCTGAGCCCTGGGCCTGGCCTGGCCTCCCACACGCGGGTCAGGGCCTCCATATGGTTGGACAGACGACGAAGCAGGAGCTGGGAGGGTGCCAGTGAGCGGGGTCACCCGGAGCCGGAGGCTGTGCCAGCGGGGAGACGGGAGCAGAGAGGTCAGGGCGGGCGGCTGGGCGGAATGACCGTGGCCCGAGCGCAGCAGCGTAAGGACGGTCAGCTCCGCCGGCCGGTGTCCCCAGAGCTCCATTCACGTGACGGCTTGGCCATCGTTATGCTGCGGGTGCCCAGCGCCCTCCGCTCTGCTCTGGAGCAGCAGGAGCAGCAGCTGGACCGAGGGCTGGGTCTGCCAGCTGGCACGGCCTCAGATGTGGGCAGGGTCTCGGCGGGCTGGGCGAGGGCTTGATCGGGAGTGACCCCGGCCAACCCCAGGCCCCATGGCCTAGCCCCCTCGCCTGTGGGGGCTGTGGATGGCGGAGCCCGGCTCAGTGCAGGGAGGGCTTGGCAGGGGGCGAGTGGGGCCGAGGGCGGGAGTGGCGGGCAGGGAGCTGGGTCGGTGGCAGAGGAGGTGAGGGGGAGGCTGGCAGATGCCAGGGCAGCTGGTGTCGGCTGGCTGGCCGCCGCCGCAGGCCTTGCTGCAGAGAGGGCGAGGGCGCTGTTCAGAGAACGTACAGGAGGCACTGCCCTTGGCAGGGCAGGTGCAGGGGGGCTGCGGGGAGGAGGAGGCAATGAGTGCAGACCCGGCCCCATCAGAGACGCCGGCCGCTCCCAGGACCCGCTCAGCGTGCGGTGGCCACGGGGAAGGACTGTCCTCACACCTTGGCCCGTGAGGACCCACTCAGCGTGCGGTGGCCACGGGGAAGGACTGTCCTCACACCTTGGCCCGTAAGGACCCGCTCAGCGTGCGGTGACCACGGGGAGGGCCTGTCCTCACACCTTGTCCTGTGAGGACCCGCTCAGCGTGCGGGGGCCACGGGGAGGGCCTGTCCTCACACCTTGTCCCGTGAGGACCCGCTCAGCGTGCGGTGGCCACGGGGAGGGACTGTCCTCACACCTTGTCCCGTGAGGACCCACTCAGCGTGGGGTGGCCACAGGGAGGGACTGTCCTCACACCTTGTCCCGTGAGGACCTGCTCAGCGTGGGGTGGCCACAGGGAGGGACTGTCCTCACACCTTGTCCCGTGAGGACCCGCTCAGCGTGGGGTGACCACGGGGAGGGCCTGTCCTCACCTTGTCCCGTGAGGGCCCGCTCAGTGTGCAGTGGCCACAGGGAGGGCCTGTCCTCACACCTTGTCCGTGAGGACCTGCTCAGCGTGCGGGGGCCACGGGGAGGGCCTGTCCTCACACCTTGTCCCGTGAGGACCCACTCAGCGTGTGGTGGCCACGGGGAGGGCCTGTCCTCACCTTGGCCCGTGAGGACCTGCTCAGCGTGCGGGGGCCACGGGGAGGGCCTGTCCTCACACCTTGTCCGTGAGGACCTGCTCAGCGTGCGGGGGCCACGGGGAGGGCCTGTCCTCACACCTTGTCCCGTGAGGACCCACTCAGCGTGTGGTGGCCATGGGGAGGGCCTGTCCTCACCTTGGCCCGTGAGGACCCGCTCAGCGTGCAGTGGCCATGGGGAAGGACTGTCCTCTCACCTTGTCCCTTGAGGACCCGCTCAGTGTGGGGTGGCCACGGGGAGGGCCTGTCCTCACACCTTGTCCCGTGCGGACCCGCTCAGCGTGGGGCCGTCCTCCCTTCGGTGGTGGTGGGCCTGCCTGGTGCTGGCTGGGAAGGAGGGTGTCATGAGGATGTGGCTCTGGTTCCCACCACGTGGTTGTGAGGCGGGATGGGCTGCCCTGTGCTGAGCAGTGACGGACCACGCTCCGGGTCCCGCCCACAGGGTACCAGATCGCCTACCGCCTGGCCCGCAGCAGCCCCCACACCTTCACCACGGTGGAGGTCGGCGCCACGGTCCGGCAGTTCATGGCCACCGAGCTGGCCCCCGAGTCGGAGTACACCTTCCGGCTGTCGGCCAAGACCAGGCAGGGCTGGGGGGAGCCGCTGGAGGCCACCGTCATCACCACCGAGAAGAGAGGTGAGGCCTGGGGCCCAGCCCACAGTCGCGGGGGGCGGGGGGGCAGCCGCTGGAACCTTGGCGACGCGTGGCCTGTCGGTCGGGCCTGCGTGGCCGGTGCGTGGAGGGGACAGCGGGCACTGAGAGCTCATCGAGCACCCGCTGAGCGGGCCTGGACTGGGCACCTTCCCCGAGCCTGCGCACCTGCACCGCACACCGTGCCCTCGGGCAGGCTGACGGTCCAGTGTGAAGGTGGACGCAGCTCCGAGGCGGAGTGCTGGCCCAGGGATGCCGGCCTCCTGCGTGGGGGCCGCCCCGAGGCAGCGCAGGCCCCTGGGGTCAGCGCCCCTCCCAGGGGGCAGGTGTTCACACGCTCAGCAGCCGTGGAAAGACCGTCCGTGGACCCTCTGCTCCTAGCGCTGCGTGTGCTGGGGCATCACCCTGCTTTATCGTCCCCCAAGCCTGGGGGTGCGGGTGAGCCCGAGTCTTACGAGAGAGGAAGCTGAGGCTGGACGTGTCGGGAGGGAGGCGCCGGCCGCTGCCGGGAGAGGATGTGGGCGAGGTCAGACGCGAGCTCCTCGCCCTGTCCCCGCCATCATGGCGGCGCTGTCCCCACCACGTGTCCTGATGAGAATCAGCAGCCTCCACGACCAGCAGTTAGACAGGGACTCCTGCCCCGAGCGTCCCTGTGGAGCCGAGGGGTGAGGAGAAGGGCAGGCGCCCGCCTCGCCCCTGCCCAGCCCCTCCCTGCAGCAGATCCAGGGCCGACGGCGCGTCCCCAGCAGGGAGCTGAGCTGCTGTGTGAGGACCCAGCTCCCGGGACCCCCGGGCTCAGGGGACCCCCGGGCTCAGGGGACATCCAGGCTCAGGGGACCCCCGGGCTCAGGGGACGCCCGGGCTCAGGGGACACCCGGGCTCAGGGGACACCAGGGCTCAGGGGACCCCCGGGCTCAGGGGACACCAGGGCTCAGGGGACGCCCGGGCTCAGGGGACCCCCGGGCTCAGGGGACTCCCGGGCTCAGGGGACGCCCGGGCTCAGGGGACGCCCGGGCTCAGGGGACCCCCGGGCTCAGGGGACGCCCAGGCTCAGGGGACGCCCAGGATCAGGGGACACCAGGGCTCAGGGGACCCCCGGGCTCAGGGGACACCCGGGCTCACGGGACACCAGGGCTCAGGGGACACCCGGGGTGAGGGGGGGGGGACGCAGGTTGGAGTCCAGAGTCCCCTGTGGCTCGGGGAGCCCAGGTGTCACTCCGAGACGTGCTCCCGGGTGGCAGGGAGTCGGGGAGCGCGTGTGGTGGGCTCACACAGCCTGTGGTCCGTCCTGCGCTGAGGGTGGAGCAGGCCCGCACTGGGCCCGTCGCGCTGCGGGGCGGTAAGAGGAGGTCACTCCCTGGCACAGGAGCGCCTGCAGACGGTCCGCTCCAGGCGGCACTGAGGGCGTCCGCGGTGCCCACGGCGGTGGGGGCCCTCTCACTCCCTGGTCTGCCCTCATTTGCTTGCAGAGCGGCCGGCGCCCCCGAGGCAGCTGCTGGTGCCCCAGGCCGAGGTGACCGCCCGCAGCCTCCAGCTCCAGTGGGTCCCGGGCAGCGACGGGGCCTCCCCCATCCGCTACTTCACGGCGCAGGTGCGCGAGCTCCCCGGGGGCCACTGGCAGACCTACTCCTCGTCCATCAGCCACGAGGCCACAGCCTGCGCGGTGGAAAGGTACGAGGGCCCCGCGGCCCCTCCCCGGACCTGCAGCCCTGCCCTGTCCCCCCGCAGCCAGCTCCCCACAGGCGAGGGGTCTGGAGGGCCCAGGAGGCGCCGCACTGAGGGCGTGTCTCTCCTCGTCCACCCCTGGTACCGGGGTTTCTGTGTCCCAGGCCCCCGGCCTCTCCCACCCCCCGCAGGCTGTCCCTCCTAGAGGCCCGGGACAGGCCAGGCCAGTAACAGGGACAGTGAGCCCGAAGTGTGGGCTCCTAAGAGAGGAGGGGAGTGGTGGTCGGAGCAGGGGGCCCGCGGCAGATGTCCCCCAGAGAGACGCCCCCTCCTGCTCCCCCAGATCAGCAGGCACACAGGTCTCCCTCAGGGCCGTCGCTGGCCAGTGACGCTGGGCGGAAACCGGCGGGCGTCCCCCTGAGCAAGACGACCCACCACCACTCATTCCCCAGAGACCGGGCGGGTGGGGCAGGGCCGGCCCCACAGTGGCACTCGGCCTGCAGGGCCCCGCCCGTCCCGAGACCATGGCTGAGAGCAGGGAGGAGAGGGCCGGACTCACAGGGATCGCAGACTCACACGCAGCCCCTGGGGTGACACCACGCAGCCCCTGGGCGACTTCCGGCCGCCTCATGAACTCCTCCTCTGGCCCCGATTGCAACCCCTTTCCGGCTCGGCTCAGGCTCGGGCTGTGGCAGGACTGCTGAGCCGTGGCTCCCGCCGTGGGTTCCAGGACCTGCCCCCCCCTCCCTGGGTTGGGCTGGAGAAGGCTCCTTCTGCTCCCAGACTCCGCTGTGTCCTGCAGCCCCGCTGAGCTGGGAAGTGTCACGCCCCGTGCAGCGTCAGTCCCCGTGAGGGAGGGCCTGTGGCGGGGGGAGGTCGCCGTCCTTGTTGTGCAGACGAGGAACCAGGGGCCGGTCGGTCAGAGGCCGGGACCTGGTCTGTGGCCCCAGCGCGGCCAGCAAGGTGTGAGAGCGGGGCCTGCGTGGTGTCCCCACACGCCCCTTGGCACGGCTGCCCGGCACCCCCGCTCTGTTGGCGGGTGGGGGTGAGGGGGGGAGGTCAGAGGGTCTCCAGGCAGCTCCATCCTGGGGCCCAGCGCACAGCAGGCTGCGGGCTCCGTTGGTGGGTGGGGGGGATGGAGGGGCAGGTCAGAGGGTCTCCAGGGCAGCTCCATCCTGGGCCCCAGCGCACAGCAGGCTGCGGGGCTCCGTCGGTGTGTGGGGGGGATGGGGGGGCAGGTCAGAGGGTCTCCAGGGCAGCTCCATCCTGGGCCTCAGCACACAGCAGGCTGTGGGGCTCCGTCGGCGTGTGGGGGGGTCGGGGGAAGCAGGTCAGAGGGTCTCCAGGCAGCTCCATCCTGGGCCCCAGTGCACAGCAGGCTGTGGGGCTCCGTCGGCGGGTGGGGGGGTGGGGGAGCAGGTCAGAGGGTCTCCAGGCAGCTCCATCCTGGGCCCCAGCACACAGCAGGCTGTGGGGCTCCGTCGGTGGGTGGGGGGGTGGGGGAGCAGGTTAGAGGGTCTCCAGGCAGCTCCATCCTGGGCCCCAGCGCACAGCAGGCTGCGGGCTCCGTCGGCGGGTGGGGGGGTGGGGGGGGGCAGGTCAGAGGGTCTCCAGGCAGCTCCATCCTGGGCCCCAGTGCACAGCAGGCTGTGGGGCTCCGTCGGCGGGTGGGGGGGTGGGGGAGCAGGTTAGAGGGTCTCCAGGCAGCTCCATCCTGGGCCCCAGCGCACAGCAGGCTGTGGGGCTCCGTCGGCGGGTGGGGGGGTGGGGGGGGCAGGTCAGAGGGTCTCCAGGCAGCTCCATCCTGGGCCCCAGCGCACAGCAGGCTGTGGGCTTGCAGGCCAGATGCAGCTCTGTCGCTGTCCTGGACCCACACCTGGGGCTTTAGAGAGAAGGGCGCCCCCTCCCTGCCTGAGGCGGAAGCGCAGTGCACGCAACTGAGCAGGGGGCAGGGGCACGGGCACAGGGAGGGGGGGTCTGAGGCAGACGCCCAGGCTCAGGTGCCTCCTGCCCCGCCCGCCCTGGGAGTCTGGGCTGCGAGGCTGGGAGGCAACAGGAGGGCGTCCGGGCGGGTGGCGCGAGCGTCGTGGTGGGGGATGCAGTCATGGGCTCTGCCCTTCCTCCGAACGCCCACTGTGGCCGGGGCATGGCCCACCGGACCCGGGAGACAGCTCCATCAGCTCCTTCGTGCGGCTTTAGAAGTCCCGCCGCAGGAAAACCAGGTGGACAAGTAACAGGTGAAGGGCCAGCTCGTGTTCTCTCACAACAACCAAGACGCACAGCGTGTGCAGCTGCCTCTGCTCCGAGACTCGGGTCAGCTCCACGCGGAGCGTCGGCCTGTGGGGTCCCCGCACCAGCCCGGGCTGAGGTGTGGCTCTCCGCGGTTCTCTTCCTACCTGACGCCCAGCTCCACGCCCAGACGCCTTGGCGAGCCCGCGGCTCCCAGAGGCTCATCGGCCCCGTGAACGAGCCAGCCCGGCAGACCCAGGCCAGCTCCGCCTCGGCTCTCAGTTCTGCTGCACCCCGCCCATCCCTCCCAGCCCCCTGCAGCCCCTCCGGCACCCCACCCATCCCTCCCAGCCCCCTGCAGCCCCTCCTGCACCCCACCCCTCCCTCCCAGCCCCCTGCAGCCCCTCCTGCACCCCGCCCGTCCCTCCCAGCCCCCTGCAGCCCCTCCTGCACCCCACCCCTCCCTCCCAGCCCCCTGCAACCCCTCCTGCACCCCGCCCATCCCTCCCAGCCCCCTGCAGCCCCTCCTGCACCTCGCCCGTCCCTCCCAGCCCCCGGCAGCCCCTCCTGCACCCCGCCCATCCCTCCCAGCCCCCGGCAGCCCCGGCACCTGCTGTGGACGGACAGAAAGAGCTCAGCGTTGGGCCGTGAGTCCTTGGAGAGCAGAAGTCCTAAGTGCCGCTGACGAATCCGTGTCCTGAGTGATAACGTAAATACAGGTGCTAACAGTAAGGACAGGTCATTTCGGGGGCACCTGCCACGTGCCACACTGTGCTGATGCCCACGTGACTTCTCGTCCACCCTCCCAAGGAACCTCGGGGACCGCGGGCCCCCCACCCCCCGCCGTCAGCCCTCAGGTCCTCCCCGCTCCAGGTGCGGGCCCGTCCCCCGAACTGGGGCACAGCAGCTGCTGAGGCCTGTGTGCGTGGAGCCCTGAGTCTTGTAAGGAAGACAGTCGTCAAGGAAACAGACAGTGACAAACTGCGGCAGGCGTGAGGGCATGAGCGTGTGCACAGGACCGCGGCCGGCCACGCATCCGTCCGTCCAAGCTGGTCCTCACGGGAGAGGGACACCAGCAGCAAGACCTAGCGAGCCTCCCCCCCCCCCCCCGCGCCAGGCCCTCCCCGCGCGCTTCTCCGAACCGCATCCGGACGGGGACCTGGGACACGGTGCTCCCGTCAGCGCCCGGGAAGCCGCGCGCGCCCTGCCCGAGGTCAGCAGGGAGTGAGACTGCGAGGCGTGTCCCCCACTCGCTGCGTGCCTTCCAGCCCGGATGTGGGGCCGGCGGGGGAGGCAGGGCCACGGGAAGGACACGTGGCTAGCGCCAGGATTGGCAGAGTGACGGGGAAGCTCGGACAGATGGAGCTGATTGTTTTAATAAAGGATTTCTCCCGCGCTGCCCCGACGCCGCGGAGGTGGAACTCAGAAGCACGTGCGCTCAGGCCAGGCCAGGCCAGCTGGGGGCCGGCAGGTGCCTGGGCCGGCGGGTGCCCGGCCAGCGGGTTCTGGGGGCTTTGGAGGGAGCGCGACCCAGGTGTCAGCTGCTGGAGAACCGGTGCGAGCCGGTCGTGAGCGAGGCAGAATGAAATCAGGAGCTTCTCCCGACCGTGGCGTCCGAAGGTGGCGATCAGCTCTGGAAAGCAGAGCTCTCTCAGCAACGCGGTGCCCAGAGCCGCGCCCGCGCCGGGTGGACGAGGAGCTGCTGGTTGGGGTGGGGGGCCTGCACCCCAGAGGGTTCCTCAGCCTCGGGGTTCCACCGGCTGGGTTTGAAAACCACGAGTTTACGGGGGGTTGGGAGAGAGGAGAGGACAGGTCTGAGCCACGTGGTGAGGACACGGAGAGACTGTGGGCGTGCGGGAGCGAGGGAGGCTCTGGAATCGGGAATCACTCCAGTTCTTCTGGTCTGGGAGCCAGCGCAGAGGATGAGACCGTGCTGCTGCTGCTGCTGCTGCTGGGGGGGGGGGGGTGCCCTTCTCAGCTCTTGTGGGGAAAGTGGGGGGCGGCCAGGAGAGCTGGCAGCCAGGCCTGAGCGGGCGCGTCTGGGGGCGCAGTGCAGGCGCTGGATGAGTGAACATTGTCTGCTCAGAGGAGCTTGTCCGCGGTCTCGGTCTCGGGGAGGGAGGGAGGGAGGGAGGGAGGACTGGAGGACAGAGGGCGGCCTGAGGTGACGGCCGTGCCGCACGCAGGGCCTCGGGAAAGTGCTGTCCTGCGGTCCCCGTCAGTGGGGGCAGCGTCACATGGGCAGCTGGCGTTGTCCGGTCTCACACCAAGTGGCAGACAAACGGGCCTTCAAGACGAACCCCATCCCAGTCCCGGCCGAGCCACGCCCCGTCCTGCAGCGGGGGGGAGTGTGGGGGCGCGGGTCTGGCGGCCTCCGGGCCTCGTCCATGAAACGGCAGGAGGAGCTGCCGGGCCACACGGGACAGGCTTGCCAGGCTTGGTGCCACGTGGGCGCTGCCGGTGCTGGGGGGCCGCAGAGCCCTGGGTGGGAGGGAGGGAGGCCGGCGCTGGCCTGCACTCTGGACCAGGCGCGGGCTGGGAGGAGCTCGGAGAAGCCCTGGGTCCGGAGCAGAGTGGCCGCACAGTCCCTGGTGATGGGCTGGCTCCTCCCATGAGCCCTAAGCCGAGCCCCGTCCCTGGCCAGGAGGGTCCGCATCCCCTCCCCTGGCAAGTCCCTCCGCAGGCCAGTGAGTGGGCGATGGGCTGAGCTCCTCCCAGAGCCACCCCGACCCCAGAGCACCCCCTCCTAAGGCAGGGGCAGGGCCCTCGGGCGGGAGGACACCCCCAGGAGCTCCGGGCCGCTGGGTGGCACGGTCACGGGGTCACGGGTCAGAGCTCCGGGCTGCTGGGTGGGATGGTCACGGGGTCACGGGTCAGAGCTCTGGGCTGCTGGGTGGGATGGTCACGGGGTCACGGGTCAGAGCTCCAGGCCCCTGGGTGGGAAGGTCACAGGGGTCACAGGTCAGAGCTCCAGGCCCCTGGGTGGGAAGGTCACTGGGGTCATGGGTCAGAGCTCCAGGCCTCTGGGTGGGAAGGTCACTGGGGTAATGGGTCAGAGCTCCAGGCCGCTGGGTGGGAAGGTCACAGGGGTCACAGGTCAGAGCTCCAGGCCGCTGAGTGGGAAGGTCACGGGTCACAGGTCAGAGCTCCAGGCCGCTGGGTGGGAAGGTCACGGGTCACAGGTCAGAGCTCCAGGCCGCTGGGTGGGAAGGTCACGGGTCACAGGTCAGAGCTCCAGGCCGCTGGGTGGGAAGGTCACGGGGTCACGGGTCAGAGCTCCAGGCCGCTGGGTGGGAAGGTCACGGGGTCATGGGTCAGAGCTCCAGGCCTCTGGGTGGGAAGGTCACCGGGTCATGGGTCAGAGCTCCAGGCCTCTGGGTGAGAAGGTCACTGGGTCACGGGTCAGAGCTCCAGGCCTCTGGGTGGGAAGGTCACCGGGTCACGGGTCAGACCTCCAGGCCTCTGGGTGGGAAGGTCACCGGGTCACGGGTCAGAGCTCCAGGCCGCTGGGTGGGAAGGTCACCGGGTCACGGGTCAGACCTCCAGGCCTCTGGGTGGGAAGGTCACCGGGTCACGGGTCAGAGCTCCAGGCCGCTGGGTGGGAAGGTCACCGGGTCACAGGTCTCTCGGTTCTGTTCAGGCTGAGGCCCTTCACCTCCTATAAGCTGCGCCTGAAGGCCACCAATGACATCGGGGACAGTGACTTCAGCGCCGAGACGGAGGCGGTGACCACACTGCAGGACGGTGAGTGAGTGGGCGGCGGACAGACAGGGCCACCCCGGCTGCTGGCTGCTGGAGAGAGCCCCCACTTTCGTCCTGAGCCGGGGGGGCACTCGAGGGACGAGGGAGCCCGGGAGTCACTGAGCTGTGACAGCGCAGAGGCTCCTGGGCCGCACTGGCAGGACCTGCAGGGCTTCTGCACGGAAGGAAGTCTCTCTGATTCGGACGGATGCCTCTGATTCGCTTCCAAACCCTCCGCCCTTTAGCACCCCAGCAACTGAATAATTGACAGGCTCGTTAAAGATAAATGTCGCCGGCCTGGCAGCTGCGTTTGAGAGGTTGCCCACTTTCTCAGTCAGCGGCCTTCCCAGCGTGGCCACCTGCTGGAAGCACAGCCTCGTGGGGGCACTGAGACCCTAAGAGCCCCAGGTGGCGTTCACCCGCTCCTCCCCCAGGGGCAGGGCCTGCGTCCCCGTGCGGGGGGGAGAGGACGCTGCCTGGCCTAGCGCGGGGAGCCACGTCACCCCGCGGTCCTGGCCACCTGCCCACCTGCAGACCCAACACTGCGCTCTGTGCTAGTCCCCCAGCCTCCCAGCGCCCTCCTCCGAGGCCACCAGGGAGCCGCTGGCCAACAGCCACTGGCCGCCGACCTCACCTCTTCGTTCGGCTCTTTTCGTAACCTGGGAGCCGAGCTTCCCGGGCCTCGGGCCTTACGGGCCAGCCGGGAGGGGCGGGAAGGGGGGCTGCTGGCTTCGGGGCTGCGTGCAGACAGTGTGCAGAGCAGACCTCCAGCGTGTTCCTGTCCCACACGGTGCCCTGGCACTGCCCTCGGGAGCTGCAGGCGGACGGGCCGGGGAGGGCAGGGGCACTGACCCCTGGAGACACCCCGGTTGTCTTTCGTGGCTCCCATTTTTACGTTGCCTCTCACACAACGGCGGCGGCGATGTGTGCGATGTTTGCGGGAGGCGCTGACCCTCGGGAGGAAGCGGCAGATCCGCCAGCGCCTATGCAGACAGCCAGCCCCTGGCCTTGCAGCTCAGTCCGAAAGGCCTCTCCGAACCCCGAACCCCGAACCCCGGGGCCTCCTCAGGCCCAGAGGACTGCTCCTGGCAGGCAGTGGGCAGTGATGGAGCTGCACTGTCCCCAGCCCGCTCTGCTGAGATGGACAGGCAGCAGGCCGACTCCAGGCCCTGGGGAGCCGGGTGCTGGGGGCGGGCAGGAAGCAGCCCTGGAGTGTGCGGATGGTTGTGGGGGGAGGAGAAGAGATGTTCCCTCTCCCTCCTGAGTTCGTCTGGTCCAAAAAGCAAACTGACAGGAGAAAAGGTCCAAGTGTATTGTTCACACGTAGGGGCCCCGGACATGGGCCTGCGGACAGGCCGGCAGGGAGGGCGCCGAGGAGAAGGGGGGGCTCTGGGACCTCAGCGGGGAGCCGTGGGAGGTGAATCCTGGGACGTGAGTGCGTGGGGACCCGACAGACACCGGGGGGCGGGGGGGGGGGGGCATTAGTTCCAGGTGCAGGGCACGGCCAGGGCAGAGGTCAGACCAGCCTGTCCCCGCGGCTGGCGAGCAGAGCACACCGAGGCGGACCGGGCCCCTTCCAGCGGCCGGAGGTCACCTCCTTCGTGACAGTCACTCCGTGGCCAGGACCAGGGGCACAGTGCCCCGGCTTGGTCATCTGTCCGGTCAGAAGTCGCTCTGGCAGCGAAAAGAATATGCTGCCCTCCTCAGCGCGGGGCGGGGCGTGGGACCCTGAGCGGGCTCTCGGGTGGGGCGCCTGGCACCCCGCTGGCGTGAGTGGCCCCATGGAGAGGTGGGAAATCCCTCGGTGTGTCAGTGCCGTCTGTCTTGGGGAGGGGGTCATACGAGGGCTGGCTCCCTCCTCTCCTGGCACAGGCTGTGAGGTGGTGCAGGGCACCCACAGGGGAGAGGGGGCAGGAGCTCGGGTGGGGGCGCCACGGACCAGCACAGCCCTCTAATCCTGTCTCCTTGATCTTGGGTTTCAGTTCCGGGGGAGCCTCCAAGTTCCGTCTCAGTGACGCCCCACACCACCTCCTCCGTCCTGGTCCAGTGGCAGGTAAGCACCGGGTCTCACGGGACCTCGTAAAACATGGCGCTCACCCTGCACACGCTCACCCTGCACACGCTCACCCTCCACACACTCACCCTCCACACTCTCACCCTCCACACGCTCACCCAGCACACTCTCACCCTCCACACGCTCACCCTCCACACGCTCACCCTGCACACGCTCACCCTGCACACGCTCACCCTGCACTCACACTCACCCTCCACACACTCACCCTGCACACTCTCACCCTCCACACGCTCACCCAGCACACTCTCACCCTCCACACGCTCACCCAGCACACTCTCACCCAGCACACACTCACCCTGCACACACTCACCCTGCACACACTCACCCTCCACACGCTCACCCTGCACACGCTCACCCTGCACACGCTCACCCTGCACACGCTCACCCTCCACACGCTCACCCTGCACACGCTCACCCTGCACACGCTCACCCTGCACACGCTCACCCAGCACACGCTCACCCTGCACACGCTCACCCTGCACACGCTCACCCTGCACACGCTCACCCTGCACACGCTCACCCTGCACACGCTCACCCTCCACACGCTCACCCAGCACACTCTCACCCAGCACACGCTCACCCTGCACACGCTCACCCTGCACACGCTCACCCTGCACACGCTCACCCAGCACACTCTCACCCAGCACACACTCACCCTGCACACGCTCACCCTCCACACGCTCACCCTGCACACGCTCACCCTGCACACGCTCACCCTGCACACGCTCACCCTCCACACGCTCACCCTGCACACGCTCACCCTGCACACGCTCACCCTGCACACGCTCACCCTCCACACGCTCACCCTGCACACGCTCACCCTGCACACGCTCACCCTGCACACGCTCACCCTGCACACGCTCACCCAGCACACGCTCACCCTGCACACGCTCACCCTGCACACGCTCACCCTGCACACGCTCACCCTCCACACGCTCACCCTGCACACGCTCACCCTCCACACTCTCACCCTCCACACGCTCACCCAGCACACTCTCACCCAGCACACACTCACCCTGCACACGCTCACCCTGCACACGCTCACCCTGCACACGCTCACCCTGCACACGCTCACCCTGCACACGCTCACCCAGCACACTCTCACCCAGCACACACTCACCCTGCACACGCTCACCCTGCACACGCTCACCCTGCACACGCTCACCCTGCACACGCTCACCCAGCACACGCTCACCCAGCACACGCTCACCCTGCACACGCTCACCCTGCACACGCTCACCCTGCACACGCTCACCCAGCACACTCTCACCCAGCACACACTCACCCTGCACACACTCACCCTGCACACGCTCACCCTGCACACGCTCACCCTCCACACGCTCACCCTGCACACGCTCACCCTGCACACGCTCACCCTGCACACGCTCACCCTGCACACGCTCACCCAGCACACTCTCACCCAGCACACACTCACCCTGCACACACTCACCCTCCACACGCTCACCCAGCACACTCTCACCCAGCACACTCTCACCCTCCACACGCTCACCCTGCACACGCTCACCCAGCACACGCTCACCCAGCACACGCTCACCCTGCACACGCTCACCCAGCACACGCTCACCCTGCACACGCTCACCCAGCACACGCTCACCCAGCACACGCTCACCCAGCACACGCTCACCCTGCACACACTCACCCAGCACACACTCACCCTGCACACGCTCACCCTCCACACGCTCACCCAGCACACGCTCACCCAGCACACGCTCACCCTGCACACGCTCACCCAGCACACGCTCACCCTGCACACGCTCACCCTGCACACGCTCACCCTGCACACGCTCACCCAGCACACTCTCACCCAGCACACTCTCACCCTCCACACGCTCACCCTGCACACGCTCACCCTGCACACGCTCACCCTGCACACGCTCACCCTGCACACGCTCACCCTGCACACGCTCACCCTCCACACGCTCACCCTGCACACGCTCACCCTCCACACGCTCACCCTGCACACTCTCACCCTCCACACACTCACCCAGCACACACTCACCCTCCACACACTCACCCTCCACACGCTCACCCTGCACACGCTCACCCTCCACACGCTCACCTGCACTCACACTCACCCTGCACACGCTCACCCTGCACACGCTCACCCTGCACACGCTCACCCTGCACTCGCTCACCCTGCACTCGCTCACCCTCCACACGCTCACCCTCCACACGCTCACCTGCACTCACTCACCCTCCACACACTCACCCTCCACACACTCACCCTCCACACGCTCACCCTCCACACGCTCACCCTCCACACGCTCACCTGCACTCGCTCACCCTCCACACACTCACCCTCCACACACTCACCCTCCACACACTCACCCTCCACACGCTCACCCTGCACACACTCACCCTCCACACGCTCACCTGCACTCACACTCACCCTGCACACGCTCACCCTGCACACACTCACCCTCCACACGCTCACCTGCACTCACTCACCCTCCACACACTCACCCTCCACACGCTCACCCTGCACTCACACTCACCCTGCACACTCTCACCCTGCACACGCTCACCCTCCACGCACTCACCCTCCACGTGCTCACCCTCCATGCACCCAGCGTCGTGGCTGAGGGTTGGAGCAGGACGGGCCGGCTGCTGGGAGGGAGCGCCGGGCGTGGTCCGCACAGAGAGCCTGGCTGTCAGCCCCGGCCGTGGACGTGCACCCACTCACAAGGGCTCCAGGCACCAGAGCATCGGGGCTCCGTGTCCCCGGCCACGTGACGGCGGTAGGCTGGTCTGCGTGGACGTGCCCGCCTGGCCCGTGTCCTGCGGGGAGTGGACCATGACCCCTTTACCCCTCCGGAAGTCACGTCTATCGGGGTCTCTGCGGGGTCCCACGACTCCCTCGGGTCTTCCGTCCTAGGATCGGACAGGTCCTGTGGTCGGGGCCTCGCTCTCCGGTGGCCCTGAGAAGCCCCGCTGCCCCCCCTTGCCCCCTCCCCAGTGGGGTCTCTTTGCTAGCGACGCGGTGCATGAGGACAGGGTAACAGAGGACAGATCTTCCGGGCAAGGCTACCAGCCCTGGGGCCAGCCCAGCACAGGCGCCGTGGGTGTCTGTCGGAGCTGCGGCTGGTCCGGCCAGGCCGGTGGTGCTCACAGCAAGGCCTCGGCAGGCAGGGCGCTCCCGCGGCCAGGAGGGGGCTGCAGGCCTGAGGGGCGAGGTGCGCTCCTTCCGGAACAGCCCGCGCTCAGGGCCGTGCGGGCATCGCCTCCGCACCGAGGGGGGCGGGGGGGCCTCAGCGTGCTGCTCCCCACACTGGGGCTCCGCCCGCCCGTTGAGCTTAGACAGCTCTGTGAAGCGCGGCGGCTGCACCGGCGGCGGAACTTAGCGACCGTGCCCAGCAGCTGTCCCCTCCGAGCCCAGCGGGACAGACGCATCACAGGACGGTCCCGCAGGAGGCGGCCGCGCGACGGGAAATGCTGCCTGTCAACTGCCAGGCAGCTGGCACCACGGGAACTAGGAGCATTTACAGAGCCCGGCGAGCAGGACAGAGCGCGTCTGACTGTAGCTCCGCGTGCCGTGAAATGTCACCTGCAGACCTGTCGCTGACAGTCATTGCTTTAAAGACGCAGCCACCGCCTATGGCTTCCAGGCATCCCGCCATCTAAGCGGCGGCTCCGTGGCGCCGTCAGGTTGGGGTCTTGCAGGGGGACAGGCGAGCCCGCCTTCCTGGGGTCCCGCGGGGCCTGAAATCTGGGACCTGCGCAAGTCCCCCCAGAGGAGGCGTGTGCGCACTGGATGCCTAGCACAGTGCCCCGGCCGGCTGTCCCGACACTCCCAGTGGGCGGGCAGCCTGTCACTCAAATGTAGGCCCTCCCCTCCCGGCGCGTGGACTTGGAGGCTTTCTAGCAAGAAGGCACCTTGAGCAGAGACCGCCTCATGCAGGATGGCGCCTCTGAGCGGGCGGCTGCCCACGGGGACGGGGCAGCGGGAGGACGTGCCTCCTGGTCGTCCCCTTTCTCGCCACTTGCTCCGCCATGGCGGAGACCAGCTGGGTACAGGCGCTGAGCAGCCGGATGGAGGAAGGCGGAGGCCTGGCGTTGAGCTCTGCCGGGCGTGGCGTGCGTGGGAGGGTTGACAGCGGAAGGGGCGGTGACCCTGGGCCGGGGGCTGGGGGTGTCCACTGCCCTGTCTGCTGGATGAAGGGACCGCCCCCAGGTGAGAGGCAGGGCGGGGCCAGCAGGTCGGGGCGTGGCAGCCCTGTGTCCCCTGAACCAGCAGGACTCGATGGCATGGGCATCAAGGGGTCGCTGCTCTGTGCTCCGGGAGCACAGCCGTGGGAAGATGTGGCCGAGTCCCACTCTGCCTCGACTGCCCAGGAGGCCCAGGCGTGGGGCCCACCTCCCTAGCCAGGCCCCAGGCCCGGCCCTGCACCCAGCCTGCTGCCTCCAGACGCACCTGGCCTCCTGGGCCCCCGCTCCAGCTCCCGCCTCCCTGCTGCTGTGCTGAGTGGTGAGCCGGGCACACTGCACCCGGGCCTCTGCCTTCTCACAGGCCTGGAAAATGGGCAAAGCCCTCCGGCACCGGAGGGCCGCCCGCGGAATTTCCAGCGCGCCGCAGGCCGACGCTCGGGAAGGCCTCCCGGTTCCCACTGAGCAGCTGCCCGTCCAGGTGGCCAGGCCAGGCGGAGTTCACCGAGGGTCAGGGCGGAGTTCACCGAGGGTCAGGGCGGAGTTCACCGAGGGTCAGGGCGGAGTTCACCGAGGGCCAGGGCGGAGTTCACCGAGGGTCAGGGCGGAGTTCACCGAGGCTGGTCAGCTCGGACTTGGCCGGCCGGCTCACTCCCACCCACCGGGGGCACCGCCGTCCTGCCGGCCTCAGAGCGGAGCAGAGCGCCAGGCGTGGCCGGGTCAGGGCTGGAGGTCCGGTCTGCTCCTGCGGAAGGAACCTTCTGTTCAGGGTCCTGGACAGTCTGTTGCGGGTGCGAGTCGGGCAGGGAGGGCAAGCAGCCAGCCGGCGCCCACAGCGCACAGCCAGCACCTCGTCCAGAGCCTGAGCTCAGCCCATCCCTTCTGGAACTCTCCGTGTGCGCCATGGAGCCGCCGGGTGACACCCCCCAGGACGCCCAGGTCTGGCAGCTCTTTCACGAATGGCAGGCAGGTTATTCCAAACTCCGGAGCAGACAGGGCGGTTACAGGCAGGTCCGAGTCCGCGCAGGTGCAGGCCCAGGATCTCCGCGGGGTGAGGCGGGGTGAGGCGGGGTGAGGCGGGTTGAGGAGGGCCTGCGCGTCTCCCCCTGGACCAGGCCCTCTGGGCTGCGCCACCCGCCCCTGCTCCAGGCCTGGGTGTGCTGCTGGGGGAGCGGGGTCCCCAGTTTAGTCCACAGTGAGCTTGTTGCCAGTGGGTGCTGCCGGGCCGGGCCAGCTGTGCCTCTCCACACCCACCCCTCCCGCGTGCTGGCCCCCGGGCTGAGGGTGTCTGTGAGCCCAGCACCGGCAGCCTCCGCCCCCGCCCCCCGCCCTTCCTCAGGCCCAGGAGGTGGGACACGGGTAGGGGTGGGGTGTCTTCTGCGCTTGCAGAACCACATTGGGGCCCGAGGGAGGATATTTATATTTTCTCTGGACTCCCACTTGCCTGCTTATTGGACGTTTCCAGTGAATGGTCCTTCTCCCCCAACGCCGCCTCCCCCTCCCCCTCCCTCCCCAAGAGTACTGCCCTCCCGGCTCCTGTCTGCAGCCCGCGGGTGTCCGTCAGCCTGGCCTGGGCCAGCTTCCTGCTTGGGCCCCGGGCCCCGGGCCACAGCGGCCGCAGGACAGTCGGGCCGGGAAGCTGGGATGGTGCCGGGGCCGTGGCCTGGGGGGTCCGGCTTCCCCTGAGCCCAGGGCTCCAGGTCGCTGCCTTCTCCCATCCACAAAGGGCTCTTCGCCGTGCGTCTCGGGTGAGGCTGCCGCAGCCTGGGGGCCAGGGACCGGGGACAGGGTGGGGCCAGCCTGTGGACCAAGCGGGGACAGGCCACGGCCACGGTCCCCTTCAGGGTCTGGGTTCGCCGGGAGGGGGCCGTGGACGAGACGCTGCGTCCCCACCGGCCCTGGGAAGGCTGGGCCCACGGCCTGGCCCGGATCTGGAGCACCGTGCCCCCCCTCCACGTGACACCTGCCCTTTTCCCGTGTAAACCACTGGGGACCCCGTGCTGACGTCCCCCTGGGAGGCGCTGAAGGCCCTCGGCGCGAGGCCCCCTCCCGAGGCTGACACGGCCTGTCTTTGCAGCCCCCGAGCGACGAGAGCCTGAACGGCCTCCTGCAGGGCTACCGCATCTACTACCGGGAGCTGGAGCCGGAGGGGGCCGCGGGGCCCGAGGCCGCGGCGCTCAGAACGCCCTCGGCCTTACGGAGCGAGCTCACAGGTGAGCCGCCTGCCCTCCTCCCGGCACAGGTCCATGCCCCGCCGGGTTCGAGCTGCCTGGTGACCGTGGGCATCCCGTGGGGCCTGGTGGGCGGGCCGTGGGGCCTGGTGGGCCGTGGGGGCCTGGTGGGCGGGCCGTGGGGGCCTGGTGGGCGGGCCGTGGGGGCCTGGTGGGCGGGCCGTGGGGCGTGTTGGGCGGGCCGTGGGGCCTGGTGGGCGGGCCGTGGGGGCCTGGTGGGCGGGCCGTGGGGGCCTGGTGGGCGGGCCGTGGGGCCTGGTGGGCGGGCCGAGGGGACCTGGTGGGCGGGCCGTGGGGCCTGGTGGGCGGGCCGTGGGGCGTGGTGGGCGGGCCGTGGGGCCTGGTGGGCGGGCCGTGGGGCGTGGTGGGCGGGCCGTGGGGGCCTGGTGGGCGGGCCGTGGGGCCTGGTGGGCGGGCCGTGGGGGCGTGGTGGGCGGGCCGTGGGGCCTGGTGGGCGGGCCGTGGGGGCCTGGTGGGCGGGCCGTGGGGACGCGGTGGGCGGGCCGTGGGGGCCTGGTGGGCGGGCCGTGGGGACGCGGTGGGCGGGCCGTGGGGGCCCGGTGGGCGGGCCGTGGGGGCCTGGTGGGCGGGCCGTGGGGGCCCGGTGGGCGGGCCGTGGGGGCCCGGTGGGCGGGCCGTGGGGGCCCGGTGGGCGGGCCGTGGGGGCCCGGTGGGCGGGCCGTGGGGGCCCGGTGGGCGGGCCGTGGGGGCCCGGTGGGCGGGCCGTGGGGGCCCGGTGGGCGGGCCGTGGGGGCCCGGTGGGCGGGCCGTGGGGGCCCGGTGGGCGGGCCGTGGGGGCCCGGTGGGCGGGCCGTGGGGGCCTGGTGGGCGGGCCGTGGGGGCCTGGTGGGCGGGCCGTGGGGACGCGGTGGGCGGGCCGTGGGGCCTGGTGGGCGGTGGGGGCGCTGGGGAGGGGGTGGGTGTCTGCCGCAGCCCAGGGTGCACAGCCAGGGGTAGGAGCACTAAACTGCGAGCTTTGGGGCCTCCACGGCCGGGGGGGGGGGGGGGGTCGGGGCTGGTGGAGGAGGAGCCTGGTGCAGGCTGTCAGGGTGGAAGGGCCTCAGCAGGGATGGATGTGAAGGGAAAGGTGACTGACGCAGCCGCAGCACCAAGTGGTGGGAGGCGGGGGGCGGGGGGAGGGGGGGGGAGGGAGAGGCTGAGGGGCGGACAGCCAATCAGAAGCAGAGCGGGTGCCGGAGGCCGCAGGTGGGGACACCTGAGCGACAGGACTGCCTCGAGGGAGGGGCAGCCGGGTCCCAGACGGCAGTGCCCCCCAGGGGCGACCCCACCGCAGTCACGGTGCAGGGCCCCGGCCAGGGCTGAACCTCCCGGGGCTGCTCACCCTCCCTCCGGAGGGCGCAGACCTCCTCCCCTGGCGTCCCCACGGGCTGCTGGCCCCTGACCCGCTGCCGGGACGGCGAGGGGCCGCGGGTCCTCACAGGGTCACGTCCCTCACATCGCAGGCTCCCGGGGGCCTGAGCTGCCCTTTCCTGGGGCTCCCAGGTGCCCGCAGAGGCCGCGCCTGTGCTCACCCCACCGCCCCCCACTTCCAGTCTCAGCCTGCACCGGTGCTGACGGGAGGAGAGGGCTCGCCCCTTCCCTCGCTCACCGCGCCCCCCGTGCCCCCCGCCCTCCTGACGGTCAGACAGCTGCCGGCACCTCCCCAGGCCCGGCCCCGCAGCAAGAGCCACACAATGAAACTAAAAGGCCCGGGACACGGACACGGGGTCCGCAAACCCGCCCCCGCGCCCCTCCCGCTCCCACCCCCCCTCCCCGCACCCCTCCCGCCCCCGCGCCCCTCCCGCTGGTTTGCTCGGCCCCTTCAGACGGCTCTCACTGAGCGCAGGTGCCTGCCATGGGGCATCGGCCGTCCCTGCGGGGAGGCTGGTTCCGTGCCTCGTCCCGGTCACTGTGGCCTCTCGCTGGAGGGGCGCGCGGGGCCCACCGTCTGTCTCCACGGGAGCCTGGCGCTTCCTGGGAATAGCGGGGGCCCCAGGGCGGGCCAGGGCGCCTCGGCGGGGTCCTGAGCTCGCCGCACGCTCACCGCCTCTGCTTGCTCCCACTCAGCCCCCAGCAGCTTCCAGACCGTGAACAGCAGCTCCACGCGGACCACGTACGAGCTGACACGTGAGTGCCTGCGCCCCCAGAGGAGCCGCTGCGACCCGGGGGGGGGGGGGGGCAGCGAGAGGCCGCGGGAACGGTGGCTCTCATTACAGCACCCCCTCAACATGCCACCCCCCCCCCCCCCGCAGGCAGCAAGGAACCTTCTAGAAACAGGCTGGGGAGGGGGACTACGGACCAGCTAGGGCAGGGGTCGGCAAACCGCGGCTCGCGAGCCACAGGCGGCTCTTTGGCCCCTTGAGTGTGGCTCTTCCACAAAATGCCACGTGTGGGCGCGCGCACAGTGCGATGGAAACTCCGTGGCCCGTGCGCAGAGGTCGGTTTTCGGCCTGGGCGAGTCTACGCTGAAGAAGTGGCGTTAGAACACTCAGGGGCCAAAGAGCCGCATGTGGCTCGGAGCCGCGGTTTGCCGGCCACTGAGCTAGGACCATTTGCCGTTTTCTTCACACGTCGCTTTACCCAGCTGTCTGCTCCTTGGCCGCCCTCGCTCCTCCGCCCGCATCCGCCTCCGCCGCGACCCCGTGACCTCCCAGCAGCCAGAGGGTCCGGTGCGGGCGGGGCTCCAGTGGGGGCTCCAGTGGGGGCTCCAGTGGGGCTCGGCACCAGCTCTCACTCCGGCTTCTCAGCGGCGGCTCTGAAGGCTGAGGGGGCCGGCCCACGCCGCTTGTCCACGGCCACTCGGTGTGTCTCGTGGACTCCTGACAGCCCCTCCTCCTCCTGGGACGTGGAGCCACCTGAGCCCGCATTGGGACTAACAGGCCAGGCCGTGTGGCCCCGGGTGCCACTCGTGGGCTCTGCAGGGCCACGTACTCCAGCCACGCTGAGAACGGCGAGGCCGGGCCGGCTCAGCCGCAGGGCGACAGTGGGGACGCGGGGTCCCATTCACGGAACCTCTGCTGAGCCCGTGGCCCACGGGGAGGTGATGCGCAGGCCTGGCGTGTCCCCGTTCACACCTCCCCCAGGGACCAGATGTGCACACGGGACCTCAGGAGGGCCAGCTCCGAGGGCGAGACGCCCCGGGGAGAACCTGGGGTGGCTGGGTCAAGGTCAGCGGATCTGCCCGTCGCTGTGCTGGCCACCGCCCTGTGCAGTTCTGTGCACGTGGCCTCACACACCTTTGTCCTGAGGTCACGGTCATCGAGAACACGGGACTGTGGTCTCCTGCTTACATACGTAGATGCCGGGGTCCAACTCCCCTGCGCCTGCTTTGAGGAGAGCTGGGCCAGAGGCCCCCTGCCCCCGGCTGGCTCCCTGCCCCCAGCTGGCTCCCTGCCCCCGGCTGGCTCCCTGCCCCCCTCTGTCTCCCTGTCCCCCTCTGTCTCCCTGCCCCCCTCTGTCTCCCTGCCCCCCTCTGTCTCCCTGTCCCCCTGTCCCCCTCTGTCTCCCTGTCTTCCTGTCCCCCTGTCCCCCTCTGTCTCCCTGTCCCCCTCTGTCCCCCTGTCCCCCTCTGTCTCCATGTCCCCCTCTGTCTCCCTCTGTCTCCCTGTCTCCCTGTCCCCCTGTCCCCCTCTGTCTCCCTGCCCCCCTCTGTCTCCCTGTCCCCCTCTGTCTCCCTGTCCCCCTCTGTCTCCATGTCCCCCTCTGTCTCCCTGTCTCCCTGTCCCCCTGTCCCCCTGTCTCCCTGCCCCCCTCTGTCTCCCTGTCCCCCTCTGTCTCCCTGTCCCCCTGTCCCCCTGTCTCCCTGCCCCCCTCTGTCTCCCTGTCCCCCTCTGTCTCCCTGTCCCCGGCTGTCTCCCTGTCCCCCTCTGTCTCCCTGCCCCCCTCTGTCTCCCCGTCCCCTTCTGTCTCCCTGACCCCTCAGGGTGGTGCGGGCGGGCTGTCCGAAAGGGAGGGTGTCCCTGGAGCTGACTCGCCCGCCCCGCAGAGCTGAAGAAGTACCGGCGCTACGAGGTGACCCTGACGGCCTACAACGTCATCGGGGAAAGCCCGGCCACCGTGCCCGTGGAGGTCTTCGTCGGCGAGGCCGGTAAGCCCTGTCCCCCCCACAGCCCGGCAGGGATCCCGTGCCCGTCAGCCTGATCCCCGGTGACAGCCCCTCTCGGGCTCAGACAGCCACGGGGCCAGTGTCTACCCCTTTGAGCTGATACGTGGCCCTGAGTGCGCTCCGAGGGCCACCCCTTCTCAGGCGCCGTGCGGTGTCCTGCCGTGGCACCCAGTGTGGCCTCAGTAACGAGGCCTCCCTCTGGCCGGGCGCCCGCGCCGGCTCCTCCCCGCTGACAGCTGCACAGATTTCGCCCAGGCTGCGGAGTGCGGGGTCCGGGGTGACCCTTCGGAGGAATGCCTGCATTCCCGCCGGGACAGAGGCTGGGCCGGGGAGGAGGGGTCAGGGCAGCCAGGCCACCGGGCAGACACGTTGGGTGGCCTCTGCGATTTGGAGAGTGTCCCTAAAATCCACAACAGCACCGAGGGCCTGGCCTTCACCGAGCCCGGAGCACGGCTGCACTGGCCTCTCCTCCCTGCCGGCCTCGCCCCCGGGACACAGCCCACGGCTCCTCCTCAGGAAGCTCGTCTGACGCTCCCTCGGGCAGAGCTCCGGGCTCCTTCCCCGGCACCCATCCCGTTAAGAGGTCTGTCCGTGTGTCTGTCCCCTCTGGGTTCATGGCGCCCGTCTCCAAATGCTCCTTGTCCTGGCGGGGGCCACGGGGCTGATGCCTTTGCTGTCACAGCCCCGGGAGGACAGGCAGGGCGCAGCGGGGGCTCCGAGCACCGGGGGGCCGCAGGCGGGGCCAGGACAGGCGGGGCACACCCCCCTCTCGCAGCAGCTGGGACTGAGGGCTCCTACCGGGTCCCCCTGTCTGGCAGGGGTGCTACTCCGGCCTGTGAATGAGGCCGAGTTCAGACGCAGGGTGTCTGTCGCTGGGTCCTGCTGAAGACGGGGGCCTGGGTGCTGGCCAGCTGCTAGCAGGTCGGTCCCGTCCCCCTGAGCATCGGGGCGGGCACAGTGAATGCCCCCCGGCACCGCCTGCTTCTCCTCGGAGCCTCGGCCAGTCTCAGAGGCGGTGGACTCCAGCCCAAACCCAGATCGCTCCGTCTGTGGGGCCGAGAGGGACCTGCCAGGCAGGGGAGCCCAGATGCCCCTGGCAGGTCTGGCCCGACCAGCGCTGGTCCAGCCAGGCAGTGACGGAGCCAGCCCGGCGCTGAGCCGCCCTGAGCCCGCAGCCCGGCCCGTGTGAGAGCAGCGATCTCCCGCGGGTCTTAGGGGCGACACATCGGCGGTGGAGTCCGGGGCCCAGGTGTGCGTTGGGTGGCTTTGCTGGGCCCCCAGGAGTTACTGGGTATGTAGGTAGAGGAGAGGGCCAGCTCCCGGGGGCACCGGGGAGGCAGGCTGCATTGCGGGGGGGGGGGGGGTGGGGGGGGGGGCGTGGCCTCACGGGGAAGCGTCTTGCTCCAGAGGAGAAACAAGGTTGGTCTGGCTCATCCCTTAGCCTCCTCCATGGACCGTCGTCACCCCTGAGATGCCCGGTGGGGGCTGAGACGCCCCCTGGGGGAATACGGCACCGGGTGTGCTCAGGGCGAGCTCTCCAGGGCAGCCACAGCCCCTGCGGCCGAGGTCAGCCCTCGTGCATGTGCGTGACAGATGCCCCGAGGGTCCGCCTCCGGGCCAGCCCCTCCTGCCTTGCGGCCCTCCCGCAGAGCGCCCAGCCTGGCAGGGGCCGCTGGGCTGGGACAGGTGTTTGTCTGTCGGGGCCCAGGAGCAAGGTCACCTCCCTACAGGGACGGGGGCAGCCCCTCCGGCCTTCGGGACGAGTAGAGGGGGACGTGCCCCATGAGGGAGTGGGCCGGGCGGTCCTTGGGCCTCTGTTTTCCCATCTGTAAAATGGGGGGATTCCTGCCCTCCGAGGGCTCTAGAACCCCACACCCCTTCTCAGGGCCCCTCCCCTAGGGTTCTGACACCAAATGCCAGGCTGGGCAGCTGACTCCGCCTGGCCTTCGGGCAGCGGACCGGGTGCGGGTCCCACCCAGCAGCGCCTTCCTGGCAGGCCGTCTCCCGTGGGCCTGGGGACCCGCCCGCTCAGGAGCCAGACGGGAAGTCCCAGACCCCAGGCCTTGCTCTGAGCTTCCACGCGTCCCCTCCTCCCTGCTGTCAGCTCAGAGAGGTCCGTCACCTGCCCTGTTTCCCGGCACAGAAGCCGGTGCTGCAGGGAGCTGGTGGGGGCACATCGGGGTCCTCAGCTTGGGGACCTGGTGCCTGGGGCCCCCACCGCCCGGGAGGGACCCAGGGCCTCTGTCCAGCACGTGTCCACCGACCGCGGTGAGGGACACGCGGGCCCTGCCTCCCGGGACCGCCTGCAGCTCCCTGTGGACACAGCACGGGGGCCTCCCCCACCCCCCGCGCCTTCAGACGGCCTCAGGCACCTCTGGAAGGAAGCCTCGGGTGGGGGGCCTCGCCCACAAGCAGGTAATGGCCGCGCTCAACGTCGCCTCACATTTTAATTGCGCGACAGTAATTCTGCGATAGAGTTGCCGATGGCAAACATGCAGGAGACATTAAGTGTATTTATGTTCGGGGTTATTAATGTGGCTGCTGAAGTCCCCCCGTTAGTTTTGATTGAATTGTTTTTGTGCGGTGCGGCTGTTTAATGGAGCGGTAAATAAGAATTTCTGATAATGAGACCGAGCATCTGCCACAACAACCTGGCGGGGCTGTTAACACTCCGTCAGGCGGGGCCGCCGCAGTTAGAGCAAAACAAATGTGGGTGTCAGGCCGCGCGGTGCGTTAATTACCATTTCATTCCGCACGGAGGGGGCCGAGGGCAGGGCGGCTCGGGAAGGTCGTTCTCCCCGTGAGGGCTCGGCGCCGGCGCGCTGGGCTGTCCCCCCCAGAGCCACTTACGGCCTAAACCAGAGTCTGCAGGCCGGCTCCTGGGCCCCAGGCCGAGCTGCAGGCGGCGAGGGGTCCTAGCACCCCGGGACACGTGGGTTCCGGCAGGTGTTACCGTGGGTGCCAGGACGGGGGAGCAGAGTGGGTGCCAGGACGGGGGAGGAGAGGGGGTGCCAGGACGGGGAGCAGAGGGGGTGCCAGGACGGGGAGGAGAGGGGGTGCCAGGACGGGGGAGGAGAGGGGGTGCCAAGACGGGGGAGGAGAGGGGGTGCCAGGACGGGGGAGCAGAGGGGGTGCCAGGACGGGAGAGCAGAGTGGGTGCCAGGACGGGGGAGGAGAGGGGGTGCCAGGACGGGGAGGAGAGGGGGTGCCAGGACGGGGGAGGAGAGGGGGTGCCAGGACGGGGAAGCAGAGGGGGTGCCAGGACGGGAGTGCAGAGTGGGTGCCAGGACGGGGGAGGAGAGGGGTGCCAGGACGGGGAGCAGAGGGGGTGCCAGGACGGGGAGGAGAGGGGGTGCCAGGACGGGGGAGGAGAGGGGGTGCCAGGACGGGGAGGAGAGGGGGGTGCCAGGACGGGGAGGAGAGGGTGGTGCCAGGACGGGGGAGGAGAGGGGGTGCCAGGACGGGGGGAGCAGAGGGGGTGCCAGGACAGGGGAGCAGAGGGGGTGCCAGGACGGGGGAGCAGAGGGGGTCCCAGAGGCAGGTACCCTGCCAAGCACCCGGTGTGGGGAGATGTCACCCCAGCTTCCTGACAGCCGCTCGGGGTGGGGGTGCTGGCCGTGATGTCCCCTAGCACCCAGGGCAGCCCCGCCGACCCCAGCACGGCAGCCAGGTCTCCCCTGGGGGACGGAGGGGCAGGAGCGAGGACGGGTCCTCAGGATCGGAAGTCACGGGACCTCAGGGAGGAGCGTGTGGAGATGGAGCCGGGGTCCCGTCCCTCCCGGGGCCGCCCTGGTCAGGAGACGCCACTCGGAGCCTGGCCCCCGGAGCCGTGGTGAGAGCAGGTGCCTCGTTCTCCCCCCGGGACCTGCCCTCTCCCGCAGGCCCCGCGCGTCCCCCTCCACGTCCCCGCTGTCACCGGACAGGCCTGTCGGACCCTCTGCGTCTGCGTCTCCGTCTCCGCGGGCGCCTGAGCAGCTCCCCGTTGGATTAACGCGTGTGAACGCCCCCGGCGGGGCTGGCCGTGCTCACGGCCTGAAGTGGAGGCCCCGCGTCTCTCAGGCTCCTGTCCTGTCTCCCCAGCGCCCGCCATGGCCCCGCAGAACATCCAGGTGAACCCGCTCACGGCCAGCCAGCTGGAGGTCACGTGGGAGCCGCCGCCACCCGAGAGCCAGAACGGGAACGTCCAGGGCTACAAGGCAAGGCTCTGCTCCGCGTGGGCCCTGGCCCCGAGCCCCCAGCTGGAACCCTGGCCCCACCCACGCTGCCGCTCGCGCCCTGCTGGTTCCCTGGCTCCGGTGGCGGACACAGCCAGCATCGGCCCGCAGAGCCGTGGCCATCCTGAGCGCCAGGAGCGGGCCACCCCAGCCTTGCCTCTGGCCAGTTTGTGGCCAGGCCTGGTCAGGGGCTTGCCCCTCCCCCCCCCCCCCGCCCCATCCCCCCTACACACACACACTTGGGGAGTCTCCAGGGGCTTTGCTGACCATCAGGCAGAACTCTGAGACCAGATTCCCATCCCAGCTCTGCCCGGGGCCCCCAGTGGATGGTGACTGAGCCTCCTGACTTAATAGGTCCAGGGTGGGGCCCGAGAATTTGCACCCTAACAAGTCCCCGGGTGTGGTTCCTGGGCACCACTTTGAGAACCACTGCACTAGTGTTAAGGTTCCATGTTGGCTAAAGATCCCCGAGACGGGACCACAGGAAGGGCAGGCGGGACCAAGCAGAGCTGGGTTCCCCGGGGCAGGAAGCTCCTCGCTCCGTCCGGCTCTGCGTGGAGAGCTGAGGCCGCAGCCCCGAAGCCGCCTGGAGCCAGGGTGCCCCTCCCTGTCCCCCGTCCCTCTCCAGGATGGTTCCCGGTCCGGGCTGGTCCGTCATGGGGTTCTGTGGGCTCACCGCCCTGATGGCTATTGAACCAGTTAATCAGGGGTCCTCAGACTTTTTACACAGGGGGCCAGCTCCCTGTCCCTCAGACCGTTGGAGGGCCGGACTATAGTTTAAAAAAAAAAACTATGAACAAATTCCTATGTGCACTGCGGGCCCGGGACGCATCGGCTGCTAAGCAGGACAGGCAGCGGCCCCCGGCGGGCCGGATCCATGTCCTCGGCGGGCCACATGTGGCCCGCGGGCCGTAGTTTGAGGACGCCTGGAACGTCCATTTAGAAATGAGTCTGTAGGCGCCTCCTGAAGTCAGTGCCCTCCTCCGTGGCAGGCGGGTCACCCGGTGACTCATGATCGAATGGGGAGTCCCGGGAGCAGCTGGGAGTCAGGGCACCATGTGTGTCCCAACCAAGGTTTCTAGTTTCCTCGACTGAAGACAGGGGGCTTGGATCTGATCTCTTTGGGGAGCCTGTCCCAGCCGACAGTCTCCCTGCCGGTCAGAGCGCAGACACCGGGCTGTGGGGGTGCTGCCCGCCCGCAGGCACTGTGGCAGTGGGTCTGGCCAGCCGTCGAGGGAAGCAGCTGTGGTGACCTCTGCAAACCTCCATCCTGGGCATCGCGTCCGCCCACAGGCACTCGGCGAGGGCGGGGTGGCGCCCAGGAGAAGCGTGGGCTGTCCCCACAGGGCTGTGCCCCCCGGTTCTTGTCCGTGTTCTGTCTTCTTGCCCCCAGTTCTGCAGGAGAGGGTGCCCTCCGTCCTCCCACTCAGCACAGCTGCATGCAGGGGTGCACGCGCGCCCCGCTCGCGGCTCATCTCCACCGCTGGGAAGGGGGGGGCCCGCCCAGGCCGCCTGCGACCCCAGCTCTCTCTGCAGATCTACTACTGGGAGGCGGGCAGCCAGAACGACACGGAGAAGGTGAAGGTGCTGTTCCTGCCGGAGACCGTGGTGAAG
This sequence comes from Plecotus auritus, assembly GCF_963455305.1. Classification (NCBI taxonomy): domain Eukaryota; kingdom Metazoa; phylum Chordata; class Mammalia; order Chiroptera; family Vespertilionidae; genus Plecotus; species Plecotus auritus. Next base: position 2,197,120 of record NC_137773.1, read on the forward strand.
CTGAAGAACCTGACCAGCCACTCCCGCTACCTGGTCAGCATTTCCGCCTTCAACGCCGCCGGAGACGGGCCCAGGAGCGAGCCCCGGCCGGGGCGCACCCACCAGGCGGGTAGGAGAGGCGGACACGGTGCCGCGGGGCAGCAGGCAGCTCTGGGGCGGCTCCAGGGCTGCCCAGGGCCCGGTCAGTGGGGGCCCCATAGCCATTCGCCAGATGTGAGCGCCGCGTGCCCCCTCCAGGGTCACCTGGGCACGGCCAGGTCCTTCGGGGACTCACCGCCCCCCCGGCTGGCCTGCTCCCGTCACTGGGAGTGCGCTCCTGAGGGCGGAGCCCAGGCCAGCGTGTCGGGCACTCCCCTGGGTGGGGGGCCACAGACCCTCCCCCCCCCCCCCCCGGGAGCAGCTCGCCCGCTGTCTCAGGCACACGCCCGGCTGGGCCCAGGAGCGTGGCGGGCTGAGCCCCAGGCACACACGGGGCACAGTGTGGGCTCGGAGTGCCGCCCACCCGCCCGGTGCTTCTCGTTTCCTGGCGCCTGGACATGACGCGGGTCAGGTCACCGAGGGGTCAGCAGCCTGGCCCAGGGCCCGGGAGCTCTAAAGGCTCTTTGTAGGGTCCTGGGAGCCCAAGGGGGGGAGTGAGGTTAGGGGGCCTCACTCAGGGCTCCCTGCCATCCAGAGGTTCAGCACCTCCCGAGCGCCATGCTTCCTGGGGACGTGGCCAGCGCGTGGCCAGCCACTGAGACAGGCCGTGTGCGGAGGCAGAGCTGGGGGCAGAGGGGGGGCAGGGGGCTCACCCGGGCACTGCGGCCCTCCCAGGCAGGAAGGTTCCCGAGCCCCGAGGGGAGCGTAGGAGAGTCAGTGCCCCAGGCCAGCAGGGAGGGGCCGCGCTGGGCACCAGCACCCACCCCCACTTTCCCATGGAGCCCGGGCAGGAGGGGCGTGAGAGGTGGCCACAGGCTCCGCCTCCCTCCCCACCAGGCGCCACGGGGATTTCAGATGAGATGGGTGGAGAGAGGCGGCAGGCCCAGCCCGCACAGAGTCTCACCCCCTCCCCCCGCCCCCCGCCCCCCACCCAGAGCAGGATGGAGCCGGGCCTGGGAGCCCTGGCAGTGGCAGTGGCTGGAGGTGGAGCTGCACCTCCTGTTCCGTGTGCATTGTGAGGAGTCGTGTTTAGGCTGCGCCATCATGCCCTGAGGCCCCGGCATCCCTCCCTCCCCTCGGCTGGTTCCGATCCCGCCCCCACCCCCGCCCCCGGGGAGCTCAGAGGGGACAGTCAGTATCCTGGTTCCGATCCCCACCCCCGCCCCCGGGGAGCTCAGAGGGGACAGTCAGTATCCTGGTTCCGATCCCCACCCCCGCCCCCGGGGAGCTCAGAGGGGACAGTCAGTATCCTGGTTCCGATCCCCACCCCCGCCCCCGGGGAGCTCAGAGGGGACAGTCAGTATCCTGGTTCCGACCCCCACCCCCGCCCCCGGGGAGCTCAGAGGGGACAGTCAGTATCCTGGTTCCGACCCCCACCCCCGCCCCCGGGGAGCTCAGAGGGGACAGTCAGTATCCGCCCTCGCGGGGCAGTCACACCTGTGCTGAGTTGGAAATGGCTTCTCATCACACGTCTGATCCACTACGTCCCTTCTGTTCTGTCCCCAGCGCCCAGCAGCCCCAGCTTCTTGGCCTTCTCGGAAGTCAGCTCCACGTCGCTGAACGTGTCCTGGGGCGAGCCGGCGGCCGCCAACGGCGTCCTGCAGGGCTACCGCGTGGTCTACGAGCCCTTGGCGCCCGTGCAAGGTACGGCCAGGGGGCAGCGTGGAGGGTGCCCGCGGGCACAGCACCCGTCCGCGGAGGGGGTGACGCTGAATGCAGGGTATTTCGCAGACCTGCGGGGCTGGCGACAGAAGGACGGTCCCCACCCCGGGGAGCCCGTCTGTGCTCAGGCCGTGGGGTTGGAGGCTGTGGCCCTGCCGAGGGTGCAGGCGGCCGGGTGGGGGGGGGGGCGGGGGACAGCGGACCAGGACAGCAGGGACAGCTCTTGTGCGCGAGTCCGTGACTCCCACGGCTCAGAGTGCAACGGAGACGCGGGTAGACGTCCGCCCAGAGCTCAGCGAAACCTGCAGCCGAGCGCTCGTGTGACTGTTTGTTAAAAGCACCGTTTTCAAACCAGAGACCCTCCTTTTCTCTCTGGAAAATGCTGCGTTGGCGTGACCTCCAGCATACACCCTCCTCTAAACGCCACCCCCTTTCAGAGTCTTCGCGGGAGAGCCAGCAGCACTCTGGCTCCGGGGCCACGTCCAGGAGGGAAAACTGTCCCTGAGGCCACGTCCTCTGAGCCGAGGCGCCGGCCGTGGCGGGGACCGCGTTTCTTCATCTCACTTCCAGGCCCACGGGGGAGGGTGTCACGAGCCACCTGAGGCCGGTGGCCACGCTCCCCTCCCCCGTGACTCGGGAAGCTCAGGCCTGTGCTGGGGACGCGGGCGTGGCACCGCCGAGCCCCGTGGGAAGGGAGCCTGACCTGGGCCCGGCGTGGCCACCCGCAGGCCTGCTGGCTGGGGTGAACAGCAAGGCCGTGGCGCCTCCCCCTCCTCCGTGGGTTTGGGGCCCCCTCTGTCTGCACCCACTTGGCAAACTCGAGCTCTAAGGACACGTCCCTGGCTGCCAGTGGCTGGTAGCACCCCGCCTCCTCCCTGCACCTCTCTGACCCGCCCTGTCGGTCCTCGCGCTCCAGGGGTGAGCAAGGTGGTGACGGTGGACGTCCAGGGGAACGGGCAGCGCTGGCTGAAGGTGCGGGACCTCACCAAGGGCGTGACCTACTTCTTCCGCGTCCAGGCGCGGACCATCGCCTACGGGCCCGAGCTGCGAGCCAACGTCACGGCCGGGCCGGCCGCGGGTGAGTGGGCGCCTGCGTCTTGGGACAGACTTGTCACCCAGCAGTGCGGCGCGAACTTGGGGCCCGCGGGCACGTGGGTGTCTCCGAGCAGGTGCTGCCCTCGCGGGTGGCTCCTCGGTGCACGCGGGCAGCGTCTCCGGTGCCGTTAAAGCCTTGATTTGTTTTCTGGAAAAATCGAGGGAAGATAGGTGGCGTTGACTTTTGAATCAGATGCTTGAGGAAATGTCAGTTTGCACACGTCTTGAGGCAGCCACGCAGCTTCCCTCGGAAACGATGGGGCTTTGCTGAGATTCCCGAGGCTGCGGGCGGCGGCGAGGCAGGTCACACTGAGCGTGGCACAGCGCTGGGCGAGGGCCATCTCTTCCTCAGCCGTGAGGCCGGGTCCCGGATCAGAGCCAGGCCTACCTGGGGGCAGAGACCCAGCACAGCGCCCCTCCTCCCCCCCTCCCACTCCCACCTCCACTTCCCAGCGCTGGGAACCCCCAGGGCCCATGTCTCCCCTGTCCTGCTCTACCCACAGGCTCCCCAGGGCCCCCGAGAGACGTCTTGGTCACCAAGTCCACCTCCGAACTGACCCTGTGGTGGACGGAGGGTCATGCCGGCGGGGCGCCCACCACGGGCTACGTCATCGAGGCCAGGCCCTCAGGTAAGGGTGGCAGGCGGGCCTCGGGCGCCAGCCAGGTGTCCCCGCCGAGTGTCTCAGGATCTGTCTCAGCCCCGGCCCTCCGCTCAGCGGTGCCCTCAGGAGCCGGGTGGAGAGGGCGCCGGCGTTGACAGGATGGCCACGCTGTCCTGTGCCGTGAGCCTCACGGGCAGCGTCCCTGTGTCTTCCCCACCTCGCACCTGCCGGGTGACGGGGTCATTCCCAGAACAGTGTGCACCGTACCCGGGACACAGAGACCGTTTCTCTCAGCAGTGAGCCCGTGGGTCCTGGGCCTTGTGGTTCTGAGAGCGGCTTCCCAGGGGGAGAGCGCAGGTCCGACTGTGTGACAGCCGGCTGTGTCAGGTCCGGCTGTGTCAGGTCCGGCTGTGTCAGGTCCGGCTGTGTGAGAGCCGGCTGTGTCGGGTTCGGCTGTGTCGGGTCCGGCTGTGTCAGTTCCAACTGTGTCGGGTCCGGCTGTGTCGGGTCCGGCTGTGTCGGGTCCGGCTGTGTCGGGTCCGGCTGTGTCGGGTCCGGCTGTGTCGGGTCCGGCTGTTGTCAGTTCCAACTGTGTCGGGTCCGGCTGTTGTCAGTTCCAACTGTGTCCGGTCCGGCTGTGTCAGTTCCAACTGTGTCGGGTCCGGCTGTGTCAGAGCCGGCTGTGTCAGAGCCGGCTGTGTCCGGTCCGGCTGTGTCAGAGCCGGCTGTGTCGGGTCCGGCTGTGTCCGGTCCGGCTGTATCAGGTCCGACTGTGTCAGGTCCGGCTGTGTGAGAGCCGGCTGTGTCAGTTCCAACTGTGTCAGGTCCGACTGTGTCAGGTCCAGCTGTGTCAGAGCCGGCTGTGTCGAGTCCGGCTGTGTCGGGTCCGGCTGTGTCGGGTTCGGCTGTGTCGGGTCCGGCTGTGTCAGTTCCAACTGTGTCGGGTCCGGCTGTGTCGGGTCCGGCTGTGTCGGGTCCGGCTGTGTCAGGTCCGGCTGTGTCAGTTCCAACTGTGTCGGGTCCGGCTGTGTCGGGTCCGGCTGTGTCGGGTCCGGCTGTGTCGGGTCCGGCTGTGTCGGGTCCGGCTGTTGTCAGTTCCAACTGTGTCGGGTCCGGCTGTGTCAGAGCCGGCTGTGTCCGGTCCGGCTGTGTCAGGTCCGGCTGTGTCAGAGCCGGCTGTGTCGGGTCCGGCTGTGTCAGAGCCGGCTGTGTCCAGTCCGGCTGTGTCGGGTCCGGCTGTGTCGGGTCCGGCTGTGTCGGGTCCGGCTGTGTCGGGTCTGGCTGTGTGAGAGCCGGCTGTGTCCGGTCCGGCTGTGTCAGGTCCGGCTGTGTCCGGTCCGGCTGTATCAGGTCCGACTGTGTCAGGTCCGGCTGTGTGAGAGCCGGCTGTGTCAGTTCCAACTGTGTCAGGTCCGACTGTGTCAGAGCCGGCTGTGTCGAGTCCGGCTGTGTCGGGTCTGGCTGTGTGAGAGCCGGCTGTGTCAGTTCCAACTGTGTCGGGTCCGGCTGTGTCGGGTCCGGCTGTTGTCAGTTCCAACTGTGTCGGGTCCGGCTGTATCAGGTCCGGCTGTGTCAGTTCCAACTGTGTCAGGTCCGGCTGTGTCGGGTCCGGCTGTTGTCAGTTCCAACTGTGTCGGGTCCGGCTGTATCAGGTCCGGCTGTGTCAGTTCCAACTGTGTCAGGTCCGGCTGTGTCAGGTCCGGCTGTGTCAGAGCCGGCTGTGTCAGTTCCAACTGTGTCGGGTCCGGCTGTGTCAGGTCCGGCTGTGTCAGAGCCGGCTGTGTCAGTTCCAACTGTGTCGGGTCCGGCTGTGTCAGGTCCGGCTGTGTCAGAGCCGGCTGTGTCGGGTCCGGCTGTGTCAGAGCCGGCTGTGTCCGGTCCGGCTGTGTCGGGTCCGGCTGTGTCGGGTCCGGCTGTGTCGGGTCCGGCTGTGTCGGGTCCGGCTGTGTCGGGTCTGGCTGTTTCAGAGCCGGCTGTGCTGCCGCCCATGTCTGCTTGCAACATCCTGTCGTTTGCACTCTGTCACCCTCGGGGGACCCTGGAGAAAGGACACATGGGTCTCTGTTTTATTTCCACAACTGCATGGAATCCACAATGACCTCAAAACAAAAAGCTTAGCCTAAAAGTAATACACACACACGCACACACACACACATACACACACACGCACACACTCCTCCCCTGGAGGGTCCAGTTGGAGCTGGGGGGGGGGCAGGCCTCGCCCACTGGGACCCTCCTGGGAGCCCCTCGCACCCCTCCCACTCATTTCCTTCGTTCTGGGGCTTTTCAGCTGAACAAAGAAGAAAGCCAGTATTTTTTCTGAAGGTATAAAATCCACAGGAGTTCCTGGGTCAGCAGGTTCAGCAGGAGGGCACTCTGCCTCACTCCGGCCTCGCCCACTCCAGCCTCGCCCACCTCTGGCCTCACCCACTCCGGCCCCTCAGAACCACGCGTTGACGGCCGGAGGCTCGCATCACTCTCTGGTGGGGGGGGGGGGGGGTCTCCATCACAGGCAGCCTCTGCACAGGCGGCCTTCATGTGGCCTCCTGCCGTAAGCCAGGCCGCGGTGAAGGGGCGCTGGGGGGTGACAGCCGTGGCAGCCCTGGCCTCAGTGGTGTGTCTGACCCGCCTGACGGTTGATGCGGGATGAGTGGTTGTGTGAGAAACCAACAGCTGACGGGCTCCCGTTTGCCAGGCCGGGGCTCAGTCACGGGGGCGTGTGAGTCAGTGGAACCAGAACCGTCAGGCCCGGATGGCAGTCTCCTTCAGCGCGGAGACTGATGTCCGTGAAGTCGGACTCGGTGCGGGCAGGCACAGGGTGACTGGGGTCCCGATCCCGTGACAGCTGGCAGTTCCGCGGCGTAGCCCCTGCTTTGGAAGTGGCTCCCGTTGCTGGTGAGACTGCAGAGGTGCAGGTGGGAACCCCCCCCCCCGGCTCCCCCACGCCTGGCCTCTCCCCCACGCCCAGCCTCTCCCCCACGCCCAGCCTCTCCCACACGCAACAGCCACGTACAGTCCGTGTGGCCCGGTGCCCCGGTGAGTTATAAATGAGGCCTAAAGTGCTGAAGATGCTCATTCCGGAGAGGAAGAATTAAGCAGAATAAATTGTGAGCGTTTTCTTCAGTTAATTTAAGGAAATCTCTTGGAATGACTCCCGCCCCCAACATTTTTCACCCTAAGTGGATTGCTAACTGCCTCACTCTGGGCTGAGATGCTGTATCAATATTTTAAAATGTTTTCATGAAAAATGCACACAATCCCGAGAGCTCTGACGGAGCTTCAACTAAAACGTGGCTTCAGGTGACGGCACAGGAGGGGACCGGCCGCGGGGAGCGCCCAGGCAGTCATGCTGCCGGCACCGGCTCCGCACCCGCCCTGCCGGCTCAGCACCGCACCCCCCCGCCCCCCGCGCCCTCACCAGCGCTGCAGCAGCAGCCAGTTTCCGGGTCGGGGTTTCTCTTTCGTTTCTGTAATAGCGTTCCGTGGTCTCTCTTAGAGGAAACGCTGCAGGGACAGCCTGGAACAGGGATGGGTCGTAGGGAGCGTGGAGTGGAGGAATGTGCTGGGCCTCGCTGGCTGAGCAGGCCAGGATGCTGTGCAGGCCCCGAGGCTGCGGGCACAGAGGCGCCTGGGAGGGAGGGGTGGGGAGAGGAGGGAAGGAGGGAGGGAGGGAGGGAGGGAGGGAGGGAGGGAGGGAGGGAGGGAGGGAGGGAGGGAGTGGTGGGGAGAGGAGGGAGGGAGGGAGGGAAGGAAGGAGGGAGGGAAGGAGGGAGGGGCCAGTGGCTCCCACGGGTGGACTGGGGTTGGACAGAGGGGCCAGGGGTGACCTGGGGCGGGATGGAGGGGCAGCGCCCTCATTCCCCGGTCGCTGTCATACAAAAACCCGCATGTAAGTCGCACACAGCACGGGTCCACGTGCAAACCTCCGTGTTCTGTGGGAGAGGAAGGCTCAGGCTGCGGGGCCATCGTAACCTTCTTAGGGGTGACGGGGAGCTTGGCGAGAACCGAGTACAATCAAGTCTAGAAACAGCCACGGCCCCCCTCCCGCCCGACAGCGCTGTCCCTGACAGCTCCCCGCACCCGCCCGCAGTGACCCGAGCCTCGAGGAACCTGTGGGTGCTAAGCCCGTGCCCACCACGTGCCGCAGCCCTTCCTCTGTGTTCGCTGTGGGGCTCACCCAGCCCACACCCGGCCCGAGGCCGAGGAGGTGGTTCCACATCCGCTGCCGCAGCTCCCGGGAGCCCCCCCGGCCCCCCGCCCCCTCAAAGGACCACAGAAGGGTGGACGTTCCGGGTGCCTTGGCCACGTGTCAGCACGGCCTCCTGAGAGGTGGTCCTGTTTGACGCAGACACTGCGAGGGGCGGCGTGCGCCACGCGGGGCATCGGACCGGCCCTTTACCGCGTCGGCTTGTGTGGTCCTGGCCCCGGGCCGAGGCTCCGCGCCTTTGCCGCCTGCAGATGAGGCCCAGAGGCTGCGCTCTCCGCGGGCCACACAGCACTGGGCGCTGGGCCAGGCCCCTCAGCCTCCCCCGCCGCCTCTGCCGGCCCCAGGGCAGGAGTCCGGTCACACTCCTCGGTCCCGCTGCCCACGCTCAGGACCCCGTCTCCGCTCCCTCCGCTCTCTGCACCCCCTTGCTGGCCTCCCTCGGGTTAGCCTTGTCCTGAGGTCGCGTGTCAGTGGGTTCAGTGCGTAGCTTTTGGGGTGAGAGTTATGGAACCTGAGATTCGCAGGTCAGCGCGCAGTTCAGGACACAGCACGTTCACGCTGCCGTGCGGCCTCACCGTCCTCTCCGGAATGTTCTGCTCCTCCAAACCCAGGCTCTGCCCCATTAACCGCTCCCTCCCCCCCCAGCCCGGCCCCGCCCTCCTCCCTGTCTCTGTGGACCGGCTAGTTTCACGGAGCACAGTGGCCTCGGGGTCATGCGTTGTGGGGGGCAGAGTTCCCCTTGTTGCTGAGGCTGAGCAGGATCCCGTGGTGGCCTGTGCCCGTTCCTGCCCCCCCCCACGCGCCCCCCGCCAGCGCACACGGGCGGCACCACTGCTGGGGAGTGGCTGAGGGTGTGCAGGCGGCTGTGCGGCTCAGCGTGTGTATGTGTGTGTGTATGTGTGTGTGTATGTGTGTGTGTATGTGTGTGTATATGTGTGTGTGTGTATGTGTGTGTATGTGTGTGTGTGTGTGTGTATGTGTGTGTATGTGTGTGTATGTGTGAGTGTGTGTGTGTGTGTGTGTGACGTGCACTTGTACTTGGTGGCCCCCGGGCTCGGGGAAGACACGGCCTGGTCCTGGACAGGGGGTGCTGCAGCCACTGCGGGTGCTCACGTTGCGGGGGGGGGTGGCAGTTTTCGAGTTGGGTGTGGCTGTGCAGGCAGCGTCCTGGGGTGAGGGCCGGCCGGGCTGTCCCCAGCATGGGCAGACCCCAGTCCCGGCTGCACTGCCAGGTGTGACAAGCTGCAGCTCATGCCAAGTCCAGGCCCTGCCCCCTGCCCCTCCCCAGGGCTGCCCTGCCCCCTGCCCCCTGCCCCCGGCCCCCGGCCCCCTGCTCCTGCCCAGGGCTGCCCGCATAGCGCAAGCCAGCGCCGTTGGTGTGGAGCTGGCCTGTAAAGTTTGTGCCTCGGTCCCCACTTCCCGTTAGGGTGCAGCTGGGCCGCACGGGCACTGCAGTGACCAGCGGAGGCGGGCTGGGCGCCGTGGGGGTCGGGAGGCGGGCGTGGGGCGTGGGGCATGGGGGTCGGGAGGCGGGCGTGGGGCGTGGGGGTCGGGAGGCGGGCGTGGGGTGTGGGGGTCGGGAGGCGGGCGTGGGGCATGGGGGTCGGGAGGCGGGTGTGGGGGTCAGGAGGCGGGCGTGGGGGTCGGGAGGCGGGCGTGGGGCGTGGGGTGAGCGCCACAGGCACAGGGGCGTGCTGAGCCCGCGATCCTGAACCAGAGATGAGAGCCAGCAGAGCCGAGGGGCCGGTCAGCGCCCCCGAGGATGCTCAGGAAGTGCCGCCTCCCACTTCCAGCCTTAGCAGTCTCCGCTGAGGGAGAGGGCTGAGCACCCCAACCCCGTGCACCTCACCCGCCTCGGGCCTCCGGGCCTCCGAGCACGCGCCCCGGGGAGGGGCCTGGGAGGGGACGCGCTGACGCGCTGGCGCAGGGCTGAGCCGCTCTCCCGCCCCGGGGCCGCCGGGCGTGGCTCTTGCAGACGAAGGCCTGTGGGACACGTTCGCGAAGGGCCTCCCCGGGAGCGCCACGTCCTACAGCGTCGGCCTGGGCAGGCTCCGGCCGGGCGTGACCTACGAGTTCCGGGTGGTGGCCGTGAACCCGGTGGGCTACGGGGAGCCCAGCAGCCCGTCCGCCGCCGTGTCAGGTAGGCCCCGGACCGCGCTTCTCGGGGGAGGGAGGCCCGTGGGCGTGCGGTTCCGCGTCCTCACTGCCCCAGTGTGGCCTGTGCCCCCCGCAGCCGGGGGGCCGCTCTGGGTGAGGTCAGAGCTCAGGGCTCCCCGGCGTGGCAGCTGAGCACCCACACGGTTCAGAGAGCTGTCCCGCCCCGGTAGCCGACCTACACCGTCCAGGACCCCACCCCCACCCACGGTCCCCGCGGCCACACACAGCCACACACAGCCGGTGCCGGCCGTCGGCGGTAAGCTCTGAGGGCACGGCCTCGGCCTCAGTGCCGACAGGCTCCCCCAGTGGCCGGCCCGAGGCCCGGGGCCAGCTCCCTGCAGGCACACGGAGGAGCCCGGAGCCACCCGGCACCTTCCAGAAGCTGCTTCCGCTTCTCGGGGTGCAGTAGCAGGATCGCGGGGGATGGCACCTCCTCCCCAGCCACGTGTCCATGAGCCTTCTCCACTCGTTTCTGAGAAAACATCTGGGAGTGGCTGTTGCTCCAATCAGCTTTGCAGAGACATGAACTAAATAAAACACAGCCCCGTGGGGGGTGGGGGGGCCAGCAGGTACCCAGAGAGCCCTCCGCCCGTGGTGCCTGCACCCAGCCCTTCCAGACAGGTGTGGGCGCCCCGCGAGCTGTGAGCGGGTCAGCTCGGGCCCGCTGGGCTCAGTCTGTCCCCACAGGCTTTTAGGGGACCCTCTGACTCCCCCTGAGAAGCTCCCTCTGGCGGCCAAGTGAAACTTGGACTTGAGTTGCGTTGGCCGGGCGGGCAGGGGCTGCCGGGGCCCAGGCGGTGGCGGGTGCCAGGGAGGCGGGAATCGATGCTTGGAGAGGGGCCTCCTCTGTGGCTCCTCCTTCCCCAAACCCCACGCCAGGGGGGCAGGTGATGAGGGAAACGCCAGGGGGCAGACTGGACCCCGAGGTCAGGACAGGTCTGGGAGAGCGCGGCTCACGGGGGGCCGCCCGAGCCAGTCCCCAGGCCCGGCCACATCCTGACCCCACGGGTCCCGGGCAGAGGCCAAGGCTTCTGCGAGCTCACACGTGCCCGTCTGCCCGCAGCGCAAGCGGACACCCCGTTCTACGAGGAGTGGTGGTTCCTGCTGGTGATGGCGCTGTCCAGCCTGCTCATCCTGCTGCTGGTGGCCCTCGCCCTGGTGCTGCGCGGGCAGAGCCGGGGGCACCGGAGCTGCGGCACAGGTGGGCGCCCCCACCCCGCTACCCCCACCCCCACCCCAGCCCCCAGGCTGTGCCATGTCCCCTGCCCGCCCTGCCCGCCGCGGGGACAGACCAGCAGGCCTGTTCTGGAGGCGCCAGTCTCTGCCCTCCGAGTGGCCGTGTACACGGATGCGCCATCGGGAACTTGGGCCTCTGAGTCCCCCTGTGCCCATCTGCCCACGGCGCGCACGCAGCAGCAGGTGTGGGTCTGGGCAGAGGAGAGCGTTACACGGAGGGGACACTGCCCCTGGGCCTGAGGACAGGCCGGCTCCCTCCGCCCTCAGCCCAGATGGAGCCTCACCAGCCCCACCCCCTCTCTCCGGCCCCACCCCCTCTCCGGCCCCATCCCCCCTCACCGGCCCCATCCCCCCTCACCGGCCCCATCCCCCCTCTCCGGCCCCATCCCCCCTCTCACCAGCCACGGAGGCTCCCACGTGCCACTCTGTTCTGCTGGCGTTTCACTCCCACACAGACAGAGGATTGGGCATGTTGAGGGGTGGGAGGTCCCCCGGGAGGGGACCCTGAGGTTGGAAATGGGGGTGAGTTGCGCAGGCCCATGGAGGCCCCGGCGCGTGCTCAGCACCGTCCCCAAGGCTGGCTGGCGGGAGCCCAACACAGGGCCACCGCGCGGTTTGCGGTCTGTTTTGCCCAGAACTTAGGGTCTGGTCAGGGGAGCAGAGGCGGACAAGGAGAAGCAAGGCACCTGGGGGTTCCTCTTGGGGAGGGGACTACTCTTTCGGGGCCTGGAAAATTCTCTCTGGTCTCCTGGCCCGTAAGCCAGGAGATAGGGGGGCCCTGCACAGAGCCCTCACTCAGGGGGCTGGGGCTCTATACGGAGCCTTCACTCGGGGGGCTGGGGGTTCTGTACGGAGCCCTCACTCGGGGGGCTGGGGGCTCTGCACGGAGCCCTCACTCGGGGGGCTGGGGGCTCTGCACGGAGCCTTCACTCGGGGGATTGGGGGGCTGGGGGCTCTGTACGGAGCCCTCACTCGGGGGGCTGGGGGCTCTGTACGGAGCCCTCACTCAGGGGGCTGGGGGCTCTGTACGGAGCCCTCACTCAGGGGGCTGGGGGCTCTGTACGGAGCCCTCACTCGGGGGGCTGGGGGCTCTGCACGGAGCCCTCACTCAGGGGGCTGGGGGCTCTGTACGGAGCCCTCACTCGGGGGGCTGGGGGCTCTGCACGGAGCCTTCACTCGGGGGGCTGGGGGCTCTGTACGGAGCCCTCACTCGGGGGGCTGGGGGCTCTGCACGGAGCCTTCACTCGGGGGGGCTGGGGGGCTGGGGGCTCTGCACGGAGCCTTCACTCGGGGGGCTGGGGGCTCTGTACGGAGCCCTCACTCGGGGGGCTGGGGGCTCTGCACGGAGCCTTCACTCGGGGGGCTGGGGGTTCTGTACGGAGCCCTCACTCAGGGGGCTGGGGGCTCTGTACGGAGCCCTCACTCGGGGGGCTGGGGGTTCTGTACGGAGCCTTCACTCGGGGGGCTGGGGGTTCTGTACGGAGCCCTCACTCGGGGGGCTGGGGGCTCTGCACGGAGCCTTCACTCGGGGGGCTGGGGGCTCTGCACGGAGCCTTCACTCGGGGGATTGGGGGGCTGGGGGCTCTGACGGAGACCCACTCACGGGCCTGGCCCGGCCGTAGGAAAGAGCGTCTCCAACATGGAGGAGTCTGTGACCCTGGACAACGGGGGCTTCGCCGCCTTGGAGCTCAACAGCCGCCACCTCAGTGTCAAGAACACCTTCTCCAAGAAGAACGGGACCAGGTAGGACCCGCACCCCGTCCCCGCGACCACGGTCCCGGGCCAGCAGGGGCAGCGCTGAGCGGAGGGGGCCGGCCGGTGAGAGGCTTGAGTGTGAGGAGGGCAGGTCCCAGGGGTGTGGGGGGCCCGGGAGAACCCCAGTCCTGGGCCCTCTGTCAGCGGAGCCCTGGGTGAGAGAACCCCGCATCACGGGGTGTCGCCTGAAGCCACGCGGACGCAGTGTCAACGGCGTGACTTCCCCCCACTCAGCCTGATGGGGGGGGCGGGGGGGGGCCGCCGGGATCCTTGCCCAGGGCTCCCTCACCGCATGCTCCCCGCAGGTCCCCGCCCCGGCCCAGCCCCGGCGGCCTGCACTACTCGGACGAGGACCTGGGCGGCAAGTACAACGGGGCGGCGCTGAGCGAAAGCGTGCACCTCGCGGAGGAGGCGGAGGGCGCGTCGGGATCCGAGGTCAGTGCGGGCCGCGGCCTCCTCCGGGCCTCGCTCCGGTCTCCGTCTCGGGGACAGACGGCCGCTTACAGCCAGGGAAGGGGAAGGGGAAGGACGCCGGGCCAGACCAGGCCCCCCGGTGCCCCAGCCCCTCCAGGGCCGGGCAGTGGGTGCCTCTCAGGAGACCTGTGTCTGCCCAGGGCGTGGCCATGCGCCCGTGGGACCTCACGGATCACGGTCCCTGGCCCCAGGCGACACCCAGACGGGTCATGTGCCCAAAGTGGCCTCAGGTCTGCACCCCGTTCGCATCCCGCTGCCCTCAGAGCAGACCCGAGTGTCCTGGGAGACAGGGCTGGTGGCTCTAGGCCTGGGCCTGCGACGTGGGGCGCCAGGCTCACACCCCCAGGACTCTCCGCTTCACCTCCCCTCACCCCGTCCCAGCCCCTGTGCTGCGGAGGGGATTCCCACGGCCGCCCGGCTCAGTCAGCAGGGTCCTGAGCTCCTGTCCTCCCCGAGCAACCGCGTCTCACCTGCTCTGCTCAGGTTCTGCTTACAAATCCACGGGTCCAGCTGCACCCCAGCCCAGGGCTCAGGGAGGCAGCTCAGCGCCCAGGTGTCCTGCAAGGTCCCTCTATCCCAACCAGGGCTGTCGGGGGACCCCGGCCTAGAATAGAGGCCAGCAGGTGGGCGAGACTGCCAGCCGCTGCCCCGGGCCCAGCCCACCCCTCGGTCAGCAGCCCGTGGAGAGGCCTCGTCTTCTGGGCCCCTCTGCCCGGGCGCTGCCTCGGTTCCTCCTAAACCGCGGCAGGAGGGGGGCCACGGGTCAGCTCAGACCCCGCCATTCTCCGTAAACCTCGTTCCTGTGTCCCTCTGCTCTGTAAATGGTTGCTCGTAAAATAATTTCCCCCTAAATCCTGGGCCCTCGGGGAGGGCCTGCTGGGCCGCCTCTCCCAGCCTCTCGGAAGCACCTTCTGCACCCACAGCTGATGGGACAGTCGGGACAGGAGGGAGGGCGCGGCCTGGACCCCCTTTCCTGGAGGCCCTGACTTCTGGCCGGGCCTTCACGCTGGTGTTCAGAGGCGGGGGCGTCACAGACGATCCGCGGGGCCGGGAGCTGGGCAGGGCCTGAGGCCGAGGGCAGGCGTCGCTCCCGGAGCCTCACACAGAGGCCGGCCGTGACGGGCGGACTCACAGCACGGTGCTGGTCCTGCCGAGAGCACCCTGCGCTTCCGCTCCGTCCACTGCCCCCCGAGGCTGGGGGAAGAGTGACTGTCTGCCCGGGTCAGTCAGGGTGCGGCCCGGGTGGCCGCAGGGCAGGGACACAGGGTGACGCTGTGGGGGGCAGGTCTCATGTTCCCTCCCCCCGGGCAGGGCAGGGCCACAGGGTGATGCTGTGGAGGGCAGGTCTCACACCCCCTCCCCCCGGGCCGGTCAAGGGGGACAGAATCCGGGACCCCTGCAGCGGGGCTCCCCAGGAGATGACGTCCCACCAGGACACAGCAGCAGCCGCCCCCCCGCCCCCCCCCGGGTTTCTTTCCTGCGTCTGGAAGTCCTGCTCAGGAAGCACAGACCGGCCTGGGCCGCGGCTCTAGCTGGCGCCACGTGACCAGCGCGGCCAGGCCGGTCTGTGGTCTGTGTCTCCGGTTGGAAGTGAGAGGCTGTCACCGTTCATCCCACGCTGCTCGCCAGTTCCATGGGGACTGCTGTGCGGATCACATTTTAAAAACAGCTCTCACCATCTCCTGCTCCAAGCGACTCGGCCGAAACCCTCGCTCCCAGTTAACGCCGTCACTGCAGCCAGGCCTTCATCCCACGGCCACGCCAGGGGCCCGGAGCCCGCGGTGACCTCCGCCGGCGCTCGCCAGGCACCTGGGCTCCGTCAGAAGCTCCCGCCCGCCGCCCGGCGGCCACCTGGCAGGTCGCACGCTGGCCGGGATAGTTTCCCGGGAAACCAACACCCGTGGCGACTTCCCATCACACAGGAAACCAGGGAAATGAAGAGCCCGCGGCATTTCTAGTCTGTCAGTAATTCTAACTCCCCGCGACGTAGCAGTGCCGTGTACACGCTACACGCTACATGATACACGCGACACAGAGCGGCAGGAGCACACGTGGCTTCCTAAGCAGCGCGACAGCGTCCAGCAGGAGTGGAGGCCGCGGGGCGTGTGCCCTGGTGGCTCGGGGTCCCCACTCCGGCTCTGGAACCCTGGGAACCACTCAGCTACGTCCGTGCACCACGGCCCTGCCACTCAAGGTCCCGGCTGCCACCTTTGTCCCCACGGGAGGCACTGCTCCGCCACGGAGAGAAGTCCCAGGGCGGGTTCCCATTGGCTCAGCTTCTGTCACGTGCCCACCCTCCAGCCAATCACATTCTCTGAGGGACACGCCGTTCATTCAGCCCTCGGGAAAGGCAGAGAAGGACCACTTCCTGAAGGTCACTCAGGAAGGTCAGAGCCCAGACAGGAACACCGGGGGCCAGACAACCCCCCTCACAGGGTCTCCTGCGGGGCCTCTTCAGCACCCACATTGTCTCACCCCGTCTCCGCTTGTGGGCGTTTGGATCGGGGTGAGGAGCTGTGTGATGATGCGGAGCTACTGAGCAGTCTCGAAAGGAATGACTTTATTCGGCCTCGGCGCGTGCGTCGGCCCTCGGCGCGTGCGTCGGCCCTCGGCGCGTGCGTCGGCCCTCGGCGCGTGCGTCGGCCCTCGGCGCGTGCGTCGGCCCTCGGCGCGTGCGTCGGCCCTCGGCGCGTGCGTCGGCCCTCGGCGCGTGCGTCGGCCCTCGGCGCGTGCGTCGGCCCTCGGCGCGTGCGTCGGCCCTCGGCGCGTGCGTCGGCCCTCGGCGCGTGCGTCGGCCCTCGGCGCGTGCGTCGGCCCTCGGCGCGTGCGTCGGCCCTCGGCGCGTGCGTCGGCCCTCGGCGCGTGCGTCGGCCCTCGGCGCGTGCAGCTGTGACATTGATGCGCGCTCCAGGCCGGGCTGCCCCGCTCTCAGGACGCTGGCCGGCGAGACGCGATGCACAGGCCCCCAGACGGCCCCTCAGCCCACCTGGCCTCCGAGAGCTGCAAGGGGGGTGGCGAGGGCACAGGGGCGGCGGAGGGGGGCAGAGGGTCCCAGCACCGGGCGCACGTGTGCTGATGCGCCTGCCTCCAGGGACACCCCCAGTGCCTCTCTAACCGTTTCTCAAGTTGGGCTCGGAGGGGTCCCCAGAGGGCTCCCAAAAGGCTGACGCCATGCCAGTGCCGGGCCTGGCCCCGCTGTCCCCCCGAGAGGACCTGCCGGGCCCTCGCCTCGGCGGGCCGTGGCTTTCCGGGGGGACGGAGTCCAAGCTGCGGCTCACACTTGCTCACCCGCACCCTTGGCGTGGGCTGGTGACCGGAGGACGCGGCCTGAAGCGGGTGAACGTCCCCAGTCGTACCTTCAGCCCTCAGGTCAGCGTGACCCTTGACCCCATTTGACACCTGGGCCTAAATGGCTGCTTCGTCCAGTGCTCTGTGACTTTCTCGTGAGAAACGGGCCCTTCGGCGTGTTCGCCGCGGGCTCTCCCCGCTGAGCTCCGGGAGACGGGACCGAAGGCGGCGGCGGAAGAAGCGACCCCTCCAGGCGCCGACCCTGGAGGACCCGAGGGCCTGTCCCATCTCAGCGGCCCCGTGGCCCCCGAGGAGGCCTCGGAGGACGGAGACAAGGAAGTCTCCACCGCAGCCCCAAAGACAGGCGCCTGCTCGCTCTCATCCGAGCCCCGGGGCCGGTGCGTTTAGGAATCCCGTGTTTCCCGTGGGCCTGAAGCGCACGTCATGTGACCCGCCAGCGGGTCAGCAGCCATCGCGGTGGGAGACGAGGCGCGCACCGGGCCGGCGGCTGCGAGAGCGGCTTTTCCGTCCGGAGTACGTGGGTTTGGGGGGACGGGGGACGGGGGGCGGGGCGGCCGGGTTGAGCGCTGGAAGGGGGCCTGGAGCTGGGGACGGTCCCGTGTGCTGAGGAGACAGGAGCGGAGCGAGTTGTAGGGCGCAGGCGGGGCTCCCAGGATCCCCCCCGCCCCCCCGCCTTGTGGGCTCGCGCTCACTTACACACTCTGCCCACCTGGAGGCAGCCGCGTCCGACTCCTGAGCCGCTGCCCTCCGCGGCGGGTGAGCGGGAGGGCCTCCTGGGCCGCGGCCACCTGATCATGCCGCGGAGGGACCAGCGTGCAGTGCTGATGTCACAACAAGCAGCTCCCATTTCACATCCCGAGAAGCCCCAACGCAGGGACTTACTTTCCTTTTAAAATAAAAAAAAATCTGTGTTTTATTGATTTCAGAGAGGGAGAGAGTGAAACATCAACGAGAGAGAGAATCATGGATCGGCTGCCCCCTGCACGCCCCACACTGGGATGGAGCCCGCAACCCGGGCATGTGCCCTGAGCAGGAATCGAACCTTGACCTCCTGGTTCATAGGTCGACGCTCAACCACGGAGCCCCGCCAGCCCTGCACGTTACTTTCTTACAAACAGCCCAGATTTTCCGTCGTGTCCTAGGGGTCCCGGGATGTCCCCCCCTGAGCACAAGGGATTCCCGTCCAGCCAGGAGGCTCCCGGACGAAGCGCTGGCAGCCAGGGGCAGGGGCAGCCCAGGGACCGGCTGGGGAGGGAGCATGAGGGTCCCTCGCTCTCTGGCCGCCGAATGGGGGAGGGCAAGCAGGTGCATCGCTGTGGGGCCCAGGGACCGTTTTGTTCTCCTCTCTGTGAGGGCACGCGGCCCGGCCCTCCTCCCCGCACAGCCCTGTGTGAGCCTCCCCCTCCCCGATGGCCTGCAGCATTAGGGGCTGCTCACGCCTCCACCCCCGGCACCTGACACCCACTTGTCCCTAAAAAGAGCGGGTGGCTGGCCCCTTGCCAGCGGGGCCTGGAGCTCAAGGGAGTGCAGGGGGCGGAGCCACCACCCCCTGTGCCTCCTGACATGGGGAGCGGGCGGGGGGCCTGCGGAGGTTTGTGCCCTCGGGTGGGTGGGATGGGGTGGCGGAGGACAGGGGACAGAGGGGAGGAGGGAACAGTTGGCTGACAGGCACTGTCCCTGTTGGGTGACGGATGCTGGTCCTGCCTGCTGGCCACTCCCAGCTTCCGCCTCAGCCCGGCCGCCCTGTGCCCCCATGATCACCCCCCACGACCACCCCCTCCATGATCACCCCCCACGACCACCCCCCATGATCACCCCCCACGACCACCCACTTCATGACCACCCCCCCACAACCACCCCCTCCATGACCACCCCCCACGACCACCCCCACACCCTCCCCTCCCCAGTGCTCACATCTGCTCTCCCCCACCCTCCCCAGGGCACCGACTCGGAGTCGGAGGACGCGCCCCCCCAGCACTCCTTCGTCAACCACTACCTGAGCGACCCCACCTACTACAACTCCTGGAAGCGCCAGGCCCCGGGCGGGCGGGCGGCCCCGCACAGGTACGAGGCGGTGGCGGGGAGCGAGGGCCCGCTCCTGCACACGGTGGTCACCACCCAGAGCGCCGTGTTCGCGCCCGCGGCCCCCGGCGCCCGGACTCCGCTCACCGGCTTCTCCTCCTTCGTGTGACGCCGCCAGGGCCACCGCGGGACCCTCCGCGTCCGTTTTGTTCGGAACCAACTCCAATGACTGAGCTCGCTTTCTGTTCAAGGGCCCCGCGAGGGGACGTCGCCCGTGAACGCGGGCTCCCGGGACGTGTCAGGAGGCGGGGCTGTTTCTTTTCTTTTCACGAGGAGGCGTGTCCCTGAACCCGCACAGCCTCCATCGGGCGCCCGAGCAGGAGGTCGGGGCAGGGGGTCAAGGGAGACCCTGCCGGCCTCCAGCCTCGGCCTCCCCTGCCTCCTCGGCCTCGGCCCACCTCCCGGCTCACCCGGCAGTTTCTGGGGGAGGAACCAGCTGGACGGCAGGAGGCTGGGGTGCTGCCTCCCGCTGCGACGCGGTCACCCTGTCACCGGGGCGGAGCGCCGGCTCCCACCTTCCTTCTTCCTTGAAGGACAGCGGGGCCCCGAGCCGGCCGCCGAGGGCCCGCAGCCAGCTCTCCGAGGCCGGGCAGGGCCCCTGTGTGTGCGGTGCATTGTCAGCCAGAGTATTTTTTAACCTTTTTATCTTTTTTTAAAATATGTCACATGAAATGAATGCGTCTCCGCTGTCTCCAGGTGCCTTTCATTCGCTGTTTAGCTTTGTACACGGGGAGCCAGCAGCGCGCGTCTCCAAATAAAGCAAGTGGCTCTGAGAAAAGGGGTCCTGAATCGCCTCATGGACCCCAGCTTCCCACACCACCCCTGACCGTGCACCCAGCCCCCCGACCGTGCACCCAGCCCCTTACCGTGCACCCAGCCCCTGAGCATGCACCCAGCCCCTTACCATGCACCCAGCCCCCTGACGGTGCACCCAGCCCCCCGACCGTGCACCCAGCCCCTTACCGTGCACCCAGCCCGAGCATGCACCCAGCCCCTTACCGTGCACCCAGCCCCCCGACCGTGCACCCAGCCCCTGGACCATGCACCCAGCCCCTTACCGTGCACCCAGTCCCCTGACCGTGCACCCAGCCCCCGAGCGTGCACCCAGCCCCCCGACCGTGCACCCAGCCCCCCGACCGTGCACCCAGCCCCCTGACTGTGCACCCAGCCCCCGAGCATGCACCCAGCCCCCGAGCATGCACCCAGCCCCCGACCGTGCACCCAGCCCCCTGACCGTGCACCCAGCCTCCCGACCATGCACGCCAGGCCCCACCAGCTTGCTCCTTGTACACCTGGCCCCTCGGTGCTCAAGGCCTGGTCCTTCCTCCGAGCCTCCTGGCGGCGCCTCTGGACCGCGGGTGCGGCTGCCGTCCCTTCCGCTGATCGAAGGCCCGCTTTGTAGGCCCACGGCTTTTCTGGGAATGTTTGTTCCCGTTGCTAATCGTCCCGTTAGGCTTCTAGCTACAGGGAATCAGATGAAGTGGGCTGGAGAGCCGAGTCCGCCACACCTGGGCATCCGCCCACCCATTGCTGCTGCAGCCAGGCAGCCGGCCAGGTGTGCAGCCCCCAGCCCAGGTGTCCCATCCCCGGCCCAGGTGTCCCATCCCCCGGCCCAGGTGTCCCATCCCTGGCCCAGGTGTCCCATCCCCGGCCCAGGTGTCCCATCCCCCAGCCTAGGTGTCCCATCCCCTGGGCAGAGCCAGGGCGGGGAGCCAGGGCTGGAGGTCCCCGGGGGCCCGCCTCCCCGCACCAGGAGGAGTGTGGCGTGGGCTGTGGGGAAAGAGGCTGGGCCCTGGCCTGTCTGCCCTGCAGAGCTGTGCTTCCTGCCCAGGCCCACCCTCCACAGGGGCGGGGCTGACCCCGGCTCTCAGCGCTGTCGGCCCCCAGCGGTCCCAACCCCCAGCTGCCCAGGTCCACTCCTGGGGTGGGGGTCTGAGCTCGACGGGGACAGGCAGCGTGAGCACCCTTCTCAGCACCCACCCCTCCGTGCCCCCCGCAGGCCTCCCAGGCGCCCTCCCCTGACTTAGCCCCGAGGGGTGCAGGGCTGGGGCGGGTTCCTTCCCTCCTAAGACGCCCCCTTCCCTGCGGGGCCTCGGAGCCAAGGGGACTGAGGGCAGGGCCTGGGACGGACATGACCGACGAGGGCCAGGGCCACGGGGAGGGCAGCCTGGCTGTCCCAGGCCTCAGGCCTCAGGCCTCGGGCCCCGCCGCCTCTGTGGTCTCAGCTGCGCTGCGTCTAGAATCACAGGCGGCGTTTCAGCTGCGCCCAGGCCGCCCCCATCAGCCTTGGGCCCAGGCGCCCTCGGGTATGTACAGCCCGGGAGGCTCCGGGCAGCGTGGTCGGGCGGAGGGGGAGGGGGCCCGGGGCCTGTGGTGGCGACTCCCCTGCTCCGGACGCCATGGCGCAGCTGCGGGCGAGGTAAGAAACCTGTCTGTCTCCCTCCCAATCGGAAGCGTCAGTCTGCTCTCCTCCCCCCACCCCACCACCCCCCCGCACCTGGCTGCGCCCCTGAACGCGCCGAGGGCTGAGTGCCGGTGCCGCGGTACAGGGCCTCCGAGACAGAGGGAGCAGGTGCAGGAGGAAGGCTGGCCGGGGGCAGCTCCGGGGTCCAAGCCCAGGGAGTGGGGGCTGCAGTGGGTCCTGAACCACCACCCCACGGCCTCCCGGGGCGCCGGCCCCAAGCTGCCTCCCACGCGGGTGCCCTCCCCACTCAGCCGGGGCTCTGGCCCTGGAGCGCTGGGACCTGCTCGCCACCTCGGCTCTGCGTTCATAGGAGCAAGTGCCCGGTTCACTGGCCCGGGGCGTGCGAGGCCGCGCCTCCATTGCTGGGACCACCTGTGGTGGGAGGTGAATAAGGAGCCCTTTGCGCTGCGACCACTCCAGGGGTCCTCAGACTTTTTAAACAGGGGGCCAGTTCACTGTCCCTCAGACCGTTGGAGGGCCGGACTATTGTTTAAAAAAAAACTATGAACAAATTCCTATGCGCACTGCGGGCCCGGGACGCGTCGGCTGCTAAGCAGGACAGGCAGCGGCACCCGGTGGGCCGGATCAATGTCCCCCGCAGGCCGTAGTTTGAGGACGCCTGAATCCCGAAAAGAGGCGCCTTGTCTCACTGAGGCCGTTAGGTACCCCCCACACACCCCAGGGAGGAGACGCGAGGCAGGGAGGCCCCGGGGAGCGGGGAGCTCACTGCACCTGTTCTGACCCTCCGAGCCACAGCACCCGGGCCCCGTGTCTGCAGGGTAGCGTGCCTGGGCCCCAGCCAGCATATTGGGGGCCGCCTGGGGTGACTGACACGGAGCAGTTGCCCCGCGTCCCCCAGCCTCACCCTCCGGTCGGCGCCAAGGGCTGCACCTGAGCAGCAGGGTTCGCAGGGAGCGGGCCGGGCGGGGCGGTGGCCGTGACCCCGGGGCTCAGCACGCGGTCGGAGGTGACGGCCAATGAGCAGGGTCCCAAGCTGGTGACCAGCCTCGCCATCCGGCCCAGGAAACCAGAATGGAGCATGGTTGTTGGCCAACTTCCGTGGCGCCCGTGCCTCGGTCCAGGCTGGTTCTGTCACGTGTGGAGCGGCCAGACCCAAGGTGGGCTAAGCCGCCGCAGCCTCCCGCGTGTCTGTGTCTGCGTCCCATGCCCGTGGCCTGGCTCCATGCCCGTGGCCTGGCTCCATGCCCGTGGCAGCTACAAGGTGGGCCGTGGGCTGTGGGCCGTGGTGGTTTTTGGAAAAGCAAGGCGAGTCACGGTGGGAATGACGGTGCCCGGCGGCGGCCTCCACGGCCACGCCATTACCCCCGGCTGACCTTGAAGTGGCCCGACTGGCCCTCCCTGGCCCCGGCCGGAACCGGCCTCCCACACGGGGGTCGGAGAGGGGGTGGGCCAGCCCCGCCCACAGCCGCCTGCGTCCCCGCCACGAGGACCACAGCCCGCCTTGTCATTGGCCGTTCCTGTCCCACTGGCCGCGTCTGCGGGGAGCACGGAGGCTGGGCTGTCCCGTCTTCACCAGCCAGAGCCCCGAGCACCTGTGCCTGGGCGCAGCGGACACCCCGTGGACCCCCGCCTCCGCGTTTCCTTTGCACTGGCCTTGGATCAAAAGGAGGCAGATGACAGCAAATGACTTCACAGTGGACTTTTTTATTTTAAATAAGGTGGAGGGGGGACAGGTGGGCTGGGGGACAGGGCAGGGGACAGGTGGGCAGGGGTGGGGCAGGTGGGGGGACACAGCTCCACCTGATCATTGAGATCAACGAAAGCCATCCCCTGGGGCGGGTGATTGCCACCTTAGATCCCAGTTCCCCTGAGCAAAGGGGGTGGGGGGTGAGGTCTAGTTAGCGAGTTTCCCAGGAGCAGAGGGCGGGGCTGCAGGAGCCTGGGGCGGGGCGGGGCGGAGAGAGGAAACCCCACGCAGGTAACACACCTCCTCCCGCCATCCCTCCACTTCCTGCTAAGAGGTCACTCGAAGACTGCTGGGGGTTCTGCCCAAATTCCTCCCCCTGTCCCCGCAGCCCCCACAACCCCAGTGTCAGCTGGGCACATGGCCACCCAGGTGGAAACTACATCTCCCAGACTCCCTTTCAGCTCATTGTGGCCATGTGACTCCTGGGGGCCAATGGGGTGTGAGCAGAAGGGCTGCACAACTTCTGGCCAACACTGACGGGCCTGTTCACTTGTTAACATGGAGCACGCGGGCATTTCACTTCCGTAAATTTCACTTAAAAACAAGAAGGAAGTGTGAACCGGAGCGTGGAGCTGAGGGCGGGCGGGCAAGCGGCCTCTTGTAGCAAAATGAATTACCGCAAACGAAGTCTGCAATCAGGGAAGCACTGGGATTTGTCCCCAAAACGCGAGCGCAGAGTAAAGGCTCCCGCCAGACGGGAGACGGCACCTTAGAGCCCTGAGCCGCGTGGGAATTTCTGGACTCGCAGGACGGATCTCCCACGCAGCTCCGGTTTTAATTCTGTGAATCGGTGCTCAGCATTTACAGCGTCCCAGCGGCTTTGATGAGCAACACGCCGTAAAGAGAGGAAATGGGTCTCAGAGATGTCGAGTCAGAGCAGGGGTCCTCAACCTTTTTAAACGGGACCAGTTCACTGTCCCTCAGACCGTGGGAGGGCCGGACTATAGTTTAAAAAAAAAACTATGAACAAATTCCTATGCGCACTGCGGGCCCGGGACACGTCGGCTGCTAAGCAGGACAGGCAGCGGCACCCGGCGGGCCGGATCCATGTCCTCGGCGGGCCGCATGTGGCCCGCGGGCCGTAGTTTGAGGACGCCTGAGTCAGAAAGTATTTGTCCACAGAAGGCGCTGAATGGGCGGGAGGAGAGGGTCTGTGACAATGTGGGCCGAGACGTTCACACATTGTAACGCAGAAATCATAGACACGCTGGTCACCTCCATTTACCGGGCGGTTCTGAGCCGCCCGACGCCCGCCGGGGAGAGACCCACCTTTGCAATTTAAAACCTTACGGTTGAGCCAGAGCCGTCGACCTAAGGTGTCAATGATTTCAAGTTTCTTCATCGTAAAATCCACCTGGAAGGGGATGGCAGGCCTGTTTCTGAAAAATAAAACGGAACAAATATTGGGAACGTCTGTTTTTCGGAAACACTCCAGTGACGTGGGATTAAACTCACAGAGAAATACATGAGCCGCCAAGAGCCATATTCTCCCCACGTTACCACCTGGCGCTCAGATCACTAACAGAAGGAACTGAACGCTGTTTGTCCTTTAATGCCCAATGATTTGGGGGAGAGTAACATTTACTTTCTGAAAAAACTATTTTTTAAGTCCACCAATATAATGAACCCAACTTGTCAGCCAATGAGTACATGTTTTAAAGATTATACTTGAGTATTATTTTCCATTTCACAGTTTTCCCGGTTTGGAGAAAGGAACACGATACAGCAACCCACCCTCCAGCCCCTCTTGCTCCCGAAGCGGTTTCCGGCAGCTGGGACCGAGGGCGGCCACTGGCCTCGCTCAGCAGGTGTGGGCGCCGCCAAGTGACCGGGTTCCGGCCGGAACAGCTGTAGCTTGGTTAGCTTTCCCTGAACATGAAGTTGGGGTTACTGCGTCGTTTTTATTTTATTTCCGACGTAATCGTGTGTCCGACCCCTCCTTCCGCCCGAGAAGCAGATCATGAAGGTGAGCTGAGGGCGTCTGTCTTTGGGGGCCGCCAGGCGCACCCCTTTTGTACAGTTTTCACTTGGAAACCAGTCCCCGGCCGCTGGCGGATACCCCTGCCCGGTCTGTGGGGCAGCGTGACTTTCTGGAATGTGACGACGAGGGAGACGGGGTGTCCAGCAAGGTCCTTGGCCAAAACGTGTGGGCAGAACCGGGGGCTCTCGCTTCGACACAGACCCGGCGTGTTCCGAGGCACCTACAGGCTAAGAGGGAGGCGATGTTGTCTGTGGCAAGCAAGCGATCGGGGCCATCTCGCCGGGGAAGGACCGCCAGAGGTTGGCCGGCTGTGGCGTGGGCAGGGGGAGAGATTGGCTGTGGGAGCGCACTGACCACCAGGGGGCAGGCAGCTCCTGCATTGAGTGTCTGCCCCCTGGTGGTCAATGCACATCATAGCGACTGGCCGGTGGAAGGGTTGAATGCTCACTTGGGCTTTTATATATAAAGATATGCAGAGCCCATGGACACGGGCAATAGGGTGGTGAAGACGGAGCGGGGGTAAGGGCTGGGGGGGGATAAAGTGGGGAAATGGGAGACATCTGTAATACTGTCAACAATAACAGGTATTTTAAAAGGAGTATGGAGTTCCTCTTTGAAGTGATGAAGTTGTCCTCAGATTAGGTAGCGGTGATGTCTACACAATCGCATGAATTTTTAAATCACTGAACTGTGTTCTTTTGTTCAGTGAATTAATGTTATGGCACATAACTTACAGCTCACAAAAGCTGTGAAATAAAAGTTCAGCCAGGTCCCTTCTGACCAACAACAAAAACGAGTGAGGGTGAGGCCATCGGTGCTTCTGGCTGTGGATGGAGGCGGCGTGGCGTGGCGTGGCGTGGCGTGGCGTGGCATGGTGTGTGTCTGGGTTGGTGGGGTTCTTTGTTCCTTATGAGGATTTTCTGTCGAGAAAAGTCCTTCTAGCTCCTTGGGGGGATCCCGTGACGGTGACTAAACGGTGCTCTTTGTGGGGCTCCAGTGATGCCTGGACGACGATAGGACACAGGGACTTCCTGCTGAAGGAGGGCACAGTCCTGATGCCACCCCCGCGGTTCCGTCGCATGGACCCATCTTTCCCGTACGTCGGCCCACACCCTGTTCATGGACTCACGCGGGCCCTGGAGCGCAACAGCCGTGGTGCCAGGGGACTCTGCACTCGACCCTGTGCTCCGTTTCCCGTGTCTCGCTGGCACCCCTCCACCCGTCTGCTCTCTGAGGGTCGCACGCCAGCAGCGCTCCCAGCGCCGGGAGCAGCCTTTCCAGTCTCCATGAGACTCAGGAGCCGAGAGGCACAGGACACTCTTCCACTGTCATCCCAGCCCCGGGACGGGCTTCCCGCCAGGGCGTGGGGCACCGGAGGCGTTTAGGGCACAATTTAGGCGGATGGACAACCATGAGGATGGGGCCCGGGTGGTACAGGTCCCCTCGCAGGTCTGTGCCGTCCACACCTGCACGTGCAAGGCCTGGGCCTGGGCCAGCCAAAGGCGGGGCGGCTCTGAGCACCTGCCTCCATCCCCTGCGGGCCCTGCACCCGGGGAGGCCTGCAGCCCAGGTCAGCAAGAGGGGGTCGGCCAGGCCTGTAACCGTCTCTGGGTCCTGCTGCGTCCTGGCATCAGGGGCCGAGCCGGCACTGGGCAGGGGCTTCCGAGGCATTTGTGGGGTGAGCTCTGCTCACCAAACAGTCAAGGACCCACTTAATTCTTATCTTTCTCTCCGTTGGCTGGGACTTGAACCCTGTAAGCTCCTCGGACCGTAAATGTGTTCAGGAGACTGAGCTGTGATGTTGCATATTCTTAGGAGAAAGAAACTGGGGTTTTTCCGGAGCAGAATCAGCAGCTGAATTTACACAGCGGGGGGCTCAGCATTAAATGCAGACGCAGTCGCTGCTGCCGGAACAGAGCGCGCGGAGCCGGCCGGTTCTCAGGCAAACTGCGCACCAAACACTCATGGGCGCGGGGCGGCCCGCGGGGACCCCTCCTCTCCTGCCTGTCCCCGAGCCGCCGAGGGTCACCCCTGCTGAGAGCATGGTGTCGAAAGGCAAAAAGTGAGCAATTTCCGGGCGGTTTCAGCCGCGTCCCACGGAGGACCTTGGTGCGGGTGAAACCCATCACGGGCGAGGAGGCCGGGGGAGGGGTGCGAGGCACGAGCCCCAGATCGCAGACACAGGACCAAGCGCGATGCCTCGGGGCCGGCAGATAAGCCCTCAGTTCTCGCGTGGAGCCCGGAAGCCATGATGACTCTCGAACTAGGAAAACGAGTTTTTGACTTAAGCCCCCACCTTCCGGAAGAGCCCGTGTGAGATGTGTCCCCAGAGGGGCCTCACACGGCAAGCAAGGCACCCCTCTCCCTCCGCCCCACTCGCCAACCCCTTTTCTGTTTTTCAAATGTTTTATTGATGTCAGGGAGGAAGGGAGAGGGAGAGACAGAAACACCAACGATGAGAGAGAATCACTGATCGGCTGCCTCCTGCTCACCCCACACTGGGGATGGAGCCCACAACCCGGCCTGTGCCCTGACCGGGAAGGGAACCCCGGCCTCCTGGTTCCTAGGTTGGCGCTCAGCCACGGAGCCCGGCGGGGGGCCCTTGAGGACTTCCTCAGGTGGAGCAGCAGGGCCTCTGGAGCGCCACCCGGTGCGGGAGGGCGGGCGGGGGGGCTCCTGGGCGGGAGCGTGTGCACGGGCCGCTCTGCCCCTGCGTCGCGATGTCATCGGTTCTGAGCCGCTCCCTCCGGGGCCGCCAGCTGCCCGCTGCTGACCTTGTGGCGCACAGGCCCGCGGGCGGCGGTCAGCGGAGCAAAGAGCCCACGCGGTCGGTGCTGAGCGCTGCGATTGCTCCCCGTTCGCTCCCATTGGCGCGTTTCTAAAGGGTTTCAGGTGGCGGAGCACAGCCAGCCTCCTAGAGCGACGAGGACGGCATGGGGGGGGGGAGGGGGGGAGGAGAGGGGGTCTTAGAGACCGAGGCCCTCGCGGGCTTCACTGCTTTCCCTTCCCAACGCGGAGGCCAGGACACGGCTCGCCTCGGCGGCCCTTCCCGGAGGCGCCGCAGCTCAGGACCGGCCGGTTTGGTGGCTGCAGCGCGTTTGCTCAGAAAGATGACCGAGTCCCGGGCACAGCCGGTCCCGGGGAGTCACAGCCCGGCCTCCACCACCCTCCGTGAATGCCTCGCTGAGCAGCGGCCCCCGGGAGGCCGTCCGTGCTGCCAAGAGCGCGCGGTGCCGCCTGCCCGGGGCCTGAGTGGCGGCTCTCTCCCGTAAGAAAAGCTTCCTTGGGTGTCGGCTCCTGTCAAGCCCGGCGGGGGCCCCTACTGCACTTCCCGCCGCTGTCTGTAGCGTTGCATCCAGTTTCCATGGTAACCCTGGTCCCAGCCTGCAGTCGGGGTTCACTTGTGCCTCATGCGTTTCTGGCTCCTCCACTGAGCGGGGAGCTTCACCCCCGTCCTCACGCCGACCCGGCTGTCTGGACAGGCCCCCGGGGACGGTCACGTGACTTTTGTTTCCATTTCTAAAAAATGGAAATGAAGAGGCAGACACACGAAGGGGGGACCCCGGTGGCTGGATCAGTAGAGAGACCACGTCCCTGCGGGCGGGTTGGCTGACTGTCCGCGGAGCCGGGGCGCGGCGTGGGCGCGGGCAGGAGGCAGCAGAGTGGGCACAGCCGGCAGGTCCCACGGGGGGTCACACCGCTAACGGCCCGCCCCACTGGACCTCGCCGGGGAAGGACGGCGGTGCCGGTGCCCGACAGCCACGCACGTGGAAAACACGCACCCACCCGCCTCGCTCACGCTAACGCCTTCCGTGTGAAGGTCACTGTCTAAACGGGCAGGTCAGCCAAAACCGGTGTGGCTCAGTGGATAGAGCGTCGGCCTGCCGACTGAAGGGTCCCGGGTTCGATTCCGGTCAAGGGCATGTACCTTGGTTGCGGGCACATCCCCAGTGGGGGGTGTGCAGGAGGCAGCTGATCGATGTTTCTCTCTCATCGATGTTTCTAGCTCTCTATCCCTCTCCCTTCCTCTCTGTGAAGAATCAGTAAAATATATTTAAAAAAAAAATAAAAAATAAACGGGCAGGTCAGCCGAGAGCTCCCACGCGGACCGGGCACACGGACGAGGGGCAGGCCTCTCACCGAGGACGGGAGAAGGCCTGAGGCCTCGTTAACCTGGAAGCGCCCACTCGTCAGCAACACCTCGCAGGGTGGGAGCGACCGTGCATCCCCGCGAAGGAGCCGTGGGCAAACAGGGGGCGGAGCCCTGGCCCGTGGGCTCCATGGATGGAGCGTCGGCCTGCAGACGAGGGGTCCCAGGTTCGACTCCGGGCAGGGCGCAGGCCTGGATTGCGGGCTCCATCCCGTGGGGGGTGTGCAGGAGGCAGCCAGTCCGTGATTCTCTCTCATCAGGATGTTCCTCTCTCCCGCCCTCTCCGCTCTGAAATCAATAGGCTGTTTTTAAATGCTGAAAATACTAATACGGATGAGACGAAGGGGCATTTGGTTGCCCCAAAGCAGCCAGACAGGAGCTAGTGCACAGCGTGCGGTCCAAGGCCGCCTGCGCTGACAGGTCGGTCCGAGGTTGCCTCTGGGGCGGGACGTGTCCTGACTGTGTGGGCGGGGGTCACACCCAGGCAGCCACGTGTCAGTGCGTTTCCGGCGGCACGTTTAGACCTGTCCGCACGGGGCGCTTCTTAAGGGTGAATTCAAGGCTTTAAAGAAAAGGCGGTGCCTTCCACCTCCTGTCGTGCAAGTCAGCAGACCGGAGGAGAGGGGGTGACATGGGGGGGTGGGGGTCCCCTCCATGGGACACGTGGTCAGCTGATGCCCAGGCCGGCTCCTGGCCGGCTCCCTGCGGGCGGTGGCGAGGACCGGGGCCGCAATCAGGCGGGCGTCACTCACCGGATCTGGGGCCACCAGGAGGCAGACACGGGGGGCAGGTGGGGGCTGTGCCCGCTGTTCGTGCCGCCCGGAGCCGCGAGGCTGTTCGGGTCGCGCTCCGCCTCCGACGGGACAGGTGGCGCCCGCCCGTTGCCCGGCAGCCATTCACCTTCACACCCGGGCGGCCCTGCTCACGTCCCGGCTGTGCTCCGGCTGCTCCGCGGCCCAGACGCGGGGTCCCAGGGGGGCGGCCCCGGAAGCTCTTCCCGCAGAAGCCGGGACCCCCTAGTCACGCCACCCCGTCCTCCTGAGCTGCGCCCCCGCCAGCGCCCCCCTCCTGTGCCCCCGCCCCCCGCCTGCGCCGTCTGCCTCACCTGCACCGGGAGGGTCTGTCCCAGCGGCTCCCACGGCAATGCCGCCCACAGGGCAGGAGTCATGCCGCCTCTCTCAGGTCTCCGGGTCTCTCACGCGTCACCAGAGAAGGGAAAGCACCTGCCTCCCGCTGCCATCCCGCCAGCTTCCCTCCATCCTTCACCTTGGAGTCCAGTCCTTTGTGTAGAATCTACGGGAGGCGCCCGCCCTGGGCTCCCCTGCGCCCCCCGTGAGCTCCCTGCGCCCGCCCTGGGCTCCCCTGCGCACCACCACCCCCCCCCCCGTCGGCTCCCCTGCGCCCCCCGTGGGCTCCCCTGCGCCCCCCGTGGGCTCCCCTGCTCCCCGTGAGCTCCCCTGCACCCGCCGTGAGCTCCCCTGCGCACCGCCCCACCCCCCCGTCGGCTCCCCTGCGCACCCCCCCCCGTCGGCTCCCCTGCGCCCCCCGTGGGCTCCCCTGCGCCCCCCGTGGGCTCCCCTGCTCCCCGTGAGCTCCCCTGCACCCGCCGTGAGCTCCCCTGCGCACCGCCCCACCCCCCCGTCGGCTCCCCTGCGCACCCCCCCCCGTCGGCTCCCCTGCGCCCCCTGTGGGCTCCCCTGCGCCCCTCGTGGGCTCCCTGCGCCCGCCCTGGGCTCCCCTGCGCCCCCCGTGGGCTCCCCTGTGCCCGCCCTGGGCTCCCCTGCGCCCGCCCTGGGCTCCCCTGCTCCCCCTGGCTGCCTTGCCAGAGCTGGTCGCCCTCGGGGCGGTACCCGCGGGCACAGACGTGGGGCCGCTGACTTGGAGAAAGCAGAGGCGGGCGCAGGGGCGGCAGAAGCGCTGCGTCGAGGGCGAGGGGAGCGGTTGGCGGGAAGCTCTCCGGGGAGGGACCCCGCGGTCATTTCCTAGAGGGACCGCCTCTGACCGAGCACCGACCCCAAGCGAGAGGAGGGCCTGGCACCCCGGGAGGAAAGACAAACCCAGAGGGAGGTCCGTGGCCTCGGCCCTTCCGGTTCCTCTCTGTTCCGAGCCTCGCCCTCCGCAGCCCGCAGCGGACCGAGCCCTGGGCGGGGGACAGTTCCCAGCCTCTGGCACCCCCACCGGCACCCCCTGAGCTAATGACATCAGAAGGGGGTCCTCTCTCGCGTTAGTGGCCGTGTGTCCCCATCCGAGCCTGAGTGTGGTTCAGGGGGCTTCTCCGACTCCCAATGACTAGATGGGGGCCGGGGGGGGGGGCACCCTGAAAAGGAGAAGCTGTGGGAAGGGGCAGCCAGAACACGTGTGACAGCAACGC
Organism: Plecotus auritus; assembly: GCF_963455305.1. Taxonomy (NCBI): domain Eukaryota; kingdom Metazoa; phylum Chordata; class Mammalia; order Chiroptera; family Vespertilionidae; genus Plecotus; species Plecotus auritus. Next base: position 2,228,511 of record NC_137773.1, read on the forward strand.
CACAGTTTTGCTTGGAGGCGAATGAGGTCAACTCGCAGCAGAAGGGGCTCTGCCGGCCTGGCCTCGAGTTGGGGATCCCCTCCCGTGTGGTCTCCCTCATTCCTCCGTCTCCCCACACCGCCCTGAGCGCAGGGGGCGCCGGGGGGGGGGGGGCTCACGCCGGGGAAGTGCTGCCCCCACGGGCTCCCCTCGGTGTTTACGGCCGAGGAGGGAAACCCTGGGGCCGCCGCGGACGTGCGGACGGATGCTCGGGCCACCGGGACCCCGGGGAGCGGCCTGCGCGTCACCAGACGCATTCACGTTCCTGCGGGAAACGCCATGGGTGTCCGGCCGGGGGGCAGCGGTTGCGGGCGGCCTGTGCGGTCGGGGCTGCAGCCTGAGCGACTCCCCACTGCCGTTGGCAGCGCTTCTGCGTGTAGGAGTCGCCTGGGAATCAGGGGCCCCCATCTCCGGGCCCCCGGTCTCCCGTCTCCTCCGGGTCCCCATCTCCGGGCCCCGCCCTCTGAGCGTGGGAGACGCCTCATCCCAGCTACTAACTGCCCGTCTGGCCCCAGAGCCGCATAGACAAAAGCAAACACATGGACGTGTCTGGGTCCCAATAAAACTTTATTTGTACTGACAGCCTGAGGGCCACTTGCTGACCCGGAAGGAAGCCACGCCCATGGCGGCTCCGGGTCAGGACGCATCAGGCGACGCTCCGGAACGAGTTTCTCCGTGGGGACGCTCGGCAGTGGCCGGACACCTTGGCCCTCGGAAGCGTCCAGTCCGGTGGCTCTAGGAACCCGCACCTTCAGGTCCTCAGCCCGAGCGGCCGGGTCTTCGTGGCGGTGGGCGCTGGCGGCCATCTGGACACCCCAGCGAAGAAGACGGATGGACGGACGGACGGCCACTCAAGATGCTCACGTCCTCCGTCCTCGGCAGTGAAGTAAAAACACGAGACCACGACAAACCTCTCGGCCGGCCAAGCCCCGGCGGCACCACCAGCCTGGGGGGCGGCTGACGCTCCCCCACCGTCACACAGGCCTGGCCCGTGTGGCCGCAGCCTGCTCACTGCACTCACCCAAACGCGCCGGGAACTGCCCACGCAAGGCTGCCCGGCGGTGCCAGCAGCTTCACTCACGCTCGCCACAGCGCGGCCGCTTCCCAGACAGCCTTACGCGGGTGACGTCCTTACGCGGGTGACGTTCTTGCGCAGGGACGTGCTTACGCAGGGACGTGCTTATGCAGGTGACGTCCTTACGCAGTGACGTCCTTGCGCCGGTGACGTCCTTGCGCAGGGACATGCTTACGCAGGTGACGTCCTTACGCAGTGACGTCCTTGCGCAGGTGACAGGCAGACGGCGCTCCATCCGGGCAGGGAACAGCACTCGGCTCTGGAGAGACGTGAGCTATGGCGACGGGAGGAGGCGTGGAGGGCACTGAGTCCACGTGACCGAGTGAAAGAAGCGGATCTGCGAAGGCTGCACCTGTGCGACTGCGACCACAGACATTCTGGAAACGGCGACACTGGGGACAGCAAGCAGGTCACGGGGTCTGCGTGGGAGGGAGACGACGGGCGAGCACAGAGCGCGGTCAGGGCAGCGACACCCTCTGCGTGTTGCTCCGACGGTGGACACGCGTCCTTACACGGCGGTCCACCCCGCAGGATGAGCGACACGAGGGAACCCTGCGGGCCTACGGTGGTGATGCCAGTGTGGCCTGTCCTTGGTACAAACCCACACTCTGGGGGGATGTTGGCCCTGGGGGGCTGTGTCTGGGGGGGATGTTGACCCTGGGGGGCTGTGTCTGGGGGGGATGTTGGCCCTGGGGGGCTGTGTCTGGGGCGATGTTGACCCTGGGGGCTGTGTCTGGGGGGATGTTGACCCTGGGGGCTGTGTCTGGGGGGATGTTGGCCCTGGGGGCTGTGTCTGGGGGGGATGTTGACCCTGGGGGGCTGTGTCTGGGGGGGGGGATGTTGACCCTGGGGGCTGTGTCTGGGGGGGGATGTTGACCCTGGGGGCTGTGTCTGGGGGGGGATGTTGACCCTGGGGGCTGTGTCTGGGGGGATGTTGACCCTGGGGGCTGTGTCTGGGGGGGGGGATGTTGGCCCTGGGGGCTGTGTCTGGGGGGGATGTTGACCCTGGGGGGCTGTGTCTGGGGGAATGTTGGCCCTGGGGGCTGTGTCTGGGGGGATGTTGACCCTGGGGGCTGTGTCTGGGGGGGAAGTTGACCCTGGGGGCTGTGTCTGGGGGGGGATGTTGACCCTGGGGGGCTGTGCCTGGGGGGGGATGTTGGCCCTGGGGGCTGTGTCTGGGGGGGGGATGTTGACCCTGGGGGCTGTGTCTGGGGGGGGATGTTGACCCTGGGGGCTGTGTCTGGGGGGGATGTTGACCCTGGGGGGCTGTGTCTGGGGGGGATGTTGACCCTGGGGGGCTCAGTGGGGGAGGGGTGTATGGGAAATCTCTGGACCTTCCTCTATGTTATGTTGTAAACCTAAAACCGCTCCTAAAAACTTGTCTTCAGAAAACACTGTTGGCCCAAACAGCTTACCCTCCTCATCGCAGAGCCCGTGTTCTGAACCTGCCCGCCCCGGGACTCACCTGCACCCCCACACCCACGCCTGCGGGCTCTGTGGTCACGCGTGGGCTGGGCAGAGCAGCGGGCACGGGTGGGCCAAGGTGGGCACCATCGCGTGCTGGCTCAGCGCTCACTCTGTGACCCGTGTCCTCACTGCGGTCTCCCTCCTGTCACGCTCTCCGCATGTCGTGCTATTTGCTGTTTGAACTCCCCAGGCGCGGCGCTTGCGTGCGGTCTGGCTCCGGTGAGCCCGGGAGGCCGTCACGGCACCGGGAGGCGAGGCGGGAGCGGTAGGGCTGTCGGCTGGGCTCAGGGTTAATGAATCCGTATTAAGTGAGGTGTCTTTAAACAGAAACACACAGAAGCGAGGTTACGCGTCGATCGGCGGGAGAGATGGGAGCAGAGGCAGCAGCGGGCCTGAATCTCCCGGGGGAGCCAAGGTCCGGCCGTGGCCAATGCAGAGTTCTTGGCGACTCCGTGACCGTGGGCCAGGAGTGACAGGCTTTGCCCGTGGCGGTCCCTTACCTCTCCACCCGTGACCCCATCTGTGACTGAGGCCTTTCTCCACGGGCCACGCTGTGGATCTGGGCCTTCTCTCTGTTTTCTTGGTCAGTCTGGCCAGCAAGTTCCCTATCGCGCTGGCTCTTCGGAAACGTCCACGAAGGGTTCTCTCTGGCCCACGGTGACTGTGCGTTTTTAAATTCCCAAGTGGGGAGCGTGTTTTCATGTCTCTTTTTGCACCAGCTTCTAACGTAACGGACGTGACCACACGTGGGCTGCGTGGAGCCACCGGAAGGATTACCGAGGCCGCGCGTGGCCTAGCAGCCCCAAGGTTCCGTTTGCGGGCGCTCGGCTTCTCCGCACTCAGCCTGAGGCGGGGTCCGCGGGGCCCTGGCCCGTGTGTGATGTGCCATTCCCACAGCCTCGCTCCACTCCCCCTGATTAGCTTCTCAGTAACTGACCGCAGTCAGCCGTGTCCCCGGGTTCCAGCCAGCCAGCCTGCCTCATCGGGCTCTTTAGTTCGCACGCCCCGGTTCTGAGTGGCCGTGTCTCCCTGCGGAATGGTCCTGTTCCCCGGGAGACCGGCTCCCCGCCTGGCACGCTCTCCGCTTCGTCTCCGCCGGGTCCGTGTTTACCTCAGCAAAGCAGACTGTGAACGTGGGACTGGTCGTCTCTCCGTCCTCTCACCTGCCACCTCGGCCTGTCCAGGCGTTCGCTGTGCCTCTTGAAAACCACAGACGGGGTGGGGGAGGGGCTGGGGGTCACAGCAGCCCCTCCCTGGCAGGGGGGTTTCAGGAAGGGGTTCCACTCCATCCCCCCTGCGGCTCCCGGAGGGAATCACGGAGCAGCTGGGGGGGGGGGCGGGGAGCCCCCTGGTCACTAGCAACAGAGGCGGCGCCACCTCCAGTGCCACCCCTTTCCTCTCCCTGTGCTTGGTCCTTGTTTGTGCCCTGGGTTTCCCATGACGTCAGACACAGACCTGGGGCCGAGGCTGCAGGAGACCCACAGGCAGTGGAGCCAAGAGGCCCAGCGAGGCCGGCCAGGCGGGACCGCCCCTCCCCCACCCGCCCTGTGAGATGGCTCCCCTGTCAGTCACTTCCCAAGTCCCTCGTGGGCATGTCACACCCTTTCCTTTCAACCAGATGGAGGAGCCTGAGGACAGAGCTCACCCACAGCAACAGGCGGAGCGGCGGGTGAGGCCAGCGGCCTTCGTCACGGGCGGGAGCAGCAGGACTGCGGGTGGAGGCCGGTCCCATCCAGAGGCCAGTCCTCAGTCCCTGGAACGTCCCAGCACGCAGCGCTGCCTGGCGGTTGGGCGCTGGCCCTGCCTGCCGAGAGCGATCCCGGGATCACTGGGTGAGCAGGGAGGAGAGGCATGAGGCATGCGGAGCGAGGGGTGCAGGCTCTCCGGAGGGCAAACACCCCCTTTCTGCTCTTGTTTTTGTTTCTTTCTGCATCTGTGCAGCTGTCCCACGGTGGGCTGGAGCCTCAGACAGGGAGGGAAGGGCCGTCTGAACATGAGTCCAAAGGACCAGAGTTCCGAGCTTCTGACTGAGTCCCAAGGACATCAGCTTCTACAGCCGACTTAGAAACCCGCGTCGCCCGTGACCTTGAGGGAGACTCAGCCTGTGTTTCAGTTGTGACATGACCATCTAGTGAAACACTTAGGGTTTCAGAGAAGATGCTTAAAATGGAGCCTTTGACGCCATTGACCCAAGTACATCAAATGCTTTCTACAAAATTTGACCTGAAGATTCTTTCTGCTCATAGGAGCTTGTCTTGAGGTCACAAGGGGACCCCTGGACAGAGAAGGGTCTGTGAGAATCGTCCCCGCATTGCTCTGTATGATAGAGAAAACCGGAAACAACCAAATGATGTTGGTAGGACGCCGATGAAACCAATCACGGCATGTCCTTAAAGGAACACTTTGCAGCCATTAAAATTATGCTGCAAATCAATGGCCATTGATATGGCGCGGTGGCCATGTTCTGTTAGGGAAAATGCAACATGATACTATCCTTCCTGGAAAAAGAAATGTGTGTACGAAAACACGTGTGCCTTGGGAAGATGGCTGAGAACTTAGTCATTAAAGGGGTAACAGTGGTTGTTTAAGTGGTAGGGTTTGGGGCAATCTATTTCTTTGCTGCTTTATATTTTGTAAGTTATTTGAAAGAAACAAAATTATCACAATAACGTAGAAAAATAAAGATACTGAGGAGTCCATCGATACGGTCCCTCCTGCATGTGGACGAGTGGTTGATCCCTTTAGTGGTTCGAGTTTACTCTAAACTGAGAATTCCCAGAGAAGGACGCTTTCTTCTCTCCTCCCTGCAGCGCCGTGCACAGCCCAGCAGGGCTGAGAGCTCCATTGTGGCTGTTGACTGAGTGGGTATTTAGATGTCAAGTACTGAGAGGATATTAGTGAAAATAGCTAAGAACTAAATTGCACTAGAACTTTCGTAATTGAAAACTAAAACTCTGAGTCACTTCCTTTGATTATAAATGAACTCGCCTCAGAGCTCCCCCTCAGCGTTGAAATCCTGCCAACATGTGGGTTACGATCCCATCGCTCGGCTGATGTGAGAGATTTAAAAGCCGCTTAATGACATCATTACCCTGCAAATCATAGCCAGGGAGGCACAAATGAATCCGGTGCTTGCAACAGCCATGCCAGGACCTGTGGTTTCTGAGATGGGCCAGGGCCAGTCCAAGCAAATTTAAGAAGGTGGTAATATGATAGGTGCATTCCCAACTGCCTCACCAGTGCCTTTGCCTCCTGTGTCAGTCAGCTATTGCTGCGTGACAAATAACCACACAATGTCAGCGGTGAAGAAAGATGCCGTTTGTTTGTTGATGTGGGTGGGGCTCTCCCCCTCCCGCCTCTGGGATTCAGACTGGGGTCTGCACTGTGTGTGGTGAAGGGCAGAGCCACTCCGAGGAACTCCTCTCCTGTCACTGGTAAAGGTCAAGGGCGGGAGTGCACACCCCTCATCCACTTCAGATTGCTCTGGTGCTGTGTCTGCCACCCCCCCCCCACTGGCTGAGGGGACGCCCACACCGCGAGGTGCATGGTGAGGGGACGCCCACCCCCCCACTGGCTGAGGGGACGCCCACCCCCCCACTGGCTGAGGGGACGCCCACACCGCGAGGTGCATGGTGGGGAAATGAGGAAGCGGCGGGCGAGTCCACCGCGCACCCTCCATCTGGCTGGCTCCCGCACACCTCCCGCTTTCCCGCGCCTGCAGCCGTCTCTCCTGCCTCACGGAAAAGCCAGCCCTGCGGAATGGTCGCCTGGGCGTCCTTTCTGAGTAAATAAACGGCTTTGCTGTTCTGTGGGCCAAGCTCGTGTGCTTTTGCAGGTGCCTTGGGGAGGAGGGGGTGTCCCCGGCTGGTCCCCGCGGCCAGCAGGCGCCAAAGGACTGGCCAGCCACGTGGGCAGGGAGAGCGCCTGCGGCTGAGGGGACAGCGCAGCCCATTTTACCGCGATTTGACAAGCCTCCCTGGGCCATGACTGCGGCCACGCCAGAGGTCACCGCGGCCGCGCCAGAGGTCACATCCGCCAGGCGCTGCAAAGGTGCCGGCTGAGGAGAGCGCGCGTCCCTCCCGTTGTGGGGGAGCAGCACCTCCCGCGAAGAGCCTCCCTGGGCGTCTCTGGGAGATGCAGGCGATTCTGTTTCCTAACGCCGCCCGTCGGGGGTGGTCCCTGGGCCTGGGGAGGCACGTGGGGTGCGCACACAGGGGCCGCGCTGCACCGTTGGAGGAGAGCAGTGACGGGTAAGTCCCCCGCAGCCTCTGTGCCGGGCTCACCACAGGGAAGCTGTCAGCTTTTTCTTCCCCATCTAGAACCAATTTGGCCATTTTTATGTCAATTTCAGTCTAAACGCGGAGGGCACGCAGGCCTCGGGGGGGCTTAAATGCGGCTGCCGACAGAGATCTGAGCAGCGATTCAGCAGTGAGAGCAGGACCTGAGAAAACGGCTCCGGAGGGGCTCCGCCTTCAGGCTGCAGCGGCATCGGGGACTTGTCAGAAGTGCAAGTTCCGACAATGAAAACATTTAAAATAAAACAAAGCTGCACCTCCAAGGACTAAGATGCACACGCACCCAGTCACCCCCGCGTATGAGGGATGATCAGCGTGACACAACAGAGACACCGTGTGTTGAGACCGTCCGTGCCCAGGGTCCAGGTTCCACTCTGAGGCACCCGAAAGGGCTGTTCACGTTCACGTTCGTCTTGACCGAGGTGCGCTCCTGTGACCCTGCGGAGCTCGGAGCCGAAGCACCGTGAGCGGCGGCGCCGTGTTAACTGCCGTCAGCGTCGGGAAGGAGAGCATGAGGAACGCTCAGCTCCCGCCTCACTCAGTTGGGTCACGGAGCGTCCAGAACAGCCAGGGGCCACGTGGTCCGCGGGAAGGCCACCGCCCTAGACAGCAGGCGGTGAGGGGACACGGGGCTCCCACAGGAAGTGAACCCTGGCTTGCTGCGTGAATTTCAAAGTGATTTCTTCTGGCCTGCCACCGTGGTAAAGAGCTACCCGAAACACCCGGCTGGCATGGCTCTGTGGTTGAGTGTCGGCCCGAGAACCAGAAGGTCAAGGTTAATTCCCGGTCAGGGCACAGGCCCGGGTTGCAGGCTCCATCCCCAGTAGGGGGCGTGCAGGAGGCAGCCGATCCATGATTCTCTCATCGTTGATGTTTCTCCCTCTCCCTTCCTTCCTCTCTAACATCAATAAAAACATTTTTTTTTAAAAAAAAGCTGTCCAGGAAGCCTTCGGGAGTTCATTCGCTGTGGTCGTTACTCACGGCACACCCTCAGGCCACGGCCACCAGGGTGCGAAGGTGCCGGGGCCACTGCCCAGTGCGATCAGCAACAGGCAGGCAAACCCCAATTAAACTTAGGCCACACGTATAAGGCTTCACAGACAAAAATCATTTTCCATCTTTGAACATGTTCCTTTTAAATTGATTTCAGAGAGAGGATGGGGGAGGGGGAGAGAGAGAGAAACATCAGTGATGAGAATTGCTGATGGCTGCCTCCTGCACAGCCCACATTGGGGATCGAGCCTGCAACCCAGGCCTGTGCCCTGACTAGGAATTGAACCGTGAGCTCCTGGTTCATAGGTCAACGCTCCACCACTGACCCACACCGGCCGGGCTATTTTCCCATCTTTGATTCGTCATGTCTTCATATCTCTATTTCACTTGGATCAGACCAGATGCCACCAGAGAATGAAACAGGACGAGCAGCGCTTAAGCACAATGCAAAGCCGAGTCTATTCAAACGCAGGCCACGGAGCCCGTGTACTGGGCGGACGGCGGGGTTTCCGTTCTGGACGGGGGACCCTGGGGTCGTGCTGAAGGCGGCAGCCCCTGTTGTGGGCAGAGCGGATGAGCCCATCGGTGTGTGCACGGTGGTTAGAACATGCCTGTTTACAGGTCCAGTCGGGGTCAGGGGTCAGACCAAATGTGCGGTCCTCCATTGGTGGCAGGTGGCCGGGGCGGGTTTGTGGAACACAAGAGCCAGATGTGTTATCGCCTGCAGATGTGTTCACTTCGGGACGGCGGACCCCCGGTATCCTCCCTTCCTGCTGACCTTCGCGCGGGGGTCCTCTCATTCCAGAGGCTGTTCCTGTTGTGCTGAGGTCCAATCCCCTGCCCCCCACCCCGCCTCCCGCCCACGCCGCGGCCTGTCGCGGTCCTAGGTGTGCTGCTCGCTCCTCTGCGCTCCTCCCTGAGGCCCCGCGGGCAGGTGCTTGCTTTGGTGGCGGTTGCGTTTTCAGCACCTGGGACAGCACTCGCCGCCAGTTTGTGCTCCATGACTGTCCCCGCGTGAGGGGAGAGGGCCCTGGTAGCTCATCGCTGGGGCGTAAGATGCCTCGGGTTCCTGGATGTCCGTGCTGGGTCCTGCTGCTCTTCCTCGTTCGTTTATAGGTGGGGTCGTTTTTGTGGGGCCTTCGGGGGATTCATCTGCGAATAGTGAGAGTTTTGCTTCCTCCTCTTTTATTTCTTCTGGTCTGGTGGCTGTGGTGCTGTAGTAGGGTGCTGAATAAGAGAGGTGGCCGCAGACATCCCTGTCTTGTCCCTGGTTTTAAGGTGAATGCGTTTTCCCCATGGAGTGTGGTGTTGGCTGTGGGTTGGTCACTGGGTGAAAGAAGGTGAAGGGATTAACCAAAACGACATATAGACAAACCACAGAGACACAGACAGCAGGGTGGGGACAGCCGGAGGGGGAGGGGGAGGGGGACCAGGTGGAGCTGGGCAACAGGCGGGGGATGTGGACGAAAAGAGACTGCGTGGGGCGCTGGGCGGGACGGTGCGCGGGTGATGTTTCACTGAGCTGCGCACTGGAACCTGCGTGGCTTTGTGAACCATGTCACCCCCGCACGTTGGATAGGAAGGGCAAGAACAGGCCCTGCTGCTGGAGAAGCGGAGCTGAACCCGCGGCGGTGTAAAGGTGTGCGGCGGCTCCGTCCGCCCAGGTGGCTTTAAACCCTCACGGAAGGCGCAGGGGATGAGAGCGCCCCGCCTGGCGTGGGGGCAGTCCGTCGGCATCTGGAGACACGTGGGGTCTCAGCCTCCGGGCCAGTGGCGGCGGTCTCTCTGGGTCGGCGCCTCCTCTCGGGCAGGAAGGCCCCGCCCGGGCGCTCACAGCGGCTTTGTTTGTGAGACACGGGAAAACAGTCTCAGCCTCCACCAGCCGGCCTTCCCGTGGGCCTCACCAGAGAGCACAAGCGCCGGCGACTTACTCCTGTCCCACGGCGTCCCGGCCCCTGTCGTGGCCACCTACACGCGGGACCCACCACCATCACACCCACGACCTGCTTCCACAGCTCACAGCTCCAAGGGGTGTCCTTGGTCTGAGCGCCCCCCGCTGCGTGGACCGGCCGGTCCCGCACGGCCAGCGCTGAGGCCGGACAGCCAAGAGGACGCGGGCGGGGTCAGCTCAGCAGCGGGGCGTCGGGAGCGGTTGTGCAGAAGGACCCGGAGGAGCCGGAAACGCCTGCTCTGCTTCAGGCAGCAGAGGGGGCGGCGCAGCTTCCCGCCAGCTGGCCTCGGCATCGTGGTCCAGAATCCGTCAATCACCTGTACGCGTCCATTTCCGGACCCGCTGTCCTCGCACAGCCCGACAGCTACGTAATTCATGCTACACATGTAGCTGCAAACGTCATTTTAAATTTCCTAGTGGCCACATTTTATTTTTTTTCTGTGCTTTTTTTTCCTCTTTAATCCTCCCCTGAGGAGATTTTTCCATTGATTTTTGGGAGAGAGAGGGAAAGACAGAGAGAAATATCGATGTGAGAGAAACACATCAATTAGTTGCCTCCTGCATGCGCCCCGACCAGGGGCCAGGCCGGGGAGGATCCTGCAGTTGAGGTACGTGCCCTTGACTGGAATTGAACCCAGGACCCTTTGGTCCACAGGCCAACGCTCTATCCACTAAGCTACACCAGCCAAGGCTAGTGGCCACATTTTAAAAGGTGGACAGCAATTGGACTATAGTCTTAATAACCCGTAACTTAGCCACGAATACAGACCCACCAAGGTGTTTGTATAATGAGCGGAGCCAGGGTGGCCCACACGGGGTGCTCCGTCCTGAAAGGCCTGTCACTAAAATGAAACAGTGTAAGTGGGTCTGGCCGCCGGAGGCTCGGCTGGATGCAGAGCCCACACGTCGCGCGTTCGGTGCGGTGTTGTGGATCCCTGCTGAGCGCCGCCTCCTCCCCACCTGCCCAGCGCCGCGCGTCAGAGTCCAGGTGCACACTCAGCATGAGGTGACGGCAGGTATGAGGAGAGTTCGCTTACCGCTAGGAGACGAGCTCGGTCACGGCTGAACAAAGTCCCGGGATGACGTCTCGTTCGCAAGAGCACACAGCATTCCACTCCCGGCCTCGGACTGGGTTTCCAAACACAATCGGGTGAGACCTGCGTGCGAGCAAAGGAAGTCAGACCGAAAGGGTAAGGACCCCACGATTCCACTCGTGTGTGCGACATGAACCCGCAACGAAGGAACAAACAAGAAAAACAACAAACAAAAAACGCGTGGACACAGACAGCCAGTGGCGGTTACCAGCGGGGAGGCGGGGAGTGAGGGGTAAGGGGTCACACATTCGGTGGTGGGAGAAGAGCTGGGTTTGGGGCCAGGCACACGTGCAGCATACAGACCAGGTGCTGTGGGACGGTCCCCTGAAGCCTACATCATCTTGTTAGCCAGTGTCACCCACAATGAATTAAACTTCTAAAAAACAAAGATTTATGGGAGAAACAACATTAGGAGAACAAAGATGTGAATACACATGCTTTTATTTTTTAATGTATTTTTATGGATTTCAGAGAGGAAGGGAGGGAGAGAGAGAAACATCAATGATGAGAGAGAATCATCAATTGGCTGCCTCCTGCACACCCCCTACTGGGGATCGAGCCACAACCCCGGCATGTGCCCTTGACCAGAATCGAACCTGGGATCCTTCAGTCTGCAGTCCGAGGCTCTATCCACTGAGCCACACCGGTCAGGGCTCTTTCACATTTTTACGTTTCCGGTTTCCAAGCACATCGTACACATGCACAGCAGCGATCGCAGGAGGCGCAGCTCTGGCCCTGATGGCACTTGCCCTCGCATCTGGGCCTCCGGTCCTCTCTGGTCCGTCCCGCCGTCACTGCTGATGCCTGCCCCGCGCTGCCAGGACGCGGACCGTGACTGATCCTCTCACTTCTCTTCGGCCACGCGGGCTGTGCCAGCTGCTGCGGTGTAAATACCACCGCGGTTACCATCTCCGTCCTCGGCTGAGTCTGGATCTGCTTTATGAACTGCCTTCTGGGCCATTTCTCTTTGAATAAAGACGGAGCGTCCTGGTTTCACAACAGGAACAGCCCAGATGCAGGCGCCCAGCCGTCTGTGCGAGCTCCCAGCGCGCCCCAGGCCTATCTGCTTAGCTCCCTGGTCCCTTTTTTGGGAATCGAGCGAGTCCAACGTGGCTTCAGTTTAAAGTGAATCTCAAGATTGGAAACTGTACCCTTGAGAGGAGTTACTGTTTTTAAAATAGTATCCCTTCTGGCTGTGTTACTTTGTGTGTGTGTGTGTGTGTGTGTGTGTGTGTGTGTGTGTGTCTTCGCCAAGGTTAAGGTCTCCCACGATTGCCTAATTTTCAAGCTCTTTGAAATACTGGGTAGCACTGACAAGGTTTCTGTTTTTCCACAAAGTCTCTTGTTGCCACAGATAAAGCTGTGCCGAGGCAGGGGTGGGGAACGGCCGGCCCATGGGCCATACAAGACCCGCAAAATCATTGGGTCTGGCCCTGCCAAGGCCTTTGGGGTGAGTTAATTAAATGCCTGACCATATACAGCAGGCTGATTTTCAAGTTGATAATTTTGTACGGCCCTCGAATGATGTTATAAATGTTCAGATGGCCCTCGGCAGAAAAAGGGGTCCCCACCCCTGGCCTAAAGCAAGCCTAGGAGATACGGGGAAGGGGCGTGAATAAAGAAAAAGGACCAAGGAAGGGCTCAGAAATTTAAACTGAGGGTTACAATTTAAAACCCAACAGATGGATAAATAGTGGATAGAAGCAGCTAAACATGAATTATTTCCTGAATAAGCAAGCCAGTCGAAAGGCCATCTAGTATGAATTTCATACTAGAGAAGTGAGTGAATAAAGGAGAGAAAAACAATCTAATAGTGAATTATCCTGATTGAAATAGAGACACAGTATTGGGTTGAATGAGTTCACTGAGAACTGGTCCGAATGAATGAAACGGACAAGCATATACAGACACCATTGGGAAATTTCAAATCAAGGATGAAGGGGAAATCCTAAAAGATTGTAAAGTGAAAGAAAAAAAAAAGGTAAGAAAACATTTGCCCACAAAGAGACAAAAATCTAATTGGCTTCCCCCTCCTCATTGGCAACAATGGTGCTAGAAATTAGGAACGTGGTGGCATTTCGTAAGTCACAAACTAACATTTAAGTGTGAGATCAAAACGAAGACACTTTCAGACTTCCGTTTGAACAAATCAGTTAAAGGTTTATTCTACCAAAACAAGCAAAAGTGATGAATCTAAGTAGACAACGTAAGATGCAAGTGATCACAATGTGGGGAAAATGAAATAAAATAAAGTCATCTCACGAGTTTAACATGTAGAACAGTGAGAGAATAGAGGGGAGAAAAAATTGTGTCTAAATAATTCAGGCTGCAGAATATTTAAAGACGTGTTCCTGAGAACTTGAAGCTAAAAAAAATACCGCAATTTCAACCTCGGATGTGTGCTGGTGTGAAGAGCGGGGAGAAAGTGCGGTAGGAAGCGAGGGCAGTAACGTTACATAATCGGCTTTATCGTACTCAGGAGGAAATAAAAAGAATGATTAATTCTAGACATTGCAAAAAATTAAGGGTAATTACTAGAAAAATACAAATAGAGGTATAACTTCTTGCTTGCAAACTAGTGGAGGAAAAAATCATAAAACAATAAAATGATCAGTCCTCAAAAGGGAGGAAGTAAAATGTAAAACAAGAGGAGGCCGTGTATTAAAACATATTGATAATCGCATAAATAAGAACCGGTTAAATGGTCCTAAGAAGAGGGGGAAATTGCAGAATCTATCCAGTCGCATTCAATGCCGCCCACTCGCAACTTCTCTGGAACAAAAAGAGAGGAAGTTTGAACATCAGGATGCGACGGGAGATGACTCCTGGTTCACCTTGAGAAGATGGAGTCGTTAAGATGTTGTTCGAGGAGATGTGCAGGGAGATGAAATCTGCAATTCACAACTTACTTCAGCCGTAAAGGCTGCGGAGTCCGTACAGGAAGAAGAAAGCGGGACTCGGTGAGCTCAGCATCCCTGCAAAAGCTTGAGGGAAAACTGCAAATTAAACAACAACAAAAGTAGATTAAAAACCAAAAGCAAATGCCCAGTGGGCGCATCCAAGAGCCGAAACGACCTCTGGGCTCCAGTCTGTTCTTTGGCTGAAACACAGACACAGAGTGGTGAAGGCTGGTGGGGGGAGGGGTCTGTACCCGTGTCAACAATAACAATAAAGAAAAAGGGGCAGAAATTGTGTCTGAAAAGCCTAATACGATGAATGACTCCCTGGCAAGAAAATGAGAAGGAAGAAATAAGTAACCTACCTTCTGGAATGAACCAGGTAACTTCTCTAAGATGTTTGCTTAGACATTAAACTGGAAATGAGAGACCGGTGTGAGCATGTTGATACGGAAACGTCTGAAAATCTGGATGAAGTTGACAAATGCCTGGGAAAACACAACTCACCGAAAGTGGCCCAAGGAGAACGGGGGGGTCTGCGTTGTGACGTCATCAAATAAACCGAACCATCATTTAGAAACTCCTACCAAGTGAGCGCCAGGCCCAGACTGTCCTCCCGGGGAAATCTGGGGCATGTTTACCGCTGAAGAAGGCAATGTCCTACGCCTCCTACCGAGGAGAGAGAGAAGCAGGAACGTCCCAAACTCAGTCTGCGGGGTCCCTCGACCAAGTCCTGACAAAACCGATCACATTCAGGAGCAGAAATGCGAAACGTCGCCGTGGGCCCAGCCGCAAAGGGCGAGAACACCGGGACCGAGCCGGCTCCTTGCGGCCGCAGGCGGACTTGACATTCAGAAATCAACGAAGGACGTTATGGTACTGGCTCCGTGGATGCCGGGGTGTCACAAAATTCACCATTTGTTAGTGACTTTAAAGACTCCCGGCCACGTAGGAATAGAACCTCCTCCTCAGCATGACAAAGGTATACCGTGTGCTGCAAAATAAAATAATAATAAAAAGCTACAGGGCAACCCCAAAGCCACACAGGACTCGCACCCGGCTTCTGAAAGCTGTTCTTTTGAGACAAAAACGAGAACTCCTTGAACATCGCACTGAGAGCCTGGGAGTCAGGCCTGGGCCGGGAAAGGAGACAAACAGCAGAGGACTGGAAGGAAAGAAAGAGAAAGGTCGTTCTCCACCAGCGAGGACGGGCTCAGCACACCCACACCCGAGCTGCTCAGACAACCCCTACAGCGAGTGAGCGAGCTTAACGAGGCTGCCGGGCGCACATCAATATGCAGAAACCCTTTACACCTCGCTCAGCGCTGCCCGATAAATAGGGCCTGTCGGAGGACCCCATCTTAGTAACGGGAGGGACCCAGCCCCTAGCAATGCGTGGGAGGGTCAGAAGGACAGCTCCGGGACACGGAAAAAGGCACCACTAGTGAGTATAGGACACCTACGTGTGACCTCGGGGATTGGGAACCCCACATTGTACAGATGTTGGTCTCCGTAGGACAGCCTGTCGTTAGACTTAATCCCAATCCACATGAGAATTTCTGTAGAAAATTCACAATCTGCTTGTGAATTTGTGTGGAAGTGAAAAGGGCTGATAGTCTGGCCGGCGTGGCTCCGTGGTTGAGCGTCGACCTATGAACCAGGAGGTCAGGGTTCGATTCCCAGTCAGGGCACATGCCCAGGTTGCGGGCTGGATCCCCAGTGTGGGGCATGCAGGAGGCAGCCGATCCATGATTCTCTCTCATCACGGATGTTTCTCTCTCTCCCCCTCCCTCTCTGAAATGAATAAAAATATTTTTTCTAAAGGGCGGCAGTCACCATGGCGCACGGTACATCGCAGGATTGCCGGGGCCACTCGGGGTCCCAGTTCCACCCAACCTCAGAGCTGTCTTCTGTGTCCGGACTCAGTGACAGGCCCCTCAAAGCTGCAGGCTGACCAAGTCCGGGGGTCCCTCCAGGGCTCCGGCACGGGGGCTGGGCGAGCTCAGGGGCCGCTCCAGGGCCCACGCAGGACCGAGGTCTGTGTGCCTGCAGGTGTGCAGACCCCTCCTGAGAACCGTGGTGCGTGGCGTCCACGACAGGCCCACGCGGGACAGAGCCGCCACCCAGGTCTCGGGTGCGGGGTGGGTTCGGGTCTGTGGCTGGGACCACGGAGGGGAGGCAGCCTCCTGAGTGACTTCCTTCTCCAAGCGCTCGCCTTGCTGTGGGGCTGCCCCAGGGGTCACAGTCTCCCCCGGACCCCACGGCTCCCGCAAAGTCACTTTTTCCGTGGACGGGTGCTGGTCTGTTGTCACCCACGTCACACCTGCAGCCCAAACCCCGCAGCGAGCCGAGCAGGTGCAGACGGGATCCTGCGGGCCGGGCAGGTGGAGACGGGACCCTACGGGCAGGAGTCCCTGTCCCGGTGAGGGGCGTGGGCAGGTGGACACGCTGGTGGCAGCCGTGGGACCTCGGGCGGTGCCGCAGGACGGTTGTCAGTCTGGAGTGAAGGGCAGGACCCCGGCAGCCTCCGTGTCCGCGCTGCCCCCCCCATTCCCTCAGCCCCCGCTGTGCCCGGGAGGCACTGGGCCTACGAGGACGTTGCCAACAGGGGCCGTGTCTCCGCCTTCCGTGAGGCCGGGGTGGCCGCGCCGGAACTGCCCACCGTATGTGAGCGGAGGTCGCAAGGCTTAGGGTGAGCGACCCCTCCCGTCGGCCTGGACTTCCTGGGGCTCAGCCATGACGTCCTGCGTCCCGGGAGGCTCCTTAGTCCCCACCAACCTGGGACGCCTGGCTCGCTGGGAGAGGGCCCCCCGACGGGGCACACGCGCTGGCCAGCGGCATTTCCCCTCGCGGCCCCTCTGGCTGTTGGGCCGCGGGCTCAGTTTGAGAGGTGCCCGTGAGCACGCACAGAGACCAGAGCCAGCAGCGTGTTTTTAAAAATACACATTTTTTATTGACGTCAGAGAGGAAGGGAGAGGGAGAGAGAAACATCAACGATGAGAGAGAACCGTGGACCGGCTGCCTCCTGCGCGCCCCACACTGGGGATCGAGCCCACAAGCAAGGCCTGTGCCCTGACCAGGAATTGAACTGTGACCTCCTGGTTCGTAGGTCACACTCATCCACCGAGCCCCGCCGGCCGGACGTTGACATGTATTTTAAATCTTGCTTCCAGGACAGCAAGAGTTGGCATGGCTTCATGTAGGACTCCCAGCCGCCAACTGAAGGAGCCGCACCTTCCGAGCCGGGGAGTCGGTGAGGAGAGGCCTGGGGAGTGTGGGCGGAGCTCTGGGCCAGAACTGGGGTGTGGAGTGTTGGCCCGTTCCCACGGTGCCCGTACGCCCATCGGGCCAATTTCAAGCTCTCGCTGTGACGTCGCTGGACCCAGAGCTGGGCAGAGACGCCCATGACCTGCGGTCACCGGCAGCCGGAGCCAGTCCAGCCTGAGCTGGCCCTGAGGTACCGGGGCACACGTCTGGTTAGCACATCAGAAAGTCTGACAGCGCCAGGGTTGGAGGGGAAAACGGATGGAAGCGGACGGGGAGGGGAGTTGGCTCGGCGCTTTGGAGAGCGCTGTGGGGTTGCTGCCTGTCACACACGTGCTCACAGTCCAGAAATGCAGGCCGTTTCCACCCAAGACACGTAAACAGCAGAGCTGCTGCGTGGCTGGGACGGGGGATGGGGCTGCCTGAACACCATCCGTAGGAACGTGTGTAAATCATCCCACAGAAGAATGCTGTGCGGCACCCTGTCTAATTAAAGGCCAATATGCAAAGTGACTGAGTGGCGGAACCACCGGTCGCTATGACACGCACTGACCACCAGGGGGCAGACACTCAATGTGGGAGCTTCCCCCTGGTGGTCAGTGCGCTGCCACGGGGAGCACCGCTCAGCCAGAAGCCAGGCACGGCTGGCGAGCGCAGCCTCCACAGCAGTCAACATCCCCCGAGGGGTCCCGAACTGCGAGAGGGAGCAGGCCAGGCTGAGGGACGTCCCCCCCGCCCCAGTGCACAGATGTCGTGCACCAGGCCTCTAGTTTAACACGTTAAGCGCCTGTTTTGTCTTCCGGGTGGAAAGTATAGTGCAGGGGTCCTCAAACTTTTTAAACAGGGAGCCAGTTCACTGTCCCTCAGACCGTTGGAGGGCCGGACTATAGTTTAAAAAAAAAAACTATGAACAAATTCCTATGCGCACTGCGGGCCCGGGACGCGTCGGCTGCTAAGCAGGACAGGCAGCGGCACCCGGCGGGCCGGATACATGTCCTCGGCGGGCTGCATGTGGCCCGCGGGCCGCAGTTTGAGGACGCCTGGTATAGTGTCAGTCACCGGTGACTGACTGGGCGCTTAACGTGTTAAAATAAAGAAGCTGATACATGGAGCGCGATGGCGGGGTCTCGGGAGCATCGTGTTACGTAAGAAACCAAGCTTCGGATGTGATGCTGTGCATAATGTCGGGCGTCCGTGAGAGTTAAAATGCATAAACGGGTAGTCTGCAATGTGGTGTAGAGATTCGTATTCATTGAAACGTGGTGGAATCGTTCCAAATGGAGTAGACAAATACTTACCAAATTCATGATGATGCTTCTGGGAGGAAAAAGGAGCTTGAAACTGAGGAGGGATACAAAGGTATTTCATCGTTACTATATTATTCCAGCTCCCTTAAATATTAAACAGCATTGATGTGAAGTAAAAATGACAACGTCTCAATAGTTTAAATACTGGGTTCTGAGTCATATGGGTGCTGGTTACCTTTCTATGGTTCTCCGTATTTCAAAAACGCCTGCGAAGCACCGAGGCACCATCCTCAGTGACAAGACGGCATTCGTTCTGTCGCTGGGCTCGGGCGGAGAAGCGTGGCTAGACCAGGGCGCCGTCCACGCCAGCGCCGTGGGGCCGGAGGCGACAGCCGGATGCCCTCGTCTCTGCAAAGCGCCGCCTGCTCCCTCCTCTTTCCTGGTGGCCTCTCATGACGCCGTGGTGGCATCTGTCAGGTGATGGTGCCATAGTTGCCTTCCTGCCGCTCCCGTGGGACGGCGAGATCCGATTGGTAGGAGCCACGGCTTAGTCATTCCCGGGCCGAGCGTGCGGAGGGGGCATGACCATTTCCAATGAACACATGACTGGGGGGACCCCCTTCATCTGCACGGCCACCTCCTACCTGTAGTCAGAGGGTGCCGAGGGCTAAATGTGTGGCCCCCCCAAAATGCCTATGCTGCATCCCCCCCATGTGCTGGTGTCAGGAGGCGGGGCCCTCGGAGGATCTCGGGGACCAGAGCCCTCGCCAAGGAGACCCGGGCGGGAGCTCGCTGTGCCTCCAGCCGCGGGAGGTTCCAGCGGGAAGGTGGTCGTCAGGAGCCAGGGGCCCTCACCGGACCGAACCTGCTGGGGCCGTGACCGTGGACTTGGCAGCTCCCGGGACTGTGAGCCGTGACCTCCTGTGCGCTGACCGGGCCGTGCGCTTTGTTACAGCAGCGGGCACGGGCCGAGACACAGGCAGACGCTGTAACCGGCACCGGCGCGGTCCTCAGGGCGTCGCGTGGAGGCCGTGGGCCGCGGTGCGAGCACCTTCGCACCAATGGCCGTCGGAGGACTTAGTAAACGTCACCAAAAAAGCGAGAGTAGTGAGTCGTGTAGAGAATGCTTTGGGGGCCTGACCCAAGGGGGAGGCAGCGTGGCTAGGAGCCGAGAGGAAGCCCTGTGGGCCCCAAAGACTCAGGAGTGGAACCAGTAGGAATAAGAGGCCGTCCGTGAAGAAGAGGGGGAGAAAGGAAGAGAGTGGGAGCGAGGGCGTCTGTGTGATCCTGGCGCGTGCCTGGGCTCGGGGACACGGCGCCGGCGCCGGGAACTGACCGCGGGTCTGTCTGGCATTTTCAGGCAAGGCCTGCAGCATTTCCATCTGCTGTTGTTGGGTTCACAGCCTGAAGCACCCACGAGCCGAGGTTGAGGTAAAGCCCTGCAGAAAGCGAGGGCACGCCGCCCCGGCCCGGCCCTGGATGGGGAGGCGTCTGAGCGCGACCTTGGTGAGGACCGGAGAGTGCTGGCGCAGAGCGGGCTGAGCGGGGATTGCAGCCCCGGGGTCTGCTCTGCACCGGACGGTAAATTCAAGGCCCCAGAGGGCAGGCCGGGGCGCTGAGGGCCCATTCGCTTTTCCGAAAGCCCAGGAAACGTGGGGTGGAAGCCCTCGCAGCAGCCACCCCCAAGGCGAAAGGCGCCCCTCCTTGCCGGGGACGTGGCGTTCGGAGTGCAGCTGCTGCTGAGAGATGAGAAGGACGTGGGACTGGGGAGGAGGCAGGAGGGCGCCTCTGGCTTCCTGGCCCTTCGGCTTCCGCGGCAATAGCTCTCCTGCCGCCCGCCCAGCCACGTCAGGCCTGGATGCCTGTCCCTGCACGTCCTTACCCCCCCGCCACCCCCTGGAGCGTTTTCCAGGGTAAGGACGCCGGAACTCCGGATCTCCTGTCAACATCACTGTCTCGTCACCTGTAAGAACTGGTGAGGCCGACCCCGGAGCCCCCAGCACTTCCAGGTACCGACACGCCACCCAGGTCAGCCACAGCTCCGTGCTGGCATCTCCACCACCCAGCTCCCCCTGGAGCCCGCACCTAAACCTTCGCCCGTTTCTGTGGAGAGGTGTGCACATGTGTATATACAGACCAGCGAGGGCGGGCAGGCCACATTGGCTGACAGCAGGCACTGGCAGAATCCCGCCGGGCCACCAGCCTGGCCCAGGGGTTGAGGGTTGACCAGTGAACCAGGAGGTCACGGTTCATTCCCGGTCCGGGCACATGCCGGGGTGCGGGCTCGATCCCCAGTGTGGGGCGTGCAGTAGGCAGCTGATCCATGATTCTCTCTCATCACTGATGTTTCTCTCTCTGCCTCCCTCTCCCCTCCCCTCTAAAATCCCTCCCTCCTACACGCCCCACACTGGGGATCGAGCCCGAAACCCGGGCATGTGCCCTGACCAGAAATGGAACCGTGAGCTCCTGGTTCATAGCTCGACGCTCCACCCCTGAGCCACGCCGGCCGGGCTGCTGGGTGTTCTTGTAAAGACCCCACAGCAACCCCTGCCCGGGACATAGGAGAAGGCCTCACAGGCCGTGATCCGGATCTCTGGTGTTCCGCGTCGGGTGCACAGCGGCCCCTGGCCTCCCGGGCGCCGCCCCCCCCCCCCCCCCCCCCCGCTCACTGCCCTCCGTGGAGGGGGCCGGCCACAGCCACAGCTGCCTGGAAAGGCCGTCTCATTAGGCGGCGCCGTCATTGTCTCCCTCCCAGAGTCCCTTTGGGACCCTTGCACGCCCTTTAAAAACCAAACTCGTTAAGCTCTAAAGTAATTAAAAACCTAAGGAGATGGATCTGGGAAGCAGAGCACACGGAGAGGGAGTGAAGGGACGGGAAAGTGGCGCTCCAGGCAGAGGCCGGCGGCTGCTCTGCCCACCGAGTCCCATCCACGTCCACACCCGGGGGCGGCGGCACCCACCAGGGCCCTGTGGGAGGCGCCTCCTTGTGAATTCCAGCGTCGCTCGCGTGGAATGTTCCCCGCAGCCTGAAGAGCGGGCGCCGGCTCTGCAAACTTAGGAAAAGACTAGAAGCCCAGCGCGCGAAATCACGCGGCCCCACCCACCTGCGCGTCTAGCCCTCTCGCCGGCCATCCCGCTGCACTTGCAGCCCCGCCCACCCACACGTGCCCTGCCCCCCGCTGCCGTGGGACCCCAGACCCACCACCTCAGGACCCCAGACCCACCACCTCAGGACCCCAGACCCACCACCTCAGGACCCCAGACCCGCCACGCCGCCGCGGGACCCAGAGTCCCTCCCGCTGCCGCAGCCGCAGGACCCATCAATGCACCTGCTGGTGACCGGTTGTTTGGTCATTCCGGCCACGGGCTTTTATAATATCGATCACTTGCAAAGTGAAATAGCCTTGGGGAGCACCGGGAGCATTCTCATTGACCAGTGAGTGAGAGGCAGCTGGGATGCGGGAGAGCACGTCCCCGCCGGGAGCCCGGTGGGAGCTCCAGCTCCGGGTGCAGGAAGCACGGCCTCTCCGAGCCTCCATCAGCCTCCTTTCCCACAAACTGACCAGCTCAGCCCGGCCCGTGGGGCTCAGGGGTTGTGCGTCGACCTCTGAACCAGGAGGTCACGGTTCGATTCCCGCTCAGGGCACATGCCCGGGTTGCGGGCTCCATCCCCAGTGGGGGGCATGCAGGAGGCAGCCGATCGATGATTCTCTCTCATCATGGATGTCTCTCTCTCCCTCTCCTTTCCTCTCTGAAATCAATAAAAATATATATTTTTAAAAGTTGCCAGCTGCCGTGAGAACTAAAAGCGAGAGGACATGGGAACAGGCCCAGGGTAGAAAGAATGCACGGGAGATGTTCCCTGAACCAAAAAAGATGGCTGGTTCACACAGTGGCCGCGGCTATAGAAACTGATGTTGAGGAAGAGTATTTATGATGCGAGAAGTCTCCTAATATATGGCAGAGAGAAAAAAGGAGGCCAAATTATGCTGATGAGCCTGCCACTAATTTTGTAAATTCGTGCATTTTGTAATTTTATACAACGATGTAATTTTAGAGCTACCCATAAATCAGTGACAGCCTATAAGTGTGTATAATTTATGGGCGTGTGGGTGTCTACATATTTTTTAAAACCGCAAGATGGTTATCAAGAAATTAGCAGCAGTTGTTTATCCCGGAGAGCAGGAAGCGGGAGGGGCAGTTAATCTTCCTTGTGTTTCCGTGGGCGGTTTTATATTTTCCTTTAGTCTTTACATCGGGCGTGAGCCATTGGTGAGGAGTGAAGGCACGGGCGCCCCGAGGTCGGGGAGCTGGGTGGGGGCACCTGTCTTTGTTGGGGACGGCGGGTATGGTTTTCTCGCGTCCGTGACCCGGCTTCCTAGTTCCGCGCTGTGAACGTATAGAAACGGAGCGATCACTTTAAACCCAACCGGAGCACTTCCCGAGACACCGCGCTGCTGGACAGCGGTGACAGGCAGCCGCCAGGGAAGGACGCGGGCCGGGCTTGAGGCTGCGGTGGGCCGGGTCGCGGGCGCTGTGTGGCTCACGGGGCTCGGATTGGCCTGACCTGGGGTGAAGGAGGCCCTGAGGGCCGGCTCTGCCTGGACCCGGTGCCCCCTGACTCAGCAGCTGCTTTCTGTGGAAATACAAGGAGGGGAATGAGTCGCCCCACAGCGTCCGAGACTCCACACGGCCAGATTCCGGTGCCCCCTGACTCCGCGGGCGACCTACGGCCCAGCCACGGGGATCCCTCCAAACCCCCTGCACTTCCCAGCCTCGGGCCTCTCACACGCTGTCCCCCCACCATAAACGCCTATCCTTTGTCTCTCCGGCCCCCGCGCACCGTGACCCCTCTCCGCGGCGGTGAGCGGAGGGTACCCCAGCTGAGAAAGGTGTGGCCGTGGCCCAGGAGAACACCGGCCCGGGGCAGGTTGGAGTGTCCTGGAGGGACAGCAGGCTCCAGCGGGCGGCCTTGGGAGCTGCGCTGGGCAGACCTCCCTCCTCTGGACCGACCCCGGCTCCGCGTGCAGCCCAAGCGAGCACCAGGCAGAGAGCGGGAGTGAGGCCGAGGCAGGGCCCTGAGGTCAGAGAGCAGAGGTCAGTGAGGTCAGAGAGCAGAGGTCAGTGAGGTCAGAGAGCAGAGGTCAGTGAGGTCAGGCGTGTGCTGCCCCTGGGACGGGCACAACTGTTGTGAGGTCCCCAAGGCAGAGGAGCACGCAGTCCTGGAGGGACAGGGGGCTCAGGGGGTGAGCGTCCACCTCTGACCCAGGAGGTCACAGTTGATTCCCGGTCAGGGCACAGGCCCGGGGTGCGGGCTCGATCCCCAGAGTGGGGTGTGCAGGAGGCAGCCGATCAGTGGTTCTCTCTCATCACTGATGTTTCTCTCTCTCTCTCTTCCTCTCTGGAAGCAGTAAAAATATATTTAAAAAAACATGAAGCTAGAAGAATTCCAGAGAAGTTGGCCTCGCTCCCTTGGTGTGGGTGTCACTCCCGCCTGCAGGGGGCCCCGAGGGCTGGGTCCTTCCACAAGACCAGGCGCGCCCTCAGCAAAGGGTTTTCGATGTGGAGATCGCTGGTGAGCACCCCAGCCACGCTGACCTCTGCCCCAGGAGGGTCCGCAGGTCCCGCCTGCACCCCCAGCCCCACCCAGGCCCGGCCTCTCCGTGGGCCGCGGGTCCCGGGCAGCGCCCCTGTGGTCTTGTGAGCGGAAACTGTCTCGTTCTCATGGCGCCTGCTCCCGTGTCATGCAAATCCTCCCCCTTCGTGGCCTGGGAAGAGCTGGCGGCTCATTGAGCGGGTGGGGGGCTCCGGCGGGAGGCCCGGTGCACACCCAGCCAGAGCCCGCGGCAGGAGCGCGGTGGTCCCGGGAGCCGCAGCGCCAGCTCAGCGTGAGGAGTGGGGAGGAGCAGCCCACCCTCCACCGCCTCGGCCTCCGCCTGCAGGTGGTGCCCGTGTGCCCGAGCTTTGCTGTCTTTCCGAGCCCTTTCACACCGTCTGCCCTGGCATCCTCACCGCGCCCTCGGGGGCATGGAGGAGTGCTCCCCGTATCCCGGCTGGGCCCCGCCAGGGTGAGAGTGTGTGTGTGTGTAGAGGGGGGGGCTGCCTCACGCTGCCGCAGGAACAGAAGATACACGGGGTCCCCGAGCAGCAGGACACGCGGAAAACCACGCGTGGGTAAGGGCTGCTGACCCCGAAACCTGAGACAGGTGTCGGCGGGGGCGGGGGATGCGGGGGCTCGGCCTGTGTAAGGGCGGCCTGCTCTCTTGCTGCTGGTTGGGACTCTGAGTTTTCTTGGGCCTCCTCGACCCAGTCCTCCCGTCACCTCCCGTGCGTGGGGACAAGTGGAGCGTCCCCGAGTGTGGTCGCCAGGCTGGTTGTCCGGGGTGGGCCCTGCCAGGGGCACCAGCCTCAGCTCCGTTTCCATGGTGAGCATCCAGGACTGTGCCATGCATTTCCATGATTGCCCAGCAGAGGGAAGTCGCGTGTCACACGCCAACCAAGCCGGGTGTCAGATCCCCCACGGGGCAGGGCAGTGTCCTAAGGGGGAGACGCCCCCTCCTAACTCCCCCGAAGGCAGGCGCAGTGAGGGGGCAACGCTGAAGGGGACGCCCCACCCCTTCTGACTGGGCGGCCAAATGAAGGTCCCCACCACCGAGTGTCCGTGAAGGTCCAGGGGACCCGGAAGAGCTCTCTGCTGGGAGGGGTGGACATCGGAGCACCCCCACTTTGGAAACTGGAGGCTTGTCATCTAGCCAAACCCACAAATACCCATGACCCAGCCACCCACGAGGTGCACACCCGATAGCGTGGACACGACGTGCAGAGCAACGAGTTCCAGGCGCCCACAGGCACGCCGGGGCGCACGCCGGGGCGACCGCACGGGGGAACGTGTGCCACCGGCCACGAAGGACGGCGAGGAGGTGTGTCCGCACGGCGAGCCGAGACAGCGGCCAAACCGACAGGCTGCTGCTGTGCCCGCCACCTGCAGGACCCTCATGAAAGTGACAGCAAGCCTGGCCGGCGGGGCTCAGTAGCTGAGTGTCGACCTATGAACCAGGAGGTCAGGGTTCGATTCTCAGTCCGGACATGTGCCCGGGTTGTGGGCTTGATCTCCAGGGAGGGCTGTGCAGGAAGCAGCCGATCCATGATTCTCTCTCATCATGGATGTTTCTGTCTCCCTCTCCCTCTTCCTTCCTCTCTGAAATCAATAAAAATATATTTTTTAAAAAAAACACAGTAAGGAGACGAAACCAGGAGAGAAGGGAGCATCCGTGGGGTTTCGTTTGCATAAACGCAGAGAGCAAGCGAAGCTCAGCTGTGTGTGAGACGGATGGCCGATGCCCTGAGGGGCGTGGGTGGGGACCAGGGTCCGGGGCGGTGTGGTTGACCCCTGGTGGCGGTCACACGGCCGGGTTCAGCGTAGGCTGTGCACCTGCCACATGCCTCTCTGGGCTGATCAGCAAGGTCACGGGGAGCGTCCTGTGAGCGATGGCCAGGGACGGGCCTGGCGGAGGAGGGAGAGGAACCCGCCAGGCCCCTGCCTCGCCGCCTCCCGGCGTGTCGCTCTCTCCAGAACCACGGGCTCATGGACGGTGTGCGGTCCCCGAGGAAAACCAGCCCCTGGACTGGCCGTGCCCACAGCCAGCTCGCTTCCGGCGGCCGCACACACGGGCCTCGCGCCTCCCGCACGCAGGCCTGTGCGTCAGGGTCCTGCCATCCCCGCCAGCGGCTGCAGCAGCCCGCAGCGCCCTCGTGCCCAGCATCTGCGGGGACCCGGGCGGGAGTGGTTGCTCTGGGCGCACAGCCCGCCCCGGGGGCCCTCCGTCCCGGCTGGACCCGGAGCGCGAGTGTTCCCGTGAGAGCGGCGGCGATGGCTGAGGCCCGCGCAGCGCCATCGTGGATTTTGCCACGTGGAAGAAAAATAACAGTCACCTGTGACACAGCAAGGCCACTCCTAAGCATGTACCCATGTGGATGGGAAACATACGCCCACATGCGTGGGGTTGTCAGGGCGGCATGGTTCCTACAGACCGGCCGAAAGCTGGAAACAGCCCCAACGGCCACCGAGTGGGGACTGGACGATGCCGTTGCCGGGGCCTGTGGACACAGGTCACCACGGCCCAGGGGACTCAGCGCAGCTGACACGTGTGTTGTGCAGCCAGAGTCTGACATGAAGCTGCTGGAAGGACCACTTCCCCCAGCCCCCCGGCATTTCTGGGCTTGTCGCTCCCGCCTCCGCCTGCCATCTCCTCTCTGGTGTCCCCTGAGGACGCCCGTCACTGGGGCTCGCTCCACGGGCGCCTATTCTAATTGCATCCGTAAGAACTCGGTTTCCAAACAAGGTCACAGCCCGTTTGGGTTCGATGCCCACGTATCTTGTTGGGAGGACACGGTTCAACCCGTGACAGTGGATGGGCGCGATGCGGCCGCCCACACGTCGGCTGTCCCACGGTGATGAGAGGGAACACAATGCCGATACGTGTTGCGACGTGTGAAACCTGACAGCGTGGCGCTGAGAGAAGCCGAAGGCTGAGGTCACGCTGTGTGGGTCCCTGTGAAACCCCCGAACAGGCACATCCCGGGGGCGGGCAGCAGGCTCAGAGGCTGGATGGAGGAGGAAGGAGGAGGGGTGGCGGGAGTGCGTTCATTCCTGGAGTGGTGGATGTTCCGGGATTAGACGGGTAGGAGGCGAACAGCATCGTGACTGCTCAACACGCCTTAGGAGGGTGAGTGGCGGTCAGTTCTGTCTCAGAAGGGACAAGGCCCTGTGCAGAGGATGAGAAAGCGGGCTGCGGCTGGGAGGGGAGCATCTGCAAACCTGTTTACCCAGAGACTCGCTCTCCGAACACATCGTTTAAAAAGAACCTCAGAGCCCGACAGTGGACAGCAGCCTAATTAGGAATCGAATTAGGAATCGAATTCCCCGGAGGAGCTGCAGAGCTGCAGGCTGCACGGGAGGAGCGCGACGCCGCCAGCCGCGGAGAAGGGCACATCACGCCCGGCAGCAGCGCTGCCCGCACCGCGTGGCTGAGGCGGCAAAGTGACCACGCCCGGCGCCGCGAGGTGTGGGAGCCTGATCGCTCCCATGGGGCTGGCGGGACGCGACACGGGACAGCCACTCGGGAAGAGAGTGACAGTTCCTTACAGAACTGAACACGCACCTGTCGTAGGCCCAGAGAGGACCCTCGCAGGCGTTCACGCAGAAACCAAATCTCGTGGGCGCAGACTCCTGTGCAGAGCTGTTGGTGACAGCTTTTTTTTTTTTTTTTTGTATGTTTTTATTGATGTCAGAGAGGAAGAGAGGGGGAGAGAGAGAGAGAGAGAGAAACATCACTGATGAGAGAGAATCACCAATCGGCTGCCTCCGGCACACCTCACACTGGGGATGGAGCCCACGACCCAGGCATGTGCCCTTGACGGGAATCGAACCTGGGACCCTCCCGTCCGCAGGCCAACGCTCTATCCACTGAGCCACACTGGCCAGGGTGGCAGCAGTTTTCTTCAGAGCAGCGTCCCTGGGAACAGCCCGCGGCCTTCGGGACACAGTCCCGTCCACAGCACGGACGCTGCTCGGCAATCGGAGGGAACGGAGCAGAGGTGCCGACGTAACGTTTATGAATCTCCAGGGAACTGGGCTGCGGGGGGAGCCAGTCTTGGGGTACATGCCCTACGGTTCTATTTCTAGAACGTTCTCTAAGTGGCGGGGTACAGGATGGAGACTAGTTTCCAGGGGTGAGGAGTAGGGGGGCTACAAAGGGGCAGCGGGAGGGAGGTCTCTGGAGTTCGAGGGGGCGGATCAGTCCTATGGCTCGACCATGGTGATGGCTACGCAGGCCGACATGCGGTAAATTACATGAAACTACACACACCCTCACCGGCCTGGCTCAG
Source organism: Plecotus auritus (assembly GCF_963455305.1). Lineage (NCBI taxonomy): Eukaryota > Metazoa > Chordata > Mammalia > Chiroptera > Vespertilionidae > Plecotus > Plecotus auritus. The sequence goes on from NC_137773.1 coordinate 2,256,721, forward strand.
CGGGCAGAGCGTCAGCCTGCGGACTGAAGGGTCCCGGGTTCGATTCCGCTCAGGGCACATGCCTGGGCTGTGGTCTCCATCCCCAGTGGGGGCGTGCAGGACGCAGCCGATCCATGATTCCTTCTCCTCATTGACGTTTCTCTCTCTCTCTCCCTCTCCCTTCCTCTCTGAAAGCAATAAAAACGTATTTTAAAAACTATATATTTTTTTAAAAAGCTACACACACGCTGTGTAACTGGTAAGACATGAATAAGGGCTACAGCTTGTACACGTTAATTTCCTGGTGACGGGACTCGACTGGGATTACGCAGGGGGCACTGGGTTAGGGGAAGAGGGGGCTCCTTGTGTATATTTTTGGAAACTTCTTGTGAACCTGGGACTCGTTCAGGGCGAAACGTGCGTTTGAAGTAGATTATGTCTTTACGAAAACATTGAACGGCCGGTACGAGCCGAGCCCTAGCCGGTCGGAGGGAGCCCAGCAGCGTGAACAGCCTTGTCACCAAAGACGCAGGAAGCGATCCCGGCTGCGGTGAGCGCCCGCCCAGGGGGAGCCAGATGCATGTGACAAACCGGAAAGGACCGGCGACCTGCCGACGGCCCGCCACGTGCTGCAGGAGCACCGAGGACCCGGGTCGGAGGCTCCCGGGAGGCGGCATGGGCGCAGAAGACGAGGGTGAAGGGAGGGATTTGGGCCGAAGGACGGGTCTCTGAGTGGCATGCTGAACTGGCCCCGGGCCAGGGAGCGGCCCCGGAGGTCCCGAGCCCAGGGCTGGGGCGTTCTCTCCGCAGCCCCGCAGAGGTCGGACCGCCGAACGGAGAGGTCAGGCAGGAGACGGGAAGCGTGCTGCTGCCGTGACTCGGACGGACAGTGCTGCGGGCCGCCCTGGCGTCCTGGGAAGCGAGGCTGGGCACGTCCCGGAGACTAACTGGAAGGTGACGCGGTATTCCTGTCTTGGGTGATCTGGTGATGGCGGTGCTGTCCACCGATCCAGGGGCCCCGGCTGCGGGTGAAGACGGTGCACCGACGGGCGGTGGGGCGGGGGGTGTTTGAGGGCGCCTGCGGGAACGTCCTGCGGGAGTTGGGAATCTGAGTCAGAAGCTTGGGGAGAAATGCTGCCGGCGGCCCCTGTGAGCAGAGTTACGGGGTTTTGTTCGGTGGTTTTGAGGGTCCTCGATGGGCACGTGTTCCTGTTAGAGTCACAGAAAGAATATGCTTTTGCTGTGGTCGTCCTCGCCCGAGGATATTTTTCCATCGATTTTTAGGGAGGGAGGGAGGGAGGAAGAGAGAAACATCAATGTGAAAAAGACACATAGATTGGCTGCCTCTCGCACACGCCCCGACTGGGGCCAGGGATCGAACCTGCAACCCAGGCATGTGCCCTTGACTGGGAATCGAACCCGGGACCCTTCGGTGTGCGGGCGGACTCTGTAACCACCGAGCCACACCGGCCAGAATGAGAACATGCTATCTTCTAAGAAGAGAGACAGCGGGAGACAGGGGTCTGGGAAGTCAGGGACCTCGGACACGGCGGACCCGGTGATGGAGACGCAGCGCTGGGGTCGGGTTGGTTCCGATCAGCAGGGTCCCCCGGCGCCTCCCCCGCCAGGCTCGGGGCGACCGCGGCCAACGGAACCGTGGCCCTGACAGCCGGCGTCCCCTCCTCAGAGCCCCGCAGAGCGGGGAGCTGCCCAGAGAGGGGAGAGGAACGATGTCCGCTTCGCACTGAAGCAGGACCGGGCAGGCCTGGAAGATGCAGAACTCGGCGTCGGGGCAAAACCGAGTCCTGGAGCCCCGGGGAGCAGGCTGGTGGGGCGGCCGAGGGGCCGCCGGGATCCGGGACCATTCGCAGAGGCAGCTCGCTCCCTTCCCGGAGAACAGGGCCGCGGGGTCGTGCGTCGGGGCTTCCGCCCAGCGGGTGACAGCCCTCGGGACGAGGCCCTGGTGTTGCTCCACGGGCGCTGGACACCGGCGGGCGGGGCGCCGGGAGACAGATGGAGAGTCGGGAGCCTGCAGAGCCGTGAGGAAGGCGAAGGCGCTACTGTGGCGCCAGAAAAGGCCTTGAGGCCCCGGGCGGGGTCCTGTCGGCTCCGTCCTGCTCACCCCTTTCTTAACTGGGGACGTAGGCACCGGCTCCGGGTGAAGAACCAGGGGAGCCACCAGACGTCCCCAAAACCGGCAGCCCCTGGGGGCGGCCACCCCAGCATGTCTGAGCGGCTCCTGGACGACCAGCTTCTGGGACCACGGAGACCAGTGTCCGCTCCTCCCCAGCTCCGAGGTCCCGGCGTCTGTGAGCCCTTCACCACACACATCCGCCAAGTGCCCGTCCACAGCCTCCCTGGGCGCACCCCGAAGGCAGCCACCACTGCCCAGGGGTGTGCACCTGCGACAGAGCCGCCCCCCCCCCCCCAGCCTCAGGGCCTCCCCTGGGAAAGGTGGGGACACCTGCCTGGCCGGGCCGCATCCTGCGGGTTCAGTAAGGACCTCAGTGACGGACCCACGGAGGACACAGCCACGCCGGGTGCCATGCGTGAGGCTGGGGTGCAGCAGGTGGATGACCCCACAGTCAATGCGGGCGGGTCAGAACCGCCTCTCGGCTGACAGCCCCATGCGGAGCCGCGCGGGCGGGCACTGTGGGCACCTGACGAGTGGCGGCCCCTCTCGTGCCACCAGCTCTGCCCCATCTGCACGGGGCCGGGCTGAGCCGAGGGCCGGGACACAGGACTGCAGACGGCGCGGCTTACAGGGCGGAATGTCTCTTCCCACGTCCCGGGCGCTGGACGTCGCACGTTGGGTCCTGCAGAGTCTGTCTCGGCTGCGCTCTCGGCCTGGCGTGCGGACGGCCACCTCTCACCCCGACCTCCTGTGAGAGCCGGAGACAAGGACCCCGATCCTGTGGGTCAGGGCCCACCCTCGGACCTCGGACCTCACTCATTCTTCATCGCTTCCTCAGAGACCCATCTCCAAACGCAGCCATAGGGGGGTCAGGGTTCGGCACAGGAGCCTTGAAGGGACCCTAAGAATCTGTGCATCGCGAGGGGGCACCTGCCTCTCACAGCGCCCGTGTCGGTCTCCAGGGCGCATGAGCCGGCTGCCTCCCGGCCTCCCTCCCAGGCATCCCCCGGCCCCCCCGTCTTCCCAGCTGGCGAACCCCTGGCTGTTTCTCCATGGCCAAGGGCAGCCAGTCCTCGCCCTGCAGCCTGAGCCGCTCACCGCCCCTCCCAGCCCCAAACCACCACCGTTTAACTCGGGACCTCCACCCCCTCCGGAGCCAGACGCGTTTACAGGTGAACATGACGTCCTGACGGCTGAGGATGCCCCGCCATCCGCCGTGACTCACTGGGCACCACACCGCGAGGTGGGTCCTGTGCTCCTCCCCTTCAGAGCGCTCAGGCGCCGCGGGAGACGCCCCGGAGGTCATGGGAAGGTCATGGCAGGACTGACCCCAGGCAGCACCGATGCACCAGGAAGGACCCCTGCCCAGCGCCGGGCCAGCTGAGGAGCGAGGCGGGGGGGTGCCTGGGACGCCGCCTCTTCCCAGAGCTCAGTGTGTCCTGGGGGGCGGAGCGGGGCCAGCAGTTTGGCTGGCGGTTCACGGCGCCCTTCTCCGCTAGGTGGCTGCATGTGAAACGTAAGAGCATGCTTCAGGCGGGACTGGGTTTCGGCCAACGGGCCCGGGAAGTCTTCTTTCTCTTGGCCCTTGGGGTTCAGAGGTGGAGGAGGTGGGGAGACCTGGCTCCCAGCAGGCCCCACCCCACTAGGCCCCCGCTCCCCCCTGCCCTCTGTGCTCTGAACTCCCCCGGCGTCCCCTCCCCTGCGGCTCTCATTGCCACATTGCAAGGTTCTTTCTCTTCATGGGGGTGTTGTCCCGGTGACCCCGAGCTGCCTCCTGCGCCCGACATGCCCGGAGGCCCCGGCTGAGGACCACAGTGTGGGCCATCCCTGCACAGAGGCTCAGCTCACGTCTGAGGGACACCGAGTCCCACAGACTCGGCGTTCACTGGCCACGTCTGGTTTGTCACCGGCAGAAGGGAAGCTGAGGCGACCCGTCGTTGGCGCAGGCCTGCGTCACTGTTGTCATCTCAAAGTCGCCAAGCACGCCCCCCCCCCCCAGCCCCTCGTCTGCCCAGCTGCTCGTGTCCCTCAGCTCCCGCCTCCCACACGGGGTCCGACCCTCCCGAGATCTGCTCGGAGGCCAGGAAGCCTCGGACACGGCGGCCGAGGGGATTCGGGTGGTGATGCATCGCCATCTGCTGCTTTGCTTCGGGGCTGTGTCCCCAGTGCCCCGCAGCTGCCTGTGCTGGGTGCAGGCAGTTAAATGTGATCAGGCCACAGGCGGGGCTCCGTGGTTGAGCGTTGACCTATGAACCAGGAAGTCACGGTTCGATTCCCAGTCAGGGCACTTGCCAGGTTGTGGGCTCCATCCACAGTGGGGGGTGCACGCAGGAGGCAGCCGATCCATGATTCCCTCTCATCACGGATGTTTCTCTCTCCCTCTCTCTCCCTTCCTCTCTGAAATCAATAAAGATATATTTTAAAAAATAAAAATCCATGTGACCAAATGACTGCATGAACCCTCTCCCCAAAATAGGAACCTCCCCCCCACCCCCGGGGTGCCCATCGGAGAGATCGCTCAGAGAGAGCTGCTGGGCGGACTCCTCATTTCCCCCCGGAGCCTGGGGGACCCCCAGGCCAGCCCTGGACGCCAGGGCAGGGAGGGGCTGCTGCTGTCCAGGCGCCGGTCAGTTCCCGTCCTGCACTGCCACCTCCAGGGCGCCGGGCGCGCTCCAGGCGGAGGGGAGCTGCGCAGACGGCTGGGAGACCACCGTTGCCCTCTTGTGGGGCTTCTAATCCACAAAGGCCAGCGTCCCGAGCAGCTCGCTCACCCCTGATCCCTCAGCGGTGCGGGGCGCCACCTGCTGCTCGTCCAGCTGGGAGCTGGCAGGACCAGGGAGCGCGCCAGGCCAGTGCCTCCGGGGTGAGGGGCCAGCAGCCCCGCAGGCTGGGCCGGGCCTGGAGGTCTGCGTGTCTAGCTGGCCCCGGGCGTCGGTGCTGCTGGGCTGGTGCTGCGCAGGGTGGGTGCTGGCATTCTGAGTGGCCCCAGGCAGGACCGCAGCCTCAGCCACAGCTCCCAAGGACGTTGCGCCCACAACGCTCAGGTGGCAGCCCCGACATCGCCCCGGCCTTCTGAAAGGTAGTCTCAGCCCCACCGACCTCCTGGCCCGGGATCTGCGCTTAAACCCATTTCCCGGTGACACATGGTCCAGGAACGGCCGGTCCTCAGGCCGACACCACGTCCAACCACCTGTGGGGCTTTTTAAAACCGCTGCCCTGGGGGTCCCTGGGGACCCCGATTTCCCTGCACTGGGTGTGACCTGCAGATCGGGGTGTTTACTCCCCAGGCGAGCCCAATAAAACAGTTGGAGAGCTTGCTTTATGTTCAAACGCTCATCAATATTCTATCACGTTTTACTCATCTTTCTATTAATATTTATTAGAATTCTTTTCTCCAGGGAAGATATACAAACAGCCAAGGAGCCCGTGAGCAGACACTCAACGGCATTCGTCATTAGGGAAACGCAGATCCGACCGCGGGGAGCCCCGCCCCCAATAGCACAATTTTAAAAACGGAACCGAACCAGGGCGGGAGGGCGCGCAGCCATGGCAGCCGCCCGCATGGCGCAGAGAGAGCCCCAGTGCACCGTCCTCACACACCGCCGCCTCTCACAGGGTCTGGGGACCCCGCCGTTGCCCAGGCTCCACGCAGGGCACAAGTCCCACGAAGCGCGGGGACCAGGGACTTTTCCTGTCGGGTCCTCAGCACCCACGTCCCAGCTGGGCCTCCCAACCTGCCGGCTGCGGTGAGGACACCTGTGGACACCCCACCCTTACACACCCCAGGGGCTTCATCCTAAAGTCGGTGTCCGTGCAGGGGGACAGGGGGTGCCCCCCAAGGGCGGGCCAGCTTGTCCCAGGCCACGTCCCCTGGGGAACGGGAACGCCACCTCCCAGACAGGGCTCCTCCTAAAGCGGCCTCTTCCTTTGCCATCTTTCCCTTTCGGCGCCACCCCCTCTTCAGCCCACCAGTGACCTCCCGGCGCTGTCAACGCTCTGGCCGTCGCCCTGGAGATGAGGTGTGGTGGGAACCAGAGGGCTCCTCAGCTTGGGGCACCGACAGCGACCAGAGCCTGGCACTTCTCCCTCTCACCCACTACGAGATGGGGAGACAGCGGGGAGGCATGGGCCATGGCCAACTCCGTCCCCGACTGGAGTCGCAGCTCTACGTCCCACTGTGACATGGGCCCGGGCGCCGTGAGGGCCGCGTTCACGTCCATGAGAGTCGGGCGTGTAGCGGGGCTCAGCGAGCAGCAGGTGGGGAGACCGAGGTCACCCTGCCCAGTGAGCGCCGAGTAGGCCCACCGCCTCGCTCCCGGGGTGCACTGCCCCCCCTGTGGGCTCGGCCCAGGCCGGATGCTGCCGACATGGCTTGGAGGAGAGGAGCCAGGCCCGGTGGGCGAGGCCCCCAACAGCTCACAGCCAGGCCGAGCCGGCGGGAGGGCCCTGAAGGGTGGGAAGTAGGGGCTGGCAGCTGCCTTAGGGGGGCAGTGCCCCCCGGGTCTCTCTGGGGGACTCTGGGCAGGGGAGGGCAGGGGAGCGGAGGAAGGCCGTGGGGGCGGGCTCTGGGCCACTCGGTCCCTCTCTGCTCGGACCCCAGGGCCATCCCCTCGCCCTCAAGCACCACCGTCTCCCTCTGTGCCAAGAGCCCAGGTCCCTGTGCAGTGATCCTAACACGGGGCTCCCAACGTCTTTGACGCTCCCCACCGAGAGGTGGGTCTGTGTCCCATGTCCTTAACCTGGCCGGCTGACAAATATGGGAAAGTGGACGTGACCTTGAGGTGCGTCCCAAGGACCACGTAGTTTCCCTGCTGCTCTTGGAGCCTGGCCGGCAGGTCCGCCCAGCAGGCCGAGGAGGCCCCGGGTGGGCGCTTCCGGCTCAGGGCAGCATCGCCTGCCAGCCAGGTGCACGAGCCAGCCCGGACGTCCAGCCTCCGGGTGCCCACAGCCCCCACCGACCTGAGGGTGCCGCAGAGACCCCAAGCATGGCTGGCGGAGCCTGGCGCCTTGAACTGCGAGCCAGCGTCGACCGTTAGCTGGAGGGTGACATTGCAGCGTCCTGGGAGTGCCCGTCTCTGCCCGCACCTTAAACCCGCCCGGCTCCCCCACCTGGTCTCTTTCTGTTCCTCAAACACTCCGCTGGCTCTGGCCTCTGCCCTGGTTACCCCTCTCCGCCCTCCTCCCAGTCTTCCATGGCCCCCCTCGGAGCCCTTGGGGGTCACCTGGTCGGGTTAGACCCCCAGCCCCGCCGCCCGAGGCTTGTTCATGGCTCTGCCTGTGCCAGGACGTGGAGCCCTTGAGAGGGGCGTCTCCGCCCGTCTGACCGCCTGTGCCCCCTGCCTGGCATGACGTCAGCGTGGACACGTGCTTACGAAACACGCAGGAACCGGCCAGGAGACGGGAGGGACGGCGGCGAGGGCCCAGGCTGGTGCGCTCCGGGCCGAAGGTCGGAAGGTCGGGGGAGAGTTCAGGGAGGCTGGGCAAGGTGAGGGCCGGGCCTTGTAGGGCCGCTAGGGACACTGCGGGGCCTCATGTCCGCGGGGGGCCAGCGTTCCCCCCTCTGGCTATTTATCCTGCACCCCGTCTTCCGGGCCACGCAGGGCACACCACGCGCTGGGCTGGGCTAACGCAACACACAACGGACTCTGGCTGTTTCAGGGTGGCGGTGCCCCACTGTGTGTCAGCGCCACGTTTCCGTCACCCACTGTAGGCCCCGTGGCTCGTGCTGAAAGGGCCCCCTGCGGGCAGGGGCGTGGCGGGGTCCCCGTGCTACATGGGCTGGGACAGCAGCTGGGGCGGGTCTCGGCCCCACCTCACAGGCGAGGACCCGGGCTCCGCGCAGCCGGGCGGCCTGCCCGGGTCACAAGCCGGGGAAGGTCAGGCCCGGGTCGGACCGGGCGGCGGGGCCCCACCGCATCCGGCTCTTCTCGGCCGCCGCCCTTCCCGGCCCTTCCCGGCCGCGCGACCCCGCCCTGGCCGCCGTATGCGCACGCGCCAGAGCCCGCGGTGCAGGGCGCATGCGCGTTGGGAGCCTGGTGCGGAAGGCTCCGCTCCGACCGGCTGTGAGTCCGCGATCCGGGGTTTGGGCTCCGCCAGGGGTTCTGTTTATAAACACACAGCGAGGTCGCCGGCGGCCTGGGGTAAACCTTAGGGTAGGGAGGTCGGAGGTCAGGGGTCAACGGGGACGCCGGCGGGGAAACCTGTCCCTTCGCCTTCGCGGGCTGCTGATTGCGTGGCGTGGCCGGCCTAGCGGTCCTGCCGCGGTCCCGGGCTGCCGGGCGCCACGTGGTACGCACGTGGTCCGGCCCCGGCGCGGCGGCCTCCCCTCCCCCACGGCGCCCGCGGCCCCGGCGCCCCCTGGCGGCTACCGGGCGCCACGCCGCCCAGCGCGCCTGCGCACCACGCGTCCGCCGGGTCTTCCGGTCTGAGCGGGCGCGGGGCGTGGGGTCGGCGGCGTCCTCGTGACAGCTGCGTCTCAGCCGGGCGGCGGGAGGGGGTCCCGGCGGGCGGGGCAACCCGCCAAGGTCGCGCGAGCCGGCTGGCGAGGCTGGAGGACCCCGGGAGCGGCCTCCGCAGTCCACGTGGGCCGGGCCGGGCGTGTCCGCGGGCGGGCGGGGTTGTGATGCCGGTTGAATGAATCTGCGCTCCCGGTCGGGCGGGTGGGGGGGGGGGAGGAGGGGAGGGGCAGAATGGGGGGACGGGACGGGGAGCCTCTCCGACCTGAGACCAGTTCCGGTCCCTAGTCCGCGCGGAACAATGCTCAGCGCCCGTTCACAAGCGAGCGGAGGGCGAGCGGGCGGTGATTGAAATAGCCCAGAAGGGCCGCTTCCGGTCTCGATCGCACCGCCTACTCGAGGGTTAATGGATGAGTTTCTGCCTGGGCAACGCCGCTGGCCCGCAGGAGCGCGGAGTCTAGGGTGCCTGTGACGGCCGCTGCTCTCATGCCTCTGCCCCACCCGTTCCCGAAAGGACCCGGGGCTGGCGTGGCGACGGGAACCAGCACTTCACGCGCTGCTGCGTCCTCCGCCCGCGGCCTGCCCTGCGGCCGCTCCGCAGGGAGTGTCCGGGAAGCCGCGCTCCAGCCACATCGCTCACACCCCTGCAGGCCGAGGGGCTGGGCCGGGTCCACGCACGGGAGCCCTGAAAGGGGTTAAATTGTCAAGGAAATCGCGGAGGCACCAACCTACACTCCCGGCTGAGGTTCACGTTTCACAGCGGGCGGGCGGGGGGGGGGCGCACAGGGACACGTGCACGTTTACTGTAAACTTCACCGAGACGGGCATGTGCCCCGCCCGGCAGACATGATCACACACAGGGCGTCCCAGCCACGGCCCACCGGTGGCTGCCGGTAACTGCGGGCTGTCACACGGAGTTGCCTCCTACCCACTGTTCTCACGGTCCACGTGCTGTCATTAGATGGAGTGTGTGATCTGGACGTTGGCTGATCCTGTATTAATGAGTAAGAGATGGGGCCGCACAGACAAATCTTTACTCATTGGTGACCTGAGCCCACGTGGGACCCGCACAGGGGAAGGTTCCTTCCGGCCAGGCTGCTGGCTGTGGGTTTCCTTCCCATTTTAACTCCCCTGCGCCTGTGAGCCCGGGTCCCGTCCCGTCCCGTCCCCAGGCCAGCAGTCTCCTCCCGGTCACCGTCCGGGAGGCCCAGCCGGTCACCCTCGGAGGAGTCCTCCCTGGGAAGCCCTGTCCCTGGCGCCTTTGCTCTTGTCTGTGCGACTTCACAAAGGAAGACAAGGGTCTCCGGGGCCCAGGCCCAGCCCGAGCCCCATGCAGGCCCAGCCCGAGCCCCATGCAGGCCCAGCAGCCCCGGGTGGATGTTCCCAGGCCCGCTCAGGTGGGAGGTTGGCGGGGTGAAGACAGACCTCCCAGGCACAAACTTAGAGCCGTTTTGTGCTGAACAAAGGCCTGGCCTGCCCCGCTCACGCTGCTGCTGCTGCTGCTGCTCTATTGAAACCTGGAGGTGGGTTCCTGTTAATCCCTCCCTTTGGTGACTCAGAGGCCAAAACAGGAGTCCAACCAAACCTCTTTTCTAAGCAGGAAGAGGGCTCCCCAACCCCTGGCCAGCATGCCACTAGCAAGCCTCTGGGCCTCCCAGACTCACAGGCCAGAGCAGCTGCTGGCCGCCCAGAGGGCGAGCTGAGAGGTGGCCAGCGGCCGGGGCAGCCCTAACGGGTTTTATTTTAGAAACCAAAGACCCAATTAAGCGGTGTTTTAAGTAGGTGCTCACCAGGAGGCTGGGAGAGAAAGCAAAAAGCCCATTTCTCTTCCTCCTCAGACATAACCTTGAACCTCAACTCCGTTGTCTTTCCCATGTCGCTGCTGCGCGTTAACTCGTGACACTGCGTTACTCACGCATCTTCAACGATGCAGCTTGGCTTCTCTTTTTAAACGGAAGAGCGAGCCATCACTTCCCCGGCACACCGTCCCCGGGGCCCTGCCCGCTGTGGGCAGGCCTGCTCGGAATGTCTGCTCACGGAGAGCGTGGCCAGCTGCTGGGTTCCTTCAGGCACGAGGCTCGGTCTAGGTGGTTATGGCTCCGTGTGGAAGCGCATTCTTTTCCATGAACATTCAATTTTTAACACGAAGGGAAAGGCTGGCTTGAGAGCATTCGCGGGCCATCCATTCCCATTGGAGAGCAGGCGTCCCTCCGGAACCGGGGCAAGGCCTTAGCTTAAAGAGCAGGTGGACACAGACCCAGCGATTCGTCGGGAAGGCATCGTCCTTGGCCCAGCTGGAGGGGACCGGGGTGCGGGGGAGGGCCTGTGTTCAAGTGTAGACCTGCCTGCTGGTCTGGGGAGTCTGAGACGGGGCACAGACCACAGGAAGGACGGGGGGCAGTAGCATTCCCTCCGGTGGTCATTGCGGTGCTCCAGCCCCAGCGGGCACACGCGCTTCTCACAGAGAAACAAACCCGAGAAACGAGGTTCAGGCCCTGACGGGTGGGCGGCAGCGCCTGCTCGCCCTCACAGGTTAACAGAACTAAGTGCCCGGACCCGGCTTCGGGGGCAGATGTGCCCGCCCCTCGCCCGGATCAGACCGCCCGGGACGCCCCGCCCTGGCAGCTGAGAAGCACTCTGCAGCGCTGGCCGCGTGAGCTGTGTTTTTAATTAAGTAAAATGACACCAACATGAGAGATGGTTCTAATCACGGCTGCACTGTGCTTCTGGAGGCTCCGTCACCCGGGGAAGGCAGGCGACGTGGGTACCGCTGCCGCTCGCCCACTGCTCTCCGGTGCCAGGCAGCGGCGGCCGGTCTCGACCAGAAACGCCACCGGGAACTGCAACGCTGTGCCGTTTGCCTTACATTTTGCAGCACAAACAAGTGCGCAGGGTCCCCCCAAAACAATTCAGAGACATCCCCCTCCCCCTCACCCTCCGTCTCTGCACGGACTCCGTTTTCCCGAGGGTGCTGACCTCGGAGCCCACCTCGGGATTCAGCCAGTGGGGCGTGAGGAAGGTGGGCTCAGGCCCTGGACTCACCCCTGCCCCTGGGGCCCCTCCAAAGCCGAAGTGCCAGTTCCGCCCCAAGCAGCTGAGGCCGTCTGTGCAGTGCTGTCCGCCGGGCTTGTGACATGGGACACGCGTGTCACGGGAGCGGGAACGACGGGAGGCGGTGCGCCGGCTGAGGGGAAGCAGCCGGGAGACTCTGGGATTCGGTTCTTTCGTGTTCTCTTCCTGGTTCCCTGCAGGGAGTGCGTGTGGCATTTCTAACCAGAGTGTCCTTTTCAAAAGAAATTAACAGAAATTGGAACCGCCCTCTGATACTCTCTCCCGTGCTACCGTTTTTGTGGTTTTGTCGTCCAAATCCCTGTCCCGGTCAGGGGCGTGGGCAGGTGGACATGGGACCCTGCGGGCAGGGCAGGTGGAGATGGGACCCTGCGGGCGGGAGTCCCTGTCCCGGTGAGGGGCGTGGGCAGGTGGACACGGGACCCTGTGGGCGGGAGTCCCTGTCCTGGTGAGGGGCGTGGGCAGGTGGACACGCTGGTGGCAGCCATGGGACCTCGGGCGGTGCCGCAGGACGGCTGGTGGTCGGTCGGAGTGAAGGGCAGGACCCCGGCAGCCTCCCGTGTCCACGCTGCCCCCCCATTCCCTCAGCCCCCGCTGTGCCCGGGAGGCGCTGGGCCTACGAGGACGTTGCCAACAGGGGCCGTGTCTCCGCCTTCCGTGAGGCCGGGGTGGCCGCGCCGGAACTGCCCACCGTGTGTGAGCGGAGGCCACGAGGCTTAGGGTGAGCGACCCCTCCCGTTCGCCTGGACTTCCTGGGGCTCAGCCATGACGTCCTGCGTCCCGGGAGGCTCCTTGTGACCGGCTCTGAGGTGCCTGGTGGAGACCCGCCTGCTGGGCGGGTGAGGCCCAGACGAGGTGCAGACCTCAGGGAGGGTGGGGGTGACGGCCACGTGTACCCATGGCCTTTTTCTCGCTGAGCGAAGTGGCCTCTGGCCAGGGCGGGAGACGGAACTCCCTGACCCCTCAGGTCCCACACCCCCACTGGGACTATTGCTGCCAACGTCCCGGCACATGCGTGTGGTCCACGCGCTAGAGAGAGTCGCCCCTGAAGGGCCCGCTCCCGCGTTGGCTCCCGCGCCCAGCAGTGAGCATCTTCCGGCGGTGCCTTACCCAGAGTCCTTTGCCTGCTGTGGCAGGTGTGCATTGGCGCCTCCTAGCGGCCCCCCTTTTCTGCGGGGGAGCCCGGGTGTTGTCTCCATACCGAGGCCCCCGCAGCGTCGGGCAGGCGGGCCCAGTCCTAAGAGTCAGGATGGCCTGGACCGCGTGGTGGTCTGCCGGCCGGCGCGGCTGTTGGTTGAGCGTCATCCCGGGCACCGAAAGCTGGCCGGGCTGATTCCCGGGCAGGGCGCGTGCCCAGGTTGTGGGTTCAGCCCCCAGGCAGGGCACATACGGAGGCAACCGGTCGATGTTTCTCTCCCGCTCTCTCTAAAATCAATACAAACATTTTTTAAAAAAGCACAGTGGCCGGGGCGGCGTGGTGCTCAGTGGTTGAGTGTTGACCTATGAACCAGGAGGGCACCTGTTCGATTCCCTGTTGGGCGGCAGCGGTACCCACGTTGCCATGTCAGGGCGCATGCCTGGGTTTTGAGCTCCATCCTCAGTGGGGGTGGGGGGGGCGTGCAGGGGCAGCCGATCCATGATTCCCTCTCACCATCGATGTCTCTGCCTCCCGCTCCCTCCCCCTCTGACGTCAGTGAAATACGTTTTTTAAAAGAAGATGCATGAAGCAAAAGTGGTCTTGGAACCTGGTTCAGGAGCACGCAGCAGGGGGAGGGCTACCTCGAAATCACAAGGGTCAGTCCATCGAGGACAGGAAGCCAGATGCTGGAGGAAACTGAGTCCCGGCGCCACTGAGTCCCGGCTGCCCTTCCCCGTTCCCGTGGGCAGGGCCATCAATCTGTCGGTGCCGGGGCCACGTGGCGTCGGGTTTCCTGTTCTCTGCCATCAAGGCCTCGCTCTGAGCCGGCGCTGCACGGGCGTGTCCCGTGAGTCATAAGCTCCTGGACGAAGAACCTAAAGCGGCGGCGATGCTTCAGCCTGCGGCAGACGCTCCCGGAGGCTGGGGCACCCCGGGGTCTGAGTCAGGAGGTCCCCCAAAACCTGCCCTTCTAACAAGTCCCCAGGTTATGCTGATGACCTGGGGCCACCCTGGGGGCCACCTGGAGAGGCGCTGCAGGGTGCCTGCACAGGGGTGTCTCAGAGTCCGTCCGCCTTGGGGTGAATGACGTGGGGCACGTTCACGCTCCAGCACGCTCACGCTGTAAAGCATTGGGAACGAATGGCCTGCCCCCATGGCAAACTATGCATGCAGCCCCCCAACACTCCGTGCGAAAAGCCGGACACAACAGGCCATATACAGTGTCTTCCCAACCACAGCAACTTGGGAAGCGGGTAAAATCAAACCTCATTACCCAGGGTTCCGTGTGCGTGTGTGTGTGTGTGTGTGTGTGTGTGATAAAACTCTAAGGAAAAGCAAGAAAACAGCACAAGCTTTGGCCGGTGTGGCTCAGTGGGTAGAGTGTCGGCCCTCGGACTGAAGGGTCCCAGATTCGATTCCCATCAAGGGCCCGTACCTGGGTTGCAGGCTTGACCCCCGGCCCAGTTGGGCGCATGCGGGAGACGTCCAATCGATGTGTCTCTCTCACATTGGTTTTTCTCTCTCTCTCTGTCTCTCCCCTTCCTTTCCACTGGAAGAATCAATGGGAAAATAGCCTCGGGTGAGGATTAGCAAAACAAAAAAAAGGAAAACAGCACCAAAGTTGGCCTCCTGGTTTCCTGCGGGGGAGGGTGGGGAGGGGGGAGAGTGATGGGAGGAGGGGAAGGGTGGTCCCTAAGGGGTTAGGGCAGGGGTGGGCAAACTTTTTTTTGTCCCTAAGGGTGGGCCGGAACAAAAGCATGGATGGAGTGTTTGTGTGAACTAATATAAATTCAAGTAAACATCATTACATAAAAGGGTACGGTCTTTTTTTTTTTATTTCAATGGTTTTATTCATTTCAAACATTTTAACAAGAAGAATGTAAACACTAATTATTATAATTTGAAACTTCAAAAAATGGAGGAATCATAGCACAACAACATACCTTATATTGAAGATGGCAAAGGCAAAATAAAATTGCCTAACAAAGGAAAGGTACAAAAGCCTTTCAAATTAAACTTAAATATAATAAAATAATTTAAAACTAAAACAAATAGAAAAGAACAAAATGTGTAAACAGTAAATTAAACATTTTCTTTAGTGCAACTTCCAAATTATGCCCGGGACGTAGATGTAGATGGCAATGTAGACTGGGTTGAAAGGTTTTTGGTCTTTAAAACATCAGCTTCAGTGGGAACAGTGTTGTTGGTCTCCTTTTTAGCTAATGCTCTGACACTGTGCTCTCCAGGGGCGTGTCTCCCTACCTCACCACGATACCGTGTCTCCGCATTCCCAGGCTGATGTCGGGGGACGCGTCCGCGGGCATTCCAAGGAGCCTCTGGAAGATGGAGAGGTTGTTCCTTCTACTGAATGGGGATATAAATCTGGATATAAATCCGCCCGCTCAGAAGAAGGAGCTGCGGCCGTGTTTCCCGACGTTGCCATGTTAACACTGCTGCTGGTGAAGGAGCGGAGGGGAGAGCAAGAGAACCCTCCGCTCTTTCGGCCCCGCGGGCCGGATAGAACAGCCGAACGGGCCGGATCTGGCCGTTGTTTGCCCACGGCTGGGTTAGGGCCTCGGGGCTCCAAACCCACCCTTCAAACCAGCTCTATGGTGTCGCGCTGGGGCTTAGGAGGTGCCAGGAGGTGGCGCTAGACCCAGCCTGCGAGGCGGGAGAGGACTAGGGCTCCCCAGGTTTCTCCCCTTGGGGTCCCACCTGCTTCAGGTCCTGTGAGCTCTGCAAGCCCAGCGTGGTCGCCTGCGTCCGACAGCTGCTTTCCTAACAGAAATGGCTCACAGGACCCCTCCGTCCCTGTCCCCGGCCCTGCCAGCCCGTCATGTCCACGGGCGTTTCCTGTTGCTGTCGCTCCCGTCCCCACCCCAGCCCCGGGGGTTCGCACCCCCCTCATTTAGTTGCTGCCCCTACAGTTACCACTCGCTCTCAGTCCTTCCTGTTAAAATACGCTGGCGGGCCCGGCGGGCGTGGCTCGGTGGTTGCGCGTCGACCCGTGAACCAGGAGGTCACGGTCGATTCCCGCTCAGGGCACACGCCTGGGTTGCGGGCTCCATCCCCAGTGTGGGGCGTGCAGAGGCAGCCGATCCATGATTCTCTCTCATCATTGACGTTTCTCTCTCTCCCTCTCCCTTCCTCTCTGAAATCAATAAAAATAAAAAGTAAAACAGAAAAGTAGACCCGAGCGGGAGTTGCCCTGGGAATCGTCAGCGCCCCAAACGGGAGGCAGTGGCATCCAAGGAAGACAGAGCCGATGGACCTCAGGGAACTGCAGGGCGGGGGGGGGGGGGGGGGGCGTCCCCCTTCTGCTCTGGTGTCAGCCAGCACCGCCCCGTCTCCAAGAGGGAGAAAGGGAAAGCAGCGAGGCTTCCCCCTCGCTGGGAATCTGTGCCCTCGGGGGGAACTGGGGTTTGAGAAGGAGGCTTGCAGCCCGCCACACGCCGCCTGAGGGGTGTGGTCTCCTGGCACACGGGGTCATGGACGCCCTGGCTGCAGCCCCCTGTGGACGGCGGACGTGGTGGGGGGGGGGGTCGCGATATGCAGGTGACATGCACCAGTCCAGCTTCCCTGGTGTCCAGTCCCTACCGAGCTCCCCTCTACAGCGTTAGGAACTCTTCACGGGAAAAGCTGGCTGGCCAAGGGTCTTACAAGCTCAGTTAATCAAGGAGAGAAAAATCCAGAAGACATCATGTTGCCTCTCTCTTTAAAAAAAAAAAAAAAAAAAAAAAAAATTAAAAATCCTTATCCAAGGAGTGAGGATATTTTCCCACTTGAATTTTATTTTATTTTTAATATGCTTTCTATTTATTTCAGAGGGGAAGGGAGAGGGAGAGAGGGATGGGAACATCAATGATGAGAGAGAACCATGGGTTGGCTGCCTCCTGCACGCCCCAAACTAGGGACTGAGCCTGCAACCCGGGCGTGTACCTGACCAGGAATTGAACCATGACCTCCTGGTTCATAGGTCGACGCTCAACCACTGAACCAAGCTGTCAGGGCCCCCCTTGGTTTTTACAGGGGGGAAGGAGGGAGGAGGGAGAATGAAAGAGAGAGAGAGAGAGAGAAACACTGATGTGAGAGAGACACATCGATTGGTTGTCTCCCACATGCATCTCGAGTAGAGGCAGGGATCGAGCCTGCAACCCAGGTGCGTGTCCTTGAGTGTGGCTGACGCTCCCACCGCTGAGCCACGATGGCCAGGGCACCTCCCCCTTTTCATGGCTTATTTCCGTACAGGGCAAGCAGCTAGCTGGTGAGATGGAGTGAGTCGGCATACCAGCTTCCTGGGTTTGAAATCCTGCCTAGCAAGCATTCGCCTAGCAAGCCGGCGGCAGTCACTGCAGCACCGAAGGGTCCTCGGGATGAGCCCGGGGCGGTGGTGACTGGCCCTGAGAAGAGCACCCCACACACGAATGAACAAGCACGGGACCCCGGATCCCCGACCTCCCGGGCCCCATTCGGAAGGAGCCAGGCTTGACGGAGGCAGGAGCCGCGCCCCGCCCAGCCTGTGGCCGTCTATCGCTCAGCAGCCCCCCCACCCGCCTCTGCACCTGCAGCTTCACTAGCCACCGAGATGGACACCGTCGAGGGCGATGGTTCTCCCTAGGGTGCCAGGCACCATCCCTGTCCCGGTGAGGGGCGTGGGCAGGTGGACATGGGACCCTGAGGGCAGGGCAGGTGGACACGGGACCCTGCGGGCGGGAATCCCTGTCCCGGTGAGGGGCGTGGGCAGGTGGACATGGGACCCTGAGGGGCGTGGGCAGGTGCCCACGGGACCCTGCAGGTGGCAGTCCCTGTCCTGGTGAGGGGCGTGGGCAGGTGGACACGCTGGTGACAGCCATGGGACCTCGGGCGGTGCCGCAGGACAGCTGGTGGTCGGTCTGGAGTGAAGGGCAGGACCCCGGCAGCCTCCCGTGTCCATGCTGCTCCCCCCCCCCATTCCCTCAGCCCCCGCTGTGCCCGGGAGGCGCTGGGCCTACGAGGACGTTGCCAACAGGGGCCGTGTCTCCGCCTTCCGTGAGGCCGGGGTGGCCGCGCCGGAACTGCCCACCGTGTGTGAGCGGAGGTCGCGAGGCTTAGGGTGAGCGACCCCTCCCGTTCGCCTGGACTTCCTGGGGCTCAGCCATGACGTCCTGCGTCCCGGGAGGCTCCTTAGTCCCCAACAACCTGGGACGCCTGGCTCGCTGGGAGAGGGCCCCCCGACGGGGCACACGCGCTGGCCAGCGGCATTTCCCCTCGCGGCCCCGCTGGCTGTTGGGCCGCGGGCTCAGTTTGAGAGGTGCCCGTGAGCACGCACGGAGACCAGAGCCAGCAGCGTGTTTTTAAAAATACACATTTTTTACTGATGTCAGAGAGGAAGGGAGAGGGAGAGAGAAACATCAACGATGAGAGAGAACCGTGGACCGGCTGCCTCCTGCGCGCCCCACACTGGGGATCGAGCCCACAAGCAGGGCCTGTGCCCCAACCTGGGAATCCAGCTGTGACCTCCTGGTTCGTAGGTCAACGCTCAACCAGGGAGCCACATGGGTCGGGCCGGAGGTACTTTCCTGACTTCGGTTTTGGTTATACGTTTAGTTTGAACCTTCCGACCTCCGTGACCTTTGGCCACGTTTGACCATCTGTGAGTGGCAGTGGGCGGAGCCAACGCAACACCAAGTATCCGAGGTGAGGCCTTGCTCACACCGAGCCCTGCACGCTCGCACCACACGGCGAGTGCCGGGTAAACGTGGACTCACCCCGCCGATGACACAGCAAACTGCAAAGAGGAGCCGGGGCCTGGGCGGGGATCTGCCCCGGGCGGGTCTGGCTAATGTTTCACCAGCAGCTTCCGTGAGCTCAGAGCAGACGCTGAGCAGCTGAACATCCATTGCAGCCTCCGAACCAGGAGAGCGAGTCTCCAGCCACCTCCCAAGAACCTGAACGCCACACCAGCCAGGCCCGAGGACCGTGAGCCACCACGACGCTGCCTGACCGTAGGCGGCGGTGCTTCCTGCACGGGGTGTGCGCCGTCCTCCCTGTCCCTGTTTCTGGGAGCGGCCGGGCCTCGAGCGCCCTGCTTCGGGGGAGCTGGGGCTGAGGCCTCAAAGCGTCCGTTTTCAGGGAGGGGGTTGCCCCAGGGCCTCCGAGAGGGAAGGGGTGGCCCAGGCAGCCCCCCTCTGCCTTCTCCTTTGTGGTTTCTCTTTTCTGCCCCTTTCTCACGCACGGAACGAGACAACACGGGGTCCTCTGACCAAGCACGGGGGTTGGGTTCATCCGTTCTGTGTCTGTCAGCAGTCCATCCCCTGGTATCGCTGGGAGTGCTGGCCCGGCCGGTGTGGCTCAGTGATTGAGCGTCCACCTATGAGCCAGGACGTCACGGTTCCATTCCCCATCAGGACACAGGCCCCATCCCCCGTAGGGAGCGTGCGGGAGGCAGCCGATCCATGATTCTCTCTCATCACGGATGTTTCTCTCTCTCCTCTCCCTTCCTCTTGGAAATCAATAAAAATATATTGAAACAAAATAAAATGTATATATTAAAAATGAAAGAGAGCTTGACTGTGTGACTGTAACTCGGCTTTTTAAAATCAGTCCCACTATCGGACACGCGGATTGCTTCCCGTCCCGGTTTTATGAATGAGTCTGCTGTCAACACCCACGGACGTGCCTCTGACGTGTGTTCTCATGTCTCGAGTAGATTCCTAGGGGTGCGATTGTTGGATCACACACCCGGGAAGCCGAACTCGAAGAAATTCCTAGACTGTTTTCCCCAGTGAGGACCGACTAGATGACACAGGGGAACTCGGGGCTGCTGGCTATTCCAAATTATTCCAAGTTAGTAATTATTCTAAAGCTGGGTGGTGGTGATCGCTGAGCAGCTGGATAAACTACGAAGCTGTACACTAGCATCGTGCGAATGTTACCATGTGTAACATTGTCAAAAGGGCTTTTCTCCTCAGATGCACACTGAGTGGTAGGAGATGAGAGGCGGCCTGAGATGTGCTTCATGGGGGGGACCTGGGCAGCTTCAAGATGGCATGACCTTGACCGCACACGGGCCGTCGCTCCAGCGGGCTGATGGGAACACGGAGGCCGTCTTCTTTTGTGTATGTTTCCACGCTCTCCGGGACGTCAAAAAGCTGAACTTCAGAGTCTTTCTGAAAAAGCTGAGCTGGCGGTCCCCGCTGGTGCCTGCAGGAATCTGGCTGGACCGAGGCGGCGGCCTCTGCTGTTCTGCCTGCCCAGCTCCCTCCCACCCGCCACGGCCGCCGCCACAGCCAGGCCTCTGCAGCGGCTTCCTGGCCACGAACGCTGGGCCGTGGGCCTGGGCAGAGCCCCCGCTAAGCCCATTGCTGCTCTCTCCTGGGGACCCCAGCCTCGTGGAGAGTGGTGCACGGAGGGGAAAGCTGGAGGTGATTATTCCGGGGAGGGGGGGGCACCCCGAGCCACCGCCCTGGGGTTTCCGGCTGGATCCGTGGGCAGCTCTCTGAAACCTGAGCCTCATGCCGGCGCATCCCCAGGTGAGGGGCCAGCGGCGGTGTCCGTGGTGGAGGCAGCGCAGCTCGGGATGGTGTGCCTCCCCTCGGGCTGGTGCAGCTACCGGACCAGGCAACCTTGGCCGTGACACCTGCCCAAGGCCAATGCCGGCCGGAAGGGAAGAGAAGGGTGCACGGGAGGCCGAGGCTGCGCCCTGAACACGCAGTGCCGCCCTGAGATGGGAAAGCTCGGGGCCAGGACAGTCCATCCGCTCAGACACTCAGTGGGCAGGGCTGGAGGCCGCGCGGACCAGTCTGGGGGGGAGGGCCCGACACGTCTGTTTCACCCCCAGGAGCCCCCCCAGGTATTCAGGGTAAAGGCCAGAGAAACGGTCCCCGGGCCTCCGCCAGGGAGAGAGCAGCTTGCTGCCCCGCGGAGCCGCCGGCTGAGCAGCCTGTGGGGGCCTCTGTGGGGGGGGCTCTGTGGGGGGGGCCTCTGTGGGGGGGACCCTCGGGCTGAGTCCTGCGTCCCTTACCCCACAACTGTCCTTACAAAACCGCCTCTAGCCCTAACCGGTGTGGCTCAGTGGATAGAGCATTGGCCTGCGGACTGAAGGGTCCCGGGTTCGATTCCGGTCAAGGGCAGGTACCTTGGTTGCGGGCACATCCCCAGTGGGAGGTGTGCAGGAGGCAGCTGATCGATGTTTCTCTCTCATCAATGTTTCTAACTCTCTATCCCTCTCCCTTCCTCTCTGTAAAAAATCAATAAAATATATATATATATTTTTTAAAAAGCCTCTAGAGGGGACATGAGCGAGCCTCTCCGTGTCCAAGGCCCGCGGACGTCTCTGCTAAGCCCCTCAGCCTCCAGCCGGCTCTGCAGCACAGGAAACGGCCCGCGAGGCCCCATCCCCGCCGGGTCACCCCACCGGGCACGTGGAGCTGGTGGGCCCCTTCCACTGCACCTCATTCTGTTTTGACGGACCCTCCGGGCTCAGAGAACCTTCCAGAAGACACAGCCCCGCCAACATCTGGACGGGACCTCACAAGAGACCCGGAGCCAGAAGCACCAGCTTTCATCCCGAGCCGCTCCGTTTTGGAGCCATTTGTCACCAGCAAGAGAGGAGTGACACACGGCCGTCTTTTTTAAAAAAATAGTAATGTTTTAAAATGTTTTTATTGATTTCAGAGAGGAAGGGAGCGGGAGAGAGAGAAACATCCATGATGAGAGAGAATCATGGATCGGCTGTCTCCTGCACGCCCCACACTGGGGATGGAGCCCGCACCCCGGGCCTGTGCCCTGACCGGGAATGAACCGTGGCCTCCTGGGTCATAGGTCAACGCTCAACCGCTGAGCCCCGCGGCCGGGGAGCCTGTCTTGTTGGTGTGTCACTCTGCCGGGGGCAGCCCCCACCGCTCCACGCTCAGTGGCGGCGGGAGTCCGTGGCGGCGGGTGTCCGTGGCGGCAGGTGTCCGTGGCGGCAGGTGTCCGTGGCGGCACGTGTCTGTGGCAGCGGGTGTCCGTGGCAGCAGGTGTCCGTGGCGGCGAAGACCTCCCTGGCGTGGCTGAGCAGCGCGTGGACCTCTGATGGCAGAGGCCGGAGGCTGGGGACGGAGAACAAGCCGCCTGTCCGGGCCCGGGGCCGGGGCCCACCCCTCCCAGGTGCCCGGGGTCTCACAGGGTCGGGCAGGGCTTCCGCAGGGTCATCCTGCCTGCCTGTCTGTCTGTCCTTTACAGGCCTCTCGGGAATGGTCCCAGGTCCCGTCGCTGTGCCGTGTGGAACCCTGGGGACCCAGCAGGAAGGGGCCACAGGAAGGACCCGAGGAGGCAGCAGCAGCAGCAGGAAGTGACGCTGTGACAGGAAAAGGAAGCTCGTTGGTCAAACACAGCGTGTCCCCAAAAACGTGCACACAGCGTGACAGCTGGTGGCTCGGTTGTGAAAACGAGGCCCATTTTAACAGACACCGCCGGCACAGTCACTCACGGTGTGCGCGTACATTGGGGGGCACCCTGAATTTTTGAGCTCTAGGCCCTCAAGGTGCTCCGTGCGTGGATGCCCGTGTGCGTGGACGCCTGTGTGTGTGTGGGCCAAAGGCTCTCAGATGTGGGGCTCCCCTCCTGGGCCCCCACACTCAGCCAGGACCGGGCTGGGGGTTTCCAGGAGGATCCTGTCCGCAGGGCGCTCCCCGCCGCCTTGCACGTCCCCCCCCGGGAATGCGAGTCCAGGCGAGGCCCTCGGGCGCACGGCAGGGGCGACCCGGGCAGCGCTTCCCGGTGGCCCTGGCTGCCTGGCGTGATTCCCTGACTCGGGCACATGAGGGAGGAGGGGCAGAGGTGGCCGCCAGCCACCCTCAGGCAGCGCCACCACGATGGGGTGTCCCTCTGCCCCGGCCAGTGCGGGAGCCACTAGCCACACGGGCTGCAGACCCCGCACCGCAAGGTGGCTCATCCGCTGGGGAACAGGTGTCTCACTTTGTTCCCTTTTAACTAGAGCAGTGGTCGGCAAACTGCGGCTCGAGAGCCACATGCGGCTCTTTGGTCCCTTGAGTTTTTAGCAAAGGCCAGCTTAGGAGTACCCTAATTAAGTTTTTTTGTGTTGTTTTTTTTAAAATATATTTTATTGATTTTTTACAGAGAGGAAGGGAGAGGGATAGAGAGTTAGAAACATCGATGAGAGAGAAACATCCATCAGCTGCCTCCTGCACACCTCCCACTGGGGATGTGCCCGCAACCAAGGTACATGCCCTTGACCGGAATCGAACCCGGGACCCTTCAGTCCGCAGGCCGACACTCTACCCACTGAGCCAAACCGGTTTCGGCCCTAATTAAGTTAATAACAATGTACCTACCTATATAGTTTAAGTTTAAAAAATTCGGCTCTCCAAAGAAATTTCAATCGTTGTACTGTTGATGTCTGGCTCTGTGGACGAAGGAGTTTGCCGACCGCTGAACTAGAGTATAAATGTAGCTACTGGCTTCCGAGTCGTGCCGCACGGTTCCTAATACTTGTTTTGGGTTTATAAGCACAAGCTAGAGATTTAAAAAAAAAAACTTTTAAATTAAGGCTGATTTACAGAGAGCAACATCCACCGCTTTTAGTGAACACTTCTGCTGCTCTTGACAAATACGGAGAGTCCTCCTGGCGCCACCACGGTCACCCTCCAAAAGCATTTCCCACGTGTCACGTTGTGGCCAGCCTCTCCCCAGACCTCCAGCCCCGGCAAACCACTCAGCTGTTTCTGTCTCTGCGGTTTGGCTTTTTCTAGGATGTCCCACAGGCGAAAGCATTGGGGGGTTCCCCGTGATGCCGTGTGGGTATCCCGCTCCTTTTCCCGGCTGCACAGCATTCCACCCTGTGCTTGTGCCGAAGTCTGTTCTCCATTCCTCAGCCGAGGCATGTGTGCACCGTCAGGTCCTTTCCAGCTGTTGGTGACACATAAGTAAATCCACTGCACGCATCTGTGTACAGGTCTCTGTGTTGACACGCTTTTCCATGCACTTGGGAAAACACCTAGTGATAGGACGGCGGTCACACGGTGCGTTAGCTGCACTTCCTAAGAAATGGCTCAAGTGTTTCCCAGGTGGTGGGACCCCGGTGCCTTCCGGCACCAGGGGCGGGGCACTCGGCGGTTCCAATCCGCCCCCTAACCACTAATGATGCTGAGAAGCTTTTCATGTGCTCGTCTGTCACGCGTGTGTCTTTGGTGAAGGATCTGCTCGCACGTTTTGGCTTTTTTGAATGGACGGTTTCTCCAGACGGCTCATCGCTTTTTTTTTTTTTTTAATGTATTTTATTGATTTTTTACAGAGAGGAAGGGGGAGGGAGAGAGAGTTAGAAACATCGATGAGAGAGAAACATCCATCAGCTGCCTCCTACACACCTCCCACTGGGGATGTGCCCGCAACCAAGGTACATGCCCTTGACCGGAATCGAACCTGGGACCCTTCGGTCCGCAGGCCGACGCTCTATCCACTGAGCCAAACCGGTCAGGGCTCATCGCTTCTTTTTAACGGGCCTTCATGGGCATCTCCCAGGACAGCCCAGCGCCGGGCGCCTTGGAGGTAATTTTGTCCCTTTCGTTTCTGCAACCGGCTTCAGAGGCGCCGTCAGGGTAGGAGCCCGTGTGGGAGGCTCTCCTTGCCAGCTCTTCCTTTTCCTGTTCGGCGCGCCCTGGGAAGCAGCGGGGGCATGCCCTCTGGGCCTGCAGATGGGAGAGTTCTGTTTCTCGGGTCTTCGTTCTTCACTGGCCTGTCACTGCCCCTTCCCTGGCCCTCTCTGTTGGAGGCGTCGCTGTCGCCCACGATTGCTGCTTAGGAGAAAGGACTTGCAAACGGCCCGTGGGTGTCTATGTGTGGCAAGGCCCGACTCGGCCCTGTGAGCACCTGTGCGCTCGGCGGGAAAAGAACCATCGAGGCCTGTCATTTTGGGCAGAAGTCTTCCCATTTCTACTACGTTAGGCCTGGGGGCCTGGAAGCACACAGGTACCCGGGCGATGCCCACCCGGGCCAGTTCCGTGTTGGCAGCTCCCATCTCTCCGGCGTCTGCCTCCCGGATGGCACTGTGAGGGGTTTGGAGGGCAGGCGCCTCTGCCTCACCCGCCCTGGCGTCCTGCACTGCTCCCGGGAGACTCGGTGGAGCTGTTGGTTGAGCAAAGGGATGGCTCCAAAAGGAACAAAGGGCACCGGGGTCGCAAGCACCTTCAGGCCAACTTCATTTTACAGCATGGACACCTTCATTCAGGTGCTGCTGTACGCTCCTACTTGAGGGTTGCAGGATGGAGGGAGGGTTCAGGCCCAGGAAACTGCTGAGGTCATCTGTTCCAGGACCCAAACTTTCCAGTTAGACATCTGGGGGCGGGCGGGTTCCCCTCCCCCGTCCCATAGGACGGAGGAAAGGGCGGCCTACCGCCGGGGGCAGTGGGCGAGGGGGTAGCCCTGGGGCAGGCACAGCGGCCGGGTGCACACAGCGCCCCTCCCGGGCCCCGCGAGCCCCCGCGAGCCCTGGCGGACGGGCGGGGCGCGCGGCCCGTCGCTCCGCTCCGCTGCGGCGCGATCCAGCCCGGGATTCCGCGCCCGCCGCCGCCCCGCGGAGCCCCGCCCCCCGCCGCCGCGCCGCCGCCGGAGGCCGCTCGGAGCTGCGCGAACATGGCCGAAGTCGGCGAGGACAGCGGGGCCCGCGCCCTGCTGGCGCTGCGCTCGGCGCCCTGCAGCCCCGTGCGGTGCGCCGCCGCCGCCGCCGCCTTCCCGGCCGCCGCGGCCCCCGCCGCCCCCGGGCCGGCCGCCCCGTCGCCGCCGCCGCCCGCCCAGCCCCCGCCGCCGCCTCCGCCGGGCGCGATCGCGGGGGGCGCGGGGAGCGCGGGGGACGCGGGCGCGCCGGGCGAGGCCCTGGTGGCCGCGGCGGCCGACTCGGTGCGCCGGAGCCCGGGGCCCGTGCTGGCGCGCCTCGAGGGCCGCGAGTTCGAGTTCCTCATGCGGCAGCCCAGCGTCACCATCGGCCGCAACTCGTCGCAGGGCTCGGTGGACGTGAGCATGGGCCTGTCGAGCTTCATCTCGCGGCGCCACCTGCAGCTCACCTTCCAGGAGCCCCACTTCTACCTGCGCTGCCTCGGCAAGAACGGCGTCTTCGTGGACGGGGCCTTCCAGCGGCGCGGCGCGCCCGCCCTGCAGCTGCCCAAGCAGTGAGTGCGCCGACCCCGGCCCGACCCCGCGGGGCCCCGCCTGGCAACGCCCTCACCCCGCCCAGTCTGGGCACCGGGGTCACCCCGATCCCGGCCCGGTCCCTGCCCAACCTGGACACGGGGTCACTCCTGACCCCACCCGGCCTGGCCTCTGGCCCTGAGGGTCACTCCGCCTGTCGTGGATCCTGGCGGTCGTCCCTGTACCCACCCCGATCTGAACGCTGGGGTCACCCCCGCTCGCGTCGGGTGGTGTCGTAGAGGAGGTGCGGGTCCTCCCCCTCCCCAAGGCCCGACCCCCCCCCCTCCCGCAGGAGGGACTAGGTCCGAACCGGCAGCTACTTGGGCGGGGAGGGGCCACCCCATCCGAGGGAGGACCGGGGGTGCCACTGGGTGTTCGTGGAGTTGCGGCTCCGGACGCTCCCGGGACGGGCAGGGGTACCCGGCGCACAGCTAGGGGCCCGGCGGGAAGGGAAACCTCGGGGCGCGGACGCGTGAGCTTTAGCAACATCCCGGTATTCCTTCCGCTCTTCACTCACTTTCCCCGCTTCCGGTTCCCACGCACGCACGCGTTTCTGCCCCAGAGAGCCTCGCTCTCAAGATCGGAGAAAGCCCATTGAACTAACTACTCATTTCCTCCTCGGGCACTTTCTTTTTTGTGCGTAGTAACTGCTCTTAGCTCCTGGGGAGTGTGTGTTCCTCCTGTTGCTTCACTCCCGCAGTCTGACTGTGATTCCTCTGCACGAGCCCCTGCGTTCGGGGGCTTTCTGCGGGTGATTTCCAGGCCCCGAGCCGCTCCGTACACGTCTCCTTCCCAGGGGCTGGGCATGCTTGGTTGTAAATATGCTATTGAATAATCTGCAAGTGGCAACATCAACAATGACTCACGGCATGTTGCAAACATGAAAGGCATGCGTGTAGGAAAGTCAGGGCTGGGTGAATGGCTGGCGGTGTTCGCCCCTGCTGGTAAGCACTCCGCGCCTCTCTCTCCGGGAACCTGCAGGCCTGCTCCGTCCCGGGCCATTAGCTGCATTTCGGGGCAGCCACTCCTGTGGGAACGCCAGGTAAACATGCCTCCGCCCTTCCCTGCGGCTCCTGGAGGCCTGTTGCGGCTCCTGCACTTTCTGTGACTCAGGCTCTGTGAGGCCGGCGCCCAGCGGTCCTGTTTCCAGGTTCCCTGCCGGGCTGTGGGGTTTCGCTAGCTCAGGAGCGGATGTTGTAGCCGGGGAGGCAGTAGCTGAGCAGGCCGGACCACGTCTGTGTCCGGGGTGGGCTTGGGGTTCACCTCACTCTGCAGGCTACGCCCCGGGAGCCGGGCTTCTCAACGGGCGCATCCCAGGGCCCGGGGGCTCCCTGGGCCCACATTCCCCGCCTGTGGCCGCTGCGTGCCCCGCCCCGCCTGCCTGGCTGCTGGCCTGAGATCCTGCAGGCAGGATGGGAAAGTGACCAGAGCAGGAGTGTGGGGAAGGGGGGCATGAAGGGGTGCCTGTGTGTGCCTCCTGGAAAGGGCTGTTGGCTTCTGAAAGCGGCACAGCCTGACGGTAGTACGCCCGGTCTGAGCAGTCCCCTCTTCCAGAAACTGGACCTCAGTGCTGCTTGTACCCTCGGGGCTGTCGGAAGCTTCCCCCCGAGTTCAGTCCGGGCCTTGGCGTGGAGGGCGATGAGGGAGTTTTCATGGCTTGAGAGCAGGGAAGCCGATGTGTACATTTTTCTCCTCTGAAACAGGAAGCTCAGGACTGACTTCCACGCAGGGGCCCTCAGGTGCTGGTGCGCAGCTCTGCGTGATGCCTGACGTCACGCGTGTCTGCACCGCAGGTTGGGGGCCTGGCTGTTTGGGAACTGCGTTCACTGCTCCTGGGCACAGTGGGGGCACAGTCGCATGAGACTGGGGATCTTTTGTTTGCATTGCCGCCCGCTCACCCCCCTCATACCGCCCCCCCCACAGCCCCCCACACACACCGCCCCCCACCCCCCACACACACTCCCACACACCACCCCCACACACCCCCACACCGCCCCTCACACACCACCCCCACACACCGCCCCCCACACTCCCCTCCCACACACCGCCCCCCACACACTGCCCCCCACATACCGCCCCCCACACACTGCCCCCCACACACCGCCCCACACACACCCACACCGCCCCCACACACCGCCCCCCACACTGCTCCCCACACACCGCCCCACACACCGCCCCCCACACACCGCCCCCCACACTCCCCTCCCACACACCACCCCCCACATACCGCCCCCCACACACCCCCACACCGCCCCCCCCACACCGCCCCCAACACATGCCCCCCACACACCGCCCCCCACATACCAACCCGTTTACAGCAACTGTCGTGTTCAGGCCAAACTTGGTTTATCTTTGCCCCCACTCATCTCCGTTCCCGCCCTGTTATTTGGAAGCAAATCACAAATGTGTATCGCCCTGCCTGTAAAGACTTCAGTGAGAGAGAAAGATTCTTCTCAACACCTAACCACAGGGTCGGTATCGCACCTAAACAGCCAAGGATTTCTTCCTGTCGCCAGACGCCCAGGCAGTGTTTGGATTCCCCTTCCTGCCGGGGGATGTTTCTAAGTGTTCGAGTTGAATCTGGAAGCATCAGGTGCGCACTCCGATTGTTGGTGCCGGGATCCGATCGGTTGGTGCCCGGGATCCGACCGGTTGGTGCCCGGGATCCGACCGGTTGGTGCCCGGGATCCGATCGGTTGGTGCCCGGGATCCGATCGGTTGGTGCCGGGATCCGATCGGTTGGTGCCCGGGACCCGTTCGCTCCGTGTCGCCTCTCCTTTTCGCTGCGGGCCGAGGCCACGCCCTGTAAGTGCCCGCGTTACAGATTGGGCTCGCGGTGCCCTGTCACTCCTGGAAATGGCGGCTGGACCTGGAGGCTTGATCAGACTGGCATTTGACGTTTTGGGCCAGACTTGCCTCCGAGGCCGTGGGTGGTGGCATGTCTGTCAGGAAGCCGTTGCCGAGGTCGGCCACGTATTGTCACCTGCGCGTGTAGCTCCTCGGGCCTCCGCTCTGCTGTGCTGGCACTCCCCCTCTGGAAGCATGCGGTGACTGACATGCTACGGGTCACGGCCTCTGCACACGTACCGTGATGAACAGTCATTAATTGTAACCACCAAAGCATGTTACTACATAAACGTTGCTACGTAAATGAAAACATACAGAACATAGTTTCTCGTTGCTCTTCCAACGGGTCATTTGAAGAAGATCAAATTAGTCACTGGCCTTTACACAAGTAGTCATTATAGCGCAGTTCATTGGAGAGTGCCCTGGACTTAGTGAAGGCGGCAGCTGTTAGCCCAGGGCCCAGCATCCCAGGGGACAGGAAGTGTGTCCCGTCCCTCCCTCCCCTGTCACGCGGCCGCCCCAGGCCTTCCTCACACGTGTAGACCCACGTCACGGCCCTGGGCGGTGCTGGTCCAGGACTGGGCCTATGTGCCGAGTTGGGTTTGCACTTGGGACAAGAGAGGGTGTCGGATCTGGCTGTTTCCATGTGGAGAGCTGTGATGAGGGAGGATGGTCTGCCATGATGTGTTGTGACGTGTTGTGACGTGTGGAGCAGGTAGGGCCACAGAAACCACAAGGGAGACGGGCTCTCCGGTGTGGCCCGTTATGACCGGAGAGGAAGAGATTGAGCCAGAAGAGCCTTCTCTGAAGGAAGACATGTTCGGGTGGGGGCATGTTCGGGTGGGGGCATGTTCGGGTGGGGGGCATGTTCGGGTGGGGGCATGTTCAGACAGGTGGTTGTGGGTAGAGGAGATGGTTTGAGGCTGGTGCTGTGCCCGGACAGCTGGGTCAAGACATGAGTGGCCCTGGCCAGTGGCGCGGCGGGTTGGACCATCATCCCAGCGTGATCCCCCTTTGGGGCCTGTGTGGGAGGCAACCAGCCGATTTTCGCTCTTTCTCATCAATAAAAGTGTATTCTCAGCCGAAACCGGTTTGGCTCAGTGGATAGAGCGTCGGCCTTCGGACTGAAGGGTCCCAGGTTCGATTCCGGTCAAGGGCATGTACCTTGGTTGCGGGCATGTCCCCAGTAGGGGGTGTGCAGGGAGCAGCTGATAGATGTTTCTCTCTCATCGATGTTTCTAACTCTCTATCCCTCTCTCTTCCTCTCTGTAAAAAAATCAATAAAATATATTTTAAAAAAAAGTGTATTCTCAGATGAGGGTTTTTTTTTTTAAATAAATCTTTATTGTTCAGATTATTACAGGTGTTCCTCTTTTTTTCCCCCCATAGCTCCCCTCCACCTGATTCCCCACCCCACCCCATGCCCTTACCCCCCGCCACTGTCTTCATCCATAGGTGTAAGATTTTTGTCCAATCTCTTCCTGCACCCCTCACACCCCCTCCCCCCTGAGAATTGTCAGTCCACTCCCTTTCTATGTCCCTGATTCTATTATATTCACCAGTCCATTCTGTTCTTCAGATTTTTTATTCACTTGATTTTTAGATTCACTTGTTGGTAGGTATGTATTTGATGTCGTTTTGTTATTCATAATTTTTATCTTTACCTTTTTCTTCTTCTTCCTCTTCTTCTTTAAGAATACCCTTCAGCATTTCATGTAATCCTGGTTTGGTGGTGATGAACTCCTTTAGCTTTTTCTTGTCTGTGAAGCTCTTTATCTGACCTTCAATTCTGAATGATAGCTTTGCTGGGTAGAGTAATCTTGGTTGTAGGTTCTTGCTGTTCATCACTTTGAATATTTCTTGCCACTCCCTTCTGGCCTGCATAGTTTCTGCCGAGAAATCAGCTGACAGTCGTATGGGTGCTCCCTTGTAGGTAACTAACTGTTTTTCTCTTGCTGCTTTCAAGATTCTCTCTTTGTCTTTTGCCCTTGGCATTTTAATGATGATGTGTCTTGGTGTGGTCCTCTTTGGATTCCTTTTGTTTGGGGTTCTGTGAGCTTCCTGGACTTGTAAGTCTATTTCTTTCACCAGGTAGGGGAAGTTTTCGGTCATTATTTCTTCAAATAGGTTTTCAATATTTTGCTCTCTCTCTTCTTCTGGCACCCCAAAAATTCGGATGTTGGTATGCTTAAAGTCCCAGAGGCTCCTTACACTATCTTCATATTTTTGGATTTTTTCTTTTTGTTTTTCTGGTTGGGTGTTTTTTGTTTCCTCATATTTCAGATCTTTGGTTTGATTCTTGGGGTACGTTGATCTACAGTTGAGTTTTTGTATATTCTTTATTTCAGACAGTGTATGCTTAATTTCTGACTGGTCCTTTTCCATTTTTTTGGCATTCTCATTAAGATCCTTAAAGGTCTCACTAAGTTCCTCAGCGGTTTTTAGAAGATTCTTGAGTAACCTTATAAATGTGGTTCTGAACTCTATGTCGTCCAGTAGTTTGCTTTCCTCCATTTCTTTCATTCGTGACATGTTTCTTTGTCTCCGCATTTTGCTGCTTCCCTGTGTTGATGGAGTGGCTTTGTGTGGTAGGTGACCTATAGGGGCCAGTAGCTCAGCCTCCCCAATCACCTGAGGTGGACGCCTTTGGTACACCCCTTTGTGGGCTGAGTGCAAAGTCTTGGTGTAGTTAAGCCCTGATTGCTGTTGGTACACTGGGAGGAATTGACCTCCAGGCCAATTGGCTGTGAGGACCCGCTGTGTCTATAATGGAAGAACTGCTGTGCTGGAGACACGCTTATGGGGCAGGACTTGTTTCAGTGGGGCTTTGGTGCTCACTGAGTCTGCCGCTTAAATGTGTCACTTACGGATGTGAGGAGTTGAAATCTGGTGTCTCACACTGACCACTAGGTACACTGGCTTCTGGATCTCCAATGGGGTGCAGGTCAGCTACTGTCTGAGGCCACCCAGCAGGAGCTACAGCGAGAACTACAGTTTTCTCCTCTTTGCTTGGGGTTTGGAGGTTTTGGAGCTGTCTGACCCGGGCTGCAAGTTTGCTAGGTTAAGCTGCGATAGGGCAGGCCATTCATCTGCTAAAGCCGCTGCTTGGAGCTTGGGTGGGTTTGTAGGTTGTGTGGGGCGGGGTCTCAGGGCGTGACTAGGCTAGGGCGTGGCAAACAGCGATGGCTGTCAGTCAGCCAGCTCTGCATCTCCGACCGTGTCCCCGCGTCCCGTGCTCCCGCGTCCTGTGCCCCAGCACAGTAAACAATTATTCCTGCGCGCAGCCCTGCAAGCAAGCCACCCTCACTTTCCGACCCCACGGCAGACAGTCCAGCTTCTCCCCGTAGGAGTTTGGGTCCCCCGCGTCTCCCCAGAAACTGGAGTTTGGAGTAATCGGGAGCTTGTCTCCCTTCGGGTTGAAAACAGCAGCGCACCCAGACGCCCGTCGCCAGCCTGATTCGCGCGCCTCCGTACCTCAGCTTTTCAGCGCTTGTGCACGTCTCACTGCGCTTTTCTCTTTCCTTCTAGTTGTAGAACTTCCACTCAGCCAGCTTTCCCGTGGTTCTGGGTGATAGACGTTTTGTCTTTTAGTTGTAGTTTTGAAATTGTCGTGCGAGGCAGCAGTTTAGGTGTTTACCTACGCCGCCATCTTGGATCCTCCCAGATGAGGGTTTTTGTTAATCCTCACCGAGGATATTTTCCCATTGATTTTTAGCCAGAGTGGAGGAGAAAGGGCAAGACAGAGAGACACATCGACGTGAGAGACACATCAACTGGTTGCCTCCTGCACGAGCCCCGGGCAGGGGAGGCGCCTGCAACCGAGGCATGTGCTCTTGACCAGAATCGAACCCGGGACCCTTGGGTCCGCAGGCCTGCGCTCTATCCACTGAGCCAAATGGGCCAGGGCGATTTTTTTAAAACATACGAAGTGTGGCGCTCTCTCTAAGTAACTGCTTTTTTCTGGTTTTCCTGCCAGTTAGCAGTTACTTGCATCATAAACATTTGCTCAGTCAGGCTGTCGTCTTGTCCAAACTTTGGAAGGGCTTCCGGCCGGGGCGGGCTGCGAGGCAGCCGTCGCCTCGGTGGTTTTAAAACGGCACCACTCTCGAGCCCGCAGTTCACCCGGAGACCGGGCCTGTCACCCCGCAAGGACTTTCATGTCCTGTTTCAGAAATCAGGGTGCTGTCTGTCAGGGAGTGTGTGGGGAGCTGGCCGGAGAGGGGATTCAGGGAACGCTCTGTCCCTGCGGGAAGGCTGTGAGGGGCTCTGCGGGTCCCCATTCGTTTCCGAAGAAGACGGCCACGTGCGGTCGTGCTTTCGGAAGGCAGGCATCGGATTTGGACATACAGCCGTGTCCTCGCTGCTCCCGAGTCTCGTGGATGTCGGGCTAGACTTGCTGAGTTAATGACAATGACAGCAGCGCCTCGTTGCCATGGCCACCTCCATCCCGGCCCCTCAGGGAGGGTGCGCTTGCCGGCTTCCTGGAAGCAGCCCTGGCGCTGACTCACCGCGGCCTTGCGGGCTTGCGGGCGGTGCTGCGCGCTCGTCTCCAGGAGCTCCTGGCCTCTCGGCAGAGCCGGGCTGACTGACGGGCAGGAGGAACAATGCGACCGTGTGAGCAGGGAGCGGGAAGGCACGCTGGCTGTCGCCGCGGGTCCGGCCGAGGCTGGGAGAGCAGCGTGTCCCCCTGGTTTGCTGGGGCGCCCCGTGGTCACGCCCTCGGGCCTCCCGAGCCCGCTCTGGCCCGTGGACCACGTGGCTGTTCTTGGACGTGGTGGGTGAGCTGGGGTGGGTCTGCGACCCGGAGACAGACACTTCCACTCGCACTCACGCTGCTCCCGGGGGCCCCCCTCGAGGCGTCCTGCCCAGGCCGGGGCGAGGGTGTTTCCCGGCTCTGACTGGGAACCCTTTGCCCGCTGTCCCCTGGAATGTGTCAGGCCACACCGTCCTCCGTGTCCCCGCAGAGGACGCTCCTCCCCGATGCCCGTGTGCAGCACTCGGCTGCCCTGCCCGGAGCTCGGGCCCGGCCTGGGCTCAGCAGGCCCCGCCTTGTGAGGTCCCCCCGGTGCCGAGGGGCGCGGTCCCTGGCGCCCACCTGTGTTTATTCCCGCGGCTCTGAGCTGCTCGGGCCGGAACCCGGTTGTCCCCGGCGAGCTGGGCTGGTGTGGGGTTGTCTGTGACTCTGTTAGACTCAGAGCTGAGAGGTTTAAATACGTGTGTTCGTTGTCCTGTTCAGGAACAGCAGTTACTGCATACACCTACTTCAGAAGGGACTTCTTATGGAAACACAGCTGTGTTCCCCCAAACGAAAGTGTTTAGGAGGAGGTGTTCGCTTCCTGACAGTCTGTATGGCTGGCACCTCGTCACTGCGCTGTCCTGGGTAAGCGTGTGTGTGCGCGGCGGGAGGTGGGGGGCGGAATCCTGCCCTGGTAAGCGTGTATGGGGAGAGGGGGGTGTCCCACCCGGGTAAACGTGTGCGGGGAGAGGGGCGTCCTGCCCGAGTAAGCGTGTGCGGGGAGAGGGGGTGTCCCGCCCAGGTAAGCGTGTGTGGGGAGAGGGGGCGTCCCGCCCAGGTAAGCGTGTGCGGGGAGAGGGGGCGTCCCGCCCGGGTAAGCGTGTGCGGGGAGAGGGGGCGTCCCGCCTCGTGAGGAGATGGAGTGCTCAGTGAGGAGCACGCGTGCCTCTCGGGCCATGACGTCTCCTTGGACGCCTCCCCGGACGGCTGGTCCTTGCTGGCCGCTGCAGGGTGGCCTGAACGTCACCCGTGAGCACCCTGGGTGCCCCCTACAGGCCGTCGCTCTGTCCTGCGTTCTGATACATCTCTCACCTGAAGGGTCCGGCCTTCCGATGTAGTTTAAATTGTAATCTGCTTTGAAAGTTGAGTGACACTGTATATGGCAGTGAGAAGTCACATCATGGCGTCGTCGGCCTTGTTAGCGTCAGTGTTCGCGTCTGTGTAAGCTCGGTGTTCTGTGTGTCCGTCCTTGGTTATTTCAGGGGCACCGCCCATCTGTCCATCACTTGCTCTTCCCCGTAGCCAGGTCGGGGGCGGCGGCCTCATCCCCTCCCAGCTGGTTCCCGGAGGACACCCTGCTTTCCCTTCAGCCGGAGGTGTGGGGCCACGGGCTGGCGGGGGGGGGGGGGGGCGTGGAGCCATGCCAGTCCTCGGATTCAGTGACACGTGGTTTGCTGGGAAGGAGCCTCGGTGGGGATCTTTCAGGAACCTCTGCGCACGGCACCGCCCCGGGGAGCTCTCCTGGGGGGAGCTCGCCTGCCTCCTCCCCGTGGACCAGCGCTGCACGGCGGGCGGAGCTGGCCTCTCTCCTCGGAAAAGGCTCTGCGTTCCGGACTCTCTCTCCCCGACCCGACAGGGAGACGCCGGGCGAGCTCCGTGCCGCCCCCGCCCCGCCCAGACTCACAGATGTTCTGGGTTTGGGGGCAGCATATCGGGCTCAAAGGTAATTGTCCCGCTTCCTGTGGGAAGTCTGAGCCCCGTGCGTGTCAGCTGGCTGGTGGGCTGCTGTGGGAGCCGAGCGGCCACGCGGTGAGCTGCGGGGAGGAGGCCGGAAATGCTCCGGCTCCAGGTGGCTGATGCCGTCAAGGATTCTCCTCGATGCTACCGGGAGCGACAGCTGGGAAGAGAGTCGGTGAAAACGAATCCCGAACCGATTTGGGAAGAAGGTTCACGTGAGACCGGATGGAGCTCATGGCAGAGCCGCGGCCGGAGGCTGTGGACGGAAAGCTGCCCAGGGCTGCCCCTCCCTCCGCCCGGGCCAGGAGTGCCGGTCCGCTTGGCAGGTAGCTCCCGCAGCGAAGCCGGGAACAGTGACTCACCAGGCCGAGGCCGAGGAAAACATCGCTGCTGCCGGCCAGGCGCCCGCCTCCCTCTGTCGGCTGCACGCAGACCAGGCCGCACGGAGCCTGCGGGCTCCGGCCGGGGGACCGCCGCTGTCCCAGCAAGGGCACTTTCTCTGCGGATCGTGGGGTGGACAGAGTTCCGGCCTGCCCACCGGGGGTTAGCCAACAGGTGCCGTGGAGAGCCGAGCACCCTGCGCGGCCCGGTCTGGATTAGCCTGGGCGTGTGTGGATGGACTGAAGAACCGAATTTCGTTTAGTTTTTCAGTTAATCTGGGTTTAAATAGCCACGTGTGCTGCCGCCTGCGGTGCCCTTGAAGAGGGCCATGCGTGTGGGTCCCCGGGCATGCGTGTGGGTCCCCGGGCATGCGTGTGGGTCCCCAGGCATGCGTGTGGCCACCACCTCGGTTGACACCCCCCCCCCCCCCCCCGGCGTAAGTACTGTTGCTGCATTGTCCTTCCCGGGGAGACTGCGCGGGTCAGTCTGGCCTGGGCCCTGCTGACCCACTAGATGAAGTGGCCTGCGGGTCCAGGCGTGGGGAGACACCTGCGCCCGCTCTTTCTGGAAGGCTTGTTGGCTGGGCTGACCAGCCAGTCCCTCGGCTCCTGCCGCTCCGGACGCAGGGCGGGCGGACAGCACCGAGCTCTGGAAGCCGGGGGGCAGTAGGGCCTGAGAGCCCTGGGATGGCAGGCGGGAGAAGGCACTGGCTGGGGGGGCCCTGGGCAGCCGGTTACAGCGCGCATGGGTGTGTGGGAGCCAGCCCCCCCCCCCCCCGCAGTGTTGCGTTTCTGTCCTTGCAAATCGATACAGTCCTTTCTAAGCGTGTGTGCGTGCTGGTGTGCCTGCCGTCCCACCCGCCGTCTGCAGGGACAGCTGTTCGCACCCAGGGGCCCTTGCCAGTGTGGCTGTCACTGTCTATGACTGTGGAGTGGTGTCTGCCCCCCGGGAAGCAGACTCCCGCGAGGACACCGTCGGCTCCGGAGCCAGCACGGTGCCTGGCGCTTAGAAGACTGCGTGGCTGAGGGAGTGAATGTTTACCTGTCCAGCCTCTGGCGGCAGCTGTTCCGGTAGGAAGTGCCAGCACCAGCATCTCGCTTACGGGGAGTTCCAGGAGAGGCGTTTCTGTCGGTGTCGAGGGCACCTTCTACCTCGGCATCAGGACCTGGCAGGCACCAGCTGGTGACATCACCCCCCCCCCCACACTCCCTATCCGCTTGCGCTCCAGGCTGCGTGGCGTCTGCCTGCACCGGGCCTGCGGCAGGGCCCAGAGGGGCAGTGCTGGTGGGCAGACCCGAAGCAGAAGCTCTCACTCCGCTCCTGTGCCAGGGCCAGAGCTGGGTTCAGGCCACGGCAGGAGGGGCCACGTGCCCAGGGAGAAGGGGGAACGTCTGGTGAACAGCTTGCCCAGCTCGGCCCTGTTTAGATCTAGTCAGCAAACTACCGTCTGTGAGCCAAATGGTGCCAGATTCTTGTTTTTATAAATAAAGTTTTATTGGAACACAGCCATGTTTACATGCTGTTTGGCTGCTTCATTGAGACACACCATGTGGCATGAAAACCTAAAATATTTACAGGAACGGCGTGCACCCCCCGATCTGTACCACCCCCTTCTTTTCTGCTGACACGTTTGGCTGAGACTGGCCAAGGCCTTCGTCTCACTCCTTTGTCTAGAGCAGCCGTGGGCAAACTTTTTGACTCGAGGGCCACAATGGGTTCTTAAACTGGACCGGAGGGCCGGAACAAAAGCATGGATGGAGTGTTTGTGGGAACTAATATAAATTCAAAGTAAACATCATTACATAAAAGGGTATGGTCTTTTTTTATTTATTTATTTCAATAGTTTTATTCATTTCAAACATTTTAACAAGAATGTAAACACTATTATAATTTGAAACTTCAAAAAATGGAGGAATCATAGCACAATAACATACCTTATATTGAAGATGGCAAAGGCAAAATAAAATTGCCTAACAAAGGAAAGGTACAAAAGCCTTTCAAATTAAACTTAAATATAATAAAATAACTTAAAACTAAAACAAATAGAAAAGAACAAAATGTGTAAACAGTAAATTAAACATTTTCTTTAGTGCAACTTCCAAATGATGCCCGGGACGTAGATGTAGATGGCAATGTAGACTGGGTTGAAAGGTTTTTGGTCTTTAAAACATCAACTTCAGTGGGAACAGTGTTGTTGGTCTCCTTTTTAGCTAATGCTCTGATACTGTGCTCTCCAGGGGCGTGTCTCCCTACATCACCACGATACCGTGTCTCCGCATTCCCAGGGTGATGTCGGGGGACGCGTCCGCGGGCATTACAAGGAGCCTCTGGAAGACTGAGAGGTTGTTCCTTCTACTGAATGGGGGATATAAATCCGGATATAAATCCGCCCACTGAGAAGAAGGAGCTGCGGCCGTGTTTCCCGACGTTGCCATGTTAACACTGCTGCTGGTGAAGGAGCGGAGGGGAGAGCAAGAGAACCCTCGGCTCTTTCGGCTCCGCGGGCCGGATAGAACAGCCGAACGGGCCGGATCTGGCCCGCGGGCCGTAGTTTGCCCCCGGCTGGTCTAGAGGGAACCCTGTGTTTTGAAATGGGTTCTGTTTTGCCCTAGGTGGCTTACATGTGGATTTGGGGGTGGCTATATGAGGGGTGTCCCCGTCTCTGAAGGCTCCGTGTGCACAGGCAGGAGAGGGGCTGTGTGAGCTCATGTCTGTTTCGTTTCTTTTGTTGTGATTTTTTTTGGGTAGGGGCTTTGTAATTCTAATTATTTTTTAAACTTCCCATTTTGAAAAAATTTTAAGCTTCTAAAAAAGTTGCAAGACTAGTACAAGTAACTCCTGTGCTCCCTCTGGCCAGACCCCGTACCTAGCTGTCCGCCACGTGGCTCTGTGCTGTCCGTGTGTGTCCCTCGAGGGCGGGTCAGCCGCGCCCCCTCCTCGTCCTGCAGCGGCTTCTAAGAGAGAGGACACGTCCACGTCCGCAGTCCCATCACGACACCGGGACAGCTCCCGCCACTGCCGTGCTCCCGCCTGCCCCGCAGCCCGGGTCTGCCAGTCATCCCCACAGCGTCCTGGGCACGCTGCCGCCCGGCCCGCTCTCGCCCGGCTCCTAGCCCGCGCAGCTCCTCCGCCTCCCGCTGTCCGGACTGACCCGACACTTCCCGGAGAAAGCCGGCGTCACTTTACCGGCGTCTCTCAATGTAGACGCGTCTCATCTGGCAGAATCCTGGTTACACTCGGGGCGAGCGTCGGACTGGACCTGGCAGGGGCGTCCCTGGGGACCCGTCTCAGCTGTCGTCGGGCACAGACGCTGTGTGTTCCTGGCCGCGCTCCTGCCATGGAGGTGGTTTGTCTCTCTCTTCCACTGCCGTGCATCGCATTGTTCGTTTTGCTGTCGCTGCATTGCCGAGAGCCGCCCAGCGACAGGAGGAAACCCCCCGGGGCTCCCTTCTGCTCCCAGCCGGACCAGAGGGCTGCCGAGGCATTCAGAGCGAAGACGGCCTACGAGCTGCTTTCTTAAGCGGCCTCCCGGGGGTCCCTGGGGCTCCCCTCCCGCCGGCGCGTGGGAGCCGGTAGTGTGTTTACGTGCCACGCCCTGTGTGTTCGGGGCGGGACCGTGCTCCCTCCTGTAGCCCGGGGACCTGCCAGTGCGCTTGGCACGCTGTGGGCGCCCTGTGAGTTGCTGGCAAAATGAATAAACAGGCCGATGGGACAGACCGACTGCGAAAGCAACCCGACGTTGAGCTTTGGGCGGGTCTGGCGTCACCGCCTCCAGCCGGTGCCCTGAGCGCGGCCTCCTCGCCGGGAGCTGGGGGCACTGCCCGCCCGGGTAGTTAGGAGAAACGGACACCCTGCGCGTGGGTGCCATAGCGCTCGCCTCAGTGTTGGCGCGCAGATGGACTCGCTACGCGCCCGTGTCGCCACCCCTGCTGACGTGGGGCTTGGCGGAGAGGGACCGCGGTGCCCCACCGCACCTGAGGGGGGGCAGCTGAGTCGGCGTGGGGGCTTCCGGTGCCTGGAGCTGATGCCCCGGGGAGCGGAGGGGCCTTGCCTCCGCCAGGCCTGGCACCGCCGGGGTCGGGAGGGTCGGTGCCGGCTGAGGCGCCTGTCGGTGTCGCGTTGGCAGGGACAGGCTGGGCATCGCCCGGACCCCCCAGCTCTGAAGGGGGCGGTCAGCGGAGAGTGGTTTGTTTCCTGTGTTTCTCCAAGCCGCTTCTCCCAAGAACAGGGAGCGACCTCGGTGTCACCTGGGGCCGGGTCGGCCTGCAGGCGCGAGGCCTGGCGGAAGCCGGCGGCCCTGGGGGACAGGGATGCGGCCGCTGCCCGGGGAAGCTGGAGGAGGAGATGGAAGCGCAGCGCTGGGTACAGAAGGCGTGTGCGTTTCAAGGCGTGACAAGGTACGGAAAGGCACAGCGGGTGGCGGAACGTGTCTGCTTACCCACGAAGACGCGGCGGCTGCTTTCCCTTTATCGTGTTTTAGCCTTTTTAAAGGAGAGCGCACAGCCGGTGCCGCTGTCTCCTGTGCCCCCCGCCTGGCTTCCCGCCGTGTCCAGAGGCAGCGGCCCTCGCTTCCTGCCTCTGCTTCCACACCAGACGTCCACGAGGACGCGTCGTACGTGCGTGTGTGGGGGTGAAGTTTACATAAGGCTGTGGCGTCATACAGTCTCTCGTCACACTACGTGTATTTTCACTTCTCCGGGAAGATCTTCGTGGGGCACCATCAGACAGTCACCGACTGTGTCTTCACGGCCAGTGTGGACCGCAGCCCTTCCCCCGCGCAGCCGTTCCACCCGCCCGGTCCCAACCCCCGCGCTTCCTCGGCGCCGTGCGGGCCTGGCTGGCTCCGCGCTGTGCTGCGCGCCTGGCCGTCCGCAGCGCCCTCGGGGTCCCGGGTGCAGCGTCGGCCAAGTGCCCGCCGGCCTTTGTGGACCTGGCGGTGAAGTGGGCGGCGGCTCTCAGAACGTGGACCAGGCCCAGGCCTCTGAGCAGCAGCAGGCGGCTCTCCCCGCAGTGCGGGCGCCCTCCCTGCGTGCATGGCCCATCCCGGCTCTGTCTGGGTCCAGCGCCCCCTCTGTGCACACCTGCCCGTGCCTGGGCCTTTGCCACGCCTGCAGCCGGCGTGAGGGTGACGCGTTCTGAGTTTCTTACCTGCGGGTCCACTCCTAACCCAGAGGATTGGACTGTGGTTCGGACATGGGGATTCGATGCTCGTGTTTGTTTTCACTTTTCCTTTGTTTGTTTGTTTGTTTGTTTGTTTGTTTTAATCCTCCCCGGACATTTCTTCCTTTGATTACTAGAGAGAGCGGGAGGATGGGAGGGAGGAGAGCAAGAGAGAGAGGCAGAGAAACATTGAAGAGAGAGACACCCATTGGTTCCCTCTCCACACGCCCTTACCGGGTGGGAACCTGCACCAGGTATGTGCCCCTGACTGGGAAGCGTCTCCATGACCCTTTGGTGTGGACTGACGCTCTAACCACTTAGCAATCTGGTCAGGGCTGCTTTTACTTTTTAATCAATAGTTTTATCAAATTTTATTATAACTCCTTGTAGCCTTCGTCTTGTAACAACTTTCAGAATAGTAATTTCATTTTGTCTACTGTCTTCTGAGAAGCCAGGGAGGTATGATGTGTTTTTAACAAGATAAATTTTAAAACGGGTAAAACTTTAAGTCAGTAACTCTTTACAGATTTTTTTTAATTTATTTCAGAGAGGAAGGGAGAGGGAGAGAGAGAAACATCAATGATGAGAGAGAACCATCGATCGGCTGCCTCCTGCACGCCCCACACTGGGGATCGAACCTGCAACCGGGGCATGTGCCCTGACCGGGAATCGAACCCTGACCGGGAATTGAACCCTGACCTCCTAGTTCATAGGCCGACTCGCAACCACTGAGCCACACCAGCCGGGCAAAGTCAGTAGCTTTTTAAAGAAGTGGGGGGTCATCTCGTTGGAGAAGTCGTCTATCCAAAATGACGTTTTCCAGAGGCGCCCAGGTTACGGACGTGCGATTACCGCAAGCCGGTCGTCTTCAGTTCTAAACCGTATGGGGAGCTTGTTTTATGAGCTCACAGTCTCTAATTTTTAAAAAAATAAAAGTTCTTCAGTGTCATTTGTCTCTGGAGGAGCCAGTTTTTAAGAAAAAGCAGGGAAAAAAGCACACTTTCGCTTTTCTGGTGTATTTCTATGCAACCGTTGTCATTCACGCTTTTTGGTATGACACGTGCAAACTCACGCTCACAGAACACTTGGACAACACAGGCGTGTGGCGAGGAGAGCCCGTCACAGGTGGCACTGCTGCCCCCGTGCTGGCCCGTGTGTTGCCGTAGAAACGACAAGCAGCCCGGAGCAGGCACTGTGCTGCCGCAGCGCGTGGGGAGCGCACAGCTGCTGGCGCGCCCCCCCGGACTCGGAAGGCGCAGAGGCGTAGGTTAGGTTGGGGTCACCTGGCCTCCTGAGTGAGCAGCTCATAGCGCTCCCCGCACTGAGGTCAGAGGGCAGCAAGGACACCGCCCAGCGGGCTCCGCACACAGGCTGGCGGCCCCGACAGCACTCCGGGCTCTCCTGGCGCCGCCCCGGCTCCCCGCGCTGGCCCGGTGTCTGCGATGCCCTCTCCTGGGAAGGAACCTCTCCACCCGTCCCCCCTTCACGTGGGCCCGCATCCGGGGGGCTGGGTCAGAGACTGCCGTGCTCCCCAGATGGGGCTTCAGTTGGGAGTTGTCAGGTGGAGCCGTGTTAGAGGTCTCCACGCACCTGGTGGGAGGTGGCTCAGGGCGGAGCGCCGTCAGTGGGTAGGTCCCCACGCACCTGGCGGGAGGTGGCTCAGGGCGGAGCACGGTCAGTGGGTAGGTCCCCACGCACCTGGCGGGAGGTGGCTCAGGGCGGAGCGCGGTCAGTGAGTAGGTCCCCACGCACCTGGCGGGAGGTGGCTCAGGGCGGAGCACGGTCAGTGGGTAGGTCCCCACGCACCTGGCGGGAGGTGGCTCAGGGCGGAGTGCGGTCAAGGTGGGTAGGTCCCCACGCACCTGGCGGGAGGTGGCTCAGGGCGGAGTGCGGTCAAGGTGGGTAGGTCCCCACGCACCTGGTGGGAGGTGGCTCAGGGCGGAGCACGGTCAGTGGGTAGGTCCCCACGCACCTGGTGGGAGGTGGCTCAGGGCGGAGCGCGGTCAGTGGGTAGGTCCCCACGCACCTGGCGGGAGGTGGCTCAGGGCGGAGCACGGTCAGTGGGTAGGTCCCCACGCACCTGGCGGGAGGTGGCTCAGGGCGGAGCGCGGTCAGTGGGTAGGTCCCCATGTACCTGGCGGGAGGTGGCTCAGGGCGGAGCGCGGTCAGTGGGTAGGCTGGCCTGGACGCCCCCCCACACCTCCATCGCAGACCCTCCTAGCGCTTGGTTTTTACAGGATCCGCGAGTAATTGTGTTGAAACCGAACAGACAGCACAGCAGCTCGTGCCGAAATCTCACGAGGAAATAACTCAGCCGCTTCCCACCTGGGCTCTGCCGCGCGTCTTCGGGCAGTGAGGCTGAACCCCCGGCTCGCTGCCTGGGTCCGTGATGGAGAACGGACGCCCTGTGAGCCCAGGACAGACTCCCGTGGGTGGGCACACGGGTGCCAGCCTCAGGGAGGGAGTGACGTGTGCTGTGATGTGTGCCCGGCCTGCTTTGTTCGTGTGTTTGTCAGACACAGGGGCGCTGCGGGCCCGGCTGCACAAGCCCTGGGGGGACCCGTGGGAATGTCCGGAGCGGGGGCTGGCGGGGAAGGTAGGCATCCCTGGCACAGCCTCTGGCTTGTTTGTGACTCAGAGAAAACTGTCCTGGTGAATGGGCCTCGGGAGAGGCCGCACTGACAGTGCGTTTGCATGGCAATAACCAGGTAGGGCCCCTCGCCCGCCCTCGCCCGCCCTCGCCCCTCTTCCGGCTGTTAATCCGCTTTATGACCCAGTCTGCCCAGTGGGCGCTTCTGCTGGCTCTGAAATGCTTTCCCGTGTGGGGTGTGCACAGCGAGGGGGTTTGCCGGCCACGGACTGGCTTCCTCCCCTGCCTCGGGCTGTTTGCTGGGGGCGGCTGCCTCCGGGCCCCCAGGTGGCCTGTGCCAGTGCCACCTCTCCCTCTGGTGTGGTGAGTGCCGGCTTGGTGAGGGCGCTCACTCTCCCCTGTCCTCCAGTTCTGATGAGTGGAGGGCGGGCCGTGGGGGCCGGCTGTGGGACAGCGGGGCTTGGCTGAGGGTCCCTACCCCCCCCCCCCCCCCCCCCGCCCGGCCCTGCTGCCTGGACCTGGGCTCTGCACCGAGGGCCTGCGCCTCAGCCCAGCAGAGGCCTTAGGGTGCCCCTGGCACTGCCCTGCGGCCCGTGCTCTGCTGGGCTGCTTCCAGGGCAGGGGGTCTGAGTGAGCCCTTGCTGGGTGGCCGCCTGGTGGCCGGGGTTCTCCCAGCCTCCCTGGGACACTGGCCGCACTTCCGACCGGGCCAGCGGGTTCCCGCCGCGCTGCTGTCGGGGCGGAGGGGGGGACGGG
Organism: Plecotus auritus; assembly: GCF_963455305.1. Classification (NCBI taxonomy): domain Eukaryota; kingdom Metazoa; phylum Chordata; class Mammalia; order Chiroptera; family Vespertilionidae; genus Plecotus; species Plecotus auritus. The sequence continues at coordinate 2,300,866 of NC_137773.1, forward strand.
GACGGGGGGGACTAGCCTGAAGGTCAGTCCCAGCGAGCAAGACCCCCCTTGGGAGAAGCCTTGACTCTCCAGTCACCTTCCAGGTGATGTGGGACTTGATGTGGCAGAACGAGCGCAATGGGGACCCCGGTGTGACAGACGGGGACCCCGGTGAGACAGACGGGGACCCCGGTGTGACAGACGGGGACCCCAGTGTGGCAGACGGGGACCCGGTGTGACAGATGGGGACCCCGGTGAGACAGACGGGGGCCCCGGTGTGACAGACGGGGGCCCCGCTGTGACAGACGGGACCCCGGTGAGACAGATGGGGACCCCGGTGTGGCAGACGGGGGCCCCGGTGTGACAGACGGGGGCCCCGGTGAGACAGACGGGGGCCCCGGTGTGACAGAAGGGGGCCCCGGTGAGACAGACGGGCTGATAAAGACAGCAGCCCGCCCCGGACGGCATGAGCTTCAGCACGTGGTGACCTGGGAGAGGCTTCCTTCCGCCTGTTTCTGTGGTGGAGCCACAGCAGGAGTGAAGCTGAGAGGGGGTGCCCCCGCCCCGTCTCCCAGCTGTGGCTTCGCCCTCTCGGGGAGTTGGGGTGAGGGTGGGCAGTGAGCCCGCTCTGGGGGGGGCCGGTGGGAAGCACTGCCCCTGGCACCTTACTCACGTGGGCACGGCCTCCAGCGCCCTGGCCCCTCCTGGGGGGACGAGCTGCCGCCTGGGTGCGCCCATGACCGTGGCTCCATTGTCTCCTCTCGCCTGCGGCAGCGGGGACGTTGGTTCTCCTTCCTGGGCTGTGGGGCAGGCACCGCCAGTGCCTAGCAGGGGTGGGCAAACTTTTTGACTCGAGGGCCACAATGGGTTCTTAAACTGGACCGGAGGGCCGGAACAAAAGCATGGATGGAGTGTTTGTGTGAACTAATATAAATTCAAAGTAAAGGAGCGGAGGGGAGAGCAAGAGAACCGGATAGAACAGCGGATCCGGCCCGCGGGCCGTAGTTTGCCCACGGCTGGTCTAGTGCCTGCGCGGTGGTGGCCTAAGGGCCGGGCCAGCCAGCGGAGGCCTGACCCACGGGACCCCGTGCGCCACTGCGACCTCCCCAAGCTCTGCTCCCCCGAACACGGGCTCCTGCCGACCCGGCACCGTGTGGCGTGCTAGGCAGCAAAGGACCCGTTTCAGAATTAACTTCAGTGAAATCGTGAACTAATGTCCACAATGAAGTTTAATTCCCGTGATAAAAAGATTCAAATTGCATATCGTCCTTCGGTGTGGGCATCAGGGCAGTGAGGTTCCCGGGCACCTGGAGCTGCCCCATCCCCAGCCCCACCTGCCTGACTGCCCCGGGGGGCGGCGTGGCTGCCTCCAGTGGCCGTGCGAGCAGCCGGGAGCGAGGGGGCAGGTGGTGTCGGCGCCGGAGCCGAGGACGGAGCAGGCACCAGCAGTGACTTTGGGTCGCGTTGCGTGGTGGTCCGTGGGCTGAGCAGCGGTGTTGATGGATTTCACTGTGCCAACTTTTAAATTCTGTTTCTTCATACTCTCACCTGAGGAGCTAGGTCAGGGCCCTCGTGTTGGGGAGCCGGTCACTGTCCATTGGCCACAGGGCTTCGAGCTCGGAGGGCGGGCTCCCGGTCAGTGGGAGCATCTGCTGTGTCTGCTGACACGGGGTCTCCCCACGAGGCCACACCTGGGACAGTTGGTCCGGGTCAGCTGGTCCTGAGGGGCCCAGGGCCCGAGCCACAGCTGCTGCCCGGCAGGCTGGCACAGACGGGGCGGCTGCAGCCACGCAGACGTCCGGCCGGGCTCGTGCGATGTGTCGGGGGTCAGTCGGGGGCCTTCCGGGGTCACAGGGCTGGGTGCCGGCCGGCGGGCTCCCTGCAGGGCCCAGGAAGCGGCGTTCAGGTGTCAGGCCAAGGGGTGCCGTGCCCGGGATGGGGGGGAGGACTCGCGAGCTCGGCGTGCACGGGAGGTGGACTGAGTTTAACAGGAACTGAGGTCGGGAAGGGGCGGGCGCCAGGGCAGCCGCTGACCCAGGTGCCAGGGGGTGCTGGGGTGCTGGGGGGAGGCCGTGCCCGAGGGCGTGAGAGGAAGGCTGGGGAGATGGTCCGAAACCAGGCGGCACCAGTGCCGGCTCATGGTCTTCGTCCATCTGCCCTTTGCAAACCCGAGGGGCGTGCGGGCCGGCGCCGCGCCCATGGCCGGCTGCGTCCGGCTCGCTGTGCGCTCGCTTCCTGCCTCAGAAAGGGGGCTCCTCTAAGTGGTCTGTCGGGGAGGTGCTGAACGGGAGGCGGGCCCACTCCCTGAGCAGCGGGGGTCGCTGCCGAAAGGAATGCAGAGGCGACGCCATGACCTGCCATCCGGGAACCAGCGTCTCCAAGCGGCGGCTGTACCTGGCTGCCTCCACCTTCCCTGGCGGGAGCCCTCGGTAGACAAAGCCCGCTGCTCGGACCCAACATCCCGCACGTGGCAGTGGCCACGCCTGTCTGACATGCTGTGTGCCGCCCGCCCCGTCCCCGCATGGTCTCTGTCCCCCCACTGCCGCCTGGCTCTGCGCCCGCCCCGTCCGCGCACGGTCTCTGTCCCCCCACTGCTGCCTGGCTCTGCGCCCGCCCCGTCCGCTCACAGTCTCTGTCCCCCCACTGCCGCCTGGCTTTGTGCCCGCCCCGTCCGCTCACAGTCTCTGTCCCCCCACTGCCGCCTGGCTCTGCGCCCGCCCCGTCCGCGCACGGTCTCTGTCCCCCCACTGCTACCTGGCTCTGCGCCCGCCCCGTCCGCTCACAGTCTCTGTCCCCCCACTGCTGCCTGGCTCTGCGCCCGCCCCATCCGCTCACAGTCTCTGTCCCCCACTGCTGTCTGGCTCCACGTGCACCCCGTCCATCCGTTTGCGCTGACCAGTGCTCAGGGCTGTGACGGGGCTGAGGCTGCCGCTGACTCATCTCCACGCTGGTGGTTCCACTTGACGGGAGGGGTGTTTATTTTTAAATTGTGCTCAGAGCTGTGACTTCTGCAGAACTTCGAGCAGGCTTTTATTTTAAAATTACGGCTAAAGGAGGAACTAGGTCTGTGGGCAAGCCCACTCCCGGGCCCCTTCGCTTGGTAGCCGCCACCTGTTAGGTAGCTCATCCGAGCAAGCTGGCTTTCAAGTCCCTTCCTGCCCGTTAGTTTGCTGGTCACTTAGGTTTTAAGTAATCGACGGCGACAGCTCAGCACCGTGGGCAGCTCGTGGTGTGAGCCTGCACCGGTGGAGACGGCCCGTCTGTGTGATGGCAGCTGTGTGTGCGCCTGAGCGAGGCCCTGCTGGGGGGAGCGGGGACCAGGGACACCCGGCGGGCTGGCGGCCTGCCCTTGGACCTCTCGCTCACCTCGAGGACGCTGGCGAGTCTTCCGTGTGTGAGCGCTCACACGGGCTCCCGTCCTGTCTCTTCCCGTGGACGGGCTCTGAGGGGAGGCCGCCCTGCCCTCTCCGGCGGCCGGGTGCCTGAGAGCCCGCTGTGCCATGGTCTGGGGGGGGTGGGGGGGCTCTTCCTGTCGGTTGTCTTTCTAAGGCGCAGCTTCACGTTCTGGTTCAAATGTCTTCGGAGAAGTGGCATCTTCTCACATTCCGGAACTCCAAGGGTGTGAGGGCGACCGTCTGTTCCTGCCGTCGGCCGGCCTCCCAGGCATCCACGTGCGTCTCGTACAGGAAGCGCATCCATGAAATGACCGCCAGCTCCCTCTCAGAGCGTGTCAGCGCCGTGTGCGTGTCCAGGACGCTGTGCCGTGGGGCGTGCACACGTGTCATCTGCCCTCCCTCCCTCCCTCTCCTCGGGGCAGAGTGAGCCACAGAAAACAGTGGCTTCCGTGGGTGGAGGCTGGCGTGGCCGGCCGAGCTCTCGGCTTCCTCTGGTGCGGGAAACACGCAGGGGCTGCCGGGCCAGGCTTCACTCCGGAGAGAGCCTGAACACGTGCTTGCCTCAGCGGGCTGCGGGCGTCGGGCTGCGGGGGCCCTGGCAGGCGCGAGGCCTCGGCGGGCGCAGGCGCAGGGGCGGGAGTGGCCTCCCCGGGAGCCTGACGGAGCAGAGCCCGGGCGAGCGGGCGCAGAGGGTGCCGGGAGACGCTGCTGCTGGGAGACGTGCTGCGGGGCTGACGGGACGCACGGAGTCTCGCTGGTGGCTGTGCAGCCCCGAGACCAGGCGCGGGCCTGGCTGCTGACGCAGGCCCCGCAGGCCCCGCAGCATTCCTCCGCGCGGCCCCTCTGCTTCTCGGTGATCAAGTGGGAAAGCAGCGCACGCAGAGGCGGCTCGGGGCCGGCTCACGGGCCCCTCCCCTGGGCCTGTCGCCTGGGACCTGGGACAAAGGGCCGGGGTGCCTCTGGGCAGAGGCTGTGGGAACCATGGTCCTCATCCCCAGAGGGACAGCCAGCCTGGACCCAGGGCGGGACGAGGAAGGGAGCCCAGGGTTCCTCCCCGTCCCAGGCCCCGGGTCACTCCCTGCGAGGGCTGCTCCTCCGGCCCGTGCGGGGTCCGCCGCCCACTGCAGACCCGGCTGCTTCCAGAGGCCACGCGCGTCACTCACCTGGAATTTACGAGTTGTTCCGAGCTCACGGCTTCATTTTTATCTTATTCATTTATTTATTTTTAAATATATTTTTATTGGTTTCAGAGAGGAAGGGAGAGGGAGAGAGAGATAGAAACTTCAATGATGAGAGGAAATCATTGATCGGCTGCCTCCTGCACGCCCCCTACTGGGGCTCAAGCCCCCAACCCGGGCCTGTGCCCTGACCAGGAATTGAACCTGGGACCCTTCAGTCCGCAGGCCGACGCTCTATCCACTGAGCCACACCGGCCAGGGCCTGGCTTGATTTTTTAAAAATAAAAGTTAATGCTGGTTGTTGGCTGTGTGGGTGTTTGCAGGGAAGCGCCTGTCCAGGCGAAGGGCGGCTGAGCGCTGTGATGGGGGCGCCGGGGTCCTGGCCCACAGCTGACCCACCGCCTGCCGGGCTGGCAGCCTCTTCCTCTCCGGGAACCTGCGTCTTCATCTATAAAAGGAAGCGCTTCCCTCTGAGGCGCCCTGGGCCAGGGTATTTTTAGCTACAGCAAGCAGGCCGCGCTCCCCGGGGGCACGGCTGGGGTTCCTCCGCGCGAGGACCGCGGCCTCGAGTCGGGGCGTCTGAGCCGAGAGCTCACGTTCTGGTCGAGCCGGACAGCCTGACTTCGGTGTGGGCGCAGTGACTGCCGCGCCTTGTCCTCGCGGCCGGTCCTGACGGGTGTCTGCAGACCCGGTCCACGTGGGGGCCGGCCGTGAGCCTCCGTGTCCTCCCGGCTGCTTCAGTTTTCAGAAGGAGGACCCGGCCCCGCCGCAGTGGGGGCGCAGGAGGCCACGCGAGGCTGTCCCTGCTGCGGCTCCCCTGGCCGGCCTGCAGGCTCCTGATTGGGGGTTCCCGGGAGAGGCCCCGTACCCGTCACCCGCTCCCTCACTGGGACATCTCGGTGACTGGGGCAACATCCAGACCAGGAAACAGCGTGTGTGTGGCTGGCCGTGACCACACGTGCAGACCTGCGCCACCGCCACCCGCTACACGCCTGCCCCTCTAGCTTACGTCACACCAGCCCGCCCACAGCTCTGTGATTGTCGTCCTGAGAACGTTCCGGAGGTGGACCGACATTCCTCTCGAGTTTGCCTCTCTCAGACTCCGCATCCTGCCTTCCCCCAGCTGCCGAGTGAGCGCTGTCCGCGGGCGGGGCTCCCACCCCGGGCTCAGCCTTCCACCGAGGAACGCGTGGCTGGCTCCGCTTCGGGCTGTTCCACATAAGGCTGCTGCGACCGTCGCGGCCGGGTTCTGCGTGGACACGGTTGTCCCTTCTCTGGGACACGCGCCCGGGGACAGTGGCTAAGCTGTATCAGGGCCTAGGTGCCGCTGGAGAAACTGCCTCTTTCCATTCCCGCCCCAGCGCACGAGGATCCGTCCCCACGTCCTCCCGGCACCTGGCCGTCCTGACAGGGCGGCAGCCTCGGTGCCATCCGTGGCGATGGGCGACATGGGTGTCTTCTCATGTGCGAGTGCGTGTCCTTTGCTGATGGACCTGAGTGCTCTTCGTTGTGGAGTTCCGAGTTCTTTCCATGTTCCCGCGTGTGGCTTGGCGTGACTCCCCCCCGAGGCAGGTCTGCGGCCTCCTGGTGGCCCTGCCTCGGGGCCTGAGGACGCCCCGCCCCTCCCAGCCCCTGCCTGGGCTGTGCTCACCTTCTCTCTGGCTGCGGGATGTCTTCGTCTTCAGTGTCCAAAGTGGGGGGGTCTCTGGGCTCATCCTTGGGCTTCCTCGCCTTCCTGCGGGGCTGAGTCTCCTGAGCAGTTCTCACCCCCTCACTCCAGTCTCCTGGGGCCGCTGAGTGGCAGGTCGCAGGGCGGGCCCGCGGGGGGGCCTCCACTCCTCACGCGCTGGGGCTCCTCCTTGCTCCTCGGGTGTGGGGGCGCTGTAAGCCCGGCCAGGGGTTCTGACCCCGCATGCTGCGTGGCGGCTGGCGCTGCTCTCGTTGTGTTGGAGATCCTCCTCGTTCCTGTAGGACGGGCGGTTTATGTTGTTCCCAGGACATGCGGGTGCGATGTCGGAAGACTTTGGGTCTGATTTAAATCTTATGTCTTATTAGCTCTCCCTGACACGGCCCTGGTGGGCGGGGAGGGGACACCCCAATGCTTCCTGGTGGCCGCCAGGTGCTGACCCAGGCCGGCCTAGGACCCCGTGCTGGCCCGAGTGCCCTGGTCCTCCGTGGGGAAGGCCTTGGGGGCCCGCTGCACTCTCGGGGGCTTGTCTGTGCCACGGCCCGTGGCGCACTCTCGGGCCCGAGGCCTGGAACCTCCGGCCTCCCTGTCTGAGCCGTCCCTCCCCCACTGTGTGAATGTGCTTCCTGAGGTCAGACGGACAGGTCACAGAGGTCTCACACTGCGCTTCCCCGCGTGAGATGGCGGCATGTTTCTCCTTAGAGGCCGTGAACGTGGTTTGTGTTTGTTTTTTGCCTCGTTGCCGTCTCCATTGCTAAGAGCGTCCCCGATCAGAGAACCCCGTGCGGGGAGGGCCCGGCGCTCGCACCGTGGCTCTGGTCCTGGTTGTCACTGCGGGCGCCGGGCCTGGGCGGGAGGCAGCGCTCGAGCGGGTGGGAAACCCCAGCCGTCTCGCGTGGCCCCTGTGGCTTGGGGCCTCTGGTGGTGGTGACGGCAGCGCTGTGGCCTGAGTGGGCGAGACGGTCAGGCAGGCCCCTCGGTGTGAGTGAAGGGCAGTTTCCTTTTCAGAATTGGGCTGAATTCGGTGTAAATGCAGCACTTTACCTGCAGGAGTCGGACCTCGTGGCACCTCCAGGGCGGGGTGAGCTGGCTGTGAGCAGAGGGGCCACCTGAGCCCCCAGAGGCCGTGCCCTGCCCGTGCCCTCCTCTCCCTGCCCGTCCTGGCCCACGGGCCCCGGTGGGGGAGGAGACGTGGCTGAGCCGGCGCAGGGTGAGGGGTGCCTGGGGGACTGACGGCACTTCTGTTGCTGCCTGAAGCCAGAACCAAGGAGACGGCCGAGCTTCCCGTCCTTCCTCCCGCTCCCGCCCGTGGCCACAGCATCTGTTGTTCTGGAAACTCCCGGAGGATGTGCCCAGATGCTCCTGTCAGCTCGGTGTCCGTGCCGTGTTCCCCAGCTAGGGGGCCAGCGAGTGGGTTTCCCTGGAGTCTTGGCCGGAGGATGTCTGGAGGCCCCAGGCTGGGCGCAGGGCAGCCCGCTCCTCACACCAGCTGAGGGCGGCGCTGGCTGTTGGCGCTGCTGCCCAAGTGGAGCCGGCTCCGTCGCAGCTCCGCTTTCTCTTCCGCTCTTGGGCGGTGCGGCGGGCGCTGAGCTGCCCGCTGTGGGCACGTGCAGTGCGCTGGGAACGGGCGTGGCCTCAACTGGCCCCGAGCTGGTGGCCCGAGCTCCTTGCAGACGCTTTCTCGGTCTTCGTCACTGTGGTCACTCCCTGGGCCTCTCGCAGGAGGTGCCAGTCCTGCCCGGAGGCGGGCCGGGCGCCACGCGCGGCCTCAGGTGGCCTGGGTGGAGGAGAGCCCACGGCTGGGGGCGGGGAGCGGTCTGCCAGCGGGGCAGCCTGGCCCTGCCTGTCTCCATCAGACCAGGGCCAGGACAGGCAGACACCCAGCACTGCAGGCCGCTCCAGTCCCCTCGGGACTCCCAGACCCACGGCAGCCTTGCCAGGGACACCACACCCTGCCGGCCCTGCAGGGGGAGTGTCAGCCCCCTGGCCAGCGGGTGGGGCTGGCCCCGGGCTCCTTTTCACGTGGCCTCCACGCGCCGTGGGGACTTGAGCAGCCAGAGCACGGCTCCCGCCCTGGACGGTGACGGCGCTCCCCTCGCCCCGAAAGCCCTCCCGTCCCGCGCCTGCTTCGTTATGCGCAGCATGGCGAAGGCATGTTCTCGCATCCTTGCCGGTGAGGCTGGAGGGAAAAGTCTGAGGACCGCTGTTTGGAGGCTGCACAGAGCCTCACTCCGTGTTGCTGCGGCGTGCTATGCCGCGTGGAGAATTCCTCCTCTGCCCTGTACCCACACGTCAGTCTATGTGCGTGTACCTCCTGGTACACGGAAGAGTGCACAGGCACGCGTGTGCTGTATGTGCAGGGAACAGTGCGAACTAACGCCCTGCACGGGGTGAGCCGGGCAATCAAAGAGGGTTCCCTGGAGGAGGAGGCCTTGGGAGCCAAATCTTGAAGGATGTCCGTCCTCGGGACAAGGCCGTGTCTTGTACTTAGTGACCATCAAGCCCAGTGAGCCGTGGTGACGCTGTGACGGGGCCACACGTGAGGTCTGTGGGTTAGGCCACCCGGGCTTTTAAAGTAGTTCCTTTTTTTATATATTTTTATTGATGTCAGAGAGGAAGGGAGAGGGAGAGAGAGAAACATCAGTGATGAGAGAGAATCATGGATCAGCTGCCTCCTGCTCGCCCCCTACTGGGGATCGAGCCCGAAACCCAGGCGTGTGCCCTTGACCGGAATTGAACCCAGGACCCCCCCCAGTCTGCAGGCCGACGCTCTATCCACTGAGCCACACCAGCCAGGGCTTAAAGTAGTTTCTTTCCATCAGTGTCGAGGGAGAAGACGAAAGAGAACTGGACGTGCTGTGTGCACACGCATCGGCGCTGTCCCGTGTCAGTCTCGCAGCGTCCCATTTAAACTGTTCAGGCCAGCGGGCTTTAGCGTGTTGCAGCCATCACCACACTGACATGCGCACGTGTGTCAGCCCTGAAAGAAACGCGCGCCCAGCGGCAGTCACTGCCCGTCCAGCCCCGCCAGCGGTGCAGCCACCCCGCCCGTCTACGCAGGGCCAGGCTTCTGTGCCGTCCCGGGCCGGCCCTGCGGGTCCCGCTCGCCTGCCCGGAGCCTCCCTGCTGCAGGCGGCGCCGGTGGCCGGTCCAGGGAGAGCGCGGCGCACCCTCGGGGAGCAGCTTTAACTGCAAGCTCGCTCACTAACCCAGCGAGGGCCGGACCAGGCTGCAGATGTTAAGGGAGCGCACTGGGTGGACGCCAGCACCCGGGACATTCCCGCGTAAAGTTACGTCGCTTCCTGGCGCTTTCTCCTCCTCCGAGGGAGGTCTGGCCGCGGTGGCTTCGGGGAGACGCTTTGAAGTGGCTATTGCAGGGAGCAGTGTGAAACGCTTATCGTTCATCCTTAGTTGGAAACGTCCCCTCACGGTGGGAAGGTGTCTGCTGACAGTCACTGGTGGTGCTCGGCTCGGGGGCAGCGCATCTCTGGCCTGTGGGTGCCGCCGGGCCTGCAGCCGTCCACGCATTCAGTCCTCCGCCTTCGCTGGGGCCTGGGAGGCCTCGGAGGCGCTCTCCGCTGCTCGGAGCGTCCCCTTTGGTAGCAAGCCGTTCGGTGGGGGCAGGGACAGTCTCAGAGGCCCGTCCAGGCCACAAGCTCGGGCTGGAACTGGTTTTCAGACCCCCAGGCGAGACTTCCCTCGGACCGTGCGCCAGCTCTCGCCTTCACCTACACCGTCTGCAACGGCTCCTGTCACAGCCGAAGCGCGTCCCCTTTCTGGGTGACCGTGGTGGGCCCGATCACTCAGCACAGACCTTCACGGCGCACGGCGAGGCTGTGGTGCGCCCTGGCAGGCAGGCAGGCAGGCACCGGGCGTGTGCGTTCCTTTGTAGCAGCAGAAGGAAGAGAGGCAAAGGCCATGGGAACTGTCCTCAGATGTTTGTCATTATCGTTGCCTTCATGTCTCACGCTGTGGGACAGGCGTGTGTGTGCGTGTGCACATGTGTGTGGAGAAGGTGGAGGACGTCAGTGTGGCTTTAGCCGCGGCTTAAAGGAGAAACAGGCAGGATGGTTCCAGAGCCCTGGTGGCTCTCGGCAGAACCGTGGGTGGTGCCGACCGTGACGGACGCCCCAGCCCTGACCTCTGGTGTGCTGGGTCAGCAGCGGGAGCGTCAGAGCCTTTGTCCCGTTTCGGTTTGGAACTAGAAACGCAGGGCCTGTGGGTCGGCGGCGTCCTGGGGCCCCCTGCCGGCCCGGCGCCCCCTTTGGGACCACGTGCAGCCTGTCCGCTCGGTCTCTGGGAGAATCGGCACCGGCCGGGCGAGCCCGTGGGATCCCGGCAGGCAGCATGCAGAGCAGGTGCACGTCCCGCAAGTCATAGCGTGGGAGTGGGTCTCCGGGGGCGGCTCTCGTGGACTAGGGACCCGGGCGACCCGTTCTAAGTCTCGTTCCGTAAAAACTGTTGTTTCACGAAGAGCGAGGGGGACTGGCGTGAGGGCCGCCTGCCGTGTCCGCGGGGCTGGGCTGCTCAGGCCTGGCTGCTGACGTGGGGAGCGGCGGGCGTGGCGGAGCGGCTGCTGGCGAGGCCCCATGCCATGGCCGAGAGCCCGCGGCCCTGCCAGGTGTGGCGTGGCTGGAGGTGGGCGCTCGTGTGCAGCTTCCTCAGGCCCCGCTTGTCACAGGAGCCGCTTCCGCGCCGCTGCTCGGGCTGGGCGCTGTCGGGGCGGCCGCTCCGCTGGGGTCCCTGTCTCACCACGCCGCCCCAGCAGCTCGTGGGCAACGCGTCAGCCTGGACGTGAGAAGGGCTGCTGGGCCAGGACCGCCCCGGCTCCGCACGGTGGTGCCCTGGGTTCTTGTACACACATGATGGGGCGGCCCCTGCCCACGGCGGCGTTGGCGTGTTAGCGCGTGGTCTCTGCCAGTAGACAACACCAGCTCCCGCTCCTTCCACCCAGATCAGCCGCCGTCAGCCTGTGTGCGTCCCGCTGCTCCTGATGCCGGCGGCAGGTTCACGGGCGCCTGTGCTTCAGGCTGGCTCCGTCATTAAAACCGCCGCGCCCACGCGGCCCAGCCTCCCAGCCAGCGCTCTCTGGGCGGCGAGCCGCGGATAGACAGTGGACGGGAGCAGCTCTGCCTGCTGGGGCCTCCGCTGGGGATGGCGTCACCGGTGCTGGGGCTCTGCTGTCTCCTGTGCCCGGCACAGAGGAGCCGTGATGTTGGCACAGGAAGTGCCCGATGGAGCAGAGCCGCCGCGAGGCTGTGCCGCCAGGGCGGGTGGGCAGGGCTCCCCCCGTGAGCGGCGCTCACTCCTCGTCTGCTCCGGCTGACGCCGCTCTCCCTCTCCGCAGGTGCACCTTCCGCTTCCCCAGCACGGCCATCAAGATCCAGTTCACGGCGCTCCACCACCAGGAGGAGGCCCCCGCCTCGCCGCTGCGGCCGCTCTACCCCCAGATCTCCCCTCTGAGGATCCACATTCCGGAGCCGGACCTCCGGAGCCTGGTCAGCCCCATCCCCTCCCCGACCGGCACCATCAGGTGAGCACTCAGCCCGGGAGCTCCCGGCTCCTCCAGGCCGGGGCCTGGGCGCCAGGGGTGCTGAGGGGGAGAGTGGACGGACGAGCGGTGTCTGCGTGTTCGCTGCGCAGCTGGAGATGCACTGGGTGGCGTTTGGAAGCTGTAGGAGCATCTGGGGACCTGGCTCCTGGCACAAGTCTCTGGAGAGTTCTCTCACAGAGCGAAGATTCCCCCCCGGCTCGTCTCGCTGCCAGTCTGAAATGCCAGGGCCTTCTAAAGCACGCACAGGCTTTCTAAGACGAGGGAGCGTTTTAACACAGTGTGTGTAAGCCCCCATCCGCCTTGGGACAGCCTTGGGGGAGGCCCAGAGGGAACCCGCCACCAGAGGGCGGCGTGCAGGGCGGCGGCCGAGCTGTCGCTGTCAGGCACCGGGACCTGACAGCCCTGGTCCTCCCGTCCCCACGGCCGCCCGCGCCGCCTTCCCGTGGCATGAAGTGTTGGCGGGTCAGGCTTCATACATTTTCAGATCGCTTCCCGCTTCACCGAGGACGTTTTAAAACGGCATGGTTTTCTTTCTTTCACTGCGTGTGTGCGAATGCACATGAGTGTGCGTGCGTGTGTATGTGTGTGCATGTGTGTGTGTGTGTGTGTGTGTGTGTGTGTGTGTGGCCCTGAAGCCCCGACGCGCGCACTTGGCGATTCGCCTCCCCCGGCCCCAGGCGTCTCCGCAGGGCTGTGCGTCGGGGTGCAGTGTCAGCCCCGGGGAGGCACGCACGGCTCTGCCAGGGCCTCGGACCCCAGGCACCGCTGTGAGCCGCAGGCGCTGTGCTGGCGGCTGGCCTGCCTCCCTGTGCACCAGGCTCACCGCACACCCGTGCCCGTTCTCTCCCCGGGCCACTTCCCCTTTGGAACCACGTGGGGTTCGTCTCTGTGATGATCCCCATGTCGCTGGCGCCTTTGTTTTCCACCCGAGACGTGTTGGTCACACGTTGGGAGCCGCTGGCGTCGAGTTGCTGGAGTCAGTTCCCCAGAGCCCGTGAGCAGGCGTGTCCTGCTCCTGCAGAGAGCGTTCGGGGGCAGCTGCAAACGGTCCCCGCTCAAGTCCGGGGCCTGGCCCGGGCGGATGGCCAGGCTGGAAGGAGTGGACAGGCCCCTTTGCCCAGGCCTGTGTCTGTCCTTGGTGCCGCCCTCACTGTGCTGCTCCACGTGGCCAGCACTGACCAAAGCCTCAGGCGCTGACCCTGCGGCGGCCTCTGCTCGAGCTCGTTTCACTTGTCCCGCGTGGCTCTGCTCTGAGGCCCGGACTTAGCTGCGTCCTTGTGTCCACACGTCGAACCCGAGTTTCAAGTGAGGGCCCCACCTGAGCCCAGGGTTAGATTGTGCTGTGAAAGCTCCTGCCTTTACCCACGCGTGTGACGAGCACACGGGTAGAACTTAGTGTAGCACAGTGAGGCAGCCTCTGTGGAAACTGTCTGCAGCTCCTCAGTGTTCAACAGAGTGTTGCCATCCAACCCAGCTGCTCACTGGGCCCAAGGTCGCATGGAAGCGTGCACGCCAGGCTCGGCAGGGATGTTCATGAGCGTGCACGCCAGGCTCGGCAGGGATGTTCATGAGCGTGCACGCCGGGCTCGGCAGGGATGTTCATGAGCGTGCACGCCGGGCTCGGCAGGGATGTTCATGAGCGTGCACGCCGGGCTCGGCAGGGATGTTCATGAGCGTGCACGCCGGGCTCGGCAGGGATGTTCATGAGCGTGCACGCCGGGCTCGGCAGGGATGTTCATGAGCGTGCACGCCAGGCTCGGCAGGAGGTTCATGCAGCCCCAAAGCGGAGACAGCTCAGGTCCACCAGCCGATGATGAGTGGACACATGGGATGTGGCTGTCCTTCCGTGGACACGGTTCGGGCGGAGGCGTGTGCAGGGGGTGCCCCCAACAGCGGTGTGCCATGTGCAGGGCCGGACAAGCCACAGCCCGCCCGCTGTGGGAAGCGAGCAGAGCAGGCAGATGTGCAGGGACAGGAAGTAGGGGAGCGGCCGCGACGGGGTGGTTGCAGGGGCCTTTCTTCCCGGCGTGAGGAAGCGTCTGGAATTAGACGGCTGTGGTGGTTACACAACTCGACGCACGGACTCGGCCTTGTGCGCTCAGAATGTGTGAGGCTGTGCAGCTCCCTGAGGCTGATGGACAGACGCCGTCCTGACCCTTCACCCAGCAGCACCAGAGCTGCGAGGGCCCATGGCGGCGGGGTGTGCTCCACGCACCAGGGTGACCGCAGCGGCGGCCCCAGCCTCTCCCCGACCCCCAGCCTCACCCCGACCCCCAGCCTCACCCCGACCCCCAGCCTCTCCCCGACCCCCAGCCTCACCCCGACCCCCAGCCTCTCTCTGATTCCCAGCCTCACCCTGACCCCCAGCCTCACCCCGACCCCCAGCCTCACCCCGACCCCCAGCCTCTCCCTGATTCCCAGCCTCACCCCGACCCCCAGCCTTTCCCCGACACCCAGCCTCACCCCCCTGCCTCTCCCTGACCCCCAGCCTCATCCCGACCCCCAGCCTCACCCCGACGCCCAGCCTCTTGCTGACCCCCAGCCTCTCCCCCAACCCCAGCCTCTTCCCAACCCCAGCCTCTCCCTAACCCCCAGCCTCTCCCCAACCCCCAGCCTCTCCCTGGACCGCATTATTAACAACTAGAGGTCCAGTGCACGAAATTTGTGCACTGGTAGGGTCCCTAGGCCTGGCCGGCAATCAGGGCCGATCAGGGCCTTCCTTCCCCAGCTGCTGGCTGCCGGCCGGGGCCTTTCTTTGTTCTGCGCTGGCCACTGGTGGTCAGCGCACGTCATAGTGAGCGATTGGTCTCCCAGTTGAACTCCTGTGGGGACAATTTGCATATCAGGCTTTTATATATATAGATGAGTTTATAATCTGCCGAATGTCTGGGTTTGTACCTGGGGAGCTTCATAAAGTAAGTGTATCTCCCAGTCATGTTCCGAATAAAAGGGGGCCGCCTGGTGAGGAGACTCGGGGAGCTGGTGGGAGTTGCTGTTGGGAGGAGGCCAGGGCCTCCGGGGGGTAGGAGGCCCCTTCACTGGGCCGTGTCGCTGGGACCGCTGCTCTGAGAGTCGGGTCCCGGTGGCGCCCTGTTTATATTTAACTTGTTTTAGGTCCCAAGTTGGTCAGGGGCTGCGGCGTCTCCATCCTGCTGGTCCCCACTCTGTCCGTTTATCTGCGCCGCCCAAGGGGCCCGGCTTCCTGTTTCCGTTTGGTAAACCATGAGCAGGGAGAGCAGTAACTGGGGCAGGGTTTGTGTTGACACCGTTTATCTGGCTCTGGAATTCTGCTGAGCCTTCAGAGACCTCAGGGGCCTCACAAGGCTTCGCTCTCCAAGAGCCTCTCTGCAGGGAGGCGCCCAGTGTTTACAAACAGCCTGGCCCGCCCCCCTCCCTGGACCCCACCCTCACCCCACCCCCACCCCCTGCCCTGCTGGAAACCAGGCGGCTGGGCCTGTCTCCGGAGGAAGTGGCCCTGGGGGAGCGGCTGGCAGCCCAGCCCAGCCCAGCCCTTTCTAAGAAGGCAGCCTGGCCCAGGCTCCCCTCCCCCTCGTGTGTCTCCTAATTTGGTGCGGCTGCCACCCGCCCGCCCCATTGGCCGCTGGGTCCCTGCAGTTTGGGCTGGTTTTCTCTGCACCTTGTCCCCAGCCCTGCTGCTCCAGGATTTGGGGAGTGGCCGAACCCGTGGGGACACTCGGGAGTAAACAGCCCAGCCCTGCCCTCCGGCCTTCCGCCTGTTCCAAGTGTCTTGCTTGCCGGCTGCCAGGCCAGGGTGAGTGCTGTTGGCTCCACCGGAAGGTGAGGGAGCGCCCTCTGAAGCGAACGTTGCAGTCGAAGCGGTGTGGACTCCCCCCGGAAAGCAGTGGTACTTATAGAAAAGGAGAGACGGCCGTCGTGTCCTGGGTGTCGCAGACACACGGGCCTGAAAGCGCTCCTGTGCGCGAGTTCGAAGGAAACGGCGCAGTCACCCCGAGAAGCGCGTCGCCGAGAAGCACCTCCGTGCCACCGAGAGCCGGGCTTTCGAAAGCTTTTCCTCACGCAGGCTTCTCCTGACGGTGCTGTCGTAGACGTCAAAAACGGAAGTCATGTGTTTGCTGAAACTTGGCAAAGGTTGGCAGCACACGAAGTAAAACACAAAGCCACCGGCGCCCAAGCCTGCAGCCCTCCGCGCCCTCCGCGCCCTCCACGCAGTCCCGCTCTCTGCCACCAGCCAGCCCTCGGCCGAGGGCAGCGAGTCCACATGGGAAGTGCTTTCTTTCCTGGCAAACTCGGGGTCCTTCCTGAAGGTGGGGTGTCCCCCGCCTGTCCCCCATTCTCAGCCTGACCTCGAAGAGCGTGTCCTTGGTTAACCCACGCACAGCGGATCCTCCCGCCTGCAGGCTACCTGGCCTTCCCTCCCCCACCTGTACCTGTGGCCCCCCCACCCGGCTGAAAAGTTCAGAGAAATGGAGATGGGTGCGTCCCCACAGAGGGGGGCCTCCACACCCTTTATTCCTCCCTCCGCCGTCCGCCAGGGCGGGGGCTGGCTCTCAGCTGCTGAGAGAAGGCCGAATGCAGGGTGTACGCTCCTGTCCTGGTCCTGCCGCTGCGGGGGGGCTTCCTGGCCGGGCCCTTTGAAGGGGTGAATGTTTTCCTGGGTGTGCCTGTGGGCCCCCGGCGCCCCAAGGAGCCCTGTGCAGGTGGCACCTCCATGATTCGGGAAGCAGGAGGCACCTGGAGGGCAGGAGCCCAGGGAGGGGAGAGGCACCCCAGATCTGCAGAGGGTGGCCCACGCCTCTGAGGCTGGGCAAGTGCCACAGGTGCGCTGCACACGCTGTCATAGTGTGAGCTCCGCGTGAGCCCGTGGGGCCCCAGGCGTAGCCCAGGCGTCCTCACCTGCCCCCCAAAGGCCCATGGAGTCCCCGTCGCCCTGCAGCTCGGGCTTCCTCCTCCCTCGGCGTCTCGGCACCGTCCCGTGTCGCTGCATTTCGGCGGCCCGTCCCGCGGCAGTGTCCCATGGAGGGGCTGGCACCAGGCCCTCCTCATGCCCGTCCTCGGAAATGTCCGAGCACCTGGCGTCGGGGACCGTGCCCAGCTCTGGCTCTTGTCACAAACCTGCTCTTTGGGGTCAGGAGCCACAAGACACTGATTTCCGTGACAAATGAGGACGGTGGCTGGCGAGCCAGGCCTGTGCTGAGGGGCACAGCACACGCTCCTTACAGACCGGGACCCCGAGGGCCGGGCCGCGGTGCCCGCAGGTCAGTGCAGTCCTCATGCCCTCGCCCCGGCTGTAGTGTCAGTGTTCGCTGTTCACCAGAGCCGTGTGCGTGGCGGCTCTCTGAGGCTCCGAGGGTCGCAGCCAGCACGGCCCCCCAGCGCTCCCCTCGCGGCACACGCGCCCCCAGGTCCTCAGGTTTGCAAGGGGCAGACTGACTTCCACTGTGAGGCTCCGCGTTCCCTTAGGGGCCCCCCCACCCAGGAAAGCTCCGCCAGAGCCGTGACCTCACCCGGTGCCCTTTCCTCAGTGTTGTCTCCAGGGCCCGGGGAGCTGCTTTAGCTGCTGCTGTTCCGTGGCTGCGTGCGCCCTCCTGGGTGGCCGGGCACCAGGCCCGCATCACAGCCTCGCCCATGGCAGCGCTCTGCCCGCCCCTCCCCCCTGCCCCCGAGCCTGAGCCTCGCCATGCTGGCTTAGGTCTCCGTGCCTGAGGCCTGGTGCACCATCCTCTGCCCAGCCCAGTGGTCGGCAAACTCATTAGTCCACAGAGCCACATATCAACAGGACAACGACTGACATTTCTTTGGAGAGCCAAATTTCTTAAACTTAAACTTCTTCTAACGCCACTTTTTCCAAATAGACTCGCCCAGGCCGTGGTATTTTGTGGAAGAGCCACACTCAAGGGGCCAAAGAGCCGCATGTGGCTCACGAGCCGCAGTTTGCTGACCACGGGCCTAGAGGGATGCCTGTCACTCGAGCCTTCACTGAAAGGCCTCCCTCTGGCGCCTAAGCCCCCCCTCCCCCGCATCGGGTGCCCTGGGAGTGCCCTCCCCTGACCGCGGAGTCTGCCTTTCCCTCTGCCCTTTGTTTATTGGGGAACACCCTCCAGGGGCTTCCGGGCGGGGCGGGGCGGAGGTGAGAGTCCCCACCCTCTCCCTGTGGTCACTGCTGTTCCTGGCACAGGAGGTGGTTTACCTGCAGGGCTTCTGCGTGGGAGTTTCCCTCTAATTCACATCGTTTTCTAGTTTCCAGAGATGCTGTTAAGAAGTTAACACTCTTCTGACCCCTGGTCCTTCCTACATGCTTTCCTGGCCGAGCTGGCTCCGTGCGCCCAGCAGGCGGCGTGTCCGTGTCCGCCGTGCGGGCATGCAGGGCACCCCCCCACACACCCCCCACTGCCTTCTCTCCCAGTGCCATGAGTGTGGGCGCAGACCTGGCAGGTGTGTCTTGGACGGTCTCCGAGCCGCATGCCAGGTCTGGGGGCCCCAGGGCGCTGGGTTGGTCCTGCCGGATCCAGAGCAGCCGCTGGCAGGCCAGGCCGGCCTCGAGGAGTCGCCACTCGTGGCCGAAACGGAAAGGTGACTTCGGATCACTTTCCATAAAAGGCGCAGCGGTTGCCGGCTCGCGTGCTTCTCGCTTTGTGTCCACCTTCATCCAGAGCCGGGGAGGCACCTGAGTCATGTGACCCCGGTGCTGCTCTCGGCGCTGGATCCAGGCTCCACGCGCCTGCCTGGTCCGTCGCCCTGAGCGAGCGGCTCTCTGCTTTGGCTCCATCCGGGAGGCCAGCACGTCTCCTCCCCGCCCCGAGAGACACTGTGCTTCTCCCTCGGCGTTTTCTCCGGCTCTGCTCGTTGCCAGGCAGTTTCAGCGGAGCAGCATGAAGCTCTCGGGGGACGCCGGCCTTCCTGCAGTGGCCCCAGAGCCTGCGGCCGGCTCCGATGGAGCACCGACAGCCCCAGGCGCTCGGCGTGGCGTGCAGCAGCCTCCTCCCTGACCTGGAGGCGTGGGGTCAGCGGGATCCCAGGCGGCCGCGGGCTGACCTGGAGGCGTGGGGTCAGTGGGGTCCCAGGCGGCCGCGGGCTGACCTGGAGGCGTGGGGTCAGTGGGGTCCCAGGTGGCCGCTGGCCGCGAGGTGAAGGGCTCATTGAGAAGCTCGCTGCTCGGAGGACAGAAGCTGCGTGCGCACAGGCACGTCCCGAGGTCCGGCAGAGGGTGCGAGCGGCTGTGTCCCGGGCCAGCCCGCGCCCGCGCTTCCGCTGGAGGTCGGCCTTGTGAGGGCGGGACGGCAGTTTTCTCTGATCTTTCACAAAATAGTGGCTGGGGACAGGCAGTGTGGCCCAGGAGCCACCGCGTCCTCTCTCCACTGGGGGGGTCGGGTCCAGGATGGCGTGGAGCAACCTCAGGGCCTCAGGAGAAGCAACGGGCTGCGTGTCCCCCGCCCCGGCTTCGTGCGTAGCCGTGGCCGTGGCTCCCAGGACGCACTGGAAAAGCCAGGCTGTGTGCGTGACGACCCTCCCTCCCGCCGACTTCGCCGGCAGGTGTGTGTGCAGGACCAAGCTCAGAAGGTGCTGTGCTGCTTCCCACCTAGGTCCCGTGTGGGTGTGGGTGGCGTGCTGCACGCACAGCACCCTCTGGGCCGCGTTTGGGGACCCAGCGGAGAAAAGAGCAGGCATTCCCATGAGGGCCCCTAAAGCTCCCCTCCCCCACGTGGGCGTCTCGGAAAAGGCACTCTGACCGCGGGGGCTGAGAGCTGTGTCCCTCACCAGCTGCTCTGGTCACGGGTTCATATTTTGTTCACCTTCCTCCTCCAGAAGCAGCTTCTCGCACCCCCGCCCCCCCGCCGCCCCGGCCCCCAGGTGTTGCAGACGGCCCTGCCCGCGAGGGCAGCCTGTGTAACCGGGGTCCCTCCGGCTGGAGACGGGGGAGCCCTGGGGGAGGGCCTGGCTCAGCTGCACGTTTGGGGACATGAAGGGGAGGACGTCAGGCGGGGACACAGCCTCACCCGGTGCCTCGGAGGCGCTCGTGCAGGCAGGGCTCCTGGCCCCGTGGCTGGGGGAGGCTGGGAGGGGAGGCGGGACGTGGTTCCAGGAGGCAGGCCTTCCTTCCAGATCTGCTTCCCCTGCTGGTGCTTTCAGTGATGCTCCTGCGTGTTCTGTGATAGAACTAACCTCAGGGCCAGTGTCTGTGTGGGGTGCTACTGAGAGGAAATGGCCGAAGCCGGTGGCTGTGCAGCCGCGCCGGGCGCAGGCCCGGTACCCACAGGCCCGGTACCCACAGGCCCGGAGCCTGGGCTGCCAGCGGGGAGGTCGCGGAGGAGCCGGGGATGTTTCTGCCGCATCTTGGGTTGTCACTGCAGCCGAGGAGAGGGAGCAGGTGGCTGCGTGGCAGGCAGGGCTGGTCGCCCTCCTGGAACGGGCAGCAGCAGCACCGCTCCGACCTTCGCTGAGGGTGCCACCGTGTGGACAGCGGCGGCCCTGCGGCCACCCTGCCTGTCAGGCTGGCCTCCCGGGCCAGGTCCGTGCTGAGGACGTAACTGGTCCTCTGGCGGCACTGGTCCACCTTCATCCGGTGGGTGCGGTGTCGTCCAATCACAGAGCAGGGAAGTGCGGGCACTTCTGTCCCCATGCCGTCAGGGAGCCCCGGGTCCCGCTTCCTGCAGAGTCCTCCCAGGACCGTGACCAGAGCGTGTCCTCTCTCTCCGCAGTGTTCCCAACTCCTGCCCGGCCAGTCCACGTGGGGCCGGGTCCTCCAGCTACCGCTTCGTCCAGAACGTGACCTCGGACCTGCAGCTGGCCGCGGAGTTCGCCGCGAAGGCCGCTTCGGAGCAGCAGGCAGACACATCCGGAGGAGACAGCCCCAAGGTCTCAGCCCACAGCCGGGCGGGTCCCGCCCTCCTTCCCGCCCTCCTTCCCGCCCTCCTTCCCACCCTTCCCTCCCGCCCACCCCGCGCTCCTTCTCACGGCATGCCCCGCATCTGTCTGCTGTTGACCAAGCAGTTTCAGAGTTTTAATTAGTCTTTGAGAGGAGGAAAGGTTTTTGCCTTACAGCTTTGTCTCGGTCCCTTCCCCCCTGAGAACTTTTAAAATCAGCTGCGAGCTGAGGAGTGAGGTGTCAGAGCAAATCGTGACGAGACCCTCCTCCCTGCCGGAGGCGGAGGGCGCTTCCTGTTTGGAGCGAGCAGGTGGCCGGGTCTGGTTGAAGCAGACACTACGGACCTGTCCCGCCGGGGCTGCTGCGCTGGGAGGGCCGTGGGGGGGGTGGGGGCGCCTCGCTCACCGCTGCCTGCTCCCCAGGATGAGTCGAAGCCGCCCTACTCGTACGCGCAGCTGATCGTGCAGGCCATCTCCTCGGCACAGGACCGGCAGCTCACACTAAGCGGCATCTACGCCCACATCACCAAGCATTACCCGTACTACCGGACGGCCGACAAGGGCTGGCAGGTGAGGCGCGCGCCGGCTCGGACGTGGGCCCCGCAGAGCGTCCCAAATGGCTGCGTCCCGGGGCGCCCAGGCCCCGCCCTCGGAGGCCAGGAGCGTGAGGGTGGCTACGCCGCCTCGTTCCGTCGCCAGGCTCTGTGCTCACACCGGTGTCCATTATGGCCCCGGTCCTTTGGGTGGGGTCTAAGACCGTGTCTGCGTCGGGCGTGACCAGCGTGTCCCGTTCACCGTGTCTCCTAGTTTCTTCCTTTGCCGGTGGACTCAGTGCAGGCTTTTCTTTGTTTGTTTGTTGTTTTACTGGTCCGCACCGAGGACATTTCCCATCGGTTTTATAGAGAGTGGAGCAGGGGAAGAGACAGCATCGATTGGTTGCCTCCTGCACGCACCCCGACCAGGGCCACGGATCGAGCCTGCCCCTGAGGCACGTGCCCTTGACCAGAATTGAACCGGTACCTTCAGGCCGAGGGCCAGCGCTCTACCCACTGAGCCACCCGGCCAGGCTCCATGCCGCTTCGCCCGGGCGCCCTCCTCCACCAGGGACTGCTTTTCCTGTCTCGCGTTTGCGCTAAGGAATGGGAGCGATGCGGCCCTGGGCTTGGACAGGAAAAACTCCCCATGCCTTTGCACTGCCCCATAAAACAGTGAGCTGGCCAGCCCGCGGGAGCCGTCGCCGGTGTGACCCCTGAACCCCGGCCCCGTCACCTTCGTCCCGCGTCCCTGCGTCCTGGTGGGGGCGGCTGGGCGTGGCTTTCTGATTTGCCAGCGAGCGGTGCCATCTCTGCTTGCCTGCAGAACTCTATTCGCCACAACCTCTCCTTGAACCGCTACTTCATCAAAGTGCCCCGCTCCCAGGAGGAGCCCGGGAAGGGGTCCTTCTGGCGCATCGACCCGGCCTCCGAAGCCAAGCTGGTGGAGCAGGCCTTCCGGAAGCGCAGGCAGAGGGGCGTCTCCTGCTTCCGCACCCCCTTCGGACCGCTGTCCTCCAGGTGAGCCGGCCGCCCGCGGCCCTCCACACGGGCCCTGGCACTCGCCGCCCTCCCCCCGGTCCTGAGAGAGGGCCTGTCAGGGTCCGTGTTGGCCGGTGACGGCCGTCGGGAACCGTGGCTGCCCCTGCACGCGGCTCTGAGAGGCGGCGCCGTGGGAAGGGCCTCTGGCGGAGGGCGGGCGGCACGTGGCGTGCTCTGTGTCCGCGATCCCCTTCCTAGGAGGACCCCGTCCCTGGACCGGCCCCACCCTGCTGACCCCGTTGGCTCGGGCACCTCCCTGCAGGCCCCGCAAAATCCACCTGCACAGCAGGCGCCTCCGAAGCACTGGGCGTGAGGGCTCCCGAGCTTTGGGGCTGCTCTGCCCAGGAGCGGCTCCGGGGGGGAGTTCCAGGCACCTTCGTGTGCCCAGCGCTGCCCGGGAAACCCTGTGGGGGTATCTGTGAAGGTGGCTCGTCCTCGGGGCCACATTGGAAGCTGTGCCCCCGATCTTGTGCTGCACGTAGAATTTGCACAGGGAATTGGGCGGGGGGACCCCCAGACCAGGAGGACAGGGCAGCAGAAGCTTTGCTGTGGGCTGGGTCTCGGCTGTGTTGGGGCAGAGGGGGGTGGAAACGGGTTTGGTTTCGTAGAGTGAAGCCGGGTCCACGGGGCTCAGGCAGGAAGTTGTACGTTCGAGCACCTTCACCGATGGGGTGACCGCTGGGGTCCCCAGGCGAGGACTCGGGCCAGAGGGAGGGTCCCTCCGCGGGGACAGCGCCCCTTCGGTGAGGGAGGGGGTGTCCACCACGGGTCACAAACTCGGAATGAAGACTGCTTCCCCGGCTGCGTTCGGGGCCAGCGTCCTGCCCTAGTGGGACCGTTTACCCAGCGTGTTCAGGGGCGCAGGGGCCGTTCCCCGAGAGGAAAGGCCCGATGCTGGCAGCCAGCGGGCGGGGCTGGAGGAAGGGGCTGTTCCAGGCCCGGGAGGGTCACTGGGGGGCATAGGGTCACTCGGGGGGCACGGTCACTCAGGAGCGCAGGCTCTGCTTTGACAACCTCTCCCCGGCAGGCTCCCCCCGGCAGGCTCCCCCCGGCAGCCTCCCCCCGGCAGGCTCCCCCCGGCAGGCTCTCCCCGGCAGCCTCTCCCCGGCAGGCTCCCCCCGGCAGGCTCTCCCCGGCAGGCTCCCCCCGGCAGGCTCTCCCCGGCAGGCTCCCCCCGGCAGGCTCTCCCCGGCAGGCTCCCCCCGGCAGCCTCTCCCCGGCAGGCTCCCCCCGGCAGCCTCCCCCCGGCAGGCTCCCCCCGGCAGCCTCCCCCCGGCAGGCTCCCCCCGGCAGCCTCTCCTTCGGGGAGTCGGTGCCCGTCCCACAGAGCTCGTGTGGTGAACACGGAGGACGGCGCCCTTTCCCGGGGACGCTGGTCCCTCGGGGAGCAGGTGCTCGGACGTGGCTTCGTCTGTGGCCACGAGCAGCGCGTCCTCCCGGGGGGCTGTACGGTGGCCGGCAGCCCGTCGTCACTGCAGGAGGGGGAGCCCTGTGGGGACGGGGCCGGGGGGGGGGGGCCAGGCCGCACGTGGTCCGCGTCCTCCGGCGCCCGCTGTGTTAAGGAGCCTTGCTTCTTGCCGCGCTCCCCGCGTGGCCCTCCCCGTCCTCAGGAGCGCTCCGGCCTCGCCCACCCACCCCGGGCTGATGTCCCCTCGCTCCAGCGGCCTGCAGACTCCGGAGTGCCTGTCTCGGGAGGGCTCCCCCATTCCGCACGACCCTGACTTCGGGTCGAAGCTCGCCTCTGTTCCCGAGTACCGCTACTCCCAGAGCGCGCCCGGTAAGAGCGGGGCCCCCCGCGGCGGGCAGACCCGGACCCGGGCCGGGGGGTCGGGGCCCGCTGACCCTCGCGCTCCTTCTCTGCAGGCTCTCCCGTCAGCGCCCAGCCCGTGATCATGGCCGTGCCCCCCCGACCTCCTAGCTTAGTGGCCAAGCCCGTGGCCTACATGCCTGCGTCCATCGTGACGGCACAGCAGCCCCCAGGCCACGCCATCCACGTGGTGCAGCAGGCGCCCCCTGTCACCATGCTCAGGGTGGTCACCTCCTCCGCCAGCTCCGCCAACGGGTACATCCTCACCACCAACCAGGCCTCGGCCGGGGGCGCCCACGAAGCAGCAGGCACCGCAGTGCTGGACCTGGGCAGCGAGGCGAGAGGTAAGAGCACGTGGTCCCTCCTGGGGCTCCAGGACGTAGAGCTGTCAGCCTGGGGGTCGGGGGCACGGAGCCCAGGGTCAGGGGCACAGGCAGTCTCTGGGCCGATGGCTGTCAGCCTGCCGCCCCCACTCGCTGCTACTTGTGTTTTGGGGAGTCTGCCCTGTGCAGTCAGCAGGGTCACCCTCCAGAGCACGCCCCTCTTCGTGAGGAGCAGCCAGGTGCTCGCAGCACGGGTCGCACGGTTAGGTGGGGCCAGGGGTCCGGGGATGAGGCCTCTCGAGCCCCGGAGAGGAGTCCTTAGAAGTCGTTTAAAGTAAACACTCGTTACAAAGCCCTGAGCTGGAACCGGGGCCCCGTCACTAATGGGGTGAATCCCAGCAGTGGGGGCCCATGGGGAAGCCTCGCCTGCGGCAGGTCTGCATGGACGTCAGCCATTCCCAGGAGCAGTCCTGTTCCTCGGTCACCCTGGCTGTAAAGTGTGATGGTTACACGTGTGTTTAACAGTCCTGTTCCTCGGTCACCCTGGCTGTAAAGTGACCGTTACACGTGTGTTTAACAGTCCTGTTCCTCGGTCACCCTGGCTGTAAAGTGTGACCGTTACACGTGTGTTTAACAGTCCTGTTCCTCGGTCACCCTGGCTGTAAAGTGACCGTTACACGTGTGTTTAACAGTCCTGTTCCTCGGTCACCCTGGCTGTAAAGTGACCGTTACACGTGTGTTTAACAGTCCTGTTCCTCGGTCACCCTGGCTGTAAAGTGTGACCGTTACACGTGTGTTTAACAGTCCTGTTCCTCGGTCACCCTGGCTGTAAAGTGTGATGGTTACACGTGTGTTTAACAGTCCTGTTCCTCGGTCACCCTGGCTGTAAAGTGTGACAGTTACACGTGTGTTTAACAGTCCTGTTCCTCGGTCACCCTGGCTGTAAAGTGTGATGGTTACACGTGTGTTTAGCAGTCCTGTTCCTCGGTCACCCTGGCTGTAATGTGACGGTTACACGTGTGTTTAACAGTCCTGTTCCTCGGTCACCCTGGCTGTAAAGTGACCGTTACACGTGTGTTTAACAGTCCTGTTCCTCGGTCACCCTGGCTGTAAAGTGTGATGGTTACACGTGTGTTTAGCAGTCCTGTTCCTCGGTCACCCTGGCTGTAAAGTATGACGGTCACACGTGTGTTTAGCAGTCCTGTTCCTCGGTCACCCTGGCTGTAAAGTGTGACCGTTACACGTGTGTTTAGCAGTCCTGTTCCTCGGTCACCCTGGCTGTAAAGTGTGACCGTTACACGTGTGTTTAGCAGTCCTGTTCCTCGGTCACCCTGGCTGTAAAGTGTGACCGTTACACGTGTGTTTAACAGTCCTGTTCCTCGGTCACCCTGGCTGTAAAGTGTGAACGTTACACGTGTGTTTAACAGTCCTGTTCCTCGGTCACCCTGGCTGTAAAGTGTGACCGTTACACGTGTGTTTAACAGTCCTGTTCCTCGGTCACCCTGGCTGTAAAGTGTGACGGTTACACGTGTGTTTAGCAGTCCTGTTCCTCGGTCACCCTGGCTGTAAAGTGTGATGGTTACACGTGTGTTTAGCAGTCCTGTTCCTCGGTCACCCTGGCTGTAAAGTGTGACCGTTACACATGTGTTTAACAGTCCTGTTCCTCGGTCACCCTGGCTGTAAAGTGACCGTTACACGTGTGTTTAACAGTCCTGTTCCTCGGTCACCCTGGCTGTAAAGTGTGATGGTTACACATGTGTTTAACAGTCCTGTTCCTCGGTCACCCTGGCTGTAAAGTGTGACGGTTACACGTGTGTTTAGCAGTCCTGTTCCTCGGTCACCCTGGCTGTAAAGTGTGACCGTTACACGTGTGTTTAACAGTCCTGTTCCTCGGTCACCCTGGCTGTAAAGTGTGATGGTTACACGTGTGTTTAACAGTCCTGTTCCTCGGTCACCCTGGCTGTAAAGTGTGATGGTTACACGTGTGTTTAACAGTCCTGTTCCTCGGTCACCCTGGCTGTAAAGTGTGACAGTTACACGTGTGTTTAGCAGTCCTGTTCCTCGGTCACCCTGGCTGTAAAGTGTGATGGTTACACGTGTGTTTAGCAGTCCTGTTCCTCGGTCACCCTGGCTGTAAAGTGTGACAGTTACACGTGTGTTTAACAGTCCTGTTCCTCGGTCACCCTGGCTGTAAAGTGTGACGGTTACACGTGTGTAAAACGCTCCGAATTGCTTTCCTGTGGTTTTCAAATTTACCTCCTCGGTGCGGTTTTCCTTTGGAGAGCAGTGGCTCTCCCCGTGTCGGCACCGGGAACCCTCAGCTCGCGGGCGCACGCTGGCGGGGTCCCTGACGCATGCTCTTCCCTAGGCCTGGAGGAGAAGCCCACCATCGCCTTCGCCACCATCCCTGCCACCAGCCGCGTCATCCAGACGGTGGCCAGCCAGATGGCCCCCGGCGTCCCCGGGCACACGGTCACCATCCTGCAGCCGGCCACGCCCATGAGCATCGGACAGCACCCCCTCCCGGTCCGGGCCGTCACGCAGAACGGAAGGCACGCGGTCCCCACCAATAGTGTAGCCGGCAGCGCTTACGGTGAGGCCCTGCCGCCCTCCGCGCCGCGTGGTAGCCCGGGTTCAGGCACAGTCAGTGCCCAGGGGCCCGTTTGCCAGTCCGTCCCGTCTGCTGGTCGGGCATCCACCAGCAGAGCAGCTGCCAAGCTCCGGGCGCTGTAACACTAAGCAGTCCCCGTCACAGAGCTCACACCGCGGGCTGAGGCCAGGGGCAGGGCCATCGGACAGCACACATCGTGGGGACCGGGGCTGAGGCTGAGGGCTGAGGGCACATCCTGGGGACCGGGGCTGAGGGCACATCCTGGGGACCGGGGCTGAGAGCTGAGGGCTGAGGGCACAGGGCACATCCTGGGGACCAGGGCTGAGGGCTGAGGGCACATCGTGGGGACCGGGGCTGAAGGCTGAGGGCACATCGTGGGGACCGGGGCTGAGGGCTGAGGGCACATCCTGGGGACCAGGGCTGAGGGCTGAGGGCACATCCTGGGGACCGGGGCTGAGGGCTGAGGGCTTCGGCTCTCAGCCAGGTGCTCAGGAAAGCAGCGGAGGGGGAGTGGGCAGGTGCTGGAGTAGACAGGGATAGTGCACCCCTCGGGTGGAAAGGGGACCCGGGTTACGGTGGGGTGGCTCACGGGAAAGCAAGTCCAGCCGGGGAGGGAGCAGGTGGGCGGCTGGCCCCAGCGCTGCTGGGAGCGGGGCGCGCTCTGCCCCAGCGCTGGTCCCGTCAGTAACCTCGCTCCCTCCCCGCAGCCCTCACGAGCCCCCTGCAGCTCTTGGCGGCCCAGGCCAGCTCATCCACTCCCGTGGTGGTCGCCCGGGTGTGCGAGGTGGGGCCCGAGGAGCCGGCAGCCGCCACCACCACCGCCACGCCAGCCACCGCCACGCCAGCCACCACCGTCCCCTCTGCCGCAGCCACGGGGGAGCCCGAGGTGAAGAGGTCCCGGCTGGAGGAGCCCAGTGGGACTGTGAGCGCGCAGGCCGGGGTGATCACCGCTGCCGGCCCGCAGGGGCCCGGGACCGGGGATTGACGCCCGCAGGGAGGTGCAGTGGGACGCACGCCAAAGGGAACGGGCTGGACCACGACGCCCACATCGCCGCCTGGGACCGAGCACGCGCCACACGGACAGGCCGGCCCGCCCGCCTGCTCCTGCCACTCGTCCTCCCTGCCGGCACCTCCTGCCCCTGCCGCGGTCGAAACTAAACATAAACGCGTTCAGACAGCTGAGTGTATGGTTCTGGGATTCTTTGTCTTCCTCCCGAGCTCGGCTTGTCCGCAGGCCCGTAGGGGGCGTGGGGAGGCTGCGCACCCGAGGACCAGATCCCCGGCCCCGGCCGTGAGCAGAGCTGGCCAGGCAGGCCTTCGAGGGACGGACGCGCACTCCGCTCCTGCGCATGCATCGGACCGGCGAGAAAGGGGCGGTCCCGTTTCCAGCTGTTCATGACGTCTTCCCCCTAAAGTCGTGGCCCAGGAGCATCCATTGGCATTAACTGGGGGGGGGGGGGGGGGGGGCGGGGGGGCGCGGTGGCTGTGGACCGAGGAGTCCTTGTCCGGATGCAGCGAGGAGTCCGGGCTTCACCACACATCTGAGCCCAGAGGGACCGTCTGGTTCCGAGGTTTCCACCTGCAGACGCCATGGCCGGTTCTTGCTGCCACGTCCCTGGGAGTGAACCCTCGCCCTCTGCCCCCTTCAAGGAGGGCGTCCGAGGCGAGAGCCGCGTGGACGACACCAGAGCCGGCCCTGCAGCCGGATGTGCCTGCTCCTGGCGGCAGCACTGGGGCGCGTGCTCAGGAGGCGCTGGCCGTGCGCGAGGACCAGCCGGAGGCGGCAGCCCAGAGCTCCCCCGCGGCCCGCCCTCCAGATCGCCACCAGGAGCGCGCAGGCTGCAGGCTGCCACGGGGCGGAGCCGCCTCAGAGGGAAGGGGAACCGCCCACGAGACCCATTTCGACAGCTAGCTCGTTGGAGTGGCGCACGCCATGGCTGCCACGGTGTCCCCACTCCAGGCGCCAAGGACGGTGCAGGACCTGCGGCCCCTCCCGCGTGGACGGGAAAACACCTGTCGTTCCTGTGGCACGAACCTCACGGGGGCAACGCTCTTGGGAAGTCCACCTGCCGCCTCCGGGGACGCCAGAGAAGCGGGCAATGGAGAGAGCTGGCGCCGCCCTCGGTCCCCCCCACCCCCCAACCCCCATACGAGAACCCCCTCCGCCCACAGCGCCGGTTCCTGTCCGCCAGCTCCCTCCTGCGCCTGCTGTGCACGCGGTGGCGGGCGTGAACGGGCTGGCGGAGGCCTGGCTGCGGGTCTGAGCAGGGTCCCTGCGGCTGCTCTCCTCCCTTGGGGATGTGTCACCGGACGCGCCGGCTCCTGACGACAGGACCCACGGGCGTGCCTCTGGGCACGGCGCCGCAGAGCAGGGCCCCTGGCCATGGACACGGTTGGGTCTCCGCCTGACCGCTGGGTCTGGCTCCGACCCTTCTTTGTGGCTTTTGAGATGTTTGGTTTTCCTGTCCTTTTTCAGTGAGGGTCCCACTCGGCAGCCAGAGGCGCCGGGGGAATGGAGGGAGGGGGGCGAGGGGGAGGACGGTCCCGACGGCGACGCGTGCCCCGCGGGGCTGAGGAGGGACCAGGCGGCCAGCGCTGCCCAGGGAGCAGAGGCCAAGGCCTGGAGGGGCTGCCACTCGGGCACGGGCCTTCGTCCTGTCATCCGACCACAGAGCGGGCCTGGCTCGGGCAACAGGTGTCCGAGGCCCGTGAGCCAGAGGCCCAGGCACAGCCTGCACCTATAGGTGTGCACCGCAGCCGGCAAGGTTGCCCGGTGCCCTCAGAGCTGACCGAGAGAGAGCGCGCCTAGTCTGGTGGCCTGTGACCTGTGGTGCGTGCAGGGTGGGCTGACGCCAGCCAAGGTTGGCAAAGCGAGAAGTCTGCTGGCGCGATCCCCGGGTCCCTGCAGCCTCGGGTCCGAGACCCTTCGCTGTGGTCACCTGGGGGCTCACGGCTGCCGAAGAGGCGAGTGGCCGAGGGCACCGGCTTTGGGCTGCTGCTGACCTGCACGTTCCCGGCTCCACCGCAGAGAACCCTGCGCGGGGAGGAGGTCACGGGAGCGGCTGGGCCGAGGTGCGCGTCCCCCGAGGCGGCTCAGTGTGGTGTTGGGAGTGACGGCCGGCCCCGCTGATCTCTCCCGGGAACGCCTGCCGTGACGGGCACGGTCTGCAGGGCCTCACCCCACCTCCCGACCACAGGCGCAGGCCGCTCACGGCCCCACACAAGTGTCCCTGCCGGGCTTCTCGGCTCACGCTTGGGGTTTGCTGGCTCTGGGTGTTTTCTTTTTCCTGTTTAAGAGCCAAGCCCAGTGGAAACGGGGAAAGTGGGTTCCCGAGTCGCTAAGAGGAGGCCCCGCCACTGAGCCGGAGACGGTTTGCTGGTTGTTCCGTGCCCCCGGCCCGCGAGGGTGAGGCCCTGGGCATCGCTCAGCGACGCTGCTGCTTCCTCCCCGAAGGTCTCCCACCTCCAGGGGGCGCGCTGCCAGACGCCCCTCGCCCGTCACTCAGGCCGAGGCGGGAAGGCTCCTGGGTTGGGGGTGGCAGAGACAGCGGGGGCCTCGCGGCGCAGGACGGGGCGCTGTTGGGTGGGGGACGTGGCGGTGGAGGAAGGGCTCCCAGAGCCGTCAGAGCAGGAGGCCGCCAGCTGCGCCGTCTCCCCAAGCCCCCGCTCTGCTTTGCCCTTGAGGGACGTCACCGTCTCGGGGTTCACACCCTCATCGGCCTCTGCACCCCCAGCCCCCCAGAACACAGCTCCCCCCCGAGACGGACTTCGGGGTACGGCGCACGCACGCTGCCTCTGTCCCGATGCTGGACGACAGCGCACTACTCGTTCTAGAATAAGTTACCAAAACGCACCGAGGCTCTGCCGGGAGAGGGCCGGGGCCGCCGCAGCTCGTCCCTGGTGGCTGCGCAGGCGGGGCCGGACGGCCTGCACCGCTCCGTGGCTCCGCCGGGCCCACGAGTGTCCTTGCGGGCCCTTGGCGATACCTCTGCCCGGAAGTAACGCTCCACTAAGGACAATTACTCACGCAAACGTGCTGCTACGGGCGGCGGGGTGGCTGCAGACAGGCCCGCGGGGCCCAGGCGAGGGAGGACGCAGCCGCCACGGACCCCCCACCCCCACCCCGCGTTTCTGTCCGTCTCCCGGTTGGTTCCTGTGTTTTGCAAATTCCCGTCGTGACGGTTTCGTTCTCCAGGCCTGGCTCCCACGTCAGGGCCTCGGGCCTCGGCGCAGCTTGCCCGTGCTCAGCCCCGGGTTTGGGCCAGACTTCGCCGCCTGCCTCTCCTCTCACCAAAGCTGCTACCTGGGGCCCAAGGGAGGCTCTGCGGCGGCCCCTGCGGGTGGCGGCAGCACATCCCCTCGGCCCGTGGTCCCGGCCGCCGGCTGTGCGGGCGCTGGGGCGTGAGGCCCAGGCACCACCGTCCCTCCAGCACCGCTGCTCCCTCTGTCCCCATCGCCCGACTCGTGACAGCTGCTTCAAAGAATTTGGGGGTCACCCCGAGCACTTCCTCGGAACTGAAATGAGAAATAGGCCCATTTGACTGGTGAGGGAAAATGTTTCGACTCAAGTGAAAAAGGAAGAAGGTCACCTGCTGAGCTGTTCACCCCGCGGGCTTCACGGCCTGTTGGGGCGCGTCCTTGCTGAGGGTTCTTTCTGGCCTGGCCTCAGCCCCCCTCTCCCCCGCGGGGCCGCCCGCCCACAGCCTGAGGGCCATGTCAGCCAGGAGGTGCGCGTGGGGGGCCGGGAGCCAGCTGAGCGGGTCCCCGGGGTGGCAAGAAAGTCCTGGGGTCTGAGGTCATCAGACGGGCGAGGTCAGCGGGGCCCACTGACCTGTAAGCGCCAGCTCAGGCCGGTGGGGGTGCCCGCCTATGCCCGGCAGCGCCTGGCCCGCTGCTGAGCGACGGAAGGCCTCGCAGGTCTGCACTCCACACAGGACGGAGCGACATCTCTTCGCGAGCTGGGGGCACCCAGTGGCTGGTTTTGGCTGCTCGTCATTTTAGGAGAGGGCGAGGGAGCAGTGGCTTTGTGCCAGGCACCTTGCTCCCCGGGGACATCGCTCCAAGGAGCCGTGGCTCCCTGCGCCTGCTGTTCACCGGTAGCAGCGGAGAAGTGGGAGGAGACGTGTGGCCAGCGGGAGCTGCAAGCACGGTTCCTCACGGGGGTTCGCGTGCGATGCCGGCGCACAGCTCGGTCCCTGCGCCAGCGCCTCCAGGGCAGTGGGAGCCGCTGTCACCGGCCGGCCGCAGAGCGAAGAGGATGCAGAGGCTGCCGCTCACCCTCGTCTCCCGGCCTCCTCTGCAGCTCGCTGGTTTGATTCATCCATTTACTGGCAGTTTACAACGAAAAGGGAAGTCAGGGAGGCGGGGCCCGAGGGACCCCCGGGGAGACATGGGACGTCCTGGCTAATGTGGGTCCATGCTTTAATCTAAGTCCTCTCCCTGAGCTGGGTCCCCAGGAGCGTGCCCTGCCCATGCCCGAGCTGGAGCGGGCCTGTGACAAATGGATTCCCCCTCACGGCCTAAAGGGTGTGAAACAGCCCGCGGCCTCGTAAGCTCTTCGCCTCTACAGGCCGGGTCACCTGGCCCAGATCTTTTTTAATCGGTAAAAATGAATTTTAAAATCAAACATGTTAAGCTTGGCCTTCCCTTCTCCTGGTCCCCCTGAATTTATGGGCTCACGTTCTAACAGGACGGGGGGGGGGGGGGGGGGAGATGGGGACAGGGTCTCACTCAGATCCGCCGAGTTCTGACCCAGCAGCTGGGCACGTGAGGGAGCGTTGAACCCAATACTGAGATTTTTTTATCTGACAGATGATTCTGTAAAGATAATTGGGGGGCGGGCGGGGCGGGTGCTGTTAGGGCTGGGTGTATGTGTGTGTGAGCGTGTGTGTTTCTACGGTGGCTGTCTAAAGTATTTTTACAACGTGTTTAATAATCAGTGCTTTAAAAGCAGTGGTTTCCCACAAGGCGGAAATTAAGGTCTAAGCCTGGGGTGAGGCGGAGGTCACGTGGCGATGCCCCCGCCTGTGAGTGAAGTCTGGTCTGGGGAGCCCAGGGCGGCTCTCGGATGCCCGCCGTGGTGGCGGGAGCCAGGCGCCGGGGAGGGACCCTGCGCTGGCGGCCTGCCTCTCCATTTCTGATGGGATACAGTACTTTTTTAAAAAGGAGCCATACTTTTTTTTAAAGTTTGAGAAATGAATGTGATTTCTAATTGTATCAGACGTTAATGTTTTAAAGCTATAACAAAGTTTAAAATTTCTACATTTCGTTTTTCATTTATTGTAACTGTCCTTTTATCTATTAAATTGTATGTGGACGGGGAAGGCCTGTTTCTCCTCTTAGCATTTGTTTCTATAACCAGAAATAAAGTTATATATTAAAGAAACGACGCTGCCCCAGTGTGGTCCTTGCGTGAGTGGCTGCTGAGGGACAGATGGGTGGGCAGGTGGCCCGTGGCTCCGGCCAGAGGGCCCTGACTGGGAGACCTGCTGCCTCTGCCCTCGCGGCTGCTCCCCGGAAGAAGCAAACTGGCGAAGGACAGGTCTGGGAGGTGCCCCGAGCCCCGTGAGTTCCCTGAGGGTCCGTCTCTGCAGCTTCAGGGACGTGGATGAACCGCGAGCCTCCCCACTCCCAGACCCACAGGTGCCCACAGCGGCTCCCTGGGCCCTGCGCCCGCCCAAGGCCGGCCTGCGGCGTGGCTGCTGAGCTGCGAGCTCCCGCCTCTGCGTGTTGTCGGCGGGCCTGCTTGCTCGGGTGCTGGGCGGCGGGCGCAAGCTCTGCGGTCAGACCGGCTTGGGTGCCGTCCAGCGGGGCCTGGAGCCTGCAGATGGGCACCCCAACCTCAGAACGTGCTGCGTCAGCTGCCAATCCACCATTAACCTTGGCGAGGAGCGGGCTTCCCCCGCAGGCTGCCTCGGCGGCGGGTTAATAGTGTCACACGCACAGCTCCTCGGGCCTCAGCACAGCCCTCCTCCACGCACAGGCTGTCACCGCCGCCCCTTGGCCCCTTGGCCAGCTTCCGCCAGTCCATCCTTCAAATGATGGCGAGTAAACCTCCTCGGGGTGTCCCTGGGCTTGGGGGAGCCCCCACCCCCTTCCCACCTCCCTGGGCGGAGCCCTCGGCCTCACGCACCACCTCCCGCCGCCTCCTCACTGCACTTGGGCCCCAGGAGGGCATCTCAGAACCAGAGTCCAGAATTCCCGCAGGTGAGCGCCCGCCCCCGGAGGACAGCGCACTGCCCGCCTGCCCTGCGGTCTCCCCGCTTTCATCCCGGGCCGCCCTGTGCGTCCGCCGTTGGATCACCGTCTTTGCGGCTGTCAGTTCCTTGAGGGCGGGAGCGGCCTCTCCCTTCACTACACACGCAGCCGGAGCCCTGGCCGCCGCTCCACACACGGTCCTCCCCCCGGCCAGCGCCTTTGTGCCCCCGTTCGCCCCCCACGTCCCCCCCAGCCTTTCGTCCCCAGGTCCTGCCGCCGGGCCGGTCCTCCTGCGTTCACCCACGAAGCCTCCAGGGCCTTCGCCGCGCCCCCTCCCCGCCCTGGGGCTTCCGCCTTAGGGCTGCCGGTCGCGGCTGTCACGGCCGGTGTCACCCCGGATTGCCCCTGTCGCCGCCCCGTGTCCGCCGCCCGCGGCCTGCAGGCGGAAGCGCTGTGGCCGGCACGGCTCCGGGGAGGACGGCGAACCGGCTCTCCCTGGCCCGGCGGCATCTGTAACGGAGGCCGCAGGGGCGGTGCTGGAGGCGGCGGCGTTAGGGGAACCTGCTGAGCCCCGCTGCCTTGCCAACCGCGGGGCGCGCCTCCGCCCGCACCACACGCGCCGCGGGGTTTGTGTGATGTTTCCAGGTCCCGCTGGGCATCCGACCCGCAACGCCCGCGACACGGCACCGTGTTCTCGGAACAACCCAGCACTGGGGCCGGGCGCCCGGGTCCATCGGGAGCCGTGTGCAGAGTGCGGGGCGCGGGGTTCCGGGGGCGCCGAGGTGCCGGGGTCCCGGGGTGCCCCGGTGCTGAGGTTCCGAGTGCCTGGATGCCGGGCGCACAGGCCCCGCCCCGCGAAGCTCCGCCAAAGCCCATTGGCCAGCGGCCTGTGTCCTCCTCTTCACGTGACGCAGCACGTGACGCCACCCGGAAGCCGGCGGGACCGCGGACCCGGCCGGTGGAGTGGCGAGCGGCAGGGACGCCCCAGCGGCGGCGGGATGTTCACGGCGGGGACGGAGAGCCTGCTCCGCCAGGCCAGGTGCCCGCGCCTCTCCCTCGGGGGACGGGAGGCCACGCCCGCCAGGCCCGGCGGGTCGCGGAGGAGGTGGCCTGAGCCGGGCGGGAGGATGAGTGGAAACGCGGCGGGGTTGTCTCGCCGGTTGTTCGGCCGGAGGCTTGGCGGAGGGGACCCCGGGCCGGCGGCAGAGGCGGGGCGGCCGGAAGCTGCCCGCCGTGTCTCAGCTGCTCCAGGGTCGAGAGCGCAGCCCACGAGCCGCAGCTCAGGAGTCTGGCGCCGTCCGAGGCCTGTGGGGGGCCTTGGGCCGTGTCCCCTGGGAAGACGCCCTCCCGCGGGAGCCGCTGCGGGTTGGGAACGTGCCCGCCGCCGTCCGCGCCGCGCAGGCTCCGGACTCCCGCTAACCAGTCGTTACCCCCCCCCCGCCCCCCACTAACCGGTGATGGGAGAAAGCAGGAGGCGGCCGGGACGGAACCCCGCGGCCATCGGCCCCTGTGCGGGTCGGTGCCACCAGACCCGCGAGCCCATGATGACGTTTGAAAGGAGCGAAGTGGGCTCTGAGCCGCGGTGGGAAAGATGAGGGGCTGGAGGCCTGAGCCTGGGGAGAGGCCTCGTGTGCGAGGCTGTTCCAGAGGCTGGAGGAGGGGACCCTTCTCTGCTCACAGGACCTGGAGGGTCTCGGGGAGCCGGGGGCTGGGCTGGCAGCACCAGCTCCCAGTGGCCCGCGGAGCCTGGACACACGAGATGGACAGAGGTCAGGTCCCCGTGTTCTAACCCGCGTCCACGTGGACTTGGGGGCTGGACTCCATGAAAACGGGTGTCTCTAACACGAGCGTTTCACTCAGCGGGGACACGCTCTCCCCAAAGGTCTTCCCGAGAGACAGGAAAGAGCTGCGCCCACTCGCCCTGGTGTCCTCCTGGCGACCTCCTGCCTGAGGCCCTGAGTGGGTGAAAGGCAGGACAGCCTCGCTGTTTGAGTTCTTACCTCCCCGTCTGGGGGGGGGGGGCGGGGGGCAGGCTGGAGGACAGAGGACGCTTAAAACCATCACTGAAATGTAGGAGTTTCACAGTCTCTCTCGGGGAGGACTGGGGGAAAGTTAAACCATCAGGGAGGTCTTACTGGCTTTCACTATGGATTTTGTTTTAATTAAACCTGTGGGTTTTTTTAAGTATATTTTTATTGATTTCAGAGAGGAAGGGACAGGGAGAGAGAAATATCAATGATGAGAATCTCCTACACGACCGGTACTGGGGGTCCGGCCCACAACCTGGGCATGTGCCCTTGACGGGAATGGAACCCGGGACCCTTCAGTCCCCAGGCCGACGCCAAACGGGCGAGGGCGCACCTGTGGGTTTTGATGGCACTTTATATCGCTAAGGTTTGGAGTTAGACTCCGGAGTGAATTTTAGTTTCCAAGATTTTCAGAGCTGGAAAGCAAGGGTGAAACCGTTATCAGAAACATCTGGGGTGAGCTGGAGAAGAGGTGAAGAAGGTGGGCTCGTGTGGGGAGGGGAGGGGAGGGGAGGGGCGTGCGCAGCAAGGTCAGGGGCAGTGTGGAGAAGGTCGTGACGGGTGGAGAAGGTCGTGACGGGTGCAGAAGCGCGGCGTGAGTGTGGGGTGAGGGCCTGTGCGAAGGGCCAGAAGCAAGAGGAAAGGCGCGCTGCTCCTGGGGGAGTCGGGGCCGCAGGGCCCTGAGCCTTGGCGTCTGGAGTTGGGCTGGAAGCGGACGGAGCTGTGGGAGGGTTTGGGCGCCTGGCCTGGGAAGGGTCCTGTGACCCGGAGACGGGGAAGGGATGGCGTGGGACGAGATGCACCGCCATTCTGCGACTTGCCGTTACCATCGCCACCAGCCAGGCAGCTTCCCCTCGGGCTCCTTGCCTAGAAGCTCCTGGACCGGCCGGGGCCCTAGAGGGAGCCGAGGGGAGGGAATCCGGGGTTGGTCTGCAGCCATCGGGTAAGAACAGGGAATACGGGCACCGAGCCAGGCCCCACCTTCGGATGTTCACCAAACCTGTCCGCCTCGGCTGGGACACCCTGTCTCTCTCGGCTCAGGGTTCCTGGGCTCAAACCTGGTTGGTCCAAGTGCGCGGAGGGGCCTCCGCCACGGCTCGGGGCGGGCACACGGGGGGTGGCATGCTCCTTCTCGCTTTGTGGGCCGGAGTGGGAACTCCCAAATGTCCTGCCTGTTGGCAATGCTCAATACATATTTATTTCTTAATTAATAAGCGAGTTAAATATTCGAGCCAGGAGCGATAACAGGCTTTACCTTACAGCGTATGCAGTACTTGCCCTTTATTATATTACACTTAACTCTTGGTCCCCGCAGTTCAAGTCTCATTGAAGGAACCTTTTGAAAAGCAACTTGTTTCAGATTAAATCTCTCTTACGTTTGACTCCTAAACTCAGGCAGTCTTCGTTCTTCTGCTCCTGGGAGAACAGCACGGGAATGTGTGGCATCTCTGCTAATAAGGGTTGTCATGGGAACCGGGGCCGCAGGTGCCCCGGACAGGCCCGTCCAGCGGGGGGCGGGGGTGGCCCTTGGACCGCTGAGTCCGGGGGGAGAGGAACCGGGTGGAGACCCAGCCAGGCGTGTGGATGGTGGAAGCCCTCTGCCCATGACCCCGGGCCTGTGTCCCGGCCGGCGTGTCACTCGGCATCCGCTCCGGGCCCCGGGGCCAGGGCTCGTGCAGGTGCTGACGCGTCCGCTTGCGCAGGGAGGTCCAGGACGAGGAGCTGCGGCAGTTCTGCTCCCGGCTCAGCGCGCTGCTGCGGAAGGAGGAGCCGGGGCCCGAGGCCGTGGACGCCCTGCGCAGGCTCTTCCTCATCGTCTCGGCCACCAAATACGGCAGGAAGTGAGTGCTCGCCTCGGGACGTGCCCGGCGGGGGCGCCAACCTTGGCGCTCGAGTCTGTCCACGTACACCAGCGCTCAAGGGCCTCGCATGTAAAGTCCTTGTCACCTGCCCCGGGCCCCTTGGGGTGGGGGAGGGGGGGTGGGCGGGGACCCCGGGAGCCGTGCTCTGGCCGCGGTGTGACCCGCTGCCTGTGGTGTGACCCGCCGCCCGCTGTGTCCGGCCGCCGCAGGCTGGAGAAGGCGTGCGTGGACCTGCTGCAGACCGCCCTGTGCCCGCCCGCGCGCCCCGAGCCGCTGCAGCTGCTCTGCGCCGCCATCCTGCGGGAGACAGCGCCCTGCCTGGGCCTGAGCCTGTCCTGCGACCACGTCCAGAGCCCGCGGCAGCTGAGCCTGGTGGCCTCGGTGCTCCTGGCCCAGGTAGCGTGGCTCACCGCCCAGGCTGACCGCCGGCCCTTGGTGGCCCTGGGGCCCGGGGAGAAGCAGCGGGCCGATGAGCGGTCCCCATGCGGGTCGGCTCCGCTGGGGTTCCCCTCCGTTCACTGGTCTTCATGGGGCCTTGGGGGGCCGCGCATGGATGCTCGACCAGCAGACACGCCTGCCCCTGCCTCCCCCAGCTCCCCGTCCCCGTGTCCCTCTCCCCGGGTTCCTAGACGGGCAGTGCCCGGGTTCCTAGACGGGCAGTGCCCGGGACGGGGTGGAGGCTAACTCGGGCCCAGGGCTGCCGTGGTGACGTGAATAGTCCCTGAGAGGCGGCCTCACAGCGATGATGCTGACCGAGTGGCAGCCTGCAGAGTGGACAGTCCCCTTTCCAGATGTCGCTGGGCCCTCACACCCACCTGGTCTGATTGGCAGGGCGACAGACAGCAGGTCAGAAACGTGGGCCAGCGGGTCTTCAAAGTCCTCGAGAGCCGGCAGCCCGAGGGCCCGAGTCTGAGGCCCCTCCTCCCGGTCGTGTCCAAGGTCGCCAGCCTGGCCCCAGGCGCCTTCCATGAAGGTACCCGTTCCTGGAGAACCCCCTGCCCCGTCCCAGAATAGAGATGAGCCCGGGCGGGGGGGTGGGGGGCGGAGGACGGGGGGGCGGGTCGCTGTGTCCAAGTGGCTAGTGGGGCTGCTCGCCTTCAGCAAGACTAGCAGTGAGTGGGGCTCCCCTGCTCCCCTCGGCCTTGTCCCGCCCCGCAGACCAGGCCAACCTGCTCAACAAGAGGCTGGTGGACTGGCTGCGCTACGCCAGCATCCCGCAGGCGCTCCCCCCCTCCTCTGGGGGCTTCTTCACGCCCCGGGCCCGGCAGGTGAGTGGAGGATCTCAGGGCCTCCTGTCCCCGGGGTCCCAGGCCACCTCGCCAGCCTTGCCCACAGAGTCCCCTGCCTTCCTGTCCTCCACCTGCCCCGGCTCCACGTGGTGGGGGTGGGGAGAGCGGGGGGGTCACAGGGCCACAGCCCCCGGCCACGGTGCTCTGAGGGTCATGGAGGCCTGGACCTGCTGGTGAGGGTCACGTGCCTGATGGAGGCCGTGTTCCTGGCTCCAAGCCGGCGGGTATGCACCGCGCAGAGGGGATGTGCCTGGTGCTCGGAGACAAGGGTGGGCGGGCCCGACCTCAGCCCCACCCAGCGCCCCCCCCCCCTCACGCCTGCAGCCGGGTCCTGTCACCGAGGTCGATGGGGCCGTGGCCACGGACTTCTTCACGGTGCTGTCCACGGCCCAGCGCTTCACGGAGGACCAGTGGCTGAACGTGCAGGCCTTCTCCATGCTGCGGGCCTGGCTGCAGCTCAGCGGCCCCGGAGGCCCGGGCGCCCCGGACACAGGTGGGGCCTGGCATGCCCGGGGACTGGCCACGGGCGGAGCCTCGTTGGCGCTAGCGCAGTGGAGGTCGGGGCAGGCCCTGCAGGCTCTGCACGGGGCCTTCTCCGCAGTGAGCAGCTCAGCCCGGCTTCCTGGGGCTGGAGCCTCTGCACAGGGGGTCCAGGGAGGGGCAGCGGCGTGGCTGACCCCGGGCACGGGGAGCTCCGGTGTCCTCTGGGCCGCGGCCCCCAGCGCCGCGGTCCTCTCTCCAGATGACAGGTCGGAGCAGGAGGGCTCCACCCTGTCCGTGCTGTCGGCCGCCTCCTCCACCGGCCGCCTGCCGCCGCCCGAG
Organism: Plecotus auritus; assembly: GCF_963455305.1. NCBI lineage: Eukaryota > Metazoa > Chordata > Mammalia > Chiroptera > Vespertilionidae > Plecotus > Plecotus auritus. The sequence continues at coordinate 2,341,015 of NC_137773.1, forward strand.
CGCCTGCGGGAGAAGGCCTTCGAGTACTGCCAGCGCCTCATCGAGCAGAGCAACCGGCGTGAGTTGGGGTGCTGTCCCCCCGCCAGGCCCTACTATGGGCTCAGCACCTGTGTCCTTGGGGGGCATGAACCCCGGGGCTCAGCCCTGGACAGACCCGGGCCCAGGCTCTCGGGCTGCGTCCCCAGCACCCATCACACCTCCCCTGGGGTGGCTCTCTGCCGAGCTCTGCCTGCCCCCCCACTCCCAGTGGGGTCCCCCGCCCGCTCCCCGAGCTCCCGGGACACATGCACCTCCTGTTGGGCCGTTCGATGCTGGTGCAGAGGCCAGCCACCTTTCTTCCTCCCCAGGAGCCCTGCGGAGGGCGGACTCGGACCTGCAGAAAGCCGTGAGTGCCCACGGCCGGGGCAGGTGGGGCGGGGCCCGGGGGGCTCCCCTCCTTCCTCTGACGGTGGCCTGGTCCCCGCAGTGCCTGGTGGAGGCCGTGCTGGTGCTGGACGTGCTCTGTAGGCAGGACCCCTCCTTCCTGTACCGCACCCTCTCCTGCCTGAAGGCGCTGCAGGCGCGGCTGTGCGGGGACCCCGCCTGCGCCCGGGTGCTGCTGCCCCTCGCCCAGTTCTTCCTCAGCCACGGTGAGCTGGGGTCCGCACGGGCAGGGCTGCCCGGCTCGCGGGAGAAAGTGCAGGTCAGGCCCCGGCCGGTGTGGCTCAGTGGATAGAGCGTCGGCCTGTGGACCAAAGGGTCCCGGGTTCGATTCCGGTTCAGGTCATGTACCTCGGTTGTGGGCTCCTCCCTGGCCCAGGGCCCTGGTCAGGGCTCATGCAGGAGGCCACCAGTCGATGTTTCTTTCACATCGATGTTTCTCTCTGTCCCTCTCTCCCCCACGCTCCCTAAATATCAGTGGGAAAACGTCCTCGGGTGAGGATTTAAAAAAGAAAGAGCAGGGCAGGGCGGTGGGCTCCCCCCTGCGCTCCCCCCCGCGCTCCCCCCCGCCTGTGGTGGCATCGCTGTGATGGACGGTTAGCACGATGGGGTGGGTGTAAAGGGGCTTATTAGCGAGTTCAGTGTTACCGCGGTCAGCGGCCTCAGCTTCCAGGGGTGCGGCCGGCCCTCAGGCGGCTCAGGGTCCCTGGGAGGAGCGGCGGCAGAGCGTCGGTCTCCCTGGCTGCCCTGACCCCCTGCTTGCAGGGGAGGCCGCCGCCGTGGACGCGGAGGCCGTGTGCCAGCACGTGTTCAGCAGGCTCCCGGCCGAGCACTTCCACAGCCCGATGCTGGCCTTCGAGCTCGTCCAGTTCTGCAGGGACAGCCTGCCCCTGCTCGGCCGCAACCTCAGCCTCCTCCGACGGAGCTTCCCCAGCCTCCTCAAGGCACGTGTGGGGCGGGGCGGGGTGCCGGGGCTGGGGGGTGGGGGGGTGCAGTGTCCCTGGCTTGCTCCCCTGTCCTGGGGCCTCGGGGCGGGCGGCCTGGAATGCAGGGTGGAGGGCGGGTGTGGGCGCTGGGTGTCAGGGCCTCACAGGTGAACCATCTCCCGTCGGGCGGAGCCTGCGGGCCCCTCTCGGGAAGGGAAGGCCCGGGGAGGGGAAGGCCCGGAGCCCAGCCTTCTGGTGCCGTTGGCTTTCGGAGTGTGACACGTGGATGTCTGGCTGTTAGTACAAAAGTGAATGCGGAAGCAAAGGGAACAGTGAAAAAACATGGGAGTGTTTTCAGACGCCGGGTCCCGGTGAAGTGAGAACAGGGGCCCGGCGCAGGCACCCCTGCCCCACCTACGCAGCGCCCGTGCCAGCAGAGACGAGGGCACGGCCGCTGCCCCGCTGAGCTGCCCTGCCCGCCCCTCAGCTCCTGGCCTGGAACAGCCCGCCCCTCACCTCCGAGTTCGTGGCGCTCCTGCCCTCGCTGGTCGACGCCAGCACGGCCGTGGAGATGCTGCACGCGCTGCTGGACCTGCCGTGTCTGACCGCGGCCCTGGACCTGCAGCTCCGGTGAGCCTGCTCCCGCCCGCCTGGCCCGCCCCCCCTGCCCCCCCACCCCCCGCCCAGGCCCCTGCTGCTGCCCGCTGCTCTGCTCTGCGCCGCCTCCGACGCAGAATGCCTCCTGCTCTGCCCGCAGCCCCCTCGCAGGTGCTGGGTCCCCCAGCCCTCCCTCATCACCCCAAGGCTCCTCACTGGGTCGGGGCGCTGTGATGTCACAGTGGCATCTGCGTCTCTCCCTGGCCAGGGGGTGCCCGTGAGGGTGGGGGCCAAGTCCTGCCTGGGGGGCCTGTGCCCAGAGCCACACCTGAACCCGCCTCGGGCGCCTGTCCACTCAGGTTGTCACCTGCTGCGTCCGAGAGGCCGCTCTGGGACGCCTCCCTCAGGACCGCCGGCTGCCCCGACGCCTTCCAGGACCCGCAGCTCCAGGGCCTTCTCCAGCACCTGCTGCGCGCCGAGGCCAGCGGGGCCCCCGAGAGGTAGGGTCCTCGGGCCGGGAGCCCTGGGCAGGCCCTGGCGCCCGGGCTGGGCTCTGCTACGCGCACGGCGCCAGTTCTGCGACCCCGCGCGGTGGGCACTCCGGTGACACCATCATACAGATGGAGAAACTGAGGCTAAGCGCCCAGGCGAGGAGCCGTAGAACGGCACGAGGCCTCCTCACCCCAGACGCCAGCTTCCCGGGTCCCAGGGGCAGGGCCGTCCCGAGGAGCGCAGGTGCCAGGGCGGAGCTCGGGGCACAGGCAGGCGTGGTGACGGGCGACCTTCCGATGAGCCAGCCGTGCGAGTGGTTTCAGAACTTGGTCCACGCACCCGGACCCCTGCCTCCCCGCAGCCCTGGCCTGGGGGTCACACGGGCTCCCGTGTTCAGAGCGTGTCCCTGGGCACCAGGCGGGGGGGCCTGGGCGGCCGCTCAGCGGGCTGTGCCCTGTCCCCAGGCTGGCGCCACTCTACCCGCTGCTGCAGCCCATGGCCAGCTGCGCCCGGGTGCTGCAGTGCGCCGAGGCGGTGCCCACCCTGCTGCAGGCCTTCTTCTCGGCGGCGACCCAGGTGAGCCCCGCCCAGGCCCGCTGCCCCGGCCTCACTCCCACCGGAGGACCCGCCGGCAGCAGGGACCGAGGGTCAGCCAGAGGCCCCTCCAGCCCCGCCCAGGCCCCGCTGCCCCGGCCTCACTCCCACCGGAGGACCCGCCGGCAGCAGGGACCGAGGGTCAGCCAGAGGCCCCTCCAGCCCCGCCCAGCCCTGTCCCCTCGCTCGGCCGGCGGCCACCCCAGACGGGGCTGGCGAGTGGCCCCCGGCCGGGACCCGGGACAGAGCCGAGAGCAGTAGCAGGTGTTGCGAACAGGGCTGAGTCTGCCTCGCTCTCGCTCTCAGTTCGCTGACGGGGCCCTGACCAACCAGCTGGCTCGGCTGCTCCTGGAGAGAAGTGACTCGCTTTACCAGCTGCCGGGCTACGGGGCCCGCGTGAACCAGTGAGTCTTCCCGCAGCCACACGGGCTCCCCCTCCTGGTCCCACTGGCCCGACACATCCCCTTCCCCTCCGGCTGCTGCAGCACTGCCACCCCCGGCCCAGCCTCGGCGCCCCAGACCCCTCCGTCTCACATCCGGGTGCTCCCAGGCCCTCCCGCCTCCCACACCGTCTGTCCCCCTTTCTGGAGGCCTGACCCTTGCACTCCACTCATCGGACCGGGGACAGGGCTGTCCCGGCTCCTCCCCAGGGGGCGAGAGGTTCTTTAGGGGCCGGAACTGCTTTCTGTCCCGACCGCCCCGCCCGGCTCCCGGCTGTCCTGGGTGGGCTGGGGCTGGGGCTGCGCACGGCGGCCGCAGCCACAGAGCCCTGTGCCCTGCAGGGTGCTGAGCGCCCAGTTCCTGGGCCTGTGCCAGCGGAGGCCCTGCCTGGTGGTGGAGCTGGCGAAGGAGCTGCTGGAGTTGGTGGGCAGCGGGGGCGGCCTGCGCAGCGGTGGGAGCGTGCTCACCTCCGTGGTAAGGCCACCGGCTGTCCCCTCCTGGCGCGGTGCGGCGGGCCTGGCAGGGGCTGAGGCGCTCTCCCCGCAGGTGTGGGCCGTCGGCGAGTACCTGGCGGTGAGCTGGGACCGGCGCTGCACCGTGGACCAGATTAACAAGTTCTTCGAAGCCCTGGAGGCCCTGCTGTTCGAGGTCACCCAGTCCCGCCCCTCGGCCACCCTCCCCCAGTGTCCCCCGCAGCTCGTCACTGCGCTTATGACCACGCTGACCAAGCTGGCCTCCCGCAGCCAAGACCTGATCCCCAGGTACGGGGAGGGGTGGGTAGGGAGAGGGACCGGCCGCTCCCGGGAAGAAAGGAAAGTGGCTTGGGAGGCGTCCGCCCCAGGGGCCGGGCACAGCTCAGCACCCGGGGGTCTGGCTGTGTCCAGGCGGCGTGGACTGTGCACTGCCACCTCCCCTCTCCAGCGGGCGCCTCAGCTGACGGGCCGGCCCCTCGTCCCCAGGGTCTCTCTGTTCCTGTCCAAGATGAGGGCCCTGGCCCAGAGCCCGGCCGCGGGCTCCCTGCGCTGTCGGGAGGACGAGAGAGCCATCGGCACGCGGGCCACCGAGCTGCTGAACCTGCTGAAGATGCCCAGCGTGGCCCAGTTTGTGCTCACGCCCAGCGTGGAGGTGGCCGCGCCCCGCTACCACCGCGACACCAACACGGCGCTGCCGCTGGCCCTGCGCACCGTCAGCCGGTTGGTGGAGAAGGAGGCGGGCCTCCTGCCGGGCTGAGGGGCAGCGACCAGGCTGATGCCAGCCGGGCCGCAGATTCGGACGGAGCCTGGTACTCGGGCCGAGCCAGGGCCTCATGGTCAGGAGGAAACCAGGAGGGCCTGAGCCCCAGGAGGAAGCCTGTGGGCCCCGGCCCCACGGTGGGGTGGGCTGCCACGGTCTCACCTGTGGGTGTTGGTCCGACCCTCTCCCGCGGGGCCATGCTGAGCTCTGCGGGACGTCCTGACGCTGCGCTAGGCCCTGGGGCGGGCGGGAGCTGCAGGACATTCAGCCCCAATAAACCCGCTGGGAAGTCACTGTGGGACAAGACAGGCTGTTCCCTCCGCTCCCTGTGCCCCGGGGAGGGCCGGGTACACGCACCCCCACCGGTGGCTGCTGCCCTGTGTGGGCTCCTCGGTGCTACTGGAGAGCGGCCTGGACACGGCCCCGGCCTGGCCGGGCGGGACACTCCCTCCACTCAGTGGCCGTGGGGCGGGCGGCCCAGGAGTAAAGCTCATGGACACGCAGCCTGGAAGGGCGTGTGGGACCCACCGTGGCAGCTGCCGCTGGGGAGCGCGTGTCTTCAGGGCCGGCCATGGGCTGCGGGCCTGGGGTGGGCGCACCTCCTGCCACTGGGAGGGCAGGCCCACCTGGCAGGGCGCCCACGCCCGGCTCCCAGGGACGGGCACCTGCCCTGGACCTGGGCTCAGCAAACCCGGGTTGCCCCCCGGGGAGACTTGCTGGGCGTGGCAGGTCAGGGGATGGCCCCAGGCCCAGCGACAGCCCCCCCACTCTTCCGTTCGGGTAGGAGGCTCGGCTTGTAGGTCAGCTCCCAGGCCACGAGGTGGCGCTGCTGCCCCGAGCCTGGGCCGCGCCCCGCCCTCCGTGCCAGGCCCTGCCCCTGCCCTGGCGGGCTTGCCCCTCGGGCGCCTAAGACCGCTGCGGAGGCGGGCCGGGGGTCGGGGCCGGCCTCTGGCCTCTCCTTCCTGGTGTCCGGCCTCAGGACGCTTTCGGGATGCGCAGGTGGGCGCGCCCAGGACGCCGACTCCCCCAGGACGGGGCGGACTCCGCCCGCCCCAGCCCACCCCACCTGTGTTCCCCCAATAATCCGCCAGCCTCTCGGAGCTCCGTTTGGGGCTGGGGCATTCCTGTCATCTCGGGCTCAGCCGTGTATTAAAAGGATTTTTTAAATACACTGATCCAGCATTGGGGACCGGGTGGGAGGCCGCCCTCAGGCAGGGGATCCCGGGGCCCCACACGACCCGAGCCTCCTGTGCCCGCCAGGGGGCGGCGTGGGGCCCAGGGCTTGGGACTCGCCCACGACTCCGTTCCCGGCGGGGGGGCGGGGGGCCTCCACCAAACCCAAGGCCAGGCGAAGGCTGCGTCGGCAGCTGACTGGCCGGACCGCTCGTCCCCAGGGTCTCTGTCCCCGCCCGCGGGCGCCCAGCGCTGCAAAGAGGACGCGGCCACCCGGGGCTGAACCTGCTCAAGACGCCCAGCCGCGCGCGGGAGCCCCTGTCGCCGCCACTCACCCCCCCGCCCCCGGCCTGCGCGCCTCGGTCAGGAAGGGGCAGGGCAGGTGGACGCGCAGGGGTTGCAGGTCGGAGCCGGACGTGAGGCCGGAGCCCGGGCGACAGGGTGGGCCCTTCTTGGGACCGTGCGGGGCATGAGTCCCAGGAGCCACGTGCACGCGGACGGGGCTGCGGCCTTTCCCGGGATCGGCTCCCCGCGTGTCCCTGCCGCTCCTGTTTCTGGGCAGCGCGGAGGGTGGCCTCGGTCAAAACCATCCGCCGTGGCCGGCCCGTCTCCCGGGGTCTCCTGAGCGGACCTGCCGGGGATTGGGTGGGTCCAGCGGGCCCTCCCCGCAGACCCTGACCCCACGCACCACGCCGGCCCCACGCACCGCCCTGACCCCACGCACCACGCCAGCCCCACGCACCGCCCTGACCCCACGCACCACGCCGGCCCCACGCACCGCTGCTCTCCAAGAATATGAAAGATAAGTTTATTGAATCTGTGTCTCCATTAAAATCTCCAAACATAAAAGCTCTGTGGCGCCCCCGCCATATAAATAACGTGCACGCGCAGGCCGTCCCGCAGCCGGCCCTAGGGAGGGGGCGAGCGGAAGCGGATCTTCTGGGCTGTGTCCGCGTCCGACTTGGCCACCAGGAACCGCATCTTCTTTCCGCCGTGGCGGATCAGGTCCACGGCCCTGAGGCGGGAGGGAGGACAGCCGAGCTCAGGGGAGGGGCGCGAGCCTCCTGGGGTGCCGGCGAGGCCCCAGCCTCACCGCAGGGGCCCGGTGCGCGGGTGCAAGGGCCTGGCCCGGCAGCCTGTGCTGCCCACCCCACCCGGGGGGCTCGGCCCTGGTGGCCTGTGGCTGCAAGTCGGGTGAGAGGAGGGAGGGAGGGAGGGCGGGGGCGGCGCCTCCACGTCCCCGTCCCTAAAGTGGGGTGATGAGCGGACACCCTCGGGAGCAGTGAGCAGACTCTGCTGCAGGAGGCCCTGGCCCCGTGGCTCCCCCCGCCCCCGGTGTGCGGGGCGTGGGTACCTCAGGTAGCTGACGCCGGTCAGGCTGCTGCCGTTCACCTCCAGGATGCGGTCCCCCAGCGACAGCCGGCCGTCCGCGGCCGCGGGGCTGCCGGGGAGCAGGGTCTGGATGTAGAGGCCAGGCGCGCCCAGGGGCGTGTGCTGCGGGAGCAGAGGCCTCAGTTCCGGGCGGACAAGCGGGGGGCCCGCGATGGCCACCGCAGCCCCGGACCCTCACGAGGCCCGGCCAGGTCATCGCTGTCTGCGGACAGCACTGGGCCCCATCCCGGCCCTCAGGGCCCAGGCCAGGCTGGAGGACAGCAGGCCGGGAGGCGGCTCCCGCAGGCCCTTCCCTGCCCATGTTCCACGGAGATGCCCGCCAAGTCCCCGGTCCCGCCCGTGGGCGGCACCCCGCAGGCTCAGCGGCCGGCACAGGCCACGGTCCTGGACAGAGGCCCAGGGCCACTCACCATCCCGTCGATCAGGCCCATCCCCAGCCCCGAGGGGCCTCGCTCCAGCTCCACCTGGAAGACGTAGCAGAAGTCGTCGGCGCTGGAGCTGCGGCTGGAGGGGGCCGGCGGGGGCTCGTCCTCGGGGGCCACGCCGTCTCCTGCTGGACAAGCAACAGGGCCCGTGGGCAGGAACTGAAAAGCCAGGACAAGCTGGCCACGGGGAGGGGGAGGGGGGAGAGGGGAGGGGGGTGACCCAGAGCCCTGCGGGCGCAGCAGAGCCGGCTGAGTGCAGGTGCCACAGTCTCACCTTCCGGCGTCGCCCCCCGGGGGCCGCCCGGTCCGGGCCTCCTCCCTTCTGAGCGCGCCTTCCCACGGGGGCCGCCAGGGTGGGGCCAGTCAGGGCCAGGGGGCTCCAGTGGGGTGCCGGGAGGCGTGAGCAGGCAGGAGGAGTCTGTGTGCGGGGGCCCAGCCTGGGGGCCCCTGTGGTTCCCGTGGCCCCGCGGCCTTCCTGGAGGACCCTGTGCGTGGGGAGCCCCGGCCGAGGGAGGAGGGTGCACTGGGCCAGCTCCACGTGCTTCCCTGCCAGGGGCCCTGGCAGCCACGGGGCAGCTCTGGCCCTCGGGGTGCCCCTCAGGGGTGGGGGGGTGCGGGCCCTGAAGGAGAGAGACAGCTCAGGCACCAAGCTCCTGTCCCGGAGGGAAAACGCAGGGGCCCAGCCCCCTCCCACTTCTCGCCCCGCGTCCACCCCACTGTCAAAGCCGCAGCCTCGGACCCAGACCGGCAACTGGTGGTACCTCGAGGGCCTGGGGCTGGGGGGCCCCCCCGCTGGCGCTCGGCTTGCTCCGCAGGCCCCACAGGAAGTGGCGCACGCAGAGAAGGTGCTGGTAGATGCTGTCGTCCGGGCAGTCCGCCTCCAGGTCCACCTGGAAGCCCTCGCTCGGCAGGACGATGGGCGGGGGGTTCTCGTAGGACTCCAGCACATCCTCTGTGGGGAGAGCACTGATGCCGCACCGCCCAGGGGGCCGCCCGCCCCCTACATGGGGCCAGGGACCATGCAGACTGACCTGCAGGACCGTGGGGAGGGCCCGGGCAAGGTGACCACCCACACTGCACTCTGGTTCCTTGTGGATCCCAGGGACCACCCCGGATGAACAAGGCCCCGCCCCCTGGACTTTGGCCACACCCCCAGCCTGCACCCCACCAGCTCCCTCCAGGAGCTGAGCATCAGCCTACAAGTCTGCAGCCCTGGCTGACACCTGCTCCTACCACCTCCCGGCCCATTCTGACTGCAGCCCCCACGGCACCGGGACCGAGACGGCCCCTTTGCACGCTGGTCTGGACTTGAACGTGAGCCCCTTCCAGCAGGAAGGCTCTGCTCCCAACACGGGCCTCGGCCGGGAACCAGAAATGGGACACACGGAGCCGGCAGCCCTGCTGAGATGGTCCCTGCCTCCGCGCCCACCCGAGGTAAGCGGGGCGCATGCCCCACTGTTGTGTCCTCCACCATCCTTTCCTTCCGTCCTTGTTAGGACACAGATGATGCTAATGAAGAGTGCACATCTGTCTATGTCTAATCTATAAAAATACACATAGGTGCGTCCATATGTGCGCTGTGTGTGTGAACATGCGTGATCGGGAATGTTCCATGGGTGGTGCCGCGGTGCCCAGCATGTGGGCTGCTCTCTTCCTGGTGGGCTGGACACTGGGTGAGGCCCATCCTCAGGCTCCAGGAGGGGCAGGGGGTACCTTAGGCCTGAGCCTGAAGTTTACAACTTGGCCATGGGCTGTGGGGTCCTTGACCCCCAAGCTGTGCAGGTCCCCAAGTGGGGGACAGGGCAGGGCACCGAGGAGGAAGACAGCCCGGGGCGGAGGCGCCAGGTGCTCTGCGGGCTCCTCCAGGGAAGGCCCCCGGGAGGGCCCCGCCCCAGTGCGGTCCTGACAAGGAGGGGCTCACCTGAGTTGAAGGCCTCGGGGCGGTCCTGGGCGCCTGGCTCCCAGACGCTCATGGGGCCCATGGCCGAGGCCAGCTGGTACTGAGTCAGGAGCCGGTGCAGTTGCGCGGGGCTCAGGGCAGGGAATGCGGCCTGCAGGCTGGCCCAGCTCATCTAAGGGACAAGGAGGCAGGCGCTCGAGGTCAGGGCCCGTGTGGCACAGGCACCAGCAGGACCCACTCCCAGGGATGGTTTGCCTCTGCGTTCTCGGAAGCACAGGCAAAGGCCGTGTCCCAAGCCAGCACGCAGGCCTCCGGGCCCACGTTGGTGGGAGGTCAGCCCGGGGTCACAGGCAGGACCACTGGACGGGTCTTGCTTGCGTTCCTCTCCGAAGCTGTCGGGTTTCTCTGTCCATGTTCTGGCTCCACGCACGGGGCCACGTGCTGGGACCACGTGGGCCGGTGCAAGGTGCTCCGTGTAGAAGCGTGCGACGGGCGGGCTGGCCTTGCTGGTTTGCTCCCGGGCCGCTGTTCTCTCGGCTCTTCCTGGGCTCCTGCTGTGGGAACGCCGGTCCTTTCCTTCGCCTTTCTTCCTGGCTCGCCCTCGCTCGGTTTTACTGCCGCCAGCAAGAGGCCCGGGCTGTGGTCATCAGTGTCCACGCCGTCCTCTTGCTAACACCCGGGCCACGCCCCAGCTCCGGGCAGCCGTTGGCCCGCCGTGGTTCTTGCTGATTTCCCAGCTCCTAGAATCCCCGCCGCCCTGAGCTGTTTCTCCGGCTGCGGGCACCGAGCACCCCGCTTCCAGCTCCCTGCTCTGCGTTCCGGTGATTTCCTCAACTGCATCTTCCAACTCGGCCGCTGAGACTTCACTGTCCAAGGAGCCTCCTTCTCCTCTCTCTCAGAGCCGTTCGTGTTAGCTGTGCGGTGCCGCGTTTACCTTTGTGAGGACGAGTGGCTTCTCGAAGGTTTTCTTCTCCCTGAACAGTCTGCAAATGCTTGTGTACAGCCTCACCGTCTTTCCACCTTTCTGAAGGGCTTAAAAGATGATGATAATTTGGGACTTCGACGTACGTGGCCCGCAGAGCCTGAAACACGTGCCACCTGGCCCTGCACGGGAAAGTCTGCCAGCCGACCTGTCTCTCCGACCTCACGCCCCGCCTCTGCCTCCACCCCTCCTGCTGTGGCGTGGCTGCTGGCACCTGCCTTGTAGCCAGGGAAGCACAGGCGTGGCCACCAGGCCCGCTCAGATCAGCCATATCCGCAGCCTCTGCTGCAGAGCCGGCACCTCCTGCTCGGAGGACGCTGAGCCACGGGGGCAGGTGGGGGGCCCCAGCACTCGTGGGCGCTCGCTCTAGGAAGGCCCTTGTCAGGGGAGACCCTGGTCCCCGGCCTGGAGGCCCCTGGTTTTAAGGGCCCCAGGGGTGAGCAGTCTCTGCCAGAGGAAGCCAACACCGGGTGTGGGAAGGGGACGAGGGGGGCGGAGGGCTGGCGCCCCGCTGCCTCCTCTGTGTGCATTCTGTCCCGAAGGACAACACACCCTGGAATGGTGCACACGCCGAGCGCAGCTCAGCGACTGCTCACCAGGTGCACTGCGGGCGGCCAGGCCAGGAGCGGGCACTGTGCGCCCAGCGCCTGCAGGGCGTCAGCGCCGTCTCGCAGGGCAGGCTCCCTGCTGAGGTCTTGAGCCCTGCACCGTGGGAACCACAGCGTGTGCTCCTCGGGTCTGCTTCTCCCACCTTCGCCGCGCCCTGCAGTGGGCAGGCTCGGGGCTGAGCAGCAGGCACCTTGGTGACCGGCCCGCTCTCCCCGCAGCTGCGCGTGGCTTTCTGCTTTTCACTCTTCAGGTTTGTTGCTGTTTCGCTGACTCTGGCTCTCTCTGATTTCCTTCTGCTTGCTCCGGGTTTGTCTTTTCTTTTTCTTGCTTCATGGTTACCGCCCAGCCTTCCCTGTTTTCTGACATGTATCCTTAAGGCTATTTTTTTGCCTGTTGGCACTGCTTTAACTGCACCACCAGTTTGGTTTATGCATCTTCACTGTCACGATCACCCTGACCCAGTGGAGGTCAAACTACCACCAGTTCCACTTGGCTTTTCAGAGGTTTTGCTGCTTTAAAGCCCTTCCCATCCCATACCCGGGGGCTTTGCAATTTTCTCAGATGTCATGAGGGGAAGCACCGATCCTTTCAGGCTCCTCAAGGGTCTCACGTCTGTCTCCCAGCCTGTGAGACGGCCAGGCTGCTCTGATCTCCTCCCCAGCTCTGGCCCCATCTGGACGAAGCCTAGATTTCTTATCTCACAGACCCTGATCCCCGCTGAGGCAAATGCCCCCGAGGAAAGCACCAGCAGAACAGCTTGGGGTTCTCCGTGTGGAAGTGCTACTCCTCAGTCCCCGTGGCCTTTAAACAGAGGCTCTGTGTGGCGTGCCCGCCACCCACTCCGTAGGCGCAGCTCCGCCCCTGCTCACAGCAGTGGGGTGGTGCCTCTTGGGGCTTCTGGGTCTTGATCTTTTGGAAAAGTGGATTGTTCCATTTTTATACAAAACCGAAGTGCCCACTGTCCCGGCACGAACATCACGCTGTGCTGGAGTCCGCTCAGGGCGTGGCCTGGAGGTGGCAAGTAGCCACACCACCGCCTTGGTTCAAACACCCCCCCCAGATGGCCCTGTGCACACGCTCACGGTCACTCCGGGGGCGCGTGAGGGTGCTGCCAGGCAGGCAGGGAGCACCTCTGGTCTGGCTCCGGGGATGACCTGTGACAATTGTGTCAGGCAGCTGGTGAGGGAGGAGGGTGAGGTGGGGTAACAGGTGACCACAACATCGCAGTTAAAGCAACAGGAATATACTCTTACACTTTTGGGGGTCACTCTGGGCTCAAATCCAGGCCGGCAGGGCTGCGTTCCTCCGGAGGCCCAGGCAGGGCAGTCAGAAAGCAGAGCCTGCGGGGCACAGCCCTCGGCCCAGGGCCCCTGCCTCCATCTCCGGAGCCAGCACGCGGGGCAAGTCCCTGTTTTCCTCTGTCCTATCTCCGACAGCCGACACGGCTAACCTGTGGCACTCGCCCTCTCGGGGTCCTTAGCGTCAGTCCCCTCTGCAGAGCCCCAGGCCATGTGGGTCACTAGTCAGTTGCAGGTCAGGGTCCCGACCCTGCAGACCCCGCCCACAGGCATTTGGGGCCGTTGTCCTGCTCACAGGGCGGCTGTGGGACGGGAACAGCTCTGCGAGTTCTCAGGCCCAGAAGCCACCCCCCTTCCCCCGCCCCCGCCTGGTCCGCGGGCTGGCGACTCAGTGACAGCACACGCGTGCCCCCCCCACCCCCCCGTCTGCCCGCTGACTGGCTCTCTCGCTCTCTCCACGCTCTCCTACCTGGATGAGCTGGGCGCGGGGAGTGGCCAGCAGGTTGAGGGTGCAGGAGAGCTTCCGGAAGAAGTGCTCCCCGGCCTCCCCGAAGCCCGCGCCCCTGGTCCAGTCCAGGAGCTGCTGCAGGCGGGCATAGGCCTGCACGCCTCGGGGCCAGTGGAAGCAACTCAGAGAGGGGCCTGGGGAGGGAGAGCGGGAGGTGAGGCCCAGGCTGCCCGCCCGCCCGAGGAAGCAGGCCCCAGCTGGCCCCCCCTGGCCGCCCCCTCCGGGCCTCAGGACGGATGTGAGACCCACATGGGTTCTAAGGCACTAGCCTGCGTGGGCCCCTCTCTGGAAGGGGTGGGGTGGGGTGAGCATGCGAGGTGGGGGGTGAAGACGGAGGGGGGGCTATGACAGTCATCGAAGGGACGCGGTCCACGTCTACAGCGAGCCCCGTGCTCCCACCCAGGCCCTGCCCCGACCCCGCTGAGCCTGGAAGCCCACGACAGTGACCCCAAGTGCTGGGGCTTGTCCCTGTTCATGTCCCCATGCCCATGGTGCCCCTGAGCCTCTGGGAATGTCTGCAGTGAGGACTTTGCGGGGGGGCGGGCAGGGAGGTGGAGCCAAGATCACTTCACTTCTCTCAGCCTGTTCCCTCCTATTTCCCAGGGGCTGGGGGGCTGCTGGGGTCACAGGGAACCAGGAAAAGCCTGGGGGCCCGCACAGACACTGACAGAGCGCTGCCCCTACAAGACACGCTGTGCGGCATTCCCTGCTCCCGGCCTCTCCCTGAGGAACCCCTGTGCACCGGCGCAGACCCGGGGTCAGGACGCCTCTCTGCGCAGCCCCGCCCAGCCTCACCCTTGTCCAGGAGCTGGTTGAAGAGCAGAGTGCTGGAGAAGAAGAAGAGGTAGGCCAGCACCTGGGACACCACCTCGGGGTGCACCTGGGCCTGCCGCAGGAGGTCCAGCGCCGCCTGGTAGATGGACACGACGCGGCGCAGCTCCTCGGGCAGCCGGGGGGCCTGGCTCCAGCTCTCCCGGGGCTCCGTCTGGAAAGGGGGGCACTCCAGCAGGGCCGGGAGGCAGACGTACAGGGACTGGGGGGAGAAGACACCAGCGGCGTTGGCAGGGCCTGGGGCGCGGGCCTGAGGGGGGCGCGGTGCGTGCGGTGTTCCCCGGGGCTCCCACAAGAGCTGCCCGGGGCCTCTGGGGGCTCCGGCTCCTGTGAAAGGTGCAGGTGACGACCCCGGGGGCACGAAGGACCCCGCAAAGGGCCGCAGATGCCCTGAGCGTGGGGAGGGGGAGGGGGAGGGGGAGGGGAAAGGGAGGCGGGGACAGTGGGGGTGGGACAGCGGGCGGCTCCCGGTCCAGGCCCCGCAGAGCGGGCGGAGGCGCACCTTGGAGATGTAGTACACGCACTGCTGGAAGGCGTACAGGATCACCTCCTCCAGCTCCGCCATGGCCTCCTCGCTGGCCGAGAGCGCGCAGGAGAACACGGACTCCGTGGAGCCTGCGGGCCACGCGGCTCAGTTACCACGGGGGGCTCCCCTCGCAGCGGGCCTCCCGGGAGCACAGGCCCGCGCCCCCCGCCGGGCAGCGAGGAGGACGTGGCGTGGGAGCCTCCGAGGCCCGCGCCCGCCCACACCTGGACACGGGCTGTCACGCTGTCTTGGTGTTCGTGGCCCTTCCCCTTCACGTGCTAGGCCTCCTGCCCCCTGCTCACCCCCAGCGCCCGGCCTTCCGGTCTCGTTGGGGACCTGACGGGGCCTGGGTACTCCCCCGGCCTCCCAGGCAGCACGAGGGGCCCGGACCTGGGGCAGCAGGGGCTCTGAGCTGCCGGCTGCCGTGTTCGTTCCTCCAGCGGCTCAGGCCTCAGGCGCACAGCGGCTGCTGCTGCCCCAGCACTCGCAGACCAGACGTGTTCCACAGCCGTCGAGCCAGCGGGGCGCGCCGAGAAGCCAGCTGCCAACCCCACTGCGGAGGGGCAGGGCGCCAGCACAGCCCGCCTCGCTGCCAGCCCATCCCTCCCGTTCCCCAGGCCCAGGACGGAGGCCCCCCCTGTGCACCCCAGATCTCCAGGCGCTGGGCAAAGCCGCAAAGACTTCCAGGAGGACTTGAGTGGGTGACACAAACACCCCCTTAGCGGCTCATCTCCCCTGGCCTGTGGGGACGAGGGCTCCCGGGTAAGAGCTTTGGAGTGACTTTCCAGCTTCCAGGACAGGACGTCCCTGCTCAGAGTTCTTCCCACAGGCGTTTCCGCCGAGGTCGGAGGCCGAGGGCCGCCTAACCTTGCCTTCGCCCTCCGCCTGACGCTGTTTTTCCTCTGAGCTCTCCAGCGCACGGGACAGTCTGCTTCCCGCAGCCACCGTGGTCCCCGGGGTGCACAGGGGCGAACTCTCCCAGCATCCACCAGGCTGCTCAGCATCCGGGCTCCCCGACCGAAACCAACTTCCTCCGAGGCAGGAGGCGGCAGCTAAGCAAGCAGGGCCGTCCCCCCGCAGCTCCCCAGGAGGATCAGCTGGACGCAGCCCCGCACAGCGCTCAGCCGCGAGGCCGGCCCAGGGCCCAGAACGGCAGCTCCCACAGGGCGACTGTCCCATGGACGCTGAGCCTGAGTCACGGGGCCAGCTGACTTCCTGCGGAGCCAGAATCACGGGCTCCCCCGCACGGAGCAGGCAAGGGTCCAGGCGCTGGCCAAGGCCGAGTCCAGGGGAGCCCCCCCCCCCCCCCCCCCCGCAGGGCCCACTGCAGCGCCTGCAACGCTGGTCCTGGGGGCTGGGGGCCTCGAGGAGACGGGCGGGGTTTGAGGGAGGTGGCCAGAGGCCTGGCGGGGCAGGCGTGCACGTCACACGAAGGGGAGCCAGGAAGTAGCCCGTGGACCCCAGGGCAGCACCCCGCCCTGGGAGCTCTGACGCCCCCACAGCCCCCACCCACCGGGAACGGCGGAGGCAGCAGGCCAGTCAGCGGACCTGATCAGGTTCCTTCCTCGGGAGCCACAGCTGAGCACACGCAGACGCTGTGCGTGCCGGCTAGCCCAGTTCACGGAGCCCCGGCCAACCCCGTCCTCCTGCCTGGTCCCCTCCCAGCCCGAGTGCACCTCACGGCTGCAGCCTGGGCCCCCACGTGCAGGGCCACCAGGCCACACCTGCGGGGGCCCCTCCAGTTGTGGTGCAGCCTGGGACAGGCCGAGGTCCCCGACGCCCGGGAAGGGCGCGAGCCTTGTTTTTGCCGAGGAGAGCCTGTGGGCAGACCGGCCCGTCCACGCTGCTGCGGCCCCGGCCCCTGGGGGCCCGCTGTCACCCGTCCCACTGCAGACGGTCCTGCGCTCCTTCTCGTCTCCGGCCCAGGCCCCGCACGGTCCTCCTCACACACCCCCCCGTGAAATCCACGCGGCCTCGGGGCGCCGCCTGCGGCCACCTTCCCCTGAGCCCTCCCAGTCCCCCTCGCCGTGTTCTCAGCACCTCGTCCCCGCGTCAGGCTCTGAGCTCGACGTGCCCGCAGGGCTCTGCGTGCTCCTGCCTTCTCCCTGAAGCTGCTAAGGGCCACGCGCAGGGGCCCGTGTCCCCCAGGCCTCCCCACAGAACAGCGGGGCAGCCGTGAACGACAGACAGTGCCAGTGCGCGGGGCGACAGGCACCGGAGAGCCCCACCGCCAGCCCCACCCGCACTCAGGAAGCCCGACGGATCTGCGTCCCGAGGCGCGGCCACCGCCGCCCGCGCAGCCTACCTGTGGCGCCGGGCCCCTGCTCCAGGCCCTGCATGTACACGGGGCCCTGCTGCTGCGCGAAGTACAGGAGCTCCACGGCGTTGGCCATCCACAGCAGCACGTGCCGCAGCTCGGGCAGCAGGCCCGCCAGGCCGGAGCCGGCCGCCGTCACGGGCTCCTGGCTGCGGGAGAGACGCAGTTAGCGGGCACCGCCCTCCCAGGGACGCGCCTTCAGCGGGACACGAGCAAGAACTACGATCTATCAGCGAGCGGGCGAGCGAGGCTGGGAAACGAGAGAAAGATGCACGCCCGTCTGACAGCGACGGCCAGGCCGCCTACCAGCCTCCGCCGGGGGCCCCGCCGCTGGGCAAGGACTCCGGTAAGTAAGCCATTTCCCATCCCTCAGGTGGGAGCGTGTGCAGATGTGTGCGTGCACGAGAGGGAGGGTCTTTGACCGCCCGCAGCGACCGGGTCCTGGAGAACGAGGCCCTGAGACGTGCCCGGAGGGCTGGGCTGGCTGCTCTAGGCGTCCCTGCTGAGCAGCGGTGTGGCCACGGGGACCTCAGGCTCTGTCCCCCGCGTCCCCTCTCCTGTGCGGCAGGGTCTCATGCTCCTGACGTCACTCCACTCTCGTGCTCGCTGTCCACGACGGGGCCTCTGCACCTCTCCGGGGGGAAGGACTGTCTCCGGCGCGTCTCCACGTCCGCACTGCGCAGCCAGCACAGCGTGCGCCGCCCGTCCAGGGGCCCGGTCCCGCCCCTCTTGGCGCTCCTCACGCTGGGCTGAGTGCACGCGTGTGCGCACGGGCACGGGAGCCGTGTCGTTGGAAAAGGATTAACCTGGCTCTTCAGTCGCTGCTCCCTTTCCCCAGAACTCGGAGGCACAGCCAGCCCTCCCGAGACCCAGGCCTCCGGGTGTGGCCAGCGGTGCTTCGGGCCGATCCCGGCGAGGTCAGCATCGGGGGCACAGACGCTGGGGGCACAGGCCGGGGCGGCACGCAGTGGGGACGGGTGTCATGGCTGTGACCCCAGAGGTGTGGCAACCAAAGCAAAAATAGACAAGCAGGCCGTCCGCAGGGAAAGCGCTGCTCGGCGAGGCCCCGCCATCGGGAGGAGGTGTGCGCAGAGCACTGTGGGTACGGCTCGCTCCGAGGTCAAAGGAGCCGCTGCGGCTCACAGAGACCAATCCCCCACTCAACGACGGGCAAGGGTCTAGTACACAGCTTCTCGGACCCACAGACGCCGGCCGGCAGGCAGGAAAGGGCGCTCACAGGAGCCAGTGCCTGTCCGGGTGGCTGCCATCAGGACAGGCGGGAAGGGGCCGGCGAGGACGGGGCGGGAGCCTGCGCGCTGCTCGGGGACGTACAGTGGGCGGCCACTTTGGAAAACTGTTCCTCACAAGTTGGAACTGCTGGGTTTCGATCCAAAAGCACTGCATCCCGACCTCGAGAGAGGTTCCCGCGGCTCTGCCCACAGTGACCTCGGTGCGGGGTCAGGTGTGGGGTCAGGCGCAGCGCCAGCGACGGGGAGGAGCGCCTGGTGTGCGTGCGACAGGGATGTCACTCCACCTTCACGAGAGAAGGCCTCCTGCAGGACTGCCAGCAGGCGGGGCCCGAAGACCCGGCGCAAGCGAAGTGAGCCAGTCACAGCAGGACCAGCTCGGCCTGGTTCCACGCGAGTCTAACCCAGCGGTCGCCAGCTGGCGGCCCGTGGACGACTGGTGGTCCGTGAGTCCGAAAGGTTGGCGGCCACTGGTCTAGAGAGCCCAGCTCCCGACTCAGAGCAGAAAGGGGGCGGGGCGGGGGGAGACACGGGAAGCACGACGTTCCCATCACCACCCACAGACCAGAGCCCTCCGTGCGTCACTGCTCGTGGCCAGCATGCGCGCCGCACACCTGTCACGGGTCCTCACTGCAATAAGGTCAGGTCAGCTTTAAGGGGCAGAAATGCCACTCGGGCGGGGACAGTGTGCCAGCACACGGCTGGGCCCGGGGCCGCTGGCTGGACGCACGGTCCACTGGAGCCGGCGGCCTGGGGCGGGCGGGCAGCCAGGGAGTACTTACAGCGGCGCCTGCTTCTCCGCGAGCTCCTTGGTCTTCTCCTACGATCACAAAGGACGAGAGAGCAAGCGTGAGACACCAGAGCCGCGGCTACGGCGGGGGACCGTCGGCGTGGAAACACGGTGGCGCTCAGACGGGCGGCTCTGCGCCAAGGCCTGCGGTGCGGGAAGGCGTTTCCACGGGATCCCACACCTTCCCGTTCAGTCATGACTGTGGCCTCGCCTCTCCCGCCGCAGGAGTGCCTCCGGGCCGCCAGCCCCCATCGCCTCTGGCCGTGTCAGGACAGCGCGGCTCGGCAACCGCACACGTGCCGGGAGGAGGCTGTGCTGCGCGGACTGTAACGTCAGCCCCAGCGCGAGTGCGGCAGCGGAGCGGCCTGAGGGTTGGCCCTCTGCCTGCACATCCCGGGCGGGGCCCAGCCAGCGCTTCCTGGGAGGCTCAGGGCCGCAGCCCAGGGACCGCCCTGGGGGGAGGTTTCCATGTACAGAAGGCAACCGGCTGGTCCTGCCTCCCCCTCCCCCCTACATTGCCAAAGGTGCTGCAGTGGGGTCGCCAGGGCTCACCCTGCTCCTGGCCGGAAGCACGGGCACCCAGGCCACATGGAGGCTCGGGGCTCCCAGCACCTTGTTCCCGGGCAAGTGGCGGGGCCGGGGAGGACACAGGACCAAAGCTTAGGAAGCCACGGCCAACCCCATGAGGGTGCAGGGCCACAGCAGTGCCCAGGCTGGAGGTGTGGACAGGCCTGGGGCAGGACTCGGGACATCCCTCCGCAGCCACAGCCCCCAGGGACCCCTCGCCGCCCCGCCGAGACTGACCCAGACGGTCTCGCGGATCGCCTTGGCGATCTTGAGCAGGAGCTGCCCGAAGGAGCCGGGCGGGAGGCGGGTGGCGGAGTGCTGGACGCAGAGGCAGAGCAGGAACGCGGGGGTCAGCTTGTGGTCCTCGCCGCCCGGCTCGATCAGCGTCATGATGCGCTGCAGCAGCGCGTCCTCCATGTCGGGCTCGAACTCCAGGCGCAGCTGCCGCGGCCGCGAGTCGCCCGGGGCGCGGAGCTGGGCGCCGCACATCCTGCAGCTGTGGGGCAGGGCCTGGAGGCGGGCCAGGGCCGGCGCGGGCAGCGGCTGGGCCTGTGCGGGCTCCTTGAACAGCAGCAGGTAGTAGAGGCCCAGGGACAGCAGGTCCCCGTGGCGCAGAACCACGGTCCGGCCCCCCACCTCCGAGAAGTTGACGGCGACGGGCGCCCCGGGAAGGGGCTCCAGGACCAGCAGGCCCCCCGCCTGCTCCCGGCCGGAGGGGTGGTGCCGGCGGAGGGTGCAGTGCAGGGGCAGGATGTCGGGGGCCGAGAGGCTGATGCTGGGCTTGCTGGAGGGCGTCCTCTGGCCCACGGTGTGCTGCTCCCGGTTCAGCACGTACACTAGGCTGTCCTGGAAGGCAAGCACCGTGCCTGTCCGCCGGCCCCGCCCCGGACACCCCTTCCTAACTGGCTGCTGCCCCGGGCGCCCACCCTGTCCCGGGAGGAGCTTTCCCAGAGCAGCGTGGTGGCTCCCAGACCCCAGCGAGGGCCCAAGCAGGAGAGGAGAGAGGCCAGACGCGGGCCCAGCCCCCAGCTGGTCCAGCTTTGCCAGCCGTGTCACCGAGCGCTCGGCAGCGGCGGGAGCGGCACAGGGGAGGCAGGGGCGGCGGGCAGGGCCTCTGCGGGCAGCTCGGGGCGGCTCACGTGCTGCTGGCTGTAGCCCTGCAGGAGGAGCAGGTGGGGCGACTCGTAGAGGGAGTAGCGCATGGCGTCCTGGCCGGGCTCCTGGGCGGCGGGGCTCAGGCTGGTCTCACTGGCCGAGCGGCGGAGCAGGGGTGCAGGGGGGCTCCGGGCGCCCCCCGAGGCCAAGGCTGGGGTGCCCTTGGCGCGGCTCCGCTGCAGCCTCCGGGCTTGGGCGTTTATCCCTGAAACGGAAGCCACGCGGGTGAACAGCCAGAGCCTGTGGAGGCCCGGCCCCAGCCCTGCTGACTCCCATCTCAGGAACCGCCTGTCCCAACACCGGGCCGGACAGCACGGCGCGGCGCTGCCAGCCTGACCGGGGGCCGCAGGACTCCGCCCACTCGCCCATCCTCGGCAGGCCGGGCACCTCCAACCACCCCCCCCCCCCCCCCGCCGAGCCAGGAGCCCAGCTGTCCTGTCCCTGGCACTGCCGGAGCCCAGCGCCCTCCCCTCGGGGCGCAAGCCCACCGCAGCATCAGCTGCTGGTCATATGCAGGTGCCACACCGGCCCAGAGCTTGCCCGCCCTCCTGTCCCTCCTGCGGGCGTGTGCAGGCGTGTGCAGGTGTGTGCAGGCATGTGCAGGTGTGTGCGGGTGTGTGCGGGCGTGTGGCTGTGATGATGAGACGGCCGTTGGTTCCCCCGCTTTACAGGGAGGAAGCGGTGAGCCAGCTGGTCTCCTAAGACAGCTTGGCTGCTCCGTCCCGAGGCTGCCCCCGCACTGCCCAGTCATCACACACATGCACGCGCACACGCACATACGTGTGCACACAAACACCCCCCACAAGACAGCCTTCTCCATCAGGAAGTGCCCTTTTGCACCACGGCTGCCGGATGGCTGAGCAGCCCCTGACCCAGCACCCCCCTGCCCTGCTGACCCGCTCATCCTGAGCCCCCCCGTCCCCCTCCCGTCCCCTCTGAGGCCTCCGCCTACGACCAGACGAAACCAAAGGAGAGGGTGGGCGGGCAGGCGAGCCGGGCCGAGGGCGCCGCCTTACCGGAGCCGGAGCCCAGCGAGCGTGAAGAGCGACCTGCCTTCCAGAGGAAGCCCGCCTGGCGCAGCCCAGGAGGAGGAGGCCGCAGCGCACGCTGGCAGTGGCGCAGCTGCTGCTCCCTGTCTGCCGCAGAGCCGGCCAGCAGCCGCAGGAGGGGCAGCCGGGCAGGAGGGGCCAGGAGGGGCCTGCAGGGGGGACAAGGAGGGGCAGCCGGGCAGGAGGGGCCTGCGGGGAGGTAAGGAGGGGCCGGGGGGGGGGGCAAGGAGGGGCCAGGAGGGGTTGGGAGCAGGTAGGGCAGAAGGAGAGCAGGTGGGAGCAGAGGAGCAGGAGAAGCAGGGGAGCAGGTGGGGGCAGGAGGAGCAAGTGGGGGCAGGGGGAGAGGGAAGGGCAGGGGGAGCAGGTGGGAGCAGGTGGGGGCGGGGGGAGCAGGTGGGGGCGGGGAGAGGAGCACAGCGGGGCAGGCCCTGTCCCACCTCAGGGTGGCGGCCCCCAGGGCTTCGGGCCGCGGCACAGACACTGGGCTGCACCGAAACGAAGCGACATGTAAAAACCAGCCCCACGGGGTGCTCCCGCGCCCGAGCCTTTCCCCACGTGGACGGGGTCGCAGGAGAGGACGTGCCTCGGTCACAGCGGGAGGTCCCCTTTCCTCCTCGATCCCCAGGGCCCCGCTCCTGCAGCTGGGGCCCCACACCCATGGCGGGCGGCCTGGCCACGCTCAGAACCACGGCGAGTTCCAGGTGCCGCCTGGTGCAGCCCAGGTCCCCCCGGTGCCCTGGCCACCCAGCGCGAAGGGCGGGCGGGAGCCACCTCCGGGGGTCGCGGATGTAAGCGCCTCCTCATAGGCCGTTTCGCTCGCGTTATTTTAAAACCCATGTGTCAGGAGCTTTCATGTCACCTCTGGCAGGTCGTCCCGGTGTCCGCGGCATCCTTCCCTCCTCTATTGAAGGAATCGGGGGGACACAGGCCCGACGGCCCTGAGCTGGTGCTGACGGGGCTGGGGGGCCCGAGCTGCGGGGCCTGAGCACCCGCCCCATCGCCTCCCCGTGGCCGAAACGAACCCTCCAAGCGCCAGGCTCCAGGGCAGGACCCCGAGGTTCTTTTCCACGAAGCAGTGGGGTGGCACCCGAGCCACGGGACTCTCTGCGCCCCCCCCCCCCCCGTCTCCCCACACGAAGTCGCGCAGATGCCCCTTGCTGCTGGGGAGAGGCCCCTGAACCCCCTCTGAAGCAGCCGCTGTGCTCGGCTGGCGCTGGGCTCCCGGGGCCCGGGACACACGGGGAAGAGGAACAGCTTCCCCGGAGCTCAGGACGGCGAGTCCCCCGCAGCGTCACCGCCACCGTCACCGCCGGGCCTGCCTGCCCTCTGCCCTGCGCTGGCGGCCACTGCTTCACCCCACTCGGGCGGAGGCCTCGGGCAGGCTGACGGGGGCTGGCGGGGCCGGGACTCGCTCCTGCAGCCTGACTGGGCCCCGACCCCTAACTGGCGAGCCCTTCTCCTCCAGAGCACGTACGGCGGGCGCCCGCCCCTGGGGGAGACCCGGGGAACGTACAGGGAGCGCCCCGCGTTTTTCAGGGCCGGTCACGGTGCACACATCGCTGGTAAATGACCCTGCACCCGCGTTCCCTGCGCCCGAAGTCTCTCAGGATGAGGAGAGGAACGCAGTGGAGGCGGCACGGAACGGCAAAGGGGAAACGTCACGCTCCAGAGGCTACAGGACGCGAACTGAGACACGGCGCTTCTCCCGTCCAACAGCGGAGGCGCTGAATGCCGGGTCACAGGGCAAACAGGATGAGGGGACTCTCAGAAACTGCTGGTGGGATGTAAACTGGCGTGGTCCCCCCAAAGTTTAAAGATAGCCATCAAGATGCTGGCGGCAACGCCAAACTCGTCTATCTAATGGGCTAATCTGCAAAGTGTCCCCTCGGGAGCTCGACCAGGAGAACGGGAGTTCGATCGCTCGCTATGACGTGCGCTGACCACCAGGGGGCGGCGCGGACCACGGTGGGTGACCAGGGGTGCTGAGGGCGCGAGGGAAGGAGGAGGCGGGGAAGCGGGGAACCTGATCGGCCCTGATCACTGGACAGGCCTAGGGACCCTACCCGTGCACCAATTTCGTGCACCAGGCCTCCGGTATTCAGATACCAGTCTATCTGTATCCACAGCTGTCTCCCTCCGCCCCAGGAACGTCCGTGTCAGCTGCCGTCCTGCAGGAACCATCGGAAGGAGCCAAGCGTGTCTGTGAAGTGACGTAGGTTAGCATCACACAGAGAAAACGGGCCGGGCGCACGCCTGCACGGGGACTGCGCCACGTCAGTGTGAGGAAGTCAGTGTGCTGAGTGGGAACAGAGGCCGTGTGCGCGGGCCCGTCTGTGAGGGAGGAATGAACGCAACGCTAAGAGGAGGCCCAGGTGCAGGCCCCGCAACACGGGAGACTTCCTCTCATTCCTCCCTTCCCTCCAGATTCACCACGGCCCCGGGCTGCGGGTGAGCACGGACCGCGGGAGTTACATGTGAAGGGTGAGCACGGACCGCGGGAGTTACATGTGAAGGGTGAGCACGGACCGCGGGAGTTACATGTGAAGGGTGAGCACGGACCGCGGGGAGTTACCTGTGAAGGGTGAGCACGGACCGCGGGAGTTACCTGTGAAGGGTGAGCACGGACCGCGGGAGTTACATGTGAAGGGTGAGCACGGACCGCGGGAGTTACATGTGAAGGGTGAGCACGGACCGCGGGGAGTTACCTGTGAAGGGTGAGCACGGACCGCGGGAGTTACCTGTGAAGGGTGAGCACGGACCGCGGGGAGGGAGTTACATGTGAAGGGTGAGCACGGACCGCGGGGAGGGAGTTACATGTGAAGGGTGAGCACGGACCGCGGGGAGGGAGTTACATGTGAAGGGTGAGCACGGACCGCGGGGAGGGAGTTACATGTGAAGGGTGAGCACGGACCGCGGGGAGGGAGTTACGTGTGAAGGGTGAGCACGGACGCGGGGAGTTACGTGTGAAGGGTGAGCACGGACCGCGGGGAGGGAGTTACGTGTGAAGGGTGAGCACGGACCGCGGGGAGGGAGTTACGTGTGAAGGGTGAGCACGGACCGCGGGGAGGGAGTTACCTGTGAAGGGTGAGCACGGACCGCGGGGAGGGAGTTACATGTGAAGGGTGAGCACGGACCGCGGGGAGGGAGTTACATGTGAAGGGTGAGCACGGACGCGGGGAGTTACATGTGAAGGGTGAGCACGGACGCGGGGAGTTACGTGTGAAGGGTGAGCACGGACGCGGGGAGTTACGTGTGAAGGGTGAGCACGGACCGCGGGGAGTTACGTGTGAAGGGTGAGCACGGACCGCGGGGAGTTACGTGTGAAGGGTGAGCACGGACGCGGGGAGTTACGTGTGAAGGGTGAGCACGGACGCGGGGAGTTACGTGTGAAGGGTGAGCACGGACGCGGGGAGTTACGTGTGAAGGGTGAGCACGGACGCGGGGAGTTACGTGTGAAGGGTGAGCACGGACGCGGGGAGTTACGTGTGAAGGGTGAGCACGGACGCGGGGAGTTACGTGTGAAGGGTGAGCACGGACGCGGGGAGTTACGTGTGAAGGGTGAGCACGGACGCGGGGAGTTACGTGTGAAGGGTGAGCACGGACGCGGGGAGTTACGTGTGAAGGGTGAGCACGGACGCGGGGAGTTACGTGTGAAGGGTGAGCACGGACGCGGGGAGTTACGTGTGAAGGGTGAGCACGGACGCGGGGAGTTACGTGTGAAGGGTGAGCACGGACGCGGGGAGTTACGTGTGAAGGGTGAGCACGGACGCGGGGAGTTACGTGTGAAGGGTGAGCACGGACGCGGGGAGTTACGTGTGAAGGGTGAGCACGGACGCGGGGAGTTACGTGTGAAGGGTGAGCACGGACGCGGGGAGTTACGTGTGAAGGGTGAGCACGGACGCGGGGAGTTACGTGTGAAGGGTGAGCACGGACGCGGGGAGTTACGTGTGAAGGGTGGAGGAACCCTCACACGGAAGCTGCCAGGGAGCCCCCTCCTCCCTGGGAGGAGCCAGGAGCCTAAGGAGGAGAAGGCACCTGAGCAGATAACACGCTCACGCCTGAGTCAGCCGGCACCTGAGCAGATAACATGCTGACACCTGAGCAGATAACATGCTGAAGCCATGAGTCAGCCGCGGGGACACGGAGCTCCTGCGACGGGAAGGGCGGTGCGGCCCGAGCAGGGATGGTCTCGGCTCACACCGCAGGCCAGCGTGCTCCCCAGATGCCGCTGAGCCCCCTTCCAGGAGACACGGGAGGCCTGGGCTCCTCCTCCCAACGCCAGCAAGCTCAGGGCTGGGAGCCGGAGCCGGCCGGCCTCGTCCAGAGCCACCCGCGGCCACCCGGCCACCCGGGGCCACCTGCTAGCTGTGTCACTCCCTGCCCCCGGCGGGCCGCGGTTCTGGTTCTGGGATGAGCTCGGCGCTCATTCAGGCTGGAAGCGAGCTGGGGAGAGCCCTGAACTAGAGCAGACAGACAAACCGGGAGAGAAGGGTCAGAAGAGCACCCTCAGGCCAGCAGAGGCAGCAGAGGGCAGGCGGCGGGGGAGGGAGGACCGGCTCCGGAGGGCAGGGGCCGGGGGAGGGAGGACCGGCTCCGGAGGGCAGGGGCCGGGGGAGGGAGGACCGGCTCCGGAGGGCAGGGGCCGGGGGAGGGAGGACCGGCTCCGGAGGGCAGGGGGTGGGGGAGGGAGGACCGGCTCCGGAGGGCAGGGGGTGGGGGAGGGAGGACCGGCTCGGCTCCGGCGCTGGAGGAAGGAGGCTGGGCGAGGTGGCCGGTCAGCTGCGCCCCGCCCGGGGGTTCAAAGGCAGAGGCGGTGATAAATACTTCGGGGAGATACAACATAAATACAATCATGGAACGGCTGTACCTTTGATAAAGTGAAAGTCCAGCGCCGGGGGAAACGCACCGAGACACGCACCGCATTTCAGAGCGAGGCCGAGGCGCAGAGGGAGAGCGCGCACGTGCTTGGGGGGCGGGGGGGGGGACTCAGAATGTGTGGCAGCCTCTGCGGGGCTGGAAGCTGGGAGAACGGACTCAGCCTTCAGAATTCTGGGAAGAAAAGTACTTTCACTCTAAAACGCCACGCGGTGGCTCTGGGAGCAGCCGGCGGCTGAAACCGTGAAAACGGGAAGGGCATTGGCAGAGGGGCGAACGCAGGATTGGTGGAAGGTGCCGAGAAAAGAGCGAACAGGGAACAGCAATGGCGACAGCTGATATCACAAACTAAAAGCTGGGCCAGAAGGAAAGCAACTTTGCATCAACCTCCCGCTGGGCGAGGCTGTCCCTGGCCCTGCAGCTGAACCCTGACTGGCTCGCCCTAAACCAAGTCTCCGGATGGACGGGGCGGGCTGGCATGGGAGGGGCGAGGGGAGCGGCACCCCGTCTCCCGGGAGGAAGTCACCAGGCGACTGACGGGAAAGAGCAGAGTGGCGGAGGGTCGTGCTGAGAGGCGGAAGTACACGCCAAAGAGCAGTTCACACTGCACCTGAGTCCCCGGGGCGCTGGGTGGCGTCCTGGCCGCCTGCCACTGCGGTTTTAATCAGCCGTGAGGAAAGGGGCTTTAGCTGTGCGCATGCATCCCTTTGGTGACAATGAGCAAACGTTTTCACACGTACGTACTCTTCAGCCCCCTGAGCGAATGAGCAAAGGAAGGCACACACCCTGTGGCGTCCATCCCACACTTGGCCCTCTCCCGCCTCTGGGAGGGCGGGCAGCCTGTATTCGTGGGACTGCCGGCCGGGCAGCGGCGAGATGTGAGGACGTGGTGGTTATTCGGGGCGGGGGCGACATTCCAGCCTCCTCAGGGCCATCGGAAGAAGGGCTGTGAGCTCTGCACGAGCTGGGAGGAGACCCCGAGGCCAGCGGAGCCTGGATGGAGCGCGGCCCTCGCGCTGCAGAAAGGCCGCAGCCCTGCGTGCGCCGAGTGCAGACTCCTGAGCCCTGGCACCCGGGCGGGCTGGGTGCTGTTTCAGCCACGGGATGTGCGGCTGTGACACAGAACGCCACGCTACCTACGCCTCCCGGCCCACGGCCCCGTGGAGCTCGCCGACCGCAGTGCCTGGCGCACCTGCCTCCCGTTCCTTCCACGCCAGGGTTTGGGAGGAGACTCCGGGAGCCTGGGGGTGGGGATATGGGTGTAGACGTGAGTCCCTGGGGCCAGAGGGCAGACTGGTGGCCGGAATGATGCCCGTGACCTCGCCCCCGGAGAGCGCCCTGCCCGGTGCGCTGCGTGAGCCCCGGGCGAGCCCTGCGCCAGGAGGTGCTGCAGGTGTGACGGGTCCTGCTCATCGCCGCCCTGGGCGCGCGGCCAGGTGGGCCCGACGCACACACGCGCCTTGAAAAGCAGAGGAGGGGCCTCCAGCACGCGGGCGCTGTGTGGCGGGCAGGGGCCTGGGACTCCCCGAGGGCGCAGCCCGCAGCCCGCAGCCCCGGGGCCAGGACCTGCGGCCACGGAACGGTCCCGCCAGCAGTCAGAGCGAGCTCATCCGGCTCCCTCCCGCGCCTCCGCACACCGGCCTAAAGGTAGGGTCTTTCGAGCACTTTCGTCCTGAAAGCATTTGCCAGTTTCAGGGGGTCCAGTGGTGTTGACAGGAAGCAAAGCCCTGCCCCCCCCCCCCCCCCCCGTATGGGAGACCCTCCCCTGGAGAGGCCAGCGCGGAGGAGGGGAGCCGTGAGGATGCGCGTCCTGGGGGAGAGCGAGGCGCGGCTCCCACGGTCAGGCCGCGTCCTGGGCCCAGGGCCGCACTCAGGGCTGCGTTCCGTTTGTTCAGCCGCTCGGATGCGTCGCCACCCGCTCTGAGGGGAGACGGTGCGTGGCGCCGGCGTGTCAGTGCCTTTCTCTCCGTCGGTGTGTGAGGTTCGCCTCCTTTAAGATGAAAAGCGCTGACGTAGCCGGGGAGAGGGGGCGCCCACGTCCGCACCGTGTGGGCAGGCGGGCTCCCTCCGATGGCGCCAGCAGCTCCGTGTGCTCAGCCCCCCCCCCGAGTTCCCCCTCCCGTCAGCCAGGTCCCTGAGACCGCGCTCTGCCACCTGCGTCTGACCCCCCCGTCCCCCCAGCCCCCCCCGCCCCGTCGGTGTAGTCCGAGGCCTTCAGGCACCCACAGGCGTGAGTCACTCAGGACGTGACTCGCCGGGAGAGGGAAGGGCATTCGCCCTCCAGGGAGCAAGAGGTGCTGCGTGGGGCGCGCTCCCACGCGTGCATTCGTGTACTCACACGTAGGTATGACTGAGAGGACACACACGTGAAGCACCTCTGGGAAATACCATTTCACCTGTAAGTTTTTTTAAACTTCGATGAAATGGTAGCACAGGGTATGTACCCTTCTCCGGCTTGTTTTTTATTGATTTCAGAGGAAGGGAGAGGGAGAGAGAGAGACACATCAATGATGAGAGGATCACTTGTCGGCTGCCTCTTGCTCGCCCCCTACTGGGGATCGAGCCCGAAACCGGGGCATGTGCCCTGACCGGAATCGAACCCGGGACCCTTCAGTCCGCAGGCCGATGCTCTATCCACTGGGCCACACCGGCCAGGGCTCCAGCTTGGCCTTTTAATCAGATCTTGTCGGTGCTCATTTCCCTGTTCATGAAACGGGGGAATGTGTGGAATGGCGGTGTGTGCGACTGCCACCGTTTGGTCACAAACGGCACTGGGACTCCCAGGTCACGCGCACTGGGCTGAGTCCTCGCCGGGTGGTGAGGACACGCCGTCCGCCCTGAGCAGAGGCGCGGAGGCCGCCGCCACGGCCAGCATCACCTCGCCAGCCAGCTTGTCAGGGGGAAGTCATCCTCGCCTTCCAGACCACCCACCGCGTCTGGTTCGGGTTCGGTTCCATATCCACATTCGAAAGCGGACGTGGCGATCCCTTTTCCTTAGGAGGCCGCCCTGCTCTGGCTCGGACGTGCGGCCGCAGCGCCGTTTCGTAGAAGGCGTCTTCCCTTTCCGTCTCGGGAAGCCGGATGGAGCGCGCATCGCCCGTCCGTGGCAGCAGGCACTGGTCGGCACACCTCCCAGGTCTGTGGCTGCGGTTTCCTTTGCTTTTGGTCGGCTCGTTTCCAAACCGCTCCCGCGGCTCCCGCCAGGGTGCAGGGCTCCCGGTGGCGAGTGCGCGCTGGCAGGTGGCTCTCCTAGGGGTCCATGTGCGGAGCATCCTGACGGCTGGCCCCGGCGGTCCCTGTACAGGCCTGCCCTGTCTCGCAGCTCTGTCCCGCCGGCTCCTGAGAGTCTAGGGCCCGTCGTCACTCCTCACGCCAGCCTGGCCAGCTCTTACTGTTCGCTAGCCTGCGCCTCCCTCCCTGGCCCCTCGCCGCGTGCTCACCTGCCGTCTCTTTACTCCCTGCTGTGGTCCTGTCTCCTCG
This sequence comes from Plecotus auritus, assembly GCF_963455305.1. NCBI lineage: Eukaryota > Metazoa > Chordata > Mammalia > Chiroptera > Vespertilionidae > Plecotus > Plecotus auritus. The sequence goes on from NC_137773.1 coordinate 2,370,842, forward strand.
CCCTGGGTCACAATGTTCCTGTACCTAGTGATGCAGGCAGGTGGCCCCCATTTTCTTGTGTGTGCATTTAAAGCTGCGGCCCTCCTGCCACGCTAGCCGCCCCCTCCCCCCGCCCCCCATGGTGCCTTTCCATGGCCGTCGCGTGGTGTGGAAGAGTTTGGGGCTTAACTGTGGGCGCTGTGTCCGGCACACTCTGCTGCCTTGCAGGCCCCGCCTGCCCTCTTCCCCAGCACGATGGTGAGCGATGGTGAAGTGAGGTCCCCAGCAGTAGACACAGCTCGGGGACTACGTCCCAGTCATGAGAGGGGAGGGACGGTCACCGTGGGGACTTCCGGGGGCGCTCCAGGGAAGGAGGACAGTGTGCAGGGACCTTTGCCCAGGCCCCTCCTTCCTTTTCCTACCTTCAGTGGCAGTGTGATGGTGGCCCTGCAATCACCCTGCATCTTGAGGTGACCTCAGGGTGATCTTGAGGATGGTGGGGCTGAACGTCGGGAAGCAGGGTCCGTGGGGACCAGGAGGGGCATCTGTCAGTGCTGACCACGCCCTCTGTGCGAGGCAGAAGGAAGCGAGTGTGCTCAGCTACTGCTTCCGGCCAGATGCGAATCCTAACGGGTACCGCTTTTTTACAAATATATTTTATTTCAGAGAGGAAGGGAGAGGGAGGGAAAAGATAGAAACATCAATGATGAGAATCATTGATTGGCTGCCTCCTGCACGCCCCCTACTGGGGATCGAACCCACAACCCAGGCATGTGCCCTTGACCGGAATCGAACCCGGGACTCTTCAGTCCACAGACTGATGCTCTATCCAGTGAGCCAAACCAGCTAGGGCCAGATACCACTTTTAAGGTATCACTTGGGTTTATAAATTATAAAATAGTTCACACACATGAACACATATGTAACTCAGACTAAAGATAAAACGAACACCATTTCACCCCCCCCCGCCCCCAAGAGAGCGGGCACTGCCGTCTGGCTGCGTGCTCACAGCTGCACCCCTGCCTCTCCCCCTCCCCCACCGAGGGAACCTGGCTGGAGCCGTGTTTCGCATCCCCTTGCTTTGCAGCTACAGCTACACCACATACTCTGTAACCCTAAGTTAAACCGCGTGTAAATTATACCCACACTCCTTTCTGCAATTTCCTGTTTCCCTCAACATTATGAGCTGACTACGTCGATCATGTGACTACAGTCTGTTGAATCCCGCCGCTTTCCATGTCGACTGCATGCCACACCCTGTGTGTCAGCCCCACGTGTGCATCTGTGGGGTACTTCAGCTTTAACTATTACAGAACACGCTACAGACTCTCCTGGTGACTCAGGCAGCGGTCCCCCCAACCATCCTGACACCGTGACATAGAGGGAGAACTGTGACATTTACATGGCACATGGAGGGTGTGTAGAGTTCCAGGCAGGGCCACCCAGCTGACCCACACACTCGGGCCACCTCGAGGGAGAAAGGGGCCAGTTAGATGAAGCCCCGCAGGGCCCCACAGCCTGGAGGCAGAGACCTGCTTGCAGAATAAATGGAACGCAGGGAGTGGCATGTCAGCACCACCAGACAAGACCCAACTGTCTCCCAAAGGGATCAAAACGACGTGCACCCTCGTCATCGCTGTGTTGGCGTCCCCACCGCTCCTCAGCCTCGCCACGCTGATCACTGTGAACTTCATTCCTAAGAAACACCTCTGCGTCTCAGTCTGTAGTTTCCCCACTGCTAACGCGGCTGAGCGTCCTGTGTTCGTTATGTGATACAATGAAGAGACTCCGTCCCTCGGCCTCTTTCTCCGTGGGGAGAGCTTTGCTGTGTCTCCTGGACAGCGTCCTCTATGCCCTTGGTTACTGACCTCTAACTCTGTTCCGGAATCACAGAACAAGTTTTGTGAAGCTGATACTTTGAAAGATGTTGTCCTACTTTCTGATCTAGCACAGGGTTAATTTTTGCACATGCCCAGTGCTTACCTATATATATAAAACCCTAATATGAAAATAGACCAACGCGGAACAACCAGTCGCTATGACGTGCGCTGACCACCAGGGGGGGCGCACAGAACATGGCGGGCGTAGGTCGCGGTGGGATGGTGGAACAGGTGAGCAGGGGCACCAGACCAAGGCGGGGTGCTGGTCACTGTCATCGGGGCAAGCCTCTGGTGGTTACTGAAAAGGCTTTGCTCCTGTGCACTGCGGTCCCACCCGGCGCTCGCACCCGCTGCCGGCGCCCAGGGCCAGTCCTGATGGCTTGGCACTGGCCCCACTAGCACCCACTGCTGGCGGCAGCCCCAATCGCTCTGCGCCTCAGCGCGTGGGGGCAGCGGCGGCAGCGGCGGGAGCAGGGCCGCCAGCAGAAAGGAGACTGAGGGCCGCAACCGGAGGGGCCGGGCAGGGGCGCAGAGGATGGGTCAAGACCCGCCCCTGTGCCCACCGCAGCCTCGCGGCCCACAGTTCCTTTCAAGGTGCACGAATTCGTGCTCTGGGCCCCTAGTTTGAGAATAATATGCATTTCCAGTTGCTGGGCGGCGGGCGCTACCATAAACGTCCACCAGGTGAGGGTGTCTCCAGCCAGGAGCGGGAGAAGCCCAGCCTGGCCCCGTCTGCATCCCGTCCAGGGCTGCCTTCCCCACAGCGGCAGGCAAGCAGTGAGACTGAGACCGAGTGGCCTCCCAGAGCACAAGGTATTCCCTCTCCGCCCAGCCCATAGAAAGGTGTGCCAACCACGGCCGAGCTCCACACCGCTGCCTTTCCGTCACTTTGATACCATTAATGAACGCGTTGTTTTAAATCCTCGATGGCGCTGACCGTTTCTCTCTATCTTTGTTACCTTGTGGAGGCTAATGCGATGCAAACCAGCTTTAATCACTCCATTTTCCTGCTGTTTTTCTTGTCATTAACGCACTGGTCCTGCTGTCCCTCGTAATTCCTTTTGCTTTGAAATCTGTTTGGATGGTATTGTCACGTAACAACTCCTTTTCGTCAGTATTTCTTCTTTCCATTCCTCATGTCTTACATTTGGGTGTGTCTCTCATTTTAAAAAAAAACAACAACAAAAAAAAACAGTATGCAGCTGGACTTAGTTTTTCCATGGAATCTGACCATCTCCTTTAGTTAGGAAGTTTGGGCCATTATCATACACAGTGATAGACATATTTGGTTTCATTCCCACCACCTTAGATTGTATTCTTTTTACACTATATTTTATGTGACCCCTCTTTCTTTGCTGCCTTCTTTTGGATTAAGACTTTTAAACTCCCATTTTTACCTTTATGGACTTGAAGTTTCGGCCTTTTCGTAATTTCCCCTAAGAGTATAACGTGAATTCTAGAGTTCATAAAGTCAGAACGTTCCTCAGTGGCTTCACCCTCCTCCGGAACAATGTAGAACGTCCGCACCGGTAATGCCAGGTTAGATCCCTTTGCTAACTCCTTCGCTGTTCATTTTTATTGTGTTTTCAGTGGAGAAATACATCATCTGTTTTCAAAATAGCGTTTGGAACAATACAAGCACAGGTGCTATATGACAAAGCAAACTCCAGTCATGAGACCCTACATACATCAGATGAGAACAATAGTCTGATATTCAGGTAACGAACCCAGGATTGAAGAGCCCCCAGCTCAGTAAAACAATGTGCAAACACAAAGACAAGACTGAATGCGTGCCTGGCGGTTCCGCCCGATGCCACAGCTGCTGCCAACACCGGCACCGTGCACACCTGACTCGTGACGGCAGCAGCAGGCCGGCGACTGCACAGGCTGAGCCGTGGGGAAGGCCCGCGGTGTGCTGAGAAGAAAGGCTCAGTGACTGCCCAGCCCAGAAGGAAGGAAATCATAGTTCAGCGGTGGGAAAATGAACCCGGAGGCTAGGGAAAGGGTTTAAGGAATTGCAGTTTAATGTGGAAACTGCACGAGCGGTGGAGAGGGACACAGGCGAGAGGGGAAGAGACAGAACGGGACTAATGCAGAACCGGGCGGGTGCTGTGTCCAGGTGACGACAACTTTCATTCATCCGTGTCTGTTGTCATTCACGTTTCCTGAACACGGATGTTCTGCGTAATCGTGAGTGGTGCTTTCTTGAAAAGTATTCCTAATAGTTTGTAGGATAAAACGAAAGAGTAGCCCTAACCGGTTTGGCTCAGTGGATAGAGCGTCGGCCTGCGAACTGAAGGGTCCCAGGTTCGATTCCGGTCAGGGGCATGTAACTTGGTTGCGGGCACATCCCCAGTGGGGGGTGTGCAGGAGGCAGCTGATCGATGTTTCTCTCTCATCGATGTTTCTAGCTCTCTATCCCTCTCCCTTCCTCTCCGTAAAAAATCAATAAAATATATTTTTAAAAAAAAACAACAACAAAAGAGTAGAAAGCCAACTAGATGTCAAGGCCTTGCTAGAAATTATTTTTTTTTAGATGTAAAATTTACTGATGGATTTTAGGAAACAAAAATTGGCATAAAATTCTTGGAGAAAAGATCTTTCTGCTTACCTGTTTAAATTGGACATGAATGCCCCATAAACAGGTATGCTGTGAAGTACACCAAATTTCTCATGTGTAGAGATCGAGTGGCCATCCAAGACTAATGTTTCACGGGCATTACCTTCAGTCAAGTTTTACTAAAATATCAGCCCTGGAACCAAAATGTCATGTTTTTGTGCCATGTGGCCACGAGACTTGATTTCATATCATGGTTAAGAAAATACTAGCATTCTGGGGGCTTTTGTGAAACAACACACAAGCATACCGTGTGCATACAAGCAAAGCAAAGCAAAGAAGCGGGAGACACAGTGATTAAGGACAACAGAACACGGAGCTGTTAGCGCCAAGACCACGTTAGCTGTTTGCTCGCTGATTGTGTGCGTTACAAAACAATCCTGCAGGAAAAAACAATGTCACTTCTTGACCATGTCCCATCAGAACCAAACAATTACTAACTACTGTTTCGATGTCAAACATATACCGTAAGAGCTACCATTTCATTCCAAAGGGTTACAGCTACCTCCCAGGAACTGCGCTAGATGAACTTTCCTGCTTTTCCTGAAGGACAGCACACTGCACGGGGGTGTCCACTTTGGAGCTTACCAATGAAAATGCTTCAGGAAAAAACTAAAACTCATCAAGCTGAAACCTCTGAAATTAGTTCTCACTTCTAATCATACACATAAAGTGCATCATCAATGCAAGGATATCTGATACCAATTTGTATGGCAAATTTCCCTCAACAATGCATCAAACATAATTGCAGGCCGGCAGTCAGTCACGGGTACAAAGATAGCTGGAGGTTTTTTCTCATTTTCTCTTTAAGGGAAGCAGTCCTTTGAAATGGTTAATATAACTGTTGCTGACACGTTAATAATCTACACAACAATAGCAGCACTTCCAGCTTCATGTACTAACCTGGACCTCTGATCAAGATTAGCCCAGCAAAGGGCGTTACCAAGTCAGCCTACATCTCTCTGGAGTCTGACCTAGTGTGGCACCCCTCCTTCTCCTCCTTTAGCATGCGAAGACAACAGATCGAGTTGGCAGATATTACTTATGGAAGCTTGAGGTTGTTTTTGTCAGTTCAATCTGTTTTATTGAAGTCTTGTTAACAGGAATAGGATTTGCAGGGAGAGCAGGGGTATTGGAAAGGTTTCTACTGGATGTTTCCTGCCAGGCCAACAGAGAAGCTGCTGTCTGAATACTCCCAGTTGAGTCGTACCGTCTCGTTACAAGATTGCCCCTCTTCTATCTTAGCGTCCTCGGTCCTTCGGTCTTTACGAGGTGGGAATGTCCTCTAGACGCCTACTATAGGGTTAGCTATGTTTGTGGCTGCGGCCCCTGAAGGCCTGGGTGGATGCGTTACCAGAAGTGTTGAAGAAACAAGTCTAGTGATCGTGGGCTTTGGAGGTGGAGAAATGGCCGCTTGTGAGGCAGCCTGGGGAATGCTTTCGCTTGCACCCCCCGAGCTCTCACTGGGGTTCGCTTGCTGCAGGGTAACTTCAGTAGCCTGCGCGTTGGTCGCAGACGCTGCCACCACAGCCAGAGCAGGACTGTTTCTGCCCTGAGAGCAGCCAGCCTTCACAGTGCTTGCAGGCGAAGGCACAGACACGCTGTTTTCACTGTCTGCCGATGAGTCAAGGCTGCTGTCATCCAAAGCTGTCAGTGTGACATCTTCCACTGAGTGTGTTTTATTTTTCTGAAGCACGTGATTAGGGAGTAGCTGGTGAAGCTCCTTTCTTCTTAAATGCATTGCATCGATTTTCATATCCATCTCAAACATCTTACTATTTATTGCTTGCCTATAAACTGTATCTGTGAAAGACTGGATATCATAGGTGAGATCGATACTGAGAACTTCAGAATTTTCTGGCTTTTTTAACACTAACCCAATCACCCACATTGTGCAAAATTCTTCCTTGTCAGGGTTTGCTTTGGGCGCTGGAAATGACTGAGGATTCACATGAGCCAGTGTAATAAATTCATTCTTCTCCAAGCTTCCAACCAGGATTCGGATTTTTGATTCCACCAAGCCCACCCACTCTAGACGTTGCTTTTCTGTAGGTGCGCTCGCTAGAAGTGCAATGTAATGCTTATACTTTTGGAAGAAGCTTGGAGCTTCAAAAAGTTTGGACCACTCTGCCTTACTAAGCAAAATCTCGTGTGTGATAGCAAGGCCTTGTTTAAACTCCTCAATCATGACCATCCTTGTGGAAACAGACACGTTGTACGTGGAGTTCTGCTGTGGGTATGCCGGTGTGATGATAGGCATGAGATGGTACCTGTCGCTGGGGTTTACTCTGGGGTCCCACACGGGCAGGTTAAGATTTTGTTCTTCAGGCTCTTTCAGCAGCACTGGGTTCGGCCACTCCCATTCAGAAAACACTAAGAAAAATTTACGCACAAGAGTTGACGCCACCGCATTTGGGTAAAGCTGGCAAGTTCTTGCCACCAGCATGGCCCAGGAAACGCCTCCTAGGAACCCTAATATATTGGAATAGATGTTGTGGCATTTGGCCCACAGTTTGATAGCTCTGAGAGTTAACCTGAAGTTGTCAATGTTTGGTACTAGATGTAAGATTTCGTCGGTTACCCGGCAACCGTTAAGGCTTCTTATGCACCTAATATCTAAATTTTTAAGCAGACTGTCATCTCTTAGGTCCAAATCTTCTGGAATAGTCTGCAGTGCTAATCTTGCAAACAAAATATCAATCTCTATCCCATCAAAACACAGTCTGATAACTGGCACAAATGCCTCCTCCACAGCCCTTAAGTCTTTTACTTCTTCGTGTAGTTTCAACTTATCATAGAAGGAAGTGAAAAAGTCACTTCGGTCCACATGTCTTGGTGCAACGCACAGCGCGTCTATGTCGGCCCCTTTCGTGTGCACCCCCAATCTGTAAGAGCCGAATGTAAAGATTTTGCCTCCAACGTTTTCAATTATAGCGGGTGGAAGACTTTTGCTTTCACTGATTTCTCGTATCCATTCCTTTACCAGATTATTTAATTTTTCCAAAATTAAAATCCTGCGCTGCAGTTCCTCTTCCTCTTCTAAAACCCCAAAGGGCTTCAGGGTTTCAATTAATTTCTGGGTAAGTATGCAGTCTGTCTCCTTGGGGGCGGCTAAACTGATGGGGGAGGAGATGCCATAGAGCTTGGGTGGCGGCGGGGTCTGCTGTGATCCCGGGGTTGTCACCGGAAACGGCATCATCTCTAGCGCTGGCCCGGCCACGCCACGTTCCCCGCCACCGCGACCTCCGTGGCCGCTGCCCGGGTCATGATCCGCTGAGGCGGGAGGGGCGGGGCTCCTACCAGCCCAGGTCTGACCCGCTCCCGCTCCGCTCCCGCCGCTTCAAGCGTCTCTCCGCTGTCCCCTGGGCCCCAACATGGCGCCCGGGCCCTCAACCCGCCGCGCCGTTCTAGAACGGCCACACACGCCACGTATGCCAGGGCGCATGCGTGCCGCGCAGAGCCTCACGGGAGTTGTAGTTTCCAGGGGTCCGCCGTGGAATTCGGGCTTCAGGCTTGGGGCGGCGGGCCTCGGTTTTTGGCTTTTTTACTATTTTCTACGTTTGCTCTGACCTACCATCTATTGCCTTGCTCACCATTTCTTAGACCTCAGATCTACTTCCTCCGCCTCTGAGGCCCAACAAGCCACCAGAAAGGCATGCACCGGCACCATCTGCGGCTCCCCCGGGAGTGCCTGGGGTGGGGGGGCAGCATGGCCCCGAAGTGCGGCGCTGGGGAGGGCTGACACAGCTCATCCAAACCCGCGGCTCCCAGGCCAGGGCCAGGCCCCCGGGCACTGCCCACAGACACTGTGGGTTGCCACAGGCGGTAGGGGTGCAGCCGGCTCAGGGGAGAGGCGGGGAGCTGCTGCTAAACGTCCTCCATGCCGGGCGCGCCCCGCGGCAAAGAACTAGCGCCCAAACTGTCAGCGGGGCCGCGGCTGAGAAACGCGTGGAAATCCGCTCCCCACCCTGGAAACACAAATACAGCCTGGCCGCCCTGCCCAGGCCGCTGACGGAAACCACATGGCCCGGCCCGCACCCCCCCGGAGCTGATGGCCTCTATCGCAGGGAGGCCGAGCCCTCTCCCGCCTCGGGAGCCCCCGCGCCCCCCACGCCGCCGGCGCCCCCAGAACTGACACACACTGGGATGCTCTGGAAACCGGGAAGCGCAGCTGTGAAAGGCAGTGCTTAAGGAAAGCAAACACCACAGCGTCACACCGGCCCACTGGGGGGTGGGGGGATGGATTCCGCTTCCCTCTCCACCGTCTGGCACACCCGCTTTCCCACGTGACTTCCTGGGGAACCAGTGCACGTGCAGGAGACGGGATGCAGGGGGCTCCCCCAGCTCTCTCTCTCTCTCACACACACACACACACACACACACACACACACACAGGCAGTCCCTCCCTTGCCACCACTGCTCACTGGGGACCAGGCCTGCAGGTGGTAGAAGTGGGCAAAGGGCCCTCCCAGGGCAGACAGATGAGCCCAGATCCTTTCTCATCTAACTTAACCCAGTTACCAGCCCTGGGCCGACACCCTTTCATTCCTCCACTTCACAGTGACTGGGTTTTTTGGTGTTTTTTTTTATTGATTTTAGAGAGGAAGGGGGAAGAGAGACAGAGACAGACAGACAGACATTGACTTGTCCCCCTTATCTGTGTACTCATTGGCTGATTCCTGTATGTACCCTGACCCGGGATCGAACCCTCCGCCTCGGTGTATGGGGCGATGCTCTAACCAGCTGAGCTGCCCGCCAGGGCCCACTTCCCAGGGGCTCTTGAGTCTCTCCGTGGTCCCCACTGCTGGTGAGGATGCAGAGGGACCCTGGGCCACTCAGCTGCCACCCACGGGTCTCGGGAAGGGGCTGGGTCACGACTCGCTCCCTCGGGGCCAGAGGATGGTGAGCAGACCCCACAGGATGGTGAAGGGCTGCCGGCGGCACCTGCGAGGCCACAGGGGCTGCAGCATCTCCTGCACAGCGAGCCGCTCAGAGTGTACGTGCCACGCATGCACACGTGTGAGTGCACACACAGCCCTGTGTCCACGTATCCATGCATCACGGGGATAACCAAACGAAGGCGCTCACTCAAAGGTCTGGACCCTGGTCACGCTTTGGAGCAGGGCTCCACCGTGTGGGTCTGTCCCGGGCTGCTGTCCCTGGCTGGCCCGCCCATCTTTCTAAGGACAGAGGCGAGCGTGCCTGCCCTGGGACGCCGTCCCCATCGCCACGCTGTCTTTACTGCCACCGGAAGGGGGGTGGCAAGGTCAGGAGGCACTGACTGCCCAGGCCACACCCCGAGTGGAAGGCCAGCAAGGAAGGCCGCCTCCCTGGGGTCTGGGAGGCCTGCACCGGGCAGGTAACACAAGCCGCTTCCGCCAGAGAAGTGTGTCAGCGAGACCCAGCCAGCTCAATGGGCTCTTTATCTGAAGGGTTTGCAAAGCCACCACCAAGTTGAATAGGCTGCGGGCGGCGGCCTCGTCTTGCCTCGGCTGCTGGGACAGGAACGGGCCTGAGGGGCAGTGTGCCTTCGAAGACCAAGGCCCACCCTGCAGGTGCTGTCCACCCCGGCCCCGCCAGGAACCAGCCGTGCGACAGAGCAGGCTTTCCCACGCCGACCCCGGGACCTGGGGCCGTGACCTTCAGGACAGGCAGGGCTGGCTGCGGTCCACACGCTCTCCGCAGTGGAGAAAATACGGGGCGGGACAGCGGCCTGGAGCGGAACCCCGGCCCCGCACCCACACCGCAGCCTGGCCTCCTGGGACGACTTCTAGAAGGAGGAGGGTCAGGATGAGACAGCAAACCCACGACGCCGGGCCCATGGGCTGTGGCCACCAGGGCTGGTCTGAGGCTTAAGACTTAAAACAACCAGAACCTCCTCCACGTCGGCCTGCTTTGTGCGGCCCCCTGTGCGGAACCCTACACATCAGTGGGAGAGGCCTGCGCCCTGTCCGAGGCCCCGCCCACCCCGTCTGGGCAGCCCGGCCTGTGAGCACGCAGCGCCCTGCTCACACGTGCAGGAAGTGTTAAGAGTAGCGACGACACCACACCACGGGCACTTCCCGAGGCCGAGCTCAGGGCCGTACGCACGTCACTTCCGAACCCCATTCTCCAGGTCAGAAAACTGAGGCCCGAAGAGGCGAAGCGATTTGCCTAAGCTAACAGGGCCGCTGCACCGGGGCACCGCTGTCGCTGTGGGACACAGCGGTCCTGCCGGGCCCGAGGGAGACCAGCCCCTGGGAGCCCCACACCACCGGCTGTCCACGCCAAAGGTGCAGGTGGCTCCAGGTTCGCCCCCGGGCAAAGCCAGAGGAAGGAGCATTCCCTACGCCTCGGAGCCACGCACGGCTCAGGGCGAGCGCAGCAACGGCTCAAAGGCCCCTCCACCCGGAGATGACAAGATCGAGACGGTCTCAGGCCACTTGACAGCCTTCCGCTCTGGGCCACACAAGCCAAGCCCACGTGCTCACGCGAAGCCACCGTTTCTACGGGACACTAAGAAAAAGCCAACTGTGACCTGGGACACATTCAAGAGTCTTGATATTTGAAGACTTATTTCTTGTTTCACTTGCTCATTAGGATAATCAGTTCTTTCCACCAACGGAACAGCAGCTGGATGCGGAGCGGCGGCCACGCACCGCCGAGCCCTCCCGCCGCGGGCCGGGCCCAGAGCGGCCGCTGTCTGCGCACCTCAGGGGGACAGTGGCCCACGGCTTCTGGGCTGGGCCTCCTCCGGCACGGGCCTCCTGCCTGCACCCACAGACCCCCCAAACACACCCAAACACACCGCAGCCCCTCACCGTCTCACTGGGTCGCCCCTAGGAGTCGCTAGGCCTTGGGCACAGGACTTCCCGTAACCACACCAGTGGCTCTGGGCACGGGGTCTGCAGCGATGACGGGACAGCTCGCCTCACCCAGGAGGGGTCCCTAAAGGCCGCTCACCTACACCTGCACCGCAGCCACTCAGCGCACCGCAGGCCCTGTGCACAGACAGCTGCGGTCTCCCAACAGCCACCGTGACGCCCGCAAACACGCGACAGGGGTCCGAGGTCCCCCGTCAGAGCAAACACACCTGCGCCCCCCGGGCCGCACCTTGGCCTCCACCTGCCCTGCCCAGCCCCGCGTGGAGCCTCCTCCCGAGCGGCTCACCTGCCGTCACCGTGTCAACGTCCTGGGCCGCCAGCTCTTCCACGTCGGCCCTCCTCCTCAGCTCAAACCTCCGGGACAAGCCTTCGCGCGGTTTCCACAGCTCCTGGACCAGCAGGGGCTTCTCGTTGTCCCCGAACACCCGGACGCATTCCGCCTGCCACGGCCGCTCCGAGTCGCCGGCCTGGCCCACCACGTCGCACAGCACGTACTGGCTGGCGCCGTCGGGGCTCAGGGAGTAGCGCTCCAGGGCCTCCCTCACCAGCTCCTGGGCGCTGGACCTGCAGGTGGCCAGCACGCTCTTGTAGTGGGCGCCCGCGCACACGCTGTCCCCGAACACCTTGAGGACCCCGGGGGCTGAGAGCCGAGTGGAGAGCTCCGCCGGGTCGTCGCTAGCACCCAGGTCGGCGAAGGTGGCGTCCAGGTCGCGGTACTTGTAGCTCAGCGTGCGGGACAGCACGCTGGACAGCAGCTGGCCCTGCCGCTTCAGCTTGCTCTTGGCGGGCGGAGACATGATGAAGTGGGTCCCATAGAACATGGTGGGCCCGTCTTCACGGGCGAGGCTGCGGCTCAGCGCCGGGGAAGCGGCCGCGTCCTGGAGGAGACAGGGTGGGTCAGCATCGACCGTCGGGGCAGCGAAGGCAGGCGAGGCCCCGTGACTGAACAGACATGACAGCCACCTGGGCCCACGCCCCAGCACAGCAGCAGACACGCCACCTGAGCCGCGTGCCCGCCGTGGCGACCTGGGGAAAGCACGCGTGGGAGTGCGGAGGTGCCCCGCGGGGAAGGCCCCGCTAGGAGGCACGATGCCGCCTCGGAAAGGAGGCCACGCCCTGCTGCGTGGTCCCGGCACCGGCAAGCGCTGGGCTCCCGCACCCCGCGGGGCAGCCGGGACACAGCCGTGCCGTGGCCGTGTGTGCAGGGCGTGGCCTGTCTCCCGAGGCGGCCCCCCGCCCCCCACATGGCACCGCAGAGAAGGTGTAGAGCACGGGAGTGGGAACCGCCTGGCCTCCCTCTCCCACGCCACAGCCTGGGACGGAGGGGGGAAGCGGGCAGTGACGGCCGGCTTGCAGGAGCCGCAGCCCTGGGACGGCTGCACTGGGATGTCCGTGTGACCCAGCGACACCGGGAGGCACGATGGGAATGCACGCCGTCCTCCCACCGCGTCCAGCCTGGGACTTGGCCCCGGCCAGGCCACCGCTGCTCCTGGAGGGGTCAGTGCACACTCCTGGGAGCTCTGGTGTGTCAGCCGGCCGTCGTCCCAGTGCTCCCAGCCGTCATCCCAGTGCTCCCAGTGCTCCCAGCCGTCATCCCAGTGCACCCAGTGCTCCAGCCGTCATCCCAGTGCACCCAGTGCTCCAGCCGTCATCCCAGTGCACCCAGTGCTCCCAGCCGTCATCCCAGTGCACCCAGTGCTCCAGCCGTCATCCCAGTGCACCCAGTGCTCCCAGCCGTCAGCCCAGTGCACCCAGTGCTCCAGCCGTCATCCCAGTGCTCCCAGTGCTCCCAGCCGTCATCCCAGTGCTCCCAGTGCTCCCAGCCGTCAGCCCAGTGCACCCAGTGCTCCCAGTGCTCCAGCCGTCATCCCAGTGCTCCCAGTGCTCCCAGCCGTCAGCCCAGTGCACCCAGTGCTCCCAGCCGTCAGCCCAGTGCTCCCAGTGCTCACACCCGTCAGCCCAGTGCTCCCAGTGCTCACACCCGTCAGCCCAGTGCTCCCAGTGCTCACACCCGTCAGCCCAGTGCACCCAGTGCTCCCAGCCGTCAGCCCAGTGCTCCCAGTGCTCACACCCGTCAGCCCAGTGCTCCCAGTGCTCCCAGTGCTCACACCCGTCAGCCCAGTGCTCCCAGTGCTCACACCCGTCAGCCCAGTGCTCCCAGTGCTCACACCCGTCAGCCCAGTGCACCCAGTGCTCCAGCCGCCAGCCCAGTGCTCCCAGTGCTCCAGCCGCCAGCCCAGTGCTCCCAGTGCTCCCAGCCGTCAGCCCAGTGCACCCAGTGCTCCAGCCGCCAGCCCAGTGCTCCCAGTGCTCCCAGCCGCCAGCCCAGTGCTCCCAGTGCTCCCAGCCGTCAGCCCAGTGCACCCAGTGCTCCAGCCGCCAGCCCAGTGCTCCCAGTGCTCCAGCCGCCAGCCCAGTGCTCCCAGTGCTCCCAGCCGTCAGCCCAGTGCACCCAGTGCTCCAGCCGCCAGCCCAGTGCTCCCAGTGCTCCCAGCCGTCATCCCAGTGCCCCCAGTGCTCCAGCCGCCAGCCCAGTGCTCCCAGTGCTCCCAGCCGCCAGCCCAGTGCTCCCAGTGCTCCCAGCCGTCAGCCCAGTGCTCCCAGTGCTCCCAGCCGTCAGCCCAGTGCACCCAGTGCTCCCAGCCGTCAGCCCAGTGCACCCAGTGCTCCCAGCCGTCAGCCCAGTGCCCCCAGTGCTCCCAGCCGTCAGCCCAGTGCTCCCAGTGCACCCAGTGCTCACACCCGTCAGCCCAGTTCACCCAGTGCTCCCAGCCGTCAGCCCAGTGCCCCCAGGGCTGGTTCTAAGAGTGCACGGGGCTCGCCTGCGGCCCTGGCGGAGCAGGGGCCTGGCTGAGGGGGCATCTCCACAGCACAAACACCAAGCTCGACATCACATCAGCGAGGACGGCCCCCACTTCCGCACTCGTGCCCTCACCAGGGACGAGAGCAGCAGGCCAGAGAAGAAAGCTCATTTTCTAGAAGCTTCTAGAAACAGGGTCCAGGCCCAGTAAGGACCTGGCGGCAGTGGGCACCTGTGACAAATGCCAAGCCCTAAACTCAGCGGAAGCCAACACCCTCAGTCCCCACTCACTCCCGGCTCCACGGGTGGGGGGAGAGGCTGGGGGGCACCCCCTGCCCGCAGCCTGCTGCTCACTCACGGCAGCGCCTGCCCCGGTGTCACGCGGACGCGCGCACGAGGCTCTCTCCGGCCTCAAGTGAGGAGGCTGCACGGGAGTGAGGATGCCCGAGGCTTTGCTTCTCCCCGAGGAGCGAGGTGCGTGTGACAGGTCCCGTCAGACCCCAGGGAGCCCGTGCCGGCCATGGCTGCCCTCAGCGCCCAGCGCCTGCCAAAGGCTTGGCCTGAATTTACAGCAGAGCAGCGCAGAGCGCACGCAGGACGTGTGCACGGCTTTGCCCCCACATCACAGGCACGAACCCGCTTCTCCCACGGCCAGCCGCGCCCGGACACCCGCCTCAGAGGGCCTGACCCTCCACAAACACTCCCCTCCCCGGCCTCCTCCTCCAGGCAGAGCCCCAGGGTCCAACCACACCCAAGCGGTGGCCTGTGGCCAGAAGCCTGGCCTTCGGGATGTATGCGGTTGTGGATGCGGCGCAGCGACTAAGCAGAAACAGGCGCGTCACGGGAGAGCCGTGAAGTCAACCCAGGAGCCTAAACGGCCCCAGGTGCAGCGGGGGAGGGGACTGCTATTTTTTTGTTTTGACATTTTCTCCATCCATTTCCAGAGAGAGTGGAAGGAAGCGGGAAGATGACGGGGAGAGGGAGAGAGAAACATCAATGTGAGAGAGACACACGGATCGGCCGCCTCCCACACACCCCAATGGGGACCGGGGACCGAACCCGAGACTCTTCAGTCCGCGGGCCAATGCTCTAACCATGGAGCAGCACCAGCGAGGACATGAGTTGCTGTTTTGCGCCAGGGTGGATCTAGGTTCCGTAACCTCTAAAGCTAATGCAATTCTGTTTTCATAGAAAAGAAATAACAGATACAGATACACGCCTGCTCGGCCACGCCCAGGGCCCGGGGGCCAGCGCCCTCCCTCCTTCCGGCAGTTTCCAGGCGAATGAAGGAGAATGTGGTTCGCGCCTCTCGGCTCGCTCCTTCTGAGGCCCCAGCAGGCCCGGGACGCACGGGCCCTCCTGCTTCATCAGGAGGCCCTGCTCGCTCTGTGGCCATTTGCAGAGAGCAGCCACGGACGGTCACTTGTTCCCTGGCCACCTTCCCGCCCAACCCCCCGAGACCGAGTGCAGCCTGTTGGTCACGATGAGGGGGACTCTTTCCCAGGACGAGGACGAGAGGCAGGAACATCCCGCAGAGGCGCCGGGTCGGGCTGGGGGGGTGGGGGTGGGGGGTCAACCTGCCTTTCCCTTTCTGCTCCCGCCTCGCGGCCTCTGTCTGGTCTGTCACACTGAACTTGGGACACGGCCCGAGGGTGTAGGACGCCGCTTCTCCTAGAGGAGATTTTTGTCTCGTCCTCGGGGAAGAGTCCAAGTTCTGATGAAAACAAGCTCAAGTCACCCCAGCGGGTGCCGCGAGCGAGGTCAGTGCGAGGCTGACGACATGGGTGGAGGACACGGCGGCCCGGCCCGGCAATGTGGAATCCATTAGCCTTTCCACCGGGACGGGACAGGAAGAGAGGGCAGATTGGCAGGCTCCGCTTTATCCCCGCCGTCCATAAATCCTGTCCCGACAGCCCCAGCCAGAGCGACGCTCTTAAACACAAAATAATTTAATCAGGTTTCAGGGTGACGGGCTGCTAGCCTCTTGTCAGGGGACGGGCTGTTTCCGCCAGCGGGACTCGGGGCTGGCTCCTCTCTGGAATGCACAAGAGGTGGCCCGTGCTCACCGGAGACACCTGTAATCGCCAGGGACTTGGAAAATTCTTGTCGGCAATTCAGATGAACCAAACACTTGACAGGGTGCTGGGGCTTGGGCCGGCGGGTCTGCAGCTCTGCAGCCCGCCTGCCCGCCCGCCCGCCCGCCGGCCGGCTCTCTGGAGGGAACTAAGCCGGCTCCCCCGCGGCCCCCGCGGCTCCAGCCCGGCACCGGTTTTGTTGGGTGCGGTGTTACAGGTCGAGGGGCTGGAAGTGGCACGGGAATAGCTGGAGGCAGTGCCTTGGGCCGGCCCATCGTCGCGTGAACAGGAAAACCAGGACGGGCGGGTTGGGGGGGATGTCACGCAGACCCTGGAGCGAGGCGGCTGAGGATCCCTGCCCCGGCTCCCCGCGGCGCCCGCGCTGCCAAACTCCCCTTAAGCCGGGGAGGGGGGTGTCCTCCCAAGGCAGGGCCGCCCTCACCCCAGTGGCCAGCCTTCAGGACCCGACCCCCAAGGCAGCAATGGGCCCCAAGAGCCGCCGGTTGCCATGGCAACAGGACAAGCCCCACTTAAGAGGCCTGGGAGATGTCCCGTGAGGGCCCTGCTGCCCGAGCGCGCGTCCCGTGGCCTCCCGGCTCGGCCTCTGCGCCACCGCGGAGCTCCCGCCTCAGCGGAGCGCCCAGCACCCTCCGCCTCTCCTCGCGCTCCCCGCACTCACCTCCAGCCCAGCCCGCCGCCTCCGCGTGGCTCCAACACCCGCTGCACCCGCCGTAGCCCGAGCCGAGCGGCGCCTCCTGCCGGCCGCTCAACGGACGGGGCGGGGCCTCGGAGGGCGGGGCCTCGGAGGGCGGGGCCAGCAAAGACTAAGGCAGGCTCCTCCTGCAAGCCACCAATGGACGGGCCGAGACCTCGAGGGGGCGGGGCCTCAAAGGGAAGGGCGGAGCCGATGGGTTGAGCTGGGCGCCAGCGCCACCTGCCGGCCAATTGTGTGGGCGTGGCCTAGAGCGCAGGGGCGTGGTTTCCAGGACAGAGGCGGGGCTGTGCCGTGCACCTACTACGGTTCAAGGGTCAGGGCCTCGGCATGAGGGGCGGAGCCAGGGAACTCGGGTGCCCTGTGCGGCCTCAGGCTCTGGGGGATAAGTGTCCCCGTCTATTAGACCTGCAGTGGACGGGGCCAAGGAGAGAAGGGAGGGGGCGGCCCGACATATGAACATTTAAGACACAGAAAGGGGATGAGAGTGCTGGTTCTGTCTCCCCTACAATCTGTCCCCGGCCCCCCACCCCCCATAAGCCATAATGTCAAATGCCAGATCAGATCATGGAACTCTTGTGCTTAAGACGATGCAAAACAGGGTCAGGGCAGGTCCAGGGCTCTGGCCCAACCACCCTCCTTGGGTGACCGTGTTTTAAAAGAAACGTGTCCTTAGAGCTCACTTTGGCACCAGCCCTGCAGCTGGGGTTTCACCTTGGAGAAAGGCTCCCCACAGACAGGTCCCTTGTACCCTGATGCTCATGGTCATGCCTGGGTATCATGGAGCCTTGGATGTAAAGATGCAGAATTCTCACCCTGGGCGTGAACCTTTGGGTTGGCAGCTATTGCAGTATGAACCCCACATTTGCTAAGGGAAGATGGGAAGAGGGAACAAGCATTTATTGGTCACCTACTGTATGCCCCATCCTAGGCTAGGGGTTTTACTTAGTCACCCATTGAGAGCTCACAGCAACCTTTGTGAGGAAATTGCTGTTACTCCCATTTTACAGATGAGTAAGTAGAGGCTTAGACAGGTCAGACAGCTAGAGAGAGTCAAGAATTGAGCTTGGAACTATATGATTACAGGACTCGCACGCCACACACACACACACACACACACACACACGAACCCCATATCCATACACAACCTCCCCTCACCCAGACCCTGAAGAGGCAAATAGGACCGGAAGCAGAGCCTGGGTTGAGGCCCGTGTTTTCCTTGTAAGGAATTTCTCGCCGTGATCCAGGCCCTCAGCCATCCCTCCCCACACCCCTCTTCGGCAGGGGTTGGCAGACTCTGGCCTGTGGGCCAAACCTGAGCTGCTGTTTTGATAAAAGTTTTATGGGAGCGCAGCTATGCCTGTTTGTTTACATGTTGTCTACAACTGTTTTCCTGCAACAGACGTGAGAGGCCAAAGAGCTTAAAATACTTCCCACGTGGCTTTTGCAGAAAGCCTTTGCTCCCCGCCTTTAGGATCTGGTCTTGCTAGCTATTTGGGGTTACCCCACGGTTCGACGCTCTGCATCTTTGCTGGGGTCATTCCCTCGGCCTTGAAACTCCCTTGCCAATTAGTTGGCTCAGGCTGCCGCGAGGAAATCCCTCAGCCCCAGTGGCTTCAATAACGGAATTTTGTTGTCTTGCAGTCTGGCTGGAAGTCCAAGGTCAAGGTGCCATCAGGTAGGGTCCTGGAGGCCTCACCCCTTGGCTGTAGACGGCTGTCTTCTCCCCGTGTGCTCACAGGGTGGTTCCTCTGTGTCCTCCTCTTCTCATAAGGACACCGGTCATATTGGATTAGGACCCACCCTAATGACCTCAGTTTAACTCGATCCTCTCTTTAAAGGCCCCATCTCAAAATAGTCACCTCCTGAAGTACTGGGAGTTGGAGCTTCAACATGTGAATTTTAGGGGGCTGCGGTTCAGCCCATCACACGCCCGTCACCACCCGGCCAATTCCTTTAAGACTCGGATTAGGTGCTCCTTGTATGGTAGCCAGCCTCTAAGACAGTCCCCGTGACTCACACCCTCCTGGTGTCACGCCCCCGTGTGGGGTCCCTGGCCTTGTTAACTAGGGCTGGCCTGTGTAACCAATAAGATGTTGTCAAAATGGCAGTGTGACTTCTGGATCTGAATTATGAAAGATGTGGCTTCTGCCCTTGCTCTCTGTTGGATCACTCGTTCTGGGGGAAGCCACCCGCCGTAGAGAAACGAAGGCCGCCCACCAGCAGGCAGCAGCCGGCACCAAGTCCCCATCCACGGGAGCGGGCCGTGTGGGAGGCGGGTCCCGGCCCAGGAGACTGCGTGTGAATGCAGCTTCCCCCCTCCGGCTGCCTCTGGTGAGGGACCTCTGCCAGGACCACCCAGCGCAGCTGCCCCCACACTCCCAGCCCTCAGGAACCACGTGAGAGGAGACATGTTCCTTGTGGACTTAGGCCACTGCGTTTGGGGGCGGTTTGCTGTGCAGCGATAGATAGGTGCCTAATACAGCCCATCAGGAAGGCCTCCCAGGCCCGGACTCGGCTCCACGCCCCCCCTCCGGCTGCCACAGCCCGTATCTTAAACCTTTCTACTGCACCACGTCCACATTACACTGAGTGGCCAGATGATGATGATCTCTGGACGCATAATCATCTGGCCACTCTGTGTATATCCTATAGAATAAAAGGCTAAGATGCAAATGGTCCCCTAGACCAGGAGGTCGACCAGCAGGCAGGCCGGCCAACCGCCCATGTCCCCTCCCCCTGGCCAGGCTGGCCGGACCCCACCCATGCACGAATTCATGCACCGGGCCTCTAATATATATATATATATATATATATATAATAACCTGGCAGTGTACATCGAGCTGCATTCCTTAAACACAAGTTAGGTGCTGTCCTCCTCACCTATAACCCTCTGTCATTGCACTTGGAATAAAGTAGGGCTGGCAGAGCCCCAGCTGGGCCGCTCCAACTGCTCTCTGCCTCTGCCACGGGGCTCCCGCCCCGGCCTCCTGTCTTCAGACACTAAGCCCATCGCCGCCTCCGAACCACGTCCCCTTGCTGCTCCGCTCCCTAAAACGCTTGTCCTGCCGTCCGCACGCTGGCAGCCGCCTCTCCTTAACACTCGGCTCCGCTGCGTCCTGACCCTTGTCTTCAGGGTCATTCTCTAGCTCAGGACTTAGCTACAGGGATTCGCTACAACGCGTATGTTTCACACACACTGGAATGTGTGTTTCCTAAGGGCAGGCGCCTCATCTGTCCGCATTGCTGCACTTAGCAGTCGGTGAGTGTTTGTTCAACGAGTAAACAAAGGAATGAACATATTCCATCTCACCTCTCAGCGGGCCTCTAATATGTATATAATATTAGCCCCCTCAACGGGAAGCTCCCCCAGGGCAAGGGCTGGCTTTTATTCATTTTTGTGTCTGGCATCGGGCCCTTGGACAGGTGAGCAACACATGTTTTTAAACTTTGGGGTTGAGTCTCTTTGGAAAGACACTGGACAAAAATAAAGTGTTGCGCTGCCCTCTGCGGCCACCAGGGGGCGGCAGAGTCCTGGGACTCTTTCCTGGAAAGGCCCATCTGAGCCCAAAGGGAACGCCTCTGGTCCAGGTCAGAGGGCACGTTCCCAGGGTCCAGAAACAGAGAGACGGCTTTGGGGACCCGCAGAGAGGAAGGGCAGGTGGCAGCAGGCACAGGCATAGCCGTCCAGCCCAGCCTTTCTTCCCGAGACTGTGCATCCCGGGAGGGAGCTGGCGAAACAAGAGATGCCATCCTGGGATTCCTTCCGGAAGAACTCGGCCCCACAGCCCGTCAGCAGCGGGGCTCCGGGTGGGTCCTTCCAGGAGGAGTGTCGGCCAGAAACAGCAGGCCCGACTTTCCCTCCCACGGGGTGACCTGAGCACCTTGCAGCAGTGCGGACCCTCCGGGCACCGAGTCTGTGGGTCCCGCTGGGGGCGCAGGTGGGCAGTGCGCATCAGGGACCCGGAGTTCAGGCGACGCCTTTCACTGGGAAATACCGCCTCGGTCATTCGCACGCAGATGGGGCATGAAGCCGGGGTCGTGGCTGTGTCCAGCTGACACAGACGGACCAACCAAGGTTCCGGTGTCACTAAAATAGATGGTGTCAAGCGAACCCGCTCGAGGGTTGGACCTGCTCTTAAGAAAGTTGAACGACATTCCCTTAGCTCGTCAAACTGTTTCGAAATGTAAGAAATTCCAAAATCAGCCCTGGCCGGTTTGGCTCAGTGGATGGAGCGTCGGCCTGTGAACTGAAGGGTCCCAGGTTCGATTCCGGCCAAGGGCACATGCCTGAGTTGTGGGCTCGATCCCCAGTGGGGGACTTGCAGGAGACAGCCGATCCAGGATTCTCTCTCATCATTGATGTTTTTCTCTCTCTCTCTCCCTCTTCCTTCCTCTCTGAAATCAATAAAAATATATTTTTAAAAAATGCTTTCTTTTTTTAAAAAAATGTATATATTTTATTGATTTGATAGAGGAAGTAAGAGGGAGAGATAGAAACACCAATGATGAGAGAGAATCACTGATTGGCCAGCTCCTGCACCCCCCCTACTGGGGATCAAGCCCGCAACCCGGGCATGTGCCCTTGGCCGGAATCGAACCTGGGACCCTTCAGTCTGCAGGCTGACGCTCTATCCACTGAGCAACACCAGCCAGGGCAAAAAAATGCTTTCTTAAAAGAAATTTCAAAATCACCCCCTGCGGGGGTCATTAGACTGTCTGTGTGGTGAAGTCTCCGTGAGTCCTGGTGCTCGTGGGACCGGGAAATGTGGAAATGCGTCTTTCAGCCCTGGCCGGCGTGGCCCGGCGGGGCGGGCGTCGTCCCATGCACCCAGAGGTGCCGATTCAATTCTTGGTGTCGGTCTTTCTCTTTCTCTCTCCCTTCCTCTCCCTCTCTCGCTCTAAAAAAATCGATAAAGCCCTGGCGGGTTTGGCTCAGTGGATAGAGCATCGGCCTGTGAACTGAAAGGTCCCAGGTTCGATTCCGGCCAAGGGCACATGCTTGGGTTGTGGGCTTGATCCCCAGTGGGGGACTTGCAGGAGGCAGCCGAGCCATGATTCTCTCTCATCGTGGGTGTTTCTATCTTTCTCTTCCCTCTTCCTTCCTCTCTGAAATCCATTTATATATATATTTTTAAATCGATAAAAATATTTTTTAAAGAGAGAGGCACCCTTACCAGGGACCTAATGCCCCGAGGGTTTTCAGAGCGTCGTTGGCTTGTTTTAAAGTTGCATTTCAACCCACAGTGGAGTTAGGGTCCACTTCCTTCGCCAAAAGTGGGACCGGGCAATCGGTCAAACATAAAATCACACACATGGGCGCAGGGGCCTGCGGACGGCACATGGTTGAAGAACCACGTGTGCGTGGCGGGGCCCAGCGTTCCCACAGACACCGCTTCTGGTTTGTTTACGGGATGTGTTGCCCGCGGGCGTCCTGAGATGGTACCACGTGGTGGATGACGTGCGTGTGAGAAAAACGGGGAAAGCGGAGGAAATACGACGTCGTAACTTACTCCCGAACTGAGAATTGGGAACCAATGACCACCTTCTCTTTTTCTTTTTGAATCTTAGAGGCCACGTGGGGACCGTGCACCAGGACGGCCCAGGAAGCGAGGAGAGGGGCTGGGTGGGGAATGAGCCGAGGCCGGCTGCCTTGCTCGCGAAGAAGTCAGAGAACAGGGGGCCTCGGGGCAGGGTTTGCCTGGGACGAGCTGCCGCACTTTTCACATTGGGGGTGAAAGAGCGTGGTCCGGCCAGAGACCTTCTTTCTGGCTCCCGAGGAAAAGAATGTGTGGGCACCCCTACCTTAACCTGAGCCGAAGGGGCCGAAGCACGTGCCTACGGTCACGGCCTTCCATCCGTGACGGATGGCCTCTCTTCTGTAAAACCACCTTCCAGAGGTGTGCCAGCAGCACCGGGAGGGACATTAACGGGTCCTTTCCCGGGGACGGAGTCTGCGGCAGGTGACAATTTCCAAAGAAATCCGCCTGCACCCACATTCCCCCGCCCGCCCCCCCCCCCTTTCTCGCTGCCCTTGGCGGGTGGGAGTGTGCACCTCCTCCCGGGGCCCGGGAGGACCTTTGGGCCGAGTTGAGGAACAGAATCCGCCAGACGTGACGATGCATGACTTCTGTGTATCCCGCCTGGCTCTCTCCCTTGGGGCCCAGCGGCCATGTTGTAAGGAAGCCCAGGCCACGTGGGGAAGTCACCAGTGGGTGTGGGCAATGCGGGTCTTTTCTTCCGACGTTTGTGCTCTGGGCCTCACTGAGCCTGGGGAGACCGCCCCCCCCCCAGGCCGCCCCTCCCTGGAGACTGTGAACAGCTCACCTGTGAGCGCACCTCTCAGAGGCAAACCCACCCACCTGGAGACCGTCCCCCCACCGCTCCTACTCCAGCCGCCATCCCCTGCCCTCGTCACCCCAGAACCTGGTACCCCAAAACTAGGAACAGCCCCTGTACCCCAGAGACCTTGAAATTATACAAACCAGCCCGCCCTAAGCCTGCTCGCCCTGCCTCGTCTATCCCTTCCCGCAGAAACCCCCGTTCCCCACCTCCTGACCCCCCCCCCCGTGCTTCCCCAAGTGGCCCGGGTGGCCACCTGCACCCCTTCTTTGGGAACTGTGAGTAGCAAACTAACTTGGCAATGGCCGTCGTCGCTTTCTCTGTTGGCTCACCTACCTGGCTAGGGATAGAGCCCACTTTGTTTTTATTTATTGATTTGAGAGAGAGAGAGAGACGCCGAACTGTTGTTGCACATGTTCATTCACTCCTTGGTTGATTGTGGTCTGCGCCCCGACCGGGGATGGAGCCCACGCCCTGGCTAACGGGGACAACGCTCTAACCAACTGAGCTCCGGGCCAGCCCCCAACCCGCTTCCTAAGGGGGGTCCCAGCCAGCGCGAGCACCAGCTACCAGGCGCTGAGTGAGCCAGCCTTCGCCTCCTCCAGCCTCGGGCTCTGAACCCCTCCCCGACGAGTCCCTGCCCTGGCTGACCGCCGCCCTGAGCGCCACCGCATGTCAGCGTCACCTGTCCCGCCATCGTGTCTGGCTGACGGGCGCTTCCTACCATCCCGGTTCCCTACGGGGAACGGCGCTCGCGTTCATGGAAGAGGCCAGAAGGCGGTTCAGCCGGGCAGGGCGTGGCGCCTGCGCTTTTATTCGCTGCCGTCGGTCTCTCCACGGAGACGGGACATCAGCCGGCAGGAGGGGCCTTCGCACACGTGTTTACCAGGCACCGCCTCACGACCCACAGCGCCACCCCAACACGGAGTCCCCGGCCAGCACGCCGCCTCCTGCCACGGACGCCGTCACGCACGTGGACGGGGCGGGTCCATGAAGCGGGTCAGGGCCCGTTCCCCAGCAAAGGCTCACGTGCTGCCCACGAAGGGCACCCAGGGTGACCCCCCAGCCCCCAGGCCCCTGAGCCGGGGCCGCCGCCACCAGAGGCCCAGGGACCGCCTCACGCTCCGCAGCAGGCTGGGTGCTGATCGCAGAAGCTCGGAGCCGCCTTCTCCGTCGCTGTCGCAGTGGCTCGAGGGCCCCGGGCCCCCAGGCCGGCACCACGCGGCCCGCCATCCGGAGGCACGGAGCTCCTGGGCCCACAGGAGCAGCTTCTGGAACGGAGGCTGTGGGTCTTCAGGCCTCAGCCCACTTGGGTCCCTGCACGCCAAGCCCACCCCACCCCACCCCACCCCACCCCACGGGGCTTTCCCAGGACCCGCCCCGCCCCGCCAGGACTGCGGAGAGGACGCCAGCCCTGCTCCCGCCTTCCCCGCGGTTTCCAATCGAGGCAGGAGGCAGCTCCGGGCCGAGGCAGGGACTTGGACCCTCCCCGCGGGGCGGCCGCAGCCCTCAGACAGCCCTGGCCAGCTCTGGCCTCCGGTCGGTCACCCCTGGACTAAGAGGCCACTCATCAAGGCCAGGCCTGTCTGCCCATGCGGTGTGCGTGGCAGGCAGGGCGGGTGAGAGCCTGCTGATGCCCTGTCCCCGCAGTGCCCGCCTGACCCAGGAGCAGCCCTGACGTGCCCTGAGGGTCACACAGGGCAGGCTGCTGCCTCCCCTTCCAACCCCCCCCCACTTCCCCCGGTTCCTCGGGACACGGCAGCCGCTTGGTGGGCACGTCCTGGCACGTGACGCCTCACGGATGGCGGAGAGACGGCGCTGGCATCTGAGCTCCCAGGCCGAGCCCTCCCCGCCCCCCACGCAGCGCCAGCCCGGATGCTCCTGGGCAGGGCGTTGAAGGGGGAGTAGGAGTGTGCTGGGTGGGCGAGGGTGAGCCAGCACCTCCTCAGAGGGTTCAGGGCACCAAGGGGGAGCTCGGGGAAAAGGCAGGAGCCCATGCCCAGAAGAGGGGCGCAGGCACCAGGTGAGGCGTGAGGCGTGGCCACGGGCGAGGCCCAGGCCAGGGCCCCCATCTGCACCCGGAGGCGGCCTCCCGTCTCAGCTGCCCTGGGGCCAGGCTTTGGGGGGCCTCCTGAACATCATGCGGGGAACCCCACACCCAGGCTGAGGCCAGGGGTCAAGTACAGGGTCCCCGCCCCACCCGGGGCGAGCCCCTCCCCGACCTCCAGGCCTGACTCCAACTGGTGGGGATCCTAGGTGAGCTCTGCGGGCCGGTGTCCCGAATGAAGGCAGCTGGCAGGGGCTGGGAGCAGTGTAGCCACACACATGCATGCACACGCACACACGCACGTACACACATGTGCGTGCACACACTCACAGGTAAGAGGACAAAACTTACGCCCCAAGCGTCTGCCCACCCAGGCCCCCGTGTGTGGGCGGCGTCAGGTGACAGAGCACGGGCCGGACACACGACACAGAGGCCGCGCGCGCCCTGAAAGGCCTGGGACGGGACGGGACGGGCGGGGCAGAAGGCCTCCTGTCTGCCCCCCCACACACACACCCTCGTGGGGAGCCGGACACGGAGGCTCGTCTGACTCGCCAGGGGTCCTACATCCAGAGACTCAGACTCTGCAGACCCGGAGCTGGGCGGGGGCTCCCAGGGCCGGTCTGCGTGCCAGGTGGGCAGGCTGGCGCTGACCCCGGCCCTGAGGCTGGGCTGCTCGGGGCTCCAGAGCTCGGGGTGCCCTCCCTCTGTGCTCGGGGGGGCGGGGGGGAGTCTCCCAGGGCCACTGATCGCACCGAGTGAGACCCTGAATGTTAGTGTCACGAGCCCTTGTCTGCAGCAGGCAGGCAGGCAGGCCCGGATGCGCTGCCGCCCGGGGCATGGCCTCTGGGCGTGAGACAACGTGGCCACGTAACGGCCCGGCTGCCCCCCTCCACACCGAGGACCGAGGACTGGCACAGAGGGCCAGGGCAGCTGGGAGTGACCCCGTGACCCACCCCGCTCCTCTGCCCACGCCAGGAGCTTCCCAGAGAGGGACCAGAGGGCCTGGAGATACACCCAGCCCCACGCGGGGACATTTAACAGCCTGGTCACGTGCCCACCAGGGCCCCCCGCAGGCGCGGCGAAGAGGCGCATCCTGAGTGCCAGCCGACTGGTCCGGCTCCCGAGCACCGTGGGAACCGACAGCACCAGGCGGCGGTCGATGGGCGACGTGTCTGCCGCGGTCACCATCCCCCCCCGTCCCCGCCCTGCCGCCTGGCGGCTTTCCCTGAGCAGGGGCACCCCCCGGCCAGGACTTTGGCAGCAGAAACGGCGGCCCTGGCCGCCGGTGGGAACCACCGCCAGCCCGCGCCCGGCGTCTGGGGACCCGAGGAGGCGCGCTGGCCCGGCTCTGCCATCCGCAGGGCAGCGCGCTCCCTCCCGGAGGCGCTAACGTCCGCTGTGTCGGGAGACACGCGTCTAGAGCACATGCATTACGGGGTTCGTCTCCGCTGCAGCCCTGACCAACGTTTCCTTTCTCACCTGGGGCCCGAGGGACGGAGTGGCCGCCACCGGAAGCGACCTCGGACCATCGCCGTCCGCCGAGGGCAGCTCTGCCCGCGGGGGGGCGGCGGCCTGGACCCCGCTCTGGGCTGAAGTTCGCAGGAACGCTTCCCGTGGCACAGCCGGGCCACCTCACTTGGACACCTTGGCCTGCAGGGTGCTGGGCAGGTAGAGGTACCTCCAGATGGCATAGTAGTGGGTACCGGCACCGAATGCCACAAAGAGATGCCAGATGGCGTGGGCGAAGGGGACCCTGCCGTCGCTCTTGAAGAACACGGTGCCCAGGCAGTAGAACGCCCCTCCGGTCACCAGCTCCCAGAGGCCCTCGGTGTTGGGCTGTCGGCAAGGATGGGGTTCAAAGGGGGGGGCGGGGGGGTCAGAGGAGCGGCCGGCAAGGTGGGGAGCGCCCGGCCATTCCCCCCACACCCCGGAAATGAAAAGACCTGGTGAGCCCGCCCAGGGTCCTGGGTGGGGTGTCTCAACACTGTAATGTCGCCCCTTCTCCTGAGTAAGTTCTCACGTGTAACGCGTTTCTACTAAAATCTCCAGGGATCTCTTCCCTCACAAGGTACCCCTGGCTCCACCCAGCGGCAGGGAGAGCAGGAGCGAGCCAACCGCCACATCCGGGCTCCCAGAGCATCCTCCCACCGCCCGCCGCAGGAGCAGCCAGCTCCGTCGGGCTGTTGGCGGAACAAAATGGTATTTGTGCCTGGCTGGCTTGCTCAGGGGTTAGAGCATCAACCTGTGGACTGAAGGGTCCCGGGTTCGATTCCAGTCAAGGGCATGTACCTTGGTTGTAGGCTCAATCCCCGGCCTTGGTTCAGGCGTGTGCGGGAGGCAACCAGTTGATGTCTCTCCCCCTCCCTTCCACTCCCTCTAAAAATCGATGGAAAAACATCCTCGGGCGAAGGTTTTTTTTTAAAAAAAGGGCTTGCCCTAGCTGGTTTGGCTCAGTGGATAGAGCGTTGGCCTGCAGACTGGAGGGTCCCAGGTTCGATTTCGGCCAAGGCCATATGCCTGGGTTGCGGGCTCCATCCCCAGTAGGGGGCGTGCAGGAGGCAGCCGATCAATGATTCTCTCTCATCATTGATGTTTCTATCTCTCCCTCTCCCTTCCTCTCTAAAATCAATAAAATACGTTTAAAAAAAATAAAAATAAAAAAGGGCTCAAGTGTGGGAGAGAGGGACTGAGGGGCGGGAAGCCGCCGAGCTGGTGCCCAGGTCCCAGGCCCACCGCGTACAGATAACCCGCATTAACAGTGTGCAGGGTCCTTCCAGAACCCGCCTCTACACGCACAGACACGTCTGCATATACAGCGTGCACTTCACGGACACACGTGTCCCAGGAAGGCACCACTCGGACCAGGGAGCTCCCACCGTCCCGCCTCTGCACACCCATCGCCGCTAACGCCGAGGGCGCTCAGCCGCCTCCCCGCCGGGGCGGCCCCGGCTCCGAGCAGCGCCTCCCGCTCAGGGCTGTCCCGGGGCCCCGGGGGGGGACGGAGCTGAGCGTGAGTTACGTGATGATGGTCACCCGACGCTTCTCAGCACCCCGGGCGCCCGGCGCGGCACCGGGGCCTCCAGGGGCCACCTCATGCCCCCTTCACGACAGCGGCACAGGGTGGCGTGACCGTCACAGACACACGCCCACGGCATCGTGCAAAGCGAGGAGAGCACGTTGCCGGGGCTTGGGGGGCCTGTATAGTGTGATCTCATTTTTGTAAAAGAAAAGCCAACACGTCAACACAGACTTGCGTGTACATTTAAAAACGGGACAGACAGACAGACAAGAAACCGGTCATGGCGGTGACAGCTGGCCATCGACTGTACTGCGGAGGGGCGGGGACGGCTGTTGTCTTACACTTTCAGACGAGACCTATTCTTTGCAGTGAGCATGTATTTAAAGGTACGTGGCCGAAACCGGTTTGGCTCAGTGGATAGAGCGTCGGCCTGCGGACTGAGGGGTCCCGGGTTCGATTCCGGTCAAGGGCATGTACCTTGGTTGTGGGCACATCCCCAGTAGGGGGTGTGCAGGAGGCAGCTGATCGATGTTTCTCTCTCATCGATGTTTCTAACTTTCTATCCCTCTCCCTTCCTCTCTGTAAAAAATCAATAAAATATATTAAAAAAATAAAAAATAAATAAAGGTACGTGTACTGTACAAATGTAAGTACGTACATATATATATTTAAATATGTATTATGTGACTTGATAGATATTACATGATTGAATAGACGTAACTTAAATATGCATATTAACCCATTGTACGCCATAAGCGTCTGTAGATGCAAGTGGGGACCTTCCCCACATGCCACACGCATCTATAAAAAAAAACCAAAAACCTGTTTTCCGCCAAAACCGGTTTGGCTCGGTGGATAGAGCGTCAGCCTGTGGACTGAAAGGTCCCAGGTTCGATTCCGGTCAAGGGCATGTACCTTGGTTGCGGGCACATCCCCAGTAGGAGGTGTGCAGGAGGCAGCTGATCGATGTTTCTCTCTCATCGATGTTTCTGGCTATCTATCCCTCTTCCTTTCTCTCTGTAAAAAATCAATAAAATATATTAAAAAAAAAACAAAAAACCTGTTTTCCCCACGTGGCAGTCCTGACCAACTTTTAAATCATTTTTCATGAGAAATTTCAGCCGAAAATATCCAAGAACACCCGAACTGTAATATTTATTGTAGGGAGCAGCTATAGGGTTAAGCCTCAGACTGACCTGCTGGCAAAGCCGCAAATAAGTCCCAGCTTAGAGGGCACAGCCCTCTTAGCATCATTAAGCTTGATCTTATGACTGCTCCCTAGATCCTTCCTGGGTAGCTAATGGGCTGTGGGAGGGGCAGCAAGTGCTGCCAAAACCAGTGAAACTTACAAGAACATTGTAAATTACTTTGTTTGCCTCTGACTATAAAATAAAGCAGGGGTCCTCAAACTTTTTAAACAGGGGGCCAGTTCACTGTCCCTCAGACCTTTGGAGGGCCGGACTATAGTTTAACAAAAAAACAAACCATGAACAAATTCCTATGTGCACTGCAGGCCCGGGACGCGTCGGCTGCTAAGCAGGACAGGCAGCGGCACCCGGCGGGTCAGATCCATGTCCTTGGCGGGCCGCCTGTGGCCTGCGGGCCGTAGTTTGAGGACCCCTGAAAGCATCAGCTTGCCATCTGGATCTTTTCTCTGTGGTTTCAGCCAGGTACAGGAGATCCACCTAGACCCAGCTTATTCTCTTTGTCTGTCTTTTCTACATCCTTCGCCGCCTACCCCCTCCTCAGGCTCGCCGAACCCTTGGCGGTGCTGGCGCGGCACAATTTATTTTTATAATATTCATTGCAAATTGATTTTTCCAATTAAATTCTTAAGTATCGTGGCGTGTGGGGATGGTTTCCGTTTTGGACGCGTGGTCGCTAACTGGTTAAATGAAAATCAACTTGTGAAAATCTAACCTATAAAACCGAAAACAGGTCACAGGGACAGCGCTGAGCAGGAAAGACCAATGCTCAGGCCTTCGCTGCCAAGTGCTCCGATGCGATTAGAGCTACCACAGGGGGACGGTTTGGTATTAGTGTGAAATCAGGCCCGCCCGGCCGGTGGCTCAGTGGTTGAGCGTCGACCCAGGAACCAGGAAGCCTCTCCCCCTCCCAGCCTCTCCCCGCCCCCCCCCCCCCCCCCACCGCGTTCAATTCCCGGGCAGGGCACATGCCGGGGTTGCGGGCTGATCCCTAGTAGGGGGCGTGCAGGAGGCAGCTGATGGATGTTTCTCCTCGCTGTTTCTCTCTCTCTCCCTCTCCCTCCCTCTTTCTCAAATCAATACAACATTAAAAACAAAAATGATCCCTAACCGGTTTGGCTCAGTGGATAGAGCATCGGCCTGCGGACTGAAGTCCCAGGTTCGATTCCGGTCAAGGGCATGTACCTTGGTTGCGGGCACATCCCCAGTGGGAGGTGTGCAGGAGGCAGCTGACGGATGTTTCTCTCTCATCGATGTTTCTAGCTCTCTATCCCTCTCCCTTCCTCTCTGTAAAAAATCAATAAAATATATTAAAAAATAGATTTAAACACACACACACACACAAACAAAAACGGGCCCATCGCTGGAACAGAACTGGAATTTGAGAAACAGACCCCGAATTTAAGAGGAGCGTTTTTAAATGGCTGACCCTCTGGGAGGGGGGGCGGGACTCATCATATACAGGACGAACAGCAGTGGGAACACGGAGTTAGGAATGAGAAGTCAACCATAAAAGAAACGTAAGGAAATATGGGTAAATATTTACAAAAACTTGAGAAGAGGGAGACCTTTGTTAAAAGCCATAAAAAAAAACAAAAAAAAAAACCACCTGTTAGATTTTACTTCATAAAATTTTAACATTTGCCAATAACAATAATTTTAAAATAATACTCTACTCTGGCCTGGCCAGTGTGGCTCAGTGGGTTGCAGCACTGAAAGGTGGTGGGTTCGATTCCCAGCCCGGTTCAATTTCCGGCCAGGGCGCACAGGGGAGGCAGCCGGTCGATGTTTCTCCCCATTGATGTTCCTCTCCCTCTCTTTTTCTCTCTCTTTCCCTCCCCCTCTCTCTAAAATAAACCAGCATGCAACCGAAGGACTTATATGCATGCATATAAGAGTAACCAACGGATGCAAAACATTGGGGGGTGAGGGCATGTATGGGAGTGGGGTGGGGGGGCAATGGTAAGATATGTACACATATAATACCTTAATAAAAAAATAAATTAAAAAAAATAATAATAAAAATAAATAAAAAATAAATAAAATAAAAATAAATAAAATCAGTCAGCATGACCTTGGGTGAGGATGAACAGTAATAATAGTAGTGATGCCGTTCTGTGGCCTAGGAGTAACGGGCAGGCTGCATTTACTGTGTCCATTTAGCAGATGGGGAAACTGAGGCTCAGAGGAGAGGCCCTCAGGGCTAACCTGCCTATTCTACCGCCTCCTTAGGTGGGTCACGTGCACACACTGAGCCTCGGTTTCCCCTCCCGCCAGAGGCGAGGGCTCCAGGTGACAATCCCGAGTCCGTGTGGGTGCTCCCCGGGCTGACGGAGGCCCCATGCCGGGGGGGGGGGGGGTGGCCTTACCATCGACAGGATGACCACGGCGGGGAAGAAGCCCATGACCACGTAGCACAGCAGCTCCAGAAGCTTGTACCTGCAGGAGGAGAGGCCGCTGCGGGCGCAGCCGTCACCCGCCACACCCCGCGGGCGCTGGCAGAGCGGGGTGACCTCGGGCAGGTCTCATTCTCTCCCCGAGACGCCGCTTCCACGTCGTTATCAGGCCCCGGGCAACCGTGACCATTCGACCCTGCACCTTGGCCCATGGGCCCGAGCCGCCGCACTGCAAGGACCGAGCGGCTGCACCAGCTGCCCCTGCGGCTGTGCTGGAGGTTCCGGCGTCTGTCGCTCCTTCTGCTTCTACAGCCCTGTCTGTCCCTCACTTAACTGCTCCGTCCCGTCACTCGGCCGATGGAAGCAAACGGGGCCCCGAGGGCTCAGAGCCGCTGCTCCGTGTCCGCCAGCGCAGCTTAGGGACAGCAGGTGGCACGTGACGCCCTGCAGTGGGTCTAGGAACCCACAGAGTCTTTTTAAAAAAAAACGCTCAAACTGACGCCGTGGGCTGTGGACCTGTGGCTGTGCCTTCAAGCTCCCGGGCATCCTGGGGTGTCCTCTCTCCAGGGGCAGGAAGGAGGCCCTGGTGGAGCCCTGAGGGCCCCTCCCCCCCCTCCGGAGCCCCCCCTTACCCCCCCCCCGGGCTTACCGCTCATGGAAGAAGAAGACATAGACGGTGCCCACGGAGGCCATGACCCAGACCAGCCAGCGCATGTGGGCGGCCCAGGGGCCCAGCTCCCGGAGGTTCAGCCTGCGGAGACCCGAGGGCACAGTCTGAGGGGCCCCGGCCGGCCCTGCGGGGCCTGGGGGCTGGCCAGCCCGGGGACACTGTCCCCGCAGATCTGTCCGCTGTGGCTGCAGGCGTGAGACGTGAACTCTCGTGGGAGACGTGTGGAGAGACACAAAGAGAAAGTCACACGTGAGCAGTTAGCAGAGGGAAATGAGCCACACGGATGTCTCGGCGCGGAGGGGAGGCAGGAGTCTAGCCGGCCGGTGAGGGTGGCGTCCTGATATGCCAAGGTTGCAGGTTCAATCCCCGATCAGGGCACATACAAGAAACAACCAATAAACAAACAAACGGAAGAAACAGCCAGTAAATGCATGGACAAATGGAACAACAAATCAGTATTTCTCTCTCCCTCTCCCCCTCCCTTTCTCTCTCCCGCACTTCCTTCTTCCTTCTCTCTCTCTCTCTTTCTTTTTTTTTTTTTAAATATATTTTATTGATAATTTACAGAGAGGAAGAGAGAGGGATAGAGAGTTAGAAACATCGATGAGAGAGAAACATCGATCCACTGCCTCCTGCACACCCCCCACTGGGGATGTGTCCGCAACCAAGGTACATGCCCTTGACCGGAATCGAACCTGGGACCCTTCAGTCCGCAGGCCGACGCTCTATCCACTGAGCCAAACCGGTCAGGGCTCTCTCTCTTTCTTAAAAAAAAAAAAAAAAAAGTCAATCAATCAATGAACGGGACGGCCACCGGGCGGATCTGTCAGACTTTGCTGTGTGCACACGCGTGGCCCCGCTGGTGCAGTTCCAGGGCCCAGCCGGGACACGCCGCTTTGCACCCGTGCAACCCATGCCCGAGCCTCCGGTCTCCTAGTACCCCACTCCTTAAGTCAAGATTGTGTCCAGGAAGCTTCTGTGAAAGTCCCATCTGTCCACGATGAAATAAAAGCAAACAAAAAGGGGGGTTTTCGGATTGAGGCCGGGATGGGGAGCCCAGACGCCCACCCCAGTGTGGTCCCGGGGCCCTCAGCGCTCTCAGAGGACAGCTGGAAAACTAGAGCAACACAAAGAAAAATCACCTACGGCGCCTGTGCCCGCCCTTTCTCCGCGCACCCCACTGCCAGCCGGGAAGCTGGTCACCTCGGAGCGCCCCGGGCTCTCTCGTCCCCCAGCCAATCAACCCCCAGTTCTGCTGACTCCTTCTCCTGAGCAGCTGGCAAACCTTGCACCATACCCCTGCTTCACGGCCCCCTCCACAGCAGAGTGTCAGCCCGGGGACCTGCAGCTCCAAGTCCTGGAGGAGTTACGGCCGTGCCCTCGGCCGCCAGCAGGGGGCAGCACCGAGCGCCGCTCCGTGGGCACCGCACCCCCGGCCACCAGCAGGGGGCAGCACAGAGCGCCGCTCCGTGGGCAATGCAGGCGTAAGGAACGGATACCCAGGCGCCCACCCGCAAAGGGGCCGAGAGTCGGGATCAGTGCAGAAACCCGTCCGTCGCGGCAGCTGAGCACAAAACAGCTTGACACTTGTCCACATGCAAACAGGCACCTGAGCTCCCTGGCTCCTGACCCGCAGGCGCTGCCTCGGGAGCTCGGGCCAACGAGAAGCCGCCGGTGGACTGAGCCCCTCCCGTGGCCTCCAGTTCTCGCCTATGCTCCGTGGCCTCCCACCTACCCACTCACGCTTCACTCCTCCCCAGGGCCTTCTAGGCTTCTAGAAGTCTCCGTCCGCCTGCCTCTCTGGCCTCTGACAGCCTAAACCCTGAGGGGTTTCAGGAGAGAAGGCCCAGGCTGGGCAGGTCTGATGATGCCAACAGGCAGGCAGACGGACAGAGGACAGACAAGACAGACAGCAGGAACGGCACACCTCCATCCAACGTGTTTGGAAAACAACCGCCTTTGTATGTGCAAACCAAACCTATTTACTAGCGGATACCCCTACACCGAGCGGCTGTGAAAAAGAAAGCGGGCATCTCCGCCCTGCGACCGTGGGCCGTGTCCCGGCGACGCGCTAATCAGGGGTCCTCAACCTTTTTAAACGGGGGGCCAGGTCCCTGTCCCTCAGACCGTTGGAGGGCCGGACTACAGTTTTAAAAAAAACTATGAACAAATTCCTATGCGCCCTGCGGGCCCGGGACGCGTCGGCTGCTAAGCAGGACAGGCAGCGGCCCCCGGCGGGCCGGATCCATGTCCTCGGCGGGCCGCATGTGGCCCGCGGGCCGTAGTTTGAGGACGCCTGCAAGGAAAGCAAGTTGCGGAGCCGTGGGCACAGCGTCCTTCCTGCCGTGTTCAAGTCGGAGAGAAGTGGCGCCAACATTCACTTACACGTGTAAACTCTAAGTATGCGCGGTGCATGTGCGCCCTGTCTGCATGGACAGTCACATATGCACATGTGTACACACGCTTGCCGTTTCATGCGGGAAATCGCTGGGCGCACAGCGAAGCTGGCTCTAAGAGCCGGTGTGGCCGTCGGCGTGCTGCCCGCCAAATACCGAGAGCGACTGGAACAAGGACAGGAAGGGAGCCAGCCCGTCCGCGGGGCCACGGGCACTCACCAGGGCGCGTAGGAGGCCGCTATGAAGAAGTAGATGACCATGCGGTCACACATGTGCAGGCAGTGCTCCACCATCCTGGGCAGGAAAGGCGGCGTCACCAGCGGCTCCGGCAGGCAGCGCGGACCCAGCGAGGGCCTGGGGGGGGGGGGGGGCCGCCTCTGTCCCCCCACCCCCTGGGCCTCAGCGACCAGGCTCTCAAGCCAGGCTCCCCACCCCTGGGATTAGCTGGAGCCGCCTGGGGCCCCTCAGAGGCCCCTCCTCTCCTCCCCTCTGCATTCCTGTCGCACATCCTGGGCTTTCAGGAGATGGCGAGTGACGGAAGAATTCCGTGGCTAAAATGCAAAACTATTCAACGCTGTGGCCCACCCTGGCCGGTGCGGCTCGGTGGATAGAGCGTCGGCCTGTGGACTGAAGGGTCCCGGGTTGGACTCGGGTCAAGGGCACCTGCCTGGGCTCAGTCCCCACGAGGGGGCGTGCAGGAGGCAGCCGACCGGTGATCTCTCTCATCAGTGATGTTTCTCTCACTCCCTCCCTCGCCCTCTCTGAAGCCAATAAAAATTTATTTAAAAAATAAAATGAACTCTGTGCCCCCGAAAGACCCTCTGGATTCTGGCTTCGTGGTTTCATGCCCAGGCTCTGGGGCCAGAAGGTCTGGGTTCGAATCCCAGTCCAGCGCTTAGGGACTGTGACCCTGACCAAGTCCCCTCCCTGCTCGGGGCTCCGTCCCCGCCTTGTAACGGGGGGCATCAGCCATCAGCGATCTTCGCAGGCCGCTGTGAGGGCTGGGTGGGTGCGGACGTGCAGGACGGGAAGTGCCCAGCAAACAGCTGTTGGCAGAGCACCCCCGAGGAAACTCCGCCTCCCCGCCCCCTCGGCCAGGTCCCCGCACGGCGGCTCCCCTCCCGCGGGCTGGCGGCTCGGTACCTGAGGTGGCTCTTCTTCCAGGAGACCGTGTGGAACACGGTGGACACCACGAAGAGCCCGCACAGGCCGAGGCCGTAGATCCAGGCGGAAACCGTCTCCCAGGCGTCGTCCGACAGGAGGTAGAGGTTGGAGCTGCCCAGGAAGCTGGGGATGATCCAGAGCTGGAAGCGGGCGGGGCAGGCAGCGCTGGCTCGGGGTCCAGGGCGGCCGGAGCCCTCCCTCCCTCCCTCCCTCCCGCCCGCCCCCGGCGGGGATGCCCTAACCTGCGCGTCCAGAGTGGGAGCCGCCAGGCCCCAGCGGCTGCGGAGCACTGAAACATGACTTGTGTCACTGAGAAAAGGAATTTTTTTAAAATGTTTTTATTGATGTCAGAGAGGAAGGGAGAGGGATAGAGAGCTAGAAACATCGATGAGAGAGAAACATCGATCAGCTGCCTCCTGCACACCTCCCACTGGGGATGTGCCCGCAACCAAGGTACATGCCCTTGACCGGAATCGAACCTGGGACCCCTCAGTCCGCAGGCCGACGCTCTATCCACTGAGCCACACCAGCCTGGGCTGGGCAAGGAATTTTACATTTGATTTCATTCGATGGATGTCAGTGTCCATGTCCACAGCCACCGGAGGCCAGGGGCTGCCACACAGGACAGCAGCCGGGAACAGGCAGCCGGGGCCCCGCCTCAAGGAGCAGCTCTGGCCGCTCCCTCCGCTCCGCGTCCCCAGGGTGCCCGGCCCGCGGTCCCCAGGCGCACCCGAGCCGCAGCCTCCGCCTTGTCACACGTGCGGTCCCCACCGTGTCCCTGGGGAAACCCCCCTTCTCCGGGCCTTGGTTCATGACCATTTCCCGGGAGAAGCCCAGGCAGAGGCCGGCTCAGAGCCGCGGCTCCCCCCCCTGGGGCGTGAGGAGCAGGCCGTGGGCCATCGCGTGGGCATTGCGGGGGACGGAGACACAGAATCTCCCCGAGGCGGAGAGGCCGTCTCCCCACCCGGCCTGGAGGTGCCCCGGGGGCCCACTCACAGCGTGGGTGGCACAGTTGGCCGCGTGCTCGTACTCCGTGGGCTGGTACCTCTTGTGGGCGGGGACCCGGTGGTTCATGAACCTGGAAGGAGAGGCACCTTCCTGGAGCTCGGCCCCCGCGGTGGGACGAGGGGGTCCCTCTCCCCGCCCCCAACGCTCTCTCTGTCACATGTCTTGTACTATCCAATGCCTGATCCCCAGGGTGTCACAGAACTTGGCTGAATGTCGGGGTGCGGTTCTTCTTCTCTTTACTGTCACTGACGTACAGTATAGCTCCCCGAGGGCACGCCGGACGAAGGTTTACTGTGCGCACGTGGCCACCTCCCGGGGGAGATAGAGCTCGTTCCCCACCCCTCCAGCCCTTCCCAGGGGGACCTTCCCCCAAGGAAACCACCTCCCACCTGGCCCTCGAGGATGGGGACCCGCACTGCCTACCAATGGGAGCCGCAGAGACCCCAGTCATTACTGTGAAGACCCACAAAAATGGAAATGAGTGTAGGGCTCAGAACACAGGGCTCGATGCAGGGCAGTGCATGGAGCATTTATCGAGCACCTTCTGTATGCTGGGGCCATGCCAGCACAGTGCATGGAGCATTTATCAAGTGCCTTCTGTATGCTGGGGCCATGCCAGCACAGTGCATGGAGCATTTATCGAGTGCCTTCTGTATGCTGGGGCCATGCCAGCACAGTGCATGGAGCATTTGTCGAGCGCCTTCTGTATGCTGGGGCCATGCCAGTCAGTGCACGGAGCATTTATCGAGCGCCTTCTGTATGCTGGGGCCATGCCAGCACAGTGCATGGAGCATTTATCAAGCGCCTTCTATATGCTGGGGCCATGCCAGCACAGTGCATGGAGCATTTATCAAGCACCTTCTGTATGCTGGGGCCATGCCAGTACAGTGCACGGAGCATTTGTCGAGCGCCTTCTGTATGCTGGGGCCATGCCAGTCAGTGCACAGAGCATTTGTCAAGCGCCTTCTGTATGCTGGGGCCATGCCAGTCAGTGCACGGAGCATTTATCGAGCGCCTTCTGTATGCTGGGGCCATGCCAGTCAGTGCACGGAGCATTTATCGAGCGCCTTCTGTATGCTGGGGCCATGCCAGTCAGTGCACAGAGCATTTATCGAGCGCCTTCTGTATGCTGGGGCCATGCCAGTCAGTGCACAGAGCATTTATCGAGCACCTTCTGTATGCTGGGGCCATGCCAGCACAGTGCACGGAGCATTTATCGAGCGCCTTCTATATGCTGGGGCCATGCCAGCACAGTGCACAGAGCATTTATCGAGCGCCTTCTGTATGCTGGGGCCATGCCAGTCAGTGCACGGAGCACTCGTGCTGTCCGCGGGCGTCTGTTAGTCCAGCTGACCGAGTTTGAGGAGCACTTTCCGCACGCACCCAGGGAGCGTTAGCGGAGCACCTACCACGTGCGGGTGGAGGTGGGTGCTCTCGGAACGCAGGGGAAGGACAGATAGAGTGCTCCTTCTCCCCCGGTCCGAGCACCATGCAGGAACAGATAAAACGCTGGGCTTATGGTCACAGAGAAGGTGGGGGACCCACCCCTGGAAGTGGGGAACCCACAGAAGCACAGCTCTCCTAGGAAACCAAGCCACCAGCCCATCAGCCCCCCTTCTTCGCGGGTGGCCCTGGAGGACGGCCGTGGCCACAGCTGGCTTATTAAATGATATGCATTGACCACAAAACTAGTGCTACACGGCGGGTAGCGTCCCCCAAAATTCCGATGTCGCAGTCTGAACCCCCAGAGCCCGAGAGCGTGGTCCCACGTGGACTCGGAGCTGCTGCAGGTGTAATTCACGACGGGGCGGGTCCTGCTTCGACAGGACGGGATCCTCCTAAGAGGGAGACAGAGCCAGGGACCACGTGACGTCGGGGCAGAGATTGGCACGATTTGCCCACAAGCCAAGGAATGAATGCCCAGGTGGTGGGCCCGCCAGAAGCTGGGGGACAGCCCTGCGGACTCCCTAGAGCCTCCAGGGAACCGGCTGCCCACCCCCTGCTCTCTGCCCTCCAGAGCCGGGGAGTGAAGTTCTGCTGTTGTTTTGTTTTATATATTTTTACTGATTTCAGAGAGGGAGGGAGAGGGAGAGAGAGAGAAACATCGATGAGAGAGAATCATTGATTGGCTGCCTCCTGCATGCCCCACCCCGGGGATCGAGCCTGCCACCCGGGCGTGTGCCCTTGCCTGGACTCGAACCCAGGTCTCACGCCATTACCAGGCCGGGCCTGGCTGTCCGCTCTCCGTCTGGCCCTTTAACAAGCACCATCCAAGCCCCCAACGTGCCAGCCACCCCGGTTCGAGGGTGATGACACGGTTGCCGTGACAACCCAGGATGGACGGGCCGTTACTCCTTTATTTCTGGGCCCCACAAAACTTTCCTTGTCTCCCACCCCACCCCACCCTGTGTGGTGGCAGCTTCTGAATGCCGGGAGTGACAAAGGCGGCGAGAGGAAGCCGGGCCGGGAGGCAGGGCCGGGCCGGGCAGATCCCCAAGAATCCGGTTCCCACAGCCCAGAGCCAGCTCTGCTCCTGAGCCTCGGGCCTGGTCTCCTTCCCCACGACCTCTGCACAGGCGTTTTAAGAGGACAGTGAATTAACCTTTGTTTTCCTTCCCCTCCTAATTTGCATACGTGAAATTTCTTTTTCTTTTTTGCTACAGTTGTATGGGTTTTGCAAATGGAGAGATCCTTCATCGCCCCCTGCCCTCATGCCCCCTGGTCCCCGGCCCGTCCCCACCGCTCCGTTCTCCGTCCCCACCGCTCTGCTGTTCCAGAAGGTCCCATGGGAAATGGAGCCCTACAGGAGTCCGGAGCCTTTTTTTTTTAACGTTTAAAGGGGATTTATTATATCAAGTCCAAGTGCATTCTTAGGAGAAAGGAAACGCTTTGAATGCCACACGGGGATTTTCTTTATTTCTATTCAAAACGTGTTGAAGACAAACGTGTTTGCTATAGTAAAGAAACGGGCCCCCCTCGTATAACGTTGCCAGCCCCGGCAATCACTCCCGACCCTCCCTCCTGAGGTGGCTCCTTTCGCTGGGCTCCCTGCCTGCGAGGTTCCTGGAGCTGTGTGCGTGGTCCCCTCCCTTCACTGTGGGAATATGCCACTGTGCGCACGCGTAACGGCCCGTGTATCCGCCCCGGTGGGCACGGGGGGGGGGGGGGGGCTTTTTCCCAGCGGAAATGCACAGGCCAATGCGGGATGTTCTCCGGCAGAGGTGGCGGCCAGAGGTGGCCACAGCGTTTGATGGGGGTGGGAGGGCGACTCTGCGGGAGGCAGCACAGAAGGGGAGTCCCCCCTGGACGGGAGAGGCAGGGGCTTAGAAGCCAGGCTCCGCTGGGCGGGACACCGCTGCGCAGTCACCTCGCTGCTGTGTGACCTACGGGAAATGACTGTACGTCTCTGGGCTGCAGCTCCCTTCTGTGTAAAAAGATATAATAATAGGCCCTAACCGGTGTGGCTCAGTGGGTAGAGCGTCGGCCTGCGGACTGAAGGGTCCCGGGTTCGATTCCGGTCAAGGGCACGTACCTTGGTTGCGGGCACATCCCCAGTAGGGAGTGTGCAGGAGGCAGCTGATCGATGTTTCTCTCTCGTTGATGTTTCTAACTCTCTATCCTTCTCCCTTCCTCTCTGTAAAATATCAATAAAATATATTTTTTTAAAAAAAGATACAATAATAGTACCTCGCCTGCAGGTACCATGAAATACCATGGCTCAGAAGCCCACACCGGGGTGCCTGGCGCACAGCAATGCTCAAAGGACGGGCGTTCTTTTCACCGCTCCCCGGAGAGCTCCCCCAAACAGCCCGGGCGCCGCGTTCGTGCTGGTTCGTGACGCACCCGCGACCTTCACATAGCGCGTCCGTGGAAAGCCCGCGCCACCACGGCACAGCTGTCCTCCACACCGACGACGAGGCTAAAGAGTTAGGCCAACGGCCCGCAACCTTGGTCCCTCGCTAAGAATCACCCGACGCCGGTGAGTGAGGTTCGGTGGCTGAGCATCGACCTATGAACCAGGAGGTCACAGTTCGATTCCCGGTCAGGGCACTCGTCCGGGTTGGGGGCTCCATCCCCCGTGGGGAGGGTGCGAGAGGCAGCCGATCCAGGATTCTCTCTCATCATTGATGTTTCCAGCTCCCTCTCTCTTCCTCAAAAAAATCAATAAAAATATATATACATATATATATTTTTTTAAAGAATCAGCTGGAAAAGAGAAAGATGGATCGACACACGGTGGTCCATCCATTCCACAGGATGCTGGTCACACAGGACCCCAGGGGCACGGAACCAACTCCGGGCTCAGCTGGCCCGCAAACAGGATTCAACTCGCACGGCGACTCGGTGGGGTGGCAGGGGCTGCCTGGCGTGCTGGAAGGATTCTGCGTGTGAATCCAAGCCTGTGGGGCGGGGAAGGAAGGTGGTGATGCATCAGCCATGTGTGCCACGGGCACAGGGCAGGGACGAGGCAGCCGCCCTGGCTTAAGAGGCCCCAGAATAGAGCGTCGGCCTGCGGACTGAAAGGTCCCAGGTTTGATTCCAGTCAAGGGCATGTACCTTGGTTGCGGGCACATCCCCAGTAGGGAGGGTGCAGGAGGCAGCTGATCGATGTTTCTCTCTCATCGATGTTTCTAGCTCTCTATCCCTCTCCCTTCCTCTCTGTAAAATATCAATAAAATATATTTTTTTAAAAAAAGAGTCCCCAGATGCCTTCACTGGCCGCCTCCTCTCCGAACCGCGAACCTGGTGACGACACCGCACAGCGAGCAGGGCTGAGGGTACGTCTCCCTCACACAGTGATTCACAGGTTAAGCAGAACCAGGACGTGGTGGGGCGAAGCCTGGCACCCAGCCCTCCTGGCTCGGCTTTCTCCTTGCCACCACACCCACTGCCTCCCCGGCCCTGTCCGTGGTCCTGACGGGATGTTCTGCCGGCAGTCTTTTACACTCTAGTATAATGTCCCTGGGCACCTCTCCAGGTGGAGGCCTGCTTGTGGGCGTGGAGGCAACGGCAGGGAAGGCACAGGGCTTCACCCCAGCTCCTGAAACACTGCCTCACCGGCCAGTGCTCAGTGCAGGCCTGACCACAGGTAGCCAGCCCATAACCCCGCCCCCCGAACCCTGCCCTTCAGTCCCTCCCACCTTGGAAAGTCCACACCAAGACTCCCAGGTCCCGGAGGCCAAGGCAAAGCCCAGGAGGACCCCGAGCACCAGTGCCGTTGCCAAGGCCAAGAGCAAAAATGCCAGCAGCTTCGGCGTGGGCTGGAAGGTCCAGTGTCCAGGAGGGGGTCGGGGGCACGAGCCTTCCACCAAGGTTCTTCTGTGTTGAAGTCCCTTTCCCTCTTCTCAGCCGGAGAACTATCGGCCTTCAGGACGCAGGTCGAAAGGCCCCCCTCCCTAATCCCTGCCCTCACACCCCAGGCACACCGGGTGGCAGCCGCCTTCTCTCCCCTCCCGGCGCTCATCCCTCCTTCCTCCGTGGAGTGGCCTTGGCTGTGGCTCCTCCCCCTGGCCTCCCCCAAGTGCCTGTAGGACCCCATCACAAAGCACGTGGTGTGTCCGCGGGTGCTCCGGGTCCGCCTCCGCCCCTGCCCTGCACACGGACAGGCCTGTCTCGTCTTTGTCTTCCCGTCCCGGTGCAGGGCCAGCTGTGCCCGGGTGACTCGGGCAAGGAAGCCAATAATCCATCCTCTCGGAGCATCGATTAAGCCGTGATTAATCCATCCTCTCGAGCATCGATTAAGCCGTGCAGACTCCAGATGACATGTGGGAACCGTCCAGCCTTCAAAACCCTCTGGAATTTCTGGTATCGGCAGGCTCCCGAGACACGGGTTGATCCAGCCAGGACAAATGTCGTGCCCAAGGTCACACAATCTCAGCTGACTTGGAAAAGCAGAAGGTGTGACAGGGAGCTCCAGAAGCAAGACAGGGGAGGGGGAAATGTCATTTTTACTGAGTAGAGAAAGTTCCAGAAGAGGAGGCTTGGAGGATAAAGCCAGGACCGCGTCCACCCCTGGGAGCGGGCAGTGGCTAAAGGGGACGTGAAGGGGTTCCTGCGATGGGTTTCGGGCACGGGCAGCATCGAGCGTCCGGTCCCAGGGGTGCCCAGTTGTGAGCTGTGGTGGGAAGGCCACCTCCCTGGGCGCAGGCGGGTGCATAGGGTGAGGGACGGAGCAGGCTCCTGGCAGGGCGGTACAGGTGCTCTCCAAACCACTGCCCTGGGCCCGACAGCCCCTGCAGCCCCTCTGGCCCAGGCGGGGCCAATTTGCTGACCCCGCCTGTCCACGCCTGTCCACACCCCCAGCGCCTCCCTCCGGCCTGGGCTGAGCACGCCGCTGCCCCTCCTCTCCCATCCCAGCAGCCAGGCCCAGCCTCGGGGCTGCAGTCTCTCCCTGCCCTTCTGGCCCGGGCCGGGGTCTGGAGCCCCCCAAAGGGAAGCCAGCCCCCGGTCCGAGAGGAGCCAGGCCCGAGGAAGCTGCGGCCACCCCTTCAGGCTGGGCCGGTGCCTGGTGGTGGCAGCCGCGTCCCCAGAACAGAGGACCTACAGAGGTTTGTCCAGCAGACAAAGGGGGTCTGTCTGTCTGTCTGTCTCCCAGAGGCGAGGGCAGCCCAGGGCCGCGCTGGCCCCAGCGCCCAGCCTCCCCCTCTGCCGCCTGGCCCAGGGCACTTGGTGAGTCCATTCATGAACCCGGGCTCCGGGAAGGCAGATGGCATCTTGGCTCAGTCCTTGGGACACAGAACCGCGGAAACACAGCGCTTGGGCCGGGAACAGGAAGGGGAAACTGAGCAAGGCGTGGGGAGGGCCACGGCGGGACAGCGCCAGGGCCGAGGGACCCAGGCGCAGCGCGCTGCACACCCCGCACAGGAGTGCGCCCTGCGGGACTGACCAGCTAACCACTGTGGGTGTCCAAGCAGCGGACCAGCGGGGGGCCCCCGGGGGGGGGAACAGCCCGCCCACCCCTGCTCCAAGGGCCTATGGCGTGCGGGGGCTCGGGACACCTGGACGGTGGACTGTCTGTGGACCCGAGGGTGCGTGTCTGACTGCTGCTGGCGGGGCTCCTGGATCACCCACTTCCTGTCTCTCCTGCACCTGTCAGCGCAGGCGCGCAGCCCAGGAGAGCAGCCAGCACCCCCCACTCCTGCACCATGCCAGCCATCACCGGGCACCCCTGTGGCCAGTCCACGCAAATTTCCTCCCAGCGTCCTCCCAGCGGTCCTGCGGGGAAGCATCCCTTCCCCGTTCCGCACGTTTCTGCCCCACACACGCTGGCCCCGCACACAGCCCGGCTTCCACAGACAGG
Organism: Plecotus auritus; assembly: GCF_963455305.1. Classification (NCBI taxonomy): domain Eukaryota; kingdom Metazoa; phylum Chordata; class Mammalia; order Chiroptera; family Vespertilionidae; genus Plecotus; species Plecotus auritus. The sequence continues at coordinate 2,415,315 of NC_137773.1, forward strand.
CTCTGCCCCGGTCCGTTTCTCACACGAGGCGGTGAGCTCGGAGAGGGCAGGGGAGGGGCGCTGGTCAGCCCTGTGCCCGAGCGCCTTGGCCAGCGCCTGACACCCCTGGGCCTCGGCGATGGCCGACCACCTAAGGCGCGGATGGGATGCGGACTTAGATTCGGTGCCGCCACGGGCCCCTGGGGAGGGAGTGAATGTTCCTTGCCTGACCTCGGACGACCAGAGCCCCAGCCACCCCCTCGGCCCCTCCTGCTTGGCCCCAACCGAGGACTTGAGCCGAACAGTCATCATCAGGGTCCCCCCAGCCCCCTCCTGTGGTGACGGAGCTGTAGGAGGGGCCCTGAGAAGTGGGACCTGAGGGTGCAGGGACTTAGCCCCAGGATGAGTCCCTCTTGGTATGAGCCAAGTCCCGGGGTCTGCGAGGGCCAGGGTCTGCGGGGACCGGGGTCTGGGAGGACCGGAGTCTGTGGGGACTCAGCCTCATCAGACTTCCTCCAGCCTCTGTAAGCATCGCACCTGGGCCTACGGGACATCAGGCAGCCGGGGGTGGGGGCGTAGGGGGGGCAGCGCCCTTGGAAGCTAAGTAACAGGCTCAAGGGCGCCTCACAGGGGCCACACAGACATATAACATCTCCATCATGGCAGAAATCTCTCTTAAAGAAATCTCTCTTAAAGAATTAAAAGGAAAATTGTAATTTAAAAAACCCCTATGAATGTAAACTAAAGAAAATGTTAATGCCCTAGCCTGTTTGGCTCAGTGAACAGAGCATCGGCCTGCGGATTAAAGGGTCCCAGGTTCGATTCTGGCCAAGGGCACATGCCCGGGTGGCGGGCTCGATCTTCCCCCCAGTGGGGGGCGTACAGGAGGCAGCTGATCAATGATTCTCTCTCAACATTGATGTTTCTATCTCTCCCTCTCCGTTCCTCTCTGAAATCAATTTTAAAAATACATTTAAAAAAACAAAGAAAATGTTAACGGATGGCCTGAGAGCTACACTCTGCAAATGGAGGTGGTTACCCTGTCACGTGGTGGTGTGGGAGGCGGGAAGCAACAGGGATTCAGTGTCCCTCCTGCAGGCCGGCTCGGGGTAGGTGGGAGGATGCATGGGAAGGGGCCTGCCTGGCGCCTGGGGTCGCTTCCCAGCCCCGCGTGGGCTTGGCCCACAGAAGCCTCACAAGGCACCCGCCTCGGTGAGCCCCACCTCCCGCCATCCCGCCCCCAGCCGCTGTCCTATTGGACAGAACTGGGTTAAACTATTCAATCCACACAATCTCGAAACCTTCATTAAGGACTAATTTGTGGACTGCACGGGAGTAAGGGCCAGGGAACGGAAACGGCTCAACGGCTCTCACCAATGCACCCCACGTCCTCACTGGGCTCCCCACCAGGAAGCTGCATCAGCGGAGAATGAGCAGCGCAGGGCCCCGCCCGCCCACCCCGCAGGGGCCCTCTCTCCCACTCCAGGGGGGCGGCACTGTGTCCCACCTGCCCGTCATTTACACCAACTTCCTGTCTTCCAGGGACAGCGAAGGCCCCCAGGCTGGCACCTGCGGAAGGTCACCCAGCAGGTGCGCCGGCGTCAGAGCGGCCTCCAGCCCTGGGCTCCCACACACACTTCAGGCCCGCCCGCCACCAGCTCCCACCCCCCACCAGCACCAGGGCCCTCGAGGACCCCGGGGAGGGGTGCAGCCAGCCCCTGCCGCCTTCAGGCCAAGAGCGAGTGGGCAGGGACTCATCCTCACGCCCCTCCTCTGCGTGGCCACTGTCCCCACGGCAGGCGCTCCCCAACTTCGTGAAGGAGACACCCAGAATCCCCCACTCAGAAAAGCCGAGTGAGCCTGGGGGGAAGGGGCAGCCCTGCCCCCGCCGAGCTCGCAGGGGCCTCTGCGCAGCGGTGCTCAGCGTGGCCAGGACGTTAGAAACTTGGGGCACCAGGGACCTCAGCATGAGCCACGTGGACGTGCATGTCACATGGATGCCAGCATGGCTCCAAGTCAGCTCCTGCCACTCTGCCCGGGAGGCGGAGACCTGAGGGGAAGGTAAGAGGGGAGGGGAGGGGGGAGGGGGAGGGGGAGGGAAGAAGGGTAAGAGGGGAGGAGGGGAGGGTAAGGGGGGAGGGTAAGGGGGGAGGAGGGGAGGGTAAGAGGGGAGAAGAGGGGAGGGTAAGGGGGGAGGGCAAGAAGGGAGAAGAGGAGAGGGTAAGAGGGAGGGAAGAGTAAGAGGGGGGAGGAGGAGAGGGTAAGAGGGAGAGGAGGGGAGGGTAAGAGGGAGGGGAGGGCAAGAGGGGAGGAGGGGAGGGTAAGGGGGTGAAGGGAAGGATAAGAGGGAGGGGAGAGTAAGAGGAGAGGAGGGGAGGGTAAGGGGGAGGGTAAGGGGGAGGGTAAGGGGGAGGAGGGGAGGGTAAGAGGGAAGGAAGAGTAAGAGGGGGAGGAGGGAAGGATAAGGTGAGAGGAGGGGAGGGTAAAGGGGAGAGGAGGGGAGGTTAAGAGGGGGGAGGAGGAGAGGGTAAGAGAGAGGGGAGAGTAAGGGGGGAGGAGGGGAGGGCAAGAGGGAGAGGAGGGGAGGGTAAGAGGGAGGGGAGGGTAAGGGGGGGAGGGAAGGGTAAGAGGGAGGGGAGAGTAAGAGGAGAGGAGGGGAGGGTAAGAGGGAGGGGAGGGTAAGGGGAGAGGAGGGGAGGGTAAGAGGGAGGGGAGGATAAGGGGAGAGGAGGGGAGGGTAAGGGGATGGAAGGAAGGGTAGGAGGGAGGGGAGGGTAAGAGGTGAGGAGCAGAGCAGGATGAGGGCGGCGGGGGGGGGGGGGGGGGGGGGGGGCGGGAGGAGGCCCAGGCTGCATTCCCAGGACCGCCTGTCCTCCGGGGACCCCTAGGGGCTGAAGGGCAACTTCAGGAACGGGTTTCACCCCGGCTTTCAGGTAAGCCCATCCCCCCCAAACTCTTCCTAATTGTGCCCCACCCCCACTGCCCCTTGATGAGCCATCAGAGCTGGCCCTCGCTCAGCTCCCCGGGGAGTGTCTGTCATCACCATTTAAGGAGGAGAGTGAGCCTCAGGGGACCGGGCCCTCGCACCGTGAAGAGCCGCCACGTACAGGCAGCTCTGCCTGGCACCTGAGCCTCAGTTTCCCCACTTGCTCTGAGGGGGGCGGGGCGGGGGTACAGGCGGGGGGCACCGAGGTGGTGGCGGCGGGAGGGACGGGCCAACGCCCTTTATCATGAACAGACCCCCGGGCAGACCTGGAGCGATTCCTGGGCTCCGCGCGGCGCGCAGCGCTTTCCGGGGATCAGCTCCCTTAATCCTCGCGGGACCCCAGGGTGGGGACTCTCACTATCCCCGGCGCACGCCTGGGAATTGAGGTTCAGAGCGGTGAAGCGACGCGCCTCAGGGCACCCCGCTCCGAGCGGGGCGCTGGGAACCCGGCTCTCCGAGTCCGGGGCGCAAAGCCGGGCGCGGAGACGCTGGGGAGCTCCAGGCGGCGGGCAGCGGCAGCGCCGGGAGAGTGCGCCCCCCGCCCGCCCCGCCCGCTCACCTCGCGTACTTGGTCTTCTGGAAGTCCAGGAGCCGGGGGAACATCGCGCGGGTCCCCTCGGCGTCCAGCCCGGCTCAGAGGACGCGAACTTGGCGGCCCGGGGAGGCGAGCGCGCGGCGGGGCGCAGCAGACACGCGGGCAAGGCGGGGGCGCGCGGGGCGCGGGGGCCGGGAGCCGCCGACGCAAATCCCGACCAGATGGTGGCGGGGCGGGGCGGGGGGCTCCTGGCCAATCGCCTTGGCGCCCTCCCTGTGCGGGGCGGGCCCCTCGCCGGAGGTTGGGGGGTCAGCGGGCGAGGGGCGGGGGTCTCTTTTGCCGGTTCGCTCAGCCCCTGCGCGGTAGATTTTAAGTCAGAAGGCGGCGGGCCCTGGAAGTGGAGACACCCCTGCGCGCCCGCCCTCGCCCGACGTGGCCGCCCCCCCGAGTGGACTTGTAGCTCGCGCTTCCCCACCGCCAGCGCCACCCGCCGGGTCTCTTTAAGGCGCTACGACCCCAAAGGATCCTCCCCGAATGGCTGCAGTCGCCCGGGACCCCCCACCATGAGGCTGTGACTCTGGGGACCCTCAGGACCCCAAGACACCGACACACGCATTTGGCTGCCGGAACCCGAGGTCCCGGGGAGCTGCCCGCGCCCTCTGCGTCTCCTCCGAAATCCAGCTTTCTCCTGTGGGAGACCTTGGCCGCATCTGGCTGTGGGAAGCCACCTGCTGGGAGCAGTGACACCCTTGGGGGCTGCTGGATAGAAGGGCGGATCCCAGAATTAAAGGGCAAGCCCCTCCCCCCCCCCACCCCCGGGCCCCGCGCGCGCGCGCACACGCACCCCTCCCCGAGCCCCAGCTCCTGCTGCTGTTGATAGCAGCGCTTTGAGACCCTCCTGCACAGTTCAGAAATCACCCCACTCACACCTGCCACCCCAGGTGCCGGAACAGGAGGAGGAGGAAGACAGAGACTCCCTAGCGCATCTCTGCAGCCAAATGTGGGCCCCGGGGGCACACACACCTGTTCCTGGGGCGGACCAGCAGGGCTGGGGATGAGGGCTGGGGGATGAGGGCTGGAGTGGAGACCAGAAAGGGGCGGGGGAGGGGGGGGAGAATCCAGGGATGTTCACAGGTGAACCCACAGACCCTGTTGATGCATTAGAAGTGGGGGATGGCCCTCACTGGTGTGGCTCAGTGGATAGAGCATCAGCCTGCAGACTGAAGGGTCCCAGGTTCAATTCCTGGTCAGGGCACATGCCCAGGTTTCGGGCTCGATCCCCAGTGGGGGGCGTGCAGGAGGCAGCTGACCCATGATTCTCTCTCATCACTGATGTTTCTCTCTCCCTCTCCCTTCCTCACTGAAATCCATAAAAAATAATTTTTTTTTTAAAAAGTGGCGGATGAAGGGGACAGAGGCGCCAGGAATGACCCCTGACGTTGCCACTTGGGAGGTGGGGTGGGGAGGGGTGGGGGAGGAGACCAGAGGTGGAGCAGCAGGGAGGTGGAAGGTGCCAGATGAGCTTGAGGTCAAGGTTGGCATGAGGGGAAGGCCAAGGGGAGAGCTGGGGGCCGAGGGTCTGGCAGGACAGGGAGCCCCCAGGTGGGGAGGGGCCGGAGGGAGGCGCTGTAAGTGTCCCTCAGAGCCCTGGGTCCAGATTGCCCCCCGACCTCCTGGAGCCATGGCACTAGGGTAGCCACCAGCCCGTCGCCAGCCGTTAAGTAAAATGAAATACAACCGACGGTGCAGGGCCAGGTCCCAGGGACACATTTCAAGTCCTCGCAGCCACACGTGGCCAGGGGCTCCCTTGGGGGACGCTCTCCAAGGTCGCAGAGTCGCATTCAGGAAGCGGGCGGCTGTAGACTTTGCGTCCTGCTGGGAGGGAACCTGCATTCTCACGGGGAGTCACGGGCAAGAACGGTGAGGCTTATGGCTGTGGTGGCAGTGTCTCCTGTCCCCGCAGGTGGAGGGAGAGTGGGGCTGAGAGGGACCAGGGGACCCGGCCTGCAGCCCAGCGCTCTGCTCACAGGAGTCTCAGACCCGGGAGCCGAGTCCAACCGAAGCAGGTGAGGCTGAGCCCTGGCTTCACGGCCTCCTCCTGCCCTGCCCTGCCCTCCATGGCCGCTGCTCGGACCACACCCCACCCCAGGCCTCACTGTCAGCCCCCCCAGGACACCCCGTCCCAGGAGCCAGCCACACCACCTCCTCGGCCCTCAGCCTCTATCCCTAAAAGGTCCCGCTGGCTTTGCAAAGGTCAACGCCCCAGAGGACCGACCTCCAGCAGCGCCCCTTCCCCGGGGTCCAAGGAGCGCGGCTCCCGAAGGCGGAGGGGGCCGCAGGTTTGGGCCAGGCCTCCCCCGGCTCTGGCCGCCTTGGCAGAGGGCTCGGCAGGACCCAGAGGAGACCCCTGAGAGGAAACACAAGCCTGGAAATGGATTTTATTTTTCTCCAAGAGCAAAAGAAGTTGACTAAGAAGCAGGTTGCTATTTTTACTGCCAGCATCCAGTTGTTATGGCAACCAAGGCCTGCCTCCTGCACCAGGAGTTAGGGTGGGGCTGTGAGTGCGCCCAGGAGGAGACCACGTGGGCGCCAGAGGGGCAGGAGACAAGCCCCCTCCTGCTAGCTCCGGGGTCCCAGGTTGTGCTCAGCCTGTCGCCAAAGCCTGCCCCCCACTCCTGGGAGTAGGTGGCCGAGCCTCCTCGCCAAGAGGACCTGGCCCCCTGCCGTAGTGACAGCGCACGGGCAGAGAAGTAAACCAGCCCTCCTCTCTCCCCTGGGGGCGGCACCAGTACCCCCCTCCCCGCCAGGCCAGGGCGGCCTTCCTGGGACTCCACCACCCGGGCCTGGCTCCACCACCACCCGGTTTGGTGCCTAGGGCCAGGGGCTCAGCACTCCAGCCTCAGCGTCCTGCTTGGGCTTAGCAGTCTGCGGCTTATAAAATAGGGGTGACAGTCGCTAACTTGCAGGACGGCCCAAGGAACCCGACATCATTACTGAGAGTGTGTGTCCCCTTTAATCCTCTTTGTAACTCTGCCCAGCCAGCCACACGGGACTGGAAATCAAACCCTCGTCTGCCTAACCCTGAGCCCCGGCACTGCTGAGCCCCCCCCCCCGCTCTGCGGAGAGGCCCCCCGCTCTGCGGAGAGGCCGAGTGGGAGCAGGTAGGTGAGATAAAGCCCTCCCACCCTCCCAGCTTCTCCCCACTCCCCGGAGCCCTGAGCCCATCGGCAGCCCCTCCCGTGAGGCCAGCCTCTGCTGTCTGTCCCTGGGACGCCAGGGCACCTTCTGACCGGATTCTCCTCCTCCCCCCCCCCACCCCCCCGCCCCGCTCTTGGTGGCTTTAATCTGGAGCCACCCACCTTGGGGTGAGGGTTGGGGCTGCGCGGTGTGGCTGAGCGAACACTCTGTGGATCCTCACCCCGATCAGCCCTGGGCGTTCGGCCGCTGCCTGGAATGCAAACCTTTGGAAGCTCACCATCCGCTGAGGCTGCCTCCTTGGGAAAGTCCCAGAACTTCCTCCGGGTGAGAACTACAGCGTCGTGCATACCAGTGCACCGCTGGGACTCATCTGAGCCACCTGCCACATGCCTTGCAGGCTCCCCATGAGGCACTGGGCTACATGAGGGAGGGGATCCTAGAGGTGAGGAAACAAAGGCTGAGAGAGGAGAGTCGACTTGTGAACCCCGATCACCTGCCTCCAGGGTCCAGCTCCCAGCCACGGTGCCTGGCCCAGCAACCTCACAACAACCACATGGGCTCCAACCAGCACGAATCCATGCCTTCATTTCAGCTACACTTTCCAGCTTGAAAATTCCCCAGGCCTTTCTTTGGGGGGGCCCCCCATTTCTCGCTGAGTCCCTTTTCCGTTCAATAATCCGCGTCTGTCTTTCTTTCCGTTCTCGAACGTACTTATCATCGCTGCCCCAGGTCCTTGTCTGCTGACTGCAACCTCTGGGCCACTTGGGTTCGATCTCTATTGGTTATGTTTCTCATTGTAACGGGTTGCTTTTCCCATTTCTTTGCACGTCTAGTGATTTTTCTGTTAGATACCAGCACTCTACATGGAACGTTGTAGAGAGTCTGGATTTTGTTACGTTCCTCTAAAGAGGGTTGTGTTTTCTGTTTCTTTTTTTAAATATATTTTATTGATATTTTACAGAGAGGAAGGGAGTGGGGTAGAGAGTTAGAAACATCGATGAGCGAGAAACATCGATCAGCTGCCTCCTGCACACCCCCTCCTGGGGATGTGCCCGCAACCAAGGTACATGCCTTTGATCGGAATTGAATCTGGGACCTTTCAGTCTGCAGGCCGACGCTCTATCCACCGAGCCAAACCGGTTAGGGCTGTGTTTTCTGTTTCAACAGGCAGTTACCATCTGTGGCTCCTTCCCTTCCAGAGTCACCCTCACAAACACTTTCCGGCTCTTTTGTCAGCCCCTGACTTTGACCTCCGACCCTCCAAACCAGAAAGGCTATCGGGCGTGTCCTCAGGCACAGAGCCACAACCTTGCAAATGTCGCTGTCTTTCAAAATTCCCTCCTTTTTCTGTCTGCTCTTGTCACTCTTCAAATAATATCTGTATCTATTGTGCCGCGCCAGCACAGCCAAGGGTTTGGCAAGCCTGAGGGAGGGCTGGCGAAGGATGAAAAGACAGACAAAGAGAATAAGCTGGGGCCTGGTGGATCTCCTGTGCCTGGATGAGGCCACAGAGAGAGATCCAGACGTCAAGCTGAGCCTTTATTTTATAGTCAGAGGTAAACAAGATAATTTACAATGTTCTTGTAAGTTTCACTTGTTGTGGCAGCACTTGCTGCACCTCCCACAGCCCATTAGCTACCCAGGAAGGATCTAGGGAGGTCATAAGGTCAAGCTTAATGGTGCTAAGAGGGCTGTGCCCTCTAAGCTGGGACTTGTTTGCGGCTTTGCCAGCAGGTCAGTCCGAGGCTTAACCCTATAGCCGCACCCTACAATCCATAATTGATACTTATATCTTATCCATATGTGTGTGTGTGTGTGTGTGTGTGTGTCTATTAAAAATAGGTTAGCCCGGCTGGTGTGGCTCAGTGGTTGAGCATCGACCCAGGAACCAGGAGGTCACTGGTTCACTCCCGGTCAGGGCACATGCCCAGGTTGCAGGCTCCATTCCCAGTGAGGGTTGTGCAGGAGGCAGCCGACTGATGATGTTTCTCCCTCATCCATGTTTCTATCTCTCTATCCCCTCTCTCTTTCTCTCTCTCAAAAAAAAAAAATCAATAAAAATAGCTTATATATGTGTACATAGGTATCTCAGATCTCATGACATACTAGAGGCCTGGTGCACGGCAGTCTGACATCCCCCAAGGGGTCCTGGCGTGTGAGAGGGCGCTCTGCAAAGTTGCTGTCGCTTGCAGCTCCTGCGTTGAGTGTGTGCCCCCTGGTGGTCAGTGCATGTCATAGCTACCAGACCGTTGGCAGGTGGCTTAGGCTTTTATATATATGGATACGTTCCAGATTCTCTTTTGTACATGTTTCTATAAAACTACTGGAGGGTTCGTCCAGCCTGGCTCCTCTGTCCTCTGTTGTCACCAAGAGCCGGACTCCAATCCTTCATTCTCTGTTCGGCCCACTGTGTGCCGGGCCTGGCGGGACAGGCCTGTGCAGTCACTGCCCAGCCAGGGAGCCGTGGGCTCTTCCCCCTCCGGCTCGCCCTCCCGAGCCAGCCTCAGGCCTTCCCAGAAAGGAAAAGCAGGTCCCAGCGCCAGGCTTGCCACTGGCCACACGCGGGCTCCCGGGGAGCGGGCTCTCGGGTGAGATCAGCGCGAGGAGATTTGCTAAGGGGCTGTTCTCAGGGCCCCGCGGGGCGGGGTGGCGGAGGCAGGAAGGGGCAGCCGAGGCTGGGCTGCTGGGCGCTGTGGACAGGGGCCTCAGCCGGTCCAGAAGGGACTTCGGACGCTGGGAGGCCCTTCAAGGTTTCCCATGGGTGAGTGAGTTGGGTCTTCACACCCCCACCTCGTTGTCACTGGTTCAGCTGCAGGAGCAGGCGTGGGGTGGGGGAGGCGACCCTGGAGGGGCTGACAGCCGGAGGGACCCTCATTCCTGATCAGAGCTTCCTCTGACGGGGCCCTCTGCTCTGAACGGCCGGCCCGGCAGCCTCTTCCCGGGTGCCCTGCCCTCCTTCCCAGCCTCCCGCCCACCTCCTCCAAACAAGGCCTTCTCACTCTGCTCCCCTCCTGACTCAAACCCAGAACTTCCAAAGCAGCAGAGATGAGGCAGAAAGCAGCCGGGTGAGGGGCCTGGGGCCAGATCCCGGGCTTTTGGTTCTTGTCTTCCAGGCGCCCCTCATCTCAGCCTGGGGTCACTGTCCAAACCCGCAGGAGGGGGCTGGGGTCACACCGCACTGGCTAAGTGCCCAAGGGCATCATTCAAAGCAATCAGATTCATTTTCTTATTAATTTCAGAGAGAGAGAGAGAGAGAGAGAAACGTCAGTGATGAGAGAGAATCATTGATCGGCTGCCTCCTGCACACCCCGTACTGGGGATCCAGCCCGAAACCCCGGGCACATGCCCTTGACCCAAATTAATCCCAGGACCCTTCAGTCTGCAGGCCGACGCTCTACCCACTGGGCCACACCAGCCAGGGCCAGACTCCTTTTCTAAGAGGACACCAGGGCTCAGAGACCTGAGAGGATGAAGCCAAATTCAAGTCCAGACTCTCCATGGGCGTGGGGGCTTGGATTAAAACAAAACAAACAAAAAAGCAGGCGCCGAAGAAAACAGGCAGGTGCATCAGTAAGAACCCGGGTTGTCGTAGGAAGATACTTGCTGGGTGAGGTGACGTCCCACGTGGGAAAACCCTCCAGATCTGCGCTTGAAAGACAGAAAGAGCACGGGAAAATACTCACCGACTGGTGTGGGGCAGCCAGCAGGCCCCAACCCTTTTGCTTTTGTTCTGTGCGTCTGAGAAACACCAGATGCCACGTTATCTAGACAGGTCCTGATCCACTGTGCTTTTCTCAACACGCAGGGCTTTGGAGCAACTGATCCTGACTCAGGGGGCATGGGAGGGGGGAGAGGGAGAGGGGGTGGGGCCCGGTCCAGTGCTGGCAGATGTGTTATCTCAAACAACTCACACTATCTGGGCCTCGTGTGCGTTTCTCAAATTGTGACGTTAAAGTAGAACAACAGCACAAGAGCAGGAAAGCTGGAGTAATCACCCTGCCCCATCCGCCCGGGCCCCGTTTCCCGGTTACTGGACACCCCTGATCCCAGGCCCCCCAAGACAGGAGCGGAAGCCCAGGATCCAGTCTTGGAGGGTCCCCTTGGGTCTCCTCTAATTGCTGGGCCTTGCTGCCCTCTGGTGGTCAGAAGTAGAATGATCACCGTTAAAAAAATGTGACCGTCCAGGCAACTGGGTCTGATGGGGCTGAGGGTGGGGGAGAGGGGCGGGGAGGGCCTTTTCTAATGGACACCCAAGGAGTTCCCTTCCAGACAGACCTGAAACGTGGGAAGCGGGTGGGGCCGAGGCCCGCAGAGGTGAGGGTGGGAAAGGGAGAGAGAGATCGGAAGAACGACGGGGCTGGAGAGGTGAACACAGCACAGGCCCTGGCAGACCGCGGCGAGGAGCTGGCTTTGACGGGGAGGTGGGGTGGGAGGGTGTCCGTACCCCATCGCCTCAGAATGCCTCCCAGCCATGCTCCCAAGAAGGCGGAAGGGGCTGCGGTGGCCGGTTACAGAGGAGGGTGGGGACCGTGGCGGGAGCGGAGAGGCCAAGTGGCTGGCTTCTAACCGGATTTGGGAAGCAGAATCCGCCCTGTTTGCTGAGGGTGCGGAGGCAAAAATGCAAACGTCCAATGGCCAGGGCACACATCAGGGCAGACCTACCACCCGCAGCGACCAGCCCGCAGGCCAAGGCCACCGGCCTGAGCCCCCAGGTGGGGCCCTGAGCAGCCTGGCAGCTGTCCTGAGGACCACGCGGAGAAGCCAGGCATGCTCCCTCCCGGTCCTCTCCTCTCCCCGTCCTCGTCCTCGCGGGGGACGGAGGTCCTGCTTCTAGTCAACCCCCTCCCGCTTCCAGGCCGCGCCTCCCAGCAGGCCCACCCGAGGCCTCTCCCCTGCTAGAAGCTTCTCTGCCTCCGCAGCCCCAGCGGCTCCCACCCCGAGCCCCGGGAGGGCGCTGCAGCAAACTGCCGGCTGGGGGAGTGGTGGCCGAGCGCTGGGGCGCGGCTTTGAGGAAACTCCAAGCCCCTCGCTCTGTCCCTCCGTCCAGTGGCCGCCGGCTGCGGGCACAGGTGTCCCAGGAGCAAGGCCGCGGGTCCCAGGCGCACGCGGATCTCACAGAAAGCGGCGGGATTCGGGCCGATTACAGCGCCCGCAGCTCAGTGTGTGGACTGCGACTTCGCTGCTTCACTTGGGAAAGACTTCTCAGGCCGTCGCAAGCCTTCCGTTACTGTCCAGCGTCCAGAAGAGCCGATTTGGATCCCGTTTGTCTGTTCTCTTTGGCCTTGATGCTGGGCGAGCAAGACAGGGAGGCCTGAGCAGCCGGCAGCAAAGGGCGTGCACCCCGTGCACCCCGTGCACCCCGAGTGGCGGAACCGCCTGCTCTCGGCCTTGCCCGCTCTTCTGGAAGGGCTTCCTCCCGCCCCGCATCTTCCCGCACCCTCATGACGTCACTGCTTTAGCCCCTGTTCTTGCCAGGAAACCGGCGCTCAGAGAGGTTAGGTGACTTCCCTGGGCCACACCCCGTGGGAGCATCTGAGCCAGGCAGTGCCCTCTGGGTGCAGTGTGGCCTGGCCGGCCTCTCTCCCATGCCTCCCTCGGGCATGTGCAGTCCACCCCCCTTCACTGCAGCCCTCAGCCCCCCTCCTGGACCCCCCCGTGGCCTGGAGTTTAGGTAGGAACCCCCGGGAGCGGTTCTCATCTCGGAATGGTGCCCAGGAGAAGGGCACCTGCCCCGATGGCTCTGCTGTACCAGCAGGAGGAGGACGGCACCGCCTCGCTCTGGGCTTGGCGCCAGGCCAGGCACCTGGGGAATTCTGACGCCATGAGATGACAGAGGCTCCTGAGCATCCCTCCACCCGCCATGCCAGCAGGAACTGAGCTCAGCCGTCCTCACGGCCAGCTGGGGGCAGGGGTCATTAGTGAGCCACACACACGGGTCAGGCTCGCTGGCACGGATCCAGCACGCTCCCCGACAACACCTGTCTGTGGCTCCCAATAAAACCCAGGGGAATAAAGCAGTAAAACAAAAACTGAGCGAGTGGGCAGCGGCCCTCCGGTCCGGCCCATTCCGGCTGCCAAGGGCAGCGGCCGAGCTCAGTTCCTCAGGCACCGAGTTCCCATCATTCTAGGCCACGGGGACGCGGCGCGGAAGGGCGGGGCGTGCTGTGGTCCACGGGAAGGTGAGAAACGCTCCATGGAAACAAAGCCAGGAGGGGGCCGGGGATGTGAGAAAGTGTGGAGGCTGCCATTTTTAACGGGGCATCCAGGGGTGTGTGCCAATTCTCTTCCAACCAAGACATGGACATGCCGGTGAAGGAAGGCTGGCCACGGGCTCATGCCCTTGGAATTCCCCTCATCACGCACCCTATCACTCAGGTGGATGGTAGGATGGCCTACCAAGGACTCAGCGTGGCCCCAGCGAACACACCACACCCTGTGAGGTGGGGGTGTCCTTCTACAATAGACGGCACGTGCCTGCGACCGAGGGGTGGTAGTGTTTCCTTGCATGTTCGACCTAATAATCCACTTAAAATATTTGTTTGCATCTACATAACTGTAGGTGGGCTGAATTTCGAGATTCTAGTACCCCAAGGATCCCCTATGACGCCAAGGAACAGAGTCACACTTCTGGAAAGTTGAAACTGGTACGTCTACCCCAGAGCTATTTTGGGGTCTTCCTTTGTTGAAGGCAGAGAGAAGGGGTTACTAATCTCGATGGAATAATAGATTCTTTTTTTTTTTTTTCAAATTTTTATTAAGGTATTATATGTGTTTTTTATTTTTATTTTTTATTCAAATTTTTATTAAGGTATTATATGTGTTTTTTTATTTTAATTTTTTTTTCAAATTTTTATTAAGGTATTATATGTGTTTTTTATTTTTTATTTTATTTTTTTTTCAAATTTTTATTAAGGAATAGATTCTGATGAACAAGAAAACAGTTGAGTGGCTTTCAAAATGAAGTCCAGGAATGTGTCTAGAAGCATTGGGATTTCCTTGGTCACCTCTCTATGTGCCTTCGCTCAGTCCACAGGAAACTGCCACCTGAGGACGGACCACAGAACCACCGAGACACGGCTCCTGCCCAGCGTCTTGACTTTGGTAGTTAGCTATGTGGGCACTTATACATTTACATACGACTGCACATATCTGCCTGATGCACAGTCCCTGCCCGTTAAGTCCAGGTGACGTGACCTCCTATGTGCTCTTATTGTACCCTGCTTTGCAGTTGTGTTTAAGTCTCCCCTGCCATGCTCTCTGAGGGAAAGAGGCCTGTTAGTGAGCATGGAAGGTACTTCCTAAATGTTGTTAACGTAAAAAAAAAAAAACCAACAAAAAAACATTGGAACCTGTAAAGAGTTTTTGTGAGTTTATTTGAGCCAAACTGTGGACATATGCTGGGAAGCAGAACCTCAAGGAATTGAGATAATGCTCCGGAGAATGGCGGGTTACATTTGTATTTATACATTGCCATCAAAGGAGGGACATAGGTGGGTTCCATGAAATTCATTGGTGATGGATTAAGGAGGTGGGAGAAAGCAAAGCTGGGAAAACCCCTGGGATTGGATAAAAAGTGAAATGATGGACACATACTTAGGTGGGTGCAGGAACAATTTACATGATAATGAAGGAATTTGTGGTCTCTGTCCTGGCGCCCACCACATTTGGTTGTGTCCCAGGGGGTCCAGAAAAAGGGAAGTTACAAGTGACCCAGACATTTCAAGGGTATGTTATGATAGATGCAAAAAGACAGATAGACTCAGTTAAGGTAAAGGCTGACCTTGTCAGTGAAGATACCGGCCTAGGACGTAACTGCCCACCATAACTGCTTTTAGTTATAGTTTAATTTCAGACCATCCTTTGTGGTTCCTTTAGGTCTCTGAGTTTGCAAGACCGCCATGCAGGCCTCCCCTGAGCTGGTCAGGTCAGCATGTGGCCCCTTTCGTCCACAGTGTTATTGAATGAATGCATGAATGTAAGGTGGAATCCTCTCCTAGGGACCCAGAAAGCATGGGCCTTGGAGAAGTGGGGCCTCCATTCTCAGGCCCAACACTTGGCAACAGGTTAATATTTCTGAGCCTCAGTTTTCAAATCTATAAAATGGGAATGCAATAGTCTCTACACAGGGTTGCTATAACATCAAGTAAGATGATGCACATAAACATTATACACGATGATTGACACATGGCGGGCCTTTTAATATTAAAACAATGATGGGGGTGTACCTAGCGCTTACTCTTCCCCAAGCGCATGCGCGGCGCTTGAGGCGCCCTCCCCCCCCAAGCCCCGCCCAGCGCGCCCCTGTGCGTCCCCACGCTTGCGCGTGTTTGACCGGAACTTTAACCCGGGCCAGAGGTGAAGGGGCGGGACCACCGCAGCACGCCTGCGCCGTGAGAGGCCCGTGCGACGAAGGGGCGGACCGCGCAAGCGCGCAAAGCGCCCCGGCTCCGGAGCATAAACAAGAGCGGGGAGGGATGAGGCGGCGATTGATCCCGGGGCAGCGAACAGCGGCGACTCCGGCGGCGAGCGGGGCCCGGCGCCGACCCTGAGTGCACGCGACCCCCGTCCCGCGCGCGAGCCCCCGGCCGGGACCACCCGCCCGCCGCGCGCCCACCATGAACCTGGCCAGTCAGAGCGGCGAGGCTGGCGCTGACCAGCTGCTCTTCGCCAACTTCAACCAGGACGTCACGTAAGGCCGGGGCCGGGGGCCGGGTCGGAGGGGCCGGGCCGGGGTCGGAGGGCCGGGACCGGGAGCCCGGGCGGGTCCCTGGGGTGGGCCTGAGGCGTCGCTCTCCTTGGGGACCCTCGGGGCACTGCCCTCTCGGGGCGGGGAGAGTGACGAGATACGGAGGTATTTCACCCACCGGCTGGAGGCTTTCTCTTTGTGGACCCCATTTCTCTCAAAGTTGGGCCGAACTTGGTGGCCTGACCTGTTGTCTCGCCGCCTCCGCCCAGGTGGGAGTGGGGTCCTTCCCGTGTCCCCGCAGTCCCGTTCTCGCCCGTTTCCCCCTTTCAGGCCCTTCTCCTAGCCTCCTCGTCATCCTAGGGCCCCTCACCCCGCTTTTCTTTCCTCCTCTTTACGTCTCGCTATTCTTTTTGGCAGGAAGCTTTGATGTCCTCCCCGGGCAAGAAACAAACTTAGCAATAATCCTGGCCTCCGACCTGGGGAGACTCTGAGCCCAGGGGGTGTGACAGGAATACCCGGGGAGCCTGGGCCCTCCGGGGAATGGGCCGTGGCCGTGCCCAGGGGAAGAGAGGCCCCGATGCCAAGCCATGGGGGTCAGAAGCCCGTGCTTCCGAGGCGGACCCTGGGCTGTGAGGATAGTTACCAGATGAGGCCTGGGGAGCAGGAAGGATGAGTTGCGGGGCCGGCAGGCAGGCAGGCAGGAGAGCCGTCCTGGGGAGTGAGTAAGAGGAAGTGATGTAAGAGGAGGAGTGGGTCACTGGCTTTCCAATGAGTAGTTGGTTGAGTTGACACTGGTTGAGTGCAATCCGCAAAGTAGAAAACGCGATTTTTTAGAAAAATTAAAGCCTGATTGTAGGCCAAATAGAAGGCGACGGAAGATGATTTGACGTTGGGTGGTGGGCACGCACTGCGACATACGGATCACCTATCATAGGAATGTACACTTGAAACCTATGTGATCTTGTTGACCAATATCACCCCAATACATTTAACTTAAAAAGGCATTAAATAAACCGGGGGCGGTGGGGGGGGGAACAACTTGATTGGAGAATGGCCAGCCCCAGGTGGGTGGCATGCAGCAGGTCCCGGGTTGTGACGCGAATGCAGACAGTCGCACGGGGCGGCTGCATGGAGGGTGGAAGGGAGCAGGTGACTACCCCACCACAGGTGAGGAAACCCACGTCCAGAAAGGCTCCTGGATCTTAGGATTGGTTAGTGGTGCAGCCGGGGCAGGACTGACGTCCGTTTCCAGAATTCTCCATCATGTTCTTTCCCCTCGACCACACCGATCATTCTACCGCAGAGCAGGATTCTGAGGGGAGTGAGTTTAGAAATCAGACTGTTGCAACCTTTAAAGATTAAAGCAACCAAATACCATAGTGGCCTATGTGACCAAAAGCCAGTACAGCAGAAGCAGTTTGGACAGCTTGTGCATGTGGTTGTAATTGGGATAGGCCAGTGGTCGGCAAACTCCTTAGTCAACAGAGCCAAATACCAACAGGACAACGATGGAAATTTCTTTTGAGAGCCACATTTTTTAAACTTAAACTTCTTCTAACGCCACTTCTTCAACATAGACTCGCCCAGGCCGTGGTATTTTGTGGAAGAGCCACACTCAAGGGGCCAAAGAGCCGCATGTGGCTCGTGAGCCGCAGTTTGCCAACCACGGGGATAGGCTATGTCATCCAGGTAGGGAGTAGGACATTTCAAACCAACTGATTTGCTTTTTAAGCCCTTAGCATCTTTTTTTTTTTTTTTTTTTTTTTTTTTTAGCCCTTAGCATCTTGCAACCAGTAAAAAATATAAAAATAAAAATGGTGGATTGATGGGGTTTTTTATGTCTTGTATAAATTAGAGAATTTCGAAAACATTTCCTACCATTCTTTCACTTTTTCACTCCACATCATTTATATTGAAAGGAAGTAAAATATGACCAAGCATTCTCTTTGCTGTCGTTTCAAATGAGCACCAAATTCCCTGTATAATAGAAGACTGTCACTCTGTCTGGCCTGCAAAAAGACCTTTTTACAGCTGGAAATCCTGTGCTTCCCCACCCTTCTGGGAGTCCTGAAGTTATTAGTTCAAGAGAAGATTTCTGTGTTACGATTTTAACTTGCCTAAGAGGCCTTGATAGAGTATGACCATAAATCATGAGGGATAGCAAGTTAGGATTAGACAAAAAGTTGGTTGATCGAAATGACTAATTTGTTTTAAATCTACACCTGGAAGAAATACAGAAGTCCCTGAGGAACAGCCTTACAGTGGACAGCGTTCCCTCCCTTGCCCATCTCCAGAGTTATTTTAATGGAGGAACACAGTTTGTCACAAGATGAGGAACATTGGTCGAGGACCCTCATTCACTGTATTTAGTGAGAAAGTCTGGAAGCCACTTCGTAGGAGATGTGTACGGGACTCAGTGACGCCTAACATCAGCACGCCTCGCATACCCACTGTCTGCTGCCTCTCCTGTCGAGCTGATGATGGTTTCAGTGTTGTGGGTTTCCCCCAGTGATTCTTATTCTAACAGTATGAATAAGTTTTATTTATTTTTTACCTTCTGTTTTGTTTTGTTTGTAACTAGACCAGAGACAAATGAACCCACAGCAGATGATCCCCATCTTCTTGACCTTACGTGGTTAGATCCGGTCCTAGTTTCTGAAAGTAACACTGTGGAAGGCTTACGTTGGAGGAATTTCTGGCTTTTTGAAAGGGAAGGTAACAAACGAATAGGGGGCAGATACCAGTTGAATTTCACATGGAAATATCAAAGATAGGACTCTTCCAGGGGTTACCACTGGTCCGTGGGAAGTGATTCGGCAATGTCTGATTTAGGCTACATTTCCAATCGGGATGGGATAAAGAGAGGAACTTATCTTCTGTTTATGGAAGTGATGTGCACGTTTGGAAAAGTTGAGGTAGAGAGACGATAGGGGCACTTGTTAGAATTCATTGCTTTCTTCAGCCAGGGCTTTTCTAGGTTACAGATGTCATTCTGAGTAGGTCACTTCTGTCCTCCTCTCCTCATCAGTGAGTTGATGGGCTTAGGAGCAGGTGATTTTTAAGGACCTTCCGTCTTCAAGATAGAGGTCATTCTGCCTGCTGCGAGGGGATGTGTGCGTGGAGGCCGGTGGAAAGGGACTGCTTAGCTGTCAGGACTTGGTGCGACCTGCTGGACACGTGGTGCATTGAAGGGAGAAGTGAGGTCACCCCCAGTCTCTGGTTGGGTTTTGGTGAACAGTGAGAAATGACGTTGTGGGAGAGGGATCACGGGAGGGGTCGGTTTAGGAGGAAATGATGAACTCTGCTTTGGGAACCCCGCTGGAGGCTGCGATGGGAGGGGCTGAGCCGGAGACAAGAGGATGTGCGGCCATGAACTCGGTGAATAGTGCGCAGGCCCACCCGGTGGATGCCTCTTCATGGGTGTGGGCCGCTCCTCTCAACGCTGGGCTCCCTAACCTCTCTAACGGGGAAGGTGACGGAAAGGAACGCCTGTACAGACTGATCGTTTGGAGAGGGCAGAGGAAAGGAAAAGGAGTTAAGAAAAAGATACAATTCGCATTTTCATTTTTTAGTGGAATTCACTGTCTTTTAGATATTGAATACTCAAGTTTAAGTCCAGACTTGCAGATAAAGATGGTGGGCCAAAGACAAGCATTTATTTTGGCTCCCCCCCAAAACACTAATAAAATGTCAATCAATAAAATATCAAAAAGAGCCCTGGCTGGTGTTGCTCAGTGGATAGAGCCTCGGCCTGCGGACTGAAGGGTCTCAGGTTCGATTCTGGTCAAGGGCATGTACCTTGGTTGCAGGCATATCCCCAGTGGGGGGTGTGCAGGAGGCAGCTGATCGATGTTTCTCTCTCATCGATGTTTCTAACTCTCTATCCCTCTCCCTTCCTCTCTATAAAAATATATATATATATATATATATATATATATATCAATATCAAAAAGATGTTTGTAGGATTTTTTTTTTAAAATCCTCACCTGAGGATACTTTCATTGATTCTGAAGAGAAAGGACTGGGCGGGGAGGGGGGGGCGGAGAGCGAAACATCAATGTGCGACACAGATCAGTTGCCTCCTGCATGCACCCCGACCATGAATCAAACCCGCAGCCTTTTGGTACACAGGATAATGCTCAACCAACCGAGTCACCCTGCCAGGCTCAAAAAGATATTTTTAAAGGCTTTAACCCCGTAGGATGGGGAGAATGAGAAAGGAGACGCAGCAACAAAATTTTGGAAGCTAGCAAGTGGTAAAGGCAAGAGGACCCTCAATTGCTGGTGGAGAAGGCAGAGGACCCGCCCCGTCTGCACCGCAGGGTCCTCAGAGGCGCAGGGCTGGCGGTGGAGGGGAGCTTCTGTAGTGGAGTGAGGGGGACATGCAGGGGACCGGCTCCAACTACATCTCAGGAGCAGCCACTCTCTCTCCAGGGCCTCCCTCCAGAGGGCGCGACAGCGTCTTTGGGTTTTGACGCCGGACACAGTTGAAGGCAGGAGGGTAGTGGTGAAATGGGGGTGGGAGTGTTAAGCAAATAGATTCTTTTTTCTGTTAAGGTTTGCTGGCTTCCCCTTTGTCAATAGAAGGTACTCATTGTATTACCTTAAACTTACCGCAGGAACATTATTAGGGAATAAGGTTATCTGTTGAGGGAAGCTCAGACTTACCTGTTACTGTTCCTCTCGCATTAATATGCCATTGTATGGTCAGGTGAGTCCTGAGGGCTTACAAAGCAGAATCTCCAAATGGGTGCGTGAACGTCTTAACTGGTGGTGTTGGAGCTGAAAATACTTAGCATCACCCTTTAAAACTGTCTGCCTTTGTTGAGAAAATATACACTCATATTATACTGTATACACATATCAAAGAATAATGGGAGTGTTTTTGTTTACATTTCTTACTGACTGCAGCGCACCGTTGCTTGGTAGACCACGTGGTTATCATTCTAGCTATGGATTTAATGCCCTCAGTCGGTTTCAGAACATTTGGAAGAACGCCCCAGTTCTGAAGTTGATCAGCGGAGCGCAGTATCAAATCCTGCCTGCTTGGAGTGCGTCTGAGAACCAGATAGATCAAGAGCCAGGCTCTCACTAATGGATTACAGCTCATCGTTTGGTCCATGAAGAGGCTTATTTCATCTGTAATACAAATGAGCTTGGTGACTTGGTTTCTGAGTCAACAAGAAATTAGAAAGGGAAGGGGCTATTGATGGTAGGGTCACAAGGGAAATCGTATATAATAAAAGGCTAATATGCAAATCCAACAGCGGGACAGCTGGTTGCTATGACGCTCAGTGACCACCAGGGGGCAGATGCTCAACACAGGGGCTGCCCCCTGGTGGTCAGTGCGCTCCCACGGGGAGAGCCACTGAGCCAGAAGCCACAGCGGCGGTGGCGGGAGCCTCCCCGCCCATGCAGCAGTGCTAAGGATGTCTGCAGGGAGTGGGCCTACGCTGTCAGTCGGACATCCCCCAAGGGCTCCAGGACTGCGAGAGGGCACAGGCTGAGGGAGGGCACAGGCTGAGGGACGCCCCCCCCCCCCCCCAGTGCATGATTTTCGTGCACCGGGCCTCTAGTGATAATATAAAAATGACTTTTAAATCAGAAATGATGGGGGGAGGTTGTGGTGCTGTGCTAGCACCCTTAGTTAACTGGAAAAGGTTTTCCTGAGCACCAAATTCCCAGGAGTCACGGGCACTGAGATTTTGTGTTCTTTTTAGCCTTGGTTATTCTGGTATTTGTGTTGGTTCCTTTATTACTTTTCAAACTATTTACAGGTAACACTTTGTTGATATACTTAATTCAGTGTAGTGAACTGTTTTCACAAAGAAAAAGGATGTGAGCTGAAGCAAGTTTGTTTGTTTCTAAGATAAACCAATGCGATTCTAAAGGTTAGGAGAGCTGAGAGCTCTGTTCACGGGCCACAGTGGGCCCTTGAACAACACAGGCTTCCCCGGAGGGAACAGCAGCCCCCTCTCCCTGGGTCCCCCCCGCAGGTTGCCACAGTCTGGACGTGTGGCTCCAACCACTTTATGTAAGGGACCTGGGCAGTTGTGGATTCGGGTATCCAGGTGGTTCCTGGAACCAGTCCCCCTCCCCCCCATACTGAGGGACGGCTGAGCTTTGGGGGAGTCAGAAGCTATACACATTTTTACTGTGCAGGGTGGGCGCCCCTAACGCCCACGTGGTTCAGGGGTTAGCTGTAGATTTACATATGTGTGTGAGAGAGAGGTTGGGAATCTCAGGTTTTTAGAAACAGCTGAAACCCTCGTAGTATGAAGTGTCTGTCTTCATTCTTCCTAGGCTTCTGGCTTCTCTTCCGCCTCGCCTCCACCTGTGGTCGTGTTCTCCCAGCACTGAGTACACCCGCCCCGGGACCCGGTTCTTTGCATGCCCACCGCTCCCTGCTTTCCTCTCTCCTCTTTCTGGAGGCTGTGCTTGCTTCTTCCTTCCCTGGGGCAGTCACGTCCTGGAGAGCAGGGGTCTGCTGAGGGCCCCTTCGGTGGTGTCAGCTCCGCTGGGGAGGGGTCTGGAGAGCCCCGGACGCCCCTCCGAGCCTCGTGCAGAAGCAGCAGAGCCTTCGCGGGGTCCTTGCAGGCCAGCTGTGCAGTCTTGCCATTCCGGATCCTCAGTTAGCTTTGGGGTCCGTTTTACTTCCGTCCCACCGCTCAGCCGTACTTGGGGGCTGGACTGCATTGGTGAGGCCCGCACTGCAGCGCAGAGGCGCCGTCACCCACAGGCTGTAAACACCCGTGGACTGCAGTGTGCTCCCTGAGCTTGGACTCCCGCATAGGCCGGCATGTGTATCGGATCACCTGAGACACCCACTTCGTTTTGAGGGGATCATTCACTTAGGGCATAAATCATGTCAAATTTAAGTTTCAAGTTTTAAACAAGGGTACTATATTTTACTGACCCTCACCTTGTCCTAGCCGTGGGGCGTGTCAGCTTCCTTTGCCCCCTCTTTTCTGCTCAGCCACCCCTCACCGGGTACAACTACATGGAATGATGGTGCTAACGATGGGGAGAGAGGTGGTGGCTGTGACATGGAGCAGTTTGTGCATTGTGCTGTCTACACGTATCAGCTCTTATTTCTGCATTTGGCTTTTTTGCAGGTCCCTAGCTGTTGGTAGTAAGTCCGGTTATAAATTTTTCTCCCTTTCTTCTGTGGATAAGCTGGAACAGATCTATGAATGCAGTAAGTGTTTGCTTTATTTTCCCCCTCTTAAACCATACAGACACGTGTAACGGGAATTGATAAGCGTTCCTAAATCAGACGCCGGTTCAAGTCCCGGTGCCCTGACCAGGTCTCTTCTTCCACCTTAGTCCCCCGCGAGGTGGCTGCTGGGAACAGTTGCCTGTGTCCTCCCAGATCTTTCCTGTTTATTTGCACACGTATAAAAGTACATACCTGATTTACGGGCTGACTTTTCCCCATACGTGGCGTTATAGTGTGTATTACTCTGTAATTCCCCCGTTTTTCACGCCATTCACAGCGTTCAGGTTCTGTCAGGCAGGGCCCCGGGGGTTGAAGGTTTCGCAGCCCCGTAGGAATGATTTGTTCTCTTCGGCTGCCGTTTCCTGGGATTTGCGTAGCCGGCCTGTGTGAGGCCACCTGGGTTGCAGAAGGGGCACGAGCTGACTTCTCGCCCGTCACTGTGACTTTAGAGGGGTTGCTTCACCTCGGGCCTCGGGGCTAGCCATCGCGTATTTGTTCCTGGTTCCGTCCCCTCCGCAAACGTTTATTGAGGACCTGCTGTCGGCCAGCCGTTCGGTTGGTGGAGGTCGTGGAGTGACAGAGTTCCTGCTCTCGTGACACTTACATTTAAACGGAGGAAGGCAAAGCCAAGGGCACGTTTCTGTGCATGGCGGGTGGGGCACAGAGACAGGCAGACACACACACACACACACACACACACACGGCACGTTTCTGTGCATGGCGGGCGGGGCACAGAGACAGGCAGACACACACACACACACACACACACCCCACCCCACCCCCCCACCTGGCCGTCAGCGTGAGATGAAGCCCCGGAGAAGGTTGCGTCTGGCCCACCAGGAAGTCGGCCGCAGCCTTGCGGTCAGTCAGCTCCCTGACTCCAGTTCCGCCTGGCAGCGCAGTTGATTTGTTCTGCCCTCGGCCTGGCCTGCCCCTGGCGCTCACCACCAACTCCAGAAAAGCCCCGCCCCGCCGGGAAGCGGGAGACGTGCTCTGGGGATCCGTCGGGCAGCCGGTGCGCTTGCTCATCTCAAGTGGGTGTCTGTGTTTCCGAAAATCCCCCGCTGGCTGCCTCCACGAGACCACGCAGGATTGCGCCCAGGAGGGGTTTCTTCCGGAGGGCGGCCGGTCTCTGGACAGAGGGTTCCCTTGGGCTCTGCAGTGACTGCAGCGTTTACTGCAGCTAATCCGAACCGGGGCCCGGGCTGTGCTGCTGCTAAGTGGTTGCTGTAGTGACCAGTCATCTGCTTTGAGAGCCACAGAATTTCCCCGTTTGGAGACCCAGTGCTTGTAAGGATATCTATCTTCACTCTTCCTCAGCGGAGTCAGCTTACTGACTGATTTGTCCTCTTGAAGTTTATTCACTGGTTCTTGGCACCTCGTTTCTCAGTGGTTTTTGGTGGAACAAAATGTGTTGTCTCGATAGCATTGTTAAGAGAGTGGGTGATTGCTGACCGACATGGTGATTTCTATGTTCTTCTTAGTGATCTTTGGCCTTTAAAAAATAGGTGGTGAAGTGGATGTAGAACTTTTGGGGGGTAAATACTTTATTTTTTGGCATGTTTTTTATTGATTTTAGAGAACGAGGAAGGAAGAAGGAGAGAGAGAAACATCGATCAGTTGTCTCCCGTACACACCCCACTTGAGGATCAAACCCAAAACCCAGGTGTGTGCCCTGGATGGGAACCGAACCAGCGACCTTCCAGCGCGAGGGATGAAGCTCAGCCACCTGAGCTACACCAGCCAGGGCTGGAGGGTTCCTATTGGAAACCGCGGCTTTTAAGTTCTTTCCTCCTAGAACTGTGTCCACCTCTCCTCTTCCACATACTTGCATTGAGTTAGAGAAAAGAGTGTCTCTTGGAAAACAGATTAGCTGCTGAGCCAAGCTGGTTTTCTGGCATTTTTCTACACACAGACTCAGAGCAAAGAAGAGTACTTGATGCCCCAGAATTCAGCCTCGGCTCAGTCCTGGCTCACCCCAACTGCTAACCATCCGTGCAGGCAGGTCTGCCCTCAGCCACTGTTGCTGTGACCGAAGAGCGAGCAGGGCTGGGCTTGGGGAGAGCCAGACTGACAGCCGCTGGGTCCTTTGTTGAATTAGCAAGGAAGCCTTGGCCAGCAGCAGGGGAGATGCTGCTGTTGTTTTACACGCTCCGGGTTGTTGTCATTTCAAACGTAAGGGAAGTTGGGAGGCCTCCCGTGGCCGCTTTGCCGCGCTTGGTTGTGGGTGCCCGTTTATGTTCTTCCTCAGGCCCTTCGTTAGTTAGAAGGTAAACAGTGTGCACATCTGTGGGTTACTGCAGTGACACCCTGCCCTGTCAGGCAGATCCCTGGCATTTACAAGGTTCTGAGCGGGGCATCCCTCATGAAGGTCAGCTCTGGGAGTCAGCATGAGCAGACCGCTCCTTGCCTCCGCCCGAGGGACCTGAGCCGCTTCCCTGAGCAGAACGCCTCCGGCCCGGCCCGCGTGGCTCAGTGGTTGAGTGTCGACCTATGAGCCAGGTCATGGGGTCGATTCCCGGTCAGGGAGTCACATGCTCGGGTTGCGGGCTCGATCCTCAGTGGAGGGTGTGTATGAGGCAGCCGGTCCATGGTTCTCTCTCCTCATTCATGTTTCTCTCTCTCCCTCTCCCTTCCTCTGAAATCAGTAAAAATAAATTTAAAAAAGAAGGAAAGAGACGCCTCCGGAGGCACATGCGCCTTTTGTCACGCGGCGACCATCGCTGCCTTCACAGGCCCTCGTCCTCGTAAGGGTCTGAGAGGTGCTTTCTGACGTCGCTCTGAAGTGACAGGCGGGCACTGGTGGGCAGTTTCAGTGAGACTTAGAGTAACGGGTCGTGCAGGGGAGAAACTCCAGCAGCCTCTCGGCTTAATCGGCTGTGATGGAAGCTCGGGGTCGCCCCGGGCCCCGGGCCCCGGCAGCCTGAGTGCTGACTGGCACTGTGTCTTGGTGACGGGCCATCTTCCGTGATCGCGGTGTGCGGCCTTGCTTCTCTGCTTTCCGTGTGGCTACAGCACCCTCCGGTCACCGGCCTGGTACGTCACGCCCCTTCGTGTCCTGGGAGGGCTGAGCCCGTGCCCTTCCCCTTGGCAGTAAGTGACTGCTGGGCACGTGGGTCTGTGTGTGTGCGTGTGTTAAATGTTCCTTGGAGCCCAGATGGCGTGGCTCAGTGGTTGAGTATCAACCTGTGAACCAGGAGGTCACGGTGTAACTCCCAGTCAGGGCACATGCTCGGAGCTCGGTCCCCAGGCTCGATCCCCAGGTGGGGCTGCAGGAGGCAGCCAGTCAGTGATTCTCATTATTGATGTTTCTCTGTCTCTCTCTCCCCCTATCCCTTCCTCTCTGAAATCAATAAAAATGTGTAAAAAAACCCAGAAAGTTCCCTGGGCCCTGGCCAGTGTAACTCAGTGGTTAGAGCATCATTCCTTGCACTGAAGGGTTGTGGGTTTGATCCCTGGTCAGGGTGTGTGTGAGGCAACCAGTCGATGTTTCTCTTTCTCTTCCTTCCTCTCTGTCTAGAATCGGTGAAAACATATCTTCGGGTGAGGATTTAAAAATTCCCTGGGCCCTGGCTGGCATGCTCAGTGGTTAGAGCATACCCCTGCATACCAGAGGGTCTCGGGTTTGATTTTCGGTCAAGGGCATGTACTTGGGTTGTGGGTTCGTTCCCCTGACCTGGTCAGGGCATACGTGGGAGGCAACGGATCATTGTGTTTCTCTCTTTTTCTCTTTCACTCCCTCCCTCTCTTTGTCCCTCCCACTCCCCTCCCTTCTACTCTCTATTAAAAAAAATCCGTGGAAAAACTACCCTCACTCCTTGGGCGAGGATTGAAACAGATTCCCTGGGCGTTGGGTGTAATGAACATGGGGAAGAGCTTGAAGTGACCCAGAGAAGCAGTGAGCCTGAGCCCTCCCTGTGTGGGAAGGGTGGCTGCTCGTGAAGGCGGCCCCTGAGCAGACCCAGCACCGTCCCTGGACTGGGGACTCGCAGAGGACCCTTTTGTGCTGTTGTTAGTTCCCAAGGGACGGGAATGGGGTGGCTCCCGGTGTTGCTGGCCTTGGCCTTTGTCTGGCTCCTGGAGTTTGATGACACTCCTAGGTGTTTCCCCAGGAAAACGCAGTCTTTGGTATAGGATCTGCCCTGTAAGAGCCCTCTTGAATGCGAGTGTTGTAGGACCCAGGGCCTCTGGTCTCTGAGGAGACCCTGGTGAGGTCCCGCCCTGATGCCTCGCTGCTCCCCTCTGTCCCTGTCGTCCATCCTCTCACCAGTCCCTGTGTCCCTGTGCTTACATCAGATCTTAGTATATTGGCCAAAACTCAAATTTCTGCAGTACTCTGCCTGTGTGTGTTTTTTAACAGATGAGTCTAAGATAAATATGTTTGTTGCCTTTTTTTAAAATATGCTTTTGTTGATTTTAGAGAGGAAGGGAGAGGGATGGAGAGAGAGGAATGTCATTTATATGCTATCAGAATCGCCTGTTTTAAGTGTACAATTCGATGGGTTTTACTGTATTTCCTAAGTTGTGCTGCTATCATAATCTAATTTAAAACATTTTTATCATTCCCCAAATGAAACCCTGAGTCCATCAGCGGTCACTCCCCATTTCCCTCCGCCGCCTCACCCCTGGGCAAGCACTGATCTGCCTTCTGCCTCTAGAGATTGGCGGCTCTGGACAGTTCAGATAAATGGAGCCCTACCCGCTGGCTCCTTGTGCTTAGATGTTTGCAGGGTTCCCCGTGTGGGAGCATGTGTCAGTACTCCATTTCTTTTCATTGCTCAGTAACATTACGTGTGTGGCCAGACCATGTTTTGCTGATGGACATTTGGGTTGTGACTCTTAAAGAATGCTGCTGTGTTGCCCTAACCGGTTTGGCTCAGTGGATAGAGCGTCAGCCTGCGGACTGAAGGGTCCCAGGTTCGATTCCGGTCAAGGGCATGTGCCTTGGTTGCGGGCACATCCCCAGTAGGGGGTGTGCAGGAGGCAGCTGATCGATGTTTCTCTCTCATCGATGTTTCTAACTCTCTATCCCTCTTCCTTCCTCTCTGTAAAAATCAATAAAATATATTTATTTTTTTAAAAAGAAAGGATGCTGCTGTGAACATTTGGGTACAAGTTGTTGGGTGGATGTGTGTTTTCATTTCTCTCTATTTAAAAATATGTCATGTTTTTGTTGATTTTAAAGAGAGGAAGGGAGAGGGGAGGAAGAAATATTGATTGCCTGCCGCAACCTGGGCATGTGCCCTGACGGGGAATTGAACTGGTGACCTTCTGGTTCACAGGACGACACTCAACCAACGGAGCCCCACCAGCCAGGCAGGGCTTCATTCCTCCGAAGGAGCTAGGTACCTGGGGGGGTGAAATTGCTGGGCGAGCATCTTTGTTTTGCCCCCTTGTGAGAACACCTGTTAGGAAAACCAACAGATGAACATTTTATAGTTGGTAGATATTGCCAAGTTGCCCTTAAAAAGGGGCAGGACCATGTTTTTATTAATGGTGCGAGCACCTTTCTCCTCGCTTCCTACCACACAGGCATTATCAAACATTTTAATACTTGGGAGATGAGTCTAAGATAAGAAATATGCTTGTTGCCTTTTTTAAAAATATGTTTTTATTGATTTTAGAGGGAGGAAGGGAGAGAGAGAGAAATGTCAATGAGAGAAACATCGATGGGCTGCCTCCTGCACATTCTCTACTGGGGATGGAGCCCGAAATCTGGGCATGTGCCCTGTCTGTGAATCCAACCGTGACCTCCTGGTTCATGGGCCGACACTCAGCCACTGAGCCACAGCAGCTGGGCTCTTCCTTGCCTTTAACTGTGTGTTTCTTTCCTTTGCCTGCTTTTCTGTTGGATTGTTGGTCTCTTACTGATCTAAAACAGTTTAACCGTTTGCCGTGGGTTGCCTGTATCTCTTCTGGATTGGTGTTTGCTTTTGACCTTGTTTACGGTCCCTCTGCCGTTCTGAGGTCTGGAATCTCTGCCTCCGAATGCATTTGTCCTCTCGTAAGGCTTCTCTCTGCAGCGGCTTGTCCTGTCCGGTGGCACGGGATGGTCTCCGGTGTCGTCTTCTGGGTCGTTAGGGCTCTCCGTGCAGTTCTTCGCCCGCCTGGAATTCGCGCGATGGAAGATGTCTTCCATTTAGTCGCAGGCTGGAGAATATATTTTTCCTACGTCCTTATCTGTTGAGAGGGGCTTACCAGACTGACTTACGGGCAAAGGTCAGGATGATGACCTTTGAAACTTCAGAAAAGAAAAAATGGGCAGAAAGTGAATGTTTGTTAAATCAGGTGATGGGCCTATGGAGGGGTTCGATATACTGTTCTCTTTAATGACTGTTTGCGGTAAAAAGTAGCTTCTGCTGAAACCGGTTCGGCTCAGTGGATAGAGCGTCGGCCTGCAGACTGAAAGGTCCCAGGTTCGATTCCGGTCAAGGGCATGTACCTTGGTTGCGGGCACATCCCCAGTAGGGGGCGTGCAGGAGGCAGCTGATCGATGTTTCTCTCTCATTGATGTTTCTAGCTCTCTATCCCTCTCCCTTCCTCTCTGTAAAATATCAATAAAATATATTTTTAGAAAAAAGAAAAAGAAACTACTGGCGTTTCCTTTGTGTGTCCTGTTCCTCATCCCGGCAGTGCTGGGTGCGAGGCTGGTTGCTCCGTGCCCTCGCCAGCACGTGGTGGTGTCGGTCTTTCCACGTTAGCCATTCTGATGTGTGTATGACGGTTCTCTTTGTGGTTTTGATTTGCATTTCCCTGATGGTGTCGGGCACTTCCGTGTCCTTGTTGGAATAGCTTTTGTGAAATGTCTGTTCCCATCTTCCGTTCCTTTCTAAATCTGGTTGGTTGTCTTTTATTATTGAGTTGCCAGAGTTCTTTGGTTGTTCTGGGTACCAGTCCTTTGTCAGATAACGTCTTGTGAAAATTTTTTCCCTGTTCTGTGGCTTGTCTTATCTGTTGAGCAAACATGTTGACTTTTGATGAAGTCTGATTTTTCCCCATTTATGATCTTTGCTTGCTGTGTCCTTTCTGGGAAACCTTTGCGTACCATCCGGTCGTGAAGACATTCTTCAGTGCTGTCTTTGAAAGCTCTTGGAGGTGGTTTATGACTATTGGCAGCTAAAAGCAGCTTTGCTGCCTGGCCAGCATGCTCAGCGGTTGAGCATTGAACTTTGTAGCTTCAGCTTTTCTGTCAGCTTAGTGCTCACCTCCGTTTATTTTGCTGGATGGTGTGAGGTGGAGTAAAGGCTGCTTTTTCCCTGTCCGGCCATTTGTTGAAAAGATGTGTCTTCCTTCATGGGTTGCTTTGGTGCTTAAAAGAGTCCTTTCAGTGCATTTAGTTCTGCTGCCTACTCCTTTCCAGTGATTATCTGTCAGTCTTTGTGTCAGAGCGTGCTGTCCGTGGACTGTAGCTTCCTTTACATACTAAGTGTTGAAGTCATATGGCATGTAAGCCCTTCCATCCAGTTCTTTTCCAAGATAGCCTTGGACATTCTAGATGCCTTGCCTTTCTGATTTTGAAAGCAGTTATTGTCAACAAAAATGTCCGCTCGGATTGCGGTGATCCAAAGACGAGTTTGAGGAGCATTGTTGAGTGAATGGATGGGCACGTGCTCAGAACGCCTGGCACCGCAGCCCTCCCCTAGCTCAGGAGACAGGCTGCAGGGGGAGGCAGTCGAGACTCACTCTGCCGTTTTCTTACCTTCGAGAACTCTCTCTGCATCTAGCTCTGAACTTCCCCCGGCGGGAAGGAGAGATTGGGGTGAGGGCAGTCAGGGGGCTGGGTGTAGGGATGTCTGTGGCGGGTCCATTGTACCTGCCACTTCCGGGCAGGATGCGGTCTGCACACGTGTTTCATGTGGTCTTCTTTTTTTAAATATATTTTATTGATATTTTACAGAGAGGAAGGGAGAGGGATAGAGAGCTAGAAACATCGATGAGAGAGAAACATCGATCAGCTGCCTCCTGCACACCTCCCACTGGAGATGTGCCCGCAACCAAGGCACATGCCCTTGACCGGAATCGAACCTGGGACCCTTCAGTCTGCAGGCCGACGCTCTATCCACTGAGCCAAACCGGCTTTTTTTTTTTTTACTTTTTTTTTTTTTTTTTTTTTTTTCATGTGGTCTTCTGAGGGGGGTGTCCCCTCTCTTGCGGGAGCAGCGGGGTGGGGGTGGGGTGGAGCTTGACTCGGGCCGGCATCTGCCATCCCCTCCTGCAGTTCTGAGAGTGGCAGTCCCCTCCCTTCACATACGGAAAGCAAGACTCGGAGTGAGTTGGTCAGAGCCTCGGTGGGGGCCTGGCATCTGTCAGTACCGTTACCGAGGCCAGGGGACAGCTGTGAGCAGGAGGTGCGGCCTCTGTCCTCAGGGGGCGTACAATCCAGACCGTGTACAAGGGGCGGCCGGTGGGCAGCTGCACATGATGACAGGTGACCGCCAGGGAGGAGGGACCAGGGTGATGTGGAGAGCGACCAGGAAGCCTTCCTTTGACAGGGGGGGCTGCTGGAGGGCAGCGTCTGAGCAGAGGGGGGCCCCCCATGCAGAAGGCAGGGCCCTCCTGGCAGGGGGACCCTGGGAGTTGTGTGTACGTGGCTCCTCAGTGGTGAATTTGACGCTGGTGCTGCTCTGGGATCGTCCCCACAGCCCGGCCCTGTCGCCGGCGCCCACCGTGTAGCCCCCAAGTGCTCTGCTGTACGTAATCTGCACTTAGACACGTGTTCGCGTGTGCAAGCAGCCCGTGCCTGCTGATGTGGGTGCGTGTGTGTTTCCTACTTACAGCTGACACCGAAGACGTGTGCATCGTGGAAAGATTGTTCTCGAGCAGCTTGGTGGCCATCGTCAGCCTCAAAGCTCCCCGGAAGCTGAAAGTTTGCCACTTTAAGAAAGGAACTGAGATCTGCAACTACAGCTACTCCAACACCATCCTGGCCGTGAAGCTGAACAGGCAGGTGAGCGCCAGCGCTGGGAGCCAGGCTCGCTCTGCCCGTGTCTCGGTGCGCGGTGGCTGCGGCTGCGCTGTCACTGCCCTCCCGGAGGCCTCCGGCGCCTCCCGGCCAGACGCGGTCCTGAGCCAGCGTTTCTGGTCCGAGCCGCTGCTCACCGCACCCAGCACCCTGCCTCGACACGGCGCGCCCTGTGTTGCTCGGATCACTCCCTGATGAGTGCCCCTGCCCTCTGCCGCCGGTGTCCTCATCCTTCCGGCACGCGTGTCTGTGGCAGCCCTCACGGAACGTCCTGTCACTGTGCCTCCGTGAGGTTCTGTGGGAGCTCAGCGCTGCTTCCGCCCAGCAGCCCGGGTAAACCGGCGTTCTCCCACGTCCTGCGGGCTCCAGGGGCTGCGGGCTCCAGGGGCTGCGGGCCGTGTTAAGTGAGGGCCGACCGGATGTCCACACAGTCATCCTTAGAGTCGAGTCATAGTTTATTTAGCTTCCTTTGCTTTTATACATGTTACTTTAAAAAACCTGTTAGCATCTTCTTCCTCCTGTTTTAAACTTCATTGAGCTTTTATCTAAGATGATGTACGCTTGTGCCTTGGCCGGTTGTTCAGTGGTCAGAGCATTGGCCCATGCACCAAAGGGTGGTGGGTGTGATTCCAGGTCAAGGGCACATACCTGGGCTGTTTCTCTCTCTCCCTTCTTCCCCCTCTCTGAAAAAGCAGTGGGGAGAGTATCCTCAGGTAAAGATTAACCACCCCCAAAGGTGATATAAGTTTATCGCTTTTAACATCCTCCCCAAACAGGAGGGTCGGCCCGGAGTGTGGACCTGGCGGCTGCACTTGTGTTCCTTCCTCGGCTCCCGGGGGCTGTGCTCACAAACGCAGCACCGGCGTCCGGCTCACAGCGGAGTCCGTGCAGGGCGGGCTGAGGGGCCGTGGACCACGCGGGGCGCTGCTGGCAGCTACTGCCACGTGACCGCTGACCTGGCGGAAACGGGATTGGTCTATTGACGGAGAACGTTGGTTAAAATGGGAGATTATACGGCATAACATGGTGAACCTTTTTATTTTATTTTATTTTTTTACAGAGAGGGATAGAGAGTCAGAAACATCAATGAGAGAGAAACATCGATCAGCTGCCTCCTGCACACCTCCTACTGGGGATGTGCCCGCAACCAAGGTACATGCCCTTGACTGGAATCGAACCTGGGACCCTTGAGTCCACAGGCCGATGCTCTATCCACTGAGCCACACCGGT
This sequence comes from Plecotus auritus, assembly GCF_963455305.1. Classification (NCBI taxonomy): domain Eukaryota; kingdom Metazoa; phylum Chordata; class Mammalia; order Chiroptera; family Vespertilionidae; genus Plecotus; species Plecotus auritus. The sequence goes on from NC_137773.1 coordinate 2,448,110, forward strand.
TAGGACACATGGTGAACCTTTTTAAAGCTTAAAACGCGGTGTCCCAGGGCAGCGGAGGCTGAGTGCGTGCGTACCACGTTGTCTTTCTCTCGACGCACCGCTCCAGGGACACCGTCTTGAGGTGCAGCAAGGACACGGGCACCTGCAAACCGGCCTGTGCCGGGAGAATTCTCACACTTTCAGGAGCTCCCTCGCTCTCCCCTTCATCCTCCTGCGCCCAATTCAGCATCAGTTTAGTCACCAAACGCACCCGAGGCCCTCGATGTGGTTTTCATGGGGGCAGGGGTGAGGGATGGGAGACAAACCAAAACACAGAACCCCCTTTCTCACCGCATTGCCCCGTTTCTGTGGCGTGGAGCCCAGTGGCGTGGTGAGCCGTCCTGGTTCAGCGGAGACGGACGGCACGTTGGCTCTGCACGCCCTACCGGAGCCGAGGGCGGTGCTGGCAGAGCTGCCGTAATGCCAGCGCCCTCTGCAGCGTCCAGGCCAAGCGGTGCCCTGGGAGGAACGAAAGCGTCGTGATCCAAGAGCCCGCTGAGCGGCTGGGTGCGTGCCGCGTGGCGCTCTCGTCACGCTCGCTTCCCTCTTCCCCTCTAGAGGCTCATCGTGTGCCTGGAGGAGTCCCTGTACATTCACAACATTCGGGACATGAAGGTGCTGCACACCATCCGGGAGACGCCCCCGAACCCGGCGGGTGAGTGCGCCGAGGAGGGCGGGGCTTCTCGGGGTGTCCTGGTGAAGGCGGGGGGCTCTCTCCTTCAGAGCCCACAGATAGAGGCAGGTTGAAGTGTATCGACCTTAAACCAGCTCCCTTCCTCCTGGCGTTGGTATTGTGACCACATCGGTCAGTGGTTTGGTCAGCTTCCAATTTTGAGGTCACTAATCACTTCCCACCAGAGGCCTTCAATCTGCTCACAACCCTGCTGTCACCCGGGGGGCGGGGGGGACCCTAGCCCAGCAGTGCGCTGCCGCGGCTGCTCGGAGCCCTCCCTCCCGCTCGTGGGTAAGTGAGTGCGCGGTGTGTCTAACGACCACAAAGGAGCCCTCGGGCCCTGACGGCTCTGTCCCTGCGTCCTCAGGCCTGTGCGCGCTGTCCATCAACAATGACAACTGCTACCTGGCCTACCCCGGCAGCGCCACCATCGGAGAGGTGCAGGTCTTCGACACCATCAACCTGGTGAGGCTCCCCGGAGGCTCTGGGACACGCTCGTCCCTGCGTGAGCGCTGTGGGCCCCGTGCCCTGGCGCCCTTGGCTCGGCGATGCGGTGCCCACCACTGGCCGCTGGCTGGCAGGGCAGGCGTGGCCGTGCCGCCCCCTGCAGAGCCGGCAGCTGCCCCAGGGAGCGCTGGGGGAGCCTGAGTCACCCGGGCACCGAGGGACAGGCAGCTGCGCTCTTCTAGGGGTGTGAGCGCCTTTCCTTGGCCCCCACCCCGGTAGGTCGGGGGGCTTGGTAGTCACGTTTGCTTCTCCCTCCCACCAGAGAGCTGCCAACATGATTCCCGCTCACGACAGTCCTCTGGCCGCGCTGGCTTTCGACGCCAGTGGAACCAAGCTCGCCACTGCTTCCGAGAAGGTGAGGCTGCCGGGCCCGTGGGAAGCCGGTCCCGCGCGCACAGCCGGGTGGCCAGACGAGCCTCAGTGTCCGCCAGCCCCCAGAGGAGCCCCGGCGACCCCACCGGGCGGGCCGCCTGCGGGCGCTGGCTGTGCTGCCTGGGACGGGCTCCGGCGGGGCGCTGGGCACGTTTGGGGCAGGAGCCCGAAGTGCCCTGCATAGCACGCACTCACCACTGCGCCCTGACGGGACCCACGACAGGCAGGCTGTGTACAGAGGACTGGGGGGCGAGAGTGAAAGGGGAGACGGCCGGAGGGGCGGGTCTGGGCACATTTCATGTTCACCTCTCACTCTTCCCCTCACAAAGCGGTCACACTGTGTGTCTCATTTATTTTTTAATATATTTTATTGATTTTTTACAGAGAGGAAGGGAGAGGGATAGAGAGTTAGAAACATCAATGAGAGAGAAACATCGATCAGCTGCCTCCTGCACACTCCCCACTGGGGATGTGCCCGCAACCAAGGTACATGCCCTTGACCAGAATCGAACCCGGGACCCTTCAGTCTGCAGGCCGACGCTCTACCCATTGAGCCACACCGGCCGGGGCTGTGTGTCTCATTTAGCTTTCTTTTCCCACTCTGCGTCCTACTGTGCTTCTCTGAGTTAAAGCGCCTTTATCAGCCGCACCACGCTCACTTACTCAAAGCTTAGTGTGCAGGTAGCAGTGTATTTACGTCCTACCCAGAAATCGTGTGTGTGCAGCTCTGATTGTTAAGAGAGTCGGTGAGAAGAATTTCGGGGTGAAAGGACCTGGCCTTGTCCGCACACGGAGAAAAGGCCTCGTCAGTCCCGTCCGTGTGACCCCTTCTCGGCGTCCGTGACACTGGAGGGTCCCGTCCGCTCCTCCTCACTGAGCGGCTACGTGGGTTCCTTTGCTGTTCCTCTCCTTCAAAATCCCGTCCCCTCTCCTCTTGGAGTCTCCTTTCTTCTCCTGGCTGCTCCCTCCTCTGAGCACTGGGACCTGCCCCTCAGCCACCTGCTGCCTGGGTTCAGCCCTGGGTGTCCCGGCAGCAGGTGGTGGGTCCCTGAGATGCTTCGCACTGAGAACCTCAAGCCCCCTCCCCTCGAAGTCACTGTGCTCCCCTGCACCCGCCAACCGAGGGAGACCCAGGCGGCCGCCGCCTGCTCCAGCTTCCTGCGGCTCTGCGTTCTGACTCTCGGCCCCCGGCTGCAGCGACGATGCCACTGTTCCTGGGCCCTGTCCTGGTCTACGAGACCCTTCGTGTCGTTACCTCGTGTGACCCCTCATCCGGGGGCACGTTTTCCCTTCCGTGTGGAGAGCTCAGAGAGGGCGAGCAGTTCTCCCAGGGCAGCGCTGGGCGGAAGCAAGGATGACTCCCAGCCCGCCTGTGCTGTGGCCACTGCGGGCCTCCCAGTACCACCGGGTCCTTTCCTTCTCCCTCGGGAGCACGGCCTGGCCACGAGGTCCTGTTACCCTGGATGAATCCAGCTCTGCTCTTGTGGTTCTGACTAGGTCTTGGGGGCCAGTGAAAAGAGCAGTTTCTTCTGGGCTGTGAAGAGCAGACCCTTGATTAGCTTTTACACAGAATCCTGCTGGGTTGAGGGTTCAGACCACCCATGGCCGCCTCGGCCCTGCTGGGGCCTGGGTGCTGGGGCCACCCCGGGTGCGGGCTTCACCCTGCCCCGGCACAGCCGTCCAGCTGTGAGCAGCAGCTTGTCGTTAGTCAGGGTCGCACAGCGGCGTGGCGTGAAATGGAAACACGCGTCTAAGGAACGCTGAGCGCTTAGGCTGCGGAGACAGAGCCTCTGCACGGTGTTTGCACGCGTGCCGACGCCCCTGCTTCCCGAGAACCGCAGCCTCGGTGGGTCCTCCCACGCCAGAGACTCTCCGTCTTCCAGGGCGGCCACGCCCCGCACCTGCTCCCTGATGGCTGGGCAGCGGCCTGTCGTCGCTCCTGTGGCGCAGGCTCGCTGAGTTCCTCACCCCCAGGTGGGGACCGCCCCTCTCGGGGTCCCTTCCTCGGCAGGTCTCTCTCAGTCCCCGGTGCTCAGTCCTGTCTGCCCGCAGGCCCTGTGAATGCGTGAGGAGGGGGAGGGAGGGTCGCCGGAACGGACACCCTCGCAGAATCTCATGTCTCACCGCCGGTCCTGTGTCCTTTAGTCTCACCGGCGTTTGCTTGATGCAGGTCTTGCCATTGTGTCGGGTCCTCAGACTTTTAAACAGGGGGCCAGTTCCCTGTCCCTCAGACCGTGGGAGGGCCGGACTATAGTTTAGAAAAAAACTATGAACAAATTCCTATGTGCACTGCGGGCCCGGGACGAGTCGGCTGCTAAGCAGGACAGGCAGCGGCACCCGGCGGGCCGGATAAATGTCCTCGGCGGGCCGCATGTGGCCCGCGGGCCGCAGTTTGAGGATGTAGGTGGACAGATCCCTTTAGGCCATCATCACTTCCCTTGGTCAGTAGCTCCAAGGGGCAAGAAGGGCCGCAGTGGGGTCTGCGACGGCTAGACCAAGCATGTCAAACTCACGGCCCATCAAGTTAGGTGCTTCCCAATGCGGGGTACACACCTAAAGCGTTTAGTTTTAATGGTTTCGGCTTCAAATGACATAGGAAACAGTAAAACTGGTTTATTCCATGTTTGATTTCAAGGCTGTTAAAGATTAGAATAAGTGGTGCGTGAAGTGGTGAACGGGGCATTCTGGTGAGCTTGTGGCAGGAAGTAGGAGGTGGTTGTGTAGAGGGCCTGCTGCGGGCTGGCCAGGAGGGGCTCGGGCACCTGGTGGGGGGCTGGCCAGGAGGGGCTCAGGCATCTGGGGGGGGGGCGCTGGGGCACCTGGTGGGGGGCTGGCCAGGAGGGGCTCAGGCATCTGCCGAGGGGGACTGGGGCATCTGGGGAGGGGCTGGCCAGGAGGGGCTCAGGCATCTGGGTGGGGCGGGGCGCTGGGGCACCTGTTGGGGGGCTGGCCAGGAGGGGCTCGGGCATCTGCGGGGGTGGGCGCTGGGGCATCTGGGGAGGGGCTGGCCAGGAGGGGCTCAGGCATCTGCGCGGGGGGGGGGGCGCTGGGGCATCTGGGGAGGGGCTGGCCAGGAGGGGGCCCACAGCGCACTGTCACGGAGGACCGTTCTGTGCTTCATTTGTAGTCTGACAAGGAAGAAATGAAGCCAGTCCATCTCTACCCGGCTAACAGCCTTGTTCTTTCCTGTCGCAGGGGACCGTGATCAGGGTGTTTTCCATTCCAGAGGGACAGAAGCTCTTTGAGTTCCGGCGAGGAGTGAAGAGGTAAGTGTGGAAGCCTCCAGAATGGAACCTGAGTTCTCTGTGGGTTCAGTTCATGTCCTCTCTGACCAACAAGTGGAAATGTGTGCACGGGGCACCAGGTGAACGACAGGCGTGTTCAGCCCGACTGGATGGCCTGGGGGTAAAGGGACATGACTAAAGGCCAGCTGAACGCAGAGCGATGGCCAGATAGGGGAGCGGAGGGACTGGCAGAGCCGGGCGGCCGTGTGCACCCCGCCTGCTCCGCGGGCAGCTGCGGACTCTGACCTGGTTCACAGGCTCTGTCCTTCCTCTCTGCCCTGAAAACGGGAGCCGGCCCTTCACCTCCCCTCCCACCCCAGCCAATGGCTGCGGCTCTGCCTTTAAAAACAAGCAGGCCGTGACTCCCAGCGTGGAGCTCCCTCCTGTTCGCGGCTGCCTGCAGAGCCTGCTGGGCTGTGCCTAGCACGCCTCCCTGCCCTCAGAGAAGGGGCTGTCCCGGTCACCCCTGGGTCCTCTGCCTCAGGACTCGCTGGAGAGATGGGGATCCAAGCTTCAAAGCCAGATCCCTGGGCTCCGCTTGTGGCCGTGTGACCTGGCTCAGCGGTACCTGACCTCTGGGGCTTGGCACCAGCCCAGTCAGGCTCTGGTGGACCCGCCTCCGGTACTGAGAAAGTCCTGCAGGGCCTGTCACCGCGTCCTTCCCACCCTCATCCCTGCCCCATGAGCACCCCCTCGTGCCGGCATCACTCCCTCCCGGGGGGCAGTTCCCACAGGTGCGCAGTCAGTGTACGTCCTGTGTCCACAGCCAGGCGTCCAGCCCGCGCCCCTCCTCGCGTTTCCCCTTCCCTGCTTCCCTGCCCCGCTCTGCAGCCTTCCTTTGCTCTCCTGCTCCGTTCCCCTGCGTCTTCCCGCTGCCAGGGACGCTCTCCTCGCCCCACAGCCACATCCTCCTAAACGCGTCCCTGCCTGCATGCCCACGTGCGTGTGGCCCAGGCTGCTTTCCGGGGGTCCCCATGTTTCTCCCCCAGCCCCCTCCCCCCGCCCGCTCCCGCGCCCTCGGTAAATATTGCCGCTGTCCGTCCACCCCGTGTCCAGCCAGTGCGACTCCTTCCCCGTTCCAGGCGCCTGTTAGGCCCAGGCATGTCGGCTTTCCCGGCGCTGCCCCCACCGCGTCTCCTCCTCTGTGTCCCATCCGTCCTCCCGCCCCACTCACACCACCCTCTGCCCTCGCGCTCCCTGTGGTTTCTGCTGTCAGCCCCGCCAGTCCTTCCCTCAGACGCAGCCCTGGCTCTGGGGGTGAGAGGACAGGCAGAGCACACCCATTTGGACCCTGTCACAGCCTCCCTTTGCCTGTAGGACTCACCCCAAACTCCTCATCCTCAGCTGCCACCCCAGCCTCTGGCCCTTCCTTCAGCTGTTTACTTTCCTTCCTGCTGCTCCCAGTCGCAGCCACACCCCGTTCGGTTCCTTTGGGCAGCCCGTCTCCACGGGCACCTGGCCGGTGCTGTCCCCGGAGCCTGGCTGACACGTTGGTGCCTCTGAGTCTGCATCCGGCGTCCCTCGGGCCAAGTTCCGGCGGAAGCATCCCCGCCCCCCGCCACACCACTTCTGTAGCGACTCCCACATCTGTCCTAGCGCCCCTTCACTGGCAGCCAGCAGGGCTGAACACACCTTGCTGGGACAGGCGGGCAGGGCCGCCCTGCTGGGCCCCAGCGCGTGCTGCGGGGCTGGGTGCGGGCGCTCCTCAAGTCTGCACCCAGTGACTAGGGACCTTCCTGTGGACGGGCCGCGCGTGCTCCCGGGACTGGGAAGAAATGCAGGCTATTTGCTGGCTTTAGGGTTTTTACAGAGACTTTACGACTTACTGTAGGGATTTAGTGTGTTGGATGTTGAAGTTTTACTCTATTAAACATCACCAAAGTGGCCAGCTTACCCTCAGCATGTTAAGGATTGCTGTAATTTAAAGGAAGTGGGTTGTTTAAGAACATATTAAAGAATTGCTGTCATGTTCCCAGCGTTTTTCTCTCAAAATGTTTGGGAAGGACTGGCGGAAGGAGGAGGCTCCGGCAGATGCGGTGGCTGTCGGGGAGCTTGCCTCCCCTGCGGCGTTGGTTACAGGCCCTCGGGAGGTCGCTGGTGGCCCCGGGGCCCAGGTGACAGCGAACCTTCCCCGCCCGCAGGTGTGTGAGCATCTGCTCGCTGGCCTTCAGCATGGACGGCATGTTCCTCTCCGCCTCCAGCAACACGGAGACCGTGCACATCTTCAAACTCGAGACCGTGAAGGAAAAGTGAGTTGCAGACATTCGATTGTTTGAAAAACAGCGGAGCACTTTGTCCGGCGCACGCTGACGGTGCGCACGGGAGCCCAGACTCGCGTGGCCTCCTGCCTCCTGCCTCCTGCCGGGCAGGCCCTGCGCGGGCTCTGCATAAGTGTCCCGAGTCTGCACGCGGCAGGGAGGGATCTGTCCCGTGAGGCGCTCTAACGCGGGAGGTGCTGTGCGTGAGGCTGGCGGCAGGGCGCGGGGCCGCCGTGGTCAGTGCAGACGTCCGCCTCAGCACACCCCCGCGCACAGAAGCCCGTCTGGGCGCACTGCCCGGGGCCAGAGCGCCTGTGGCCAGGCTGCCCGCGGTGGGTGCGTTCCTGAAGCAGGTGATGGGAGTCGTGTGTCACTGCGATGGGCATGAGTGGCACGGAGCGCTGCTTGCTCTGAAGTGTCAGCCTTCCCCCGGGCCAGGCTGCTCAGGGCGCGCCCCTACTCCAGGGAGCACTTCAGTAACTCGCAGGTGCGCCAAGGTGAGCAGCGACGAAGCGGGCTGTGGGAGAGGAGCAACTTGAAAGCGGTGCTCAGAGGCGTCTGGACTTTCTGTTAAAGACCCAGGGCGGCCGTGCGTGGGACTGTGCGTCTCCTGTTGATGCTAATGGTCTCCTAATCTACGCAGCCACGCGGGAGGGGCAGGCTGTCCAGAGACTGTGGTTCCTGCCCCCTTTCCCTGAAGGAGGGGCTTCTCTTTCGGGTCGGGCTGACCCGTCTGTGGGTTCTGCTGACTCCCTCCAGGCCGCAGGAGGAGCCCTCCACCTGGACCGGCTACTTCGGGAAGATGCTCCTGAACTCCACCAGCTACCTGCCCGCCCAGGTCACCGAGATGTTCAACCAGGGCAGGGCCTTCGCCACGGTCCGCCTGCCCTTCTGCGGCCACAAGAACATCTGCTCCCTGACCACGTGAGTGCCGCGCAGCCTCCCTCCCCTTCGCCTGAGCGTGTCCGGAGGCGGCGCTGGGTGGTCCCCTTCCCGTCCTTCCGGCCTGAGAACAACCGCAGACGCAGCCTGTGACGGAGCCGAGGTTTGCGTGCAGCGGGGACTCGCACAGGGGCGGGCACCGTGGTCGGCAGACGCGAGTGCTCCCGCAGCTCCTCCCCGAGAGGCTCCCTCGGTGTCTGGAGCCCTTGTGGCCCTAAGTCAGGGCATCGAGCCCTCTGGGACTCGCGGGCGTGGCTGGGAGCGCTCCGCCGTGGCCTCGCTGTGACTGGATGTTACAGACATTATGTTCATCCTTTCTGCCCGCCTGCCTAGTTGAAGTCTTATGAAACCACCCGACCTTAGTCGTCGGGGAGCCGGGAGACCGATGGCCGCCGCCTGCTCTCCCTGGGGCGCCGGCGCGCTTTCCCGGTCAGGACGCCCTCGGCTTCCCCGCTGGGGCCGCAAGCAGCACCGTGGGCGCGGCCTTGGTCCTGCACACAGTGTGCCACTCGCTCAGCTACAGCTGTGCTCGCTTCGGGGGCGGGCTCCCCGGGCCTGGCCAAAGGCGAGGCTGCTAGTTAGTAACTCCGTGAAAGTGCGGTCCTAGGATGTGTGCTCTTCCTTCCCGCTAGAATCCAGAAGATCCCCCGCCTGCTGGTGGGCGCGTCCGACGGGTACTTGTACATGTACAACCTGGACCCCCAGGAGGGCGGCGAGTGCACCCTCATGAAGCAGCACAAGTAAGTCGGCCTCTCCGCCCCTCCTCGGCTTTCTCGCGGCCAGGCTGCGGTTGGGCCCCCGCGCGCGTGCGTTTCCTTGAGAGACTGTGGCCCAGGCCGATCAGGAGCTCTGCCTTCCCTGACAATCCCGGTGTGGGCGCAGACGCCCGCTCTCCACCCCATCTGCCAGGGACCGTGCGCTGCTGGCGGGGACGGCGGGAAGTGGTCAGCGCTGCCCCTGCCCTTCCTGGGGGCGGGGCTTCCCGCCTCCCTGAGGGACCGGCTGCAGATAGGCGGAGGATTTCACACTCACAAGAAAGGATGTCTCAGCCCATCCGCCCGCACAGTCAGGGCGCATTCTGAGGGCCTGCGGTCTCACTGTGAGAGGGTTTCTCTGAAAAGAGGAGCTGGTGTTGGCTCATGGGGAAGCAGTGCATTGTGGGCTTTTGCTTTTGCTGCTGCTTGTCGCCTAGAAGCTGTCCCGGCCATGCCGATGGTTGGGTGCACGGGGGGGAGTATTCATAGCGACTCCTGTTTATGGCCACCAGCCTCCACATGAAATAAGCTGGTCTCGGAGGCATAAGTCTTTTTGTCACTTTCCCTGTAAAGTTCTAGTGAACACACCCCCGTCCCCACAGTGTTCGAGTGCACAGGAGTGGCCTTCGCCTCTGTCGCTGCGGGTCTGGCCCTCCGGCCCGAGGCCCTGCCATTGCGCCCCGACGGTCCTCACTGTGTGTGCGCTTGTCCACTTTCACCAGGTTGGATGGCAGCATGGAGACAACCAATGAGATCTTAGACTCTGCCTCTCACGACTGCCCCTTGGTGACCCAGACTTACAGCACAGCTGCAGCCAAAGGCCCTCACGCGCCTGCCTCTCCCACGAGACTGGGTAAGGCTGAGGGGGACACGGGCCTGGAGGGCAATGAGGCCGGGACCTCCCGCGTGCTTGCGCGCTGTTTCCCTCCTCAGAGGGCCGCCCTCTTGGTGTTGGGCAGCGGAGTGACGTCCTCAGGCAGAGCCAGCTGTGAGGCGGAGTCGGTTTTCTTCTTCTTTGAAGGAAACAGTCTGGCTCAGGCCGCTTCGGGGACAGGACTCGTGCCCGGCTCGCTGCCTCTCCAGCATCTGTGCTGGGGCCTTGCCCTCCGCCTGTCCGACCTTCCTCCTGGCCCCGGGCCCTGGGAGGGGGCGTGCTGTGGCAGGAGCTGTCAGCGTGCAGACAGACAGGTGGCCAGTGTGGCCATGGCTGTTCGACGGCTGTGAGTTACCTCCCCCAGAACATCCGCGTGCCCCCGCGCTGCTCACGCTCCTCTCTGCAGGGGCGCTGAGTGTCCGGGGCGCTCGTGTGGAGCAGCCACGTTAGTTGGAGGTGCACTTCCGTGCTCCGGCTCCCGGGGAAAGCACAGCCTGTCCCCGGGGAAGCCCGGGCGCTCTGCAGACAGTGACGCATCCGGAGCTGCCGCGGCTCAGGGAGCTCTGTAGTCACAGGAGGGAGTAGAAGGCAGTCTGCGCGGGTCGCCCCCGCGGGCCCCGGGCAGCTCTGGTGACGGCGCTCTCTCTGCAGCCTACACAGACGAGCTGGGGGCCGTGGGCGGCGCGTGCCCGGAGGAGGAAGCCAGCGCCCTGCGGCTGGAGGAAGACAGTGAGCACCCTCCCATGATTCTCCGGACGGACTGAACCTGAGCTGTGAACTCTGACCCCACAGCAGAGAACACTGGCTGACAGAGGACTTCGTGTTATGCTGCTATGAACTTTGACCTGAGTTGGGGGAGAGGATGGCAGAGACTTACAAAGAGAAAAAGGTTGTAGTTGTAGTCTCTTTCCCTACTGAGAAATACATGGTTTTCACTTCAGTGGCTTCTAATCTGCTATGAATTTTAGCTTTTTGTTTGTTTTCTCTTTTTGCCAAAATTAACTGGTGAAGCCCTTGAAACCTCCTTGCTTTGTTTGCATGCATTCACGTGCCAAGCCAGCACAGGGCAGCCAGGGCCACTGGCCAGCGGCGTGTGGTTTCCCAGCTGTGTGCACGTGGTTCTGCTTGACCGGGTCCCCGGCCCCGGGCGGGGTGGCAGGGGTCCTCCAGAGCCCCTCCTGGACCATGTCCTCCTCTTTATTTTGTTAATTAAATTTTTTCCAAATTGGACTCTGGGGTTTCTTCCATGGCGGAGTTCTGCTTCCCATCTTGTTTCCCACGTGGCGTTGACCGCGGTCCTTTCTGTGCTCACACCCTCCCGCCCCCGGGGAGTGGGCTCGAAGGCCTGCTCGGAGCACCGGGCCCGGGGTGCGTCTCCTCGGTCCCTGAGCAGTCCGTCCGGTCTGTGCTTCAGCCTCCTGCCGGCTCCTGTGTGTGGTTCTCTGTCTCATTGACAGGAAAGCCGGTAGCGGTTCCCACGTCCGTGTGTAGCACAGGCTAGTGTCTCGGTCCCGAGTTGTCCCCACCATCCCTCCGGGCCCCTCACGGGTGTCGGGCGTGGAGACGGGGGAGCACCGAGCAGTCAGCTGTGAGCACCTGCGCGGGGACACGTGCCTTATTTCAGGCGTACGGAGCCGTGCGGCCTGAGGGCTGGGCAGAGGTCCAGGCTCCGCGGGCTCCCCCTTGGTTTCACAGAATTTAACCAGGCTCCGCGGGCTCCCCCTTGGTTTCACAGAATTTAACCTCGGACCTTGACCTCTCCCAACCCGAGACGCTCAGGGCAGGGTTCTAGGGAATTGGAGTGGCGTTGATGGCGTGGAAACGCCCTGGGGTCTTGGGACGTGGCCGCTGAAGGCACAGGCAGAAGAGCGGGGTCCCGGGTGTGCCTCGCTTTCCCCTGCCCGGTTTCTGGCCGAGGAGGGCCAGCGTGTTTCCGGTCGTGTTCGTATCTTGGTCGTAAGAGGGACGAGAGGGACTTGGTTGAACTGACGGCTGACTTAGTGCCCGGCTTCAACTCCACGTCGGTCCGTGGGCCGCGGGCCGCGCGTGCAGGGGTGGCCCTCGGGTCGCGGCCTGGAATTAAGAGGAGCCTCCAGTGAGCTGAGACCTCTGCCCACGGTGGTGGCAGCAACATGCCATGCCGCGCGGGCAGAGGTGACGGGGCGTGCACTTGGCTTTCCTCCGAAGTCGGGGGCACGTGGTCCCGGATCCTGAGGACCCGGGCTCCCCGGGAACAGGCCGGGACGAGCTGCCGAGTCCCGAGCGAGGAGAGGCCGAGCAGGGTCTTCGGTGTCGGCCCGGGACGTTCCTCACGCTCCCCCGAACGTGGCGCACATCTGTCCCGGGCGAGTGCGATGGGAGACCCTGTCGGAGGTGCTGGTTTCTCGTGGTCAGAGGCACGTGGTGTCTTCGTCTTTGTTTGGGATCGGTCGTCAGCAGGTGTGGGACTTCTCCCTGTGTCAGCCTCGGTTTCCTCAGCTTCCAGGTGGGCAGTCAGAAGAGAAGGCTCGCCCTGCCCCCCTGCTGGGCCCGGTGCTCCGCAGACGGAAGCCGTGTAGCCCGCCTGTGCTGTGCCCGGCGCCCGGGCGGGAGAACCGAGGCTCTGCATGGTCGGCCGACTCGCCCTGGGGGTGGGCTCGCTGCTTTTCCTTTCCCGGCTCACGGCCACGAGCTCATCCCTGGTGCTCGCGCCCCGCAGGCCTGAGGCCGTGAGGCGTGGCGGCTGCCCGAGGACCCACAGCCAGGTGCCGACTGCTGAGCCCCAGACCACACGAGTTCTGTCATTTCATTACGTCTTGTTGTCCAGATCGCAAAACAGATGACCTGGGGCGGGTGGGGGGAGGGAGGGAACCAAACCAGAAACTTCCTCAGAGGAACCTGTGGGTTGGGAGCAAACCGCACCTCTCAGCAAGGGGACCCGATCACCTGCACCTGCGTCACTCCCGGGCCGATTCTGCGCGTGCTGGCGGCGTGGCCAGTGCAGTCACCTGGCGCCTCGGCTCCTGGACGGGACACGGGAGAGGCCCTCCCTCGCTGGGTCCCCGTGACGGGGAATGCGCCAGTGAACACGGAAGCAGAAACTGGTCTTGGGGATCGAGTTGTTTTCCTTCAGGTGGGCTCCTGAGGGCAGGCCGTGGGAGGGGTGATACGGACAAGCCTGATTCCCAGCCACGGAGTGTGCGGCCTCCGTCCCGCCTTCGCTGCGCCTGGTTCCAAGACCAGCGACAGCTCTGGTGGGGGTGCGGGAGACTCGCCAAGCTGGCAGACAGCACTGCCTGCTGTGGCCGGCAGGAGTTGACCACCCGGATCCGCACCTCATTCCAGAGCACATCTTCGGCCCGGACGGCACCTGAGCTCCCTCCCGCTCACCTGCGCGGCCCAGAGGGCCCAGGGCTTCGGGCCTCCACGCTCCGCCTGCTCACAGGTCCATCTGAGGAGGAGAGAAGAGAAAGGACCTTGCCTTCCCCACGGCCAGCAGTGGGCACCCAGAAAAGACGAGAAGAGCTCCGGTCACAGCAAGGAACACGGACGTCGGTGATGGGGAGCGTGCTCCGGGCTCGCTCCCGCTCTCACGCGGCGGGATGGCGGCGGACGGGAGCCACGTCTGTTGTTTGTTCCCGCCCCGACTTGGGAGCCTGCCTTTGCCCGTGGGGAATGGCGGGTCCTGTGTAAAACGTGTGTGTGACACCAGCTATCCCAGCTGCCGGTCCAAGTGCGTTCTCTGCGAGTGTGCTTAGCCTCAGGGGCAGGGGCGGGCGCAGGCTGCACGCCGGCTGCGAGGACCCGGGCCCTCGGGACGGTGTGGTCTGGAGGAGGATGGAGAGGGGATCGTCCTCGTGAGCGTCTTCTCGCTGAGAGGATGTGACGGCGGCCGGTCGCCACGCAGACGGAGCTCACGGATGTAGATTTAGCCGGTACCAGGTCGGGGTTCTCGGCCCGTGTTGTACCTTTTCATCCTGTGGATTTTGCAAAGCACAAAGAGAAAGTGGAATTTGAGGCGTGGCCAGCCCTTCCGATCCTTCCTTCCCTGGCATCGGACCAGGAAAGTCTTTAATTTGGAAAAAGTTAATGTTTTTTTCTTTTTTAAAAAAAAAAATATATATATTTTATTGATTTTTTACAGAGAGGAAGGGAGAGGGATAGAGAGTTAGAAACATGGATGAGAGAGAAACATCGATCAGCTGCCTCCTGCACACCTCCCACTGGGGATGTGCCCGCAACCAAGGTACATGCCCTTGACCGAATCGAACCTGGGACCCTTCAGTCTGCAGGCTGACGCTCTATCCACTGAGCCAAACCGGTTAGGGCAAAAGTTAATGTTTTTAAAGCTCAGAATGGAAGGGGCTGTTTAGATCCTTTCCCCTCAGCTCGCTCTTCACCGAGCTGTCATTTCACTGCATTTCCTTCGCAGTGGGCGTGTCATGTGTGCGGAGGGCATGAGCGTCAGCCGAGGGTGCGTGCGCCCTGCTTACATTCCTAACCAGCTCGGGCTGCAGACCGTGCGAGATTAAACTGTCCTGGCCGGGGGGCTCAGTGGTTGGGCATCACCCCATGCCCTGGGAGTTGCTGGTCTGTTCCCGGTCTGGGCACATGCCCGGGGTGTGGGCTCAGTCCCCAGGAGGGGGCGTGCAGAGGCGGCTGATCCATGTTTCTCTCCCTAAAAAAAATCCGTGAAAACATTTTAAAAAATAAAAGGTGAAACCTGTGCTGCGTTTGTGTTGTTCCCATTGGCTCCCTGCACACTCATCGTAGTCATTTGCACCATCGTTTGAACACCCGCAATTCTGGGAAATTGCGGCAGAGAAATCCGAACCCCACAGCTGGCGGGACTCGAAGGTTTCCATCCGGAACCGCGGTTAGTCCTTTGTGAAGTGGACTGTGCACTTCTTTCTCCTGGACTTTCGGCCTCGGCTGAAAGAGTGCAAATCTGACTTCAGGGGACAGGGCGGGCGCAGGAGAGTGGCCCTGGAGGCGGTGGGCGGGGCCAGCCTGCGGGCCACCGTCACCCCGTCTGCTGGCCGCTTGGCGGCTTCTGGAAGCACACCCTGCCGTATGTGCACTGCTTTGTCCGTTTCCCTCGCGGTGGGAGGGTGTGTCCCCCCACATCCCAGGCCGGAAGCGTGTGTGACGGCCCACCCCCGGGGCAGGCGGGCGAGCAGGTGCCGATGCCGACGGGAGGACGGGGTCGGAGCTGTTGGAGCCGCATCCCTTCCTGAGACTCAGACCCCCATCTCGTGGCTCCCGTGCGCCTCGGGGCCGCCGTCCCGTGTGAGGAGACAGTGATGCGCTTCGAATTCTCCAGGGAAGAACAGGAGACCACACACATCTCCGTGGGTCCTGTTTTGTGACGAGCACGTGGGGGCTCGCTCCTGTGTTCTTAGTGGGTTAGCACGCCCGTGTCCCGAGTTCCTAGGACCGCAGTGTGGTTGGGGCCGCCCGGGTCGCACGAGGTGGGACTTGGCTGGTGCACGCACACCCAGCTTGCCTGTGCGGGGCCCGGCCGCTGTGCGGGCCAGTCGCGAGGGGTCAGGAACTTGACCAGGACGAAGGACACGTTACCCACTCGGACCCGGAGAGCCCGTCAGTAAGACGGAGCGGGCTGTAGAGAGAAGCCCTGGGCAGCTCGGCGCCCTGTTTACACGAAGGCTGGGCTGACCTCGCTCGCGTGGCCTCCGGGAGGAAGTGCCAGGGGCGCTGGCGTGCCACTAGCCGGGTCCTGAAAGAGGAGTGTGGAGGTCATGACCTCCAGAAGGAAGGGCCGCAGCGCTGAGAGGGAGGAGGCCTGTCGCCACGCTGGGCTCCCCAGGGGGCCCTCCTCACGCCCCTCCCGTCGGGAGATGTCCAGGCGTGGAGGATGCGGACACGTCACGCTGACCCGCCGGTTTTGAACTCCACTGCCTGTGGTGCTTGGAGTGGGCGCTTCCCGCCACCCGGTTGGTGTCCCTGCAGGTGGACGGCGCCCTTTGTAATGTCGGGGCACCAGCTGTGCTCGTCCCCAGCCCTCATGGGGTCCTCCGCAGGGCGGCCAGCCGTGTCCCCTCGGCGAGGCCTCCGCAGGCCGCGGTCTCCAGCACAGACGGCACCTGTGAGCCCCCAGTCAGCCGAGTCTGACCGGAGGGGTGGGGTTACAGGGGTGGGCAAACTTTTTGACTCGAGGGCCACAATGGGTTCTTAAACTGGACCGGAGGGCCGGGACAAAAGCATGGATGGAGTGTTTGTGTGAACTAATATAAATTCAAAGTAAAGGAGCGGAGGGGAGAGCAAGAGAACCCTCCGCTCTTTCGGCTCCGCGGGCCGGATAGAACAGCCGAACGGACCGGATCCGGCCCACGGGCCGTAGTTTGCCCACGGCTAGAAGGTGCTGAGTGTGCAGGCACCGCCACCCGGCAGCTGTGTTTACTACGACAGCCGAAGGCGTTCTTCTCTCGGTTCCTCAGACACGCTCCTGCCGTCTGGAGCTCAGCTGCCTGTACCCTCCGCTCCCCCCTCGGCGGCACTCGCGCTCCTTCCTCACCAGCTCGGAGGCTTGGCTGTGGACAGCCATTTCCCAGGGACCCTGGCAACGCCCTGCCCCTCCCACCTGGGCCGGCACCCTCCTACTGCAGACATGGGCGACCCCGTGCCCCACCGGCCCCTCCCACGCCCTCCCACGTCAGGCACCACGCCTGGCCCGTTTCTCCACGTTCTTCCCGCATTCTGGCCGCACCTGACAGTCGTGTTTTCATTTCTAATGTTTTTAAATGGATTTTAGACCGAGGAAGGGAGAGGGAGAGAGAAACATTGATGAGAGCTTCATCACTGACCGGCTGCCTCCTGTACCTCCCTATTGAGGATTGTGCCCACGACCCAGGCATGTGTCCTGACCGGGAATCGAACCTGCTCAGGGCACATGCCCCGGTTGTAGGTTCGGTCCCCAGTGTGGGGCGTGCAGGAGGCAGCCGATCCATGGTTCTCCCTCCTCACTGATGTTTCTATCTCTTCCTCTCCCTTCCTCTCTCTGACATCAGTAAAAACATTTAAAAAAGAAAAGGAAGATAACCATCTAGGTGAAAGGGTTATTGGGTGTTTGTTGTTCTGTTCTTGTAAAATCGACACTTGTCAAAACAAAAGGTTGGGGGGAGGAAATAAAAATAAAAAGGTGGGAAACGTATGAACTGTTTGGGGACGTGTGCGCATCTAGTGGGCGTGCCGAAGCTGTTCTCCGGGGCCAGGTCGCTCGCTCCTCCCCGGTACCCCGCCCGCTGCCCTTTGGCAGGAATCACGGCAACTTGGGCAACGTGTCCGAGGCCTTCGCGTGGAGCGCGGCGCTGCCAGAGCTCAGCGTGGTGTCCTGCCGGGGGCGCTGGGGACACGCTGCAGGGACATCCTGGGACCGCCCACCAGTGCAGGGTTCCCCGAGACTCCGGGGTGCAGCCAGCGAGGCCTGCTCACGAGCCAGGACCGCGGGGCCCGTGACTCCTCTGTGACCTCATGTTCGGCTCCAGCATGGAGACTGGATAAGACCAGCCCTCTGTCACCCCACCCACCACTGTCAAGTGTGTGTGTGGGCATGTCTCCGTGTGTTGGTGTGTGGCTGTCTCTGCATGTGTGTGCCTGTGTCTGAGTGTCTCGCGCACGCACACGGATTCTGTGTGTCCCTCTGCGTGTCACTGCGTGGCCTCGCACGCTGGCGATTGCTGCTCAGTGGAGCCAGGCTGCGCGGCGGACGCTGTGGCTGCAGAGCTTCAGATGTCCTTGGAGAGGCGAAGGACACGGGCTGCAGCCGAGGAGCAGTGGAGGCGGCACCAGCGGCAGAGATGGAGTCACAGGACAGGATCGAGGCGGCCCCTGGGTCAGTGCCAGTGCCCGGGCGGAGTGCCCCCACCCTCGAGGCACCACGGCCCCCAGCAGGCACCCTTCCGCACCAACCACACCCGGGAGGACGAGATCGTGGGGAGGACTCCGTGATACAGATGTAAACCTTGTTGCTTCCCCGAATCACTCCCGCTGGAAGCTCATCTCGTCGCCATGGAATTCACCAGCCCAGTAAGGACCACAGGGACCAGAACAGGCTCCAGGGCCTGCTTCCCACTTACCTTTCAGAACCTTTCCCCCTGAGCCCCAGTCCCTCTCCTCCCTCTGAAGAATATTCTAGATGCTCTAGTGCGGCCCCCATCACTGTGAATGCCAGCACTTCCTTCTGGGGAAGACGCTACCCCACCCCTGGAAACCATGTGACCCAAGCTGAGCCAATCAGAATTCTCCCCTGGGAGCTTTCGCACTGGGACAGAGGACCGGGTTCTCCGGGAGATGGAGGTGGTAGCTGTGAGCCAGGAGCTGGGGTTGGGGCCTGGTCTGTGGGGTGAAGACAGGTCTGCACCCAGCGGGGGGTCCAACACCTTGCAGCTTGGGCTGGTTGGTAAGCAGGTCCCCCTCGTTGGTGATTCTCTGGGAGAATCCCAGCGACCACCACTCTGGCCCCTCAACACCCACCTCACGGCCCAGGAGGAGGCGCCAGGTGCCCACGGTGCCAGAAAAGCCTCCGGGCACGGCTCCCCATCCTTCCTCGGGTCACAAAGCGCCCCCCCGCTCCAGCTCCCGGGGCATGGGAGGCAACCACACCATCGATTATTAAACTTCCCCTAAAAGCCCAAGAAAACTGAGATGGCGCTGGATTGGAAGCGTCAGACCCCTCACAGCCTTTGGCTAAAGGGGGAACTCGATCTGGGGCAGAACCCACACATCTCGGGAGCTGAGATTCCCGGGGACATCGAACCCCGCTGAGAGCAAGATTTTGAAAACCAGCTGTGTCCCTGTGATGTGGAGCAGGGGGAAGGGGTGACACTTGACATGGACAGAGCTTCCAAGCCCTTCTCCTGGGCAAAGTTCTCTCCCCCGGAATCCTCACTGAGTCCCACCCACTGGGTTTTACGCATCCCACAATTGCACGCATCCCGCAGGGCAGCGCCGCTGTGTTCACTGGGCCCTGCATTCTGCCATTTCGGTTCTTTACATCTTCCTTTTTAACAACCTCCCTTCTCCCGCTTTTCTATCTCACCACCATCCTTCCTCCCAACCCATCCTCCCCTCCTTGGGGTCAAAGGGCACCTGCAAATTCCCGGACCTTCTGCCCATCGAGGGGGAGTCCCCATCCCTGCCCGAGCCCGGCGGGCCTCTGTGACCGCCACCGCGAACAGAGAACAGAGCGAGCCCTGCGTTGTCATGTGTGAGCTTCCTGTCACAGGTGCCACTGAGCTGTGTCCCCCAAACTCACATGCTGAGGTCCTGGCCCCAGGACTGGCCGCCCCCACCCCCAGGGAGGATGGGGAGAGGGACTTTGCAGACCAGCACGGCTTGGGCTGCAGCCCCCACAGTCCACCGTGAGCACACAGCATCTCCGGGACCACAGGCCTCCGACCTGCCCTTCGCCGGTGGGGGACGGAGCGCCGATCAGGGTCGCGGGCCGGACGGCAGCGTCGTGGGCTTTCTGCTGCAGAACCGGAAGCCATTAAACCCTTAACCGCCTTCAGGGGCGTGCGGCGTCTGCAGTCCTCCGCAGGGTAGGAGAGTTCCGCCAAGATGAGCTCCTTGCAGGGAAGGAGGGGCGGGCCGGCCAGCGCCAGGCCTCGGAGCCGGGCCCGGAGGACGGAGCAGCCCCCGCGGCCTCGGGCCGGACCCCACTCCACAGGCTCCCGCTGCAACCATGACAACCACGCCCAGCATCGGTGGGGTCCGCGCAGCCCAGGAAGGCTTCCGGGGGCGACCAAACCTCATGAGCCAAGGTGCGCAGTTTAGAACTTGGGGTCAGGCTGGGCCCAGAATCTGAGGGCCTGGGCAGGGGTCACATGGCCAAAGGCCCACAGGCCTCGGGTCTAAATACTGAAGGTTCTGACTCATTGAACAGACGGCTACGCAGACGGGTTCTGTCTCAGAGCAGAAGGCAGGGGAGTGGGGTCTTCTCTGACTGTTTCCCTCCCTCCCTCCATCGCCATCGTCTCCATCTCTCCCTCCTCGATCTGTCTCCATCTCCATCTCCATCTCCTTCTCCCCCTCCCCCTCCCTGTCTACCTCTGTCTCATCATCCCCCTCCACCTCTGAAGCACCCCAGTCAATGGTTTCACCCGTTCCGGACCCCGGACCGGGCGAGCTGCTTGGAGAGGGGTCTCGGAGCCGTAGATCCCGCTTAGCTCACCGAGCTTGGTCACATTTCTGGGCGGGTGCATTACAATCATACAGCGCTATGTGCAGCGTGGAAACAAACACCCAAACCCCAAAGGCCAGTACTGTCTTGTCCCCCACCCCCTGTGGACGTGCCCGGGAGGGGCTGGGAGCTGGGGGGGAGGGGAGGATCAGGAGAAGGAGGCAGGCAGGTCGGGTCGGAGTCTCTGCCACTGGCCAGCTCCGGGGCTTCCCAGATGCAGAGACTGAGGCCCAGAGAGGGCGAGCACCCCGCCCGGGGACACACAGCCGGGGTGCCAGGCAGCGCGCTCGGAGCTCTGCGGGTGGGGAGGCGCCAGCGACTGCGCCTCTGTTTTCTCAGCACTTGGGAACAGATGGCTCCGCTCCCACCCACGGAGCCAAACATTTTCCCTGGTTACCCTGCTAATTGCTCACAGCCTCCCCCTGTAAACAGCGAACAAAGGCTCCTTCGCAGCGACCGAGGGCGCCTCCGATCCCCTGGAGAGGCCGCAGGGGCCGGAGAGCCCAGGTGAGCCCAGGTGTGGCCCGGCCTCGGCGCCCACCGGTCCGAGGAGGGGCGCTGGCTCGGGTCCGAGGGCGGTCTCGGGTCAGGCTCCGCCCCGCCCCAGCCCGGCTGGAAGCCCCGCCCCTTACGCTCTCCGGTGCCGCTTTTCTCCCGGGAAATGGGTGTATTTTCAGAGCAGCCGGGCGGGCGCGGCTGGGTGGGTGCCCTGGGAACTGGGGCGCGTGTAAAATCGGATCCCCCTTCCTGCCTCCGTCTGGGGTCAGTACAGAGGGGAGCAGGCCTTGAGACAATGTCATTCTGCACCCCCCTACACCCCCTACAGCACCCCATTCCCCCAGCCCCTCTCCCTTACCCAGCCCTTCCTCCCCTGGGCAAGTGCCTCCACCTTCCTGGGCCTGGTCCCCGTCTGTCAAGTGGGGTGTCATGAGCCTCCCTCAGGTGACGCCTGATCCCCAGTGGGTGCCCGGGGCCCGCCCTGCCCCTCAGTCTGGGGGGCTCCCTGGAGGAGGGGCTGTGGCTTCACAGAGTATGGAGGGAGGGCTGGAGGGGTGTGTGTTGATAGGCAGGTCGAGGGAACTAACCATGTGGGTAAAGGCTGGGGAGAGAGTCACCTCGTAGGGGGGGGGGTGAAGCCGGTGGAAATGGGGTGCGGCCGGTGCATGGGGAGGCTGGCTGGGAGGAAAGGGAGGTGCTGGAAGGCGGTTTGGGGTCCGGGATGGGCAGGAGCACGGAAGGGTGGGGAGCAGAGCGAGGAAGGAGGGCAGGGCTCCCGGGACAGGCCGGCCCTGGGGCTCCCCTCCCCGCCGCATCCCCAGCAGAGCGGCCTAAGGCGGAGCTTCCTGCCGGGTGCTCCCGCCACGGCCCCCCTCTGCCTCCCTGCCCCCGCCCCCCCCCCCCCCCCAGCCGCTCCGCCCGCCGCGGGCCAGCCTCCAGCGCCCGGGACCCTTCCTGCCGCACCTCTGGCCAGTGGAGGCCGAGGCCGCACATGGCTGGGGGACCCTGATCCCGGCACCCCAGCGACTCCGTGACCTCAGGCCTGGGGGCGGGGCAGCTGCCACCTCTGTGGCCTCCCGCCTGCGTGGGCAGTTTCCTCCCCAAATCCCAGTGCGGGGGGGGGGGGGGGAAGGGGAGTTGGGGGGCGCAGGCTGGACTGCACGGACCCCACCCCGTCCCGCTCAGCACGCGGGTCCCTGCCCCTCTTGGGGGGGGGGTCTTGGCCCGTTTCCTCCAGAGTCTGACTGCGATGGGTGCTGGGGGCGCGGGCCGAGGCGGCGGACCCTCTGCCCTGGGAGGGGACGTTTTCTTTTTAAAAAATGTATCTTCATTGATGTCAGAGGGGGAGGGGGAGGGGGAGGAAGAGAAGCATCAATGATGAGAGAGCGTCATGGATCAGCTGCCTCCTGCACACCCCCCGCTGGGGATGGAGCCCACAACCTGGGCCTGTGCCCTGACCGGGAATCGACCCCTGACCTCCTGGTTCATAGGATGATGCTCAGCCCCTGAGCCAGCCGGCCGGGCAGGGAAGGGACTTCTTGTCTTGGGCAGTTCCGGGGTCTTCCGTTCGGGTCAGGAACCGGGCTTCGCGCCAGGGAGACGGAGGCAGGGGAGACCCTCGCCCTCTGCCATGGGGGGGCGGCCCTGCCCGCGTGTCCATCCGCCGCCCACACCGCGCCCGCGCAGCCCCTCCCGCCGCCGTGCCCAGCGCCCCTCCCGCTCCGCCTGCTCCTGCCGGTGTACAGGTGGACGAGGGCTCTAATGGCTTTAAGTTAATAAGTTGGGAATAATCAGGTTTGCGCGGCAGGAATCCGGCCCAGCCACTGCGGCCTGCCTCCGCCCCTGGGCAGCGGCGGGGTGGGGGTGCCCCGCTGGCTCTCGCTCCTTCTTTCTCCCCAGCATTTTGTTAGGACAAGTGTCAGCAGGGGAGAGTGGGAAGAACCGTGCGGAACGGCGCTCGCGGCCTGCCGCTGGCACGTTTCGTCTGATGGCGTCCGTCTCCATCCCACCCGCCGCCGTCCCTCTCCCCCAGTGAGGGCCAAAGCCAGTCACAGACACGGTGCGCCTGGCCCGAGCACGCCTGTCGCCAGGCAGTGGCCACGTTTGCTTTTTGTTCTGTTTTAGGCAAAATTTACCAACAGTGAGAGGCTCACACCTAAGCTGAGTGTGTGCTGAGTTTTGACAGGTGGACACTTTCTCCAGATGCAGAGCGTGACCATTACCCCGTGGGGTCCCCTCGTCCCCCACCCTGCCAAGACCCTCGCCACCTTGGCCACCTCGGATTCAGGCCGGGTGGTCTTGAATCCCTGTGAACGGAGCCCACGAGGCGTGTTCTTCGTGTCTGTCTGTCTCACAGCACCGTGCACCTGAGGTCCGTCCCGGCGGGTGGGGCCTCCGTGGCACGTTCCTTTTCAGTGCCGAGTAGCACTCCACGGCGTGGCGAGACCGGTCTCATCAACCATCTCACACCTGCTCCCCCTTCCCAGCACACAGGGTTGCCTACTCTACCCTGGTGAGTCAGGGGGTCCAGAGAAACAGACCCCATGGGCGCGAGTGTGTGGCCCAGCCAAGCTGACACATAAATTGGCCATCACGCATGTTACTGCACCTTACACTTCTATTTGTATTTTTAAAATATATTTTATTGATTTTTTACAGAGAGGAAGGGAGAGGGATGGAGAGTCAGAAACATCGATGAGAGAGAAACATCGATCAGCTGCCTCCTGCACACCCCCTACTGGGGATGTGCCTGCAACCAAGGCACATGCCCTTGACCAGAATTGAACCTGGGACCCTTCAGTCCGCAGGCCGATGCTCTATTCACTGAGCCAAACCGGTTAAGGCTTCTATTTGTATTTTTAAAAAATATGTTTCTAGCCGAAACCGGTTTGGCTCAGTGGATAGAGCGTCGGCCTGCGCACTGAAGGGTCCCAGGTTCAATTCTGGTCAAGGGCATGTACCTTGGTTGCGGGCACATCCCCAGTGGGGGGTGTGCAGGAAGCAGCTGATGGATGTTTCTCTCTCATCGATGTTTCTGACTCTCTATCCCTCTCCCTTCCTCTCTGTAAAAAAAATCAATAAAATATATTAAAATAAATAAATAGATAGATAAATATGTTTCCATTTATTTTAGAGAGAAAGAGAGGAAGTGAGGAGGAGGAGGAGGAGGAGAGAGAGAGAAACATCGATCGGCTGTCTCCTGCATACCTCCTACCGGGACCGAACCTGAAACCTGGGCATGAGCCCTGACCGGGAATCAAAACGGTGACCTTTAGGTGCACGGGACGGGGCTCAGCCCCCGAGCCACAGCGCCAGGCTGCACCTTACACTTTAAAAAACCAACCATATCTCTTGTCAGTCGCTCCCATCGGTACAGGCAGAGCTGCCTTCTCCTGGTGACTGCGTGGTATGTGGTTGGGCTGTGGCAGGTCGGTGGCTCTGGTCTTTTGCGGCCACAGAAGGAGGCTGCCCCGTGGCTGTCCAGCCTTGAGCAAGTGTGCTCGTCTGGTGCTGTGCACGTTCTCAACAGCGGAGTCGATGGACGAAGGGTTTGCGCGTTTCCACTTGCATGGGTGTGCCAAATCTGCTTCCCGAGAAACTGGTGTAATTTACACTCCCACCACCTGCGCCTTGCCGGGACGACTTCAAACCTGCGGGGTCTGCTCGCGAGCCAAGAGGAAAAGGGCCTCTCGGCGTAGTTCTATCTGCTCTTCTGACATCAGGCGGCGAGTGGGGCGAGTGTTCAGACGTGGAAGCCGCTGTGTTTCCTTTGTGAGTCGGCCCGTCGGTTGCCTTTTCCTTCCCTTCGCAGCGCCCTGTGTGCGTTAGGGCAGGAAGCCCTGTGCACCTGTGTCCCCCGCTTTGCCCTCGTCGCTTTCATTTTATTTCGTTTTAATGAAACAGTCCAGTGCGGTGTTTTCCCTTACGGCTCCTGAGCTTTGTGTCTCGCTCGGGAAGAGCTTCCTGCAAGGTCACGGAAAACGAAAACCTGCGTTCCGTTCGGTTGTTATTCTTGTGGTTATTTTGGTTTCGGCTTTGGTGTCAGGAATGAGGCGGAGACCTAATTTTGTTTTCCGTTTTGTCACCTAATGGCGCAGACCATGGACAGCATCAGCATCGGCCTCCCCTTTAAACCGAGAGAGGAGGGAAGCGCCGCTCTCAGAGGCCGCGGTGGGCACCCCTGGAGGTGCAGGCGCCCCTGGGGCGGTTTCCATGAGCTATGGGGTCCCAAGGGCACATCCCCAGGACGGCATGCTGCTGCCCCCACCCTCGAGGCACCACGGCCCCCAGCAGGCACCCTTCCGCACCAACCACACCCGGGAGGACGAGATCGTGGGGAGGACTCCGTGATACAGATGTAAACCTTGTTGCTTCCCCGAATCACTCCCGCTGGAAGCTCATCTCGTCGCCATGGAATTCACCAGCCCAGTAAGGACCACAGGGACCAGAACAGGCTCCAGGGCCTGCTTCCTACTTACCTTTCAGAACCTTTCCCCCTGAGCCCCAGTCCCTCTCCTCCCTCTGAAGAATATTCTAGATGCTCTAGTGCAGCCCCCATCACTGTGAATGCCAGCACTTCCTTCTGGGGAAGATGCTACCCCACCCCTGGAAACCATGTGACCCAAGCTGGGCCAATCAGAATTCTCCTCTGGGAGCTTTCACTGGGACAGAGGACCGGGTTCTCCGGGAGATGGAGGTGGTAGCTGTGAGCCAGGAGCTGGGGGTGGGGCCTGGGGGGGCCTCTCCTTCCTCCCTGCGCGGGCGGGTGCTCCCTCTTTTCTGGGGGGACCTGTGTCTGGGGAGCCGCCGAGGCCTGCGGTGTGGAGCGGAAGGTGGTGCGGTAACGGGCGCACAGACCAGCATTTTCCCCGGAAGTCATTTTGCCATCCCCCAGCGCCCTGGCCACATGCACGGGCCTTGGTGTGTGTTTCCCGCGCCCGCGCCCCGGGTCCACACCGTTCTACGTGCCTCGTCGCCATGCGCCCGCGTGCTGCCTTCAGCTTCCTCTCTGAGGTGACACATGATTCCACTGGTCTTCTTGGGTTTTTCTTTTTTAAAATATTTTCCATTTATTTTTAGAGACAGAGGAAGGGAGAGGGAGAAAGAAAGAGAAACATCGCTGAGACAGGACATCATCGATCGGCCACCTCCCGCCCGCCCCGCACCGGGGATGGAGCCCCAAGCCGGGCGTGTGCCCTGACCGGGAATCGAACCGGCAACCTCTTGGTTCCTGGCTGATGCTCAACCGCTGAGCCACACCGGCCGGGCTCTGGGGTTTTCAAAGATAACAGCGTGATGAGGGCCCCGCGTCCCCTCGCCTTAGGTAACGGGGCGGCTTGCAATGTTTGGCTCTTGAGCCGAATATCTTTGTGTGAAAACCATTTTGTGTTCAGAATCATGTCCTTGGGCTAGACTTTCTGGATCCAAGGGGAGTATTTTTTAGGCCAATTTGCTTTCCAGAGGGTTGTTCCAGTTTGCCCCCCAACCAGCAACTTAGCTTTCAAATCCCAGGTCCCAGCACGCCCCCTCCTCCCAACAGAACGCCCATGCTGCCCCCCCTCCCACCCCCCACCGCCACCCCCACCGCCCAGCTTCACTCCCGGGAGGGCCTCCTCTGTCCCTGCACCCGCCTTCCCTCTGTCTTGAGTTCGAGGAGTGTTTCTGGCCTCAGGGGTTTGCACTGGCTCCTTCCTCTGCCCGGAACACCCTGACCACAGACCTGCCCACACAGGCGCCTCTCCGTCCCCAGGCCTCTGGGCTCAGGTGTCACCGTCTGAGAGAGCCTTCCTGGACACGAGGGAGGGGCATGCAGGTAGAAGCCGGCACGCACCCATCCCCGGTCGCACACGCCTGCCCAGCCCATCCCGGGGCAGCCCCATCTGCCTGTCTTCCCGGCCTGACGCTTCCTAAAATGACTGGTTGGCTGCCAGGGCCCCGCCTCGGACTGGCACCCCGATACGTCCCCGGCGTCTAAAGCAGCACGTCGCATGGCCTGGCCGGTGAGGCTCGGTTGGCTGGCAGCGTCCTGTGCCCCAACCAAAAGGTCGCTGGTCTGATTCCGGGTCAGGGCACGTGCCTGGGTTCTGGGTTCCATCCCCGGTAGGGGGTGTGCAGGAGGCAGCTGATCCATGATTTCTCTCTCTCCTCAAAAAGTCTTTAAGATAATAAATATAAATATAAATCTACCGTGTTTCCCCGAAAATAAGACAGTGTCTTATATTAATTTTTGCCCCCAAAGACACGCTAGGTCTTATTTTCAGGGGATGTCTTACTTTTCCATGAAGAAGGATACGGTACACATTTATTGTTAAATGAAAATAAAGGAAATTTATTACCTGTATACAGTACGGTAGTACGGTAGTTGTCAACACAAACCAGACAAACTGTGAATCCTACAGTATCAAGAAT
The DNA here is from genome assembly GCF_963455305.1 of Plecotus auritus. NCBI lineage: Eukaryota > Metazoa > Chordata > Mammalia > Chiroptera > Vespertilionidae > Plecotus > Plecotus auritus. The sequence continues at coordinate 2,474,900 of NC_137773.1, forward strand.
TTACTCATTTATTCAATGACAATCATGTCATCATCTTCTGGAACATCATCGTAACAATCCAATTCCTGAATTTCCTGGTGAATTCCTTGTGACTCCATTTCTTTCAGAATCAGTGGACTAAATCTCTCATGTTTAGCAATAGCACTGTCTTTAAATGAGTACTTCTTGTCAAGGTAGCCTGCTCGCAGTGCATTTGCAATGCAACTGTCAGTGATTTTCTCCCATGAATTCTTCACCCAAGTCACACCTTCTTGCAGTTTAGGTTTCACAAAGTTTCCACGCTGATTTCTCTCCATTCTATTTTCAATGTAGTCATTAATTTCCATGAGCAAATTGTCTTTGAATGGCTTGTTTATTGCAATATCAAGAGTCTGGAGATAGGCCGTCATTCCTGCGGGGATCATTATCTGATCTATTTTTCTTTCGTGAAGAAATGTCTTCATGTCTTTAGCGCGGTGAGTGCTGGCTGCATCCCAGACTAGCAGACCTCTTTGGCTCCCTCGCATAACAAGCGGCAGCATTAAATCGACCCACTTCCTTATAACTGCTTGTGTGGCCCAGGCTTTTTCAGTTTCAAGAATAAAAACGCATTCAATCTTTTCCTTCTTGCCCTTAGAAATGATTAAAGGTGGGATTTTAGTGCCATCCAGACGAATTGCCAAAATACAGGAAACATGTGCACTTTCGTAAGCAGGGGAGGGAATGTACGCTAAGGAGGCACCCGCTGTTCAATTGTTTGAGATGATTGGCCCATAAACACTGCGGTTTCATCCATAGCAATCATGTTGGAAAGATTGTATTTAGAGAAGTCAGCATCATCAATAAAGGACTTGAATGCAAGTGCTCACTTAACACCTTGAGTATCTTCCAACCTAAACAATGTTGTAGATCTTCTTAAAGACAGTTCACTTCGCTGAAGGAAATTATCCAGCCAGTGTTGTGATGCTTTGAAGTCTTCGGGGGCTATGTCAAACTGTGGTGCCATTGCAAGGGCAAATTCTTGAATCTGAGCCCTATTCACAACCAAAGCCTTTGCTCTCCTGTCAACAACCCATTCACAGATCAGGTCTTCCAGCTCGGAAAATAATGGTTGCCGACCTGATCCACACTTGTGCTTTTTAGCATTTCCCTTGTCCACTTGTTCAATGAGGTTACCATACTCTGCTCACCATTTTCGGACCAATCGGATACTCAACATCTTCTCTTTGCAGAAAGCAGTAAGATTTTGGCCCCAAGAGTCTTCCACGATTCCTTTCTTGTACTCCACGGAGTAGCTTTTTCTTTTTGTGCTCATTTCTAGGGGTAAAAAAAAAGGAATTGGGGTATCAAGGTGGGGGGAGGGAGATCCCTCAAAATGACACAGGGGGGATCAGAGCGGGGAATCAAAATGGCACAGGAGAATCAGAGGGGGATTACCATTTTAGTAACCCCTTTTGATCCTCCTGTGTCATTTTGATTGCCCCCTCTGATCCTCCTGTGTCATTTTGATTGCCCCCTCTGATCCTCCTGTGTCATTTTAAGTGATCCCCCTCCCCCCACCCCTGTGCCACTGAACACCTTCACCAGACATCCCCCCTACCCCTTTATCAGACATTTACCCCCTGGGGCCTGCCTGGGGACTGTCACTGGGCTTGCTGGGGCCTGGATCTGGGCTGGAGCAGGGTCTGCCACTGACTGAGAACCTTCAGTCATTATGAAGGCGGCCGCGAGCATCAGGTAGTGTCACCAGAGACAGACCAGCACTCACCACCTTTGCCGAGTCCCATCCGCTCTAATCCTCCTGTTCTTCTACACGCATCTGTGAAAGTCTCCTCCTCTCTCCCGCCCCCGCGCTCACCGCTCATTCCGACCTCCACTCCGCCTCCACACAGCAGTGACGTCAGGACTCCGCGTAACGTCACTGGTTGCTAGACGCCAGTCGAGGCGGCCCTAGCGACCAGTTTACGGTAAATTAATTTTCATTCTGAGACAGAGCCTGGGGGCCTTATTTTCGGGGGATGCCTTATATTTCACTCAGAAGGAAACCTGTAAGTAGGTCTTATTTTCGGGGAAACACGGTGTATATATACTAGAGGCCTGGTGCACGAAATTTGTGCACGGGGGTGGGTGTGTGTGTGTGTGTCCCACAACCCAGCCTGCACCCTCTCCAATCTGGGACCCCTCGAGGGATGTCCGACTGCCCGTTTAGTGGGATCGGGCCTAAACGGGCAGTTGGACATCCCTCTCACAATCCAGGACTGCTGGCTCCCAACTGCTTGCCTGCCTGCCTGCCTGCCTGCCTGATTGCCTCTAACCGCTTCTGCCTGCCAGCCTGATCACCCCCTAACCACTCCCCTGCCAGCCTGATCAACACCTAACTGCTCCCCTGCCGGCCTGATTGCCCCTAACTGCCTTCCCCTGCCAGCCTGGTTCCCTCCAACTGCCCTCCTCTGAAGGCCTGGTTCCCCCCAACTGACCTCCCCTGCAGGCCTGGTTCCCCCCAACTGACCTCCCCTGCAGGCCTGGTCCCTCCCAACTGCCCTACCCTGCTGGCCTGATCGCCCACAATTGCCCTCCCCTCTTGGCCATCTTGTGGTGGCCATCTTGTGTCCACATGGGGGTGGCCATCTTTGACCACATGGGGTGGCCATCTTGTGTGCTGGAGTGGTCAATTTGCATATTACCTCTTTATTATATAGGATAAAACCCTAAGCAACCGGTTGACCATGTGACCAGTCACTATGACATTCACTGACCACCAGGGGGCAGAGGCTCAACGCAGGAGCTGCCCCCTGGAGGTCAGTGTGCTCCGACAGCAGGACGCTGCTCAGCGAGCTTACCGAGTGGCAGCAGGCACAGTGGGGCCAGGATGAGCGGAGCGGTGCAGCGCCCGGCCCGGCTTGGGCTCCTCCCCGGCCACCGGCTGCTTTGTGCTCTACTGCATCCCGCAGGGGATGTCAGACTGCTGGTTTCGGCCCAATCCCTGGCCAGCCTGCGAGGCAGTCCGACATCCCCTGAGGGGTCCCGGATTGCGAGAGGGGGCAGGCCAGGCTGAGGGATCCCACCAGTGCATGAATCCGTGCACCGGGCCTCTAGTAAATAATAAATAAATAAATAGATAAATAAGTAAATAAAGCCGCGTGTCACACACAGCGAGTAATGGTTACCCGCACCCAGGACAGCTCGGCATGGCTTCCGGCACAATCTTCAGGCCAAGGCAGCATCAGACTCGGCCCTTTAAGGGTAATAACTTGGCCCTGGCCCGTTTGGCTCAGTGGATAGAGCGTCAGTCAATAGCCGGAAGGGTCGGATCCAGGGCACATCCCTCGGTTACAGGCTCCTCCCTGGCCCGGGAGGTGGCAACCAACCCAACCCGTCGATATTCCTGTCTTTCCCTCTGAAAATCAATGGGAAAACACCCTCAGGTGGGATTAAAAACCAGTCATGACCCCTGGCCCAGAGAGTGGGGACACGCCCACCCGCGCACATAGGCTGGGTCCCCGGCCACTTCACTCGCAAACATCAAACATCGGCCTCCTGCTGTCTGCCAGGCCGCTTGGCCCTGCCCGCCTGGGCCTTTGCTCTGGGCACAGCCCTGTGAGCGGGTGCTGACCGAAGCTCGGGCAGAGGCGGCTGGGGGCTGGGGGGTGGGGGTGGGGGGCTCCCCGGAGATGCCAGGCGTCTAAGGCAGGAGGAGGAGCTGGTCTGGTGGAGCATGAGGGGGGGCGTCCAGGTAGCAGCCCCACGCGCCCTGGCACGCACCTGCGGGAATCCCACCCAGGTGACGGCTCTGGGTGGAGAGGGGACTCAGCTGATTCCCATGCACAGCCTCAGCCCGGGGCCAGACGGGGAGCACCGGGGGCCGCCGCAGCCCCTAAACCTGACGGAATCCCGGGGTCCCCAGCGCGGGGGCTTCCAAACTCTGAGTCTGTCCCGTGGACCTGTCCCGCTCACCTACCCGGCGCGGTTGTCTCCTCCCTGCGGACCTGGGGTAGGAGGGCGGGGGGTGTCCCAGGCCTGGGGTTAGGGGGTGGGGGGCGGGCTAGGTCAGCCGCAGGTCACCGGGTCGCCGCCACAACACCCACTCTGGGATGTTGGGGTCAGGGAGACCTCAGCCTCGGCCCCGCCCGTCCCTGCGGAGCCGCGGGATGGGGAGGCGGGGCGGGGGCGGGGAGGCGGGGCTCCGCGGGGGGCGGAGCGCGGGGCCCCCGGCTGTGCTCGCCGCTGCCTCTGCGCCCCCCGGACACGCACGCCGACCTGGGGGCTGGCCGACCGGGACCCACGCAGGACGCCGGCGGCGCCCGGCCCGAGGCGGGGTGCGGGGTGCGGGGTGCGGGGTGGGGGGGTGCGAGCGCCCAGGGGTCCCGGCGCGGGGGCGACGGGCGCAGACGGTTCGGGCGCGCCGGGGACCCCCAGGCCGGGCCAGGCCGAGGTAAGCTGTGACCACGGAGGTGGCGGGCGGGCGGGCGGGCGGGCGGGGCGGGGCCGGCTGGGATGCGGGGACCTGTCGGAGCCTTTGTCTGCGGCGCGCGCGCGGCCCCACTCCGCCGGCTCGGGCCGCCAAGTCCAGGGACGCGGGCACGTGACCCTGGGGACCCTAAGTCCCCACCACCCCACGCCCTGTCCCGGGAAGGGGGGCCTCCCACCCCCGCCGCGTCCGGGATCCGGGCCGGGCCGGCCCCCCATCCCTCCCCCCATCAGCCCGGCTGCGAGCGCCGACCTGACCTGGAAGCGGCGGTGGCCGTGGCCCCAGGCCTGCCCTGCTCCGGGCTGGGCGCCACCTCCTCCGCGGGCACGGGCACGGGCACGGGCTCAGGGTCCTTCCACCTGCGTCTCCCTGGCCCCCTCTCTCTATCTCGCCCTTCCCACCAGCACACCCCCACCCCACCCCGCTCCTGGCTCCCGGCTCCTGGCAAGGCCGCTGGCCGAGGCGGGGCCTGTGCGCCGGAGGGCGGGCGGGGGGCGGGGGGCGGGGGGCGGCACCTCGCAGTGGGGGGTCTGCCCTTTGCGGGGCCGCGGGCCTGGGAGCCAACTTTGTTGCTGATGGGGCAGGGCGGACAGAAGGGGGCGGGGGGCGCGATGCTGTGAGCCTGCAACTGCAGGGACCAGGGGGTGGGCGGCTCCTGGCTCCAGCCCCAGCCCCAGCCAGCGCCGGAGGCTCCAGAAGGGGTGACCAGAGCATCTAAGCCCACTTTCCTCGGGCAGGATTGGGGGGCGGTCTGGGAGGCTGGCGGTGGGAAGAGCAGCAGAGAGCTCCTCGCCGCCTGGGCACGGGGCGGGCATCCAGCTGCGCAGGCTGCGGCCACAGGGGTGCAAGGCCAGGAGGCCCTGCCGGCTGGCTCTCCACAGAGTCCAGGTCCCCTGGCCCCTCCGTGGGGATGGCTCTGGGGGTGGAGCAGCCCCTGAGGGGTCAGCCTGGCCGGGGGTCCGGGCATCCTACACTCACAGTGCCCAGGGCACACTCAGAGCCCACGTCCACTCAGTCACAGTGAAACTGGGGACCAGAGGGGTCAGCGCCGCACAGCCCCTGGGCGTGGCTCTGCCTCAGCTGCCCTCCCACCCAGTGCGGCCGGAGCCGGGTTTGGGGACGAGCTGGGAGCCCTGGGGCCCTGCTGTGCCTGGCCGTGGTGGCGTGTGACCGCCGGGCCCTCCCTGAGGCCGCCTTCCCTGGAGCCACCCTGCTCGGGAGGCACGCCATCTTCCTCGTCCACAGCTGGGAGGTGGGGAAACTGAGGCCCAGGGGTGGCCTGTGGCCTCTCAGGGATCCCTGGCGGGCATGGAGGGGGCCCAAGGGGAGTGGGGGGCAGAGGAGAGCCCCATCCAGTCTTGCCTCTTTCAGCCCCTGTGCATGTTCTACGTTTTAATTAAAAGGGGGACTGGGGAGGAGGAGGGGGCTGGGGCAACCTGAGGCTCTGAGCGTGAGGACCTGGGAGGGGGGATTGGAGGCCTGTGGCTGGGAGAGGTGGGGCGCCTCCTCAGTGCACCCCCTGCTACCACCTGCGCAGCCTGGCCCTGCAGGCCATGATGTCGTGTTAGGGCCGTGGGTTAACGGCAGGGGAGTCAGGGCCCCCCACCTCCAGGAGGGGCCTGGGGAGCCCGTGGGGATGGTGGCTGGGGCCCCCATGTGTGTGGCGGCCGCCTGCTTCCCACTGAGCCAGGCAGGATGGGCCCCCTCCTGGCTGGATGCTGAGCCATCGCCTTCCCCCGTGGCACAGCCTGTCAGCCGGGCAGAGACCTCACGCGAAGGCCAGGCGTGTCCGCTGGGTGTCTCCAGACTCTGCTGAGCAGGCCCCGGGTCGGGGTGCAGGCGGCCTGCAGGGCTGGGCCTCCATCCCCAGCAGGTGGAGCGGCAGAGCGCCCATGCTGGCAGCTGCCGCTCTGCCGCCGGCCCCGGCCCAGCCCCTCACGTCTGCGGGGGAGCTGGTGGGCGCCGAGGCCTCCGGGGAGACCCTGCCCAGGGCCAGTCATCCAAACCCAGGCCCTGCTCGGCCGGCCCCAGGTGTGGCGGAGGCCCGGGCGGGGCTCAGGGAGAAGGGGTGCTGTCGGAGGTGTCGGGCTTCCCAGCCGCCAGAGGGAGAAGCCCCTCCCCTTGCTCACAGCTTGTGGTGCCCAGCAGCCGGCCAGCGCCAGCCGGGGGGCAGAATTGCCCCCCCCCGGACCAACCTGGAAGCAGGGACGGCCCTAGCGCCCATACAAGTCTGTGGGGAGCCAGAGAGGGGCACCGTGGGCAACCCCTGGGGGTTAGGGAGTGGGTAAACTGAGGCAGGGGAGCTGCAGGAAATGCGCAGGCGGAAAGGGAAGTGAGTGAGTGCCCTGGCCGGTGGCTCAGTGGTTAGAGTGTCCACCGGCGCACCAAAAGGTCGCGGGTTCAAATCCCGGTCAAGGATTTGAACCTGGATTGCAGGTTCCATCCCTGGCCCCCGTCAGGGCGCATGCAGGAGGCAGCCAGTCACGTGTCTCTCCATCGATGTTTCTCTCTCTCTCCCCCTCCCTCCCTCCCACTGCCTCCCTCCTTCCATTCTCTCTGAAAATCAAGGGAGAAATACCCTCGGGTGAGGATTCAGAGACAAAAAGGAAAGAGAAGGAAAGCGGGCTGAGTGCAGCTGTGGGCCCACCTCCGAGGACTCTGTGGTAACCCTGGGCTCGGGGCCCCGGGGACCCAGAGGAGCCACTCTTGGGGCCGAAGCCACGGTGCCCGTCTGCCTGATCCTCTCCACGGAGCATAATCCGTTTTGCAGTCGATAAGCGAATAAGGTCATTAGAGAAACAAGTGGATTAATACTTTAAGTAACAAACTGCCCCACACACAGGTGGGCAGGGCCAGGCTGCGCGGGGTGGCAGGGGCGCCCCGGGGTCTCTCCCTCGCGGACCGATGAGCTCCTTTCTGAAGGCAAGGCCAGAGGAAGGACTTGCTGCCGGTGAGGGGGTTGGCCCCTGAGCGGCCGTGAGGGCTCCGTGCCCACGGGCCTGGGTTTGCCTCGGGGCTCCCAGCTTACCGCCTGTGAGACCGGCTGGCGGGGTAAGGGGTGTTCACCCCTAATGCTCACACTCCTGGCTGCGAAATGAGTGACGGCGGCCCCTCCTCCCAGAGGGCCCCGGTGGCCCCTGCGCTCAGCGGTGTCGTCTGTTCTGACTGCCCGCCAAGCCCGGGCATCAGACCTCCAAATGCTTCCCCTCCATCTATTCCCTCGTGCCCGCCTCGCCACCCCGTGCAGGCCTCCGCCGTGCCCGCCTCGCCACCCCGTGCAGGCCTCCGCCGTGCCCACCTCGCCACCCCGTGCAGGCCTCCGCCGTGCCCGCCTCGCCACCCCGTGCAGGCCTCCGCCGTGCCCGCCTCGCCACCCCGTGCAGGCCTCCGCCATGCCCACCTCGCCACCCCGTTCCCGCCTCGCCACCCCGTGCAGGCCTCCGCCGTGCCCGCCTCGCCACCCCGTGCAGGCCTCCGCCGTGCCCGCCTCACCGGCAGTCCCGAGGCAGCACGTGGTGGCGGGCTCAGCGGGTGGTGAGCAGCGAGGATGGCGGGGTGCAGGCGTGGTGACGGGGCAGCCGCAGGGCCACCCCTCTCAGCCTCCCTCTCTCCGCAGCCGGGGCCGCCATGGGCTCCGTGGGCAGCCAGTGCCTCGAGGAGCCGGGCATGGCGGGCACGTCGGGCAGGAGCGTGGTGACGAGCTTCAGCTTCGACAGCCGCCCGCTGGAGGAGGAGGCGGCCGCAGGGGCAGCTCAGGGCCCAGACGGTGCGGCCCCGATTCTCACGGACTCTGGTGAGTGAGGGTGCGGGCGAGGTCCGTGCTGGCCCAAAGCGGGGTGGCCCGGCGAGCCCTCGGGAGGCAGCGTGGGCGCCGCTGAGCGCGGGGCCGCGTGTGTCGGGCGGACAGGGGTGTGGCCGTAACAACAGGCCAGGGTCTCCCCTTCTCCTCTGGCCGCCTCTCGGGTCAGGGGACGGCGCCCGGCTGGGGGGGCCCCTCCGGAGGGGCTTCCGTGACGCGGGTGGGAGGCGCGTGGCCACGCATGCACTGCCCCGGCTTACACAGCCGTCGGGGGTGACACGGGCCGCCTGGGCACATCCGCCGGCCCAGGCACACACGCCTCCCTCAGCGGAGAGGGGGGGCCGCGAGGAGGACGGGCGGGCGGAGCACAGGCCTGGTTCTGGCCCGGCCGCCTGCCCTGGGCCGCCTGCCTCGGCCTCTCTGGGCCTCGAGGACACGGGCCTGAGACCAGACGTGCAGAGCGGGCAGCGTGTGGGCCCGTGGCAGCCTGCGGTGCTCACCTGCGTCTCCATCCGGCGCAGAGGGGCGGGCGCCGGACGACCGCTACCACGCCATCTACTTCGCCATGCTGCTGGCGGGCGTGGGCTTCCTGCTGCCCTACAACAGCTTCATCACCGACGTGGACTACCTGCACCACAAGTTCCCAGGTGGGTCCCCCCCCGCGCCACCCCCCGGCCCCGCCGCAGGGCCCCGCGTGGGAGTCCTGGCTCAGCCGTGCGCTGCTGAGTGCCCCTCTGGGCAAGGGGTGGGCAAACTTTTTGACTCGAGGGCCACATGGGTTCTTAAACTGGACTGGAGGGCCGGAACCAAAGCATGGATGGAGTGTTTGTGTGAACGAATATAAATTCAAAGTAAAGGAGCGGAGGGGAGAGCAAGAGAACCGGATAGAACAGCCGGATCCGGCCCGCGGGCCGTAGTTTGCCCACGGCGGGTCTAGGCCATCCTAGTGAGGAGGCGGCGCCTGGGGGGGTGGGGGCTGGAGGGCTCCCCCGAGCACTGCTGCTGCCCCCCCTGCCGCAGGGACCTCGATCGTGTTCGACATGAGCCTCACCTACATCCTGGTGGCGCTCGCGGCCGTGCTGCTGAACAACGCGCTGGTGGAGCGGCTGAGCCTGCACACGAGGATCACGGCCGGTGCGCCTCCGCTCGGCTCCCGCCCCCCAGGCTCCCGCCCCCACGCCTGGCCCCTCACTCACCCCGCTTCCGGCCCCTCACTCCCCGGCCTGCACCACGGGCCCCTCCTTGGAGTGGGGCAGGGCTCACTGGGAAATGAGGTCAGGCCCCCCCCCCGCCCCCCCGCCCTGTGGTGGGTGCGCCCCGCGCCAGCATGTTGTCTGCCCCACGTTGTCCCGGAGCCCAGCTCCCCTCTGCCTAGTCGCTTCCCTTTCCCACTCCTCTATGTTGACATCAGCTTCCTGGGCCAGCACCTCCTCCAGGAAGCCTTCCGGTGCCCCTCTTAGACCCCAGGGCGACCCAGCAACCCGGGCATGAAGGGCAATGGCAGAGCGAGGGCACCCGGACCCGGCATGGCAGGAGAGGTGGGCGAGCGGAGCCCACGCCCGTTGCCCTGACCCACTCCCGTCTCCCCTGCAGGCTACCTCCTGGCCTTGGGTCCCCTCCTCTTCATCAGCATCTGTGACGTGTGGCTGCAGCTCTTCTCCCGGGACCAGGCCTACGCCATCAACCTGGCCGCTGTGGGCACCGTGGCCTTTGGCTGCACAGGTAGGGGCCGGGGGAGGGAGTAGGGACAGGTGGGGGGCCCTGAGGCCCTCAGTGTCCACTGGCCCATCCCACCCCAGGCCCGTTGGTGTGGAAGGTGGGAGGCTCGGTCCCTCCCTTTCCCTCTCGTGGTGACACCCAGCTTCAAGGCCCCGAGCTAAGGGCACCTCCTCCAGGGAGCCATTTGGTGTGAATGAAACCAAGGCTGCTTTTTTTTTTTTTTAAAAAAATGTTTATTATTATTATTATTGAGTTCAGAGAGGAAGGGAGAGAGAGTTAGAAAAATCAATGATGAGAGAGAATCACTGATCGGCTGCCTCTTGCACGCCCCACACTGGGGATGGAGCCCGCACCCGGGGCATGTGCCCTGATCGGGAATCGAACCGTGACCTCCTGGTTCATAGGTCGATCGGCTGGGCAGACCAAGGCTTCTTGAGCTGATGTCCTAACCCAGGCAGGGCACTCAGGTCTGTGTTAAAAAAAACAGTGCTGGTAGGTTATTACTGAGCCCGCAAGCCACTCTCAGATGATTTTGAGAAACTCCAGGATTAATTATGTTTAGAGACACTGCAAGCGACATTGGGTCACTCTGTTTCTTCTCATTTCAATTAAACTGAATTTACAAAAAAAAAAAACAACCCCAAAACCAGTGTGGTTAGGGAGCAGGCAACCCCGCCTGCTCAGGGCTGACCGGGCGGGGACTTGCTGACTGCGGCCCTCAGCCAGCCCCGCTCCGCCTCCCGCGCCCGTGTCGGTGAGGATGCGAGAGGTTACGCTGCAGTAACAAGTGAGCCAGAAAGCTCAGCCGCTTACAAGTCAAGACTTACCTCTGGCTCTTGCTCCACATTCCACACGTGGATGGAACGGTCTCCCAGCAACGCAGGCTGATAGCGGCCCCAGCTGTAACGTGGGGCCCCTCCGGTCACCGCGGCGGGGGCCAAGAGACTGGGTGCCCTGGGCTTTTCTCTGCCTCATGCAGAATGACACGTGTCATTTCATCGGGCAGGTGGGTCAGGGCGCCCGCTGCCCCGCGGCAGGTGCGAGAGGGCAGGACACGCCCGCCGGGGCACGGGTCTCCCGCCCGGCGAGGTGGCTGGGCCCTGCCTCCGCCCCAGGGGTGCTGACGGTGTCCTGTAGCCTGTGCCCTCGCCCGCAGTGTTCTCAGACTTGGGCGTGCGTCCGCGCTGGCGGTGCTAGGGGTGTCACAGCCGCTCCTCTCGCTCTCTCTCTCTCTCTCTCAAGTGCAGCAATCCAGCTTCTACGGGTACACGGGGATGCTGCCCAAGCGGTACACCCAGGGGGTGATGACCGGAGAGAGTGAGTATGGGCAGCCCCGGGGGGCGGGGGGTGGAGGGGGCGCTGAGGGACACACCAGCTCTGGGCCTGCCTGGCTGGGGAAGCCGTGTCCCTGGGAAGCTGTGCCTCGGAGCGTGGGCCTGGGTCTGCGAGTGCCTATGCCTGTGTGTGGTGTGTGTGTCTGTGCTTGTGTCTGTGTGTGTGTCTATGTATATGTGTGTGCGTGTTTCTCTGTGTGTACGTGTCTGTATTTGTGTGCATGTGTCTGTGTGCATGTGTCTGTGTGCGTGCGTGTGCGTGCGTCTGTGTGCGTGTCTCTGTATGCGCGTATATGCATGTGTGTGTCTGTGTGCATGTGTGTCTCTGTGTGTGCATGTGCATGCGTGCATATGTGTCTGTGTGTGTCTGTGTGCCTGTGTCTGTGTGTGTGTGCCTGTGTCTCTGTGCGTGTATCTGTGTGCGTGTCTGCATGTGTGCGCACGCGCGTTAGTGTGCATGTGTGTATGCGTGTCTGTGTGCATGTGTCTGTGTGCATGTGTATGCGCGTGTGTCTCTCTGTGTGTCTGTGTGCGTGTGTGTGTGAGGGCAGCTCTCCTGGACCACAAGGACGCCGCTCCTCAGCACGGCTCTCCGCGGAGCAGCGGCCCAGGAGCCACCGCGCCCGGCACCCGCCTTGCTCTCAGACCCGTTCCCAGGCCCCCGCCGTCTCCCGGCCTCAGGGCGGCTCTCCAGAGCGCCTGTGGAGGAGGCCTCCCTCCTCCCTGCGGGGCCAGGCCGGGTCACAGAGGCAGCGCTCCCTTTCGGCTCTGCACACGAGCCTGCCGTGCCCTGCCTGCCCCGACCCGGTCCCTGCTGCCCCCCCGCCCCGCCCCGGTCCCTGCTGCCCCCCTGCTCCCCGCCCCGGTCCCTGCTGCCCCGCCCACCCCGCCCCGGTCCCTGCTGCCCCCGCCACCATCCCCGCGGCTGTCTACATCCTCTCTCCACTGCGTCCCAGCAAGGCAGGGCCCCGGCCGTCCCCGCTGTGTCCCCAGCAGGCCCTTGGGAAATGCTCCCCGGGGGCGGGAGCTGCGGAGTCGGGGAGGGTGGTCTGGGTGGCCACATGTGGCAGCTCATCGCCTGTCTGGGGGCTGGCAGGGCTGGGCGGCTGGAGTGGAGGCAGAGGGCCCGGTGCCCAGGCAGGAGAGGGGCCGACGGGCAGAGCACCCAGGACCAGCAGGGCTGGGGGCGGCTGTGCGGGGGGGGGGGGGCAGTGAGGGATGGGCAAGGGTGTGTGTGTGCAGGGGGCTCAGTGGGGGCTGAGCAGGGGCTGAGGGGAGCCTGCCCCCCCCCCCCCCCCGCAGGCACGGCGGGCGTGATGGTGTCCCTGAGCCGCATCGTCACCAAGCTGCTGCTGCGGGGCGAGCGCACCAGCACGCTCATCTTCTTCCTGGTCTCCGCCGGCCTCGAGCTGCTCTGCTTCCTGCTGCACCTGCTGGCCCGGCGGAGCCGCTTCGTGCGCCACCACACGGTGCGGCCCCGCGACGGCCACGCGGGCCCCATGGGTTACCGCGTGCACCACGACGTGGCCGCCGGGGACGTCTGCTTTGTGAGTTCCGGCCAGCGCCACGCACAGCCCCCCAGGCGGCCGAGGGCCTGCGTGGCCCATGTGCCGTGGCCCCGGCTCCGCCCTGGGGCCTCCTGTCTCGCGTGGACCACGGGCTCGTCCTCACAGCTCCGCGTGTCTGTGGCCGAGGCCCCGCATCCTGGGGCGGCGCCTGCCGGGTGCGGGGTGCGGCTCAGGAGGCCGCCACCTGGCCGGCGGGGTGGGGAGAGCAGGACGTTGGCACAGACACTGACCCAGCGAGTCTCCCCCTCGGCCAGGACACAGCAGTTAGCCCGGGACCCTGAACCCCTTGGATCCCAGAGACCCCAAGACAGGCAGAGGGTGGCGTGCTGAGACCAGACCCGTGCCGGGAAAGGATGGGGACTGGGGGCCGCTTCCTGGTCTGGGGGTTCCCGAGGAGGGCCCCAGGGCCGAGACCCCGCCCGTGTGCAGGGAAGGGAGGTGTGAAGGGCCGGGGGACAGGCACTGGGAATGGAGGGAAAAGCTGCGAGGCTCAGGCCGGGGGGAGCTCCGTGTTGGGGAAGTAAGAGCAGCAGGGGGGGCCCCCCAAACCCTGTCACCCCGTCCTCCAGGAGAACCAAGGCCCGGCCCTGGCCAGCAACAGCGGGTCCCCGAAGGACAGCCCGGCCCACGAGGTGACGGTCGGCGAGCGGGGAGCCTACACCCGCTTCGACGTGCCTCAGGCGAGAGTGGAGCGGAGCTGGCCCTCCTTCCGCGGTGGGTGGGCCGGGCCGCGGGCGGCAGCTCCCGTGGGGGGCGCCCAGGCGGGGCGGGGGGGGGGCGGAGGGCGCTGACCGAGCCCGCCCCCCACAGCCCTGCTGCTGCACCGGTACGTGGTGGCCCGCGCCATCTGGGCCGACATGCTGTCCATCGCCGTGACCTACTTCATCACGCTGTGCCTGTTCCCCGGCCTCGAGTCCGAGATCCGGCACTGCGTGCTGGGCGAGTGGCTGCCCATCCTCGTCATGGCCGTGTTCAACCTCTCGGACTTTGTGGGCAAGGTGCGCGCCGCCGGGGGGGTCGCAGGCGGGCGCAGGCCACGGGGATGTGGGGAAGGGGGTCCCGTGCAGGATGTGGGGGAGGGGGTCCCGTGCCGGGGGTGGGGAAGGGGGTCCCGTGCAGGATGTGGGGAAGGGGGTCCCGTGCCGGGGGTGGGGAAGGGGGTCCCGTGCAGGATGTGGGGAAGGGGGTCCCGTGCAGGATGTGGGGAAGGGGGTCCCGTGCCGGGGGTGGGGAAGGGGGTCCCGTGCAGGATGTGGGGAAGGGGGTCCCGTGCAGGATGTGGGGAAGGGGGTCCCGTGCCGGGGGTGGGGAAGGGGGTCCCGTGCAGGATGTGGGGAAGGGGGTCCCGTGCCGGGTGTGGGGAAGGGGGTCCCGTGCCGGGTGTGGGGAAGGGGGTCCCGTGCCGGGTGTGGGGAAGGGGGTCCCGTGCCGGGTGTGGGGAAGGGGGTCCCGTGCCGGGTGTGGGGAAGGGGGTCCCGTGCCGGGTGTGGGGAAGGGGGTCCCGTGCCGGGTGTGGGGAAGGGGGTCCCGTGCCGGGTGTGGGGAAGGGGGTCCCGTGCCGGGTGTGGGGAAGGGGGTCCCGTGCCGGGTGTGGGGAAGGGGGTCCCGTGCCGGGTGTGGGGAAGGGGGTCCCGTGCAGGGTGTGGGGAAGGGGGTCCCGTGCAGGGTGTGGGGAAGGGGGTCCCGTGCAGGGTGTGGGGAAGGGGGTCCCGTGCCGGGTGTGGGGAAGGGGGTCCCGTGCCGGGTGTGGGGAAGGGGGTCCCGTGCCGGGTGTGGGGAAGGGGGTCCTGTGCCGGGTGGGAGTCCAGCAGCCCCGTGGGCCCCAGCCCAGCCCCGGAGCGTCACCTGGGCCCCGAGGCGTGCGGCTCCCGCCCTCCTGGCTTCCGGGCCCCTGTGCTGCGGGTGTGGGCGGGTCAGCGTCCGGCCGGGCTGCTGTGGCCTCATGAATGGAGAATGCGGGGCCCAGGGGGGGAGGCCGTTTGCCTGAGGTCACAGCTGGGAGGTCTGAGGAGCTCTAGCGTGTGCTGAGCGGGATCCTGATATCCCTGCTGTTTGAGGGGCCTGACCCTCGGGGCTCCGGGACCTCATTTCTCAAGTGGGTTCCAGAGCTGCACCCGAGGGACCCGTGCAGTGTGTGGATGGGTGCGGGCACCCAGCAGGGGCTGCTGTGCTGTAGCGGGGCTTGGGGTTTTCGGGGACCAGGCGGGACTGAGCCGGGACTGCCTGGGCAGGAGGGCGTCGGGAGGCGGCGTGGGCTGGGGGGTGCGGGGCCCACACGCCCGCTCCCTCCCGCAGATCCTGGCGGCACTGCCCGTGGACTGGCGGGGCACGCACCTGCTGGCCTGCTCCTGCCTGCGTGTGGTCTTCATCCCGCTCTTCATCCTGTGCGTCTACCCCAGCGGCACGCCCGCCCTGCGCCACCCGGCCTGGCCCTGCGTCTTCTCCCTGCTCATGGGCATCAGCAACGGCTACTTCGGCAGCGTGCCCATGATCCTGGCCGCCGGCAAGGTGGGGCCCCGGCAGCGGGAGCTGGCAGGTAGGCCCCCTCGGCCGCCTGACCGCGGGCCTGCCAGGCAGGGACCCCGGCGCCCACGGAAGCCAAAGCCGCAGCCCCGGGCTCCTTCGGGTCCCAGGGCCCGTCACCCTCAGGGAGCTGGCTGGTGCGGGACAGTCTGCGGTCACTCCCTCCCGCGTTCAGCCTACGGCTGCGTAGTGAGGCCTCTGAGCGCCCGGTGCTGTCCTGCATGCTGGGGACACGGTGGTGACAAAACTGGATGGTGCTCTTCGGGCGCTGACGGTCCGGGGAGACAGACAGACAGCAAAGAACGACAGTGAAGCAGAGAAAGGGGATGGCGCGTCGGGCGGGGGCTTGCATCACAGCGGCCCGGGCAGGCGTCACGGAGGAGGTGGCTTCTGAGCAAAGACCTGGAGGAAGTGGGGGGCAGGCCTGTGACAGGGCAAGGGAGGAGCCGTGCAGGCCCCGGGCAGAGGCGCTGGGCCTGGGGCAGGGGGGCGGGGGGCCTGGAAGGAGTGGTGGGTTCTGCGTGGACAGTGGTCCCCACGCGGCTGATAGTTGGGGGGCGGGGGGCGGGGGAGAAAGGGACGGGAGCAGAAGGACTCGAGTTTGGGGCCGATGCTCAAGGCAAGAGGCTCGCTTGCCATCAGCTGAGGTGGAGGGAGCTGTAGTGGGAGCGGGGCCAGGGCTGGGCTCTGGCCGCGCCTTCAGAAGCCCATCCACATCCCGAGCTGCCCATGACCCGGAAGCAGCTGGAGAGAGACGCCAGCAGGCCTGGGCCCTGTGACAGTCCTCGCGTGGCCCTCCCGGAGCGGCCCTGGTCACCGCGTCCCCGGGTGCCCGGCCTCGGCCCAGCCCTTGGTGGAGGGGCGGCGGCCGCGTCCTGGGCGCTCAGGTCCGCTCTGGTCCGCAGGGAACACCATGACCGTGTCCTACATGACGGGGCTGACGCTGGGCTCGGCCGTGGCCTACTGCACCTACAGCCTCACCCGGGGCGCCCACAGGAGCTGCCCCGAGGCCCCCGCCACCAACGCCTCCCTCCCCGCCGGCCTCTGAGCCAGGGCCACCCGGCCCCGCCTGCGTGCCTGCAGGGCCCCGGCCTCCTCCTGTGCCAACACCGCCACCTCCCGGGCCCACCTGCCCGCCACTGCGGCCCAGGGTCCCGCCAAGGTCTTGGAGCCTGGACGCGACGGACCCGGACTCGCCCACACTGTGCCCTGCGCCTCACGCCGCTGCCCTCGGCTGCGTCCAGTGCTCTGGGTCTCAGCCGTCCAACCGGGAGAGCAGTCACCAGCCAGTGTCCCTCCTGCGACCCCACCCCCAGGGCAGCTCTGAGGGCCCCCCTTCGTCGCCCCAATCACAACATCACCGCCCCCGAGCCAGCCCTTCACCTGGGCCCACCGCCCCCAGCCTTAGCCCTGGCTTTCCTGGACCCCGGGTTTGCAGGCAGGAACGGGAGCCCCGGGTCTGAGTGTCAGACCATAGTCTGTGCCAGCCTGGGCACCCGGGACCCCTCCATCCCCCGGGCCCCACCTGATGCCACAGGCCTGGGGGTCTGCCTGCCCCAGGACCTGCTCCTCCGTCTGAGTGGGGGTCCACCCCTGGCTGAAGTCCACTCCAGCCCGAAGCCTTGACCCCCATCCAGCAAAGCCCAGGGAGGGGCCCGGGTCCCTGGCAGGTAGAGAGGGTCCCCCGAGCCGGGACCCTCCGGGGCTCCAGGTTGGCTCAGTACGAGTTAAGGGGACTCCGGGGTGTCGGCCTGCCTGCCCTCCACACCCACCACACTGTGTGGCGATGTCCCCCCCTGCTGTGTCCCACCCTGTCTGTGACTCACTGCACCCTGTCTGTGACTCACTGCACCGCACTGGCCATTAAACGATGAAGCAGAGAACCTGCGCCCTGCATCTGAGAGGCGTCTGTGCAGGTGGGGCTGGGGGCGGGGTCCGGGCGAGCCAAGGCCACCGCAGAGCCGAGCCGGGACCCAGTCTTCCCACCCGGAAAGGGACCCTGCCTGCACCCAAGCCAGAAGTTTCCAGGAGGTGGGCGGGGATAGGTGGGGTAGAGGAGGGTCTCCATACCTGGCCGCCTGGACAGGTGTGTGGGGAGGGGATGGAGGCCCTCAGGTCAGGGCCACATCCCCCCACCCCCCACCCCTGTGCCGGAGCAGAAAGACAAGGAGGCAGCTTACCCCCCACCCCTCGCCCCGTCGACTTAGAGCCGGGACCTGTGGGAACAACCTCCCGCTCTGTCCTGTGCTGTTTCTCCCAGGAGGGGCTGGTGCGCTCCTGCGTGTGGGTCCCTGGGAAGGAGAAGTGGGGAGGAGGCGGGCGGGGAGGGCGGGGCTGGGGGGGGGACCACGTGGGCCGAGACCGGGCGGGGCGGGCAGGGGCCGCCAGGGGGCGCTGGCGCACCGCTGCTCCGGAGTCTTTGGGTGCGGGAGGGCCGCGACCACCGGTGAATGAGTGGAGCAGCTTCCCAGCCCTTGCGGGGCGGGGGGGGGGGGGTCCGCCGCTCCATGTGCCCGGCTCAGGGCCATTCCGACGCCCGCCCCGTCTTCCGGTGGGAGCGGGGCTGGGAGCGCGCAGTTTCCAATGGAAAGAGGGAAAGGAGCTGCGGGCACTGCCCCCCCCCCCCCCCCCCGCACTGGCTCAGAACTCGGCGCTGATGGGCCGGCTGGTCACCTGCGGGGACGTGGCTGGTGCAGCCGCGAGCTTTGCTCTCATTTAACTTAACGCCCATGTCAAGGGCCACGCGCAGGGGACCCCAGCTCCTGCCCCGAACCCAGCGCCCAGCGCCGCCCCGCGCCACGTCCTCGCGGAGCCGCAGGCCCCTGAAGGGCCATCGGGGACGCGCTGCCCAAGCTCAGCTCTTTCTTTCCCATGAAATCCCCGCAGAATCCGCCAACCAACATTCCAACAGGAACCACAGAAATTAGACAGAATCCCCCGAGAGGACACGGAGGCTGGCTTTTCTTCCCTTCAGAGTGTCTGGTTAGGGTTAGGGATAGTGTTAGGGTTAGATTTAGGGTTAGGGTTAGGGTTAGGATTAAGTTAGGGTTAGGGTTAGGGTTAGGGCTAGTGTTAGGGTTAGGATTAGGGTTAGGGTTAGGGTTAGATTTAGGATTAGGGTTAGGGATAAGGATAGAGTTAGGGATAGTGTTAGGGTTAGGGCTACGTTTAGGGTTAGGTTTAAGATTTGGTTTACGGCCAAAACCGGTTTGGCTCAGTGGATAGAGCGTCGGCCTGCGGACTGAAGGGTCCCGGGTTCGATTCCGGTCAAGGGCATGTACCTTGGTTGCGGGCACATCCCCAGTAGGAGGTGTGCAGGAGGCAGCTGATCGATGTTTCTCTCTCATCGATGTTTCTAACTATCCCTCTCCCTTCCTCTCTGTAAAATATATTTAAAAAAAAAGATTTGGTTTATGGATAGGGTTAGGGTTAAATTAGGGGTAGGGTTAGAATTAGGGATAAGGATAGTGTTAGGGTTAGGTTTAGGGTTTTGTTTATGGATAGGGTTAGCGTTTTGGTTAGGGTTAGGGTTAGGGGTTATGGTCTTGGTTAGGGTTAGGGGTTGGGGTCAGGGAATAGGGAATAGGGATAGGGTTAGGGTTAGGGGTTATGGTCTTGGTTAGGGTTAGGGTTAGGGGTTGGGGTCAGGGAATAGGAATAGGGATAGGGTTAGGGTTAGGGGTTATGGTCTTGGTTAGGGTTAGGGGTTGGGGTCAGGGAATAAGGACTAGGGATAGGGTTAGGGTTAGGGGTTGGGGTCAGGGAATAGGGATAGGGATAGGGTTAGGGTTAGGGGTTATGGTCATGGTTACTGTTCGGGTCTTGGTTAGGGCCGGTCACTGGCTCCCATCATTTAACCTCCAATCGCCTACTGTTCCCTGTGCACGCGGCCGAGGAACAGGCAGGCCCAGCGCGCCATCGTTCTGTCCGCTGTTGTCAGGCAGGAACTTGTCGGATCAGGTTGGGACCTGACCCCAGGGAGCGGAGGGTGGCAGCGCCAGGACCAGGGCCAAGCCTGCCCTGACCCTGCAGGAACCCCCCCCCCCCCACCCCGAGCTCAGGGCCACTAGACCAGAGCATCGTCTTCCGGTGTGAGCCCAGCTGGGAGCTCTGGTTCAAATATTAGTAAAGAGAAATGAGCCCTGGCCGGTGTGGCTCAGTGGATAGAGCATCGCCCTCGGCTGCAGGCTCCTGGCTCCATTCCAGTCAGGGCACGTGCTCGCGTTTTGGGCTGGATCCACAGTAGCGGGTGTGCAGGAGGCAGCCGATCAATGATTCTCTCTCATCACTGATGTTTGTCTCTCTTTCTCCCTCGTCCTCTCTGAAATCATTAAAAATATATATTTAAAAAAAAAAAATAAAGAAAATGCAGGCCCCGCCCCGCACTGGCAGGGAGAGCTTCCTACCCTGATGGATGGAACAGCAGCTGCTGAACGCCTGCTTTCTACCTGAGGGAAACATGGCTGGTGCAGCTGATAGACCTTTCCTTTCCTTTCCTTTCCTTCTTTCCTTTCCTTTCCTTTCCTTCCCTTTCCTTTCCTTCCCTTTCCTTTCCTTCCCTTTCCTTCCCTTCCCTTCCCTTCCCTTCCCTTCCCTTCCCTTCCCTTCCCTTTCCCTTCCCTTCCCTTCCCCTCCCCCTCCCCCTCCCCCTCCCCCTCCCCCTCCCTTCCCTTCTTCCCTTCCCTTCCCTTCCCTTCCCTTTCCTTTCCTTTCCTTTCCATGAGCTCCAGTGGCGAGTGGTGGCCAGCGGACACCCCGCTCCCATGCCCTGCAAGGCCAGCACCGCCTGCACCCCCCCCGCCCGCCCCCCCCTCCCCCAGCACCCCCCCCTTGCGGAGCCCGCCCCCCCCCAGCACCACCCCCTTGCGGAGACCGCCAGCCCCTGAAAGGAACCATCCAGACAACGCGCTTTCCAATGACAGCTTTTTCTTTTCTTTTTTGCTTTTTATGAAAAAGATCACACAGAATTCGCCAACAAACAAAATTCCAAAAGAAACTAAACAAATTAAACAACAATTCCCCCAAAAGATAAAACCGAAGTCTGGCTTTCCTTTCCCTTAAGATTGTCTGGACAGCCTCCGCCTCCCTGGAGGGCGGGGCTGCTAAGTGCTTTCCAGGCCGACCTGGGGGCTCTGGGCCCCCCTCAGCCTCTGCTCTCTCCAACTCCTCCCTGTGGGGGGCGCGTACAGTACACCTGGGCCGGGGTAGGGGTGGGCGGGGGTGGGGTGTGCTTGGGACAAGGGGGGGCCCGTGAAGCTGGGTGCTAGACACTCACAATCTAACAGGAAATAAAAAATAATATTCTGCACGTCAGAATGTGTTCGCTTTTTTTTTTATAATTTCATAGCTATTTTTCACAGTTTTAAAAAGTTTATATTTATATATTTTATATATATTTATCTTTATATATAATTAAAAAGTGGACTCCGTTTCAAGGTGTATCATACAGGGGAGCGTCTCGGTACAATAAAACTGTACAGGTAAGAACTGCCGCCTCCCTCGGGCTGGCCGCCAGGGTTTCAGCACCATGGGGTTGTCTGTAGTGTGAGGGTCTGTACCAGGCGGGTGGGCCCTGGCCGGAGTCTCAGGGCACGCAGCCCCCTCCGCCTGGCGCTTGGCCAATGCTCGGGCGCCCTCACCTGGCTCTGTCCCCAAGTCCAGGGCATCCTGAGAGGGTGGGGGCCGGGTCCCTGGCAGGTGCCCAGCGCAGGCCTGGCCTGGTCAGTGAGGCTGATGGGCGTCGGGCTGCCCCGACCCACGGTGGGAGGCTGAGGGTGGGCTCCACGTTGAGGGGGCCGGGCACTGGGAGCCTCGGGCGGGCCCACAGCGGCAGGAACCGCAGAGCGAGTGTCCGTTGGGTCCGCAGAGCGCCCTCTCAGTCTGAGTCAGCGGGGACGCGGGGTCCCAGGCCCGGCCCGGCCAAGTGCTTCCAAGTGATGGCGGCGAGGCCCTGGGGCCGGGCAGGGCCACACCCTGATCGTGGAGAGGGGCCCCCTCTTGGGAGGCACCGAGGGGTTTGGAGAGGGGACTGGAGATGTGTGCACATGTGTGCGCACACATGCATGCATACGTGTCCATGGCACACTCGCACGTACACCATGCACGGCCGGCCTGGCAGGGGCGCGGCCGCGGGCGCTCAGCAGAGCACGGGCACGCCGTCCGTGGAGAAGATCATGCCGGTGGTGGGCTCGTAGGTGCCCGCCAGGTAGTACAGGCCCTCGCTGTCCTGGTGCTTCTTGGTCTTGAGCATCTGCTCGTACTGCTCCAGGCCCACCACCAGGCACTTGTGCGACACGGTCTGCACGTCGTTCTCGTCCACGTGGGAGGACTGGTACAGGGCGCGCTGCGGGGCGGGGGGCGTCAGGGAGACCCCGCCCGGGACCCGGGCGCGCAGGGCAGAGACCCCCCGAGACAGAGACCCCAAGAGGGACCGCGGACAAGGAAGGGCAGGACTAAGAGGGACCCAGAGCCGGAGACACAGGGAGACACAGAGACGTGAGACTGGGAGACAGAGAGACAGACGGGCGAACACAGGGGACACAAGAGATCAAAAGGCGGACAGACACTGAGACGGAGAGACAGACCGACAGACAGGACAGGGAGACGACACCCCGAGACACAGACCTGACACCCAGCGGCAGACAGACCAGGACACAGCCACTGAGGCTGATGGCCCTGGGGCCGCCCTGGCTGGGGCGAGGGTCTGAGGAGATGCCCCCACCCCCGCCCCCCTGCCCCGCGCCCTCCTACCTCCATGAAGTCCTTCCTCTGGCTGGAGGCCCGCAGCGCGGCCGGGAGGTTGCGGCCCGACTTCGGGTCCCAGTGCTGCATGGCAGACGCGGGCAGGGTGAGCCGGGCCCCAGCGACCCCACCCGCGGGCTGCCCCCCTCACCGCCCCCACCCCGGCCCGCCGGCCCCCGCTGCGCCCACCTGGCCCTCGTGCAGGCGCCTGCCGGGGCTGGTCTCCTCGGGGTGGTAGAACCACTTGACCCGGACCACCATGTTGCTGCCCCAGGACTCCCACATGCTCTGGATGCGGCCGATGTAGGGCAGGTTGGGGCGGCCGGCCGACAGGAACACGGCGCAGTCCCCAATGCGGATCGTCTCCTTGCCGCGCACGATGGCCTTGTAGAAGAGCTTGCGGGCCTTGCCCTTCATGCCGCGGCGCTGCGGGCACGGGCAGTGGTCAGCGTGGCCCGGCCGCTGCCCGCCCTGCTGCCTCAGCCCCTCCTCAAACTTGGGGGCCTGGGAGGGGTGAAGGGAAGCCAGCCCCCCTGATGGCTCTGATGGGGGACGCCCCCTCATCCCTCTAACGGGGACTTATTTAAACTCAGCGTCCTGTGCTGAGGGACTGGCGGCCCCCGTTCCAGAGCAGCGTTGGCAAAGATGCCTCGAGGCCTGCAGGCTCCACGCCTGCTGTGGGCCCAGCCTGCGCTGACCCCCAATTTCCGGACAGGAAGAGCGAGATGCGGGGGGCTCGTGGCTGGGCACCTGATAGCACATCACTCAGCCCCGTGGCTGCCTCAGGGGGCCCACAGAGTACCCCCAGGGCTGAGTCTCGGGGGCCCAAGTACCCCCAGGGCTGAGTCTCGGGGGCCCAAGTACCCCCAGGGCTGAGTCTCAGGGGGCTCACAGAGTACCCCCAGGGCTGAGTCTCGGGGGGGGGGGCCCACGGAGTACCCCCAGGGCAGCACAGAGCAGGACTGACATCAACCCCGAGGCAGGCCCACTCCTCTCAGGGGCTCACAGCGCAGTTTTGCTTAAATCAGAGACACCCAACTTCCTCCACACCCAGCGGCCGCCTTTCTGCCTGGAGTCCCTGGATCCCACTGGTGGCGGGCTTTCCGATGTCCTGGACACTAACTGCTAGTGTCCCACAAACGGCTCACAGTCTCTCCGTTCAAGGCCCAGCGAGAGCCGATTCCGGCTGAGAGGCCGCGAAGGCTGCTGAGCCGGCTCATCTGACACCAGTTGTATTTCCGGCATCGAAAGGCTATGCCCTTCCCACAGACCCCACCCCCGGGCCATGAGGCTCCCCTGTGGGAGCCACCCCCCTGCACCGGGCACAGGACGTGGCCTGGCCAATCCTAAGGCCCCATCCTCCTCCTGGCACGGTGATGAGCTCAGAGGCGGGCTCAGGACCCAGGCCAAGGCACCGGACCAACTGCAGCGTGAGCCCGGGAGGAAGGCCTCCGTCCTGTCCGCGCTGGCAGAACGTGGGCTGGAAGTGCCTGCCGCCCAGGAGGGGCGGGGCTGCCGGGAAGGAGACCAGGACGGAGGACGGATGGAGAAACCGAGGCCGGGAGCACGGATGGATCCGAGGGGGCTGAGGACAACCTTCAAGTGCCTGGATCCAGCCGCACCTGAAGCCCACCCCCTGTAGCAGCAGAGCCCTCAGCCACACCAACACGGGGACCGGAAAGGGGCAGATGCTAAAACAAGGACGGGCCCAGCCCAGAGGAAGCAGGACAGCAAGATGCCCGTCCTTGGCGCAGAGGCCTCTGCTCCGGACAGCCCTGGGCCGAGCGCCCGGGGGGCGGAGCCCAGGGAGCCGGGGCTGCGGGTCTGCGTGGCGGGCTACCTGGGTGGGCTTGCCGAACCACTTCCAGAGCTGCCGGGCCGGCAGGAAGGCGGCAATCTTGGGCCGGTTCTCCACGGAGGGCAGGCGCTGCCGCTTGGCGAGCTCCTTGGTGGTCGGGAGGTGGACGCCCTCCCTCTTCTTGGGTCGGCTCTTGGCCCCAGGCCCGGCCTGAGCCTTGGGCTGCGGGGGCTGCGGTGGGGGGGCCTGGGGCTGGGGCGCCGGCGCCTTCTTGCTGGGAGAGTGGGCCGAGGAGCGCGCCTTGCCGGCCTGCTTGGGCGCCTTGCTGGGGAGGGCAGGCGGGGCCGAGGGGCCTGCCGCAGGGGCGGGGGCCGCCTCGTCGTCGGAGCTGCAGGAAGACTCGTCCGTGGTGGATGAGGACGAAGAGGACGATGAGGATGAGGATGAGGATGACGATGAAGAAGAGGAGGAGGAGGAGGAAGAGGAAGAAGAGGAGGAAGAAGAGGAAGAGGAAGATGAGGAGGAAGAGGAGGAGGAGGAGGAAGAAGAGGAGGAGGAGGAGGAAGAGGAGGAGGAGGAGGCCCTGGAGCTGGAGGCGGTGCAGCCGCGGCCGCCGCCCTGGCCATCCTCCTCGCCCTCAGTCTCTGAGCTGCTCCCGCTGCCGCTGTCGCTGCTGCTGCTGCTGCTGCTGCTCTCTGACTCCTCGGCCCCGTCCTGCTCAGCCTGGCCCTTGTCCGGGCTCTGGGGGACCCCTGAGTCCTCAAATGTGAGCCCAGCCCCCGGCTCTTGGGCCAGGTCGCCATCCCCAGCCTTGGGCCGGGCCGCCTTGGGCTCGCTGCTGCCCGCGGCCGGGGCGTAGCTGCCCAGCCCGAGGAGGCCCTTGGGCTCCGGGCGCCCGGCCGCCGGCTCCTCCCGCAGCAGCAGCGCCTCCTTGGCCTTCTTGCTTTTGGGAGACATGACTCCCTCGCGGTCCAGCTTGACGAGCAGCTCGGCCTCCTCCCCGGGCCTGCGGGCTCCCTTGCCGGCCGCCTCCTCAGCAGCCCGGGCCTTCTTGGGCTTGGGGCGGGTGGCGGGCATGGTGACGGGCACGGCGACGAGGGGGGCAGGGGCCAGGGCCGGGGCGGGGGCCGGCAGCTCCCCAAAGGGCTCAGGAGCTGGGCAGTTAGTGAAAGTGGACGGCACGGGGCTGGGCTGGGGGGGTGCTGGGCGAGCCTTGGGGGCTTTGGTCCGCTTGTCCACGGGCTCTGGGGGGCTCTTCTTGGAACTTGGGGTGCTGATTGGCTCCAGGGCCAGCGGGGCACTGGGAACCTCCTCCGCTGGGCCCCCTTCCTCCAGGGCGGGAGCTCTGTCTGGAAGAGAGGAGGCGGCACGGGTGAGGCAGGCCCACCCTCCCAGCTGACAGCCCTGCCGCCCCGCTCTGCCGGCTGCCGAGCTCGGCCTGCGCGTGGCGCCCGCTCTGGCCTGACCCACAGCATGGCCCCAAGGTGTCTGAGAGCCTCGGCTCAGGCTGAAGCCCTTTCCTGCAGGCTCTGGAGCACTCACCTGGAGCACACACACACCTGGAGCACACACACACCTGGAGCACACACACACCTGGAGCACGCACACACCTGGAGCACGCACACACACCTGGAGCACGCACACACACCTGGAGCACTCACACACACCTGGAGCACTCACACACACCTGGAGCACACACACTCACACCTGGAGCACATACACACACCTGGAGCACTCACACCTGAGCACTCACCTGGAGCACACACACACCTGGAGCACACACACACCTGGAGCACACACACACCTGGAGCACGCACACACCTGGAGCACGCACACACACCTGGAGCACGCACACACACCTGGAGCACTCACACACACCTGGAGCACACACACTCACACCTGGAGCACATACACACACCTGGAGCACTCACACCTGGAGCACTCACACCTGGAGCACTCACACCTGGAGCACTCACACACACCTGGAGCACACACACACACCTGGAGCACTCACACCTGCTCTACCTCTGACATGAACGTGCCTCCTGAGCTGCGCCCTAGCTGTGGTGGTGGGGTCTCTGTAAAGAGCCCCACGTGCAGCCCCCACACGCCGTTGCCAACGTACCACCCTTGGCTTTGGTGCTGGGTTTCCGCCCGCGCCCTCGCGCCTTGGTCCCCGGCTCCTCGGACCCTGGCGCACCCCCGGCTTTGCCATCCCCGGTGTCTTTGCTGGTCTTCCGGCTGCGGCGCTTGGCGCTGGGCACGAGCAAGGCTGGGGATGGCTCGGCGCCTGGAGGCAGGACAGACCGGGGTCAGCCTGGCCTCCAGAGCGACGTCCGTCATGAGAGCGGGACGGGGAGGCGGCGACACCACGGAGCAGACCCCACGCGGCCCGGATGGCTGCGGGTCAGGAGGGGCCCATTTGCAGGGACAGCTCAGGTGTCCACATACAGGCTCAGTGGGGCCCATGACGAATGGACTGGGCTAAGTGAGAGGCCGACTTCTGCGGTTCTGACGACCACTGGGAGGCGCTCCGAACCCAGGGCCAGGGCCCTGCCAGCTGGGCAGCACTGATCTGGGCCCTGGCTTGGCCCTACCGGCTGCGGGGCCCCTGAGCAGGCACCCCCCTCCCTGAGCCTGAGCTTCCTATGGGGGCAAAGGGGACGGGGGGTGTCCCCTCTCACACAGGACAGAGGCAGGAACAGTTACCGACCGGCCGCCCATGGCCTGGCCTCCTGGCTTGTGCTGCCCTCATGGGCCTCAGTACAGAAGCTGGGGGACCCTGAGATCCCCTCTCTTGAGCCCATCCTGGGAACCCCCCACACACAGTTTCTGCCATTTCCTTCCCAGGGGTGCAAATGGTCCAAACGGCAGAGCCCGGGCCTGAGGGTGTGGGGGCAGCGGGAGAGGGCATGGGGACAGCGGGCATGGGCCTGGGGGACAGCGGGAGAGGGCCTGGGGGCAGCGGGAGAGGGCGTGGGGGCAGCGGGCATGGGCCTGGGGGACAGCGGGAGAGGGCCTGGGGGCAGCGGGAGAGGGCCTGGGGGCAGCGGGAGAGGGCCTGGGGGCAGCGGGAGAGGGCCTGGGGGCAGCGGGAGAGGGCCTGGGGACAGCGGGCATGGGCCTGGGGGGCAGCGGGAGAGGGCCTGGGGGGGCAGTGGGAGAGGGCTGGGGGGGCAGCGGGAGAGGGCCTGGGGACAGCGGGCATGGACCTGGGGGCAGCGGGAGAGGGCCCGGGGGGGCAGTGGGAGAGGGCCTGGGGGGGCAGCGGGAGAGGGCCTGGGGGGGCAGCGGGAGAGGGCCTGGGGGACAGCGGGAGAGGGCCTGGGGGGGCAGCGGGAGAGGGCCTGGGGACAGCGGGAGAGGGCCTGGGGACAGCGGGAGAGGGCCTGGGGGCAGCGGGCATGGGCCTGGGGGGCAGCGGGAGAGGGCCTGGGGGGGCAGCGGGAGAGGGCCTGGGGACAGCGGGAGAGGGCCTGGGGACAGCGGGAGAGGGCCTGGGGGCAGCGGGCATGGACCTGGGGGCAGCGGGAGAGGGCCCGGGGGGGCAGTGGGAGAGGGCTGGGGGGGCAGCGGGAGAGGGCCTGGGGGACAGCGGGAGAGGGCCTGGGGGGGCAGCGGGAGAGGGCCTGGGGACAGCGGGAGAGGGCCTGGGGACAGCGGGAGAGGGCCTGGGGGCAGCGGGCATGGGCCTGGGGGGCAGCGGGAGAGGGCCTCGGGGTCGGCCGGGCACAGGACCACTCACACTGGATCTTGTAGTCGGGAGGCAGGAGGCGGATGTGTGAGAGGGGGATCCTCCCCGTGTCTCCGTCGTCGAACTCCACAGTGATGAGGTCCCCGTCGTCCTCGAGGCCCAGCAAGCCTGTAGAAGGGCAGGGTCAGGGCGCCCGCCGACGAGGCGGATGAGGACGAGGGGCAGGAGCGGCGGCAGCAGGCAGCGGCGCAGAACGCGGCTCAGAGCCACGTGTCCCAGCCCAACACTGGCCCCTCGTTCCAGCCGACCTGTCCCGACTTCCAGGGACATGGGCCGGTCCACCCACCCCCAAGACGCCCCTAAAGCAGCACCAAGGAACTGCACGGACAGAGGAGCGTCCAGGGGACGGGGGAGGCGACATGCCGCCGTTTCAGGAGACGTCTGCGCACGAGCGGAGCAGCCTTGGTCTCGGCTCTCTGCTCTGTCGCGGGCCTGGAGGACGTGATGCCACCAAGGACAGCAGCTTTTTTTTGGTGAACCCTCACCTGAGGGCATTTTCATCGATTTTTAGAGAGAGCGGGAGAGAGAGGCAGACAGAGAAACATCGATGAGAGAGAAACACATGGATGGGTTGCCTCCTGCGCACACCTCAACCAGGGCCCAGGCCGGGGAGGAGCCCGCAACCAAGGTCCGTGCCCTTGACTGGAATCGAACCCGGGACCCTTTGGTCCACAGGATGACGTGGACCAGCCAGGGCAGGACACCAGCTTTCACAAGGGAACCTGGGAAGGCTCGGCCCAGAGGTACCAGGACCTCTGCAGGCGGGGTGGAGGGTGCAGGGGGTCCCGCTGGACAGGCTGAGGGTCCCGCGGTAGCAGGAGCTGAGGGTTTACCCCTGGGGAGACTCGGGCTGGGCACAGCGGAGGGCAGGTGGGCGCCACACCAGCGGGGTGACAGGAAGTGTGCACACTGCAGAGTGGCCTCCAGCCCCAGCCCCGGGTGCCAGGCCCTAAGCCCAGACCCCGAGGCTGATGGGAGACGAGGTGCAGGCGCTGGTCCCCGGGTCCCCGGGCAAGGCCTGCCTGACACTGTCCCGAGGCCCCGTCACCGAGCTTCCAATCCCCTTGCTGAGATCAAAGGGATGGCCTCTCAGTCAGACAGACCGGGGGGCCGGGGCCGCGGGAAGGACTGGGGACCCCAGAGGGGAAGGGAAACGCAGAGGAGCGGAAGCTGAAGGAAACAAAAACGGCCCGGCCGGCGGGGCTCACTGGCTGAGCGTCGACCTGTGAACCTGGAGGTCACGGTTCGATTCCCGGTCGGGGCACAGGCCCCGCGTGCAGGCTCGGTGCCCAGTAGGGGGCGTGCAGGAGGCACCGATCCATGGTCCTCTCTCATCATGGATGTCTCTCTCCCTCTCCCACGTCCTTCCCCTCTGACATAAATAAAAATAGCCTTTAAAAATAAAAATGGTAGCAGACATTCCAAAATTCCAACAGAATAGAAGGGCTAGAAGGTACAGTTGAGGAAATTTCCCCAAAATTTGAAGAAAAGTTTTAACAGACAAAATAGAAAAAAGATACAAGCATCGAGGGCCAGCAGACGAGTGTGAGTTCCAGCAAAAGGAGAGTAAACGAGGGAAGAAACTCTCAGAGAAGCAATGGAGTTTCCAGGAGCAGAGAAATATGCTTCCGATCAGAGCCCCTCTCCCAAACACCACCCAGCACGCAAGAGCACACACACAGCACACACACACCACACACACACACCACACATAACACACACCACACACACACACCACACATAACACACACCACACACACACACACACCACACATAACACACACCACACATAACACACACCACACACACACACACACACCACACATAACACACACCACACACCACACACACACACCACACATAACACACACCACACACCGCACACACACAGCACACACACACAGCACACATAACACACAGCACACGCCACACACACAGCACACGCCACACACACACAGCACACACCACACACACACACCGCACACACACACACACCACATACACACCACACAGCACACACACACACCACACACACCACACACACACACCACACAGCACACACACACACCACACACACCACACACACACACCACACACACACACCACACACACACACACACCACACACACACACCATATACACCACACACACACACACACACCATACACACACCATACACACACACTACACATACACAACACAAACCACACACACACCATAAACCATACACAACACACAGTACACCTACCACACAAACCATACACACACAACACACCACACACACATAGCATACACACACACCACACACACAAACCACACAACACAAATTACACATACAACCACCACACAGAGCACACACATACAAACACACACAACACACATACACACAGCCCACAAGAAATTCTAAATCTAGGAATAGAGAAGATCCTAGAAGCTTCCAGACAGAAAAAACAGGTCTCCAAAGCTTTGCGGGTAATGGCGGCATTGAACTTCTCAGACCAACTGGAGGCGATGCCAGGGGACCCGTGGCTTTGAAAGTCACCTCCAACCTGGACTGTCTCTCCAGCTCAACTATGTCCCCAGACCAGGGCAGGAGAGGGCTCGGACGCCACGGACGTGAGAAACGGGTCTCCGGGGCCCTCTTCCAGGGAGCGACGGGAAGAGCCTCCCCGGAAGCGAGGGAATGAGACGGGAAGAGAGCGCCCCGGAGGTTCCCGTGACGTCACCCTCTCCTGCGGGAGGGCAGGGTCAGGGGCCCGCAGACCAAGAAGTCCCAAGAGTGACACTCCCGAGGCCAGCGGGGTGCAGCTGAGCCCTCGGCTCAGGGAGAGAAACTTGGAGAGCTGAGCCAAGATGCCGCTGACCACAGTGCGAGGACGCCGCCCCGCTCCCGCCCCCACCTTCGGGCACACACGGTGTCAGCCGGCCGCGGGGTGGACTGCACTTGGCATGTTTTGGGGGTTTGTTTTTGATGCCACAAACATCCGTATCCCGACTCCTGATCCGTGGGTTCTGCTAGCTAAGGGGGGCACCCTGTGAGTATCTGCCGGCCTCACCTGTGCCTTCGGGGAACCTGTTAATTTTGTCTGCCCCTTTGCAGTCTCTCTTAGCCTGCTACCAACATCCCCGCTCTCTTGGCAAAGCCACCCTCCCACCCCCCTCTGGTCCCGTATGAAATGAGGAAGCCGTCCCAGCCAGGTTGGCTCAGAGATTGGAGCATCGGCCCTCGGACGGAAGGGCATGTACCTCGGTTGCAGGCTCGATCCCCCGCCCTGGTCAGGGCGCATGCAGGAGGCAACCAATCCATGCGTCTCTCCCCCTCCCCTCCCCTCTCTCTGAAAATCCGTGGGGAAAATATCCGCGGGTGAGGATGCACTAATCATATAAGTAAAATAAAATTAGGAAGCCAACCTCACTCATTAGCTTCAGGGACGAGCACAGGAGCCAGGCCCACCAAGCGGACTTACACGCGACCCAAGCCAGTTTGGTGGCACCTCCACAGACACTTAGAGGGCAGAAGCAATGCGCTCTCTGATGACAGGCACTGCGATGGTGAAACACGGTCTGCACGGAGCCGGCGTGACACGAGCAGCGAGCACTGCAGACCCCGAGCGCCCGCGCCCTGGCGGCCGAGCGGACAGGCCCTGGGCCGGCCGCCGACAGGCCCTCTGAGCTCTCAGTGACACACGAGCCAATAAAACCCACTTAGAGCTGGGTTTCAGGGACCAGAGGAACCCCTGCGGACACAGTAAGAAGGGAGGAGGGGTGCCGGAGGGGAGCTCCCACCTCGGACCACAGTGCCCGGGTAGAGGCACCGGTACTGCTGGCTCCAGTACGCTGCGATCCTGGTCCCCTGTGGCAAGAAGCGTGTGGAGGCCGGCCGCACGTCGATGATCTGAAAAGGCCGAGGACTGAGCACCAGGTGGTGACCAGGACCAGCCTGCACCCCCCCCCCTCCGCCTCCCTCCTCGCCCCATGCCCCTCACCGCCTCCTGCAGCAGCTGTTCCAGGCAGTAGATGTGGGGCCGGTTCCCGCGTTCCCCCTCCACCACCACTCGGTATCTGCAAGGCCAGGGCAAGGGTGGGGTGGGCTGGCAGAGGCGGGGGTCCCCCAGGCACCCTCCCGCCCTGCCAGCACCGGTGCCGCCTCCCAGGCCACGGAGACAGGACGCAGAGCGGAAAGCATGGCTGACTCTCCCCTCTGGGCCTCAGTTTCCTCATCTGTACAACTAGCGGCTGCAGGTCCAAGCTCCCCTGCCCCTCCCTGTTGAGCCCCAGAACCCTCTACCCACTCCGAGAGGACTGTCCTCCCCGCGCGCGCGGGCACCATTCCGTTCGCCCACTTCTACGGGGGAAGCTGCTCAGAGGGGAAGCCACAGCCCACAGGGGCCCAGCAAGGCGCCCCGGATGCAGGACGGGAGAGGGCCCCCGGCTCCGGCCCCCACTCACATGTCTGGCGAGTGCACGGTCTGCACGTGCCCGGCGTACAGCAGCTTGTCGTCCATGGGGATGAGCACACGCAGGCCGTCTTTCAGCTCGTCCTTGTCAATGATGCAGGAGCGCGGGGCTGCGGGAGGGACGGGAGGCAGCTGCAGACCCTCCCTCCCTCCGGGGCCGCCCTCCCCCAGGCTGGCCCAGTGCCCTTGGGAACAGGTGCCCGCGGGACCCTGCGGGGCATGTGTGTCACGAACGGTGCCCAGACAGGCTCGTGCAGGGACGTGCATGCACGCACTTCTGGAAAGGCCCCGGTGGGTGCGAACCAGGTGCAGTCTACACACGCTGCCCCTGCCCGTCCCCAGACCACCACCCTGAGGCTGGGCGTGAGGCTTGGGGTCGTCAGCACCCGGGCCGCCCGTCAGCCACCCTCGGACTTGCAGTCCTGGAATGCCGTTTGTGCTGCTGGCAAACAGTCCAACTGCCCACCAGAGGCTGGAGAGGCCTCCCTGGCCTCCGCTGTCCCCCTGAGCCTCCAGCACACGGCCGTGAGCACACACCTGGCCTGAGCCTCCAGCACACGGCCACACACACCTGGCCGGAGCCTCCAGCACACAGCCGTGAGCACACACCTGGCCCCTGAGCCTCCAGCACACGGCCGTGAGCACACACCTGGCCCCTGAGCCTCCAGCACACGGCCGTGAGCACACACCTGGCCCCTGAGCCTCCAGCACACGGCCACGAGCACACACCTGGCCTGAGCCTCCAGCACACGGCCACAAACACACACCTGGCCGGAGCCTCCACCACATGGCCACAAACACACACCTGGCCTGAGCCTCCAGCACACGGCCGTGAGCACACACCTGGCCCGAGCCTCCAGCACACGGCCGTGAGCACACACCTGGCCCGAGCCTCCAGCACACGGCCGTGAGCACACACCTGGCCCCTGAGCCTCCAGGACACGGCCACGAGCACACACCTGGCCCCTGAGCCTCCAGGACACGGCCACGAGCACACACCTGGCCCCTGAGCCTCCAGCACACGGCATGAGCACACACCTGGCCTGAGCCTCCAGCACACGGCTGTGAGCACACACCTGGCTAGCCCCCCCGCCGGTGCAGAGCAGCGAAGTGGTCCATGCACCAGCGGACCCCTGGCCATCCCATAAATATGTCAGCTCTGTCCCCCGGGTCAGCTCTGCCCCCACGGAGACGGATACACGTTACACAGCGGCCGCTGACTGATGCACTCCCGACGAGGTGACCAAGTGCTTCGGGGCTGGCCCGGGCCCTCTTCCTGCTCCCCACTATGCCCCGACCCAATCCCTATCCTTAGTGCCCCCCCAGCTCTACACCCCTGGGGCCAAGTGCCTACCAGTGTCCCTGCCTTGGGCTGTCCTCCAGGCACTCCCAATCCCAGTCAGAAAAGCTGACACGTGGTCTGCCCCGCCCCCCTGTGACCGTCTTGGGGACAGCCCCCCACACGGTCTGCGCCCCTTTGCTTCTCATCTGCTCAACAACCCGCCGCACAGACCACCTACTTCCCCTCCTAACGTGCTCACCCCCCGCCCCCCGCTGCCCTCTCCTCCCTGCTGCCCTCAGCAGCCCCACCAGCCCTCGCTGGATCCTGGTGACAGCCCCCCAACTGACTTCCTGCCCCAGCACCCCGCAATTCGTTCTCGACGCAGCAGAGAGCCCCTCCGACCACACTGCCCCCACGGGCGACCTCTGCAGCGTCCTTTTCTTTCGGGAGAAGCCCACACGCCTCAGGAGAGTCGGGAACGGCTCTGCCTCAGCCCAGCCCAGGCCGCGCTCACTTGCGGCTCCCCCAGCCCAGGCCGCGCGGGCCTCCCTCTGTTCACCGCAGGGCGGTGCCCACGGCTCAGGGCCTTTGCACGCGCGCTCACAGCCACTCCCCCGTGCTGCTCAGTCCCTGCCCCTCGCAGGCTGTGGTCACTTTCCCGGGGAACCTCCTGCACCCCATACTCAGGCCTGAGCCCACACCGCGTTGTGGGTACTCACCCGGGGTCAGCGGCCGCTCTACGGCCCCGCCACGCGGCAGGTGCTCGTCCTCGGAGAAGCTGGAGTCCTGGTTGGGTTCAAAGTCCTCCTCGGCCGCCATGCTCTCCATCAGCTTGCTCACGGCACCCCCCTTGCCCCGGTTCTGGGGACAGACACGGCAGGGCGATGGCTTAGGACGGCCCGGCCTGCCCGGCTGGGGACGCTCCCTGGGGACTCGGGGCAGCCAGGTGACGGCGGTGTCGGCCACGTATGCAGTGTGGGTCCCAGCCGGGCTCACCCAGGAGGCCAGGGGGGCAGAGCGGGCTGCCGCCGCCTGGCGGGACCTGCACGTGCTCAGGGCGGCCGCCCCGTGCTGGGCACTGGAGTTAGCTCATCGTCAAGGCCGGCGCCTCAGTGCCCGCCTGGGGAAACTGAGGCAGCCTCTGCCGCCACGTGCCCTGGACCCGAGGAGAAACAGCCTGGCCCGGGCTGGCCAGTGTGTGGGGCGGGCACACCCAGCACACCCGTCGGCGTGCGGGACAGACGTGCAGCCACGCGGGGGGCCCGGGACCGACGTGGCCGTGCACTGGAGCCTCACCTCCTTCTTCACCTCCTTCCCTTTGGCCTTGGCCTTGTTCCTCTTGGCGGAGGCGGCCGGGGAGCCGGCGTGCGGGGCGCGGGCCTCCGGGGGCAGGACGGGCGTGCGGGGCGGAGGCAGGGCGGCTCCGGGTCCCGCCTCCTTTCCCTTCTTCTTCTGCGGAGGAAGCAACAGAGGCGCCATGGGCGGCGGGGAGGCGAGGGGAGCCCCAGCCGGCTCCTCGCGGCAGGGCTGTCGGCTCCCACCCGACACGGGGGGGGGGGGGGGGGGCCGGAGCAGGTGACAGCCGAGGACACGGAGCACGGCGTCTTCTCGTGTCATCAGCATCGTATCTTTCCACGCGAACCACAGGCCGCCTGCTCCCTGCACGTTATTGTTTAGAACAGACGGCGCCGAGACGTGTGTCTGAGCATGCGACCCTCCGCCGATCCTGTCAGAGCAGGTACCAGTGCCCCGGGGAGTGCGGTGAGCCCTTCCAGAACCTTCCACAAGCACACACCCCCATGTGAGCACGAGGGCCGTGCAGACACAGTACTTTTCAAGCACAGCGGGGTTTTCAGACACACATGGAAATTTACCGAAAGTCCCATCTGCAACCCCCGACCGGCAGGCCTGGGAAACACGGAGGGAGCTCTTTTTACGTTAACACCTGCCAACCTGCCACCGCGTGGGGCGTCCCCAGCCAACCACCCTGAATGGCGCCTCCGTGTTTCCGCTCTTCCAAACGGCGCCAGAGCGAGACGGGGCCGGCCGGTCTGCGGGCCACTCCCGGAAGGGGCGGCGGAGAGCGGGCAGCTGCTGCCTGGCGCTTCCAGGAGGCGTGTTCCTCCCCACCTGCCCCGGGGGCCAGGGCAAGACCACCCCCCACTCAACGCCCCCGGCTGGTGAAACGGGGCCCCTCGGTGGACTGGACGTGGCCCAAGGGCACGTGGCTGTGCACAGCTTCACCATCAGAGCCAGCAGCTGGAACAACCCAACACCCGCCACAGCTCCTGCCCACAGCCTCAGGCCACAGCCCCAGGCCACAGCCCCTGCCACAGCTCCTGCCACAGCCCCTGCCCACAGCTCCTGCCCACAGCCCCTGCCACAGCCACAGCCCACAGCCCCTGCCACAGCCACAGCCCACAGCCCCTGCCACAGCCCCAGGCCACAGCCCCAGACCACAGCCCCTGCCACAGCCCCAGGCCACAGCACCTGCCACAGCCCCTGCCCACAGCCCCTGCCTCAGCCCCAGGCCACAGCCCCAGGCCACAGCTCCTGCCACAGCCCCTGCCTCAGCCCCAGGCCACAGCCCCTGCCCACAGCCCCTGCCTCAGCCCCAGGCCACAGCCCCAGGCCACAGCTCCTGCCACAGCTCCTGCCACAGCCCCTGCCTCAGCCCCAGGCCACAGCCCCAGGCCACAGCCCCTGCCACAGCCCCAGGCCACAGCCCCTGCCACAGCCCCTGCCCACAGCTCCAGCAATGCCGCGCGCCCGGGGCCGTCCAGCTGTCACAGCGGCGGGGCCCTTCCCCGCAGACGCACTGTCCGGGGAAGCGGACACAGGGCACGTGCGCGGGAGTGACCCAGGGGGCGGCAGTGGGCGGCAGGGAGGTGGGGCGGGGGTCACTTTGTGCTCTTTGAGACACACACACAAAACAACGCGACCAAATCAAAGGACTGAGCAGGTGGAATATGAAGAAACAGAAAAGGCTAATCCTGGGCCAATGTTACTATGACAACAGCAGATGAGCGGAATGCAAAGCAACAGCATTAAAAAGGACAAACAGGAAATGTTAGAGGGACGAAAGGAATTTGGCGCCACCCCTATCTGGGGGAAGTCTGTGCAGGTATATGTACACATATGGTGTTTTTTCTGTCTGGTGCACGTTTTAATCCTGTTCACATTTCTGACATGAGAAGGCATCTTGGGGGTCAAGGAGCGTTTTTGACGTGGGTACGTCCCCCGCCGCCTCCTAACGTCTGTTATTAGGCAGTTCATTTGGGGAGCACGTCTTTGAGCGCCTGAGGGAAGGTGGGGGAGACAGCAAGAAAGTCATACCTGAGTGAATACTTCTTTTGGTTAATCCTCACTCGAGGATATTTCTCCATTGATTTTCTTAGAGAGAATAGAAAGGCCCTAGCCGGTTTGGCTCAGTGGATAGAGCGTCGGCCTGTGGACTGAAGGGTCCCAGGTTCGATTCCGGTCAAGGGCATGTACCTTGGTTGCAGGCACATCCCCAGTAGGGAGTGTGCAGGAGGCAGCTGATCGATGTTTCTCTCTCATCGATGTTTCTAACTCTCTATCCCTCTCCCTTCCTCTCTGTAAAAAATTAATAAAATATATTTTAGCTATGACCTAAAATTGAATTTCTCCATAGGATGTAATAGACACTCTCAATAGTGTCTATTTTGTCCTGAAGAGATACATGATAAAATATATATATATATATATATATATATGTGTGTGTGTGTATATATATATATATATATATATATATGTATATATATATATATATATATATATATATATATATTAAAATAAAAAAAAAGAGAATAGAAAGGAGGGAGGGAAAGAGAGAGAGAGAGAAACATTGACATGAGAGAGACATATCAATTGGTTGCCTCTTGCAGGCACCCTGACTGGGGCGGGGATCGAACCCATAACCCTTCGGTGCGTGGGCTGATGTTCATCCCTGAGCAGCCCCAGCACGTCTGCACCGAGCGGATTTTTGCCTCCTCCCTGTGCTTTACCTTCCGTTCTATCAGGTACAACTGGTAACTGCTCCCCATTCTGGAAGCCTTACTACTGTTTAAAGAGGGAAGACTCCACATGTGACCAGCTGTGCACAGAGTCGATGTTCACTGCCGCGGTGATCGCCACAGCCAAGACCATCATCCGCCAAATCACGCAGCCGGGAAGGTCGCTGGCGGGAGGTGACGAGAAGCGGGCTGGCCAGAGGGTGGATGCTACCCAGCCGCTTAGGAACACGCATTTTAAAAAGCACAACAAAAGCTCAGCACGGGGAGCGCACGACCCAGAACGCCACGCCGACCAACAGGAAGCGGGGCGCACCTCAAACAGCACGCGCGGGGCCACTCCCGGGTGACGGGGCGCGTCTGACTGCTCCTTCTGACGCCCACTCCTTCACCTGCTCTGGCCCAGGCTCCTACTGCACCCCGGGACACGGGCCGGGCGAGCCTGGTCCTCCCACAACAGAGGCGCCGCCCGGGAGGCCGCGCGGTCGTGTGGCTGGGGCTTGGGACCCAGCTCCGCCCCGGCCGCTGTGCCCCCGGCCGGTTAGGGCCCCTGCGAAGCGCGGCTGCTGTGAGCAACCTGCCGTGTGGGTCTGAGCGCCCAGTGGCGATGAGAGAAATACCCAGCTGGTCTCCGCCCTGTCCCGACACCCCCTCCTAAATCCTGGCAACTCCCTGGGTCTCAGGAGCGGGGCTCCAGTGAGGCGACTCTTGGTCCCTCCTTTGGGGACAGGAGAGAAGCCGGAGGCTGAGATCACGATGGGTCATGTCTATGTCATGAGCCTCCATAACACCCGAGGGCGAGGTCTGGAGAGGAGAGCTTCGGTGTGAGCACGGGAGGTGCCGGAGGGCGGCGCCCTGGCGGGGGGCAGGGGGACGGGGCGGGGGGGGGGGGGGCATAGCGGCAGCAGTGGCCTCATCCCCCACCCCTGGCCTGCGCGCCTCTGTGGGCTGCTCCTGAGCCGTGTCCTTTATGATAAACGTCTGCACAGAGTTGTCCCGAGTCTGAGTCGTGCTGGGTCAGCACACCTGAGGTCTGGAACCCCCGGTGAACAGCGCTGGTGGCACAGGTGCCCGGGGCCGGCAACTCGTCCCCGAGGGGCGATCTGGGGGCTGAGCCTTCCCCTGTGGGCTCCACGCCGGCCCGGCCTCAGTGTCAGAGTCGTGAGGACAGGAACTAAGATTTCCTTCGACAACAAACCACGCACCATGGTGCCCTGGGGAGAAGGCACCGCCCCGCTCCCCCCCCGCCCCGCCCCGGGTGGCCTGGCGTGACATCACCGTCATCGTCACGCCAGCGCCTCCTGTCGAGGCCCCAGAAGCGTCAGCGGATGAGAAGCAAGGGGTGCGCACGCCCCGAGGTGCCTGGGAGTGACCCCGCTGCGGCCCTGCCTCGCCATCCCCGCGGCC
The DNA here is from genome assembly GCF_963455305.1 of Plecotus auritus. Classification (NCBI taxonomy): domain Eukaryota; kingdom Metazoa; phylum Chordata; class Mammalia; order Chiroptera; family Vespertilionidae; genus Plecotus; species Plecotus auritus. The sequence continues at coordinate 2,513,763 of NC_137773.1, forward strand.
ACGGCTGGGGCGGCCTCACTCCTTTCTGTCCCTTTCCCCAGGTCCCTGTGCCGTGGCGTGTCCCTCCGCAGGGCCCAGGGGGAGGCGGCAGGTGCAGCCCACTGGCTGGAGCCTTGAACGCGGCCCCTGAAGGGGGACACCTGGCCACCAGCTTCCCAGCAGCTCGGGCGGAGAGGGCAGGTGCGCTCAGCCTGGGAGCGCCCGGCCTGGGAGCGCTCGGCCTGGGAGCCTGTACACGCCCGTCGGTTTTCATGGCCTCGGAAGCGAGGTGCTCCTTCGGGTGTGAGCAGAGGCCACAAGCCACGGCGGGGCCGGCAATGCCTGGGACTCTGTCACCGGCAGACACCCCGCCACGTGGCGCATGGCAGTTCCCGCAGGACCTCCAATACCACGTGCGCTGCGGGCAGCCGTCAGGGCCGCCAGGAGAGGCACCGCGGGCGCAGCGTCACAGAGGGAGCCTGGCATTTGATCACTGCGGTTTCCTGTGGGGTCCGTGCCCCCCCTCACACACACACAAACACACACACACACGCACACGCACACGCACACGCACACGTTTGGAATGTTACTGAGTCAGCGCAGAGGGCCTGTGCGAGGCGGGGAGGGAGGCCGGCGGACAGCTCAGGGCCTGTGCGGACACGGGGCCGCCTCCCGAGACGGCGACCGGCTGGCCCCACCCCTGCACCGAGCTCCTACCTTCCTGGGGTCCTTCCTGTCCTTGGCGCGGCCCGTGTCCTTGCGTGGGCTCAGCGGGCCGCCCTTGCCACAGCGGCTGGGCTTGGCGACAGCCGGCGCCGTGCTGGGTGCCGGGGCCGCGGCCGAGGCGTCGTGCAGGAAGATGCGCTCGCTGCGCCGCCGCGTCCACAGGTCGTCGTCACTGGCCTCGGGCCCCGCCTCGAAGCCCGGCTCCTTGGGGCCCCGCAGCCTGCGGGCCTTGCGCCCCTTCTCCGCCGCCACCTTGGCCTTGTTGGGGCTGGTGGGACCGGGGCCCCGGGCCCCGGGCACGGGTGGGGCCAGGGAAGGGCCTGGCTCCCCCAGACCCTTCTTGGGCCGCAGCAGCCCGGCAGGTGACCGCTTCCGCACCTTGACCTCGTTCTCCGAGTCGGTGTACTCGAACTCCGTGCCTGGATGTGGAATGAGGGAGGCAGCTGTGGACGGGGGCTCGTGGGGCCCCCACTTCCCACCCAGCCCGCTGCCTGGCCACCAGCACGAGGCCACAGCCCATCCCTCCTCCCAGGGACCCCTCTGCCCCCGGGAGCCTCCTCTCCGCTTCCAGGGGAGGAGCCTGAGGCGGAGGAGCAGGAGGACTCACCGGGCCGCATGCCTGTGACGGCAGGCCCTGCCAGCCCCCTCTCCCCAACCCGCCCTGGCTGCCCAGCTCCCCGCCACCCTCTCCCCAGGAGCCTCAGATCCGGAGTGTGGACATTCCTGCCTGGGCTGTGGGAGCGGCTCCCCTGCCTCCTGTGCCCCGTGGGAACCCCAAAAGCCCGGACAGGTGAGCGGGGAGGGCCCCGCCTGAGGACAGCAACGCCCGGGCGGCGGGGGGGTGGGGGGAAGCCCGGGAGAAATCCCCGGCCCAGCAGGGGCCTCTCCGCTTCCTGGAGCCACGTCTCAGAGCTGGGAGGTCCCTGGCACCCACGCCCCTGTACAGGGGTGGCTCACGCGAACCCACGCCACCCTGGGGCCCAGCCCCTCTTCTCAACTGCAGGCCCGCCCCTTCCCTTCCCACACGAGCCGAACCCGCGAGGCCAGCCCGGAACGCACAGGCTCTGACCGCCAGGTCACCGAGCTCCCAGCAGCCCCTCCGTCCTCCCACCTCCGGGCCTTCACTTCGGCCGGCCCCTCTGCCCTTGTGCCTCTCCCGGCCTCTGCCTGGGACTGCGCTGAAGACCGGCGCGTCGCCCTGGGGGCCCGTGTGCTCGCCTCCATCACCACAGCCCGCATCACGCAGGGCTCCCGTCCACGTCTGCCTGGCCCACACAGCTCCGGCCCAGGAAATAGCTCCCAGACCGAGATCTCCGGGAGCCCCGACACGTGCGGCTCAGAGCTGGCCCAGGGCGGTGCCCGGGGACCGTGCCCGGGGACTGTGCCTGGGGACCGTGCCCGGGGACCGTGCCGGGGACAGGATGGCTGTGACAGCCAGAGCTGACACCACCCCGACAGGACCTGCTCCAAACGCACAGCACGTGAGCCGAGAAGCCGGCCAGCGCCCGGCACAGGCAGCCGCCCGCGAGGGCTCCGGGCGGCCAGGCCCACGGCCCTGACGACTGCAGGCCCCGCAGAGGGACGGGCGGGGGCGGGGCACACTTATGGGAAGGAGCCACTTGCAAAGCTTAATGATCCCGTTAATTAATCTTTTGTTAACAGACCTCCCGCGGCACAGGGAGGCAGCTGGGGGCTTTCACGGCTGATTAGAGTGAGGCCCTAAAACACAGGCTGCAGTTCTGCTGCGGGGATGAGGGAAGGAGCCCCCCTCCGCCGGCAGTCCCCTGACAGCCCAGATGTGCAGAAGACTCTGCAGTCACTGTGCAGGGGCAGGCGATGGCGAGACTGACACACCTGCAGGAGGAGAGACTGGAGCTGGGGGTGGGGGGCGGGGGGGGGAGGGGGGAGGGTCAGAGGACAAATACCTCTGAGATGGGGATGGGGGGGCAACATGAACGGCCTGAGACAGAGGAACCGGTCCCTGCCAGAGTGCTGAGGTGAGACAGGGAAAGGGGTGCCAGGGCTGACTCCCACCAGCATCAGGGGCTCCTGTCTTCTCCCAAAATATAAGGCTTAAAGGAGGAAGAGGGGAACAGAAGAGGTAAGACACAGAGAGCCCGACTGTCCGAGGGCGAGGAAGGGAAACCACGCAAACAGCGACCGAGAGCGCGGGGTGGCCACGCGGATGACATCACACAAAAGCGACCAAGACAAAAGCTGCTTCTTTAAACAAAGAAGGAGCACGGTTAATCCGCCAGGGAGACGTGACCGTTATCAACAGACATGAATATAACCCAAAAACGTGAGAACGATCATACATCCTGACCAAGTAGGATGTGCCCCAAGAATGCCAGGCTGATTCACCATACCAAAAAAAAACCAAAACAAATCAACATCATGTACCGTATTAACGAAGGACGAAGGCCACACGAACACCCCAACAGACACCGAAAAAGAAGGCATTCCATGTTCATGGATACGAAGACTTGATATTGTCCAGATGTGAAGTCCTTCCCAGCTTAATCTACGCAGGGGTCCTCAAACTTTTTAAACAGGGGGCCAGGTCCCTGTCCCTCAGACCGTGGGAGGGCCGGACTATAGTTTAAAAAAAAACTATGAACAAATTCCTATGCGCACTGCGGGCCCGGGACGTGTCGGCTGCTAAGCAGGACAGGCAGCGGCACCTGGCGGGCCGGATCCAGGTCCTCGGCGGGCCGCATGTGGCCCGCAGACCGTCGTTTGAGGACGCCTGAGCGTCAATGCAATCCCAACCCCAAGCCCAGGAGGTTGATTTGTGGATGCTGACCACCTCATTCTAACGTTTATATGGAGGCAAAAGACGCAGAGGCGCCAGGTCGATACTGAAGGAGGGGAACAGGGTCAGAGGGCTGCTGCTACCCGACTTCAAAGACGTACTGCAAAGCTCCAGTGGTCCGGACAGCGCCGTGCTGGCACCAGAACAGGCAGGGAAAGCAGAGGCAGCTGGGGGCTTTCACGGCTGAAACAGACCCCACAATATAGTCCGAGAGCTCTGACCAGGGAGCAAAGGCCACACAACGGAGAAAAGACGGTCTTTTCAACAAATGGTGCTGGACACCCACACGTGACGAAAACAAAACACAGCCCAACGCCCGGCCGGTGGGGCTCAGCGGCTGGGCATCGACCGAGGCGCCAGGAGGTCACCACGGTGTGGTTCCCGGTCAGGGCCCAGGCCCAGGTCGGGGGCTCCATCCCCAGTGGGGGGGATGGCAGCAGGCAGCCAATCCGTGATTCTCTTTCATCGTTGATGAGTTTCTCTCTCTCCATCTCTCTCTGAAATCAATAAAACTATATTTTTTAAAAACACAACAAAAACAGACACAGACCGTACTCCCTTCACAGAAATGAACTCAGAATGGATCACCGGCCGTAAAAGGCAAAACTATGAAGCTTCTAGAAAATGACCCTGAAGAAAATCTAGGTGCCTCTGGGGTTGGTGGGGAATTTTTAGACACAACACCACGAGAGAAAGAACTGATAAACCAGACCCCCCTCATTAAATTTAAAAAATTCTGCTTCGCAAAAAATATCGCCAAGAGAATGAGAAGACAAGATGGGGGAAGATATCTGCAAAAGATACCGCTGATCGAGGACTGTTACCCAAAATATATAAGGAATCTTAATCAACGTCAAGAAAGCAAACAACCTGCCGAAACCGGTTTGGCTCAGTGGATAGAGCGTCAGCCTGCAGACTGAAGGGTCCCGGGTTCGATTCCGGTCAAGGGCATGTACCTTGGTTGCAGGCACATCCCCAGTGGGGAGTGTGCAGGAGGCAGCTGATCGATGTTTCTCTCTCATCGATGTTTCTATCTCTCTATCCCTCTCCCTTCCACTCTGTAAAAATAATTAATAAAATATATTAAAAAAAAAAAAAAGGAAGCAAACAACCTGATCAGAGTGGGCCCAGGCCCAGCGGGTGCAGCTCAGCGGTAGAGCATCGACCCAGGAACCAGGTCATGGGTTCCATTCCCGGTCAGGGCACACGCCCAGGTTTCGGGCTCGATCCCCAGTGGGGGGCATGCAGGAGGCAGCCAATCCATGGTTCTCTCTCATCATGGATGTTTCTCTCTCTCTCCCTCTCCCTTCCTCTCTGAAATCAATAAAAATATATTTTTTTAAAAGTGGGCCCAAAACCTTGACAGCACTTCAAGGAAGACATCCCGACGGCAAGGAAGTGCCTGAGAAGATGCTCCGCGTGGGTCATTAGGAAAAATGCAAATGAAGTGAACGACACCACACCCCCGAGGACACCCAGCAACTCCAAGTCCAGGACACGGACTACCAGGAGCCGTCACCGCTGGGGGAGTCGACGCGGAGCAGCCACTCTGGGACGTGGTTTGACGGCTCCTTGCAAACTAGACATTCTCTCACCATCCGGTTCTCTCACCCTCCGGTTCTCTCACCATCCGGTTCTCTCACCCTCCGGTTCTCTCACCCTCCGGTTCTCTCACCATCCGGTTCTCTCACCATCCGGTTCTCTCACCCTCCGGTTCTCTCACCCTCCGGCCCAGCGACCACGCTTCCAGATGTTTACCCAAAGGAGCTGCAAACTTAGCTCCACACGAAACCTGCACACGGATGTCTGCAGCAGCGTTACGTGTGACGGCCACAACTTGGGTGCCCAGGATGCCCTTCAGGGGGTGCATGTCAGTAAACTGTGTACGTCCAGGCCGCGGAATACTATGGAGCACCGGGGAGAAGGCGCTCTCGGGCCACGAAGAGTGGACAGCCAGCCTGGCTCACAGCGGAGCCGACCCCTTCAGCCCCGCCCCAGGTGGCGTGTCCTGCGGGGCCAGCTCCTGTCCACCCTCTGCTTCTCCTCAGTGCGCTCAGCCAGCTCCCATGTCTCTCGTGGGTCAGGAGTGGGCTCCCGGACTCACCGAGCTGGGTCGCGGACCCCCGCACAGCCCCTCCCCCCTCCTTGGAAACAGCACGCCGGGGGGGCCCCCCCCCCTGTCACCGGCCTTGGCTCCGGGCAGGGCCGCCCACAACGAGGGGCCCCCCGTGGGCTCCCAGCTCTGCCCTGCCCTTCCCGGAGCCTCAGCGTCCTCCCCTGCAGGCTGGTCGCGGAGCCACTCAGACAGCACTGCCCCAACTTACCCATCAGGCTCTGCCGCTCCTCCTTCTTCCGCGCCTTCTGCTTGGCCTCCAGCTGCACCACCGACAGCGACGGCCCCACCGTGGGGCTGGGCAGGGCACTGGCCGCGAAGCGGGCTAGCAGGCCCAGCCCGCTCTCCTCCAGGCCTGGCGACAGGGCTCGGTCCCGGGCCCCCAGCCTAAAGCCTCCAGCCTCGTCCTCCTCTTCCTCCAGCTTGTCCTCGCCCTCGTCCTCGGAGCTCTCATCTGGCGTGCAGAAAACAGGGGGTCAGAGCCTCGCCGGGCCTGCGCCGCCCGCCCCCACTCACAGGAGCACCAGCCTGGCTCCTCGCTCCTCACCAGCTGGGGGGCGGGTCCCCCCATGGCCCAGTGCCCCATCTACGCGAGCCCAAGCCATGGGCATCTGGACGGCCCCGAGTGGGCAGCGGCTTGGGGAATCAGAATGGGTTTCTGTCAGGGGGACGGCAACATGCACGTGTGCTGTGGGGAGGACACGGACAGGACTGCAGACAGCTCTCCACGGTCTCACACGCACACACACACCCCGTGAAGGCTCAGGAAGGAGGCGGGACAGGAGAGAGGACAGAGGCGGCCGAGGGAGGGAGGCGGCGGCAGGAGAGGGCTGGGGGCTCGGGCTGGGTTTCCAGGCACAGGCACCTGGCAGTTTTGGCAGCTGGAGGCCTGGGGGCTGGCGGCAGGAGGAGATGGAGTTTGGTCCCTTCTTGGGGATAGGGGACACCCACGGTTGAAGCCCTGAGCAGCTCTGGGGTCCAAGGCTGGCTCCCAGTACCACCCCCACTCTGGGACACCTGGGACAAGTGCCCGGTCCGCCCAGAGCTCTACTTCCTCATCTGTGGCACAGGGTGACCCTCCAGCCCACCCTAGTAAGCGAGGGTCCAAGCAAGACCGCACATCTGTGGAAACTCCCGCCACAGAGGGGGCCACGGGCCAGCCACACCTCTGGACCACGGGGGGGTGGGCAGGGAAGGGGCAGGCTGGGAGGGTGCGGGCGGGCTGCTCTGCACTGGGAGATGGGCCCAGGGGCTCAAGTGCTCAGGCAGAGAGGACTCGAACCCGGGGCTGGCTGGCTGTCCTGCCTCCCAGGGAAAACTCTGAAGAAGCACCTGTGTCCCCAGCTGGTGATTAGAAGTGCCAGCGGTTGCCAACCTTTCGGACCTCACGACCACCGGTTGGTTGGTGACCGCTGACGGATGTGCCTCTCCCAGGCCATGGGGACAGAGGTGGGCGGGCCGAGGGGCGGGGATGGGCGCTCCCACATAGGAACCTCCACCAAGAGTCGGTCTAGAGATACAAGTTCCCTCTGATCGTCCCAGGCTAACCAAGGGCAGGTGGGGGACAGCCCCCAAGGGACCTGCCCGAGGGTGCGCATCTGCTCAGAGGTCTGGGAGCCTGAGGGTCCCTGGGCGCCTCTGGCCAGGTGAGGCGGGGCGGGGGCGGAGATGGTGTCTGGGGCGGGGACAGTCTGGGCTGGGCCAATTCCATGTTCTCCTGCCAGCGCCCCAGGCCGCCTGCTGGCTTGAGTGCAACCAGCGGCTGAATGTGGGTGCTGATAAGGCAGAGGCTTTCTGCCCACCCACTGATCGGAGGGAGCCCCGTTTCTGCCGAGTGACCCCTGGGTGCGGGAAGGGGTGATGAGCGTAAGCAATCGGAAAGGGAGCCGAGAGGAAGGAGGCAGAGAGCGGGAGTGTGTTAGGGTGAGGAGGAGGCGGGCTCGCGAGCGATGGATGAAGCGGATGGAGCAGCGGGCAGGCGGGCGGCAGGCAGGCAGTGCACACTTGCGGTCCATTCACAGTGCGGACGTCACGTTCTGTCTCCGCCCCAGCGGGCCACAGCGGCAAAGCAGGCTAAGTGTAGGCAGACTTTCGGCAGCGCCTGGGTCCCCCACATCAGGTCCCCTGGGGTGGCGGTGGGGGCTGGCTGGGCTGGGGACTCGGGGATGGACAGGGGCCAGCCTTCCCTTCTGCAGCTGCTCAGGTGTGGAGGCTCCAGAACCCGCCTCCCCCGGGCGTCTCCACCGCAGGGTCCGGCGGGGAGGGCTGGCTCTGGTTTCTGGATGTCGGAGCGTCCACATCAGATCCCAGAGAGCCAGCGCAGCCCCATCCCGGCACCCTGAGCTGGAGTGTTTGAAAGGCAAAAGCCGAAAGAGGGGGTGTGCCCGTCACAACTGGGGGCCACAGGTCCCGTGGCCTCCCAGGGCCCTCCCGCCGCCCCTCGGAGCCTGGCAAGCCCGCCCTGGCTGCCTCCCCCTGGCTGTGGCGGTGACAGGGCTGCAGGGCAGGGGGACCCGAAGGACCAAGAAGAGAAAGCCTCTCGGGCGCTGTCCACACCTGAGGCCACAGCTCGCCAAGGGCGGGGAGAAAAAGCCCCAACAGAGAAACACAGGGAAATGCGGAGAAACTTTTATTTAAAAACAAAACAGAACAAAAAAATACCCCTCCTCGCTCTGTACGGGGGGGTTGGCTGCTGTGACTTGGTTGGGTTTTCCAAAACCTGATCGATCAATGCCAAAGCGACCCGCTGCTGCCATAGCCGATGGGGGCAGCCCCGAGGAGGGAGGTGCAGGGGGGACACGAAGAAGAGGGGGTGCCTACCTACGGACCAACGAGCCAGGCTCGGCCCAGCTCAGTGACCCGCGGCGCCGTCTGCCCTACTCCCAGCCTTCGCTTTGCGTCCGAGTGCAGCGTGAGAGCGAATGCAAGAGACCAAAACAGACATTCAAAGCATCATGGGTAGGGGTCAAGGGTGAAGGTATGGTCAGGCTGCTGGGGGAGAAAGCAGACACACTAGAAAAGCCAAGCCAATTAGGGGTTTAGTATCAGGTGTCAGTAAGGCCCTATTACCCAAATATCCCTGAGGAGGCCTCACGGCCCATGCGCAGTGGGCCCCGCCCTCCCACCACACCCCCCTATCTATCCTGTCACATCCAGGCCTGGTCTGAGGTCCCGGGGCAAAGAGCCCCTTGCTGGACCCAGGGGACTGCCCGCTTCTCTACGGAGTCTGAGCTGAGGCAGGAGAGCCCCAACACTGGGAAGCTGGTGCCCTGGCTTTAAGGGGACGGGGAATGTGTGGAAGGGAGGCGGCTGGGGGACCCAAGTCCAGGGGAGAGAGGGAGGAGGGTTGGAGGGTGGTGGCAAACCAGCCAGGAGGGTCCACGTGGCCAGGATGGAGGCGGCCTCGGGAAACGAGGCTGGCTGGCAAGGTGCCCAGGAGAATGTGTGCCCCAGGGCGCCTGGCTCCTTTGCTGTGCCATCTGCTGGTCACCCAAAAGGGAGCTGGGCCATCCCGAGGGGAGGCGTGGGAGGAGGCAGACCAGGAGGATGAGAGCACGGCTGGAATCGGGTCCGGTGCCAGCGGCTCGGACACGCCTGGGCCTCCCTCAGGGGCATCGGGTCTCGGCTCTGCCACCCAGGGGCTGCCACCTGGGGTCTGGGGTCCCTGTGTGGATCCACCGGGAAGCAAACCCTAACCCAGGGCAAGACACACTGTAGAGTCTGCTGGCTGGGCGCTGACGCTGACCTCTGACCCTTTTGTAAGTGAGGCCGCAGCTGAGCCGGGATCGCGGCCAGTGCTCTCCCTACGGCGCTACGCTTTGCCCCTCACTTGCAAGTGAGCTTGACCCTGCACTGCCTACAAGCTCCTCCGGCAGAAAGGCGTTAGAAAAAGGGTTTGTGAGCATTTCTAAAGCACTGATGCCGAGGAATTGAGCTTTAAGAAAACAAAAGACAAACAAGCCGCTGGAAAAAAAAAAAAGATGATGCTGGAGGTGAAAGCAGCTGACTTTGAACCTGAACATGAAATGCATGCCCGCAGCTCCCAGGGATATTTGAATAATAGGGAAAGCAGCCACTGCGTTACTCCGTCTACCCCTTCCGGGTGGGGGCGGGGAGGGGAGGAACAAAATGAGGGAAGCGGCACCTAACGGTCTAAGTCAGGACACAGCAAGAGAGACAAGGCACACGGTTTAGTTAAAAAAGAACTCGATATATTTAATAAAGCTTGGTATTCCCCAAACCCAGTACAAACATCACGTCACACGCCCACACGACAGAGTTCCCTTTACAAAACGTCCCTGGGAGGCCCCTGCCAAGACCCCACCCCGGCCTGCGGTCCCGGGGACAGGGAGGCCAGAATGGGGTGGCGGAGGGGGGCGTGGAGGAAGGCGAAGACTAAAATCAGTCCGTATAGGAGCTCAAAAAGAGCTAGCCGTGGTCCTGTCACAACGACAGGGTACAACAGACCCGGCAGAGGCTGCACGGCAGGCCACGCTGCCAGGACCCCGGACGGCCGCCCAGCAGCGCCATCGCTCGCACCCGGCTCGCTCGCGCACGCTCACTCACTCGCTCACTCTCGCTATAGAACACGGAAGGAGTGTGTGTTTGGAGCTAGTAACCTTGGTCAAACGAGTCCTCCGAAGAATCGCTGAAGGAGGAGCGGGCCTCGACCTCCCGAAGCAGCAAACAGAACGGCTGCTTCCTGCCCGCCAGCTTGGGCTTCAGAGTCCGGGCGGCCGCCAGGCCCCTCTTGGGCAGCTTGGGGCCCCCGGCCGGCTTGCCGCTCTTTGCCACCATGCCACACAGGAGGGAGGATGTCAGCTTGGAGCCGGAGGGGCCCTGGGCGGACCACTCGTCCTTCAGGAACTCCTCCTCCTCCTCCTCGGAGTCCGTATCTGCAGGCAAGGCAGTTTGTAAGAAGGTAAGTCGGGGCGGGGCGGAGGGGCTGGTGTGTGCCTGTGGTTGTTCAGCGGGCGCCCTGGTGCGGCAGCAGAGGCCCCAGGCCACTGGCCGTGGAGCAGGCGGGATCACCTCTCACCTGGGAGCCGCGGGCGCCGCACTCAGCTGTCACCTGGGCACACAGCCCTCCCAGGCCCCGGGCGGGAGGAGCCCGCTCTCAGGAAGCTCTCTCCCCGGCCACGGAGGTCACCTCGGCCCACCATCCCACAGGACCGCACCAGCCCAGGGAGGGGCAGGCCCAGGAGGGGAAGGGCTCCGCCATCCCACAGGACCGCACCAGCCCAGGGAGGGGCAGGCCCAGGAGGGGAAGGGCTCCGCCATCCCACAGGACCGCACCAGCCCAGGGAGGGGCAGGCCCAGGAGGGGAAGGGCTCCGGTACCCCTCCCCTTCCCCTCAAGTGCCAGCTCCCAGGGGCGCGGGCACTCAGCCGCGCACACTTCTTCCCACGGCCACTCAGCAATGTCACAGAGGTGGCTTCAAACAGGCCAGGCACAGCAGTCACACCAAAGAAATTGGCAAATGATGCTCCTACTTGCTTCCTGTCTTCCTACCAGAATGCCGGTCACCCCCACACTGCTGCTGGCACCCCAGTCTCAGCCTCACTACTGGGCGAGGCCCAGATCTCCAGCTTTAAGAGGAGGACCCCAGGCTTTGGGGAGGGAGCTGTCAAGTGGGCATAGCTCTGGCCCCTCCACTCCCCGCCCCCCCAAACATACACAGTTTTGACCCGTTTTACAGATGGGCTGTCGAGGAAGCCTTCGCTGAAGACAGGGCTCTGCACCCGGGGCCTGCTCCCCTAACCTGTCCAGTCCACCTGGAGCCCGGCTGCACGGACACTGGTGACCACAGCCACAGCTCGGCTACGCCAGCCACCTACCAGGCCAAGAGCAGCCGCTGGGGGGAGGGGCAGTCCTCCGACATCTACGCCTCCCGCTCCCACCGTGACCCAACGCAGGATGGCCGGCCGGCCACTCTGGGAAGGACAGAGACGAGGACGAGCCCCGCCAGGCCCTGCCAGGACCCCGGCCGCAGCTCTGCCTCCCGTGAGCTCCGTCCCAAACTGGGTAACAAGGGCCACCCTGGCTTCCCACCAGGCATGCCACCCAACCCTACCCCAAAGCAAAAGGGCAGGAGGGCAGGGCTCTCCCCGCCCCTCTCCTGGGGGCGCAGCACAGCTTGTGAGAACACACCCCCAGTCCGGGCCTCGCTCTCCTTTACCCAGGCCCGCAGAAGGGCCCACGCAGAAAGCAGAGGCGCTCTCGCCACAGCCAGCTGCACGCCCGCACCACCTAGCTCGCGACCGCGCGATGCCAGCCCATCTCCCTCACCCGACAGCGAAGGCGTAACGGAGTAGGACTGGCAACCTGAACGTGGCTCGTGCACGTGCACACGGCTGCTCCGTGGACTCAGCAGCTCAGACAGGCCCGGGGTCTGGGGCCGAGCTCAGCGCTGGCCTCTAACTGTACCACATCCACGTGGAAGTGGGGGAGGAGGGGCTCTTCAGACAAGGCCACACCCATCAGCCCCTCCGCTTTGAAAGATTAAAGGAGCAGCAAGCCTCCCCACACCCTCTTCACTCCAGAACCAGCGGGGCCTGGCAGCGCGGCCGCATCACACCGATCGAACCAAGGGACCACACGCGCGCTTGTCCTCAGCACCTGAGGCCCGGACCTGCCTGCCCCAGCCCCCCCCACCCCACCCAGCCCCGAAGACCCACTCGACCGCGGTCACCCAACACACACTTCAGCACCAACAGCAGCAGTGCTTCATCCCCTGTAAGGTGCCATGTCCGCCTTTACCAGTGGGACTCGCTTCCAGCGCACCGCACCCTGCAAGGTCCGTTCCAACTGTCCTTTCTTCGCCCAAGAAAACACACTTGATGGCAACATGCAAGGCGCCCGTTTTTGCCCTGGACATTGAAACTCCATCGCCCCGCTGACCCAGAAAGAGCCAATCAGCAGCCCAGACACAGATCCAAGCAGTCCCCAGGGAAAAAGCCCTCCACCACCCACAGCCGAAACTTGCACCGCCACCCCCACAGGCGCCAGAAGGCCCTCTGGGCTTCCCTGCAGCAGCCACGCCGAGTCCCCGTCCATCCATCCATCCTGGCCATCAGGTCCCTGCCCCCAAACACCGACACCTGTTCCACGTCACGCCGCGGAGCGGGCGCCACAGGCCGCCAAGCTGACCCGTGACCCCAGGCTGCCCGGCTCGGGAAACGTCGCCCCGAGCTCCCAGGGAAGGAGCGCCGGCGAATGAAGCTCAGCCCAGGCCCACGGCGGTGTTCGCGGGCTCAGCCGCCATCTGCACCAAGCAGCGACCGTCCTGGCGTCCTGGCGGCGCCCAGGCCTCATCATCCTTCGCGGCTGGAAGTCCTGGGCCTGATCCTGGCCTGACCACCCCCCCACACCCCCACCCCCGGCGCGGACAAGCTAGCGGCCTCAGCATCTATCCTCAGGGACAATGCGGTGGCCGCCTAGAAGGCCGTCACAAAGACGACGGGAAATGCTGCCCGCACAGCCCCTCGTTGGGCTCCCGCCTGGTGAGCGCCCATTAGGTGGTCTCACCAACCGGCCGCGGGCAGGGCGGAGAGCCGCCTGCGGGCCGGGGAGGCGGGATCATCTCTATGGTCCTGAGCGGCCGCTCTAGGCAGGGCAGCCGCAAACTCTGTGGCACAAGGCCTCCGCCTTCAGGGCTTTCCGGAAGGCCAGCACCACTGGGCAGGCGGACTTCCGCTCCCACCGCCAATCGCTGGGCGCCGCCCAATATGGCCGCAGCCACTGCCGGCACTTCCGCTTCGGGGGGACCCACTTCCTTCAGGGGGACCCACTTCCGGCCTGGCGTCAGGGCAGAGGCAGAAAAAAGACCTTGGAGAACCCCGGACAGACAGACAGACAGACAGACAGAGGAGAGACGAGCAGCAGCGGCCTGGAGGCGGCGCGGCATCCGCTACTTACTGTAGGAGTAGCTGCTCACTTCCGAGGCGAACGGGGAGTGGGCCGACTTGGGCTGGCCCCGGGCCTTGAAGCCCACCTCCATCTTCCTGGCTTTGGCGGCCCGTTTGTGTTTACCTTCTCGGGAGGCTTTGAGAGACAGGCCGAGGCCTTTGGCCAGCGCCCTCCTGTCCTTGCCCAGCAGGCTGTCGTAAGGCGTCAAGTACCTGCCGCAGCCCCCGCCCGGCTTTGCCTTCCCCCCACAGCTGTCCGAGAACTTGAAGGGGGACTTGAGCTTGTCCTGCTTGGTGAGGGAGAGGGCCTTGTCCAGCTTGCTTGCCAACTGCTCTTGGTCGCTGGCCATCTTCTTCTTCTTAATCTTCAGCTGGAGAGGGAAGGGGGGAAGTCCTGGGTTAAGACACTGGACCCCAACGGGACGGTGGGTCTCCGTGGACAAGCCCTGACGAACCCGACTCCGGCTCTCCTCTCTGCCTCTGTGGTTTCTGACACACTGCTTCACTCCTCCTAGCCTCGATTCTCCTACTCTGAGAAATGGGGACAGTTGTGGACGGGCACCCACAAGGGTGCTCTGAAGAGGCACCGAGGTAAGGCACACGGAGCCCCGAGCAAACAGCCAGTGACAAGGATCACCGGCACCCGGCATGGCTCCCAGGTCTGCCTGGTGCCTCCCAGGGAAGCGCTCGGAGAAACGGCGCTGCCAACGAGCCGGAGAAGCCAGCTGGATTAGGGAGGAGGGCAGGAACCAAGATCGAACACCCAGATCACAGCCCGGCTGATCTGCTTATCTCAACCACCTAAAGCAGCTGGCGAAGAGGCCTGCGCTGGCCCATCCAACTGCAGGGGCCGCGGCTGCCAAGAAAATGCCTGGAGCGTGCCTGGGATGCCTGGAGCCGCGAGGAGAGATTTCCAAGATTAAGCTCCTGCTTTCCCTCTCATCAGCTGTAGTCATTTGTGGTTGAAGTGAAATGGGCAGTTTCCAAGCCATTAATGCCCCTCATTTGAATATTTTACCTCCATTTTCTTTAATGAGGTAACATCTCGTAAGGAGAAAAGAAGTTGGGACAGCATCATTTAAAACAACGCAAGTGCCCTTCACAATTTGAGAGTTTAAGGCAGGTGCTGGCGTACCAACTGGCTCTCTTCCCTACCCCCACATCCCTGACGCGACAGCAGGGCGACAAGGTGCTGAGGACTGAGAGTTGTGGGCTCTCCGTGGATGGTTTCAATGCTCTGCAGAAAGAAGGAAAATCAAGGAGCTGGCTCTCCACCCATTACGTCTGCAGAGTTCACCGAGGAAATTACTACGGCATCAAGCCCTCGTTTCTTCGAACCACGGGACGGTGAAGCCGCTCATTAAACAATTACACCGTTAAGCAGTGCAATTGCGCTATCTGGTTAAAAACTCAGACTGCGAGTTTCGGTCTCAGCTCTGCCTGAGGCCGCGTTGCTTTGGTAAGTCTCCGGGCCATAATCCTCTCTGGACAAGGAGGCAGGTTGGCGACACAAAGGCAACCGTTTCTCCCGTTTCTCTGCAGCTGGTGGGGGGGGGGGCCCGCCCGCGGTAGGAGACGGGTTCCTGACCTGACTCATGAAGTCCGACGGCGCTTCGTGCTCGTCCCAGGGCTGGCTCCGCCCCCTTGCCTTCCCGGTTCCCACGAGGGCATCGTGTTCCTCCTCCGGCCCCGTGTGTCTCTTCCTCACGCCCGCTCCCAGCTCGTAGGCGTCCGATGTCAGCAGGGGCTTGCTGCTCAGCCTGCAACCAGAGGCACCGTGGGTCAGCACCCTGTCGGGCAGCACTCAGGGCTGGGGTCCGCCCTCGTGGCCCCCAGGGTGGGCTCTGGATGGTGAAGCACCGACAGTGATGACACAGTACCCAGTCTGGGGAGACGGATCCTGTGGAACTATGGGGCTGGGATTCTGGGATATTTGTGAACGGGAAAGAAGAGAAACTCCAACGCAGTGCCCTCTGTCTGCTGGCCCTTCTCCCATGTCCCTCACACACGCTCACACACACAGCTTTGCATGGTCAGGTGCCTCTTTAACCAAAATGTGCCAAGAGCAAGGATTAGAAATGCCCAGGAAATCTGCCAGCGACCAAAATCAAGAGCTTAGATGAAGGACGCCCCTGGCCGGTCTCCGTACCCTTGGGAGTGTGCGCCGTCGGGACGTGTCCTGTTGAGGACTTCTCTTTGATGCTCTCAACCAGGGGTCCTCAAACTTTTTAAACGGGGGGCCAGTTCACTGTCCCTCAGACCGTGGGAGGGCCGGACTATAGTTTAAAAAAAAAACTATGAACAAATTCCTATGCGCACTGAGGGCCCGGGACGCGTCGGCTGCTAAGCAGGACAGGCAGCGGCACCCGGTGGGCCGGATCAATGTCCTCGGCGGGCCGCATGTGGCCCGCGGGCCGTAGTTTGAGGACCCCTGCAACCCTCACAAGGAATAACAGTAAGAGCAGCTAACTTTTTCCTGGTGCCTACTCTGTCTCCTCCCGTTAGAGCTTTGTATTTTAGCCACAGGACAAGGCTTTATTCTAGGTGCTATCTTGTTGTTGTGAATCCTTACCCGAGGGTGTTTTCCCATTGGTTTTCGGGGAGAGTGGAAGAGAGAGGGAAAGACAGAGACATGGATGTGAGAGAGACCATCAATGGGTTGCCTCCTGCACGAGCCCCGACCTGACCCCGGGCCGGGGAGGAGCCTGCAACCAAGATACGTGCCCCTGACCGGAATCGAACTCAGGACCCTTCGGTCCACAGTCTGACACCCTACCCACTAAGCCACACTGGCCAGGGCCATGTACTGTTTTTCATAGATGAGTCTGAGGCTTGAAAAAGCCAACACCTGGCCAAGGTCACAGCGAGGGTTGGAGCCGGGGCTCAGAAGCAGGAAGCGCAACCCCCAGGGTCCACGCTCCTACCCTGCCCGCTCTCCTCCCCAGGAGCTGTTCTCCCTCCCGCATGGCTAGTGGGCGTTTCTCCCCCTCCATCCTCCTCAGTCAAGCACACCCAGGAAAGCTCAGTGCAATCCCTGGGGCCTCGGGGCTGCCTTCTCCTGAGGAGACCTGTGGCAGACCCCAACTCTCCGGTGCCTCAGGCCAAGCACCGGGCCACCTAGCGTCGCCTGCACTGAAGTCGCCACGCCTTCCCGAATGGACCTCCTTCCGCTCCTGCTGCTCCGGCACCAGGGGAGGCCACAGCATCCTTCCTACCCCCACCCGGCCGGCAGGGAAGACTCTCGGTCTGGCCCCCTTCAAGACGCCCCCCGAGGGGCCACACGGAACTTCCACTGCCACTCAGGAAGCTTGTGCCCAGAGTGCACGAAGGAGGTGGCCGCCCGTCAGGCCGGGGGGCGGGAATGACACTGCCCGGCGCGAAGAGAACCAGAGAACCGAGTGACCGCGCCAGCTGGAGCCCTCCCCCAGGACTGGGCTCGGCGGGCCCTCCCCGGGAGGGGCAGGAGCCACGGAGGAAGCAGGCGTGGCAGGACCAAGTGCGAAACATTTGGGCGACGGCCCGGGAACCGCTCGCTGGGGCCACCTGCCCGCCGCTCAGCAGTGGGGCCGCGCGCCTGGCTGGGCGAGTCTGCCTGTCCGAGCCGCCACTCCCCTGGCTCACCCTCTGCTCCCTGAGCGCTAGCAAACCCGGGGGCCAGAGCCCAAGGGACTCGAGGTCCCAGCGCCCTGACGCAGGCCCTGCGTGGGCCCGCGCTCCTCCCCTCCGAGCTCTGTGCCAGTCCCCGACCCGCCGAGGGGCCAGCCTTACTTTCCGCTACTGTTGCGGCTCTTCCCTCTCTTGCGAGGGGGCGACAGGGCGCTCAGGGCGTGGGTCCGTTTCCGCGGCCTGCCAGGGCCTCTGCGTGCCAAGCTTCTATGGGGTTCCTCGAGCCTGTCCCTTAAAAAGAATCACACGCTTGGCTAAACGATGCGCCCACGTCACTCGGGTCCACGCACACCTCGGCCGGCCTGCACAGCGGACCTACTGAGCGCCACACTAGGGCCCCGGGGCGGGGGCGGGGGCGCTGCGGGGCGCACTCACTCGGACTCCCGGCGCCGCTGCAGCTTCACCAGCTCCCGCTGCTTCTCCTTGTACTGCCGCTGCACCTCGGCCAGCCGCATCCGGAAGTCCAGCTCCATGGCATCCATGTGCTCCAGGGAGGACTTCATGGCGAACATCTGGGGGGAGAAGGGGGGTGAGGACGCCGACGCCCGCTGGCTCCCGCCGCCTTATCAGGCACCTGCTCAGACAAGGGGGGCGGCGAGGCTTCACGGCCAAGACCAGGCGCCCAGCTCAGATCCCACTTCTGCCGCCTCTCACCGTGGCCTTGGGCAAAGCAGACACCTCAACTCCCGCTCTTCTCCTGCCCCTGCATGACAGGGACCGGAAAACCAGCTCTGGCGGCTGCCAACTGGCCCGTACGTAACAACAGCGCAGGCAGCGCGACACCGCAGCACCCGCCACAGATGGAGGCTCAGAGACCGAAGCCACTGCCCAAGGCCCCCAGGGAGCGAGGGGCACAGCCAGGCCTACTCTTCCCGTCCGTCAGGCTGCCCCATGGGACACGCCAACAGGTAAACCGAGGCCCAGAAATAAACAGCAGCTTGCGCAGGACCGCACGGCGCGGCAGTGGTGGAAGCTGGACCTGGATCAGCCCTTCCAGCTCCAGAGCCAGCCGTGCCCCAAGGTCGTCTCCGGGGGGACCCGTCTCAGCCCCCACCGCACAGGCCCCGGGCAGGAAACGTGGGCCCAGAACACCTCACCCGCTCCTCCTTCTTCTGCATCCAGCTGTACTTCTTGTTGGGGTTCAGCTCCCGCGGGAGCCGCAGGCTCTTGAGCGGGTCCACGAAGGGGCTGTCCAGCACCTCCTTGAGCATGTGGCTGCTGGCCGCCAGCAGGCTCTCCAGCGAGGGCCGCGCCGCCAGGCCCCGCTCTGCACCTGCGACAGAGGCAGGTGAGCCGCCGCCTCGCTGTGCGCCCCAGGACAGAACGTGGGGCACTGCAGCCAAGCCCCCTCGAACGCCCAGCAGGGAGGAGAAGAGGCCCACGTGGATCACGATCAGACTGCTAAGGCAACATGAGTTCTGATCTAACTGATGTTTTCTCTGGTGTGTAACACGTGATCACTTTTGTGACTGTCCCATGTGTACGGTTCCACGAAGCCGACATGAATAATCACGCTGCCAGACCCGGCTCCTCACCTGGGACCACCTCCCCTCCGGGTGGGCTCTGTGTCAGCAGCGCGCCCCCAGCCGGACCAGCCCTGTCACTGCCCGCTGAGTCCCTGGCTTGCTCCCCTCTCTCCTGATGGAAACGGAGGCCACCGAGCGGTGAACCCATCAGCCTCCGTGGGGGGTGTCACAGGGAACCCTAGGCCCCCCTGGAGGTGACGCCCGTGCAACACCCTTCAAGGCCTCACAGGACCCTCAGCTGCTGGGTAAGGCTGCTCTGGGGCAGAGGAGGGGCCCGAGGGGGGCTTGTCACCCCCTTCCCGGCCAATGAGCCAGTCTTGCTGGGGCTCTCAGGACCGACACCCCAATGCAGCCTGATAACTAGCTGCTACGGTGACTTGTGTCCCCCCAAAATCACACGTTGAAGTCTGAACCCCAGTACCTTGGAATGTGACCTTATGTGGAGATAGTCTTGAAAGATGTGGTCAAGGTAAAGTGAGATCCTGGGTGGCCCTCACCAATATTACTACGTCCTCAGAAGAGGAGATGAGGCCACGGACCCAGAGGGACGGCCACGTGAGGGCACGGAGAACACGTCCGTCTACACGCAAGGAGCGAGGCCTCGGAGGAACCCGCTGCCCACCCCTGGCTCTCGGACCCCAGCCTCTGGGACCGTGCGACACCAGCCTGCTAGTTTCACTAAGCGGGGGCGACCCGGGGCCAGAACGCTGATGTGTGCCGGCACCCCACGGGGCCAGGGCAGTCACGGGCTGAGGCCGGCGGGCGGGCGGGCGGGATGTTCACTTGGTGTGGGCAGCCACGTGGGAGGCCTGGTGGCTCCAGGAAGCAGCGTGGCTGTGGGAGGAGCGCCCCCTGCTCACCCACTGGCCCCACCGCCCAGCTCTGACCCGTGGGGACTGGCGCTCAGTTCCTTCAGCCACTGCAGGGAAGCGCGGGCCACGAGCCCCAATTCCGTCGCAACCCCAACTCCGCAGCAGCCCCAACTCCACCCCAGCCCCAACTCTGCCGCAGCCCCAGCCCCAGCCTCAGCCCCAACTCCGCAGCAGCCCCAACTCCACCCCAGCCCCAACTCTGCCGCAGCCCCAGCCCCAGCCGCAGCCCCAACTCCACCCCAGCCCCAACTCCACCCCAGCCCCAACTCCACCCCAGCCCCAACTCTGCCGCAGCCCCAGCCCCAGCCGCAGCCCCAACTCCACCCTAGCCCCAACTCTGCCGCAGCCCCAACTCCGCAGCAGCCCCAACTCTGCCGCAGCCCCAACTCCGCAGCAGCCCCAACTCCACCCCAGCCCCAACTCCACCCCAGCCCCAACTCCGCAGCAGCCCCAGCCCCAGCCTCAGCCCCAACTCCGCAGCAGCCCCAACTCCACCCCAGCCCCAACTCCGCAGCAGCCCCAGCCGCAGAGCCACACCCACAGCGCTGCAGGGCACCTCAGAGGCTCGCATCCAAACCACCTGCTGTTCTCCCGCCCAAACTGCCCCCCCACCCCGCCGCAGCTTCCCCAGCTCAGAAACAGGCCAGACCCGTGGATCCCTCCACGAGCCCGTCCCGCCCGTCAGCAGAGGCTGCTGGCCCCGCCGGAGCTTCCTTCCCCAGAACCCTCCGCTCCTCACCTCCCGCCACCCCACCTGGCCTGGATCCAGAGCCTCACCTGGGCCTCCACGCGGCCCCACAGCCACCCTACGTAGGTCTGATCCTGTTGTTCCAGCTCAGAACCGCCCTCCAATGACTCTCCATTCAAAGGGAAAGACCCCCAAGACTGCCCGCCCCCCGCCTCCTCGCCACCACTCCCCCTCCCAGGCCACTCCAGCCCCAGCCTCCCTGCTCTCGCTCCAATGCCAGACACTGTCCCCCCAGGGCCTCTGCACCTGCTGTTCCTTTGGCCTGAATGGTTTTCCCCAGAACAGGGTCCTCCCTCGCCTTCCTCAGGTCCCCGTATCAGGAGGGGCCTCCCTGGCCATCCCCTAGGAGACCCCCTTCCACCTCCGCTGTGTCTCCATCCCAGTGGGTGCACCCCCACCTGTCCCCACAGGCACACAGCAGACGCCTAGCAAGCATCTGCTGAACGAGGGTACGCAGGGTCCCAAACAGGAAATGAGGCAGGAGCGCGAAAGGGGCCGGGGTGAGTGGTGACCCCCAAACTGCGGACCCTCCTCAGCCCGCTCGGTGGTCCCCCCTGAAAACCCACCACCAGTTGGTAGGATTTAGAGGGTTTTCAATTTCCTCTGAAAAAACACCTTTTTACACCAAACCATTTAAACAGAAGGCAGCAATGAACTTCAGAAACAACAAAGCACACATCTGAGGGGGACAGGGCGCTGAGGGGGCCGCTGACCGGACGAAAAAGCCTTGAAAGCGTGGCCTTGCTCTGCCCAGCCACCCCACCCCGGGAGCAGGTCCTAGGAACCCCCGCGGGCCGGGCAAACGTCACATCGCTCCCAACAGCCCGAAGGAACGGCGGAGGCAGACGCCCGACCAGCAGGACAGGTCGTGGGCGGCTGGGCCTCCAGGGGCCGAAAACTGCCAAGTCCCTAAGAGACGTTTAGAAAACATAAACGATGCCCAGGCCGGTGTTCTCAGTGGTTAGAGCATCAGCCTGTACACCAAAGGGTCTCGGGTTCGATTCCCGATCAAGGGCGTGTCCCTGGGTTGCAGCGCATGCGGGAGGCAACCAGACGATGTTTCTCTCGCATCCGTGTCTCTCTCCCTCGTCCCCTCCCTTCCACTCTCTCTGAAAAACAACGGAAAAAATATCCTCAGGTGAGGACTAACAAAAAAATAAAGTAAAATAAAAAACACAGATGTCTTAAGTAAAAAACATTTACAACGTTTTAAAAAAACCTGAAAACTGGTTAGTAAAGACACGACTACACTGAGTGGAAACCGAACACTGTTGACCGAGCGATCCCCGTTTTAGAAATGCGAGCAGAAGCGTCGCTGGAGGAAGCTGGCCCCGCCCCGCACTGCTCTATTACCGCCTTGGCAGCTGTCCCTGCGCCCCTCCGCCGCGCTAGGCTGAGCGTGGGGTGGCGAGGCGGCGTCTGACCCACAGCCCTCTCTTCACCCAGGTCTCGGAGCGCCCTGATGTTCTGTGTTGCACCTCATTTTTGTGCCCAGCCCTTTTGCTGAGGGCACCCCGCTTCCGTCGGAGGCCCACCTTCTCCTACACCCCGGAGGTGACACTCCATCAAGGGTGGAGCATGATCAGTCCGGTCCTTCCCATCCCCCGGGCCCCAAGGGCGCACTTCTGCAAAAAGCGTGAATCCCAGAGAGCCAACGGATGGTGGCAGCTTTGCCAGAGCTGCCAGGAAAGGGAAAGAAGGGCCTCCGCTGGAGGCTGCTGAGCTGAGCAGGCCCATGGGCCTGGAATGGATATTGGGACGCCCCCGCCCCATGAGAACAGTGGGCCTGGAATGGATATTGGGACCCCCCCACCCCCGCAATGAGAACAGTGGGCCTGGAATGGATATTGGGACCCCCCCCATGAGAACAGTGGGCCTGGAATGGATATTGGGACCCCCCCCATGAGAACAGTGGGCCTGCCTTGAATGAGGCCAACAGAGAGGAGCGTGGAGCACGGGGAGAGAGGGACGGGGGAGAAGGTGGGCAGGAAAAGAAGCTCCTGATAACCTGGCTTAAGCACCTGGATCCAGCCATACCTGAAGCTATTTATCTAATCGCTGCTGTCCCTCAGTTCCACGGGCCAATAAAGGTCCTGCCTTTTCCTAAGCCAGTGGAAATGAATTTCTGCCCCTTGCAACCCAAAGGATCTTGCTAATACAAAACTCACAGGGACAGAACAAGGAGAAATGTCACCGCTGAGAAACCCATCGATGGGCTGAACATGAACACCCACCACCTACTGAACTGTACACTTGAAAACAGTCAAGATGATAAATTTTATGTATATTTTACCAAAAACTTTCAGTAAATATGAATAAGCCATATCCTGGGTGTTTTCAAAACGTTCAAATCATTTTTTTTTTAAATCCTCACCCGAGGATATTTTTCCATTGATTTTTAGAGAGAGTGGAAGGGAGAGGGAAACACAGAGAGAAATATCGATGCTGCCTCCTGCACGCACCCGACCAGGACCGGGGTCAGGGAGGAGCCGAGCCTGCAACCGAGGTACGTGGCTTTGACAGGAATCGGACCCTTCAGTCCGCAGGCCAACGCTCTACCCGCTGAGCAGAATCAGCTGGAGCTGAAACGTTTAAAGCTTGTAAGACTAACCACACACCACCCACGTGCAGCCCCGCCAGCGCTCACCGGCCCCGTCCTGGCTCCTCTTCTCCAGCTCCAGCTCGGCGATCTCGCTCAGCAGGGTGATGCCATGCAGGAAGCTCTGCTCCAGCGCCAGGCTCTGCGCTGCCTCCAGCTGCTCCAGGGCCTGGGCTCCGGCGCCCGGGGAGGGCAGAGGCCGGGCCTGGGGCAGCTCTGCGGCCGCCGCCAAGGCGTTCATGCCAGCCAGCGGGTCCTCCAGGCCGGGCAGGAACCGGTCGGAGCCCTCCTCTTCCAGGAAGCAGGCACTGCCGGGCCCCGGCGCAGCCTCCTGGGCCTCCAGACCCAGACACTGTCCCTCCCCGGGGGCCACGTCACAGTCGCCCAATTCCAGGCTGGGCCGGGGCTCGCTCGGGGCTGCCTGGGCCAGGCCTTCCTCGGGCACTGCCTCCGCCATGGCCACGGCCACAGGCACGTCCACGGGAACCTCCACGGGCTCCTCCTTAGCCTCAACCAGCGTCTCTGGGGTCAGCCGCCCCAAGTCCGGGACAGCCGTGCAGGATGCTGTCCGACCCGGCGAGTCAACAGGCACGTCGGCCCCCTCGGCGAAGTCCAGGCCCCCGGAGGGCTCCGCACCCCCCTGCCCACTGGCGCCCAGCGCCTGAGCGTCCAGCAGGCCGCCTCCGCAGCCACCCTCGGGGCTCGGGGCCGCCATGGCTTCCTCGGGGCGCAGTGCCAGCGGCGACTCCAGGGAGGGCAGCTCCGCAGGGCCTTCGTCCATGTCCTCCACCTCCGCCTTCACCTCCCGCTCCGCCAGCGGCTCTGTGTCGGGGCCCTCCTGCAGAGGCTCCGGAATCTCGGAGGGGGACAGGCGGATGGGCTTGTCTTCGGGCGAGAGTGCCAGGCGCTCAGGCCCATCAGCCGGGAGGGGCACGTCGGGGGCCAGGCCATCGGCGTCGGCGGCCGCCGTGGGCTGCAGCAGGAACGGGTAGGGCCTCCCGTAGTGCGGCGGCAGGGCTGGGAACGGGTACCGGGGCGGGATATCTGCAAGGACACGGAGGTCAGCGGGCCTCTCTGCCTGCCACGTCTGCCTTCCCTGTGCCCTCACCAACACCCACCCACCAGCCAAGACAGGCCCACACCCCC
The DNA here is from genome assembly GCF_963455305.1 of Plecotus auritus. Lineage (NCBI taxonomy): Eukaryota > Metazoa > Chordata > Mammalia > Chiroptera > Vespertilionidae > Plecotus > Plecotus auritus. The sequence goes on from NC_137773.1 coordinate 2,537,860, forward strand.
CTCTGCTCGCCAGGACCTCGCCCAGGGGGCATCAGCCACCATCCTGTCCCCAGGGGTCTCCAGACTCAGAGGCAGAACCCACAGGCAGCACTTTCTTGAGCCCCTCCCCCAGCACCCAGCACCCAGGGCCAGGCTGGTTCGGAAGCAAATGCCTAATAAGACCGACCCCCAACAGTGCCACCCAGCCTGTGCGTCTCAGCCTCCATTCCACAGGGATCGCCCGCCCCACCCCATTAGAGCGGAGTTGGGCACCCAAGTTGTTAAAAAACTGTAATACACCGCCCCCCGCCCCTTACTCTAAACTCCTGCCCTCGAGTGAAATCTCCCCGAGAGCAGGCTGGTGGGAGCGAATCTGCCCAGCACAGCCCGGCCCCGCCCAGAGCCGGGCAAGTGGCAGGAGCTTAAGAGTAACCCGGCCAGGGGGCGGCAGATGCAGAGCAGCCCGGGGCCAGGCCCGTGCTCAGTGCTGAACGTCAGCGTGGCATCGAGTCTCCTCAGAGAGGGGCAGCCACTTGCCCAGCACCACACAGCATCCTGGTGGCAGAATCTGAATTTCAGCTCAAGTGGTCCCATGCACAAGCCCACACGCTTAGCCCCCAGGGAGGAGGGATGTATGCCCGAGGCCCCACACGGGCCACCTACTGCATGTCCCCTCTGACACGGGACGGGGAAGAGCGTGTGCGCCCGCAGCACACGGGATGGGGTCCAGCCCAGGATGGGCGTCCCTGTCCTGCTATTAGCATGACTGCCCCATGGTCTCAGCGTGCGTTCTACCATCATGCCCATCTCTCCCTGAACACCACGGCGGGGGACGGGGGGGGCAGTCTGTTGGGTGCCTGTGTCCACTCCCGGGTGCACCGCAGGTCTCAGCAGAGAAGTGACGGGATGCGTCGATGAAAGACTCTTGGACGGGCGGGGAGACAAGGCACAGCCCGGGGCCCCCGCCGCGCCCACCTGAGAACAAGGCCTGGAAGGGGCTGGCGGCGTCCTTCTCCAGCTCCAGGTCCTTCTTCTCCACCACGTTCTCAGGCGCCTCCTCCTTGCGGGCGATGCCAGGCGTGGGCGGCGGGGAGGCGGGCGGCGGGCTGCTGGGGTGGGAGCTCGGCGTGGCGGGGTAGGCGTAGGTGGGTGGTGGTTTGGTCACGTCCTCCAGCTTCTGGATGACTTTGGCCTTCAGGGCAGCCACAGGGGAAGCGCGGGGAGACGGCGGGGGGCTCATGGCCTTGCCGTAAGTGCCCGCAGGGCCCGTGGCCAGGCCAGGGGGCTTCCGAGGCAGCAGCCCAGGGCCCGCGGCGGCCAGGCTGGCCTTCCCCGCGGCCTCCAGGCTCCGCTTGCTGACTTTCTCCTCCATCTCCGCCCGGTGCTCCTGGGCCTTCAGCCGCTCCTGCTGGGGAGGGGCCCGCAGGCAGGGTCAGCATCGCAGGACCATGGCCCGGTCCCCAGGGCCCCCAGCGCACAGAGAACCTCAGGCGGGGTCCAGGGTGCAGGCCGCCCACCCCACCCCCAGCCCGAGGCGGACATTCCGCCGCAGAGCACATGTAACAAGCGCAGTATTCCTTACAGAACCCAGCCGACAAAGCCGGGGGCCTCCCGGGGCCCCGCCGGGACCCTCAGGGAGGGCAAGGGGAGCCCGGGCAGGGGGCGGCTCCCGAAGACGAAGGAGCGCCTGCGCCCGGCAGCTGCGGGCATCGGGATAGCTACCGGCACGGAGAGCTCACCGCCTGCGCGTCTCCTCCTCCCCGCGTCCCCCCAGGCGGCCGGGAAGCCCTCTCCCGTCTGATGACTTCCGAGGAAACGGGGGGCGGGGGGGGGTCTGGCTCAAGGGCAGCCAGTGCCCACGAGGCCGGGCCATCCACACACACACGTACATGTACGTACAAACACACACACACACACACACACCCGTCCACACATACACACGTACATGTACGTACACACACACACCCGTACACGTACACACACACCCGTCCATGTATGTCCACACACACACCCGTACACGTACACACACACACCCGTCCACACACACACGTACATGTACGTGCACACACACCCGTCCACATACACACACATGTACATGTACATGCACACACACACCCGTCCACACACACACATATACGTACACACACAAACCCGTACACACACACACACGTACACACACGTGTACATGTATGTACACACACCTGTGCACACACACCCCCATCCATACACACCCGTACACACACACTCCCATACACACACACACACACACACACACACACACACACACACGGGGGAGAAATGCTCCAAGCGCCCGCACGGTCGCTCCCCCTCGCTGAGCATCCACGTGACACGGGCCGGGCAGCCCCCTTTCCAGGGGAGGGAACTTGAAGCCCGAAGAGGTGAGGCCACGTGTCCCCGGGCTCACAGCCAGGTGCGAGCGCTGAGGTTCAAACCCACGTGCCCTTTGCCGCACGGGCCACCCTGCCAACTCCTCCTCAGTGGCCGCTGCACGGAGGGGGGACGAGGCCGGGCAGAGGACACACGTCCCAGACAGCCTGCAAGGAGCAGGGGGCTTTGGGGAGCCCATCTCATGGGATTGGGCAGCGTGGATGTCAGAGGCCAACCCCAGCCCAGGGCCATCAAGGGGACAGCCAGCCGCCCACGGGGATCCCTAACGGTCCCATCCCAACTTCCCCAGTTCCCAAGGCCACCTCGCCTGCCATGGCTTCCTGCACCCCAGCCCTGCCCAGCTCTGCCCCCCTCTGGGCCTTGCTCACACTACGGTGCCCTCTGCCCAGGGGGTCCTCCACAATGTACTCCTTTAGGTCTCTGGGTAAACGTCACCTCTTCCAGGAGGCCCTCCCTGACCACTAGCCTCTCGTTTTTTCTCTCCCCGCACGGTCCATAACTGGAGTTTCTGCTAGTTGACCTCTGTGGCCCACCACCAACAGCGGGAGGGGTCTTCGCTGCCCCCACAGAGCCCTGTGACGGCCCCTCCCCAACTCACCACCAGCTGGGCGCTCCTCTGCAGCTCCAGAGCCTGGGCCGCCTGCTGCTGCAGGTACAGGAACTCCTGCTGCCGCAGAAAGTGCTGCTGGGAGAAGAGCTGCAGCTGCTGGGCGTGGTGCAGGGAGCTGCGGCCCGGAGGGTACAGGGCGGGCCAGAGGGGCGGCACTGCAGCCCGCTCCATCAGCTCCGCTGCGGGCGAGACACACAGTGAGGCCGCACCAACCTGCACCCGCCGCCCCCGTTCAGAGGGGGAAGCCGCGCCAGAGAGGGGCCCTCACCAGGGGCCCTGTCCACACCTGCCTAGGATGTCCCTGCAGCCTCATGCTGGAGTGTGCCCACATGGGGCCCCCCACCCCTTCCCCCACTACACCCAGGGGCTGCGAAGTGGGTGCTGAGGGAGGGGGCGCGGAGGTGGGGGTGTCCATGCCCGACCAGGTGGCCCTGCTTTGGTGCTCCACGTGGGTTCTGGGTGGGATCCCAGTGGAGCTTATCCCAGGACCCCGTGATTTTATCACACGTGGGAACCCCGTCGAAGAGCCTCTCTGAGCCTGTCTGCCTGCATCTGCTCTGCTGCTGGGTGGCCCGCCCGCAGGAGGCCCTGGCATTCAGGACCGTCTCCCTCTGGGTGAGGCCACCACTTACCCAAGTGAGGCAGGTGATCGCTGGGGACCACCACCAGCTGGCCTGACTGGGGGTCCCTGACGAACTGGTAGGCTGAGGGCAGGGAGCCCCCCAGGCCGGGCGGGAAGGCAGGTGCCATGCCCTGGTGCAGAGATGGGGGGGCCAAGCCTAGGAGAGACCCAGGCCCAAGTCAGTGGTGGGGACCCCAGCCCAGCCCTTACCTGCCCACTCCCCAGGCCTCCGTGCAGGAAGCTGAGGGGCGAGAGCTGGCTGGACGCCCACAGCTGCCCACCCCTGGGCTCCACCCCAACAGGCTCATGGCAGAGAAACCCCCCGAGACCGTGCCACCATAACTACCCTCCTGGACAAATGAGGGAATGAAGTGGGAGAAGAGGAGGCGGCCCCAAAAGCGGGGCAGCCAGCTGACCTGGCCTGGCCCTCCCCTCCCCCGACACCCGCTCCAGCAGAATCCCCCCTCCGCCCTCCCCTCCCACCAGGGCAGGGAGAAAGGACCCCACTCACCATAGGGGTGTCCAGCCAACCACATGGACGTGCTGCCTGAACGGGGCAGCCAGGGGTGCGTGGCCAGGTGGGCCGCGGGGTCGGCGGACCAGCGACCTGAGCCTGCCAGCGATGGGCCCCCGGTCACCATGAGGTTGGGGTTCAGGCCATTAGCAGCACAGCCGGTGGGGTGCAGCCGGGCCAGGTCGGCCAGCTCCTTGCTTTCTCTGGAAGGAACAGGCATGGGCGTTGGCCGGACGGCCCAGGACATTGTCCACGCAAGCCGTGGGCACCAGGCTGCGGTGAGGACGACACTGCACCCCGACTACAGGGCAAGCGCTCGGCTCGGAGAGCAGGGCTGTGGGGTCCAGGGGGCCCCCCTGGCCCAGGGTCAGGGTCCTGGGCTAGGGCAGCTCCCACACTCAGCACTGTGGCACCTGAGGCCCAGGAGCCAGGTCCAATTAGGGTCACCCCAGTCACCCCCACGGCAGGCAGGGGCCCCGGACCCTGCTGGCCAGCCCTCACCTCAGCAGCTTCTCCTGGTCCCGGTCCAGCCGCGCCCCCAGCAGCCGCTCCTCGCGGTGCCGGGCCCGCTCGTCCCCGCAGTCCTCATCGGCCCGACCGTGCCCTGCGGGGGGAGGGCAGGCAGTGAGCCCCAGGCCAGGGCCCCTCCAAGTCCTCCACATCCAAGCAGCTCGTGCCCCCCTGGAAGGCCTGCCCTCCGTGCATCCGCTCCCCAAAGCCCGCCAGGCACCCTCTGCACCGGGACGTGCCCCTCCACCTTCCTGCCCAGAGCCTCTCTAACGCGCATAAGTAGCCGCACCTCCTAGTAACACCTCCTTACGCCTATCACACGCCCAGGCCAGTGCTGCTCGCTGGTTAGAGCATCCGCCTGCTCACTGAAGGGTCTCGGTCAAGGGCACACACCTGGGTTGCAGGTTCAACACCTGGCCCCAGTGGGGACGCACGTGGGAGGCAACCCATCGATGTATCTCCCTCACGTCAATGTTTCTCTCTCTCTCCTCCCCGTCCCTCCTTCCTTTCTATTCTCTCTGCAAGTCAATGGGGAAAATATCCTCAAATGAAAACTTAAAAAAAGAAACTAACTCTACTTACTACCTGAAGGTCAGCAAGACAGGCTGGGGTCGGGGGGGGTGGCAGGGCGGTCAAGGTAGAGGGGAACCACAGCCCGAAACAGTGGCTGCGGGTCAGAAGCACAGCCAGACCCAAGCGAGCTGTCAGCCTACACGGAGGCCCCGCCAGGCCCAGTCTGGCAGACGCGTGGCTCCTCGGCCAACAACCGAGACAGAAAAGTAAAGCCCGAGAACAGGGCCCGTGAGGGAGCTGCTACCAGCTCCCCGTCCCGCCGGGGTGCCCAGCAGGTGCCCCCCACCTGAGGCTGGTTCAGCTTTACCTTCTGTGAGGTCCCTGACCCACCAGTGCAAAGAAGGTGGGTCCCCGAGTCCAGCCTGGCACATGCGGAGAGGGGTAGGGGGTAGGAGCCCGAGGGCCCCCACTGTCGCCCTCCTCGCCTGCACACCCCCCATCCCCTGCCCCCCGCCCCCTCTACACTGAGCCAGAAACCAGTGTGAGCACCGCCCCGGGCAGGCAGGGCAGGGGGACCGCGGCCCCTGGCTGCAGAGCCCACACCGCGCGTGGCTGAGACGCGTCTTCCGGGAGAACCCGCGGAAGCTGGACTACCTACCTCCCGGGGCGGTCGGTGTCCTGGGGCACTAGCCCAGGCCCGCCCGCAGGGCACCCCACCCTCCTCAGGCAGCCTCGGCCCCCAGCCGGCCGCCCCGGAGGGGCGCTGAACACAAATGGCATCGCTCCGCCGGAAAGAGCCCCGCTGGGGTCCACCAGCACCTGCGCTCCTGGGCAAGGAGCCCACGTGCAAGACCCCCCCCCCCCGGGCATCCCCCCATGTCTCCCTTCCTGCGGCCCCGACACCAGGAGCTGACAGACCAGAGCCCCAGGAGAGACTTCGGGAAGGTGGGACCCGCCTGCCCCCCAAAGGCAGGAGCTGGGAGGGCGCAGTGCTGTGCCCGACGACCGAGAAGGCACAGGGACAGGCAGCCTGGCACGGGGCGGAGGCGTGTCCCCGAGGCTGAGGGCCAGGCCTGAATGTTCTGGAAGTTCTGGGAAGTCCCCGGCTCAGGACCACAGGGAAAGCAGAGCAAGTTCAAGCCCAGAAAAGCCAGCTGGTCAGGACAGGAGCGGGCAGGCCAGCGACACGTCTGTCCTCCGTCTCCCCGACTTCCTGCCTTGCCCCCGTGGGACGCAGACCGCACCCTGGCTGCCTGTCATTTCACGAGGCCGCGGTCAGCGAAGGCCTGAGCAGACACCGTCTGCGGAGTCACCGCGCGGGCAGGGCAGGAGGCAGAGCAGCGGCTACAGCGGGAGGGCCGTGCCGCCGTTTGGGGCTCGCCCCAGCCGGGGTGCCCGGCCTCGTGTCACGGTGGCTCCCGTGCCCCCGCTGTGAAGCCGGAGCGCGTGCTCCCTGCCAGGCTGCCGGGGGGACGTGCTGATGGGCTCTACGGGGACAGCGTCCTGATGGGGTAACGACACGTTCCTACAGGCTGACGGCGCGGGTCCGCTGGGCACGGGCACTGTCGTCTGGGGCTCCCGGGTGAAAATCACACCAGCCCTTAGTCCCCCTTGGGGTCCAAGACCCCCTGAAACCAGACCAGACCCTGTGCGAGGACTCGGGGCCTTCCTCTGAAGGATCGAAGGCCCGCGGGCATCGCAGAGCCTTTAAGATCCTAACACCTTGAACGTGAGCAGAGAAAAAGCAGACCTGTTTACGAAGCACCTACTATGTGCCCATCAGCCCACTCGGCATCGAGGAAGGCGGCGACGCTGGCTGCTCCCACGTGGTAAACGCAGAAGCTGGGACCCCAGGGGCTCTGCCCTTCCGTTCACCGGCACGGCACGCCGCTGCAAGAGCAGAGCCTGCATCTGAACGCCCCCTCCCGCTCCGACAGGCCGAACTCACTCCACAAAGCAAGAGGGGAAGCGACCAGGCAACCTGGGGGGTGACCGCCCACTTGGCTGGGGAACCCCAACTCCGCCCCGCCCCCGAGGCCCGGACTGCGGAGAAACCACCACTGCCGTGAGGGCTATTTCAGGAGGGAAGCACCAGTGCCTCTTCCCACCGGCAGGAGCCACGGCGGCAGCCTCAGAGGGATCCCTGGGCCTCGTCCCAAACCTGTCACCTCCTCCTCCCGCACGCACGCACACTCCTTGTCACACACCCCCTCCCTCCCGGCCTCCCTCCCTCACGCACTGCCACACACTCACACACTATCTCACACACACATACTATCACACACACTCAATCACACACACTATCTCACACACACAATCACACACTCAATCACACACACTATCTCACACACACACACACTATCTCACACACACACTATCTCACACACTCACACATTCTCACACACACACAATCACACACACACTATCACACACACACAATCACACATACTATCTCACACACACAATCACACACACACAATCACACATACTATCTCACACACTCAATCACACACACACGGCCACACGCTCACACACTATCTCACACACTATCTCACACACTCAATCACACACACACACGGCCACACGCTCACACACTATCTCACACACTATCTCACACACTCACACACTCTCACACACACAACTATCTCACACACTATCTCACACACACTATCACACACACACACACTCACACACTATCTCACACACTATCTCACACACACACACAATCACACACACTCAATCACACACACACGGCCACACGCTCACACACTATCTCACACACACACAATCACACACACACTATCTCACACACACACTATCTCACACACTATCTCACACTCACACACTATCTCACACACACACAATCACACACACTCAATCACACACACACACAATCACACACACACACTCAATCACACACACTCAATCACACACAATCACACACACACACGGCCACACGCTCACACACTATCTCACACACACACAATCACACACACAAGCACACACACACACTATCCACACACACACTATCTCACACACAATCACACATACACACTATCTCACACACAATCACACACACTCAATCACACACACAATCACACACAATCACACAATCACACACACACTATCTCACACACAATCTCACACACACTCAATCACACACACTATCTCACACACTCACACACAATCACACACACAGTCACACACACTCAATCACACACACACACACTCACACACACTATCCACACACACACTATCTCACACAATCACACACACTATCTCACACACACACTCACACAATCACACACACTATCACACACACACTATCTCACACACACTATCACACAATCACAATCACACACACAATCACACACACATTATCTCACACACACACACAATCACACACACTATCTCACACACTCACAATCACAGCTCCAGCGACTGTGAGCCCCCAACAGGGGGGCCACACTGTCACGTGCGCGTTCTTTGTGGGAAAGGACCCAAAGAGAGGCCCCACACCTCTGACCCTTCGGGGAGGGCTTGTCCACCACTGAGCCGGCTGGGCACCTCCAAGCCAAGGGTTACTGCCCACCCTTCAATCCCAGACCAAGACAGGGCCTGGTGTGAGGCCCCTCAGGGGCAGAGGAGAGGGCGTCCCTGGCTGGAGGGGGAGGCGGGGCTCCACACAGAACAATGGCTCACTCAGTCCTTCAACAAACGTCCCCTAAGACCACTCACTCTGCAAGTCCAGGGTCCCAACAAAAATGCCACGAACATCAACCCCTCAAAGTCCCAGGAGGGGTTCCAACAGCAACTTACGTGAGACCACAGGACACGCAAGTGACACACCCAGCTCACCTAGTAATAAAAAAAACGCACTGTTCATCTCTACCGAACTTGGGGTAGAGCGTGGGCCTGTGCACCTGGGTTACAGGTTCGATCCCCAGCCCCCATCAGGGCATATGCGGGAGGCAATCACTGCCATGCCTCTCTCATGCTGATCTCTCTCTCTCTCCCCCTCTCCCTTCCTCTCTGAAATTAATAAGAAATATATTGAAAAAAAAAGAAAGAAAGATAACATCAGAAGAGGGAAAAAGCAATGGCTCCGAGGGGAAGGCCAGCTGAACCATGGTGAGCGCCCCGTGGAGCGTTAAAGGCCAAGAAAAAGTGACACCGTTATAAGGAAGAGCTTATACTGTGAGGAGACCACCCAAGCTGTCCACGCGGGAGAGGCCCGAGATCCTACAGCTGCAGGTAGAAGCAAATCGCGGGAAAACCCTAATGTGTTCAGGGTGCTGGGAAGTAGAACGGTCCCTTTTCTTCCTTCCCCGGCATTCTACACACTTTTCTACGCGCACAGATGGAAAAGCAATCAGCTTCAAACAGCAACTGCGGCCCCAAGGGGATACAGGACAAATGGTAGGAGGGAGGCCAGAAAGCGGAGGTGGGGGGGGAGGACAGGGGGATCCAGGACACCCACCTTTCACGTTGCTCAGAGACAGGGAGCGCTCCTGGTCCGCCAGCCCGGTCCCCAGCCGGCCGCTGCTGCCACTGTCCTTCTGCCGGGCCACGGCCACAGCAATGCCCACTGGCGGGTGCCGCACCTCTGCCTCACCCTGGGCACCGGACCCCTCGCGACCAAAGGCCTTGGCGCTCTCGGGCCTCTCGGGATCCCGCTTCAGCTGCCGGCCCCCAGCAGGGGCAGGGCCCCCAGGGTGCGGGAGGCGGGCCTGGGTGCGTGGGGCGCCCGTGGGAGGGGGGGCCGGCTCGGGTTTCATGGTGCCCAGGCCTCCAAAGGGGCTCTTCTTGCCGCAGCCGCCAGGGCGCACGGTCCCGGCCTCGCGGGCGAAGCTGCCGCTGTACTTGATGAGGCTCTGCATGGCGGAGGCCTCGCCGGGGCCATGCGCGGCGGGGTGCAGCTCGGCGCCGGGCCTGGCGCAGGTGGCGGCGGCCCGGGGCAGCGCGCCCCCGGGGTCCAGGTAGGCCTTCTTGGCGGCGGCCTCCTCCTCGGCGCGGCTGGCGTGGTGGTGCTGCGCGGCCAGCACAGCCATCTGCGTGGCCGCGAAGTTGCCCAGTTCGAAAGGCTTCCACTTGTGCTCGGGCCCCGAGGGCGGCGGCCGCGTGGGCTCCAGGCCGAAGAGCTTGGCGGCCTGCTGGGCGGCGGCGGGCCCGCGGGGGGTGCGCTCGCAGGGCCGCGGCTCGGCCTCGGGCTTGAGCAGCTCCTTGGCCGGGAGGTAGACCCGGGGGTCCGGGGAGGCGCGCGCCCGCATCTGCGGAGCCTCGGCGGGCGGCGGCCGCTTGAGCGAGCGGATCACGGAGTTCTTCTCGCGGAGGCCCTCGGGCCGGTCCGGGGGCGGCCGCGGGGACCCGGGCGGCGCCTGCAGGACGCCGGGCCGGCCCGCCTCGCGCTCCCGGGCTCGGGCATCGCGCGCCTGCGAGGCGATCTGGATGGGGCCCGGGCGCTCGTCGAAGGCCTCCACGGAAGGCACGAAGGTGGGCGCCACCACGCGGTGCTCGCGGCCCGGCTCGCGTCCGGCCGCCGAGGGGAAGATGGTATAGACGCCAGGGCCGGGCTGCGAGGCGAAGGCGCCGGCGGAGGCGGCCGGGGGCGCGGGCGGGCCCTTGCCCGGGGGCAGCGGCGGCAGCGGGGAGGGGCAGGGGCACGGCCCGGGCAGCAGGGCCTCCGCGCGCCGCAGCCGCGCGCTCTCGTCCTGGCGCGCAGCGTCCTTGGCGCCCCGGGCCGCCTCGGCCATCAGCGCCGGGAGCCCCGTGTCCGCCGCGCCATTGCAGAGGCTCAGGGCGGACGGCGGCGGAGGGTTCTTGCCTTTGGAGTCCGCGGTGGCCACGCCCGGGGCCCGGGGCGGCCCTGGCTCGGCCAGGAAGGGCGACAGGCGCTCTGCGAGGCGCGGGTGCCCGCGGTCCTGGCGGCCCTCCCGCGCCTCCTGGGTCAGGTCCACCACGCCGCGCGCGGCGGACTCCTCCCGGGCCCGCGGCTCCTTCTTGCTGAAGAGCGGGGGAGGCTCCGCGCCGCGGCCCGCCCGCTCCTTGGCGGGGCCTTCCCGCGAGGAGCCCTTGGCGGGGGCGCCCGAGGAGTGGCCGCCTGGGGTCCTGGAGGAGGGCGCCTGAGAGTGCAGGGCGCCCGCAGCGCCTGGGGCGGGCAGGTAGAAGCCGTCTGCGGGGAAGAGAGAGCGAGGGGTGAGCAGGTGCCCGCTCTGCCAGTCAAGGCTGAGGGAGGCCCCTGAAGGGTGCCAGACTTCAGGACAAGGAGGGCCCCGCACAGAACAGCCCTTCCGAGGGCAGGCTCCCCTGGAAGGGGATGGAAACGAGTTTAAATCCCACTTGACTCATGTTCCTGGGCCGGTTTGGCTCAGTGGATAGAGCGTCGGCCTGCGGACTGAGGGGTCCCGGGTTCGATTCCGGTCAAGGGCATGGACCTTGGTTGCAGGCACATCCCCAGTAGGGGGCGTGCAGGAGGCAGCTGATCGATGTCTCTCTCTCATCGATGTTTCTAACTCTCTATCCCTCTCCCTTCCTCTCTGTAAAAAATCAATAAAATATATTTTTAAAAAAAACAAGAGCAGCGGAACAGCCTACGAAGGTAGCCTAGCAGAGCACAACGAGAAGATTCCAGAACGGGGGGTCTGCCCAGCGAGCCTGCGGGGGTCCTCAGGGGATGGGTGCTGCCTGGATTACTAACTGGGCCCCAGAGAAACCCTTCGAAAGGCCCTCCCATCCCCCAACCCCCATCCCTCCCCCCCCCTTCTGCCTCCTGACCTTTCTGCGAATCGAAAATGCTGGGCTGCCCCAGCTGGCTGAGGAGGGGGCTCCCGCTGCTGGGGGGCTCCAGGTGGTTCAGGTGGAGGTAGGATGGGTACAGCCCGCTGGGCAGGTGGGAGAAGCCTGGAGGAAAGAAGAAAAGGCGGGCTGGGCCTCCTCGTGCCTCCCCCGCGAGCTCCCTCTGGCCCTTTCCCTGGGCTGTGGGCGCAGTGCGAGGAGCCTGAGGGTTAGCACCCGCTCCCCGGGGCGCAGCTTGGCCCTCCCAACCCAGGGGCTCGGGCCTCCCTCCCTCCCTGCCTCCCTCCAGTCCCCGCAGCCTGCGGACTTGGGCTCTCAAAGCCACGAGGAAAAGGATCAGACGGATCCATGGCGGAGCAATGATGAGCGGAGCAGGTCTCATCACGGGCCAAGCACTCTGAACTGCTTTGCCTTTGTTATTCTCCTTTAAATCTCAAAAAAAAAAGAAGTGATACTCTTCATACCCCCATTTCATAGATGAGAAAACTGAGGCCGGGAGAGGACCACTGCCCAAGGTCACACCCACAGGAACCTGGTTTAACTGGTTCGTTGGCGCCTTCCCTGCCGTGGGACCCTGAGCAGGTCGCTAGCTTTCTCTGAATCTCAGCTCCCCAACATCTCTGCCGCCAGGAAGGCATTACTCCTGCCGAGCGCTCTCCCAGCCCCTCCCCAGGCCCCACCCGTGATGCCCAGCATCAGAGCCTCGCAGGACAGCGAAGACAGGAGAGGGAGCCACGGAGGGAGACACAGATGCCTGAGGGCGCACGGGGCATGGAGGAGGGTCAGAGGCCATGCAGGGGGCACGGGGCACAGGGAGGGTCCGGACACTGCCGAGGCTGTGGGTCCTGGAGGACCACAGGCCACTGGACATCCCTGAGGGCCCTGGGTGCCCCGTGCCGGGGAGGCAGAGCTTCTCCCACAGCGCCACCCATCTGGTAACGACATTAACCAAAGCCACTAACTAACCAAGACCCCCCTGCCCTCCACACACAGGCTCACTCCATCACTGAAGCTGTGCTCCTACGTAGGTATCGGTCACTCCGTGTCCTAATCTGTAAAATGGGTACAACGTCCTCACCTCCCAGCTGGCTCTGAGGATAAAGCGAGTCCGCATGCAGCGCCTGGCACCCTATTGCTACCGTGACTAGTACCAGCAGTGGTTGGCAAAGGAGAAAATGGGAGTGCCAGGGAGGGCAGGGGGGCTGACCGCGCACGGCACCAGAGGAGCCGCTGAGGGCTAACATGGACTCAGATGGGACCCCCGCCCAGGCGGATGCCCACCATCCCAGGCCTAGAGGCAGGACCACCCCTCTGTGCGGGGCACACACGATGGGGGACGCTGGCAGAGAGGAAACGGGGAGACTGTGGACTCAGCCTGCAGGGGGCGCTCCCAGGTCCCTAATCTTCCAGCACCAGGAGCACCACGGGGCACCTGGAGGCCGGAGGAGGGAGCGAGCACCCCGCGTCCAAAACTGCACCAGAGCCAGAGGTGGGGGGGTGGCGGAGAGTCCCCAGACCCGTTCCCTTCGCTGACAGGGGAAACTGAGGCTCCAGGGAGATGCAGATTTGCTCGGGGCGGCAGGAAGCCGAACCCACAGACCCCCCACGTTTAGGGGCATCACAGCAGAACTGCGACAGGGCCTCTGGTCCCACAATGAACAAGCTGGCCTTGCGGGGGGGGGGCGGGGAACGGGGACGCGGGGAGCAGGGGGGAGCAGAAGCAGGCCCTGCCCTCAGAGCTCACTCTGGGAGCAAGATGGGTATTTCCCAAATAAACCCACAGAGAAATCTGCAGTCACACAGAGAAATGATGGGCCCTGAAGGATGAACAGGAGACAGCCGGTGGGGCGGGGTGGGGTGGAGGCCACAGCAAGGGGACAGCTTGTGCAAAGGCCGTGAGACAGTGACAAGAGGAAGCACTGAGCGTCTAGACAGCAGGGGTGCCCAGGGACATGGCTGAGCCCCACCGGCCACGGCCACAGCGGGAGGGGTGACCATGGGGTGGGAGGGGTGCCCATGGAGTGGGAGGGGTGACCGTGGAGTGGGAGGGGTGACCGTGGAGTGGGAGGGGTGACCGTGGGGTGGGAGGGGTGACCGTGGGGTGGGAGGGGTGACCGTGGGGTAGGAGGGGTGCCCGTGGAGTGGGAGGGGTGCCCATGGAGTGGGAGGGGTGCCCATGGAGTGGGAGGGGTGACCGTGGAGTGGGAGGGGTGACCGTGGAGTGGGAGGGGTGCCCGTGGGGTGGGAGGGGTGCCCGTGGGGTGGGAGGGGTGCCCGTGGGGTGGGAGGGGTGACCGTGGGGTGGGAGGGGTGCCCGTGGGGTGGGAGGGGTGACCGTGGGGTGGGAGGGGTGACCGTGGGGTGGGAGGGGTGCCCGTGGGGTGGGAGGGGTGACCGTGGGGTGGGAGGGGTGACCGTGGGGTGGGAGGGGTGCCCGTGGGGTGGGAGGGGTGCCCGTGGGGTGGGAGGGGTGCCCGTGGGGTGGGAGGGGTGACCGTGGGGTGGGAGGGGTGCCCGTGGGGTGGGAGGGGTGCCCGTGGGGTGGGAGGGGTGACCGTGGGGTGGGAGGGGTGCCCGTGGGGTGGGAGGGGTGCCCGTGGGGTGGGAGGGGTGACCGTGGGGTGGGAGGGGTGACCGTGGGGTGGGAGGGGTGACCGTGGGGTGGGAGGGGTGACCGTGGGGTGGGAGGGGGGGTGGGAGGGGGGGGTGGGAGGGGTGCCATGGGGTGGGAGGGGTGACCATGGGTAGGAGGGGTGCCCGCAGCCCTCACCCCGCCCGCCAGACACTCCTTACCTTCATGGGCATGGGCGGCCCACAGCTGCACCATGGGCAGGCTGCTGGGGGTGGGGGAGCGGAAGGAGAGGTCAGAGGGCAGGGGCACCGGGCTCCCATGGGATGAGGCCGAGGGCCCCACCCCGCTGGCCACAAAGCTGCCCAGGAAGGCCTCGCCTGCAGAGAGAAGGGGGCTGTCAGGCAGCCGCCAGGCCACCACCACCGGGCCCACCTCCCGGTCTCTCCCCACGGGGAGGAGCGGACCGGGCGCCCCGCCCTGCCCCTCGGCTCAGCATGGGCCTGGGCCCACTCAAGCACACCCCGAGAGACCCCGCCCCCGGCTCTCAGCCCCAAGGCCGGTACAGTCCTCCCGATCTACAGACAAAAGCTGAGGCTCAGTGGGGAGCAGGGACCTCCTCTCCCAAGGCCACTGAGTGAGGAGGCAGAGGGGTGCTCATGGCGTGAACCCCTACTCCTGTTCGGAGTTCCTAGACCGGGGAGGACACCCACAATTCAGAGAATGACC
Source organism: Plecotus auritus (assembly GCF_963455305.1). Lineage (NCBI taxonomy): Eukaryota > Metazoa > Chordata > Mammalia > Chiroptera > Vespertilionidae > Plecotus > Plecotus auritus. The sequence continues at coordinate 2,553,110 of NC_137773.1, forward strand.
TCCCCAAGGACCGCACAGCAGCCCTGGACAGGCCCAGACCCCCTCAAGTCCTCAGCCGGCCCTACGCACCCATTCAAGGGATGAGCAAACTGAGGCTCGGGAATGGGAAGTGCCTGACCCCACAGCCAGCGAGCAGCGACTCTGTGCACGCCCGCAGCGGGTCCGAACTACAGTGACGGTGAGTAACACCCGTGAATGAATGAGAGTCGTGAGCAGGGGGCTGTCGGTGCCAGGAAGCCCCATCCAGTGGGCTGCCCCTCCAGAGCGCAGAAACCCCACCCAGAGGCCCTCAAACAAGGGGTGCATGGCTGCTGCTTGGCAAGACAGTCGGCTGGGGCCAGGGTGGAAACTGTACCTTCCGCTACCAGGCTCACCCTGAGATGCCGTCTCACTCCCCCGCCACCCAGGGCGCTGCCTCTTAAGATCCCTGCACCCCACCCTCCAGGGCAAGACCCTGGCAGACCGCCCAGTCACAGGCCAGAGGGAGCCTGGAAGACGTGGGCAAGGGCTTCCCTTACTTGGCCTCAGTTTGCTCATCAGCGCAATGGGGATAATGCCTCCCTTGAGAATTGTAATGAAGGAGGCATGCATTTAATAACAACAATAATAAATGCTGGCAGCACCCATCCTCAAAGCACCAGGCGGCAACTTCAGCCTAAACAGCCTCAGGGGGGGGGGGTCACACGCAGAGCTGGGCACGGGTGTCCCCAGCACCCTCTGGCCGCCCTAGCCAAGGGCTTCCTTCCCATGCGCCCTGAGGGTAACCTCTCCAGGTCCTGTGAGGCGGGCCCTGTTTGTGACAAGCCCCGAGGGAAGTGACTGCAGGGGGTACACAGAGGACACGTGGCCAGCCCGGCCCTCGGTGGCACCCAGCAGCCCGCAGGCAGGGCCTGCACACAGCCAGTGCTCGCTCACCACCACTCAGGACCCAGGATCCCCCAATGTCCGCTCAGTTCTCTGGGGTACACTCAGGGAAACTGAGGCTGCAGGGGGCAGGGCCTCCTCCCCGGTCCCCCGGAGTGCTGACGGCAGCAGGCTGAGCAATGGCAGGACACAGGCGCCGGCACCCCCTGCCCCCCCACGTCGGGGCCCCCCGACTGCAGCCCTGCCCTGTGCAGGCTGCTCACCGGACTCCAGCGGCGAGGCCTCGGGACCCAGGGCCATAGTAGCCGGTCAGCGCACCCATGCGGTCCGAGCCGGGCATCAGGGCCTCCGGGCCCTGCCCAGCCCAGGCTTCCTCCTCGGCAGGCAGGCAGGCAGGCGGGGGAGGCTCCGGAAGCCAGCCAGAGCTCGCGCAGGGCTTACATCAGCCGCCAGCTCTTCCTGCCCCGGCCCGGCCCGGCCCGCGGAAGGCGGTGGCCCGGGCCTGCCCTGCCCAGGCTTGTGAAACCTGCCTGCAGCACCCCAGGCCCGGATGCTGCCAACGGCTCCAGCCCGCCACGGTTAGGGGCTCAACGGTGCCCAGACTCCCTCCCCCGACAGCAAGCACGACAAGGCACCTACAGGCACAAATCCACTGCCCACTGCCCCCCCGACTGCCCCCGCAAGCGGCCAAGTGACGGGTCTCAGACACAAATTAGATAAACTCGGGGCTTCTGGAAACCCAGGGCCCCCGTTCCGCCTGGCCCTCGGGCACCAGCGCCCAGGCCTCCTTCCAGACCCCTCCTCACTCACTCCATCTGGGGGCCTTCGTGTGCATCCTCGGGCCACGGGATCCCAGCCCCGATCCCGTCCCCGCCCGGGACAACTCGGAAGCATCGATGTGTCCCGTGGGTCGGCGGAGCCCTCGCTCCTCGCCACACCCTGGCCCAGCTGGTGTCCACGTTGGACTGAGCCCAGGAGCCCTGTTGCTGGCTTCACGGGAGAGCAGAGGGACAGCTCAGAGAGAAGGCAAGCCCCGCCCCTGGCCCCAGGGACACCACGTGCCACCCGGGTCCTCGTGGCTGGCCTCTACCCCAGGCGGCGGACCCCACGCCATGTCACCAGCGCCTCCAGGCTGCTTTCTGAGCCTCCACCTCGGTCCCTGGCACAGCGTACCTGGCACTCTCCTCCCCGTCGAGGTGTGCCCATCCCCCCAGCTTCTCACACCCACCCTGGGGACCCAGCACTGGCCACCTGGGCTCACCAAGAGGGGTGACCCTCCAGGCTCCAGGGACAGGGAGGGTCAAATCCTCCAGCACAGCCTGGGCCGGGAGCGTCTTCCTTCCTCCCACCACTGGCTGAGCGGAAGGCCTGGCCCCCACCCACCCTGGGTCCCAGGCCGCCCTGGGTGACGCAGGCCTCCGTGCCCCCTGCTCACCCGCATACGCATCTCACCCGAGGCCTCGGAAGCGCCTGGAGACCTAGAGCTCGTGGGGAACGTCACCAGTTCCCATCATTCCCAGTAACGATGGCCAGCGCTGACCAAGCCGCAGAGGCCCGACGCCGTGCGACCTCACCTCCGCCTTCCCAGGCGTCACTCGGCCCCTCGTGGGGCACAGAGGGCCGTGGATAACCACAATCACGCGCCGGGGCAGGGCTGGGGAGGGCCACCAGGAGACGCTGGAGAGCGTCCCGCTGTCCTGCCTGCCATCCCGGACAGACAGGGACCGGCCCATGGCCAGCGGCCCACACCTGTTCCAGGTCTGCCCTGGACACCACCGCAGCCTCCGGCCACGCGGGTGACCTGAGTTGTGGCTGGTGAGACGGAGGAACCGCAGCTCAAATTGTATTCACGTTCCATTCATTCAGACGTAAATTCAGCCACAGGCCGGGCTGAAGGCTCCTCCCTGTCGGAAACTGGCAAACGGGCGTGGGGCCCGGGCCGGGGCCTCGGACAGGCCAGCCCGCCACCTCGACAGAAGGGTCTCGGGGGTGACAAACACACACACACGCTGGCTCGGACGCCCACTGGAACTCTGACTTGGGGCAAGCGCCTTGATGTCTGTCCCCCGGCTGCAGGAGGTGGACGGCAGGGCGACATCGGCCCTCGCAGGCGGGACATGTAGGTATTTTTAAAACGCTCCCGTGAAGTGCCTGCAAGGCCGCTGTCGTTATTACTGCTATTCCCACTATTTATAGTCCCCAAACCTGGGGTTCGGAGAAGGTCGGGGTCCCAGGGTCCGAGCGGGACCAGTTCCTCTACCCAGGTTCCTGCCTTGAAATAAAACGTCAGCTTTGAAACTAGAGAGCTGGTGGTGACCCGTGACCAATGCTCTAAATACAAACGAACGGCACGCTTTCAAACGCTTCACGAGCGGTATGTGGATTTCACCTCGATTTTAAAAAAGCAACAGGTACACTCTACTCTGCGCCTGGAAATCCAGCCACAGGGCAGGTCCCAGGCTGGCACCTCCCACCGTCCTGGGAGTGAGGCAACCTGGTTACCCCATTTTACAGACGGAAACACTGAGGCTGGGAGAGGCCGCCTGCGTTACTGAGCCTGACCAAGCTGCTCAGCCAGCGCTACGGGGAATCAGCCACACCGAGTCCGGGCATTCCATCATCCGACCCTGAGCTCCAGGCGGGCATGGTCCCTCGGACCCTGAGCGAGGGGAGCCCCCCACCACCCCACCCAGCACGGGTCCCGGCCCCTCCGAGGTGCTTAGAGAATGGCCTTCTCTTTCTCTGGTCCTAGGTGCCCAGTGAGAGGGGAAGGTCACCCAGGGGCAAGCAAGGGGACACCCAGGCTGGTATGGGGCAATGTGCCCCCCACCCCTGCCATTGCCTGGAGGAGAAGCCCAGGGTCCCTCTGGAAGCGTCAGCAGCAGGGAGCGGGGCACAGACACCTCCGCACCCCACCCTCTGCACTGAGCTAACAGGCCTCCCCTGCGTGGGACCCACAGACATCCCAGCCCCTCGCACCCCAACATGCCAACGGCCGTGTGCAAGCTCCTGGGGAAGCCAGCAGGGACCGTGCGTTTGGAGATGCGGGCCAGCCTGTCCCAGCCACTGCTACCCCCGCACCAACACCCAGAACACAGGAAGGGGTCTGCAGGCTGGTCACCAGGAGGCAGAACTCACATCCAAACAAGACCCCGTCCCTCCTCCCTCCCTGCTCTCCCTCCACCCTTAGGCAGGGCTCCTGCATGCTGGGGGCTGGGGCACCAGAGCCACCCAGGTGCACCCTATAAGAGGCAACGCCATGCCATCTGCTGGCAGGTCCCCACAGAGGGTGATGGCAAGGCCACCTCGCTGGCCAGTGGCATCTTGCTCTGCAGAACAGAGTCCCTGGGGGCCTTGCTGGAAGCTGACGACAGAGTGGGCCCTGACGTCCTCACTGAGAGGCAGGAGGGGCCCTTGAGCTTATGGTGGGTACAAAGGTTTGGAAAGGCCCAGCTGGTGTGGCTCAGTGGTTGAGCGTCACCAGTTCAATAACCGGTCAGGGCACATGCCCAGGTTGCGGGCTCCATCCCCAGCAGGGGGTGCACAGGAGGCAGCCATCGGATGATGAGTCTCTCCATTGGATGTTTCTCTTTCTCTATCCCTCTCCCTTCCTCTCTCTCTAAAACCAATAAACTCATTTTTTTTAAAAAAAAGTTTGGTAAACAATCAAGGGCTTTATCACATTATCCCTCACGCCCGGGCCGGGCAGGAATAGGGAACAGCCTGGCTGCATTCCTCCCTCCACCCGGGCAAACCATCTGTCAACATCGCACTCCCTTCTCCTTCGGCTCGGGTGACACTGGGTGACAGTGGGTGGACGTGGCCTTCCCTAACCACGCCACCCCCGCCCCCAGCCCGGCGTTACCCTCTCCACAGGGCTTATCGCCGCTTGTCCTGCCACACGCAGTTCCTTCTTCGCCGCGTTTCCGCGTTCACTGTCCCTCTCCACCCACTGGAGCAGGAGTTGGCAAGCTTTGTCTTGAAAGGACCAGGTAATGAATACTTTAGGCATCGCAGCCGATTCCACCTGCCGCAGCGAACGCAGCCTGGACAGCACTTAACAGGCTGGGCTCCGTGCCAATAAAACTTTATTGACAAAAATGGGCGGTGGGTCCCATTTGGCCCTCGTTTGCAGGTGTGGGTTTCCTCCCGCCCGGTGCCCTACACAAGGCACACAGTAGGTGGTCTAGCCATGTTTACCATGGGGGATGGGCAAGGTCAGGATCAGCTGGGCGAGGAACGGGGAAGGGGGGTCCTGGCCTGGGGCCTGCCTCCCGGCCAGTGGGGGGCTTGGAAAAGGCTTCAAGGCTTCCGTAGGGAATGTGGTCAGGAATATTGCAGGACAGTGTGTGGTGTTAGGAAGGGATGGGCAAACTTTTTGACTCGAGGGCCACCATGGGTTCTTAAAATGGACCGGAGGGCCGGAACAAAAGCATGGATGGAGTGTTTGTGTGAACTAATATAAATTCAAAATAAAGGAGTGGAGGGGAGAGCAAGAGAACCAGATAGAACAGCCGGATCCGGCCCGCGGGCTGTAGTTTGCCCACAGCTGGACCGGGGTGATCATTCCATAAGCTATGTCAGTGTCCCATCCCTATGCTGTACGCCTGAAACTAACATGTTGTATGTCAACTGTAATTTAAAATTTTTTTTAAAGTATATTTTATTGATATTTTACAGAGAGGAAGGGAGAGGGAAAGAGAGCTAGAAACATCGATGAGAGAGAATCATCGATCAGCTGCCTCCTGCACACCTCCCACTGGGGATGTATCCGCAACCAAGGTACATGCCCTTGACCGGAATCGAACCTGGGACCCCTCAGTCCGCAGGCCGACGCTCTATCCACTGAGCCAAACCAGTTTCAGCTAAAATTTTTTAAATTATTTTTTTAAAAGCTTCAAGCCTTCCCGTCACCCACCCCCCTCAACTCTGGGAGGGCGATTCTTGTCCCTTTTACAGATCAGGAAACTGAGGCTCTGATTTCAAAACCTGCCCGTTTTCACCATCCCAGACATCAGACCCCTTTTCCCTACGTTCACGCCCAAAGACCCCGCCCTAGCCAAACACAGAACCAACGTACTTTCCCTTTCTCTTGTACAGCATCCGGCTCGGCAAGCCAGGGACCACATCCCTGAAGATGTCCGTCAGAGCATCTGGCCGGCAAGGTCGGATCAGGGCCATCCCCCAGGCAAAGAGCTCCTGGTTCCAGCCCAGACCACGTGACGTGTGCGTTTCTATGACAGCGGCTGAAAACAGCGCAGGGACCCTCCGGATAGAGTGACCTTCAGACTCCCCAGGATGCCGGTCGCCTTGGAGATTCTGCCCTGCCTGAGCCAGGACGGGGTAAGGCCCTTGGGGTATATAGAGAGGCTGACTGCTCACTCAGACCCCTGATCGCATCACACACACAAGAACAACGCTCAACGGCTGAATTCAGGGAAAAGTTAACTGCTCTCAGTATTACAAGAAACTGTCAAAAAGGATGATGTCATGTTCATCCACCAAATCAGCACAGGTTCGGTTTGGCTGTGGGGGGAGGGGCAGGGGGAGGGCAGAGCCAACCCACGCGCAGCTTCTGGAGGACAAATGAGCAGAGCTCACCACGGCCCAGGAAGGCGGGGACCCACTCCTGGGGCCCTTCCCAGGAAGCCCCGGACTTGTGGGCAAAGATGGCTTTACTCACCGGGATGCTCGGGGCAGCCAGGCATCTCCGGACTCAATGCCACCCCTATCAGACACCGTGAGATCCCGCTGAGAGGAGGACCTCGAGGAGTCAAGTTCATAGCGACAAGGGAGAAGGGGCTGCCGGGCGGGGGAGGTCGGGGTAGTAGCTGCGTTTCAGGGGGCCAGGGTTTCCGTTTGGGGCGACGGGCACGTTCTGAGGACGGTGGTGGTGACGGCCACAGCCATGTGAATGTGTATGCATGGAGGGACCTGGGGAGCATTATGCTGGGTGAAACAAGCCAGTCGGAGAAAGATAAACATCACATGATCTCACTCGTTTGCGGGATTATAATGATCAACATAAACTGATGAACAAAAATAGCTGCTGAGACAGGGGCAGGGGAGGGGTGTGGGGGGAAGAACCACCGAAGGACTTGTATGCATGCCTGTTAGCATAACCAATGGACACAGACAGGGGGGCGGTGAGGGCCTGTCCTCGGGGCTGGGAGTGGCGGGGGGGCAAGGCCCAATGGGGAAAAAGGAGACATATGTAATACTTGAAACAATAATAATAATAAAAGGCCTCCAAAAAAATGTGAATGTACGAAATGCCACAGAACTGCACACCGAAAACTGTTTAAAATGGTCCATTTTATGTACATTTTACCAGTTGATAAAAAGTTATAGTGACAAAGGATCAAGAATAGCCCCGGCCACCTTGGAGATGAAGGACAGGGTGTGAGGACTCAGGCCAGGGGTGGGGAACCCCCAGCTGAGGGCAGTAATAGCCCGAGAAATCATTTGGTCTGGCCCTGCCAAGGCATGAGGGGCGTCAAGTTAAGTGTTTAACCCAGTGAAGCTGAGTAATTTTTAAGTTGGTAATTTTGTATGGCCCCTCAAACGATGTTATAAATATCCAAGTGGCCCTTGGCAGAGAAAGGTTCCGCGCCCGTGCCTTCGGCTGTCAAACACCGACAGGGAGCTGCCCGCACAGGCACAGGCACAGACGCTGGGACGTGGGACAGGACGTCCAGAAACAGGCCCACATGCCGAAACCAGTTTGGCTCAGTGGATAGAGCGTCAGCCTGCGGACTGAAAGGTCCCGGGTTCGATTCCGGTCAAGGGCACGTACTTTGGTTGCGGGCACAACCCCAGTAGGAGGTGTGCAGGAGGCAGCTGATCGATGTTTCTCTCTCATCGATGTTTCTAACTCTCTATCCCTCTCCTTTCCTCTCTGTAAAAAATCAATAAAATATGTTAAAAAATAAAAAAAAAAAGAAAAGAAACAGGCCCACAGGTGCCCCCGTGGGAAAGGGTGTTTCCCCGGTCAATGCTGCTGGTCAGCTGGGTCTCCACTGGGCCAGCCATGAACTCGCCCTGCCTCGGGCACACACGCCACCAGCCGCAGGCGCACGGCAGGTGTGCGGGTGCGAAGGCAGAACCAGAAAGCTCCTGCCAGACACGCGGGAGACGCCTTCAGGACCTGCGGGCAGGCAAAGGCTTCCTCAAGACCATCCAGAAAGCACCGCATACAGGCCAGTGGACACGCCGCTTACACAGAACAAAACCCACTTCTCTTCCTCACGCGACACCACAGGAGCGAGAGAAGGCGACCCCCCATCTGGAAAAAGACCTGTGCAGCGTGTCCCCCGCGCAGCTCCTGTCAGAGTAAATAAAGAATCCCTGCGAGTCAGTAAGGACAGGCAGGCAGCTCAATGGGACAGTAGAAATGGCGAGGGGAGGATCCCAAAAAAAAAAACCACCCGGAAGGCCCTGACCGGTGTGGCTCAGTGGATAGAGCGTCGGCCTGCGGACTGAAGGGTCCCAGGTTCGATTCCGGTCAAGGGCATGTACCTGGGTTGCAGGCACATCCCCGGTGGGGGATGTGCAGGAGGCAGCTGATCAATGTTTCTAACTCTCTATCCCTCTCCCTCCCTCTCTGTAAAAAAAATCAATAAAATGTATTTTAAAAAAACACACAAAAACAACAACACCCGCGCGGCCAGCAAACCCAGGACGAGGCGCACAGCCGCCTAAGCCCCATAGGAAAAGTGACTTAAAGCCTCTCCACACCCACCAGACAGCTTAAAGTGACCGAGGAGAGATGCAGCCGCAGGGGAGGGAGGAGAATGAGCACAGTCGCCCCCAAGCCTGCGACCCGCCAACCCTCCCGGCCCAGCCTCGCCCTCGCAGGCACGTGCCAGCCCAAACCCTCCCACCAGCGCTGGAAAGCAGCCCCGATGCCCATCAGCAGTGGGACACGCAGACAGGGACGGGGCCACGCAAGGCAACGCCTTCAACAAGAATGACCACCACGCGGAACACGGCACGACCGATCTGGAACGCGGCACGACCGATCTGGAACACGGCACACGGCACAACCAATCTGGAACACTCCACGACAGATCTGGAACACGCCACGACAGATCTGGAACACGGCACGACAGATCTGGAACATGCCACGACAGATCTGGAACACGGCACATGGCACGACCGATCTGGAACACGGCACACGGCACACACCACGACCGATCTGGAACACGCCACGACCGATCTGGAACACAGCACACGGCACGACCGATCTGAACACGCCACAACTGATCTGGAACACGCCACGACCTATCTGAACACGCCACAACCGATCTGGAACACGCCACAACCGATCTGGAACACGCCACGACCGATCTGAAACGCGGCACGACCGATCTGAAACGCGGCACGACCAATCTGGAACACGCCATGACAGATCTGGAACACGGCACGACAGATCTGGAACACGGCACGACAGATCTGGAACATGCCACGACAGATCTGGAACACGCCACGACAGATCTGGAACACGGCACATGGCACGACCGATCTGGAACACGGCACACGGCACACGGCACACACCACGACAGATCTGGAACACGCCACGACCGATCTGGAACACAGCACACGGCACGACCGATCTGAACATGCCACAACTGATCTGGAACACGCCACGACCGATCTGAACACGCCACAACCGATCTGGAACACGCCACAACCGATCTGGAACACGCCACAACCGATCTGGAACACGCCACAACCGATCTGAAACGCGGCACGACCAATCTGGAACACAGCACATGGCACGACCGATCTGGAACACGCCACGACCTATCTGGAACACGCCACGACCGATCTGAAACGCGGCACGACCGATCTGGAACACGGCACATGGCACGACCGATCTGGAACACGCCACGACCAATCTGGAACACGCCACGACCGATCACCACAACAGCACACGCCGCCGTGCCGTGCGCTCGCCCCAGCGGAAAGCGCGCACACCGACGGGGACAGGGATCACCCAGGACGGGGAGGCGGAGGCACCGGGCCAGGCGTCTGGGTTCGTTTTAACCGTCGGTGGTGGGTTCTGTCTGTGAAAAAAAAAAATGGTTGCGCTGCACAGGACGACCTGTGCTCATTTCTCGGTGCGTCTTAACCGCCAACTGAAAAGCAGCCTTTGAAAGAGATGGGTGGGTGGGGGAGGGGAGATCGGAACACAAGCACAGTAAACGTCACATTTAGAGTCATCTCAATGGACAGAATTTCAAAAACCTGAAACAGTAAATTAAAACGAGCCAAGAAAGGGAACAGGAAGATACCTCTCAATGCCCCATCTGCCTCTCCCGGCCCCAGGCCTTCGCTCAGGCCTTGCTCCTAGATCCTCCACTCCCTGCTGTGTGACCTTGGGGAAATAACACAACCTCTCTGTGCCTCACTTTCCTCTAAAGTAAAGTGAAGGCAGCAGGAAAGGCGCCATACTGGGCCACACCGTGTCCTCTGCTTCACGGCCATCCTTTCCGCCAGAGGACAGCACAGCTGGGGCAGCCGATAGAGGTGGGGTGGGGGGCTTACCCTGCACGATCTTGGTGCTGTGGGTTGGCCACACAGTACCTGTGGTTGCTGGCACCATCCCCACACTCCCATCGGTGCGGCCGAGGTAGCTGAGCGGCCAGAAATGCAGAGGTTCCTCTAAGCCAAGCAGACACCCAAGGAGCTGCTGGAGCCGCCAGGCCAGATCAACCAGCCCAGATCAACCAGCCAGGCCCCACCCAGTCGGGAGGGAGGGGTCCAGCCAGGTCTGAGGGCTGGCTGAGGGAGGCAAGCCCACCCAGCCTGCCCCAGCTTCAGGGCTTTGTTCCTCCACCCCTCACTCCGCATGCTCTTCTCCACCTTCCAGCCTCTCCACCTTCCAGCCGGGAGCCTGCCCTGACCTCCCCGAAGGGGTCAGATCCCAGCAGGCATCTCTCCCATCCTAGAGCCCCCCAACTCCTCCCCAGCAGAGGTCCAAGCCCCGAGGGGTTTAAGCCAGCCCCTCCCCGTTCTGGCATTTGGGCTGGAGGTGGGATGGGACGTTGACTTGCCCCAACCAGATGCCCAGCCCACAAAGTGGGCCCTCAAACCTAAAAAAGGGAATCCTAAGGTGTCCAGGGCGGCGAGGCCCCGCAGCTCCGGACGGAGATATGCAAATGCAGCTCCCAGCCTCGCCCCAGGGCTCTGCCGCCTCAATTCCACAGCAATTACCGAGGATTCCCCGGAGACGCCCCTTCCCCTCACGGAGACCGGCCTAGAGGAAGAGGCGGGCTGGAGGGCGGGCCTGCTGGGAACTGCTGCTCCCACCGCCGGCACCGAGGCCTCCGCGTGGGAAAGGCGGAAGCCGCGGAGGCCGGTCTCCCGGGCACGTGGCGGGGACAGGGGGCTGACCCCAGGAAGAAGAGGTGGCCCAGAGGACGAATCCTTTCCCGAAAGCCAGAACCTGACAAAAATGTCAGTAATGGGGTTTAAAAAGGAGGAAAGACAAGAGCAATGGAAAGGAGACGGCCTCCACATTTTGGAAGCGGAAAGCAGGGTGGGGAGTGGGGGGACTGGACCCTAAGCTTGAAGGAGGAGCCATCCACAAACAAGCCATCCTGAGACACCCCACATCCCCAGGCACCGCTGCAGGCGGGGTGCCGCGAGGAGCAGAGGGTGAACGGAGAGACCCCCCCGCCCCCGGCCTCGTGAGGGAAACGTGGACCCCCCGGAGGGTCTTGGCCCGGATTCTCAGGGCTGGGGTGGGGGCGATCTTCACCTTCACTCAGGTTTGAACGCACAGGGGACCCAGTCAGAAAGCAAAGACCTGCAGACACGTTCAGGGAGTTCCACGTGGCCAGCAGGCCCACCGCTGGATCCGAGCGGCCCAGCCTGCGGTGCGTGTCTTGAACGTGAGCAGCCGGCACAGAATGAACCACAGACGTTGGAAGACACACGAGAAAAGCAGAGGAGAAACGGCAGGAGGAGAAGGACACGGCAGGGAAAGGGCAGGCCATATCCTCCCCGCGACGAGCAGGAAGGTCCCAGAGGAGCAAGGACAGGACGCGGTGCAAAGGGAAGGAGACGCTCCCGCACGCTCAGAAGCGCCGCCTCGCAATGAAAGACGTGACGCCTGATTAAAAATTAACCTGGATGGTTAGAAAAGACACGGCTACGAACACCTAGAAAGCAGCAGCAGCAGCAGCAGCAGCAGCAAAAAGAGGTGGGAAAGAAGGGAAGTCGGTGGCCAGCTCAGGAGAGCCCACGTGTGCTGGTAGCAGAGAGAACGGAAACACGCCGGGCAGGAGATTACAGACACTCATCCAACTGATGGGGACCCCAAGCATCGCCGACGGCAGGCCTTATTCCCACACCGGCCTGGCCCGGGCCGCGCCCACGGAAAATGCCGACGGACCCGGAGCTGGCCACGTCACGGCGGCATGTCGTAACGCCAGCGGTGAAAGAGGAACAGCAGTAACAACGTGTCTGAGGCTCACTCTGCGCCAGGGACGTTCTAGACATTTCTGTTCATAAACTCATTTCGTCCTCACACAAGCCGTCCGGTAACGCCTACTATTCTGCCTTTCACAGCAGAGAAAACGGCAGCGCAGAGGGCTGGGGGACGCGGCCACGGCCACGGCCACGTGGCGGCTCCTGTGTGTGTGTGTGGACCTCAGAGCCCGAGCGCGTCGCCGTGACGTGGTTCCAGGAGAGTTTAGGCGCTTGGAAAAGGTTGACAGAAAGTCCACAGACAAAGACTAAGAATCCAAATAGCGGCGGCACGCCTCAGAAGTGACGCTGGGACTTAGCAGCTGATGTTGCAATTCTTTCACAACATGAAGGGAAGTCATTTCCACGGCAGCCAGGCCAGGGTGGCGCTCAGGACACAGGCACGTCCGGCAAACGAGGCGGCGTGGAAACGTTCCGCCTTCCAGACACTCTCAGAAAGCCGCCGAGGGTGTGCTCACCAAGACAAGCAGCCGGCCTGGCTCAGGGGCCGAGCATCCACCTCGGAACCAGGAGGTGGCGGTTGGATTCCCCGTCGGGGCACGTGCCCGGGTGGCGGGCTCGATCCCCAGTAGGGGGCCTGCAGGAGGCAGCCGATCCACGGTTCTCTCTCATCACGGATGTTTCTCTCTCTCCCCCTCTCCCCTCCTCTCTGACATCCATAATAAAAATGTATTAAGAAAAAAAAAAGGAAGGCATGGGAATGGGGAAACAGATCTAACGCCGCAGAGAGGCAAAGGGGGTCTGAAGGCCGATGGCCCTGCCACAGGTCCCAGCACCAGGCAAACCAGACCGGAGCAGGAAGATGGAAAATTCCAGGAAAGGCTTCTCCAAGAAAGGGGAGAGGCGGCTCATTCAATAGATGCGACCGAATGAAACGTGTACCAAGAGCCTGGAAGAGAGGGATTCTAAGAAACGCCAGCAAGTTGAAAAAAGAAAGCCAGAGAGAGAGAGAGAGAGAGAGAGAGAGAGAGAGAGAGAGAGAGAGAGAGAGAAAGAAAGAAAGAAAGAAAGAAAGAAAGAAAGAAAGAAAGAAAGAAAGAAAGGAAGAAAGAAAGAAAGAAAGAAAGAGAGGCAATAGCTACAGGAAATAAACTTTATTGCACCGCTTGGCTCATATGTAAACGACCTTCACAAAGCTAAAGCCATAAAAATAAAACTAGTTTAAACTGTATTTCACATATATTTGGAGGACAGGGAAGTACACCCGGGGCGGAGGGGTGATAACTTTAAAACATTTCCTAAGCCAAAACCGGTTTGGCTCAGTGGATAGAGCGTCGGCCTGCGGACTGAAGGGTCCCGGATTCAATTCCGGTCAAGGGCATGTACCTTGGTTGCGGGCACATCCCCGGTGGGAGGTGTGCAGGAGGCAGCTGATCGATGTTTCTCTCTCATCGATGTTTCTAGCTCTCTATCCCTCTCCCTTCCTCTCTGTAAAATATCAATAAAATATATATTTAAAAAAAAAAAAAAAACAGCCAAAACCGGTTTGGCTCAGTGGATAGAGCGTCAGCCTGCGGACTGAAAGGTCCCGGGTTCGATTCCGGTCAAGGGCATGTACCTTGGTTGCGGGCACATCCCCAGTGGGAGGTGTGCAGGAGGCAGCTGATCGATGTTTCTCTCTCATCGATGTTTCTAACTCTCTATCCCTCTTCCTTCCTCTCTGTAAAAAATCAATAAAATATATTTAAAAAAAAAAAAACATTTCCTAAGTGCTTATTGTATCTGATACTATTCTAAATGCTTTGCATGTGGACGTGTTTAATCCTCCCTCAATCTCAAGAAGGAGGTACTATTATCCCCATTTCAAAGGCGAGAAAACCAAGGTACGTAATAAGAGGTAAAGAAACTTGCCCTCGGTCTCCCCCTACTAAACGGGAGAGTCACGATTCAGACTCAGGCAGTCCATGCAAAATTCTCACCTCCCATAAAAGTCAGCAGAAAATCCCTAACACGGAAACATAACCAGCAGCAGAAGCAGGTCACTCCTTAGAAATGGGTGGAAAAGCCAAAGGAGTTTTTTAAAAGTGGGGATCAGCCCTGGCCGGTGTGGCTCCGTTGGCTGGAGCATCGTCCGTGCACCAAAGGGTCGCAGGTTTGATTCCCTACCCGCTCAGGGCACATACCCAGGTTGTGGGTTCCATCCCCAGTTGGGGGCTCAGCCTCCGTGCTTCTCTCTCCCCCCGTCTCTCCCCCCCCCCCTCTCTAAAAGCAATTTAAAAAGGGTGGGGGGATCAGGAATGGGAAATACGGGGCAGGGAATTGTTGCTTTTCTTCAGAACCCTTCTAACGCTACTTTTTAAACCATGTCTGGCTTTTCTTCTGAAGTTTATATTAAGCAGAACTGGACACTTTCTTTTCTTTTTTTTTTCTTTTAAATATATTTTATTGATATTTTACAGAGAGGAAGGGAGAGGGATAGAGAGCTAGAAACATCAATGAGAGAGAAACATCGATCAGCTGCCTCCTGCACACCCCCCACTGGGGATGTGCCCGCAACCAAGTTATATGCCCTTGACCGGAATCGAACCCAGGACCCTTCAGTCCGCAGGCCGACGCTCTATCCACTGAGCCAAACCGGTTTCGGCAGAACTGGACACTTTCAATGGGTGGATTTTATGGTACGCAACGTATTCCTCAAGAAAGCCTACGAAGATAAATGAGGGAAAACATTTAAAAGTGTGCACACAGCCTGGGCAGTGTGGCTCAGTGGTTGAATGCTGAACTATGAACTTGATCCCCAGTAGGAGGCGTGCAGGAGGCAGCCGATCCACGATCCTTCCTCATCCTTGATGTTTCTCTCCCTCCCTCCCTCCCTCCCTCCCTCCCTCCCTCCCTCCCTGAAATCCATAAAAAATATATTATTTTTAAAGTGCACACAATTAGACTTACTACAGGCTCGCCAGACTGCGCGGAAACTGACCACGTCACGTGGTGAAGACGTGGAGCCTCGGGAAGCTGCCGGGAGGCGCGCCGTGTGCCAGCAGGGAACGCTCGCAGCCCCAAGCCAAACCTGCGACCGAGCAAGCCCGCTCCCGGAGACGAGACCCACATCCAGAGACGCGTGTGCGTGTGCGTGTGCGTGTGCGTGTGCACGCCGAACAGCCGCGTTCACGGCGCTCTTCACAGCAAACCCTGCAAACAGCCTGAGTGCCCGTCCACGCGGGGCGGACACACCGCGCAAAGCACGTGGTCCCACTGAACAGCAGCCGGGACGCTGCCACGCGCCGCAATGCGGGCGGGTCTCACCAACGTGTCGTGTTGCGGGAAAGCAGCAGAAATCAGAGGGCAGGCGGCAGGACTCCGTTCACAGGAAGTTCACACACAGGCCAAACTACCTCAGGTCACAGAAGAAAGACGGGGCGGAGCGGACCGTGAGGAGGGGAGAATGTCGGGGAGCCCTCCGGATGCTGGAAATGTCCCCATCCTGAGCTGGCTGGCAGTCACACGGGTGGGACCATTTTGTAAAAATTCAAGGGGCCATGCCCTAGGCTGGTTTGGCTCAGTGGGTAGAGCGTGTAGAGCGTCAGCCTGCAGACAAAAGGGTCCCAGGTTCGATTCTCGGTCAGGGCTCGATCCCCAGTAGGGGGTGTGCAGGAGGCAGCCGATCAATGATTCTCTCATCATCGATGCTTCAATCTCTCTCCCCCTCTCCCTTCCTCTCTGAAATCAGTAAAAATATATATTAAAAAAGAAATTTCAAGAGGCCAAACCCTCAAGAGGGGAGCATTTTACAGTATGGCTGTTACACTGTCAAAAGGAGGAAAATAAAGTAAGAATGACGACTTGAGGCTGGGATCCTGGAGTCTAGGGCCCGTGGGCCCTCCAATTCCAGAGGCCCCCCGCCCCGTCTGGAGGGATGCCAGGCTCTCGTGAATCAGGAGTTCGCGCTCACTGTGATGACAGCAACCACGTTCGCTGTGACTTCGGGGAGGGCTGTCACCGTGCGGGCACCGGCCTGCATCAGCTCATTCAAACGTCACAGCAATCCAATGAATGCCATACCGCCGACGGACCCATCTTACAGGTGAGCAAATCAAGGCTTACAGAAGCATCACCCAGCCAGGAAGGGGAGAAGCCAGGTCGAAACCCCAGCGTTCTGACCCCAGGGTCCAGGCCATCCTGCCCGATCTGAAGCCGGAGTTCTTTATCTGGAGGCTACAAGATGGGAACCTCATCTGGCTCTCCAAGGCCGAGAACGTACCAAGTTTTTTAACTGAGAATGTGTGACGCGGGCTTTTCGCTCCAGGCCGAGGGCCCATCACTTTCATGAGCTCATGAAGGAATCTCAGAGGCAGGCAGTGGGTGCAGGGGGTGCACGGGTGACCCGCAAAGGGGGCGGGAGCTTGGGGTGGTTCCCACCTCGTGGCTTTGGCTTCCTCCGGTCGGTCGCCAGGCCTCTGTGCACAGGTGGCCCGGTAAGGACCCTTGCCCTGGGCACCACGACTGACCGCTGGCCGGGAGTCTGGGCAGCCCTTGGAGAGCCCCCCAAGCCCTGTCCTGACAGCAGCTCCCATTGGGCCTCTCAAAAGCCAGCCTGGGAAGTAAAGGACAGGAGTGTGACAGGGACTGGGCTGGAGTCTGGGTGGGAGACAGGGCCACGGGTGACACCAGGTGGGAGTTAGATCCCATCAGAACACACACCGGTCTGTGCCGGAAGCGAGAGCGTCCCAAGCTGGCCACGTTCAAATCGAGATCGCCCGATCACCGACCTCTCCCCAAATCTGGTCCTCCCCATCGCTCCACAGGAGCACTTCCCCAAAATCCAGGCGTTGTCGCCTTCTCTGCCCCCCACATCTCTCAGCAGCCCAGCCCCCACAAGGCACGGAACCTTGGCCACCTCGGCCACCGGCAGCCTCCCTCCTGGTGACATCACCTCCTACAGCCACCTGCCCCAGGCTGGTCACCTGCTTCTCTCCCATCTGCCAGGCCGCCGGCGGCGGGCGACCCACACCCACTTTGTTCCATGCTTCCTGGGAAATAATCGCCAACTCAGAGAAAAGTTCGAGATAGTACAACCAACTTCCAGGGGACCTGCCCCAGGTCCGGCAATGGTGAACGGCCCGCCGTGTCACCCTGCGTGTGGCCTGATGTCATCGGCCGTGTCACCGCCTGCTGTGGACCGCGATGAAGGTCTTTTCTCTTCCTGAGCTGGTCCAGGGCGAGCGTGGCCTCACAGCCCCGGCCCCTCAGCAGTCAGCGCGCTCCCTTCCTAAGAGCAAGGGCATTCTTACATAACCGCAGCCCAGTTATCAGCTCCTCCAGGGAACGGAATATTGATTGGATCCTATCAGCTAATCTACAGTCCATATTCCAGTTTCGTCAACGGCCCCAATGATACCCTTAGAGCAATTTTTCCCTGACCCGAGACCCAACTGAGGGCCATACCCTGCCTTTTGCTGTCACATTTTTTTAGTCTCTCGTAACCAGGAACGGCTCTTGGCCTCCCTTTGTCTTGCGTGCCACAGACGTTTTTTAAGAGTCCAGACCGGTTCTGTAAAATGTCCCTCCATCGGAGTCACTCCCTCCTTTAAAACCCGCCACGGCCTTCTCAAGCCTCACAGCTTCAAATTCCAAGACCTCCTTTGCAGGGTCCACCCTCCTCCCACCTTCCCCATCCCAGCTCCACGCCCCCCCACCCCGGCAGCCCGCAGCCCCTCACCACTCCCGCCAAAACAGACCCTCGGCATTCTGCCTGCACAGCCTGCAGCCCCATTTCACATGATTTCCTCCCCTGGTGTGTGCTGACTGCCTGGCCCCACACTAGGGCCTGCGATGCCATGGAGGCGAAGACTGCTGTCGGCCTGGTGGCTGCTGGGCCGGCGCAGTGCCCTTGGAAATCATTCCTGAGTAAATGAACGAGCCAGGAGGGAAAGTGCAAAGGACAGGGAGCTCAGAGAGGATCTTCCAGATTCCAGAACCTCCCCCAGGCCAGAGGAGGAAGCAGCCCGGCAAATCTCCCTTATCGCTGCGATCACATCACTCCACCAGCCAGCCCACA
Organism: Plecotus auritus; assembly: GCF_963455305.1. Taxonomy (NCBI): domain Eukaryota; kingdom Metazoa; phylum Chordata; class Mammalia; order Chiroptera; family Vespertilionidae; genus Plecotus; species Plecotus auritus. Next base: position 2,571,468 of record NC_137773.1, read on the forward strand.
CTGATTAACCTTTTAAAATCAATCCCAGGAGGCTGCGGGGCTGAATTCCAGAGAGAGAGAGCTCACTGACCCCGGAGAAGGGAGGCTGTGGCCCCCTATTGTCCATGGCCCAGTCCAAAGCCCTGATCCTGGGTTCCCACTCCCCACTCACAGATCCCAGGGTGTGGGGGCAGGGAGGACCAACATCCAAGTACAACATTCTGCTAATAGCTCTTTCACTGCAACTGAGGAGGGCTGAGTCCCTGCCTCCTACCCCCAGAGCAGAGGCCGGCCCACCAGGTGCTTGTCCCCAACTTGTCCGTTCCTCTGAGGGCTGTGGACATTTGGGGCCAATGTATGTATCGATACTCAAGGTTATGGGAAGGGTAACCCTGTATCCCAAATCCCATTTGTTCCCGATTTCACCCCCTCTTCTGCAGAAGAGCCTACACCCGTGATGCAGAAGGCAGCGCCTCCCGAGACCCTCGCTCAGCCACTCTCCTGTCAACACCTCCCTGGATGGGGGGCCAGCATCCCCAGCAGCCGGGGGCCCCTCACAGGAGCGAGGGCAGCGCGGCCTCCCAGGGCGGCGCCTGGGGTCAGCCAGGACCCCCACCCGCGCTGGCGTCCAGAACGGACGGAGTCCAGGAGGTAAAGGGATGGCCTCGCACTCCCTTGCTGTGTGACCCCCGGCAAACGGCTCGGCCTCTCCCGGCTTCCCAGGACAAAAATAAACAAAGATGGGGCTGATGGCCTGGCCAGACCCAAGGAGCGGACCGCCAAGGCGAGAGCGCTGAAAGAGAAAATGTAGCACCTGCGCCCCCTGAAAAAAGGGGGGGCAGGAAGCTGGGTGGAAGAATCTGTAATCCAGCCCCACCCAAGCAGTGAATGGGGAGCAGCTCCCCACCTCCTGGCGAATGGGATTTACACAGGGCTCTGCTCTGGGGTCCCCGAGGTCTCCGGGCGGGCGGCCATTCGAGGTGGGGGCAGCGCCGGCCCCTACCCTGCCCTCCTCCTGGGTGCTGCGGGCCCTGGGGTGGCTGGAGCCCTGGCAGCGGGCCTGCCGCCTGCTATTTCCTTCATGACCTCAGCCGCAGAGAACGCAGAAGCGAGGCTGCTCCCAACTCCCGAGGCGGAGGCAGGCCCTGCGCCACCTCCCGCTGGGCTTCCCCGGCCAGCCGCCTCCCGCTCCCGCCTCAACCTCCCCATCTACCCCATGGGCGCTGGGCCTTCCGACTGAGGGGTCAACCTCGGGCGCCTGGGGGTAGGGGCTGTTTTCACAGCTTCAGATGGGAGCCCTTGGCCTCTGCGCCCGGCAGCTCGGCGGGGAGTCCCCAGCGCACTCTCCCCTCACTTTCCGAAACAGAGCAAGGACCCTGCGGACCCCTGCTGCCCCCCCCAGCCCCCCCCCTCCGCCCCAGGCTGGGCAGGGAGACCTCCTGAGCTCTAAAGACATGCAAACAAAATTACCGCGGCCCTGCAGGGGCACCAAAGAGGGCAGCCAGCCGGCTCTGTGTACCCAGGGCTGCCCCTCCTTCCTCTCAGGTCTCCGGCCCTTCCCTACCCTCCTCCAGGCCCCCCCCCCGGGGGGCGGACTGCAGCCCCCAACTCTCGGGGGACCCTCGTGCCCTCGACCGAAATCCGGTCCTTGCACCCCTGCCAGGGGATCTCCACGTCCCGTCCCCGAGCCGCCCCTCCCCCGCCCGGTGCCTCACAAAGGCCCTTTGTCCAGCTGGTCCCGGGACTCCAGTTCCTGAAAAGTTCCCGGAGAAAAACCGGAGAGACAAGGCAAACCCGGCAGCGGCAGCGCTGCGGGCGGGCGGGCAGGGTCCGTGGGCAGGGCCGGGGCAGCGCAGTAGCCGGTGTCCTCCCAGAACCCGCGGCCGAGGGCAGCATCGGGGCTCCCTGAGAACCCACGCGCCCGGGACTACACTGTGGAGGGGGGACGGGAGGTTTCCACCAGCCGAAGCCCGTGAAATGCCGGGCACCGAGGCCGGAGGCAGCCCGGCAGGAGGGACCGATCCCAGGCGGAGGCCGGTGGCAACTCGGGCGGCCGGGGGGCCCGGAGACTCCCTCCCCACTGCCCCCGGGAGCGGCCGCCGGGGCCCCTTCTCCCTCGCCGCGCCGTCCCCACGAGCCCGGGCAGCCCCTCGCAGGAAAGAGCGAGGCCGCTGCGTCTCTGGGCCACCTCCTCCGGAATTACATGTCAGCCTCAGCCTTTCTCTCCGCCGCTCCAGCCCGACCCTATCCGCTTCCTCCCCCCGTGCCGGTGGCGGCGGCCCAGTTTCTGCGTCCCCGCCGCACACACCTTCCCGCGGGAGAACAAGGGGTTCGCGAGGCCCGGGCCGCTGCTGCTGTCCTACCGGGGCGTGGGCCCTGGAACTGCGGTTCTCCGTGGGGGGGTGGGCCAGGGGTCTCCCGAGGTCCGCCGCCCACCCGCCTGAGGCCCAGGTCCAGGGCCGGGGCCATCCTCCCGGCACCCCCAGGCGCTCGGGGCTGGCCGGAGAGCCCGCACCGCAGGAGCGGAGGAGCCAGGAACGGAACCGGGCCCACGGGCGCGGGCAAGGGCATTTGCCAAGAGACAGACTGGAGCTCTCCGGACACGATGTCCCGAAGGATGTGGGACTTGTTTGTTCTTTTCTCGCCCAGACTTTGAAAATCCCAGCTTCACGCAGGGGCTCCGGGGTTGCAATCGTCCCTGGTGGCTCCAATTTCGGCAAAGGAGTGCGCCTGGGGAGGCCTGGCGCGCCGGGGGCGGCGGAGCCGCGCAGCCCTCTCCGCCAGCGCCTCCGGACTGGCCTCGGCCCTGGTCCCAGGGTCTCCCCGCCTCGGGAGCTGAGACTGCCCGCACCCCCACGGACCGGCCGAGATAGAGGGAGGCGCCACATCCCGGTCACGAAGAACAGAACAAATACTGTGTTCTGGATCCGGGGGAGACAAGCTGGGGCGAGCACAGCGCAGGGCACTTACCCGGGTGCGGGTGGAGGTTGAGGCCGGCCATGTACTTCCCTGGCGGCAGAGGGCCCGGCAAGCCCGAGGTGGGCAGGCGTCCTGCCGTGGCCGCGCCCACGCGGTGGCTGTCCATCGCCAGGCCGGACAGCAGCGGCGGCGGGGGGCCGTGCACGGACCGTGGGGGCCCGAAGTCTCGGCCATCCATCCTCCGCGGGAGTGCCGCAGCCAGCCCCCCACCGGGCCCGCGGGCCTCGCTCAGCGGGACCTAAAAGTTCGGCCTTGGCGTAGTCCCAGAGTCCTCGGGCGGCGGGGGCTCCGCGGCGGGCATGGCGGCGGGGGCCAGCGGGGCTTGCGCTCAGCGGCGGGCCCGCGGCCCGGGGCGCCCGAGCGGTCGGTCGTAGGGCCCCTCCCGGCGGCCAGGCGGAGCTGCGCGGGGCGGCGCACTCGGCGTCTTGGCGGGGAGAGGAGTCGGGCCGCGGGAGAAATAGAAGGGAGAAAAGAAAAAAAGGGGGAGGAAAAAAACAAAAACAAGTTTCAGAAAGTCGTTTTGCCGTTCGGGGTCGGGGGCTGCGGATGTGGTGGCCAGACATGAAATCGGGAGCAGCCCCTTCTCCATAAAATGTAAAAATACATACTCCTTCCTCTGGCGGCTGCGGGCTGCCGGCCCGACCGGGCAAGTGGCGGGTGGCGCGCTGCGCACCAGCCCGACTCTGCTAGGCGGTTCGCCGGTCGGTCCTCCCAACATCGAGGGAGGCCCCTCCACCGCGCCCGTACCGCACAAATACAAATCTCCAAAGTGGGTTTGATTCCTGGGCCTCACATGCTCCGAGGTTTCAAAGCCGGGAAACCTTTCCAAGAGCCGTTCCAACTGTCTAACCCTGTGTCACTATCTGATCCGGAAAGTTTAATGTTTAACCCGCGGAGGCCCTCGCCTTCCTCTACTGAGTTTGGTGTCCCTGAGCTCGTCGCTCGGAGCCCAACTCCGGGATTTCTCGGGAGAGAGGATGCAAAGATGGTTATCGTTCTTTACAGGGACTCGCGGCCCCCTCGGGCCACTGAGGGTTGCAGAGTCTTGAGTCCGAGGACCCGAGACGTGGCATTCTCGCCCGAGGACTGGAAAGAATCCTTCCAAACAGGCTTTGGTTTCATTTTCCAACGCCCGGGCCTGGGAATCCTGCGGCCCGAGGACGTGGCCTGGCGCGGGGGTCTGGGGGGTGTCAGAGAGGAAGGAAGGGGCTCCAGGGTCTGGCTCTTACCCAAGCTTCCCCCAACCCCCAAAAATAACCCACAAAGAAAACCTTGGCGCTGAGGGGCGTCTCCCCCAGCGTTGGGTAAATCCCCTGTAGTTCCAGTTTAAGGCTGTTTGTTTAAAAGATTTGTCCGCTGAAGATTCCCGTGGGGGCGGGAGGGGGGTCTTGGAGCCAATCCTGCCCTCGCTCTCGGTCTGCCCGCAGCAGCTCGGATTCCTGATTCCGGGAGGCCGGGCGCTCCTCGAGCCGCCGATCACGCCAAAGCCCCCGGCTCCCTCCCGGCGCCTGCCCTGCGCCCCGCGCTGCAGACCCTTTGGCCGCCAACCCCCGACCTCCTTCTCCAGCCTTCCTCCACAACTTTGCTTATTTTAACCTGGTTTTGGTTACAACCACCCTCTTCCTCCTGCCCTCCCATCAGGCTCTGGTTACCAGATCCGCGTTTACTTTGGAAAAATCTAAAATCGCCACATCCGAGGATACGTGTCTTAAGGAGGCGATGAGCTTCCCGTGATTTTTAAAACAATGTTCTCTGTGCAGCTCTCTTTTAAAAGCCAACGCTCTGGGGCATGCCCCGGCGCCCCACTTTGGGGGAGTCGAGGCGAAGCCCCCCGGAGCACCCTTGCTCTGGTGGAGCAGCTGGCTCGGCCATCTGCGGGATCCGCTGCGTTCTCCCTACTTTTCTCCCCTCTTAAATGTAGTTAAAATGGCTGAATTCCGGCTTTTAATTAAAAACAGTCTATAATCGAAAACGTCTCGGCGTCTCTGGCTCCATTGCCTGCCATGAACCGAGAAGGGAATCGACGCCCCTGGACCCGGCTGGGAGGGCTGGAGCAGGGCTGGGGGCTCAAGTGGGGAGCCCGGGGAGCAGCGGCTCACCCCCACCCTTTACCCCTCCCAAGGCGCCCCCACCTCGTCGGTCCCGATCCCCAGAAAGCGGCGGGGATCCCCGGCACACCCGGAGAGTGAAGTGGGGTGGAGGGCCAGCTGGAGAAGTTTGGAGACCGTAGCGCCCGGCCAGGGGCAGGCGTGCGACCCGGCGGCATACCTGGCGCGGCAGGGCTCCCGGCTCCGGGGTCTGGCGACGGCGACTCCGCTGGCGGCCCGGCTCCCGGCGCGGCTAGGCGCCCGTGCTGCCCGCCATCCCACGGCCGCTGCTCCCCTTCGCCACCCGCAGCCTCCTCACACTTTTTGCCCGCCTTTCCTTTTTTTGGTTGAAAACCGCTCCCCGGGCCGAGCTCTTGGCGCGCCAACTCCTCCGCCCTCCCGCGGCCGGGCTCCCGCAGCCCCCGGAAAAGCCAGCTTTCCTCCCGCCGAGCTCCCAGCTTTTTAATAAAATCCAGGTAGCGCCGGTTTAAAGAATCCCAAATCTCCATATACAGCCCGGGATTGGAAAAGGTACATTACACAACCCCCCTTTCAAGTTCCTCTCGCTGGATCTAAAAAAAAAAAAAAAAAAAAAAAAAAGCCAGCGGAGGGGGGAGGGCGAGGGAAAGGGGCGGCTGGGGGAGGGGAGCACTCTTCACGGAAGAAACACGCATTGTTCCCGGGTGCCCGCCTCCCCCCGGGCAGGCCCCCGGCCGCCACCCATTGGCCGCGCGCGCCGCCAGTCACGCGCATGTAAACACCTTGGCCCTCAGCCATTCCTATAAAACCAATTACGGACCTGGGGGCTCCAGCAGTTTCCAGGCTCCCCTCGGCGGGGCTGAATGATCAAAACTGGTGGTGAGAATTTTTCCGGGCCGTTTCTAGGCAGCCCTCCCCCTCCACCAGCTCCGACAACCCCCCCCCTTCTCCTCCTCCTCCCTTTTCCTCCCCCTCCCCCAGCGTCTGGGCTTAGTGATCAAAATAGAGGAAGATGGTTGTCGCCGCAATCCTGGGCTTTGCAAGGCGCGGTTTAATGGACCGCCTGTCAGCTTCCTGCTCGCAGGAGGAGGTGACAAGCCGAGCGAACCGGGAAGGGCCTGGGGCCCCGCAGGCTGCACCCCGCGCCCGGGGCTCCGGTCCCCCACCACCCCTGGGACGCGCCTTCTAGAATGCGCGGTGGCGACGCCAAAACAGACTGGGGCTGCTTTTTCCTCCCTCCCCCCTTTTAAAACAAAGCAGCGATTCATTCCCTCTCCCCCCAGCAGCGCGGTTAGGTAGGATGGGCTGGCGAGAAGGTCGGTTTCCTAGCCCAGGCCTGCGGGTCCCTCCCTGAAATGCGGTGTCAGATGGTTACTGATTAATATTTTGGAGAGGCCTCGGCGGCCGGCAGCGGGTGAGTCTCTAATCTTCTAAAAGGGGTTCCTATAGAAACGCGGGTTGGGGCGCGCTCCCCCCACGGCCCCAGACGGGGCTGCGGTGCTTTGCACCGTGCGCCCCTCCCCAAAGCCTCTCTTTGCGTGGGCACTCCCCACCTTTTCCCTCCCCCCCAAAAAAAAAAAAATCAGAGCAGAAAAAAGGATTAGATCGGCTGAGCGCGAACTGACTCCCTCTCGATTCTGACATTTCAGCCTATTAGCATTTCTCCACGGGGCCTTCTGAAACCTATTAAAGTGTAATATTAAAAACCTCTTGGCTGGGGGCCTCTCTCGCCTTCCATCCGCCGCGCCCCCTCCAGGGAGGGTGAAACCGTGGGGAAAAAATCTGTTGAGCTCAGAGGAAGCAGCAGCCAAGCCCAAAAAGTGCTTGGCTAGCCGCGGTGGCCTGAGGGGGAGGGGAGACTCAATCCCCCAGACTTTGTACTTTTATTTTGCTTTTTCAGCAAAATCCTTTCTGGTTTGAGTCGCCGGGAGCTGCCCGCCGCAACCTACTTGGCTGCTGGCGTGAGGAGTGCGGATGCGGCATGTTGGAGAGACCCCGCACCCTCTCCGCAGCCGGCATTACGTACCCTCAGTAGAAAGCTTGGAAGGGCAGAAATCCTTGCCGATTCAGCCTCGGAGAGCTACCGCGGTGATTGGATTTTTTTATTGGATTTTAATTAAAACAAGAGGACCCCGCTCTTACACACGTCCCCCCCCCCGCCCCCGCCCCGCACTGCGGACTCAGCGTTTGGCATTGCTTGTTCTATTTTTTTAAAATAAATTTTAAGGCAACTTTTCTTGGGAGAGGGGGGAATTAGCTGGTTAGCGCCCATTAGTTCTATTTTCTTTTATCCACTTTTAGAAAACAAGAGGGGTGAGCGTCCAGAGCTAACTGGAGCTAATTTAATTCCAGAATAAATTTGGGGGAAAAGTTCAGCCTCTTGAGGACAGTTTCAAGTTGCCCTTCCTGAAGCCTCCAGCGCTGGTTTCTAGGCTGCCCTCTTTTGGAAGCAGAAGCTCCGCGGGGGGAGGAAGGAGGGGTGAGAAGGAAAGAAGAAAGGAACTAAAATAGCCGAATCCGAGGGGAACTAGCGGCGGTGTCCTCGCTTGGAGCAGGGCGCGCAGGTCTCAGTGGCGGCCGGGGCAGCGGGAGGCTCCCGGGGCAGCCCCGGGCAGCCAGGAGCAAAGACGGAGAGGAGGGGTGAGGGGAGAGAAAGGAGGTATTGTGTCTGTGTTCCTTGGAGGAGGGGGGGCGGTGGCTGCAGAAATAAAATAAACGCCGTTGTGCTGGCGAGGCTGCTGGAAGGCCCGGCAGGGGAAGGGGCCGAGCGCGGGGGCGCAGCCCTGGTGGGCGCCGAGCGTCCTCCAGTCTTATCCTGAGGCCTTTGTGGGTTCCTTGTAAACCCTCCCACTCCAGAGCCCCATCGCTTCCCCACCCCTCGCGTTGCCCTCCCAATATTCCGAGCTCAGGCCCCGATTCCCCTCACCCCTTGTCTCCGCCCAGGTCTGGAATGTTTTCTTTTCTTTTAATATAGCGCAAGGAAAAAATGTGTCTTGAGAGCTGGGGTGGGGAACACAAAGAGCTCGCAGGGTGGAAACTAACAAAACCCTATTTTTATAAATGTTTAATGTTTTCACCCCTGGATGCTCCAAGACGCCGTAATTGTGACGGCGGGGCATGTGTGCCATAAATCATTTAGTTGCTAATAAAAATTCTGCCTGTTTGCCCTGGATTTGCCAATGGCGCTTGCATTTTCCAAGTGTGCGCCTCCTCGGCGCGGCGAGCCGAGCCTGCATTTCATTAGGGCCGTGGTTCGGGGCAGGCGAGGCCCCCTCCCCCAGCCCTTCTTCCCAAGCCTTTGTGGACCCCGGCCCCTGGCGCCGCTCTCCCTGCGCGCACACACGGCACCCGCGGGGCCCGGCTCGGGTGCAGGGCCGGCGGCGGCGGCGGCGGCGGCTCCTGGTTCCCTGGGCGGCACGACTGGACAGACGGGGGCCGCGCCGGTTCTCCGAGCTGCAGCGGGCGTGGGGTGCGGAGCGGGCAGCCCCGTGCGCGCCCCGATCTTCGCCCCCTCCCGGCCCCACGCCCGGGCGGCCCCGCAGTCTCCGGATAAACAGCGGCCGGGAGCCATCTTAGGGCGGGGGACATCCCCGGCCGGGTAGTGGGCGCTGCCCGGCTCCATCGCAGACCCTCGCCGCGCAGGGGCCTCTGGGGCACCCCTTGCCGGCCTTCCGGGTCTCGGGAAAAGCCCTCCCCGCTCTAGTGGGCCACCCCGAAATGTTAACCAGGCCTGGGCGCTCCGCGAGCGGCGGGGCCGGCCAGCAGCCCGGCCGCCATCTTCGTCCCCTCCCCCCACATTCTTCGTCTACTCGGCGGCGCGCGGCCAGCAGGAGTGTTGGCGCAGGGTGTGCATGTGTGTGTTTGCACTGACTGAGCGGAAAATCGGCTGGAGGGGGCTCGCAACCCCAAACCTGTTCCCGCAGAGCCCGCCCATGCCTGCGCCGGGGCCGCCAGAGCCCAGGCCTTTGTGTATCCCAGGCCGCCGGCCCCGGCTCCGTGGCGGCCCATCTGACAAAGTGTCCCCTTTGTTTTCAGACCGAAGGACAGGCCAACCTTGAGCCCAGCTGCGCCAGGGTCGGGCCGCTCGGCGCCCTCTATTCAGGGCCAAACCCGGCGCTTCCCAGGACCCCGCCTTGCTGGCCGTGTGGCTATGTTCCTCCCTTACCCCTTCCCGGGAAAAACCAATAACAGCCTCCTTTCCTAGGCGAGGACCCCCGAGCCACCGCCCCCCTTAGCCCCGAACCGCGTTTCCCGACAAGGCCCGCAGTCCCCGCGCTCCGCCAGGCTCCCTCCCCTCGGCTGCGCGCCGGGAAGACTGGCCGCGGCTTTTAAGCTCCAGTGCCCAGGTCCCAGGTCCTGCACCCAGGGCGCTCCCGGCCCGGACGCCGCTAAAACCCGGAGAGGTCCGGCCCGGGAAAGCCACGCTCGCCATCCCCGTGCTGCTGCTGCTGCTGCTGCTGCTGCTGGCCCAACACCGACTCGGCGTCCGGAGGTCGGCAGCCCAGCCAGGAGCAGCCCCAGGCCTCCAGGACCACCAGGGACTCGGCGCCAGCGCTCCGACGGGTCCAGGGCGCGCGGTGGGCAGAGCCGGGGCTGAAGCTCCAGGCCCGCCCGGCGGATCCCGGCGCCTCTCGGCTCCATCTCTGGCCCCGGCTTTTTCCCGGCCCGGGTCGCGTCTTCCACTCCACCGCTTGGCTCGGAGAGGACGGAAACGCTCACGGCGCGCAGGGGGCCGGCTGTGGCCATAAATCTCCGTGCGGACCCTCCTTCCCGCTGCTCGCGCGCGGAGGCTCCCGGCTGGCCTGGCATCCCGGGCCGCACCCGGCGCCCTGCTTTCCGGGTCACGGCCTGGGGACCCCCAGACTGCGAGGGGAGTCAAGCCAAGAGCCTCCCCTTTTGCCGAAGAGAGGGAACGGCCTCTCCGAATACGTGCCGCCACATCCATCCCGCAGTCGCCGGGCCTCACTGAATCGCGGCCTGGGGTCGCGGCGCCAGGGCCGGGCACTTACTCCTCTGAAGGCTCGGTGAGCCTGGGGTGGGCGAGCGGCCACCCGCTTGAGCCCAACTGCGGGGTCACCCGCGCTGTCCAGAAGAGACGGCGGGATCAGGGTCTGAGCAGCTTTTCAGAACCCAGCCTGCCGCCCCTTTCGGAAGACCCTGCCTTACTCGCGCCTTCTGCCCGCGCTGGATGCGGGAGGGGTTTTTGTTTGTGGTGTGTTTGTTTTGTTTTGTTGTTTTGTTGCGCTGTGAGGGCCAAGCAGGGTGTTTGGGGCGCCGCACCTGGAGGTGGGGCTCATCTGGTTCCCCACCCGCGCCAGCCCATCTTCCCCTCCATGCCCAGGGTACCCACCCCACTGGGGCCCTAGTCGGCCACCCGCTTTCCTGCAAATAGCCCAGCACCTGGAAAGGAGGGATCGTGGGGTGCTGGTGGCAGCCTGGTAGGGAAGGCAGTCTTTCTACCTGGACAGTCCGGGGGCGCCCAGAGAGGGTGCATTTGCAATCATAAGGCTTAAAGCCACCAGCACTGTCTCTTTGTCACAGGGCCAGGGACCACCGCCTCCCACACAGCTTTTGCTCAGGACTGAGGGTGGGGGCAGCCTTGGAAGAGGGAGCATTCACCGCCCCCCCGGGTGCCTCGGGATGGGTTCAGGGCCCTCCCAAAGGCGCTCACCCTGGGAGCTTCGGCTCCTCCTCAGAACTCCCAGCACATTTGGAAGGACCGAGGCCGGGCCCAGCGGGTTTTGAGCGCCCGCCTCAGCGGGCAGGGCAGCGGCCGCAGCCCCAGAGCGGAGAGGCCGCCCAGCCACATTCCCGCGCCACCCCCGCACCCTCCCCCACCCCCGCCCACCCCGCCACTGCGCTCCAGGAAGCGCCTCGGAAAACAAAGCGCTGCGGTTGCAGCCCAGGGTTAAAGTCCACCGTGAGCGCCTTTCTCCCCCGGAATCCGAGAGCGATAGCATTTCTCCAAACAAACCGCCAGCAACCCCTCCCGCCGCCCGCTGAAGCGCTCTGCTGACCTTGGGGAATGGCTTTCCTGCTAGACGTCGCGGGGCAGGCCTGGGGAGGGGGGACCCGATGCCCGCCGCGCCCCCTCCGGAGAGGCAGAAGAGGGGGTGGCCAGGGGCATTCGTGGGCATCCACCGTGGTACTTGTGTGTCCAGAGGGGATGGGGGAGGTTTGGAGCGTCTGGGTGGGGGGACTGTGGTTATTGGGGGAGCCCTCAGCGCTGGTTGTGGGGAACTTACTGTGGGAACTGGCTGCTTTGGGGGAGGCGGGCCACGTGTTCGTGGGGTGCCTGCAGGGTTCTAGGCACTTGGGAAGATAGAGGGGTAAACAGGACCTGTTGGGGGCCTCCGCCTTTGTCTGGGCGTCCCTGGGTGTGTTCTGCAGGCGAGTCTGTGCGGGTGTGACTAATGGGATTCGTGTTATGTCCGTGCCAGAGTGACTAATGGAGGGCTTGGCAGCACGTGTGGGGGGAGGGGCTGCCTGCGGGGGGAGGGGCGCTGGCCTCGGTGGGGAGTCTGCCCCCGGGAGGGGGCTGCGGCCTCTGCTGCCACTGGGGTGCTGGGCCCCCGAAGCCCTCCGTGGCAGGCCTGTGCAAGCTGAGAATCCTGGAGACATTCCACCGCCAGCCTGGCTCCCAGAGGGGGCCTCGGTCCCTCTCCACTGCCCTGACCCACGTGGCCCCCTCCAATCCAGGCCGCCAGCCCTGCCTGCAGACCCTCCCAGTTCCCTTTCATGTCTGAGCATTCCTCTTGTGCACATCGCCCCCCCCCTCCTGAGCCGGCTTGGTGGGCCTCTGCCGATGCTGCAGTTTCACAGGTGAGAAGCCCGAGGTGCAGACAGAGGTGACGTGTTCACACAGCTGAGAGGTGGCAGCTGGGCAGGTGGGGGCTGGGGACAGATGGGGAGCCCAGCGCCCCTGGGAGCCCCGGCCCAACCAGACCAGCTTAGAGAAGGCAGCCGCTCCGGCAAGAACCCACTCCACCCCGCCACCCCCTTTACGGCCCTGGCCCATCCATCCTCTACCTTCTTCTATCTAGGGCCTCCCCTGTCCTCGCCTCAGGGGAGGTGACAGGTCAGAGGTCAGTGGGAGTCCATTTGGCCTGGGGCCACATGAGGTCAGGCTGCCCAGGGCACATTCCTGGCTGGAGGGGCTGTGCTAGGGGTTCAGGAGGCCTGGCCCTGAGTCTCCCCTACCTGATGGCCACCCCCCGCAGGGCACCTGGGGAGTCCCGTTTCCTGTCTCCCCAAGGCTTCTGGTTCTGACACACTCAACCCCTGGGTGTTTCTTTCTGCTGCTTGCACACCAGTCTGTCCCGCCCTGTGCCCCTGTCATAGACACACTCTCAGAGGGTCCCTGCGGGGTGGGTGGCAGCAAGCAAGCCCAGCCTCCACCTGATGGCCCAGGGGGTGGCATCTCTGCTCAGGCTCCAGAGAGCATCCCACACCCACAGGCTCCCAGGATGTCTCTCTCTCTCTCTCTCTCTCTCTCTCTCTCTCTCTCTCACACACACACACACACACACACACACACAGTCTCTCTCACTCTCTCTTCACCACCTTCCCTTTAAAAAAAAAAAACTTTCTTTGGCATTTCTTTCAAGCAGAAAAGAAAAACATTTCCCATGGCTATAGCTTTGAAAGCTTCCCTCTGCTGTCTGCCTCCCCGGCCCCCACCCCCACATCAATCCATTTCCAGAGTCAGCATCAAGTCAAAAACAAACGCACGAAGATCAAGCCTGACAGCCCCCTTCCCGCAGCCCCCCAACCCCCCACTTTCTCCGTGTGTCTCCAGGCACCCCCACCCCCCAACACAGGCACACAGGCGCTCCCACATCTTCTGCAGTCACAAGTCTCTTAAGAACCTTCTAAAGAGAGGGGAGGAAGATGGCGGCGGCGGCAAACTCGCCGCCTCCCACAACCACATCAAAATTACAACTAAACGACAGAGCAGCCATCACCCAGACCCGCGGGAGAGCTGGCTGAATGGAAGTCCCACAACTAGAGAAATAAAGAAGGAAGCGCCCTGAGACGGATAGGAGGTGTGGAGGTGCGGAACGGGCTGGTCCGGCACCCACGAGGGCCCCTTTTTTAATCGGGAGGGAGATCGTCTCTGCAGAGGCCCCCCCGTGAGGAGCAAGGGGTCCCAGCTCCACACCAGGCCCCCAGCCCAGGGTCCCGGAGCTGGGAAGAGAAGCCCCCATAACCACGGGCTGTAAAAACCAGTGCGGATTGGGGCTCAGTGACAGAGGCTGCTGGACACCCAGCTGCTCCTCTGAAAAGGCCGGCCCCACAAACTGAACTTACAAGGTCCCGCTTCCTCTGAGCTCTAGTGCCGGGCGAGGCTCTGGGGAACAAGACACATACGAGGAGGAACTGGATTGTCTAACATCAGTCAGGAACTCGGGGTGGCTTTCTCCTGACAGGTGCTCACAGGGACCATTGTTCCTATGCTGAGAGCTCCTCAGTCACAGGGCTGACTGGCAGCCATTTCTGCTTGCTCCACCCTGGGGATTCCCTGAGACCCGCCTCATCCAATGTACAACCCCACCCACGCTGTGTGCAGCGGCTTTTGCATAGGAATGGCCTGTCCTTGCTCAGGCTAAAATCTCTCAACAAGCCGCAGCTGGGTCAGGGAGCCCCAAACCTGTCAATAAAAGGCCCAAAATCCAGCACCAGCATCAGCCTGCCTTGCCTCACAGCTGGGCCTCATCTGGGCACTTCCAAACCCTATACAAGGAGGAGGAATCTGCAGATCTCGCTATAGCTCCTGCCAGGTGGCCCCAGGCAGTGGCTGACTTTGCACCTCCCTGGAGACCCAAGAGCCAGTGCACCCAGTGGTCAGTGTCAGACCACACCAGATTACAACTCAACACATCCATAGCGACACACTCAAGGGGCAGACTCAGTGAGCACCAAAGCCCCACTGAAGCAAGTCCTGCCCCATAGGGGTGTCTCCTGCACAGCAGCTCTCCCACTGTAGTCACAGCTGGTCCCCACAGCCAATTGGCCTGGAGGTCAATTCCTCCCAGTGACACCAACAGCAATCAAGTCTGTGCTCACAGCCCACACAGGGTGCACCTAGAGCTCCCAGCTCAGGTGACTGGGAGGCTGAGCCACTGGGCCCTAGAGAACACCTACTACACAGGCCACTCTACCAACTCAAGGAGACACAGCAGCTCTACCCCATACATGGGAACAAATACAGGGAAGCAGCCAAAATGTGGAGACAAAGAAACATGTCACAAATGAAAGAAAACAAACTACATACAGAGCTCAAAACCACGGTTTTAGGGTTACTTAAGAATCTTCTAGAAACCTCCAAAAAAAAATGGAAAAGGACCAGTCAGAAATTAAGCATACACTGACTGAAATAAAGAATAATATACAGCCCTAACCGGTTTGGCTCAGTGGATAGAGCATCAGCCTGCAAACTGAAGGGTCCCAGGTTCGATTCCGGTCAAGGGCATGTACCTTGGTTGCGGGCACATCCCCAGTAGGTGGTGTGCAAGAGGCAGCTGATAGATGTTTCTCTCTCATCGATGTTTCTAACTCTCTATCCCTCTCCCTTCCTCTCTGTAAAAAAATCAATATATTTTTTAAAAGAATAATATAAAGGGATTCAACAGTAGAATAGAGGATTCTGATAATCAAATCAAGGATTTGAAATATGAGGAAGCAAAAAACACCCAACCCGAAGAGCAAAAAGAAAAAAGAATCCAAAAATGTGAAGATAGTTTAAGGAGCCTCTGGGACAACTTCAAGCGTACCAACATCCGAATTATGGGGTGCCAGAGGGAGAGAGAGAGCAAGATACTGAAAACCTATTTGAAGAAATAATGACAGAAAACTTCCCCCACCTGGTGAAAGAAATAGACTTACAAGTCCAGGAAGTGCACAGAACCCCAAACAAAAGGAATCCAAAGAGGACCACACCAAGACACATCATCATTAAAATGCCAAGAGCAAAAGACAAAGAGAGAATATTAAAAGCAGCAAGAGAAAAACAGTTACCTACAAGGGAGCACCCATATGAATGTCAGCTGATTTCTCAACAGAAACTTTGCAGGCCAGAAGGGAGTGGCAAGAAATATTCAAAGTGATGAATAGCAAGAACCTACAACCAAGATTACGCTACCCAGCAAAGCTATCCTTCAGAGTTGAAGGTCAGATAAAGAGCTTCACAGACAAGAAAAAGCTAAAGGAGTTCATCACCACCAAACCAGGATTACATGAAAGACTGAAGGGTATTCTTTAAGAAGAGGAAGAAGAAGAAAAAGATAAAAAATATGAACAACAAAATGGCAACAAATACATACCTATTAACAACTGAATCTAAAAGTCAAAATAAATGAATAAGAAATCTAATGAACAGAATAAACTGGTGAATAACCTAGAATCAGAGGCATGGAAATGGAACAGGCTGGCAATTCCCAAAGAGGAGGGGGGTGGGGTGCGGGGAGAGATTAAACAAAGATCTTACATGAGTGTATGCACTACCTACCTATGAGCAGAGACAACAGGGTGGCTAAGGCCAGGGGCGAGGCGGGAAACGGGTAGAGGGGGTCATGGGGGGGAAAGAGGGACATCTGTAATAATCTCAACAATAAAGATTTTTTTAAAAAGAACCTTGTAAGCCCTAGCTGGTTTGGCTCAGTGAACAGAACGTCAGCCTGTGGACTGAAGAGTCCCGGGTTCGATTCCAGTCAAGGGCACATGCCTGGGTTGTGGGCTCAATCCCCAGTAGGGGGTGTGCAGGAGGCAGCCAATCAATGATTATCATCATTGATGTTTCTATCACTCTTTGTCCCTCTCCCTTCCTCACTGAAATAAAAAATATATATTTTAAAAAATAAATAAAAAGAACCTTGTAGAACCAGTCCTGCCAGGAAGGAAATGCCTGCATTCCCCCTCACACTCCCCTGCCCAGCCTGCTCACCTGGCCCAGCTGCACAGACCCACCTCCAGGAGGCCCTCTGGTATGGGTGCACGCCCCCAGCGTTGGTATGTTCAGGTCCTCGCCGCCAGCACCTCGGAGTGTGACCTCCCTTGGAAATAGGGTCCTTGCAGGTGTAATAAGTTAAGATGAGGTCACACGGGAGCAGGGGGGCCCTCATCGCTGTGCCTGGTGTCCTGAATGAAGGGGACAGAGATACGGAGGGAAGGCTGTGAAGCACAGAAAGGGGACAGCCACCTTCCAGGCAAAGTGGGGGAGGGGGGGGTGGAGCACATCCTCCTCAGAGCCTGGCGGGAACCACCCTCCCACAGCTGGACCTTGAGCCCCTGGCCTTCAGAACCGCGGCTAGACAATGCACATCTGTGGTTGACATCGCCCGCTTCGTGGCCCTTTGTTACGGCTGCCCCGGCAAGCTAATACGTTACCCCGGACTTAGAGACCCACAGAGTCAGGCAGGACAGGGGAGCGGAAGTGGGACGGCCAGGGGTGTGCCGTGGTGCGTGCGAAGCCGCTGTATCAGTCAGAACGGGCTCGGTGATGCTGCAGTGACAAAATCCCCCCCGCACGACACAGAAAGATGTATTCTCCCGACACGTCTGCGCTGAGCCTGGGCGGCCCTCCAGGGCACGGCCCGCTGTGCTGCGGTGCGGCCTGGGGCCCGGGCACTTCTTTGAACCCTCTGCTGACCCTAATGAAACACTTGGGGGGGCGCCTGCGGGGCCACGGTTTGCAACTCGTGTGTAGCTCCTGCTCAGCCACCCCTTCAGCTCGGACACCTTGACGGTGACCGTCTTCCTGAGGCCACACACCGACTTCCTCGCATTTATCCACGCGTGTTTAACACACACCGACCGGGTCAGGCCCTGTACTAGGCCCTGACAAAGTGACAGGCCAGGGTCCTGTCCCATGGAGCGTACAGTGGGACCGTCGCTCAACACAGAACCGGAAGTGTGGGGGACACGCACCCTGACACAGGGTAAGGACAGGGCCAGGGGAACCGGCGGGCCAGACGGCGCAGGCCCGACCCCGAGGAGGAAGGAGCTGGCAGTGGCTGGCACCCAGCTGCCTTCAACAAGAATGACCCCTGGCCGAAACCGGTTTGGCTCAGTGGATAGAGCGTCGGCCTGCGGACTGAAGGGTCCCAGGTTCGATTCCGGTCAAGGGCATGTACCTTGGTTGCGGGCACATCCCCAGTGGGAGGTGTGCAGGAGGCAGCTGATCGATGTTTCTCTCTCATCGATGTTTCTAACTATCTATCCCTCTCCCTTCCTCTCTGTAAAAAATCAATAAAATATATTTAAAAAAAAAAAAAAAAAAAAGAATGACCCCTGCAGGTGCGGAAGGACACGGCTCTCTCCCTCTCCCTCTCAATTTTCCTTCTTCTCCCACGAACATCAGTTTCCTCTAGGGGGGCGGGGGGAGGGGGGACTCTAAAGGGGGTGCAGCTGGACAGAAAACACCACAGAGGAGCCCCCCAGCGAGCCCTTCTCCAAGGCCAAGACCTCAGACCGGCCGAGGGGCTGGCGGATGAGACCACGCGGCCTTCCCAAGAGGCCAAACTCCACTCAGGACTGCGGGCCACAGGCCTTGAGCACCTTCTCCCGCACCCCACCCCTCCTCTCCTCTGGCTCTGTCGCTCCCCCGACTGCACCAGGTCACAGTTTCAGTTGCGGGACATCAGTTGCCACTCTAGGCACCGCCTGGCTTCCGGAGCTCAGGCCGACACATTGTATCCTCTGAGGTTGGCCACACAATGTCTCCTTCTACAGCGTGGCCTTGACCTTCCTCCCATTGGCCGCGGGACCTTGAGTCTTATAACCGGACACCGGGTAGTGACATTGTGACTTCCAAGTCGAGGTCAGAAAAGGGGCCATGACCCCATGCGCTGGGAGGGGCCATGACCCCATGCTGGGACGCTCACGTGGGGACCCGCGGCCACGTGCTCTGAAGGGCTTCTAACGATGCTCTGGCCGGCAACACCCCGGCCAGGTCCCACTCAGCCAGCGCCACACCCGCCAGCTGGGCATCAGGGCAGGGCAGTCCTCAGAGCTGCATGAGCAAGGCTGGGGTCTGCGATGCCCGGGTCACACCAGGTGGCCGAGCTGGATGGAACTCCGTTCTGCCCGTCCCTAGCCAGGCTGCCCTTGCAGGCGGGCGCGGATCAATGACCGAAGGAGCTGGACTGCGGAGCCAGCCACTTCTCCTCTCTGAACCTCAGTTTACCTGCCTGGAAAGTGGGGATGGATGGCCCTCCTTTGCTGGGATCAGGTGAGGGGGTACCTGTGCTGGGGTGCAGATGGCAGCCGAGATGCTCACCTTTGGGAACCATCCCTAGCATGTGTTAGGGGAGCCTAGGGGCCCGGAGCCCCAAGCCCCAGGCTGACCACCACTCACCCCCCACTGGTGAGGGCTGGTACCAGCAGGCACTCAGCGCCCCTGGCCAGCCGGTCTCGGCCACAGCCCCGAAGCTTCCTGACAGGACAGGACGGGACTGGGCCAAGCGTGTCACCTCCTGGTCTTGCTGGGACAATTGGCCCCCAACTGGGTGGCTTCAGACGACAGAAACTTCCTCTCGCAGATCAGGACGTCGGACGTCAAAATCAAGGTGTCAACAGGGTGTCTGTCCTTGGGGGCTGAGATGGAGACTCCTGGCCCGTCTCCGGCTGCTGCGGGGCCGGCGATCCTGGGAGCCGCAGTGCCCGCGCCCACATCACGTGGCGCCCCCCGTGCTGCCTCCACGTGGCCCCCTCCTCTGCGTGTGTCTCTCTCCTCTCCTAAGGACCCCAGTCCTGTTGAGTTAAAGGCCCCCCTCCTCCAGTGTGACCTCATCTTCATGGTCGCATCCGCAATGACCCTGTTTCCGAGGAAGGCCGGATTCTGAGGGTCCACAGGTCAGGACCTTAACGTACTTTGGGGGGCACACAATTCAGCCTTTCGCATCGGCCTTGGGCCCTTGGCCTTCCCCCTGGTCCCAGAGCCAGGACACACCCGACCCCTCCCTCTGGCCCAGTGCCCTGCCAGGCCTTCACCGGCCGCCTGGGCGTGGCCCGGGGCCACACCGCGCTGTCGCAGGCCCTGTGCCCAGGTCGCTGCCTCTCCATTTTAAGGGGGTGGCTGGAACCTAGGGCTCCAAGAGGGGGGTCTAGTTATGATGTGGAAATAGAGGCCCAGACAGGGGAAGGACGGTCCAAGGTCACGCAGCTGAGTGGTGACGGAGAGGGCCTTGCCCTGGGCTGCTGATGGCTGTGTTAGTCCCGCCCAATGGCCCATCTCCCCTGGGACACTGTCTCCGCGGTCAGTCAGCCGGCGCTGCTGTAACAGAGCCGGGCAGCGTGAACACAGAACGCACTTCTCGCAGTTCTGGAGCCAGAAGTCCCGGCCAAGGCGCCGGCAGCTTCCATGACTGGCGAGGGCCCGCCTCCCGGTTTGTAGGCCTGGGGGTTGTGGGAGGGAGCCTCTGGCATCCATGTAACAAGGACACTAATCCCATTCATGAGGCTTCCGCCCTCATGATCTAGTCACCCCCGAAAGGCCCCCTCCTCATGCCACCACGTCAGGGGTTAGGACCTCAACATATGAATTGGGGAGGGGCACCCACAAACCTGCGCTTCCAGAACACAGCCCACACCAGAGACGCCCCCCACCACGCCCAGCCCCCAGACCAGTGCGTGTCCACCCAGGGAAGGAATGAAATGACACTGGGTTTTCAAGGATGAATAGGAGTTTGCTAGGGAAGCAGAGGCAGGCATTGCAAGCGGAAAGAACAGCCTGTGCGATGTCCAGAGGTCTCCCAGCAGGGCCCGCCTGGCTCACAGATGCTGGGCCGGGAGGGGAGAGAGCCAGGCTAGGCCTCCGTCCCAGGTGCCGTCCCTGCGGCTGCCCTGCAGCCCCACTGTGCGCTGGGGCCTGTCCCGTCCACGCAGAGGAGGCCCAGCCCTCTACCCAGGAGTCCCCTCAGATGATGTGCGGGGTGTCTTCTCCCTTCGTGCCTGGCTGGGTTGAGTGTATTTATGTAAACTTCATTTTACTGGTGTTTTGTTGAAAGCACAGGAGTTATTCACAGCTGGTTTCCGTTCTCCTCTGGCAACAACCATATCTTGGTCCTCAAGGTACAAATTACAAGGCAACTCAATTCACCACCCATCAGAGGCGGCCTTGGAGGCTCGGAATACTCCGGAAGCCAGCCCTGGCTGGAGGCGGCGGGGCGCCCGAATGGGTCATGGTCTCCAAAGTCACGAAGGACGGGGGACAGCGCTGGGATACAAGGAGGGCGGCTGGGGAGCAAAGCCCAGCTCTTTTCCTCCGCCTCCTCTGTGCTCCTGCTCGGCCTCAGTCTTCTTGTCTGTGAAATGGGTGCTGGGCACAGGGCACCATGCACGTCGCCTTCCACGGCTCCCCAGGGCTCTGCTCTCCGCTCTGGGTGTGCCAGAAAGGCCTCAAGGGCAGGGATGGGGGGGGGGGTGGACCCGTGTCCTATGCGAGGGGCCTGCCGACAGCCGTCGCACACACCGCCACCCGCATCGTCCACGTGGGCCTCCACCAGCTGCCCTGCTCACCGGTGTCCTCCAGGCCCCATGCTCCCAGACGCACGGTGGACATGGGACCCCCTCGGGAGGGCGAGCAGCTCCTGCCTGTGGGATGTGAGGCTGGTGGGTCTCAGGGGCCCGGCTCGCTCACCAGGACCAGGGCACCGGGCCACTCCCGGCCCTTCCTGTCTCCAGCCTCCATCCGAAAGCACAGGCCACGTGCCTGGCCAGGGCCGCTGGAGACACAGGGGCACCCCTAGTCCCTGCCCTCGGGGAGCCCCAGCTCGGGGAGAGAGGCCAGCGGTCCGCGGGGTGTCGGGGAAAGCCCCGAACACAGCCTGGGTGCGACGACAGAGTGTCCCCGAGGCGGGAGGCGGGAGGCGGGAGGCGTGGGGAGGGCTCTGAATGTCTTCACGTCCATCTTGAGCCTCGCGGGCGCCCCTGTAAAGCCTCAGACAGGAGCGCGTGGGGAGCGCCCCGGGCCCCGCCCTCAGAGCCCGGGCCCCGCCCCCAGAGCCCCGGGCCCCGCCCTCAGAGCCCCGGCCCCGCCCTCAGAGCCCGGGCCCCGCCCTCAGAGCCCCGGCCCCGCCCTCAGAGCCCGGGCCCCGCCCCAAGAGCCCCGGCCCCGCCCTCAGAGCCCGGGCCCCGCCCCCAGAGCCCCGGGCCCGCCCTCAGAGCCCCGGCCCCGCCCTCAGAGCCCGGGCCCCGCCCCCAGAGCCCCGGCCCCGCCCTCAGAGCCCCGGCCCCGCCCTCAGAGCCCCGGCCCCGCCCTCAGAGTCCGAGCCCCGCCCCAAGAGCCCCGGGCCCGCCCTCAGAGCCCCGGCCCCGCCCTCAGAGCCCGGGCCCCGCCCCCAGAGCCCCGGCCCCGCCCTCAGAGCCCCGGCCCCGCCCTCAGAGCCCCGGCCCCGCCCTCAGAGCCCTTGGCTGCCCTTTCTCTTGGCCTCGACCCCGACGCAGCCTGTTCTGCACGGACACCTGCTGGGCCTCGTGCGGCAGGACCGTCCGCACCCTCACCCTGTGGGCGTCCAGGCACTCACGCCCCACACGCCCGTCGGGGCTCGGGCCGCGGTGCCGAGACCACAGGCCCGCGGGAGGCCGCACAGGAACGGACCTGCCGCCGCCGGTGTCCCCACGTGGTCCTCCCGCGCGCGCCTGCGTCCTCTTCTCGCGTTACAGGGACACCGTTCACATGGGACAGGGTCCCACCCCACTGGCCTCAATTTACTTTTTTTTGCCTTTAAAATATTTTTAAATATATTTTTATTGATTTCAGAGAGGAAGGGAGAGAGAGAGAAACATCAATGAGGAGAGAGAATCATGGATCGGCCGCCTCCTGCTCGCCCTGCGCTGGGGATGGAGCCCACAACCCAGGCATGTGCCCTGACCGGGGCTCGAACCAGGGACCCTTCAGTCTACAGGCCGATGCTCTATCCACTGAGCCACACCAGCTAGGGATGCCTCTTAAATTTCTATTTATTGATTTGAGAGAGAGAGAGAGAGAGACATCGACTCGTTGCTCCACTCATTTATGCATTCCTTGTTAATTCTTGTGTGTGTCCTGACCGGAGACGGAACCCACAACCTTGGCGTATCGGGACGACGCTCTAACCACCTGACTACCCCGCCAGGGCCCCTCATTGTACTTGAATCACCTCCTCAAGGCCTCACCTCCAACTACTGCTTCCGAGGAGCAGGGTTAGACTCACGCAGCACAGGCATTTCAGGGCCGCAGCTCGGCCCATCACACCTGAGCCCGGCGTGAGGGCGCTCGACGGCTGCAGAGAGCAGCGGGCGAGGGTTCCCGGGCGGTGGGGGGACCGGCCTGGGCGAAGGGCCGGGGGCCTGATCACATCTCACCTGCTGTCAGACTCACCCCCTCGGCCCAGACCGCGGAGCCAGGGCTCGGGGATCCTCGCGGGCAATGGCTGGGCGGGGAAGGCAGGCGGGTAACCCGCGGGTGCTGCTCAGACGGGGCCCCTCAGCCTCCCGGCGGGAAGCGGCCGTGGTCTCCGGGGCCGTGGGTGGGGGCAGGGTGCCCCCCAAATTCCTGTCCACGGACCCTCAGGAGGGAGCTTACGCCGCAGGCGGGTCTCTGTGGATGTCACTGAGATGATTACGGTGAAGACGCAGCTGAGATGGGGTCACACCGGGTGTCAGTGGCGGAGTCCTTACAGGACCTGGGAGCCCCACACAGACACGCGTGCTGAGGGTGACAGTCATGTGGCGGCGGGGCAGAGACGGGCGCCACGCATCCGCGAGCCAGGAGCACAGGCCTCCACCAGACACGGGGAAAGGCCTGAGCAGACGCCCCACTGCCGGAGCCTTTGGAGGGGGCCTGGCCAGGGCTGACACCCCCATTTCGGACTTCGGCCTCTGGGTGTAGAGAGAATAACTGTCCCTGTTAAACTGCCTCCTCTGTGGGAGCTGCGAGGGCCTGGGAAGCAGCGGTGCGGGCTCCGGCGCACCGGCCCCCAGGCGCGGGCTCACGGCTCCTCCTCCCCGTGGCGCTGAGCATCCCCCCAGGGGAGCCCCGAGTCTGGCCACTGGCAGTTTTGAAAATGGGCTCCCAGCCCTAGCCCGTGTGGCTCAGTGGATGGGGTGTTGGCCTTCGGACTGAAGGGTCCCGGGTTTGATTCGGGTCAAGGGCACGTACCTGGGTTGCGGACTCGATCCCTGGCCCTGGTCGGGGCGTGTGCAGGGGGCAATCAATCGATGTGTCTCTCTCACATCCATTTTCTCTCTCTGTGTATCTCCCCTCCCTTCCACTCTCTCTAAAAACCAATGGGAGCCGAACCCGGTTTGGCTCAGTGGATAGAGCGTCGGCCTGCGGACTCAAGGGTCCCAGGTTCGATTCCGGTCAAGGGCATGTACCTTGGTTGCGGGCACATCCCCAGTGGGAGGTGTGCAGGAGGCAGCTGATCGATGTTTCTCTCTCATCGATGTTTCTGGCTCTCTATCCCTCTCCCTTCCTCTCTGTAAAATATCGATAAAATATATTTTTTTTAAAAAATAATAAATAAATAAAAGGCAATGGGGAATGTCCTCCGGTGAGGATTAACCAGGACGGGCCCCCCCACGTTTTATCCCCGCCCCCATCACGAGGTGACGTCTGAGCCCCCTCCCTGTGACCAGGGCAGCCTGTGACCGCTCGGCCCAGAGAAGGAAGTGTCGCATGAGACGGCCAGTGGCCTAGGCTGGGTCCCCAAAGCCACACAGCTTCCAGGACCCAGTCCCTGGTGAGGAAGCCACGCGGCCTGGGCCACCACGCAGCCGTGGAGAGGCCACGGGAGG
Organism: Plecotus auritus; assembly: GCF_963455305.1. Classification (NCBI taxonomy): domain Eukaryota; kingdom Metazoa; phylum Chordata; class Mammalia; order Chiroptera; family Vespertilionidae; genus Plecotus; species Plecotus auritus. Next base: position 2,595,269 of record NC_137773.1, read on the forward strand.
TGTCCGGTCACCAGCGCCTGGGGGGCGCCCGCAGCCGTGAGCCCATGGGCCCAGGCCTGCCGAGCTCTCTGGGGCATCTGACTGGGAGTGACCCCTGTGCCCAGTGGGGAGTGGTGCCCAGTGGGGAGTGGGGCTTGAAATGGGGGGAGGGCCGCCAAGCCGAGTGCCTGTCACCCCTGCCCCCCAGCGGGGAGCACCCAGGCCAGTCTGGCTTGCTCCTGCCCTGCGACCCCCCGGGAAGAAAGCCAGCCCCCCACCCACCCCCGACGGCCCCTGGGAGGTGCTCTGCTGGCTGCAGCGGCTGCTGATCGGGAGCCGCCCCGCAGGGCCTTGGGGGGGCCGGGGAGGCACGAGGGCCAATCCCCACCTCTGGGCTCTCTCCACACCCACGCCAGCGGCTGCCACACTACACACACCCCAGCCCTCAGCGCCTCGGACACGGGGTGGGGGCAAGGCCGGCTGGCGGGGGCGCTGGTTTAAAATAGCAGCCAAGGCCTCTCTTTTGTCTGCCGTGCGGCCCTGCCCCTCGCCTTTCTCCTTCGTGTTGGCGTTTAAATACCTGAGCGCCCAGCCCGCACAGAGCCCGGGGCCCTGGCTTCCACTCGTGTGGCGGGGCTGCAGACGCCCGTCGAAGGTGATGTCCCGTGGGGGGTGCGCAGGAAATGCGGCTGAAATGAGGCGACGGGCCGCGGGGACCATGGGCCACGGCTTCGGCTGTCAGTCGGCCCTCCTCCCCGCCTCTCTTACTGGGAACCGGGGGAGGAGGGCTTGAGAGGTGGGGACCAGGAAGGGACCGACCCGCACTGGGCGCCCCTGCACGCAGGCCCCCACGGGCCCTGTGCCCTGTGAGCCATCGAACACCCCCCAGGCTGCAGGGCCCCCAGTTCTGGGCAAGGACGGAGACTGCGGGGGGAAGCACCTTATTCCCCAGACCCAGGCGGCCACCCCCACCCAGAGGAGCAGGCGGGGAGCGGGAGCCGCACACCCTGAAGTAGGGGGGTTCCCAGAGGCGCTGATGACGGAGCCGGGGGTGGGTGGAGGGGCCTGAATGTGGGGGCAGCACCAGTGTCTCCTGCTCCCCGCCCCCCCCCCCCACCCCGCACATGCCTTGCGCTGCGCCCTCATGCCTGAAATTCCACCTCGGCTCCACCCCGGGGCCCACGGGCTCCATTCGGGTGAGGAGCCAAGACCGCAAGGCCCGGTCCTGCTCGATTGCCGGGTTCGCCTGGGACAGCCCGTCTCTGGGCCTCAGTGTCCCCGTCTGTGACGTGCCGAGAAGGAGGACCAGGGAGTGAGGGAATCCCAAGGCCAGTCCGCACCCCACATCCTTCCCTGCTCGGGGCCGCGAGCCCCCCTGCCCGGAGGGGACAGGGCTCCGCAGGTGGCCTCCATCCCCGCCGGCTCCCCAGGACCCCTCCCCCACCCGCCCGCAGGGGAGCCGGGGAGCCGGGGAGCCGGGGAGCCGGGGAGCCTGTGCTCGGACCGGGCACGTGGGAGTTTAATCTGCTTCTCCTGGAAGCGGGTTGTCCCCGGAGACCTGCTCCCTCCGGGACCTGAAAGGCTGCCACTTGCCAAGGAAGAGTCAGCTCCTGCCCGCGATGCCAGTTTCCGTTTTAATTAAGAGCGTGTTTAGCCCGGGCGGGAGGCCCCCAGAGGCCCCGTGCCTCCCACGGTGCCCACAGGAACGGTGGATGGGCGCCAGCCCTGTGCCCAGGGCCCCGCCTCTGAGCCCGCACGGCCCCATGGGCCCCAGTTCTGCAGGCGGGCGGGCGGGGGTGCCTGGAGGGGCTGCTGGGAGGCAGGAACCACCACCGATTACACAGAACCCCCGCCCCACCCCCCCGCCCCCAGTACTGTGCGCCCTCAGTGCAGCCGGCCCGACTCTGCCCCGCATCGCTCGCCACCTCTCGTCCTGCGGCTTCGCAGCCACCCCAGCTGATCGCCCTGCCCCACAGCCAAGGGGGTCAGTGGTGTCCCCCCAAAAGAATGTCCACCTGGAACCTCAGAGTGTGGCCCTGTGGAAATAGGTCTTTGCAGATGTAACTCAGGTGAGGATCTGGAGACGTGACCATCCAGGGTTAAGGTGGGCCTTACACTCAATGTCCTTAAAGGTGCGCACACACACACACGTGTGCACACACATACATGCACATGCGCATGCACTCACATGTGCACGTACACACACGGGTGCACGCACACACATGTGCACGTGCACGCACTGTGTGAAGACAGAGGCACAGATTGCAGCGACGCGTCCTCGGGCCAAGGAAGGCCAAGGTTGCCTGCCGCCAGCAGGAACCTCTCCTCGGTCTGGTCCTTTGGCCTCATGGTGGGAGAGGATCCATGTCAAGCCCCACCCAAGGGCCCCCTCTGTGAGGGGGAGTAGCAGGGGCACAGGGAAGGGGTCCCAGCACCGCCTCCCCCACCGAGGGCTCCCGGGCTGAGCTCCCGGCTCAGCCAGCGCTGGGCACAGATTCTGTTTTCCATAAACACTGTGTTGAACCGAATTTCACTTTTCTCACCCAAGGAGAGTCTGGAAGCGCCCGACGCAGGGCGGGGGTGCGGGAGGAGAGGGGGTGTGGAGTGTGTTCCTTTTCTCCGGCGCTGTCTGTCCCTCCTGACTGTCCCCTCATGAACTGGGCCAAAGGGCTCTGCACGGGGGGTTCTGCCCCCCTGGGGAGGATCTGGGGGGGCAGAGAGGGAAGGCGACAGGTGCCCTGGGGCTTGGAGGGCAGCAGGCAGTGCCCTGAGTCTGGGCCTCCCAGACCCCCCCAACCGCCCCAGCCCTCACACTGTGCCCCTGTCCCCACCGGGCCTGGCTGAGGGGGGTCTGCAGGGCTCTCCCCAGGAGCTACCCTGGCCCCGCCCCCAGGTGCCCTGGGAACAAATCACGGAGCCCATTTCCCTGGCAGCTGCCCAATCCGAGCCATTGCCGTGGCCTCGCTGTGGCCCCTCCGCGTTGCCGAGGGAAACCGCTCAGGGAGGGACTGCGTGGGCCTGTCTGGCACCCTGCACCGGGCCTCCGGACCACCCAACCCTGTGCAGCCGCCCACCCAGCGCCCCGTCCCCAGCCAGTTCCCCAGCTTCCGCAGCCCCACCTCCTCCACAGGCAGGTCCTCTCAGACGGTGCCCTCCCTGCCACCTCTCCCTCATCGCAGCCACACGAGCCAGCCCAGCCCGTGTGAGGGCCAGAGCCCTGGCCCCAGCGGCACCCGCTCCTGCCTCGGTGGGTCTGCGCCGCTGACGCCTCACCGCTGCCCTCGGCCAGTGACACAGCCTGCAGCCTCGAGCGGAGGCAGCCCATAGCCAGTGCTGTGGGTTGAATCATGTCCCCCAAAAGATACGGTGAAGTCCTACCCCGGGGCCTGCGCTGGGGCCTGATTTGGAAATAGAGTCTTTGCAGAGGAATCAAGTCAAGACGAGGTCGTTAGGCCCGGCCGGTGTGGCTCAGAGCTGAGCGTCCATTCCTGGTCAGGGCACATGCCCGGGGTTGCCGGATCAGGAGGCAGCCGGTCAATATTTCTCTGTCATCGATGTTTCCCTCTCTCTGTCCCTCTCCCTTCCTCTCTCTAAATTCAATTAAAAAATTGTGTGTGTGTTGCTGTTGTTAATCCTCACCCGAGGACATATTTCCATTGGTTTTTAGAGAGATAAAAGGGAAGGGGAGAGACAGAGAGAGAAACATCGCTGTGAGTGAGAAAGACACACCGACGGGTTGCCTCCTGCACACGCCCCGACCAAGGCCGGGATGGAGCCTGCAACCCCAGGCATGTGCCCCTGACCAGAATGGAACCGGGACCCTTCAGTCCACAGGCAGACGTTCTGTCCACTGAGCCAAACAGGCCACAGCAATAAAAAATGTTTTTAAAAATGAAGTCATTAGGGTGAACCCCGATCCATATACGACTGTGTCCCCATGAGAAGAGGAAGAAGGCCACGTGGCGACAGAGTGGAGCGGGGCCACACGGGACTGGGGCGGGAGGCAGGGGGTCCACCCCTACAGGCTGCAGAGGAGCGGCTGGCACGCTGACTTCAGCCTTCCCGCTCTAGAACTGCGAGATGAGTTTCTGTGTGTCAAGGACCCCCCCACCGGACACACACACACCCCGCCCCGGTGGCGGACTGACCCAGGGTTTGAAAGCACAGCACCGCCCGCCTCAAGGTGGCGATGGCGATGGCACTGGGAGCTTCCAGAGCTTCCCGCTGAAGGCAGACGCTCCAGCCCAGCCACATTCTGCTGAGCTTCCCTGCCCGTCCCGCTTCCCTCCCGGGCCTGAGAGCCCCCTCCCGGAGCCTCGCACAAACCCTGCCTTGGGCTTTACCCTAAGACAATAGACGTCAGCAGTAGAGGTCAGTTGGATGGCTGGGTGCGTGGGAGCATGGCCAAGTGGACAGGTGGAATGTGGACAGATGGATGAGTAAATGGATGGGTGGGTGGGTGGGTGGATGGATGGGTGGGTGGATGGATGGATGGGTGGGTGGATGGATGGATGGGTGGATAGATGAGTGGATGGGTGGATGAATGGATGGGTGGATGGGTGGATGGGTGGATGGGTGGATGGATGGGTGGATGGGTGGATGAATGGATGAATGGATGGGTGTATGGGTGGGTGGATGGGTGCATGAATGGATGGTGGATGGGTGGATGGATGGATGGGTGGATGGGTGGATGGGTGGATGGGTGGATGGGTGGATGGGTGGATGGGTGGATGGATGGATGGATGGATGGGTGTATGGGTGGGTGGATGGGTGCATGAATGGATGGTGGATGGGTGGATGGGTGGATGGATGGATGGGTGGATGGGTGGATGGGTGGATGGGTGGATGGATGGATGGATGGGTGGATGGATGGATGGGTGGATGGGTGGATGGGTGGATGGGTGGATGGGTGGATGGGTGGATGGGTGGATGGGTGGATGGATGGATGGATGGATGGGTGTATGGGTGGGTGGATGGGTGCATGAATGGATGGTGGATGGGTGGATGGGTGGATGGATGGATGGGTGGATGGGTGGATGGGTGGATGGGTGGATGGATGGATGGATGGGTGGATGGATGGGTGGATGGGTGGATGGATGGGTGGATGGGTGGATGGGTGCATGAATGGATGGGTGGGTGGGTGGATAGATGAGTGGATGGGTGGATGGATGGGTGCATGAATGGATGGTGGATGGGTGGATGGGTGGATGGGTGGATGGGTGGATGGATGGATGGTTGGATGGATGGATGGGTGGATGGGTGGATGGGTGGATGGGTGGATGGGTGGATGGATGGATGGATGGATGGGTGGATGGGTGGATGGGTGGATGGATGGATGGTTGGATGGATGGATGAGTGGATGGGTGGATGGGTGGATGGGTGGATGGGTGGATGGGTGGATGGGTGGATGGATGGGTGGATGGGTGGATGGGTGCATGAATGGATGGGTGGATGGGTGGATAGATGAGTGGATGGGTGGATGGATGGGTGCATGAATGGATGGGTGGATGGGTGGATGGGTGGATGGATGGGTGGATGGGTGGATGAATGGATGAATGGATGGGTAGATGAATAGATGGGTGGATGAATGAATGGGTGTATGGGTGGGTGGATGGGTGGATAGATGAGTGGATGGGTGGGTGGGTGGGTGGATGATGGATGGATGGTTGGTTTGATGGATGGTTGGGTGGATGGATGGATGGATGAACCAGTCCTTTCTGCCCCTGACCTGACCTGAAAGCATTTCCCCAGTTGGGTGGAGCTATAGGGCCCCCTCCCTGTCACCGAGGGGGCTCTGTCTTTTTCTCCTCTCTCAGCTTTGCCCTGGCGGGGGTGGGGGGGGACCCTTCAGGCAGGTGACAGCTGGAAGCCTGGGACTCCAGGCTGTCGCCCTCCCATGTGCCTGGGGAGGCGGATGTCCTCCACCCTCCAAGCTTCCGGCTGGAGATCTGAAATGTGAACCACTGGACAATGAGGCCGGCCCCCCTCACCCCAGACAGACCCCAGGGACCACGAGGCCACCCGGCCAGGCACCCCCACCCCACCAGGTGCCGGGGCTTGGTGGAACCGCCCCCCCACCCCCAGCCTTTCATTTGCTTCTGCAGGAAACTTGCTGATGGGGGCGGGGACGCTGAGTAGGAAAAGCGCAGACCTCAGCATTTCCCGCATCACAGCCGCAGCCTCCGGGGAGGGGAGAGCGAGGAGGGCGTGTGGGAAAGGGCGCCCTGTGGATCCGTCTAATTCCTGCTCGACTCCCCGCAGCTGCTCCCTCCACCACCCGCCCTGGAGGCCAGCTTGCCTCAGTTTCCCCACCCATCAGTCACATGGCCCAGTCTCCCCATCCATCAGTCACATGGCCCAGCCGAGAAAGATGGGGGGTCCAGGCACCCACCGAGGCTCGGCGGGCACAGCCGGGCTCCTCCCCCCTGCACCTGGGCGACCCGCTGTGCAGTGGCATTAGGGTCGGGGAACCTGGGTTGAAAGGCAGGCTGCTCCCGTGTGGGCCGTCACGTGCATGTGTAGGGTACGTGTGCCCTGCGTGTGGGCTGTGTGTGCCTCATTCCTGGGCCAAAGAGACGCTTCCAGCGATGGGTAAACCAGGACAGCGGCACTGTGTGCTGGGCCCCCCTCCTCGGCACAGCGTCACAGGTGGGGAAACTGAGGCTCAGAGAGAACGTGCCTGCCACAGATCCCGCAGCGTGGAGCGTGGGTCTCCAGCCTGCTAAGGGGAGACACCCACCGGGGCCCTGCTTTCCCAGCTGTGCACCCACGGCAATGGCGATGGCAGGCAGAGGTCCCTGGCTCCTGGCAGAGGGGGCTCGGAGGCGTAGGTGACAGGCGCTCTGAGCCTGGCAGTGCTGGGGGGCCCCTCCTGGCACAGCTGGAGGGGGGTCCAGGAGGGGATGGCGTGTCCCGCACTTATTCACACCTGCTCTTCCCATTTCTGAAGGCTCTGCTGACACCTGCTGGCCACGCATCCCATCACCATGGCAACCCAGCTGGGCCTCCCAGCTCCCCAGCCTGTGAGGATGGTGGCGTGTGGATGCACAAGGGTGGGCCCTCGGCAGTGCCACGCCTCCTCTGGTAGCAGCTCCCATTGCTCCCCCTGAATGCTGTGCTCCCACCCCCCCTACCCTGATCTCTCTTCAAGCCACACCCAACCTCAGTCCACCTGTGTCCCCTCTTCCACCCCCTCCCACTCCTGCTTACACCCCCATGCTCAGGGGGTCTGCGCCCAGCCCCCAGGCTCACCACAAGCCCCAATGAAATCATCATCTCCTCCCAGGCTTCCCATCTCAAGCGTAGTAACCCCTCCCACCCATTTGGACCTCCAGAAAGTGGGGGGACCCCCCCCGACACCCCAGCTCCTCTGGGTGCCCCCTCCTCCATTCCGCTGCTTCAGGGATGGGAAGAGACAAGACACCCATAATCCAGTTGGCTAATAACTATCTCAGATGGAGTCCTGAGGGGCACTACTGAGCTGCTGGATCAATCCTGACCTGAAGTCCACCTTTACCCCTTGTTCATTACAATAAACCCTCTTTACCGTTTCGCTGGTTTGAGTTAGGTTTTCTATTATTTGCTCCCAAACACATCCCAACACAGGAGTTCCCCTGAGACTCCGTGCAACCAGGAGGCCCCTCACAAGTCAGACAGACCGTTCCCAGGTGGCAATAAAGCAAGGGAAGCCTCTCCGGCATTGGGGAGGGGCAAGCTGTGTTTTAAAAAGCGCCAGAAGGCCTGGGGGGTTTAGCTCTTGGATCGCAAAGGCCTGCAACGCCTCGAGAGGCTGTGTGGGAGGCGTAGGTGGCGGCCCGCTGGTGGGTCAGGCCCCCTGCTCACCAGATCTCCGGGCTGAGCCCTGGCGGGACAGCACCCACCCCGCCGCTGCCCGGCTGGCCCCGCCCGCAGCGCGCCCGCCAGCTCTCCCGGCGAGGGTGCCGCCAGCCTCCGCACCCCGAGCCCGCTGGAGACCTGCCCGCAGTTAAAAGAGATTTCTTCCCAGCAGACATCACTCCGGCAGATCCGAGCTTATCTCCCCGTCCAGAACGAGTGCTGCTCATTTCACTTCCTAAAATAAAATTTAAAAACCGAAACCACAAACTGAAAAACAGGTGGGGCTGCATCAGGATTTGGCTGGAGCTTGTCTGGGAGCTGATAAGGAGCAGCCGGTTGCCGGGTAACAGCAGCGAGCCCGGGGGAGCGGTGCCGAGCGTCTCCGGGGCCTCCCGCTGCCCGCCAAGGAGACGGCTGGGCATGCCCAGGGCTCCTCGAGGCCCTTCTCAATCCAGAGAAGTACTTGGGGGCCACGGGAGACAGGGAGTGGGAGAGGAGCCCCCCATGAGGAAACAGTGACGCACCTCGCGGAGCAGAAATGCCCACGCTGACGGCTGGGGGGGGGGGGGGGAGCTGGGCACTGGAGCATGGTGAGCCGGGCAGGGTGCTCCTGGGCTGCTGGCCACAGCGGAGACGCTGCAGGGCTGAGCCCAGAGTCGCTGGCAGGAGGCATAGGAGCTACTTGATCACAGGCTCAGTGTCCTGTGGGGGCCCTGCCTGGTCCCCGTCAACTAATGTGTTTACAACGGGCTTGAAGTCTAATCTCCCGGCGGGTGCCGGGCCTGGGTCCCCCACCTGCCTGTCCCCCACCTGCCTGTCCCCCACCTGCCTGTCCCCCACCTGCCTACCCCCCACCCTGCCTGTCCCCCACCTGCCTGTCCCCCACCTGCCTACCCCCCACCCTGCCTGTCCCCCACCTGCCTGTCCCCCACCCTGTGTGTCCCCCACCTGCCTGTCCCTCTGCCTGCCTGTCCCGACCCTGTGTATCCCCCACCTGCCTGTCTCCCACCTGCCTGTCCCTCTGCCTGCCTGTCCCCGACCCTGTGTGTCCCCCACCTGCCTGTCCCCCACCTGCCTGTCCCTGACCCTGTGTGTCCCCCACCTGCCTGTCCCCCACCCTGTGTGTCCCCCACCTGCCTGTCCCCCACCTGCCTGTCCCCCACCTGCCTGTCCCCCACCCTGTGTGTCCCCCACCTGCCTGTCCCTCTGCCTGCCTGTCCCTCTGCCTGCCTGTCCCTCTGCCTGCCTGCCCCCACCCTGCCTGTCCCTCTGCCTGCCTGCCCCCACCCTGCCTGTCCCTCTGCCTGCCTGTCCCCTACCCTGCCTGTCCCCGCCCCCACCTGCCCCCCACCCGACTGGCCCCCTGCCTGCCTGTTCCCCTGCCTGCCGGGCCCCACCTGCCTGTCCCTCTGCCTGCCTGTCCCTTACCCTGCCTGTCCCCTCCCGCCTGCCCCCCACCCGACTGGCCCCCTGCCTGCCTGTTCCCCTGCCTGCCTGTCCCCTACCCTGCCTGTCCCCCACCCTGCCTGTCCCCCACCGCCTGCCCCCCACCTGCCTGTCCCCCACCCTGCCTGTCCCCCACCTGCCTGTCCCCCACCTGCCTGCCTGTCCCTCTGCCTGCCTGTCCCCTACCCTGCCTGTCCCTCTGCCTGCCTGCCCCCACCCTGCCTGTCCCTCTGCCTGCCTGTCCCCTACCCTGCCTGTCCCCCACCCTGCCTGTCCCCCACCCTGCCTGTCCCCCACCTGCCTGTTCCCCCCCAGCCTGTCCCCCACCTGCCTGGCCCCCAGCCTGCCTGGCCCACCTGCCTGTCCCTCTGCCTACCTGTCCCCCCCTGCCTGCCCCCCCCCCCCGCCTGGCCCCCAGCCTGGCCCTGCAGGGCTCCGCTGCTGCCTCCCTCCCTGGCCGTATTCTCTCTTCCTTGGAAGCAGCGCTGTTCTGAGACAGCAGTGCTTCTGGGAAACTGGGCTGAGTCTTGTTTGTGCAAAGAAAATATTTTTCCTCCCCACACAAGTGCTGCGTTTACGCCATAAAGGCCCGCTCTGCGTGTCCTCCACCCCCCCTCCCGCTGGCATCTCCCCACCTCCCGCCAGCCGGCAGGGGCGGTGGAGAGGCAGGGCCTGGCGGGGAGCCGCGAGAGGGTCCAGGAAAGGGCCCCTCTGTGAGCTGGGGCCTTGGCAGGCGCCGTGGGCTGGACACACAGCAGGCTGGTGCGGGCCTCGGTTTCCCGTCTCTGATGGGGACGGCAGCACCGGCTCCAGGTCATCTGAGGAGACCACCCCCGCGCACACCTGGCCCCACCAGCTCCAGCCCCACGCGACGTGCAGGACTGCCTGCGCGCTGGGCCAGGGAGACGCAGAGGGCGGCGGGATTGCAAGCCCAGGAGGGGCCCAGGGGGGTGAGGGACCCGGGAGCCTGCGGCCGGCCCACCAGCGGGCGCTGGGCCCTGCACCGCCCTGGCCTCCAGGGCAGGGATCCCCAAGGCCTGTCACCCAGACGGTCCCCGCTTCGCCCAGGATGGCCCGCCCGTAAAGACAGGCGCGTGTGCCGCGGGCACTCCTCACCGGGTCTGTCCCGTTGCTGCTGTGTGTCACATTCAGGAACAAATGTCCTACCACCAGACGCTGTTTCCAGACCCGAGTGATCCGCTGAGCCGAACTGGAGCCAGTCTGGACTAAAGAGTCTCCCTCCCGCTTTGCGTAAACCCGCGTCCCGACCTTCAGCGGCCGGCCCCACCCTGTGCTGGGTCAGCCGGGTCAGGACGGACGGGCCACACCTTCCCGGGGACCTGACCATCAGGGAGGGGACAGATGCAAAGCCGTGATCCGTTCACCAGGGGAAGGTGCCCATTCTTTCTGGGGCGAGCACAGCCGCAAGCCTGACACCCCCAGTTCCCCATGACTCTGCACCCCCACTTCCACCCTGAAGCGAGCATTGTGCACACACATTACGTCCAGGGGGTGCTCGCCCCGGCCCTGCTGTGCATCACGCAAAAGGCGGGACACGGCCCACGTGTCCGATCCTCGGGTCAGTGAGTCACTCGGGGAGTGAAAGCCGTTCCCCTGGCCGGGAAGGTCGGGGACAGGCACATGCCCAGGTACAGGGGCCGGCAGAGGGGCCGGCAGGACGCGGCAGGACGCGGAACATACCTACACGTGGACGTCCGCAGAGGCTAAGAGACGTCCCTGAAGTAGTGATCCTGGGTTACGCTATCTCCCTGTTTACCTACATGCATCATGTCTTTCAAATGAGCATCATTTCACGAGGAAAGGAAGTGATTGAAAAGCCCAGTGCAGTAGGACGACGGCGGCAGCGGAAGTCCAAACGAGGTCGAGGTCATGCAGGAAAGCGTGCTGTTGTGTTTGGAAGGGCTGGCCCGGGGGACACTCCCCGGAGGCCACTGCGAGGGCCACGGCGAAGACGCTACAGCCGCCAGAGGAGGACAGCACCAGCGAGGGGAACGGGAATCCAACCAGGAGGCCGGGCACACGTGGTCCCGAACCTGGCATCAGACAGCAAGGCCCCCGCAGGGCCAGGCCCGGCCTTGACCTCGGGGCGGGAGCGGCCTCGTGGGCGCGTACAGCAGCCTCTCTTCGCGGGCCCCGGGTCTGCGGGAGCGCGATGCGCGGCGCGTTGGGAAGCACGTAGTGATTTATCTAAAAATAAAGGCCTCGCCGTCCTCCTGCGGAGCGTCTACACATCGACGAGAAGAAAATAACAGAAAAGGGGAGATCCCCACGGCCTTTAAAAGACATAAAAAGAAGCTCAATTTTAAAAAAAGGGAAAAAAAGAAAAAATAAATAAAAATTACAAAACAACACACACACACACAGAGAGAGAGAGAGAGAGAGAGAGAGAGAGAGAGAGAGAGAGAGAAGACGCTCAGATTTGTTCCTGGAAGCAATGCTGGGTAAGGTTACAATGGGTTGCCACTTCTCACCCACCGCCTGGAAAAACCCACACGTTACAGATCGTCCTCTGTTGGCAAGACCGGGAAACAGGCCCCTGCACGTTGTTCGTGGGAGTGTAAATTGCCCCCCCCACTCCATGGAAGACAATTTGAGTAGCATCCGTCACAATTATAAATGCACATGCCCTTGGACCCAGCAATCCCACTGCTAGGAATTTATTTTATAGACACTTGCTCAGGAGTAAAATGAGGCAGGCGAGTTATTAATTTAGTAAAAATATGGACAACAATCTGAACGTCCCACCACAGAAAATGGGTTAAAGAAGGTGTCATCTGCCCATCCAGCCTGGCTCAGTGGCTGAGCTTTGACCTATGAACCAGGAGGTCACGGTTCGATTCCCGGTCAGGGCACCTGCCTGGGTTACGGCTCAATCCCCAGTGTGGGGCGTGCAGGAGGCAGCCGATCGATGATTCTCTCTCATCATTGAAGTTTCTATCTCTCTCCCTCCCTCTCTGAAATTAATACAAAATTTAAAAAAAAAAAAAAAAACACGAACTAAAACCCTTAAAAAAAAAAGTTGTCATCTATCTACCCAGTGGAATATTACACAGCTGGCAAAATGGACTGGTCAGGACAAAAACGGTTAGGTAAGACCCTTTCAACGTTCACCCTTTAATAAAAGCAACAGCAACAACAACAAAAAACAACCAGAATCAACTTTTTCAGAATTCTGGAAATGAACCAGAGACTGGCAGCAACCTGGGGAGTGTGTATTCCAGAAGAACGACCGAGTCTCGGGAGGGACAGCACGTGCACGGGTGACTGAGGGACAAGAGAAGATCGGGGCTTCCTTCTAGGAATATCCTGATATGTTTTCATCGTTGAATCACACAAATGTATTCCTACTCCAAAAACGACATTTAAAACAACATTAGTAAAATAAAACACACTTTTAAAAGAGTAATGTTGACAAACAAAGGCTGTGCCGGGTGCTCAGCTGGTTCCTGTTGTCCGATACCCCAAGGCTGTGGGTTCCGGCCCTGACCGGGTTGGCTCAGTGGATAGAGCGTCGGCCTGCGGACTGAAGGGTCCCAGGTTCAATTCCGGTCAAGGGCATGTACCTTGGTTGCGGGCACATCCCCAGGAGGGGGTGTGCAGGAGGCAGCTGATCGATGTTTCTCTCACATCGATGTTTCTAACTCTCTATCCCTCTCCCTTCCTCTCTGTAAAAAATCAATAAAATATATTTAAAAAAAAAAAAAAAAAAAAAAAGGCCGTGGGTTCCGTTCCGTCAGAGCACAGAGAATCAGCCTGTGAATGCACAGGTACGTGGAACAAGTCGATGCTTCTCTCTCTCTCCCTTCCTTTCTCTCTAAAGCTAATAACCCAGTAAAATACTTTTTAAAATGAAGGTTGGGGTCCAAGTCGGATCAAACCTCTGGGTCCAGTCACTGATTTGCGGGACGGCGAGGTGCGGGACGGCCCGTAGGAATTCTCCCGGCTCTCCGCACGGAAACTGTTCAGAAAAGAAAGGGAAGGACGGGCAGCTCTGGACCAGACTTAACCGATACAACACGGAGCCCTGGCCAGGGTGGCTCAGCGGGTGGGAGCCGCTCCTTCTGCGGGCAGATGCGAGCCCACACCCGACTCCAGCTCTGCCCTCCGGCCTCCTGACAGCCGCCCAGCCTTAAAACATCCATCCTGAGACCCAAGGAAATGACTCTAAAAATAGACAAATGCTCCAGTGCCAGGAGCTGGGAGCACTTTCCTTGGAAGAATGACTAATTAGAGAGGAGCTAATTATCCCACAGCAGGCGGGGGGGGGGGGGCGGGGGAGGGGGGCCTGGGCGTGTGACAGCAACGCCACACCATTAAAATGATGACGGGTCTGGAAGAACGCGGGCCAGACGCCTTCATGGGGGTGGGGAGGAGGGGAGCGTGAAGCAGGCCCGTCAGCCAGGGCAGCCACAGGCCTCGCAGGGCGGGTGCGGCACGCCAGCGGGGACTCTGGCCGGCGGCACCGGCTGTTCTGTCTCCTCCTGCGTCTCCTCCGAACGGTGCCGATTTCCTGGGATGAACAGAAAGGACACCCTTACCTGTAGCTGAAGTGGTGTGTTCACCACTCTGTGTACAACTGTCCCAGGGCTGTGGTGTGAGTGCAGATGTGTTCAGGTTTCGCATCTGGTCCCCTCTGCCTCTCACGCCTCTGTCCAGGGCCCTGATCTGACCAAGCACGGCATCCGCCCCAACACGTGACGGGCAGTGGGTGATGGGCAGTGGGTGACGGGCAGTGGGTGAGGGCACGCCTCTCTCCAGGGCTCTGATCTGACCAAGCAAGGCATCCGTGCCAACACGTTACGGGCAGTGGGTGACGGGCAGTGGGTGATGGGCACGCCTCTCTCCAGGGCTCTGATCTGACCAAGCAAGGCATCCGTGCCAACACGTGGTGGGCAGTGAGTGATGGGCACGCCTCGGCCACCCTCCGGGGCTGGGGCCGGGGTCACCCAGACGGGAAAGGTCGTGGCGCCCCACCGGAAGGACCACACAGCTGCCTGGTTCTCTAAACCGAGTCCACTTTATTGGGAATGTCCACATGCCACAAACGTACGTGAAAATACCAAAACGTAGTTTACACACAAACTCAGGGCGGGCGTCACCAGACAGACACGGTCCGTCATCGACAGGCAGGTGACACTAGTCGTCATTTAGCACCTGGTCACACACCGTGGGAGCCTGCAGCCACCCAGCCCTTAGGGACTCGCTGGGCTCAACTGTCTCTGGTCAGAGTCCGCTCTGACGGGCAGTGGTCGGAGGCCCGGCTGGTGCCAGGGCTGCAATGGCCGAGGCCTGCAGGGCGTCACGTCGTGTGCGCACCCACCTGTGCGATGCCCGCCCGCAGGGGAGCACAGCGGGGCCTCGGCTCCCCATGAAGGACGTGGCATCGCCGCCTCGCCAGGGTCAGCACAGCAGCACCCCCTCCCTCGACCCACTCTCCAGGCCCTGGCCTCAGCTCCGTGACCGAGCGGGGCGCGTCCACAGGGCCTGGGGGGCCACGGGGGCCCTGCCCTGTGACATGTCGCCAAGCCCCACACGTGAGAGCCTTAGAAAGCGGCTTGTTTGGATGACGTGGCCTGTGTCAGACCCACAGCTGTTTGTTGCTTTTAAATGTCTGTGGGTATTTGTTCATCGCGCCCAGTGGACTGGACACTTGTAGTTAGAATCCTGCATCCCCAGTGCAAACGGGACTGGTGGCCATCAGAGGGGGCCCTGGCCCCGCCCTCACAGTCCTGTCCCTCTCCTATAGGGCTCGGGTGAGGCCAGAACTGTGGGTGCCCACGTCCCCACCCACAGCTCCCTCTCCTCATGACCTCAGGCTGAAACCGCTGGATCCCTGCCCACGGCCACGCTCCCTCGCCCACTTACTTTCTTACAAGGTCCAGACCAGCCGTGGGCAAACTACGGCCCGCGGGCCGGATCCGGCTGTTCTATCCAGTTCTCTTGCTCTCCCCTCCGCTCCTTTACTTTGAATTTGTATTAGTTCACACAAACACTCCATCCCTCCGGTCCAGTTTAAGAACCCCTGTGGCCCTCGAGTCAAAAAGTTTGCCCACCCCTGGTCTAGGCAAACCTCCAATCCTCACGGAGCCGGCAACGAGGCCAAGACAGCGGGAGGCTGCGCCGTCCCAGCGCCCCAAGGGGGCCATCAGGGAAGGGCCTCCAGGGCCTGGACTCCAGGGCGTGGGACGATCAGACCTGCTGGCCACTCCTCCCCAGCCTCCCCAGCCCAGCCTCCTCTCTGACCCTCGGGGATTAGGGAGTGTGGCCTTGTGTCCAGCCTGCCGAGCTGCACCTCCCCAGCCAGGGCGCCCACTGACCCTCGGAGGCCTGGAGCACAGGGCCCAGGGCCCAGCCCCTCCTGCCCTCGGAAGGCAGCCAAGAGGCGGGGAGGAACCCCGCTGTAGGAAGGGGTGTTCACATTCGGCCTCCTGGGGCTGGAACAGATACACCTTCAGGTGAAGAGGGGACAGCCCCCGAGCGGGGGGGGGGGGGGGGTGTCCTCTGCATCCCTCGGGCGCACCTGCAGGCCTGTGGCAGGAGGTGGCCTTGGGGTGCAGTCTCCCTTTAACAAAGGGATAAATACCTTCCTCCCGCCTTCCTCCGTCCCTCTCCTCCCACCCCAGCAGGCTCTCACTCACACACACTGTGCACACGAGTGTGCATACACGCAGACACTTGATCATACAAAGAGCTGGGGACACATATGCACGCACACGACTGCGGACTACACATACAGGTGTATGCACAGACACGCACGCACACATGCCGGTGCTGACCAGGCAGCATATGGTCCGCTGCTTAACAGCCCGGCCCTGCCAATTGGGGACCATTAGGGTGGGTTCCTTTCCCGGCGTAAAATGCTGCAGAATAGAAATTGCAATTAACACCGGTGCCAAAACAGCTCTTAGCGAGGATAAGCGCGGTCTCGGCATCTGGCGAGTCCTCCTCGGTGCAGGGGCGGCACAGTCTTGCTCCAAGTAAGAGGATGGTGCAGGGGACTCAGCACAGGCCTCCCGCTCCCCAAGGCAGCGCCCCACCCTCCGGGAGCGGCCCCTCCCGGCATCTGTCGGCGTAAACGATGCCACTGGGTAAAAAAGTGCCTGCTCATGAGAACACCACCCAGCGAGAGCGAGGGGCAGGCACACAGCCGCAGCTTGGGACCCGAGTCCGGGCTCTGGATGAAGGGGCTGACAGCCAGGCCACCTGCCTTCCTCCTGGGCTGTGTTCGTACTTCCAGACCATCCTCGCAGGCGGCTTCTAGGGCCACCTAAAGGGAATCCCAGAAATTGGGGAGGGGGTGCCCCCCCAGACCTTCATCTACTGCAGAGGATGAGGCGGCCAGGAAGACAGGGCCGGGGTGTTGCTCCCGGGCTGGCTCAGGACCCGGAGGTGAGGCTGCAGGCCTGGGGGGCGCCTGTTGAGGGCAGGCAGAGCCGCCGGAGCTGCTGGGACCGAGGAAGGTCCCGGCAGAGGCCTGTGCGCCCGGGGCTGGCCCGCGGCCTCCTGCAGCCTCCACCACCACAAGGCCCCCTGGACCCTCGCCTGGCGGGTGGGGCTGCTGAGCTGTTTGCCCTTCGCGACCCCAGGAAAGGGCCTGGGACGATACCAAGGGGCCAGGTCCCCAGAACTTTAGCAGGTAAACCGCAGGACGCACAACACGGAAGGGGGTGGCTATCACCATGGAAACGGAGTGGGAAGACGGCTGAGCTGAGGGCCAGTGGGGTTTGTGGGCTGTGCACCCCAGCCCAGAGGCAGAGGGAGGCGGGGTGAGTCAAGCCCATCGGGGAGCCGCCCGCCCAGCGATGCCCAGTGGGAAGGTCTCGCGGTGGAGAAGGCGGGGCGCGCTGGGCACAGGATCCCGCACACGGCAGGCCGGGCCGCGTGTCTGGAACAGCCGCGTGGAGTTGGTTAAAGTGCGTAGAGGCGGCTGCCGTGGGTGCTGCGATCCTCCTCCGGCCCGAACATCCTCGTCCCCTAATGAAGCCGCAGCCACCTGTTTCCCCAGAACCACAGGCCCCCAGGGCACTGCCGTCTGAATGCCGGCCCCTGGGAGGCCTTCCCCTCGAGCCCGCCCAGCACCCTGGCCCCGGGGACCCTGCCCGGCCCCGGCCCCGCCCCTGGGTGACGCCACCTGGCTGAAACGCTCTGGACACTGGGGGGTGAGACATGTCTTCCTGGGCAGGAGCGCCCCACACCTGCAGCCCCACCCTGCGGGCCCCTTGCTGCCCCGCTCACAGGGGACCTGAGGGCGGGCTTGTGGGGTGGGCCCAGGCCATCCCTCCACATAGGCAGGTGACCAGGAACGCGTGAGCGGAGGGACATTCTTGGGGGCTGAAGTGTTGGGGCAGCACTGGGACCTGGTCAGAGCCCCAAGAAATCAGGGCGCTGCATTGGTGTCTCAGGCCCAAGTCGCTGGCCGCAGGCTCTTCCCGCCTCTGTTCAGTCACAGCCCAATCCACGGAGCGAGTCCTCCCAGGGGCCGCGGGCGTGGGTGGCGGAGGCTGCCTTCCTCTGTGCCCGCCCAGGGGTCCGGGGTCTGCAGACGGGCAGCAAGCACCGTGGTGGCCCGGGCAGACGCGGAGGCCACACACCCGCCGGGCAATCCCGCGCGCGTCCTCGGCCACGGGAACCACAGGCAGCGCGGGACACCGGCCGTCCCTGTCACCACCACAGGTTGGGCGGCTCCTCGGCCACTCGGCTCTTAAACAAGGTGATCTCGTCCAGGTGCACCATGGGGACGTCCCGGATGACGTCCGCCAGCCCCTCGTGCAGCAGGGGGAAGATGACGACGTTCAGCGCGGGCCGCTCAGCCTGGAAACTGAACCAGAAGCAGGGCGTGAGCAGGGGCTCAGGCGTCTCGGTGGCAGCCACATGGCCGTGGGCTGCGTGCATCCGCCTGACTCCCCGCTCCCAGGTGACGCAGCGCTGGGCCTCGGCCCTTCCCGCTGGGGCTGGAGGAGAGGCCCGAGGGGCAGGGCAGGCAGGAGCCTTGCCTGACAACCTGCTGCGGAGGCACCCACTGGGTCAGGCAGGAATGGAGGCCCACGGCGGCCAGCCTGTGGGAACAGCCCCTGCTTTCCTGGGCAGAGGGGGGCAGTGTCCCAGGAGGGGGAGTGACACACGTTGCTGTAGAACCAAGGGCCGCCCCTGCAGGGGCTGGAGAGAGGGACAAGGGCCGAACCCCCGCCCTGGAGGGTGCGAACTCCCAAGGCAGGTGAGGCAGCGACCGTCCAGGAGAGGAAGCCAAGACAGCCGCTGGGAGGCAGCCATCGCCTGAACACGTGGCAGCAGCTGTCACAGCGCAGGTCCCCTCCCTGCAGGGGACAGAGAGTCAGCGTACTGTGTCCGAGGGCCTCGGCCGGCGGGCACTGTGCTAAGCGCCAGCAGACGCTCCGAGCTGCCCTCCGCGTGGCCAGCGCAGTGAGAACCCCTTCCTACCTGAGAAGGGGGCTTGGGCAAGTGACACCCGGCCACAGGCCCTCAGCCGGTCCACAGCAGAGTGCCCCCCGCTCCCCCCCACCCCCGTCAGACTGGGACCGGCCACATGCAACTGCCCAGACACAAACCCAAGGGCCACCCGGAGCTCAAGGAGGAGGGGGGGCGCCGTGGACCCCCAGGAGTGAGAAAAGACACCCAGAACCTCAGGTCTCAGGCGGCAAGAGGCGGGACGAGCCGCACAAAGGGAACCTGGGCATTTGCCAACGACAGCAAGGCCCCCACCAGCGCCTGCTCCAGGGAAGGAGGACCCGTCCGGCCCCCGAGGCCCCCAGCGCTGGGTTAACGACGCGTGTAAAGGAGATGCCGGAAAGCACTCGTAAAACCTGACGTTTGGGCAATAAAGACGCCGAGAAAGTGCCTCCCAGCCCTGCGCACGCTGTTCTGCCCGAGGCGCGCTGTGTGGCCGCGAACCCGCAGCAAGTCCTCGCCTGCACCCGGCGCGCCCCTGGCTACACTTGAAACGGAACATCCTCAGAAATGGGACCTGGTGCAAAGGCCCAGCCGCGTCCCCCCCGACCCCCCGCCCAGGGCTGTGAGGAGCTGTCAGCGTGCTGAAGGGGGTGGATTTCTCACCAAAAGCCAGGAAGGCAGTGGCTGCAGCCCCTTCTCCAGGCCAGCGCTGTGGGAGGGCACTCAGGGGCTGCGCAGAAGGGCACTGGTGGAGGTGCGGCCCCGGATGAAAGCCATGTCCCTCCGAAGGCCTTCCCTTCCGTTCGCACCTGGATGAGCCTGGCCTGGGCCAGACCAGCAGCCAGGCCGCCTCCGGTGAAGCCGTCTGGTGCTCAGGGGGCTGCCCCGCGCGGCGGGTCCCTCCTGTCCCCACCCAGAGGCGGGCTTTGCAGAGTGAGGCCTAGTCAGTAACAACACGTGGGAAGACGCAAATGCAGAGAAAGAAATGGCTCCCTTCCCAGGGTGGGGCGGGGGCTCCCCAGGAGGGAGGCGCGGCTTCGGCCAGGCCGGGCATGTGCGGGCCATGTGCTCCATGGACTCTGCTGTGTAAGTCACGTATGTGTTCAATTGTGCTTTTGCGTGACTCAAACGTGGTCTGAGGTTAAGGAAACAGATTCCTGAGATAAAACAAACCGCATTGGAAGCTGGACTGGTTATGCTCGGGACTCAGGACCTGATCCCCGAAGGGGCTAATGCATCTCTAACGGCCTCTGGCCCGGAGTCACCTGGGAGCTGACAGTGCCCCCCCACTCAGGCCTCCTGGCGCACCCCCAGGCCCAGCCCGCACTGGGCGGAGCCCTGGCCTCCGGCTGTGCCCCCAGGGCTGTCACTTAGGGACCAGAGGCAAAGCCTACAGACCCAGCGAAGCGCACCAGGGTCTGCCCTCTGATTCTGAAGCCACAGCCGCCTGCTCCCACCGAGGCGAGAGGAGACTGGGGGAGGTCACCCAGGGGTCATGGTTGATCTGGCAGGAAGGCCGCCCCTCAGGGGAGTCTGAGAGGAGCGAAAGGACTCTGCGTTGGCAGCTGAAAGGGTCCCTGCCGCAGGCAGCTCCTGGGAGGCCGTCAGCACCCCCGGCGTTAACGCTGCCCGCTGCCCGTGCCCAGGGAGCAGACAAGACTGCAGCTGAGAACACGTACTGGGTTTGTTTCTTTCCTGAGCAACTGGAAGCAGAATGACAGCTGACCGCCTCTCCCCCAAACGCAGGCCTCACGGAGAAGCCAGTACAGGGAAGGACGTGCAGGAAAGTCATTCGCGCGGTAAAGCTCGGAGGTGGATGGTGGCCATGAACCCCGCAGCCCGCCCCCGCCCGTTTGGAGCCCACAGACCAAAGGGTCACGGGTTTGAGTGCCAGTCAAGGGCATGTACCTGTCGCAGGCTCGATTCCCAGCCCAGGGAAGGGTGTGGGAGGCAACCAATCAATGTATCTCTTTCACATCAATGTTTCTCTCCCTCCCTCTCTCTCTCTCTCCTTTCCTCCCTCTCACCTCCTCCCCTCCTTCTGCTCGCTCTAAAAATCAACACTGCCCTAGCCGGTTTGGCTCAGTGGATAGAGCGTCGGCCTGGGGACTGAAGGGTCCCAGGTTCGATTCCGGTCAAGGGCATGTACCTTGGTTGCAGGCACATCCCCAGTGGGAGGTGTGCAGAAGGCAGCTGATCGATGTTTCTCTCTCATCGATGTTTCTAACTCTCTATCCCTCTCCCTTCCTCTCTATAAAAAAATCAATAAAATATATTTTAAAAATAAAAATAAAAAAATAAAAATCAATGGGAAAATATCCTCAGGTGAGGATTTTAAAAAAAGAAAAAGAACCCCACAGCCAGCCTGGAACTCCCAGAATGCAACGCGCTGCGGCCTGGGGGGCGCACCCTCCGTGCTGGAGGCGGGGCAGGGGTGAGGAAAAGAAGGCGGCAGAAGCGACAGCCTCTTGCTTTTCCTGCTCTCGCTCCACTTGGTGGCCCGCAGGCCGCGAGCAGACAAGCCTGAAGCTCCGGTTCCCGTGAGCCAGGGCGCCACCTGCTGGCACTCGCAGGACAGCAGCGGGGCACCTCCCTGGCGGCAGCCTAGGCCTCAGGGCAGGGGACGGGGCCAGGCCTGCAGGTCCCCCGCACGATGGATGCCAAATGGCTCTTAGGAAGATCATCTGGAGCTTTATTTATTGACACAGAAAACCCACGATGGAGCGTTAAATCAAGAAAGTGAAAGAAAAAAAGTAAGTCAGATGACGAAAACCAAATGAGAGCCCCATCGCGGTCCCGGGCCAGGTGACCTCGGCTTGGAACCGCGGAGCCTTCACCTAAAAACAGCTTGACGCGCAGCCTACACTTTCAGAACATTATCAACACGGACGATTTTCACAGCCAGGGCGGGGCAACCTCCGCCAGGGTTTCTCCCGGGAAACGCAGCAGCAAACCGCGAAGACCGCAGACCCAGTGCAGCCGCCCGCCCGCCGGGCCCTGGACCCTGCAGACCCCCTGGCGGAGGCTCCGTGGATTCTGAGAGCAGCTGGGCTCCTCCCGGCCCGCCCCGACCAGAGGGACACGGAGAGCTGGAGGAGGATGCGGCCACCCTCCCGGGCGGCCACCCTCCCGGCCGGCCACACTGAAATGAGGGTCCCCCTTCAGCCCTCTTTCGGGGGCCCCGGGCATTTCCTCAGGAGCGCCTCCACGTGCTTCGCTGCTAGGTCAGGTCCTCCCCTGGAAGCGCTGCCCGGGCCCCCCAATCCTGGGTGCTCGCCTGAGCCGGGCGCAGCGCCCCCCAATCCTGGGTGCTGGCCTGAGCCGGGTGCAGCGCCCCCCAATCCTGGGTGCTCGCCTGAGCCGGGCGCAGCGCCCCCCAATCCTGGGTGCTGGCCTGAGCCGGGCGCAGCGCCCCCCAATCCTGGGTGCTCGCCTGAGCCGGGCGCAGCGCCCCCCAATCCTGGGTGCTCGCCTGAGCCGGGCACAGCTCCGGGGAGGCCGCCTCGCGGGGGACTGGGCCCTGGCTGCAGGCGCAGCAGGTAAGAGGGCCCACAGGGGCCTGGGGGAGACAGCCCCAGGAGGACAGTTGTGCTGCTGCTGTTTAAATATGTTTTCCTAGAGGCCCGGTGCACGAAACTCGTGGAAGAGTAGCCCTCGCGGCCCTGCTGCCTCAGCCCTCGCAGTCCCGGCTTCAGACTGTCTTTCCGCTGTTCGGTTGTTCGGTCGATTTGCATATTATGCTTTTATTATTATCGATTGATTTCAGAGAGGGAGGGAAAGAGAGATGAAACATCAATGATGAGAGAGAATCACTGATCGGCTGCCTCCTGAACGCCCCCTACTGGGGTCGAGCCGACAACCTGGGCATGTGCCCTGACCGGAATCAAACCCAGGACCCTTCATTCCCAGGCCGATGCTCTATCCCCTGAGCCACACCAGCCAGAGCAGGACAGTTGTTTTTAAATCTGCCGCCTTTGCCCACAACCATCCCAGTAACCACTGCTACTACATCTAAACGAAGGCTGAGATGTGAGAAATTCAGTCCCAAGTTCTCTGCACCAACTCACAGAAGCAGGAAGGGGACAGAGCCTCAGCTTGGGAAGATGAGAAGGTTCTGTGATGGACGCACAGCAGTGGGAAGGTGCTGATTACCACTGAGCTGGGCTCTTAAGACAGTTCAAATGTACATTTTCTTACATACATTTTACCACAATAAAAAATTTTTTAAAAAAGGCTCGACCGGTGTGGCTCCGGGGTTAAGCATCGACCTATGCACCAGGAGGTCACGGTTCGGCTCCCAGGCAGGGCGCATGCCCGGATTGCGGGCTCCATCCCCAGTGGGGGACGTGGCGTGCAGGAGGCAGCCGATCCATGATTCTCTCCCATCACTGATGTTTCTAGCTCTCTCTTCCTCTCTGAAGTCAAATAAAAATGTGTTTTACAAAAAGAAGGCAGAGCTGTAGGAGGAGGAGCGAGAGCCGTGTGAGTGAGGAGGGTGGTGCCCACGATGAACTATCCCGTGGGAAAGCAAAGCGCACGAGGGAAGAGGTCGGCGAAAGGGCGACGTGCTCTGTGCACAGCACGTACAGGGCGGTAGAGGAGGCTGCCGAGGCTGCGGCTGGGGGGGGGGAGCCTTCTCCAAGCACCCCTTTATTTACTTATTATTTTTACCAAGCACCCCTTTATTTACTTATTATTTTTACCAAGCACCCCTTTATTTACTTATTATTTTTACCAAGCACCCCTTTATTTACTTATTATTTTTACCAAGCACCCCTTTATTTACTTATTATTTTTACCAAGCACCCCTTTATTTACTTATTATTTTTACCAAGCACCCCTTTATTTACTTATTATTTTTACCAAGCACCCCTTTATTTACTTATTATTTTTACCAAGCACCCCTTTATTTACTTATTATTTTTACCAAGCACCCCTTTATTTACTTATTATTTTTACCAAGCACCCCTTTATTTACTTATTATTTTTACCAAGCACCCCTGTCAGAGCCGACTCAGAAACACAGGAAGACTTCACACACTGCCCTGACCGGTGTGGCTCAGTGGATAGAGCGTCAGCCTGCGGACTGAAGGGTCCCGGGTTCGATTCCGGTCAAGGGCATGTACCTTGGTTGTGGGCACATACCCGGTAGGGAGTGTGCAGGAGGCAGCTGATCGATGTTTCTCTCTCATCGATGTTTCTAACTCTCTGTCCCTCTCCCTTCCTCTCTGTAAAAAATCAGTAAAATATATTTTAAAAAAAAAAGAAGACTTCGCACACCAAAAACACACACACAGAAATAAACCAAACAGGACGTGGTTGACTGCCAGGCGGAGTGCTCCTGGGGCAGGCAGACCCGGTGCACCGGGTGAGTGCCGGGACGGGGCGCAGGGGGCGGAGGTGAGGGACGAGCCTGAGGACTGGGAGAGCGGTGTTTTGACTGGGTCCCATGAGGCTACGACAGAGAGCGGCACCATCACTACCCCGGTCTCTCACGGCGCAGTGGGTTAGCGGTCCAGCACTGCCTCCCGCTCCACTGGGCTGAGTAAATCCCAAAGACACTGCGGACAACGAGGACCAGGCTGCTCGCCGCTGGAGGGGAGTCACAGCAGAGGGCAGGCTCCGAGGGACCCTGTGGCGCTGGGCGGAACCGGACAGGTCAGTGGGAGCCTTTTCCATCTACACGCACAAGGGTGACGGAAGTGAACGCGGGCGTGTGCGGCACACCCATCGGCCTCCTGCCGTCCGGAGAGGAGCAGTGAGCACACCTAAGGCCCGGGGCTCGGGTTCCCCATTCCTCTCCCCACACAAGGACAGGCTTCCTGCCGAGATGGCCGACCCCAGGGCTGGGCTGGGAGACACAGAGGAAAATCCCTGAGCGTCCTGCAGTGACCGAGGAAGGAAGGGGGAGCAGGGATGGCCTTGCTCAGAGAGACTTCTCGCCAACAAACGCAGAAGGAAGGAAGCAGACCATCCCTGGGCGAACACCACTGTTCACTGTATCAGACCGGCTGGCTAAAGCCGGGGGCATGGAAGGCTCCCAGCGTCTCCGCACAAGACATTCTTAATGAGAAAGGGGGCAACAGGGGCCTCACAGCAGGGACCCCCGGAGCCCCGCCTTCACCCAGCGGCCCAGGTCAACCTGGCAGTGACAGGGCGAGGACACCGTGTCCCCGAACTGCTGGAGAGAAGGACACAGCATCACCCCTGTGCTCTTCTGGCCAACCCCCACCAGACAAACCCAAACTGACGGGCAGTCCACCAGGGCCTTCACAAGTGTCAAGGTCATGGCGGACAGGACGGACGGAGGCGGTGACCGCTGAGCCGAGGAGGCTGTGTGCAATCCGGGGACAGGACCAGTGGGGAGACCGAGGCAATGCCGAGCCCGAGGGCGACGGGCTGAACTGCGTCGCCCGCCCGGGATGGCGCCATGGAAACACAGGAGAGCTGCGGGAAGCTGGGAGGTGAGAGCACGGTGCCGGGGCCGAGGGAGAGGCCGCCCAGGGAGAGGAGGCCCTGCCGTGAAGGGAAACCAGCCCCCGTTCCCGCCATCACTGCCCCGGGGCTCTAACTCCAGGAAATGAGTGTGGGGCGCTCACTCAGTGAAGCCTGAGAAGCAACAGCAACCAGGACTCCCCGGGACGGTCGCTGGGAGGGCGCTGCTGCCAGGCCTCCTGCCCCCGCAGCCCACCCGGCCGCGCCCACTCACTCACCTCCGGAGGAGGCTCTGCTGCAGGCTCTTGCAGGTGGCCAGGGACTCCCCGGTGAACATGTGGCACACGACGACATGCAGGCAGCGGGCCATGAAGGCCAGCACGGCCTCGGGCTGCAGGGTGCCGCTGCGGGACACCAGGCACAGGCGCTGCAGCGCGGAGCACTGGCTCAGCGCCTGGAAGAACTGCGTGTTGGCGCTGAAGTAGGGCTGCTCCAGCCTGGGGGGGGGGGGGCGAGAGAGAGGGCGTGTGAGTCTGCGGGAGGCCCACGCATGCTGCTGTGGGCAGGGCCTCCCAGGCTAGGCCCCCAGCAAGCAAGCAGACCCCGACACAGGCACAGGCCGGGGTGACGCTTCTCGTCCCTCGATGCTCTGAGTGGCCCCCGAGGCCAGCTGGCCACCCCCCACCGAGGCCGGCACCGTGCAGATGGCTCGCTGTAAACACAGCCAGACCTGGGACTGTGTCTCTCTGGGCCACAGCCCTGCCCACGGAGCGGACCCCCCGGGTGCCCAGGCAAGACCGCCATCTGCACGCCACACCCAAGGCCTGCTTCTCGGCAAGCTGCGGCCAGGCTGGTGCCGTCCCGGACACGCCAGAGAGGCGGCCGCAGCTGGGCGCTCGTCCTCACAGGAGAGGAGCTTCGTGATGACCCCATCCAGGCCCCCAAGTCCCCAGGTGGATGCGGAGAGCGACACAGTGAGGCCGACCCAACCAGGCCGCAGGCAGCGAGGAGCAGTCAAGGGGCACCCCTCAGTCCCCAACCCAAACCCAGGCCCCGCACTGCAGTCCCCCTCGCCCCGACACCGGGACACGGGTCTCAGGGCGGGGGAAGGAGTTAAGTCGGGTCTGTGAGAACAAGGGCAGACCCGGGCCCCAGATGGGCCTCCCACAGAAGCTCCTGCAGCGAGGACGGTCGATCTGAGCCGCCCTGTCTGGGAGCCACCAGGCACCAGAATGCCACGTGAGGCTGGGTCTGTGCTGCCACTATGGCAGGACTCCTGACACTGGCTGTGGGGGGTCGCCAGTCCTCCTGGGGTGCGACTGTGAAACGCCTGCGCCCCCTCCCGCCCACAGTCGGGGTGTGCAGACGGAAGCCCAGCAGGCTGCGGGCACGCCCAGCAGGGAGACACGAGCCTGGCCCTGGACTCCAGGGAAGTTTCGTCCTGGAAAAACCAGGAATTCGGAGCCGGGAGGTGAGGGCAGCGCCTCTGAGATGCAAACTCACCAGCAAAGGCTAAGGCGGGGCCTGGGCCTCGGAGCCCAGAGGAGCGTGCGGCCTGGGAATTCCCTCAGGAGAATGCCTGGGCACGCTGATTCTTCTAAACACAAATCCTTAAAGCCCCAAAGCTGAGCATCTCTTCGCGGAACTGAGGGGGAACATGAAGGGGCAACCTTCCAGAACTGGGACTGCCCAGCCACAGGCGGCGGCATGGCGCAGGGCTGAGTGGGGCTGGACGCAGCCAGCGGGGCGGCCAGCCTGCGCCTCGGTCACCAGGTGGCGATGCAGGTCTGCTCCCCGCCCACGCCTTGGTGCCAACCTCCTGGGCTACACAGCAAGCAGGCAGAGCGGGGGGGGGGGGGGGGGGGGGGGGGAGGGGGGGGGCGGGCTGGGGACACACACACTATACTATGTTCTCAGCAAGCCAGCCACCTGCAGACTGCCCGCCCGAAGGAAGCACCTGGCACAGGCGTTCAGGGCGGGGCAGGGCGCTGGCGTGGCCACACCTTCCCCGTCTCCTGGGTGGGCTGAGAGGAGGTCGGTGTTAGGGCAGAGGATGAGGACAAGGTACCCCCGTGACTGGCCTTGCCTTGGGGGGGCCTGTGGCCCTTGTCCCTCCCAGCCATGCTCAACCTCCCAACCAGTAAGGCTCTCTCTGGCCTCCAACCCCCCTTGGCGGTGGCGAGGTCCCCCTGAGGCTCTGTGGCAGAAAGGGCTCGGGCCCTGGCCAGTTTGGCTCAGTGGATAGAGCGTTGGTCTGGGGACTGAAGTCCCAGGTTTGATTCCGGTCAAGGCACATGCCTGGGTTGTGGGCTCAATCCCCAGTACGGGGTGTACAAGAGGCAGCCGATCAATGATTCTCTCTCATCATTGATGTTTCTATTACTCTCCCTCTAAAATCAGTAAAAATATGCTCTAGCTGGTTTGGCTCAGTGGATAGAGCGTCGGCCTGCGGACTAAAGGGCCCCAGGTTCGATTCCAGTCAAGGGCATGTACCTTGGTTGCGGGCACATCCCCAGTGGGGGATGTGCAGGAGGCAGCTGATCGATGTTTCTAACTTTCTATCCCTCTCCCTTCCTGTCTGTAAAAATCAATAAATTATATTTTTTTAAAAATTAAAAAAAAATAAAATCAATAAAAATATATTTAAAAAAAAAGACAGGGCTCGGGTCTCCCGCCTCATCTGCCCAGCCAGCTCTCAGGCCCCACAGCCCCCAGGCGCTGGCTCCAAAAGGCTCTCTCGCTTCCGCCCAGACGCTGCCCGGATTCCAGGTCACGGGCTGCCGCACAGGGTGACTCAGGGTGACGCTCCCCCACAAAGGCAGGGCTCGGTCGGTTCCAGGAAAGACGGCGCCTTCTCTGTCCAACTCGTAAAGCTCGCCGCCAAGGTGCGCCGCATCCAGAGCCGGCCAGGCCCCAGCAGGACGACGGTCCCGCACGGCCTCCCCACAGGAGCGGCCCTGCTGCACGGAGGCAGCTCCCTGCCCGGCCGGCTGGCACACAGCTCCAGTTCATGGCCTCACTGGTGGGGACAGCGGTGGCAGCGGCTGGGATCCCGGAGCTGCCACGCAGGAACACCGCTGCGAAGCGCAGGAGCGGCCACAGGCCAGACTGCCGAGCTGGCACGCCACCTCCTTCCTGCGTCCTGCCCTCCTGCGCCCTGCCCTCCTGCGCCCTGCCCGCCTGCCCTCCTGCGTCCTGCCTGCCTGCGCCCTGCCCGCCTGCGCCCTGCCCGCCTGCGCCCTGCCCTCCTGCGCCCTGCCCGCCTGCGCCCTGCCCTCCTGCGCCCTGCCCGCCTGCGCCCTGCCCTCCTGCGCCCTGCCCGCCTGCGTCCTGCCCGCCTGCGTCCTGCCCTCGTGCCTGCGTAGAGCACCACCTGCTCCTCTCCCTCAGCCTCCCGCAGGCAGGGAGCCAGGGGAACGGGGCCACTTGGCGCGGTCAGGAAGAACCGGGGTTTGTTCTGAACAGGCAGTACCGCCGATCAGACGCGGTTCTCAGCAGCCGGCGCGCACAGAGAGGCCATTATGAGCCGTGGTCAGGTTCTCGGCCTACAAA
This sequence comes from Plecotus auritus, assembly GCF_963455305.1. Taxonomy (NCBI): domain Eukaryota; kingdom Metazoa; phylum Chordata; class Mammalia; order Chiroptera; family Vespertilionidae; genus Plecotus; species Plecotus auritus. Next base: position 2,623,946 of record NC_137773.1, read on the forward strand.
ACCGTCCGTCCAAGTCCCGCGGCCTCCCAGCCATGTAACTCGTGCCGCGTGCCCGGCCCTGGTCCCGGGGAAGACCTCGGCCCCAGGACCACATCCCAGGCCCGAAGCCACCCGGGGACCTCAGGAGCTGCGCTACCCTGCTCTCTGTTCAACGGTCCAGGAGGCAGAAAACGCTCCCAACTGCCCAGAGCAGCTGTGTCACCGGACAAGTTCATTAACCCCCTTGGCCTCACGTTCCTCATCTGCAAAATGGGTCAATAGCCCTGGCCGGGTGGCTCCGTCAGTTGAAGCATCGTCCTGACACCGAAAGGTTGTGGGTTCAATCTCAAGCCAGGGCACACACCTAGGTTGCAGGTTCGATCCCCAGTTGGGGTGTGTATGGGAGGCAACCAATCGACGTTTCTTTCACATCGATGTTTCCCTCTAAAAATCAATCGAAGAAAAAAACATCTTTGGGTGACGATTAAAAACACCTTTTTTAAAGGGCCAAGAATGTCTGCCCCCGTGGGGCTGTTAAGTGGGGTCCATGCCTGTATGCACAAGGGCACCAACTCAACCCACCAGCAGCTGCTGCTCCACCTCTCCCCTCGGCTTCCTGAGCACCTGCCTCTCACCTGCCCCTCCCTCCCACGGCCCCGCTTGGTCGCCTGTGCGGATTCTCCTCCTCCTCCTCCTCCTGACAATTTTCTCCCCTTCAAGTCCTCAGACTTTTTAAACTACGTGAACACGCCCTAGCTGGTGTGGCTCAGTGGATAGAGCGTCTGCCTGTGGACTGAAGGGTCCCGGGTTTGATTATGGTCAGGGCACATGCCTGGGTTGCAGGCTCGATCCCCAGTAGGGGGCGTGCAGGTAGCAGCGATCAGTGATTCTCTCTCATCGTTGATGTTTCTCTCTCTCTCTCCCTCTCCCCTCTCTCTGAAATCAATAAAAATATATATTTTTTAAAAAACAAAATAAACTACATGCTTGCATTACTTCACTTTCACTGCTTTGTTTTTCTCAAAGTCTCCCAGATGGTGACCAAATGGTTTGACTGTAGTTCAGTTAGAGAAGGTGTGAGGTTTATGGCTTGGCAATAAAGTAAAAAATACAAATAAAAAAGGCAAAAGCAACAGACCCAGAGGCCAGGAGCACTGTGTTTGGAGCTCAGTTCATTAGCTCAGATGCTCTCCGGGCCCCAGTGGAGGAACCGTCCATTCCTGACCGCCAGGCTCCCGGGGCCAAGAGGGGAGCGACCTGGCGGGCTGCGTCTGCGAAGCGCACGCTGGATCCACCTGCAGCTTCCAGCTCCACAGCCTCTGCCCACCCTCAGGGCTCCCCCACGGGGCCAGCGACGGGCCAGCCGGGGCGCAGGAAGGGGCCGGGGAGGAGGCGCTGAATGGAGGGAGCCAGCAAGAGGAGAGAGGGAGCTGGTTCCTGGTGGCTGCTGGGAGGGCTGGGCGAGGGGCAGGCCTCTGCACCCTCAGAAGTTGGAAAGCCAGGCCTGTCCTGGAAGGGGCGGGGAAGGGGACCGACTGCTGTGGCCTGAGTCCCTCCTGCGCCCCTGGCAGGCAGGTGGCCCCACTCCAACCTGGCAGGAGAGGCCCACACCAGAGGAACTGCACAGAGGCCGCGAGTCGGGCCCTGAAACGGGAACGGCAGCTCCACCTGCCGCACGTTCTCAACGTCTCATCTTCTGTCGCCTCCCAGCAAGCTCCGAAGGTGGCTGGAGCCGCACAGGGCCCAGCAGCAGAGCAAGCTCAGGGCTGCAGGCCACGCAGCTGGGTGCTAACACACCAGCCTCACCGTTTGCACTAAGTCAACCTGGACTCAGCTTTCTGAGCTGGGGCTCTGAGACCGCGTCACGGTTCTCAGAGCAAGCGGAGCCGGGTGCGAGATGGCATAAATCAGTGGTCGGCAAACTGCGGCTCGCAAGCCACATGCGGCTCTTTGGCCCCTTGAGTGTGGCTCTTCCACAAAATACCACGGCCTGGGCGAGTCTATTTTGAGGAAGTGGCGTTAGAAGAAGTTTAAGTTTAAGAAATTTGGCTCTCCAAAGAAATTTCAATCGTACTGTTGATATTTGGCTCTGTGGACTAATGAGTTTGCCGACCACCGGCAGAAATGACTGTCCCCTCGCGGCATGGGCTCTCGGAGGCTCAGGCTGAGCACGGAGCTGCAAACCCGGGGCCTGCTGACCCAACACGGCAGCAAACGCCAGGCCCACGTGCCCTGCTATGCCCCCAGAAGGCCAGGGCTGCCTGCGGCTCGGAGGGAGCGGCGGGGTGGGGGCACGCAGCCTGCTGAGCTCTGGAAGCGCCGGCTCCAGTCTGGCTCCTTTCCTGTCAGGGGAAACCTCCTGAGGGGGCGAGAGGAGGGCTGCCAAGGACACTGTCTCCATTTTCTGTAGCTCAAGGGCCAAGGTCAAGCTCTGGCGCTAGACTGACCCAGGCACACTGTGAACCTCAGCTCCTCCCTCGAGCCGCCCTGCCTCGTCGGTGAAACGGGATGAAGTCGGCCAGTGCCCGCAAGCCCTCAGCTCTGGCCCTCAGCCAAGTGATCACTGACTACCTGGGGACAACAACACACGTGTCAGTGCCCCTGCTACGGCCTCTGAGAGACCACCCGCCACTTCCTCCCAACCCACAGCCCGCGGCCGCAGAGCCGGGGTCCGCTGCCACCACATTCTGGGGAGTTTCTGGGAAATGATACCATTTTTCAAGATCAGATCAGTCCAGGCTTCCAAATATGTCTCAGGTAACGAAGGCTTCCCCTTCAACGCTGGGCCCTCGTAAGAACACCGAGTCCCGGCACGACCCAGTGGGATCCACGTGGTGCCCTGGTAACAGCCCGAGGTGGGTTCTCCGAGGCTGTGGTTCTTCCTCCTCTCACCCCGGGATCGGCCCTGCCATCTGCCCTGGAGGGGACCACCGTCACCTCAGTAGTGGGCAGCCCCCGCTCTGAGCCCACCTGTCCATCTCCCAGCCTCGCCCCTGCAGTCCAGGTGGGACGCAGTGGATCACACCCGCCCTGTGCTGGCTGAAGAGCGGCACACAGCAGCACCCGGCGCACTTGGCCAGCCGCAGGCCCGAGGACCAGGACGAGGCGAGGACCAGGCGGGAGCTGGGGCACCCCCGCCTCCTCACACCTGCCCCGCCCCACGCACACAGCTTCCCGCGCCTCTGCACCGCCCTGAGTCCCATCCCTGCACACAGTACCTGCCCCAGCCCCCACCCAAGACTCAGCTCCTGGCGGCGGGCATGCAGCTGGTTCATCCGGGCAGGCACACGGTAGGTACGCAATCGCTTGCCAATTCAAGGCCCTCTGCCACCCTCCGGGCCTCCAGAGGGCAGCCGCGGCCTCGGAGGGCTGCGCCCCTCACCTGAGGTCCTTCAGCCGCTTGCAGTGCTTCAGCATGTCGGACAGGGCGGACATGTACACCACCTTCCCCATCATGCCCAGGTTGGCCAGCGAGAGGGACTGGAGCTGCTGGCACTGCAGGCCGATGCTGACCAGCCCGGAGCCCGTGAGAATGCTGGGCAGCTGGGCCAGCGTCAGGTGCCTCAGGAAGGCCAGCTGGCCGATGGCAGCCACCTCCGCGTCGCCCACGCTCTGCGCCCGGCTGCAGGGCGGGAGGGAGTTGCGGATGGCGGGCTCGTTGCGGGGCATGGCGGACGAGAAGTTGGACCCAATCAGCTCGAGGCGCTCCAGGAAGGGCAGGCTCTTCAACAGGGACCAGAACACGGAGGAAGGCGGGGGGCCCGCCTGCCCCGAGAAGGGGCTGGGACACGCCTGCACGCCGATGCGCACCTTCTTGCCGAAGCCGCAGGGCACGGCGTGCATGGCGGGCTGGGCGGGCTTGCGGTCGGCCCGCGGCGCCGAGTCGGCCACAGAGCAGACGGGCAGGGACAGGGAGCGCAGGCGGCTCAGCCGGGCCAGCAGCTGGCACAGGTGCCGGCCTGGGCCCTCGGAGCTGTGGTGGTGGGCGGCCGACAGGTTGAGGTGCCGCAGGTTGCAGCAGGCCGCCACCAGCGTCTCCAGGATGCCGCTGTCGATGTCGTCCTCCGCCCTGCGCAGCAGGGAGTCGGGGGCCAGGCAGTGGGCGCAGCCGCTGAGGTTCAGGCTGGCCAGGCTGCGCAGGTCCTTGCCCCCGTTGAGGACGTGCTGGATCAGGTGGCCGCCCGACAGGGTGCACCGGCTGAAGCTGAAGAAAAAGGGGTTGTTGAACTTCATGTGCTGGAGCAGGGCCGAGCCGTTGAGCCAGGACTTGGGCAGCTGCAGGGCGTCCAGCGCGACGTTGCGGGCCATGGAGTCCAGGAGGTTCTTGGTGGCCCCGCTCTCGGCGAAGCTGCCGGGCACGGAGATGAGGAAGGCGTGCAGGTTCTCGGGGGTGCGGTCGCTGAGCACGGCCAGGTAGAGCCGCACCACCTCCTGGTTGATGTAGCCGGGCGCCAGGCGGGCGTAGAAGACGCGCAGGTTCTGGTAGTGGGGCACGTTGCTCTGGCCCACCATGAGCTGGCCCGACAGGATGGCGCCCTCGCGCGTGCGGTCCAGGATCTCGAAGTAGAGCAGCAGCTTCTCGAGGCTGGTGCAGCAGGGCACCACGCCGTACGAGGGGGTGAAGAGCGTCTGCCTGAGCTCCCGCACGCGGCTCAGCGTGGCCTTGCACTCACTGCTCAGCTGGCCGGCGTCGAAGCCAGGGCTCACGTCGATGGCCAGGGAGCGCAGGTGCTGCAGGGCCGACAGCATCTTGGAGAGGCGCAGGGAGGTCAGGTGGCAGCCCGACAGGTTCACCTTCACCAGGCTGCGGCAGCGGGCCACGTGCTCGATGGTGGAGCCCGACAGCCAGTAGCAGCCGGCCATGTTGAGCTGCTGGATCTCCCGGCCGATCTCCTTCACGAGCTGCTTCACCTGGTCCTCGCTGGCCTGCAGGACAGGGCGGGCGGGGACGGGGAGCGGCTGAGGGCACCAGGTGTCGCCCTCACCTTCACCGCTCAGGGCAGCCTCGCCCCCTAGAACATCAGGCCCGGGAGGCCCTGCAGAGGCCCTGCCCCCGCTGAGAAGGGACACTCCGGGGAGCGCCGGTGCCCCTTTCCCCCCACACGCTCGCCTTCAGCCAAGTCAAGGCCCAGCTGGCGGGAATGTACATGGTGCAGCCCTCACCGCTGTGGAAACCTTTGGTGGCTCCGCAAAAAGCTTACCGGAGCCCCCCTGGGCTCCCCAAGTCCCATTCAGCCCTGCTCCCGGGTGTACCTCCACAGGGCTAGACCCTGGGACTCGGGCAGATACTTTCACACCCACGCTCACAGCAGCGTGACCCACGATGGCCAAAAGGGGAAGCACCCCACGTGCCCATCCCCGGATGAAGGATAAACAAAACGGGGCCATCTATACAACGGAATACTACTCAGCCAGTCACAAAGGACCCCATATTTAGGGTTCTACCTACGTGAAGTATCCGAAGAGCCAAAATGACAAACAGAAAGTAGAACAGGGGTCACCAGAGGCTGGGGAAGGGGGAGTTATTGCTTAACGGCTCCCGAGTTCCCGCTTGGGGCGATGAGAGCTGGGAAAGGCGCACAGCACCGTGCGTGTCTAACACCGCGCTGTGCGCCGAAGCGGGGAGGCGGTCAACTTGGTCATGTGGCGCTTTTCCGCGCCCAGTGGACCACGCCCTGGAAGTTGGCCTGGCTGTTGCCTTCCTTCCCATCACATGCATCTTCACGCCACTAACCACCCAGAAGTCTGGCCCGCCTGCTCAGTGAGCCACAACATGTCCAGACGGGGGCCCGGCGGCCAGTCAGCGACAGATGGACACGGCGCCTGTTGCAAGCGAGGCCTTGGACAACACTGCCTCGGGCTCCCGTGTACATCACCCTCAGGCACCTGACCCCTTCTCTAAGGTCAACATCCACACGGGGAACCGACAGGTGGAGGACATGCGCATGTTAAACCTGCAGGCACTCCGAGGGGCACCTGCCCCTCCTCTGCAGGAAGCCGGACCTGAGTCAGCACAGCCTCCCCTGCCCCACAGGGAGGCGCCCCGCCTGCTCCGCAGAAAGAGCCCCAGCTCTGGACGGCACCTCCTAGCTGTCAGGCGCCGCTTCCTCCCCGGTAACAACAGCTAGGACCCTTCCCCGGGCTCCTGCGATTTGAGTTAAGGTCAAGGCCTCAGTTTATCTTTATCTTTAAGATCAGTTATCAACTGATTTTCAACAAAGGCTGAGGATAGGCTAACCATATGCCACAAAGTGAGGATAACCAAGGCCACGCATGAGGATAGGCTAACCATATGCCACAAAGTGAGCCTCGACCCTTACCTCCACCGCAGAGAAAGATGACACCACAAGGGTCACAGACTTACCCGTCAGAGCTGAAACGACCCTGAGACTTCCCTCAGACAACATGGGGGAGGGAGAGCTGGGAAAACCGGGCAGCCAATGCATGAGAATGAGCCAGGGCCGTCTCACACCGAACACAAGAGCTAACTCCAATGGTTTAAAGGCTTGAACGTAAAACCTGAAACCATAAACGTCCTGGAAGAAAACAGGCAGTAAGGGCCTTGACGTCAGTCTTGGCGATGACTCTTTGAATCTGACACCAAAAGCAACAAAAGCAAAAACGAACAAGTGGGACTACATCCACCGAAAAGCGTCTGCACAGCCAAGGGAACCAGCAGCCAATGAGACACAGCCTGCGAGAAGGGAGCAAGTTCCGGCAAGTCCTGTCCACACGGCTGACATCTCAAACACAGGAGGGGCTCCTACAGCTCAACGGCAAATGAAACAGCAGTCCACCTGAAAAGGGCAGGGGACATGAACAGACATTTCCCCAAGGAGGTACACAACGGCCCGGCCGGCGTGGCTCAGGGGTTGAGCGTTGACCTATGAACCAGGAGGTCACGGGTTGATTCCCGGTCAGGGCACATGCCCGGGTTGCGGGCTCCATCCCCAGTGTGGGGCGTGCAGGAGGCAACGGACCAATGATTCTCTTCTCATCACTGCTGTTTCTCTCTCTCTCTCTCTCTCTCTCGCTCTCCCTTCCTCTCTGAAATCAATAAAAATATATATTTTAAAAAAGATGATGACGAGGAAATCTCATGACCTCAGGTTACACAAAGATTTCTTCAACAGAATACAACAAGCATGAATTCAAAAATTCAATAAATTGGATTTCACCAAAATTAAAAACGGCCTCTCCAAATGTCACTGTTAAGAAAATGAAATGGCAAGCCACAAACTATGAGAGAGGATACTCGTAAAATGTGTACCGGACAAAGATTTGTACCCAGAATATACACAGACTCCTGCACCTCACACAGAGCAAGAGACCATGATAAACGGGCAGAAGCCTGCAGTCACTTCGGGAAAGACGGGCAAACGGCCCACCAGCTGATGGAAACCAAATCGACGACAGCCTCCGTCAGGGAAGCCAAGGGGAAAGCACAGATCCTGTCCCGCCCCAGGATGGCTAAAGCTGAACACAGACCACACCAAGTGTGGACGAGCATGAGGCGCGGCCAGACCGCGGGTCCCCGCGGGTGGGTGTCCACGGTGCTCCCTGCACCACTCAGAGCCCACGTGTGACTTCACAGGGAAGTGCCCGCCGATCCTGGGCCGGCAATGCCCTTCCTGGGAGCCAACTGCCACGCGAGGCTCCCTCTCAGCACGAGGCCTCCCCCGGCAACGGCCCCGCCCCTCGCCCTCCTCCAGGCGCACGCTCCTGCTCCTTTAGGCCCCTAGCTTTTGTCACATAAGCACCCTGGAGGCTGTCCCGTGAGAACTCTGCCGCCTGCCTCCTGCCATGAGCGGCATGTGCCCCTCCTTGCAGATGGGCCGTTTGGTGGCTCCCCATCTCCCGCCCCCAAGAGCCAGCACCCCGCACGCGGCCTCACCTCGTAGTCCTTCTGCAGCAGCACCGTGTGGGTGAGGCTCTTGTCCAGGCACAGCTCTGCGAGCTTCCGGCACGTGTGCCGCACGTTCACCACCAGGTCTGTGCTGGGGATGTGGCTCAGGATGTGCAGGAGGATCTCATCGGAGAAGCCCAGCAGGTGCGCGCTGCCCGCCATCGCGGCAGCCGCAGGGGGCGAGTCGCCATCACTGGAGAGGTCCTGCAGATACGAGGGCACCAAATTCCCATGGCATCCCCTTGGCCAACCCTCAGCCCAGCCTCCTCAGCCAGGGAGAGAAGCCCTCACCCCGTCCGGGGGAAAGAAGGCGCCTTTACCAGAAACCTTAAGTGCAGAGCAAGAACCCACGACAGCCTGGCTGTGCAGCTCAGTGGTTGAGCATCAACCTATGAACCAGGACAGCGGTCGGCAAACTCATAGTCAACAGAGTGGCAAACCGCGGCTCGCGCGAGCCGCATATGGCTCGCGAGCCGCAGTTTGCCGACCACTGAACCAGGAGGTAACGGTTCAATTCCTGGTCAGGGCACATGCCTGGGCTGTGGGCTTGATCCCCAGTAGGGGGCGGACAGGAGGCAGCCGATCAATGATTCTCTTTCATCCTTGATGTTTCTCTCTCTCTCCCCCTCCCTCTCCCTTCCTCTCTGAAATCAATAAAAATGTTTAAAAAGAAAGAAAGAAGCAACTGGGGAAGTAGTGGGGTCTGCACCTCACAGGGCTGCCGTGAGGGTAAAAGAGTCAACGCACACAATCCGCAGAACCGTGCGGGACGGTACCTCTTCGCAGCTCTATCATTAAGGCCAATAAAACGAGCGGGACCGCCATGGAGAATGACTAAGTCCTCACTAACAAGACCGGCACTGAGCGGACGGGCAATATGGCTCCATGTGAAGATTAGTGATGAGTCACAGGGGCTGCCGTTTCTCTGCATCTCGTGCATCCGGCTAGAACGCGTGTTGTGTCCAACCAGCTGCGCACACGCGTCCTGGCACTTCTGTGATGTGCACAGCTCTCCTCCCGAAGGGGCCTTCCTTCCGTCCCACTGCCAGCGCCTGTGATGTGCACACCCGAGGACAGGGCTCGACCGAGGTCAGTCCTCACGGAATCCCCAAAGCAAGGCCACAGGAAGTCAGTTGCTCTAAACAGGGGTCCTCAAACTACAGCCCGCGGGCCACATGCGGCCGCTGAGGACATGGATCCGGCCCGCCGGGGGCCGCTGCCTGTCCTGCTTAGCAGCCGACTTGTCCCGGGCCCGCAGTGCGCATAGGAATTTGTTCATAGTTTTTTTTTAAGCTATAGTCCGGCCCTCCAACGGTCTGAGGGACAGTGACCTGGCCCCGTTTAAAAAGTTTGAGGACCCCTGCACAAGAGCCCACGGGGGAAGGAATCTGTGTCTCCCCAACACCTCCCCAAACAGACCCTCCTGCCTCCAAACCGTCTGAGGGGGCGCCTCTCTGCCCACTCCCAGGAGAGTACCCAGAATTCTCTCCGCTGCCTTTTCCGGCGATTCTCCTTACAAGCCCCTCCTCCCGCCTGCCTTTTCTGCACATATTTTCGTGGATGGAAGCGTTGAGGCTTGGAAAGCCCTGCTGCTGCCATGGCAACTGTGAAGTCTGTGGAGGAAGAACCTGTCTGTCTGCAGCCTATGGCAGGCACTGTGGGGTCCCACCCTGTCCGACAGGCCCTGCCCCCGCAAAGGCTTCGCGGGCCAGGAAGGGGCTCAAGGAACACATCCCACCTGCTCAACAGCTCGGCCTCCCCACGCCCTTTTCTTCATAAGAGGCGGCAGTCAGGGTGACTGCTCTGCCCACCTGACTGCCCTCACTCCCAGCTTCCTTCTCCCACGGTCACATGGGCGGCAGGCAGCCTTCAGGCCCACGCCCACAGCTATCCCGGGTTGCTGTATTCCGGGTCCAATGTTTTGGATCATAGTGAGTTTCTTTAGAAGTTTCCAGACCGAGTCACCTGTGAACAATCAACTCCCAGCCCCCTCGCTAGATGAAGGTACTCCACCTCCGGGGAGAGGCTGGAACGGGGACAGGCCTTAGCAGGCAAGCTTGGCAAACAGGACTCGGGCACCGAGAGGGTTACCCCTCCTGATCCGCAACCTGCAGGTTTACCAAAGGAAGAATGCCACCAGAGAGACAAGAACATCGGGCAAAACACTGAGCAAACACCAAACCATACCATTTCCAGTCACACTACTCATTCTAAACCTCTTAAAACCACCTAGAAATTACAAGAATTAAAAAAAAAAAAAAGCCAGGCTCCCTCCGTCCAGTCTCAGCACACCCCCCAGGGTGACTGCTCCCACAAGCTGGGCCCCTGATGCTGGGCGGGCCTGGAGGAGTAACTGCCCCGCACGGGCAGCAAGCAGGTCATTTCATTCCCCTGGGACTCAGAACTTCAGCTCAAATGCTCCCTCCTCCATGAAGCCCTCCCAGCATGCCCCCTCTCCCCGCTCCTGGCTTCACCAGATACCTTCCTCCCCCAGACCCTAGTCTCATCAGATGAACTCTAATGGTCTGCTTGCTCACTTATCACCTCAGTGGGCCAGGAATGGATCGTTTTTAACACTCCAGAGAAAGACACTGAACCAGGTGAGTCAACGAACCACCGGCTTCAGAATCATTTGAAGCAGAACTCCCCTCCTCCGAAACTGTGGGGGGAACCCTGCACATCCGAGCCCTAAAACCAGCAGTGACTTTCACCATCAGAACAGCCCGTTCTGGAATCAGAGAGTGGGGATGGTTGCACAGCTGCATGAATATATTTTTTAAAACCACTGAATTGTAGCCTTAACCCAGTTTGGCTCAGTGGATAGAGCGTCAGTCTGCAGACCGAAAGGTCCTGGGTTCGTTTCTGGTCAAGGGCACGTACCTCGGGTGCAGGCTCCTCCCCAGTCCAGGCCCTGGTCCGGGCACGTGCAGGAGGCAACCAATCAAAGTGTTTCTCTCACATCGGTATTTCTGTCTTTCCCTCGCTCTTCCACTCCCTCTAAAAATCAATGGGAAATTATCCTCGGGTAAGGATTAAAAAAATAAAATCACATCACTGAAGTGTACACTTTAAAAGTGTGCATTCTGCCCAGCTGGTGTGGCTCATGGTTGAGTGTCAACCCATGAGCCAAGAGGTCGCCTGTTCAATTCCCACTCAGGGCACATGTTGGCACTGCAGGCTTGACCCCCAGTGGGGGGCGTCAGGACGCAGCCAATTGACGTTTCTCGCTTCCTCTCTCTAAAATCAGTAAGAACATATTTTTCTTTTTTTTCTTTTTTCTTTTTTTTTTTTTTTTAAACACATTCTATTGATTTCCTACAGAGAGGAAGGGAGAGGGACAGACAGTCAGAAACATCGATGAGAGAGAAACATCGATCAGCTGCCTCCCGCACACCCCCCACTGGGGATGCGCCCGCAACCAAGGCACATGCCCCTGACCGGAATCGAACCCGGGACCCCTGAGTCCGCAGGCCAACGCTCTATCCACTGAGCCATTTAAGAACATATTTTTCAGCTGTGGATTTTATAGTATGTGAACTATATCCCCATATAAATAAAAAATTAGACCATCTGAGAGAGAGGAAGCTTGATCTCCACATCCAGGGGTGGAACGAAGCTCCTCTCAACCCAAGACACGCCCACAATGCAACAAGAGGCCTCACTGACCAGGTCCCCAAAATGTGCCTCAAGGAACAGGGGGGCCTCTGCGCCAGGACCCCCATAAGACCCAGGTACCAGACACGAGGCACCTCCCCCCACCCATCTCTCCCACCTCCCCCCACCCAATCTCCGCCTCAAGCACACACAATTCACCAGAATCTGTTAACACAGCCGGGTACCCTGGGACTCTTCCTCAGGAAGCTGCCATGTTCCTGCCTCCCCCTCAATCTAGGAGCCCCGGGGCCCTTCTGAGCCAAATTCACTGCCAAGTTTGAGGAGCTGTGAGCTGCTCCCAACCATCTCCCACACAACATACTCCAGCCCCATCACTCCAGTTCCCCAGCCCCAGGCGAGCCCCTCAGCAGGAAGCATGCTCCCAGTCCCGGAAGAAGACAGAAACACGGGTACATATCAAAGGAGGTGGGGAGCAACAAAAGGGAAGGCACTCGTCAGAGTCCCGACCCCGCCACGCCGGTGTGCAGAGAAAACAGCTTGCAATACTTCACAGGGCGTCGGTGGGATTCTCCACTGGACTCAGATTTGTGGAGCGTTGGGGAAGGAATTCGGGGTAACTCCTAAGTCCCCCAGGTGAAATGACTTTTCCTTGATGACCCCCCTCCCCGCCGCCACGTCACACAACAAGTAGGCTCAGAGAAAAGTGGGCTGGACCCAAACTGCATTCAGAGATGGAGGATGGGGTGCGAAGTGGTTTGGAGGGAGGACCCCTTAGAGGCCTGGGGGCCCGGGCAGTCCCTGGAGGCCTGGAAACGGGGCGGAGAGGCGGGGAAGACCCCGGGGGATGGGCACGCCGGGCTGGGAAAGGCATGGCAACCCGAACGAGGAGAGAGCTGGTGCCTTCGTGGATCAGGGCGAAGGCCTAGAGGGCGGGATGGGCAAGGCCAGGGTCAGGATGGGAGAGAAGGGGCGAGGCCGAGTTCAGGGTCGGGACCGGAAGGACCCATCCCGACCGACGCCAGGGTCGGGGTGGCAAGGACCGGCCGGGGCCGGGGTCGGGACGGAAAGAACGGAGCGGGACAGGGGCGGGATGAAAAGGATGCAGGGGAACCGCCGTCGGGATGGGGAAGACCGACGGGGCGAGCCGCCGGCAGGGAGGGGAGCGGGGAGGCGCCGCCGTACCTCTCCGGAGCTGGCCATGTCGAGGGGCCCGAGCCGCGCCCGCCGCAGCCGCAGCCCCAGGGCCTCCCGTCTAGGCGACCTGGGACGCTCAAAGCCGGCGCGTCCGCGGCTCCACAGAGCCCCCGGCAGGGGGCGGGGCCTCGCTCACTTCCGGCGCTCTGGACACGCACTTCCGCTCGCCAGTCGGCTCGCCCTGCGCAGCCGCCATGTTGGGTGCGGCGCCGCGACAAGGCCCCGCTAAGGCTCGGGACAGGTCTGGGAAGACCCCCAAGGGGTCCCTCCGTGCTCGATGACCTCATCTCTTAGCTTTAATTAATTTAAGAATCCACGCGTGGACTGCTGAGACCGCGTCCACCGCTCGCGCAGGCCACTCGACTCCGCCGCTCTTCCACCGTCGCCGACCCAACCGCCTCCTGCTCGCCATGGATGACGATATTGCTGCGCTCGTGGTCGACAACGGCTCCGGCATGTGCAAAGCCGGCTTTGCGGGGGGACGATGCCCCCAGGGCCGTCTTCCCCTCCATCGTGGGGCGCCCCCGGCACCAGGGCGTGATGGTGGGCATGGGCCAGAAGGACTCCTACGTGGGTGATGAGGCCCAGAGCAAGAGAGGCATCCTGACCCTCAAGTACCCCATCGAGCACGGCATCGTCACCAACTGGGACGACATGGAGAAGATCTGGCACCACACCTTCTACAACGAGCTGCGCGTGGCCCCCGAGGAGCACCCTGTCCTGCTCACCGAGGCCCCTCTGAACCCCAAGGCCAGCCGTGAGAAGATGACCCAGATCATGTTCGAGACCTTCCACACCCCCGCCGTGTACGTGGCCATCCAGGCCGTGCTGTCCCTGTACGCCTCTGGCCGCACCCTGGCATCGTCATGGGCTCCGGGGACGGGGTCACCCACACGGTGCCCATCTACGAGGGCTGCGCCCTCCCCCACGCCATCCTGCGTCTGGACCTGGCGGGCCGGGACCTGACAGACTACCTCATGAAGATCCTCACGGAGCGGGGCTACAGCTTCACCACCACGGCCGAGCGGGAGATCGTGCGCGACATCAAGGAGAAGCTGTGCTACGTCGCCCTGGACTTCGAGCAGGAGATGGCCACCGCGGCCTCCAGCTCCTCCCTGGAGAAGAGCTACGAGCTGCCGGACGGGCAGGTCATCACCATCGGCAACGAGCGGTTCCGCTGCCCCGAGGCCCTCTTCCAGCCCTCCTTCCTGGGCATGGAATCCTGTGGCATCCATGAAACTACCTTTAACTCCATCATGAAGTGTGACGTCGACATCCGTAAGGACCTGTACGCCAACACGGTGCTGTCTGGTGGAACCACCATGTACCCAGGCATCGCGGACAGGATGCAGAAGGAGATCACGGCCCTGGCCCCCAGCACGATGAAGATCAAGATCATTGCGCCCCCTGAGCGCAAGTACTCTGTGTGGATCGGCGGCTCCATCCTGGCCTCGCTGTCCACCTTCCAGCAGATGTGGATCAGCAAGCAGGAGTAGGACGAGTCCGGCCCCTCCATCGTCCACCGCAAATGCTTCTAGGCGGACTGTTAGCTGGTTACACCCTTTCTTGACAAAACCTAACTTGCGCAGAAAACGAGATGAGATTGGCATGGCTTTGTTTTGTTTTTTTGATTTTTTTTTTGATTTTTTTTTTTTTTGGCGCTTGACTCAGGATTTAAAAACTGGAACGGTGGCCCAAAGTTCTACAATGTGGCCGAGGACTTTGATTGTACATTGTTCTTTTTTTTTTAATCATTCCAAATACGAGAGATGCATTGTTACAGGAAGTCCCTTGCCTGCCCAAAGCCGCCCACTTCTCCCTAAGAAGGGCCAATCCTTGCCCGAGTCCACGCGGGAAGGCTGATAGCATTGCTTTTGTGTAAATTATGTAATCCAAATTTTTTAATCTTCGCCTTAATACTTGTTCTTTTTTGTTTTATTTTGAACGGCCAGCCATCGTGGCCCCCTTTTTTGTCCCCAACTTGAGATGTATGAAGGCTTTTGGTCCCCCTGGGAGTGGGTTGAGGTGTGGAGGCAGCCAAGCAGGGCTTACCTGTACACTGACTTGAGACCAGTTCAATAAAGTGCACACCTTAAAGGGGGGAAAAAAGAAATCCACGCGTGGCTAGTGGTGCCCCGAGGGGCAGTGCAGCCGGAATGAAGTTCCCGGGGGGCAGGGCCAATTCTCCGGTTACTGCCGGGGCCCCGCCCCGAGCTCCTTGTAGCTGCTCAAAACACCAGCTGGATGATGAGCGAGTGAGTGAGGGGAGGCGGGCACCAGCCCCTGGCAGGGCTTTCCTAGTGGTTCCAGCCGTGTCCTTTGGGTGATTCCAGGCCAGAACATGGATTCGGATCCTGCCGCTTGAGAGCTGTCTTACCCTCCAAGCCTGTTTCCCCACAGGCCGCCTCCCCGCGGCCGCGCCCCCGACTCCAGGGAGGTGTCGGAAGGGGCGAGCCCCAGGTTCCAAGCCCCTCCGCTGACCTGGACTCCCTGCTCTCGGAGAGGCGCACGGGGTGCAGGGGTCCGGGCAGGGCTGCCTGGCAGAGGAGGGGCGCGCCAGCCCGTTCAGGAGGTGCACCTCAGGAGCCAGAGCTGCCTCACGGGGGAGCCAGCCACCCAGAAAGGGCCGGGAAGCTGCGGAGGAGTTAGAAGGAAACTCCGCATTCTATCAAACAGAACTTGCGTGTGTCTGGACCAGCTGTGGGCAAACTACGGCCTGCGGGCCGGATCTGGCTATTCTATCCGGTTCTCTTGCTCTCCCCTCCACTCCTTTACTCTGAATTTATATTAGTTCACACAAACACTCCATCCATGCTTTTGTTCCAGCCCTCCGGTCCAGTTTAAGAACCCATTATGGCCCTCGAGTCAAAAAGTTTGCCCACCCCTGGACGACCTGTCCTGGGAGGCAATGAAGCGAGCAGGCAGCGACTGGACTGCCTAGGTGTCAGGGTCAACTCCCGCTTTCTCCCTGGTCATTTGTGTCACCTGGGGCCAGCCTCCGGCCCTGGCTCAGTGTAAAATGTGCGCAAGAGGGAGGGCGGGAGTCAATGTGGCATCCTCTCGCTGAGCCTGGCTTGGGCCGGGTGATGCTGGGCCTTTGCTCCAAGCCAGACAGCGTCAGAGGGTCAGCCCCGGGCAGGCCTGGGGGAAAGGAGCAGGGCCTGAAGGACTCTCAAGGTCAAGTGTGTGTGTCAGCTGCACTTCCAGAGTTTCTCAAAGGAAAAGATGGATGGAGCGCCCCTCCACTTGTTCCTGATGGTCCCGTTTCCAAGGTGTGCACGCGGACTGAGATGTAACTTCTCCAGGGATCTGGCCCCAACCAGCCTCCCATTCTTCCCCGAGGGTGACGGCTGTGTCTAGTCTCTAGGCATCTGTCCCGGCCATCCAGGCATCTGTCTGAGACAAGCATGCCCAAACTTCCACCCGCTCCCATCGAGGTCTCTCTCGCTTCCTCTCTCTAAAATAAATCCATTTTAAAAAGAAAACTTACTTGTAGCTCCCAGAGCTCAGGGTGTGCTATCAACTGATTGGCCCAAAAGAGCTAGAACTGGCCCCGGAGTGACTTCCTGTCACAGACCCTGCTTCCCGGGCCTGAGACTTTGGGGCTGGGGGAGAGCCTCAGGAGCATCCGGGCACTCTGCTGCCACGTCTGGGCCAGCGGCTACAGCCCACGGGCACCTGCTGTGGGCCTAGACTAGAAAACCTGGTGGGCCCAGGGGACTCCCGGCTCCTGTTCTGTTCTGGAAGCCATCGCGGTCTTAGAACAGTCTCCTCCTCACCGGGGTAAGGTCGCCACACTAATCATAAAATCACCGTCAGAATGGGCCAAGCTCCGCTCTTCCTCTGGAAGAGGACCCAAGGGCCACAGTGCCCCTCCAAGGAGGGGAGGACCCCCCTCAAGCCTCAAATCTGGATTGACAGGCCCAAATGTGCCTCACTCCCTCAGGAGAAATGGGGCAAAACCCCTCATGGGGGGCCTCCCCCTCTCTGCTGGTGCCAGCAGCAGCTGCTGGCGGGGGAAGGGTAGGCCAGGCTTGTTTTCCTGCACCAAGTCCCATGCTGAGCGGCAGCACGGGAGAAAGGCCCGCTCCAGGATCCCGGCCGCTCCCTCCCCTCCCCGGCAGGGTCCTAGGACTAGGCCAGGACTGCACTTGACCATGCAGAGGAAGGCAGCGGCCCTGAGGTAGAACCCTGACGCCCTTACTCCAGCCCTGGTCAGAGTGCTGCCCTGCAGACCCCTAGATCATTGGTCGGCCAACTGCGACTCACGAGCCACATGCGGCTCTTTGGCGCCTTGAATGTGGCTCTTCCACAAAATACCACAGCCTGGGCGAGTCTGCTTTGAAGAAGTGGCGTTAGAAGTTTAAGTTTAAAAAATTTGGCTCTCCAAAGAAATTTCAATCGTTGTGCTGTTGATATTTGGCTCTGTTGACTGAGTTTGCCGACCACTGGCCCAGATAAATCCCCTCTTCAGCTGTACATGGTCACTCCAGGTGAGGCGGCAGGTTGGTAACCCTGTTCTCAGCCTCAGACCCATGGAGGGTGTGGCCTAGCAGCCACAAAGGTACCCACCCAACCCCGAGGCCAGTCCCTGGGACTGAGCCCCTCTAGAAGCCATCTGCACTTCAGAAACCAGCTGAAAGGCAGGGGCGCTGGGGGGCCAGGCCAGGGGTTTCCTTTCAAAGGTCAGGAGGCCAGGATCCGTTAACTCCTCCCCCCAGCCCCCTAACCTAGACTGGTCCATGCCTGGGTTAGAGCACCTCCACCTCCCCCTACTAGTAGAGATGGCCTGGCCCCCACCCTTCCCCCAACCGCACCCATTTCCCCAAAACTCATCCATGCCAGAAAGCCAGAAAGTTCCTTTAAGGTGTGCACTTTATTGAACTGGTCTCAAGTCAGTGTACAGGTAAGCCCTGCTTGGCTGCCTCCACACCTCAACCCACTCCCAGGGGGACCAAAAGCCTTCATACATCTCAAGTTGGGGACAAAAAAGGGGGCCACGATGGCTGGCCATTCAAAATAAAACAAAAAAGAACAAGTATTAAGGCAAAGATTAAAAAATTTGGATTACATAATTTACACAAAAGCAATGCATTTATCACCCTTCCCGCGTGGACTCGGGCAAGGATTGGCCCTTCTTAGGGAGAAGTGGGCGGCTTTGGGGCAGGCAAGGGACTTCCTGTAACAATGCATCTCTCGTATTTGGAATGACTATTAAAAAAAAAGAACAATGTACAATCAAAGTCCTCGGCCACATTGTAGAACTTTGGGGATGCTCGCTCCAACACAGACTGCTGTCACCTTCACCGTTCCAGTTTTTAAATCCTGAGTCAAGCGCCAAAAAAAAAAAAAAAAGATCAAAAAAAACAAAAAACAAAACAAAGCCATGCCAATCTCATCTCGTTTTCTGCGCAAGTTAGGTTTTGTCAAGAAAGGGTGTAACCAGCTAACAGTCCGCCTAGAAGCATTTGCGGTGGACGATGGAGGGGCCGGACTCGTCGTACTCCTGCTTGCTGATCCACATCTGCTGGAAGGTGGACAGCGAGGCCAGGATGGAGCCGCCGATCCACACGGAGTACTTGCGCTCAGGGGGCGCAATGATCTGGGGAGACAACGGGACAGTTAGCATAAGGACCCTGATGGCACCCACAGGGCCCACCCCCCCCAGGCCAGACTGACTCCACTGGACCAGGCCAGCTCAGCTGGGCGGACACGCACCTTGATCTTCATCGTGCTGGGAGCCAGAGCGGTGATCTCCTTCTGCATCCTGTCGGCGATGCCTGGGTACATGGTGGTTCCACCAGACAGCACCGTGTTGGCGTACAGGTCCTTACGGATGTCGACGTCACACTTCATGATGGAGTTAAAGGTAGTTTCATGGATGCCACAGGACTCCATGCCTGAAGGGAAGGAGGGCCAGACTTAGCTTCCAGCGTGGCCACAAGGGTGGCCTTTGTGTGGAGCAGGGCGAGGCCTTACTCACCCAGGAAGGAGGGCTGGAAGAGGGCCTCGGGGCAGCGGAACCGCTCGTTGCCGATGGTGATGACCTGCCCGTCGGGCAGCTCGTAGCTCTTCTCCAGGGAGGAGCTGGAGGCCGCGGTGGCCATCTCCTGCTCGAAGTCCAGGGCGACGTAGCACAGCTTCTCCTTGATGTCGCGCACGATCTCCCGCTCGGCTGTGGTGGTGAAGCTGTAGCCACGCTCCGTGAGGATCTTCATGAGGTAGTCTGTCAGGTCCCGGCCCGCCAGGTCCAGACGCAGGATGGCGTGGGGGAGGGCGTAGCCCTCGTAGATGGGCACCGTGTGGGTGACCCCGTCCCCGGAGTCCATGACGATGCCAGTGGTGCGGCCAGAGGCGTACAGGGACAGCACGGCCTGGATGGCCACGTACATGGCGGGGGTGTTGAAGGTCTCGAACATGATCTGTCGGGAGAAACGGGTCACGTCACACTCGGGAAGCCACCGGGCACAAGCAGTCAGGCCAGACCAGGAACATGCAGAGAGTGCAACGAACACAGGTTAAGTGTGCTGGGGACCCCAGGATGGGGATTCACTTCAGACCTACTGTGCACCTACTGAATACACACTCCCAAGGCCACTTTACATCCGCCTCATTGGCTTTGTCACACAAGCCAGTGTTAGTACCTACACCCACAGCACTTTACGCTTTAAAAACCTAGTCAGAATAGCCAACACGAGAAAGATTCCATCTGGAGAAAAGCAAATAGAACCTGCAGAATTCCAAAGGAGACTCAGGTCAGAGAAGAAAGTCCTAGGAGAATGGCAGAGAAAGAACCAGTGAGAAAGGGCGTGGCAGAGGCGACAGGAAAGGATGGGGAGCTTCCAGGGAAGGCCAAGGGCTACCAACCTGGGTCATCTTCTCACGGTTGGCCTTGGGGTTCAGAGGGGCCTCGGTGAGCAGGACAGGGTGCTCCTCGGGGGCCACGCGCAGCTCGTTGTAGAAGGTGTGGTGCCAGATCTTCTCCATGTCGTCCCAGTTGGTGACGATGCCGTGCTCGATGGGGTACTTGAGGGTCAGGATGCCTCTCTTGCTCTGGGCCTCGTCACCCACGTAGGAGTCCTTCTGGCCCATGCCCACCATCACGCCCTGCAGAAGGGAGCAGCAAGGTGCCCTCAGCGTGGGCAAGATCCCACCGACCCCCACCCAGAAAGCTAAAGGACTCTGGTGGAGGAGCTGGCCTCATCCGCCCCACCCACCAAATCAGACCCGAAGCAGGCGCCCTACCTGGTGCCGGGGGCGCCCCACGATGGAGGGGAAGACGGCCCTGGGGGCATCGTCCCCCGCAAAGCCGGCTTTGCACATGCCGGAGCCGTTGTCGACCACGAGCGCAGCAATATCGTCATCCATGGCGAGCTGCAGGGAGAGCAGGGCCGTGAGCCTGGGTCGGGTGCGGCTGCCCCCGCCCTGCCCACTTCCGGCGCGCCGCGCCTTCGAGCCGCCAGGGGGCGCCGGCGCGCGCCCAGATTGGGGACAAAGGAAGCCAGGCCGGCTGCGTTATTACCATAAAAGGCAAACGCTGGGGAGAGGCGGCCCGCGGCGCGGCAGGAAGCCAGGCCCTCGGCCCCGCCCAGCCCCGTTCAAACTGCGCCGGCCGGCCGGGCGCGCGGAGACCACACCCACGGGAGCCCGCGCCGCGGCCGTGTGCGCAGGCGCCTACGCGCGCGGCAACCCCACCCCTTCCGGCGGCCGCTCCGCCTCGCCCGGGCCGCGGCGCCCAGCCCTGGCGCGCGCACACGCACGAGCACGCGCAGCCAGTCCCCAGTGCCCAGTCCCCAGTGCCCAGTCCCCAGTGCCCAGTCCCCACCCGGCCGGCGAGGCCCGCCGCGCCCACCCACCCTCCGTCCCGCGCAGCCAACCGCCCGCTCGGCCCCAGGCCCCAGGCCTCCGGGACTGTCGGCAGCGCCTGGGAGCGCGCCCTGAGCGCAGCGCGGCCCCGAGGCACCAGGGCTGAAGTCCACTCCCCGCGCCCGGGCGCTGGCCACGGGGCAGGGGTAGGGGCGAGGGGCGCACGGGCCGGGGCGGTGAGGTCCGGGGCCGTGAAGGCCGGCGCGGACCCGTGCGGCCGGCCAGCCCGCGGGCTTACCAGGAGGCGGTTGGGTCGGCGACGGTGGAAGAGCGGCGGAGTCGAGTGGCCTGCGCGGGCGGTGGACGCGGTCTCAGCAGTGGCTGCGCGGCGCGCCGCCGGGTTTTATAGGGCGGCGCCGCGGCCGCTCGAGCCATAAAAGGCAACTTTCGGAACAGCGCGCGCTGATTGGCCCCGCGCCGCTCACTCACCGGCCTCGCCGCACAGTGCAGCATTTTTTCACCCCCTCTCCCTCCTTTTGAAAAAAAAGGAGATGGACTGAGAGAGAGCGAGAGCGAGATTGAGGAAGAGGAGGGATAGAGTTTTGCCGTGGGCCGCCCTAGGGTGCTGGGCCACGGCCGGGGGTGAGGGGGGCACGCCCTGGGCTGCCGCCCCGCCGGGCCGTGCTCAGTCCGGCCTCGTGTGGCCTGGCCTGCCTGTCCCTCCGTGTCCCCCCACCCCGGGACCCTCCGGGTGTGGATGTCACATCAGCATGGAGCTCCCCCGTGGTCCCTGGTTGCTGTGGGTGCATGCTCAAGTTTAAACAGTTGGGGAGTCCCCCCCTTGCCAACCTTAGCTCAACTGCCCAGAAAGCCTAGGTGGGGGTGGGGTGGGGGCTCTGGCTGGGGATGCTCAGCTTACTACGTGCGGGGTCATTCTACCCACAGAGGAGGCTGGGGTGAGGAGGATGGTGTGGTATGGGGAGCGGTGGGCTCTGGAGAGCAGAGAAACTGTTTCCATGGAGCCAGGCTGCCCTCACACCCAGCCAAGGCGTCCTGGGCCTGAGCCAGTGACCCAGGCAGCTACCAGGCACTGCTGGGTCCAGCAGGCAGGGCTGCCCAGCACAGCCGGGGCCCACGTCCATCATCCGTCATGTAGCCACAGCTGAGCTGCCTTCATGGAGGTCCCCGAGGACTGGGGAGGGACGCTCCGTGAGCCAGAGATGAGCTGGGGGCCGCAGGGCCAGTAGCCAAAGGCCAGCTGCCCTGGGAGAAGACCCTCTCCTTGTCACTCTTGACTGCCCTGGGTCTCTCCAGAGACTTGGCACGACCTGGGTGCCCTGTTCTGGGTGGTTCCCTGCTCTGAGAGCTGCCAGTTCGGCAGGCAGAGCCTGATCCAGATGGCCCACAGTGCTCAGCGCATGGCAGCCGGAAGCCCAGGGGCCGCGGGACCCCACAGGCGCGGCTGGCTCAGCCTAGAGGAGCGCACCTTCCCGGGGCGGGGGGGGGGGGGGGGGGGGGTGACAGGCGACTTTTCACCTGAGGAGAACGGCAGGTGGCATAGCTGGGGCACTGGGCTCTCCCCACCAGCCTGTCCCCAGCTGCCAGGGCTGTGCAGCGTGTAAGAGGTGTTCATTGACTGTGTGTTGAAACCAGTGACCAGTTAGTCCATATATGGATGTGGAATGTGTGTCCAGGGGAGAGGTGGCTGGTCCGGCCAATGGAGGAGGCTGGTGGCAGGTCTTCGAAGGCTGCAGAGGCCACAACCAGGTGGCAAGGGTGACCAGCACCCAGCACAGCAGAGCCCACAGGCTGGGACCCTCATGCTAAGCGTTCCCAGGGGACCGCCAGAAACTCACTGCAGGGCCCCCGCCCCACCCCAGCCCTGGGCGAACATTCCCAGTCCATCCACTCCCGCCTCCTGAGGGCCAGTCTGTCCTCCTCCTGGCCTTGTATCTCTCAGTCAAGGGCGTCTGGCCAGCCACCTTGCGATTCAAGGACTGGGACAGGGGGTGGGGGCGGGGGCCCTTTTTGCTGCCTGTTCATGAGCCTGGAGGGGTGCTGGGCAGGCTAGGAACAGGCCACAGGGCGAGGGATGGGAGACCCGAGGGGCTCCAGGGAGCTCCATGGGCTGGAGAGCAGGCCTGGTCCGCCCGCCAGCAGGAGGGTGCTGGGACCTCGCCTCTTAGCCAGGGGCCCGCCAAGGGGCACACCGACCGCAGACTGGAACATCCCTGGCCCTCTCAGCGGCCGGTTCCTGGTGCTCTCCTATGCATCCTTCGCAGCCCAGCCCAGAAAGCCCCTCCGCGGGAGCCGTGTAGCGTCTGCCACATGTACCCTCCCCCACTTCAGACCACTGCGGGGCTGGCCTGCACAGCTCAGCCCCAGCCGCTGCTGCCTGTTCAGCCAGCCCTGCCTCAGCTCCCCTCACGGACACCTCCTGCTCTGCGCTGGGGTGGGGTGTCTCTTCCCCTTCTTCTCAGCCCCACCTCAGTTTCTCCCCCTGAAAATGGAGCTTCGGGTCCATTCCCAGCCAACCTTCCCAGGGTCTCCATCACACCCACCTCCTCCCGCGGTTCCCACCCCAGGGCCGGGCTCTGCTGCAGGAGCGACCGCCTGGGTGCCCTGGGCCCTCAGAAGGGACCCCCCCCCCGGGCAGATGGGGGAGGGGGCACCAGCCTTGGGGAGGGGCGGAAGCAGCCGCTGAAGAGAAACAGCAGCTGGAGGAGGAAAAGAGGAAGCCCAGCGGCAGAGGAAGGGGGCGGGGACGGCGCAGGAAGTGAGCAGGTTCTTCGCTGGGAACTTGGCCCTGGCGGGGATCGCAGAGCGGCGCGGGGCGGGCACAGCCCACGGGGGGCAGCTCGGCCAGTGGCCGCCCCACCTGCCTGTCTGCTGCTGTGTTTTCTCTTGCCGTCCCCTCCCCCCCAGAGACCTCCAGGCCAGGGGACAGTTACAGTCCCTCCCAAAGGACCCCTCCCTCACCCAACCCCCCAATCTCCCTGGGCGTTAGATCCCTCTGCCTCACCCCCCCACACACCGGGCAGGGACCCCAAGCTCCATTTTTCAGAGGAAGAAACTGCGGTGAGGTTGAGAAAGGGAAGAGAAACCCCCCGCACACAGTCAGTGCTCAGCGAAGGGCAACCGAGCGAATGAGGGGACAGAGCATTCCAGCAAACACACCCCTTTTTACAGGGGAGGAAACTGAGGCAGGCTGGTGACGGGCCCCGGCTCAGAGTCCAGCATCAAGGACTCCAGGCCCGGCTTCCGCAGGCCTCGCTGCCCCGCCCTGGTGAAGTGTCCCTGGAGTGCCCGCAGGGACTCTGGCCCAGAGTCTGAATTCCTGGGCCCCACCTCTGTCCTCCGCTCTTATCTCCTGAGGTCCAGAGGGGACAGCCACCAGCCCTTGGCCACACAGCAGCAGCCCCCGAGGGCCTACGCCTGTACTTTCCAGCCACACCACCACCACCACCACCACCCCCGCTCCTCCCCTGCTCCCACGATGGGCTCAAAAGGAAATTTGGACCCCAGAGTTCCTGAGGTCCTGGGAGGGCTGGGCGGGAGTCCTGCTGCCTCCTGTCCAGCTTGACCACACTTTCAAGGTCAGCCCTGGGCTGGCTCCCCAGAAGGCCTGCCAGCCTCCTCCCTCCTCTCTCAGAACAGCTGCAGCTTTCCTGCTCAGAGAGGGAAGCCGCCCCGCCGGGTCACACAGCCGGGCGCAGCCAGGAGCCGGGCGGGGGGGGGGGGGGCAGACTGCTCCTGCATGCCACAGGCAGTGCCAGCCAGCCGGGCACGCATCCGGCACGGAACGGCACCAGACAGTTCTGAGCAGCACCCTGAGGAAAGCAGGTGTGATCCCTGGGCCTCCAACAAAACAGCCAAGGAGACCAGTCCCCCCTGCGTGTGAAGGAGCCGCTTCCTGAGGAAGGAGGAGGCCTGAAGGGCGGTCAGGGAAGCCCCCAGGCGCAGCCCCTGAAGGGGGCCCGGAGCAGGAGGGAGGGGCTGGGCAGTGCGCTCTCCTGGGCAGCAGCCAGGACCTCGGTCCCCACCCAGGCCTGGCGTCTGGCCAGAGCCCCTCCCAGGCCTGTCAGCCTCCGCCAGCCTGGCCTCCCCTGCCTCCCGCAGGAGTCATCCGAGAAAGGGGGATCCCTGCCCTGGAGAAACTGGGAACTTCTGGTGCTTCTTGGGAGAGTTTTGAAAAATCCTTAAAAACTACCCCCCCACCCCCCCGTCCAATCCCCCTGGCACTGGGAGGAAGGCCCCGGCACTTCTGGGGAGTTCCCAGCCTCGCTTACGCTGAGTTTTTCAGAAGAGAAATAGAGAACAAGGTACCCTGGGCTTCCCCCTACACACCCCGCTGAGCCCTCCTGCTCTCAGACCCTCCTGCTGGGGGCTAGGTGTCCCCAACAGACCCTGCTGTGAGGAAGGAGAGGACCCCTGGGCCCTGAAGACCTTCTCAGCAGCCTGGGGGGTCGGGGGAGGCTGGGAGTCCTGGCCTCACAGGTCTCCCCACAATTGTGGTTCCAGGAGATCCTTGAAGCCCGCTGGTCACGGGGCCCACGGCAACCGGCCCGGAGCAGGTAGGGACCTGCCCAAAGTCACCTGGAGGTCAAGGCAGCTCTCAAAAGCCAGGCTTTCCACACCGGGCCTGAGGCAGGGGGCAGGTTGGACCAAGTGGGGTGGGGTCAGTGGCAACTTCAAGTTCAACCCAAGGTTCTGAAGACTCCTGGCCCTGACAGCCGGGTATCAGCAGACACACCTGTGGGACTCCCCCAAACTGGAGGCCCTGCCACAGGAAGCCTGCGCCCCGGGCTGCGAGAAAGAGAGAGCAGTTCCTGGCGGCCCGGGAGCAGTCAGTGACAGTGACACGGGGTGTGAAGGCCAGGCCAGGGTGGGCACCCAGGGACAACATGGTCGGTGTCAGGGACTCAACAGCTTTCTAGCTGGGTGGCCCCATCCCTGCCTGGCCCACCTGGGAGCTGGGGGGGAGGTCCCAGGGGCTGGGGAGGACCGAGGAAGTGAAAGGGGAAGGAGTGGGGGAGGGAGGTATTGGGAAAGTGCAGGTGGGCGGGGCTGGGGACTGGGGACGGGGTGGCTGACTCACAGAGGTCACCAGCTTACCCATTCGGGGCGCAGCCTGGCCCCCGGATCCCCGAGAGGACAAGGCGAAGCAGAGTACCTGAGGCTGCTGTGGCCAGAAAACTCACTGCCAGCTCAGCTGGAGGCCCCCCATTTCTCAGACAAGCAGACTGAGGCCCCTGAGTGTGGGGGACTCCGCCCTTCAGTTACCAGCACACGGTTGCCAGGACGTGCTGCATCTAGGAGTCGGAGCCCAGGCGACACAGGGCATCTCGGAGGGGTCCCCCCGAGTCCTCCTCCAGCCTCAGTGGTCCCTGTTCTCAGCCCGTGTCCAGATGGGCAAACTGAGGCTCAGAGTGGCCAGCGGGCGGTAGCAGAGGTGTGCCCCCCAGCACCCTGCCTGGCCACGGGGCACACCCGGGGCTCCACGTGGGGCACTTGTCAGCTGGTGCCACTCCTCTGGCGTGGGGCCTGGGGCCCATCCAAGTGGAAACCCGATCATCGCCGCGGCCACGTCGCTGTGTAACCAGGCCTCCTGAGCCAGAAATCTCAGCCGCCCGCTGGGCTCGCCAGGAACAAGCAGGTCCCGCGGCCCAGGCGTCCTGACTGATGTCTCCCCACGCCCAGCCCTGTGTCAGCTGCTGGGGATGTGGGGGGCCCGCCAGCCTGCACTGTCCGCTGGGGACAATCCTGACTCAGTGACATCGGGCCCTTGTGGGCTTGGGTTTGATGAGCCAGGCAAGGAGGCCACTGTTGGGGCCCGAGGGCAGCAGCCAGGGCGCCCCCTCATTTCCTGGGTCGCTGGGGAGGAATTGTGACTACGTCCCTGGGCTGCTGAGACCCCTAGCATTGGGGGTGACAGTGTGGGGGGCACACAGTGTGCCTGAGACACGTGTACCAGGACGTGGGACGCGGCAGGCAGGGGCCGGGTCCCGGCTCAGGGAGGACTGCGCAACAAGCCCTGTGCCCAGGGCGGGCGGGCGGGGCGCAGGGGTCGGAACGGGGGACACCCTGCCCTCAGTGAGGCCCGAGGGAAGAGCCCAGGGCAGGGGCGCCAGGGAGGAAGGCAGAGTCCACACCTTCCCCTGAACACTGTCAGGGTCCATTCTGTCACTCGGAGCCCACCAGGGTCAGAGCGTGTGCGGATGGCACCCCCTGGGTGGGCTCCTGGGCCTTCAGGGAGTCGTCACAGACACCCTGGAAGCTGGCCGCCACCTGTCTCCTTAGCAAAGCAGAAGCCAAGGCCCACAGCACGTGGCAGGCCCAAGGCCGGCCTGGAGGGCTGGGTGCGCCCTGTGTGTGCCCCCAGGGCCAGGCAGCCGGTGCAGCGCGGGGGCAGGACCCCCCTCCCAAGGCCAAGAAGGATGGGGCTCTAAGGCGGCCTGAGCAGCCCCAGCTGCCCAGAACCCCCGGCCTGGCCCAGCCCAGCCCAGCCCTGCCCTGCCCACTGCAGAGCCTTATCCTCACGCCTGCCAAGTCAGAGGGACTTCAGGGCCCTCAAAGGATCAGGCTCAGGTTGGGGGGACGCTCCTTGCCAACCCCTGCTTGGTCCTGAGGCCCCGCTGTGCCCTCTCTGCAGGTGGGGCAGGGGCAGGGGGGTAGGGGCAGGGCCCGGCCGGTTCATCGTGGTCCCGCACACAGTGGGCAGCCGCGGACGCAGAAGCAGATGGAGGTTAGGATGCCCCTGTCATCTCCCTGCTGAGGACACAGCCGAGCTGACTGTGGGTTGGTGGCCCTGGGCAAGTGGCTCACCCAGGTCTCAGAGCTGTAGGGAGGGGACAGGAGAGTGAACAGAACTGCTCAGACCGGGCCTGTCCAGAGCAAGTGCAGGGGGACCGTATGCTGGTGACTGTGGGCCAGACATGGGCAGGAAGCCCCTGGTGCCTCAACTTCCTCTCCGGACCTGGGTTGTGATCCCAACAGAGAAGACCGCCTGGCATGTGGGCAAGCAGGCCAGGGAGGGGTGAGGAAAAGCCGTGATCGGGGCTTTAAACGAGGCCACCCAGATCTGCAAACCTGTCTAAAGATGAAAAGATGCTCAGCATCACAGGCCGTCCGGAAAATGCAAACGAAACTACACCAAAGCGAAGGCTGCCGACCCCGCGTGCGTGCGTGTGTGAGTGCATGCGTGGTGAGGCGGGAGACCTGTAAACCCCCCGCAGCCGGACGGTGGGAAATTAATCGGCTTCAGCTGTGACCCAGCAGTTCCACTGCAGGTATTTATTTATCCAAGAAGCCTGGGTCCGCGTGTCCACCGATACACGTACAGGAGCGGTCAGACAGATTCATCGAGAACATACACATATCCACACAGCCCCACACTCGGCGCCCAAGGGCCCTCCAGCAGCAGAAGGGGCAGCTGGGAGCGGTGCGTGCAGAGGGGGAGTGAGCTGCTGGCCCCGCAGCTCCCCGATCTCGCAAAGGAGGTGCAGCGCAGCTGACACTCCGAGTTCACAGCGTCAGGAGGGCCGAGCGGAGCAGACCTGCGCTGGTCAGGGCAGTACTGGCCCTTGGGGGGGGGGGGGTGACTGGCCAGGGCATGAGGGGGCTCCTGGGAGCTGGAAATGTACATGGAAGCAGCCAGTTTGGGGCCATTCGTGTCGCTGCCCACGAACGCCGTGGTGGCCGCTGGGTTGAGAGTATGGCCCTGCCAATCTGGAGCCTGCCTGTCTCAGGCCTCACGCTTGCTCTTCTCGGTCCATAATGGACGCTTCTCCCTCCACACAGCCTTTTTGCGGCTTTAAGTTCTGTGTACTCTTCAGGGCTCAGGGGAAACGCCGCCTCCTCCAGGAAGCCCTCCCTGGTCCCCTGGTCCCTCTCGTGGCTCCTGCACTTGTCATGCTGCTCACATCTGCCCACCAGAGGCCTCTCTCCCTCGCTGCTCCGCGGGCCGGGACCACATCTGTTTTGCTCACTGTGGGGTCCCCAACTCCCGGCGTGTCATCAGTGAGGTTTTCCGCTTCCATCTGCGGGAGGAAGGAGGGACGGAAGGGACCTGGATCTGTACAGAAGGGGGACGGGCGGCAGGAATGGATGCGTCGTCTCCAGGGTGTGAGCATCCTGTCCCAGCAGGGCGTGGGCAGGGCGCTGGCAGGAGCAGCGCGCCGGGACTGCCAAAGCCGATGGGGAACAGGCCCAGGGCAGGGGGGCCGGGCCAGCTCAGGGCACACACCTTCCAGCGGGTGTTGGCAGGAGGGGAGCCGGAGGGTGAGTGTCACAGGAAGTCCTCCGGTCTTGGCGGCAGCTGACTCACCAGTGGCTGACAATGCTCACAGGTCAGACTCCAGCCTTGTGCTCCGGAGGTCCCGGGGACGCGGTCTGATACCCTGGGTGTGGAGGGGCCGACCTGAAGGAGGGGCCGCCTGCGGTCCGGCAAGGCTTTCCCGGGGAGGGCTTTTTCCGAGCCGGGCCTTGACGTTTGACTAGGCGTCCAGCAAGGAGACACCCTAGAGAGGGCTTCGGCAGCGGGGATGATGGGAGAGCCGCAAACATCGGAGGTGACGGTGCGCTTCGGAAATTGAGTCTGTGGGAACCTGGGTGGGGAGATCTGGGCTCAATGCCATGTGCATTCCGGCCAGCGCTCCGGAGAGCCCTGGGAGGCCCCAGATGAGAAGGAACCCGGTGGGTGAGCTGGGGCGGGGTGAGCATCGGGCAGGGGAGCCCTCCGCCCAGGACACCGGAGGGAAGGAGCTCAGAGGGGCTGCGAGTCCTCACCCTCCGGGAGGAATGTTCCGGGCCTGGAATTCAGGTCCCATTGTACAGATGGGGACACTGAGGTGGACATGGCGGAGCCCAGACTCACAGACCTGGTTAAGCTTGGGGTCTGCGGCCCGAAGTTCCAGAGACAGGCCCTCCTGGAGGCCGGGCACCCACCGACACAAGCTCACTGGGCCAGCCTCTGGGACCAGCAGCGGGAGCACCCCGAGACCCAGCAGGGGACTTGTGGAACTGGATCTGGAACTCTGAACCAGGCCGCCCAGGTGACAGCCGCAGGACCCCCCAAAGCTGGCCGCGGGCCCTGCCCCTCCTCAGCCTCAGCCTGGCCCGGGGGGGGGGGGGGCAGGGCCACAGCAGGAACACAGCTCTGGCGTCCAGCCAGGAGGTGGCAAAGTGCTTGGCGAGCCTGGCGATTAGCTGGCAGCCAGAATGCCCGGGGCAGGCGTGTGCTCGGGGACTGGCATAAACCCAGAGTCGGGACGTTGTCCTGCCAGGGTGCTGGGGAGCCACAGAGGCTGTAGGCCGGGGGGGGGGGGGGAGCGGGACGGGCCACAGCTGATGCTTCAGCGGAGGGCTCCACATAACGCAGCAGACCTCAGCCTCCTCGGGGCTCAATTCCTCGCTGCCTCTGGCCGAGGAGAAGTTTGTAACAGGAACGCAGAGGTGGGCGCGTGACCACAGCCACGGCGTGCGGACAGTGGCCTGGCCTGGTGCTCTTCCCTCCCGGTGGCTCTGGAATTTGATTCCGGCCCCGGGGCCACCCCAAGAGGTAGGCAGGCAGCTTTCTGAGACACCTTTAAGGTTGTGGGTATCAAGGCTGACAGTTGGGGCCGGACACCTGCCTGGGGGGTGTGCGGCTCCCTCACTCACACGCGGGGCTGTGCTCCCCTGGAGGTGAGGTGCTGAGCCCCCCCCCAACCCCCCGTAGGGCCAGGCCCGTCTTGCTCACTCACTCCCCATCAACTGCCCCATGAGGCAGGGGCCTTGATGGTTCCCCAAACCACAGGTCAGGCTGAGGAGTGAGGGGACACGCACGAGGGACGAAGGTGAGGGGGGCAGGTGTGGCATCGCTGTGACTGGGCAGGTAACTGCAAGGCCTCGGTTTCTTCACCTGGAGGATGGGGGAACACTGGGGGGGCTGTCGGGAGGACAAAACGGTGTGTGTCAGCTCAGAAAAGTGCCCCACGTTGCTCCTGGGCCAGTGGCCTCTCCCTCCGTGGTACCCACCATGGGCTTTGGGGGAGCGGCGGGAGGGTGTGGGAGGAGGAGGAGGGTGTGTGCCATCAGCTGATGAGCTGAACTTCCTGGCCCTGATCCCAGCAGCCCCCTGAGCAGAGGACAAAGGGCAAAGGGCAAAGGGCAGGGCCTCTCCCTGTCATCAGGGGCCACTGGCAGGCCCTATCTAGACTTAGTCAGGACAGCGCCTTGGCCCAGGGTGCACTGGGTCTGTGCCAGCCTCTGTGAGCCCCCCACCGCCTTCCGGTAGCCATGGCCAGGCCAGGCGGGGCAGGAGGCAGCTGCCTGTCACTGGCAGGAAGATGAGGCCTGGAGACCTGTCTGGGCCAGGCCTCCCGGGCCCTGAGGAGGGAGGGGACTGGACCGGCTGAGCCCTCCTGCCGTGCCCACGCTGACTTTCAGCTCGAGACTTAGGCCACGTCTCTGGAAGAGCCGGGAATTTCGGGGGGACTGGGAGAATCACAGCCTGTTGCAGGCCACTCACGGGGTCCCCGTGGGAATACCTGAGACGGCATTCCAGCGCCCAACGCCCTCGGGCCAGGGGTCACCGGCCGCCTCGCCCTGGCCCGGCGCTGCTGTCCCTGGCCTCAGTGCGCCCCCTGCACAGCGGGCTCCCAGGTGGAATAGGGCCCCCGAGGGCACTCCCAGCCCTCCTCCCACTGGGTGGCCAGGGCTGGGGTTGGTGGCAGTTGAGGGTGGGGGACCTCCTCTGCGGGGGGTCTGGGCCCAGACACTGGGCGCCAGGACAGAGGTCCGACTCTCCCAGGTTGGCGGGAGCAGACCCGAGGGTGGAGGGCCCATCTGGCCCCCAGGCAGGTCGCCGCCAAGGTGAGCCGCGCAGACCCATTTCCAGCCTCCAGCCTGGGAGCGGGGAGCCCGGGCGCGGGCTGAGTGGTAGGTGGTTGTTATCTGGCGCTCCCAGCCCGCAGGCCTCACGTGGCCGGCCCGGAGATAAGCCGGCTACCGGCGCGGATGTGTCCGGCGCGGGCCGCTCCAGGCCGGAGCTCCCTGCAGGCCCCAGCCCCCCACCCCGCCCCTCCCGAGGCCCGGCCCACTTGGCCCAGCTTCCTCTCCATAAAAGGCGAGGTTGGGAGCGCCCCTGGAGGGGGCGTTGGGAGGGTGGAGGAGGTTCGCCGGCCCCCTCCCTAAGTGCCCTCCCCCCAGGGGCTCGCAGTCCACCCTAAACCCCTGCCTCGCGCCCCCCACCCCTCCCCCCCGCTGTGCTCCAGACCCGTTCCCCGACCGAGGTCCTCCCTGGGGCCTGCCCCCCCATCCTGGTCACTTTGTCCCCAGTTTGTGTTTGAACAGAAACCTGAGGCGGAGCCGGGCGGAGGGCTGGGCGGGGCGGGGCAGGGGGCGCTGAAGAACCCCAGGAAATGCCAATGTGGCCACGAGCTCGGGATAGACGCCCAGAGATTCTAACTTCCTGTGGGCATCTGTGCACGTGAATACTTCGGGGGTCGGGGACCCCTCCCAGGCGCACTTGTCAGACCCCTGGCCACGCCACCCAGGTCCTGCGCCCTGGCCTTTACCTCTGCTCACGGCCTCGCTTCCCCACCCGCTCAGCAGGGCGATGCTCTCACCCCGTTTGTGCAGCTGTAAAGTCAGACACTCAGCGGGGCCCTGCGCGGGTTAGAGCGAAGGAAGGGGGGCAGCTGCTTCCTGCCTGGCACCCCCACTGAGACCCCTCCCGGGAGAGGGGTGCGGGACGCGGGCGTGGCATCTGTGTCTTGGCCCCCGGCTGGGGAGCAGGACCTCGGGTGTCATCTGGCTCCACCCGCCCAGGTATGTGACCCTGACAGTACCCATCCCTCTCCGGGCCTGTTCGCTCTGTAAATTCCGGGGCGTCTGGGCCAGGCGAGCTGGGGGTAGGGTGGAGAGGAGCCCGCCAGGGAAGGTCGAGCCGCGCCCCCTCCCAGCCCCCAGCCGCGGTCACGGCCGCCCCTCGGCTCCACGTCCGCTGCCCACGAGGCCGCCTTAAAAGGCAAAGGGTGGCAGGTCTCGGGGCGAACTTAGTCATCCGGCCCGCAGGCTGCCGGCGCGCCGCGCAGCTTCCTCCCCGCGCTTCCCGTCTGCGGAGGGCCCGGGGGAGGGGGCCTTTCGAAATGCGCTGGCTTCTCCAAAGGGCAGCCGGGCCCTGGGGCGGGGTCCGCTCGGGGAGGGTGGGGGCTGGCCTGGATGTGGGTACCGGGCCGGGAGGCGCTCTCCGAGAGGCTGGGGGACATGGTCTTGGGGGGTCCCAGAGGTGGGACCTGCGGCAGAAGCCCCCTTTCCCCTCGGCCGGCCCGGGGCGTTTTAACCCTGAAGCTGCCGGACAGCCCGCACCGGCGCGGGCGAGGTGGGCGGGGGGGGGGGGTGCTGAGCCTGGGCGCGGGGTGGGCCCCTGGCCCCTGATGGGTGACCTGCCCGGATGGCCCAGGTTGCTGCTCCGATCAATCTCAGCGAGGTCCCCGGGGAGAAAAGCACAGCGTACCCACGTGCAGGCTGTCAAGTGTAAGGACACGCCGGGATGAAGCCACCGGACACGGGGGGGGGGGGGGGGGGGGGCAGGGGCGGGTCAAGGAATGCGGTGGAATTGAGCGCGGCGTCAGGAAGAGCAGGGCTGGTCCCTGGATGAACCTCTGGGCCAGAGGCGCACACCCTCCTCCGGCTCAGGCCCCGCTCACAGGCAACGCTCACGTCTGGTGACAGCCGTCAGGGTGGTGATTACGGGGGGGGGGGGGGGCAGGTAACAACTGGGGGAGCACAGGGAGCCTCCTGGAACGGCAGCGTTGTCTGTGCTGGTTGGGGTGATGGCTGCTGGCTGACGGCCGATGGTGCTGTGCACTGAGGTGGTGGCGGTGACGGTAGGGACGGGACACGCAGGGCAGGACTGTGGAAGCACACACAGGACACGGGTGCGCGGCTCGGGGCGGGCGGCAGAGGCAGGGGCTCAGGGCGAGGCGGGAGGGTGCGGGTCCTGACGCCCATGCATGGCCTCCATTTGGGAAAACAAAGCTAAGAGGGCAGGTGCATCGCTTCCTCGGGCCGGAGGGGCATTAGGGTCCCCTCAGTGCTTTCCCGTGTATTTGAAATATTTCACACTTTTTTTTTTAAAGGAATCCACTTTCTTTTTTTATTGATTTTTTACAGAGAGGAAGGGAGAGGGATAGAGGGTTAGAAACATCCATGAGAGAGAAACATCGGTCAGCTGCCTCCTGCACACCCACTATTGGGGATGTGCCCGCAACCAAGGTACATGCCCTTGACCGGAATCGAACCTGGGACCCTTCAGTCCGCAGGCCGACGCTCTATCCACTGAGCCAAACTGGTTAGGGCTGACCCTGTTTCTTGTTCGGTGCAACGCAGTCATCAGGAATTCCCCCGCCGCTCAGGTGCTCAACAAAGGGGTCCGGTGTGGGGCCCCCCTTTTCCTCAGCTCCCCCGGGAGAAGGCACGACTTGCTGGAGAGGGGGGCCAGGGTGGGAAGGTCTGCACCCGCAGCTCCTTAGGCCAGTGGCCTGGCCTGGCCTGGCCCAGGAAGGCTTGTGTTTCTAACAAATGGGGCCAGCCAGCCCCATGCCCTGCCCGTCCCGTCCCGTCCTGACTGTCCTGTCCCCGGGGCCAGGGTCACTCCAGGTGAGGCTCCAGGACAGCACACTCAGCAGGACGCAGGTCACCTGGCCTCCGATTCCAAGTGGCCAGATCCTCAGGCAGCCTCTGTAGGCGGCGAGGACAGGCCTGGAGGGTGTGTGCCAGCCTGCGAGGCCTGGAGCCCTGCCCCCAGGGCCCTGTGGGGGTGCTGAGAGCCCTGGAGGGCTGTGGGCAGCCCCGCTGGAGCCAGCAAGAAGGAAGGGAGCGGGGTGTGGGGTTAAGAAAGTGCATCTGGGAAGAGAGAGGGAAGGAGAAAAAGAAAGCAAAAGGAGGGGGGGCCGCACCCAGGCTCTCTGGTGAAAGCCCCATGACGCCCCGGGAAAGAATCTTCCTGAATGCAGAGGTTAAGCGACAGGCCAAGGTGACCCACAAGGTCAGGGGGAGGTGTGAGCAGGAGAGATTGACAGACTTGTGGGGGTGGGGCGGGGACCACAGAGCCTTTGTAGAGGGTGTGAAGCTGCCCAGGTGAAGGGGAGGCCTGAGAGTTAGGAAGGAGGGGTGGGGGCCCAGAGGGGGGGGGAGGGGTGCAGAAAGTAGTAAGTGACTGGGGCTTGGGCAGGACCTGCAGGAAGACACTCCTCCCTCTCGGGTGCCCTCTAGTGGGGACCTCTCACCCGGGGAGGTGGACCTGCGCTGCCTCGGCTCAACCCAACGGGACCGCTGGGTCCACTTGGTGCCGCCCAGCCCACCCCTGGCTCCCCACCCCTAGCTCCCCTGCTCCCCCTTCCGCAGGCTCTGTCTCACCAGGTCTCGCTGGACAAGTGGCTGCGGGGGAGCATCAGCAAGAGGTATGTGCTTAGGTGCCGGGGCCCTGCTGCAGCCTCGGGGTGACCCTGTCGGCGGGGACATGTCTCTCCCCCTTTTCCAGAGGAGGACAGCGAGGCTAGAGGGTCGCAGGCACCTCGCCTGGGTGCACTCATGCACACGATCACCCGTGGAACTGGGCGGCCTGAGTCTGGACACCCGGGTGGAGCAGGCCCCTTCTGGTCCACTCACCTGAGGGACCCCGCAGGCTCCACCCCTGTGGCCTTCAGCCCCTGAACTAGGGTCAGATCCCAGCATGCCCCAGGGCTGAAGGGCGGCGCTGGAGGAAACAACTTCCACTCCAGAAGGAAGTCAGATGCTGTCGATTTCCATCAGCAGGAAACTCGGTGGATGATGCCAGCGAATTGGGCCGGATTTACAGGTCTGAGCGGCATCCCAGCTGGGCACGGGCAGGGCCTCCAACAGTTGGCTCGGCCGGCAGCCGTTTCAACCCATCGGTGGCCTACATTCAGCGGGGCAGGCGTGCCAGGACGTCCCGGCAGGACCGGGAGGAAGAACCCAAAGGGAGGGACTTGTCACGGGTGACCTGCTCGCCTTTGAGAAACACGTGGGGGAGGCACGCCATCGCCCCTGGACTCGGGTGTCCTCCCGGCTGGCGAGAGGGGAGGGGCCTCTTGGGGATGGTTCCTGATCCCAGAGGGTGGATGGCACCCCACGCGGCACAGGCTGAGTGGCGATCTTAAGCACTAGAGACGAAGTGGGCAGATGACACAGAGATGGAGCTGTTTCCAGAAAGTTCTGACTTGTAGGGATCTTTGATGGAGGGTAGATGACCGTGGTGTCCGTAGGAATGAAGTCGGCGGGCCCCGTGCCGAAGCATCACTTGGACTATGTAACAGGAGCACGCGAAGTCAGGGACAGGCCGGGTCCAGAACAGTGAGTAACGGAATGCATTCAAAGAGAAATGCGAATGTTACTGCCTCACAGTCTGTTCTTTCAATTTGTTGACAACCCTAATCCAATGATCAAGTTTCCTTCATCATCCGATGCATTTTATTTGATGCATTTAAACGTGAGATTCTGGGCAAGGTTCTCTCTCTGGAGCACACCAGCCTTTCCCCACCCCTCCCCCCAGGGTGTTCTCTCTCTCTCTCTCTCTCTCTCTCTCTTCCCCCCCCTCCCCTCTCCTAAGCTCCAAGAGCCCC
Source organism: Plecotus auritus (assembly GCF_963455305.1). NCBI lineage: Eukaryota > Metazoa > Chordata > Mammalia > Chiroptera > Vespertilionidae > Plecotus > Plecotus auritus. The sequence continues at coordinate 2,660,075 of NC_137773.1, forward strand.
TCTTTGCCTCTGTACCTTGTTTCCTGAGCCCATGTGTTCTATGGACCACTTCTTCTACCTCTGCGACTTTCTAAATAAACTTCCTCTTAATAAACAAATAAAAGTGCCGTTCTGACCAGCCGATGAATGGCTAAACAGCATGTGGCACAGACATACAGTGGACCTAGTTCCACCTCTGAAGGAAGGAACTTCTGATTGGTGCTATGACGAGGATGAACCTTGAGGACATCTGCTGAGTAAGCCAGACAAAAGGACAAGTATTGTCCTTATAAGAGCTATCTAGAGCAGTCAAATCCTAGAAACAGAAAGTAGAGGGTGGTTGCAGCGGGGAGGGGAAAAGGGAAATTTAAAGGGGGTAGGAGTTTCATACTTGCAAGATGAAAAAGGTCTGCGTGGCTGTTTCACAACAGAGTGAATGCACTTAGTGCTACCAAACCCTAAAGTTAACAGTGGTTAAGATGGCCAATTTTACACTGTGTGTTTTGCCACAATTTAAAAAGTACAGGGTGTGCCGAAACCGGTTCGGCTCAGTGGATAGAGCGTCGGCCTGCGGACTGAAGGATCCCGGGTTCGATTCCGGTCAAGGGCATGTACCTTGGTTGCGGGCACATCCCCAGTGGGAGGTGTGCGGGAGGCAGCTGATCGATGTTTCTCTCTCATCGATGTTTCTAGTTCTCTATCCCTCTCCCTTCCTCTCTGTAAAATATCAATAAAAAATATATTAAAAAAAAAAAAGTACAGGGTGCAATAAAAACACAATTTAAAGGCTTAAACATTTAAAAAGCATGATGCTTAGCCGGCATCCCTAAGTATCACAAGCTCAACAGTCCCCGGCCCCCAGAAAGGTGGCGATCCCCAGCGCCCCCTGTTGGCGGAGCCCAGCGGGAATTCCGGGCGACCGGGGATTCTGGGAATCGTAGTTTGCAGTCCTGGGCGGAACCTCGCCGCGAAGCTGGGAGACAATAGATCCGGAGCCGACGCCCACGCCCGCAGGGAATTCGCGGGCCGAGCCCGGCGGCCTGTCCTCACGCAGCGCTCCGCAGCCTCTCCCAGGGTGCGTGGGTGCGTGGACGGGGCGCGCACACCTGCTCCCTCGTACCATGAAGCGCGCGGCACCCGGGTTGCTGTGTGCACCTGGGTAGATGTGCCCATCTAGGTGCCGCCCCCCCCGTCTGCGGGTCAGGCTCGTGGGTGCCCCTGACATCCCCGCTGGGGCAGAGGCCTTGGCAGGGACCGTGGGGAGGACGCCGCCGCTGAGAGGGTTGAATGACACTCACTGTTCGCACTGGGGGTGCAGCTGCAGCCTCGGAAGTGACTCAGCCGAATTCCTGGGAACTGGGGCCGGCGGGGCGAGCAGCTCCCGGCGGCGGGAGGGGGCGTGGCCCGTGCCGAGGCCCCACCCACCCAGGTCCTCGCGGGCCCCGGGCACGCCCACCCTCGAGTTTTCCCCACCCCCTCCAGGCCTTAGCTGGCACCACCAGCCCAGGGTTGGGGGAGGGGGTCGTTCGAGATGGGAGTGCAGCCTGAGCGTTTAGGGAGCGGGGAGGGGGAGAGAGGGGGGAGGGAGGGAGGAACTGGGAACTTGCGTGGTGGGGTGGGGCGCGGGGATTTCTCCCGATCTTCCGGGAACCTCCACCTCTGAGCCTGGCCTTAGGGGGGTGAGGATCTGGGGTGGGGGCTCGTTCTGGTTCCAAACGCGCAGGCGTTTGGCAGGTGGCGGGCGAGCAGAGTTGGTCCCGCCTGGACTTCCTGGGGACTCAGCTGCGGGTCAGGCCCTCTCCGGGACTAATTGCTCCTCCTAAATAAGGAGGATCTGTTAGCCGGCCTTGCAGGGTGACCATAAATTTCGGGGGCAGACTGGGCAACTTTGGGGAGGGGAGGGGCGTGGCGGGCGGGCTGGAGTGAAGGTCTGAGCACTGGACCAGGGCAGCGGCGCCAATATTTAAGAACGGAGCCTCAGTTTTCCAAATGCGTAAACTGGGCACACCGACCCCAGCCCAGGCTGGCTCTGTCCGCCGACTGAGGGCCCCTGCACTGCGGGGTGGTGCACTGCGCGGGCGCATTAGTGTGTCCAGCGTGGCCCGGCGCCAAGGTGCCCTTCGCAGGGGCTCACGGGGTCCGTTTCCTCCCAGGGCGGACGCGGGTTGGACACCACCCAGGCCCGGCAGCCCCGGAAGAACCGGGCGCCACCTCCCACCTCCCGATGAGGCTGCGTGGGCACCTGGCGACCACCAGGTGGCGCCGGAGACGCGCCTGCCGCACCAACGGGGCGGGTCCTCTCCAAAAGAGTCCCCAGACCATACAGAAGTTATTTGGTCCGGGGCAGTGTTGCCCAGTGGTTGAGCGCCAACCCTGTACCAAGAGTCACTGGTTCGGTTCCCTTGGAAGTGACTCCTGCCCGGGTTGTGGGCTTGATCCCCAGCTGACCGATGTTTCTCTCTCATCCATGTTTTTCTCTCTCTCCCTCTCCCTTCCTCTCTCAAATCAATAAAAACATTTAAAAAAAAAAAGCTTAGCCCTGACAGGTTTGGCTCAGTGGATAGAGCGTCGGCCTGCGGACTGAAGGGTCCCAGGTTCGATTCCGGTCAGGGGCATGTGCCTTGGTTGCGGGCACATCCCCAGTAGGGGGTGTGCAGGAGGCAGCTGATCGATGTTTCTCTCTCATCCATGTTTCTAACTCTCTGTCCCTCTCCCTTACTCTCTGTAAAAAAAAAAAATCAATAAAATATATATTTTTAAAATAAATAAATAAATAAATAAAGCTTATTGAACAAAAAGAAAAAAAAAAGCACTGGGTTCAAAGTATGTCAGTATACAAGTAACACAATCTACACTAATAAAAGAGAAAGATGCAAATTGACCATACCTCCATGACACCCACAAGCCAATCAGGAGTGAGTATGCAAATCAACCCAACAAAGATGGTGGGTTAATTTGCATAGGCAGGCATGGAGTGAAGACTGAAGGCTCCGCCCTTGGCCGGAGTCAAGCCTGAAGGCTGCAGGCTTGGCTCCGCTGCAGCCCGGTCCCGGGTGCCAGAGGAATATCGGTGCCGGCAGCCAGGGGAAGGAACGCCTATTGCACGAATCTTCACGCAATGGGCCTCTAGTCATTATATATGTAAGTGGCGACATTGCAACTGAATTTGCCTCTTCCCTCCCAGAGGTGGGGAGCTGTCCTTGCTGGGTTAGAGGAAAGAGCTGTGGGTGATTCCCAGAGTTCCAGGTTCCAGCCGCAGTGAGAGGTGGGCAGAATTGGGGGGGGAAGGGAGGGGAGGGGAGGGGAGAGGGAATTCTAGGCTGGGGGTATAGAGCAGGAGCTCATCCTGCTGAGTAAGAGGGTGGGTGGAGCTGGGCAGTGGAATAGAGGGGGTGGGGTGACACCCCTGTGTTGCCCAGCTTGGGACTGGCCAGGGTTTGCCCAGAGTGGTCTCAGGGACATTCGTGGAGGCGGCCATCACCACGGTGTCCAGCTCCCCTGGCCTCACACCAGGCCTTGAAAGATACTGAGGGGCCACTGGGCTGTGCCTGGTCCTGCCTTCCCCAACCTAACATCATCCATGGCTCCCCAGGGCCTTTGAGACAGTCCCCGGGGCCTCTGCCTGGCCCTGCTGGCCAGTGGCACCGGATATCGCCTGGCAGGCGAGGTCAGGGAACTGTATCTGTGGGCTCAGGGCCAGGAGTGACATTCAAGGTCCTGGGGTCAGAAAGGCGTAAATAAAGAGGTGTCTGCCCGGATGTCAGGGTGAGCAGGGCAGTGTCTCTGACCTGGGAGCAAAGTCGGGGAGCATCCAGGGTGACCTGGGCCTTGACCCCACCCCCAGCCCAGACTTGACCAAGGTGGGGGAGGTGGAAGGGCCCTGTGCTGGAGTCAGGTGTCAGAGTATAATTCCCCAAAAGCTAAAACCATGACTCTTGTACAATTAGAGGATAAACAGTTGTCAGAGGTTCAATTCAACTCATTACTGAGCAGGGAGCAGGGAGATGGGGAAGTGGTGCCCAGAGCACTGTGGGGCGGGGTTGTGGGGCCGTTTTAGAATGCCAGGGCAGGATTCCCAACTCCACTTAAAATCCGATTGCTCCACGAGACAAGAGCAATCTCTGGTTTTGTATCAGATACAAATCCACTAGTTAACCTGCAACTTCACCAAACTCGAGCCCGCCATTAATGGTAATTAGCAAGGCAGACAGAAGCTTCCTGAAAAGAATCCGAGCAGACATTGGTCCCGAGAGGACATGCCGATGGCCAGCAGACACAGGAAAAGATGCTCAACGTCCCCACTCATCAGTGATCGAGCCCCCGTGCGGTGCCCCCTCACGCCTGCCAGGCGGCTATTAGAGAAGGACAGGAAGAAGCCACCAGTGCTGGCGAGGAGGCGGGAAAGAGGACCTCGTGCACTGGGGGGGCCAGAGGGGGGGATGTAACTAGTGCAGCCACCATGGAGGTTCCTCAAAAAATTGAACATAGGACCCAGCCCCAGCCATCCAGGCCTGGGTGTTTGCCCAGGAAAACGGAAACACTGATTGACAAGACAGATGCCCCTGGTCACGGCAGCGTCATTCACAGCGGCCGAGCCTTGGCAGCAGCGGCGCCAGCAGAGCTGAGCGGATGGTGGGGAACATGCAGACAGTGGAGTGCCACTCAGCAGCGACGGGCATGAAATCCCAGCGTGTGCACCAGCCTGGATGGCCCCGCGGGTGCCGTGCTGAGCGAAATGGTCAGAGAAGGACAAACCCTTCTGCTCTCACTCCTGTGCGGAGTCTAAAGCAAGTGAATGGACAGACAACACAGGAGCGGGTGTTTGCCCATCGTCGTCCGGGAAACACACACACATACACCACACACACCCCACACACCACACACACACATACCTTACACACACATACCACACACACACACCACACACCCCCCCACACACCTTACACACACACACCTTACACACACATACCACACACACACACCTTACACACACACTCACACACACACACCTTACACACACATACCACACACACACACCACACACCACACACACACACACCACACATACACCTTACACACACACACACCACACACACACACACACCACACACACACACACACCACACATACACCTTACACACACACCCCACACACACCATACACACACACCACACACACCATACACACACACCCCACACACACCATACACACACACCACACACACCATACACACACACCACACACACCATACACACACACCCCACACACACATCACACACACATACAACTTACACACACACACACCACACACCACACACACCCACACACCACACACACACATACACACACACACACACACCACACACACACACCACACACACACCACACACACACACCACACCACACACCACACACACATCACACACACATACACCATACACACCCCCCACACACACCACACACCACACACACACACACACACCTTACACACACACCACACACACCACACACACACACACCACACACACACACCACACACACACACCACACACACACCCCACACACACACCACACACACACACACACACCACACACACACACACCCCACACACACCACACACACACATCACACACACATACACCATACACACCCCACACACCCCACACACCACACACACATCACACACAAATACACCATATACACCCCCCACACACACCACACACCACACACACCACACACACCACACACACACACACCACACACACATCACACACACATACACCTTACACACACACCACACACACCACACACAGACCATACACATACACACACACACACACCAAACACCACACACACACACCATACACATACACACACCCCACACACACCCCACCCCCCCACACACACCCACACACACACACCCCCACACACACCATACACACCACACACCCCCCCACACACACACACCACACACACCCCCACACACACACCACACACACACCACACACACACCATACACCCCCCACACCCCCCACACACACACACCCACACACCCACACACCCCCACACACACCACACCCCCAACACACACACCACACACACACACACCACACACACACCCCACACACACACCCCACACACACACATCACACACACACACACCCCACACACATCACACACACACCACACACACCCACACACCACACACACACCACACACACACACCACACCACACACACACACATCACACACACACACACCATACACACCCCCCACACACACACACCACACACACCACACACACACACCCCGGACACACACACCCCAAACCTCCCCCACACACACCCCACCCACACACACCACACACACACACACACCGCACCGCACACACACCATACACACACACACACCATACACACACACACTGCACACACTGCACACACACTGCACACACACCACACACACACACACACCGCACACACACACACCGCACACACGCACACTGCACACACACCGCGCACACACACACACACACCACACACACACATACCGCACACACCGCACACACACACACACCGCACACACACACATACCGCACACACGCACACCGCACACACACACCGCACACACACACACACACACACACACACACACACAGCGTGGGGAAGGCCTGATGGCGGTGCTGCTGGCGCTGCGGGAGGAAACCTCGGAGGACTGAGGCCCCTCCATGTGACTGCGGCCCTCGCTCCTGCTCCTGCTCTGCCGGGGCCTGGCTGCTGCCGGCCTCATGCACCTGCTGCTGATCTCCGTCCCTGGGCACCAGCCCTCCAGGGCGTGGACCCCTCACTTTCCTGCCGAGTTGCGCCCCATCCCAAGCCGGCCACCCCCTCTGGCTCCGGCTCTCGGACCCCGGTGCTGCGAAGGGAAAGGAAGGCGCAGGGGAAGGGCAGGAAGGGGCCTTCTGGGCCGGGCTTTGTCAGAGTCACGCCCGTGTGCGTCTGCCTCCCTCCGCCATGAAGCCAGCCTCGCGGCCACAGGAAGGTGCTTCCCTGCCTCTCCGGGGCGCTGTGCCAGGAGGTGCTGCCGGGGGCAGGGGGGGCACGGGGCCTGGGGGGCTGGCAGGGCCTGGGCCTGCGGAGAGAGGCCTGCTGTCCTCTCCTTCCTTCCTTCCTCCCTGAGACAATGGGCGCCGCCTGTGACTTGGAGATAAGGGCCGGTCTGGGCCGAATCAGGCTCTGGGCGCGTCTGGGAGGACAGCCTCCCAGCCTCTGGTCCCCGCACTCCGCACCCTGAGCCCTTGCCCGGTCACCCTGCCCCGCTCCAGGACTCAGCCATCACAGGAAAATGTTTTTCTTCTAGTTTTTAAATATTTTGGTTAACCCTCACCCGAGGATATTTTCCCATTGATTCTTAGGGAGAGTGGGAGAGAGAGGGAGAGACAGAGAGAGGAACATCGATGTGAGAGAAACACATCGATTGGTCACCTCCCGCATGTGCCCCGACCAGGGCTCGGGCCGGGGAGGAGCCTGCAACCCAGGTACGTGCCCTTGACCGGAATCGAACCGGACCCTTTGGTCCACAGGCCGACGCTCCATCCACGGAGCCACCCGGCTAGAGCAGCCTGACTCTCCCTGAACTTGAGGCAGGGGGTCGCACAGCAAGTGCGCTGGCCTGTCTGTGAGCGGCTGCTGGTGTTCACATCATGGCCCGCTCACAGGGACTTGAACAAGCCAGGCCCTGCACTTGATGGAAAGGGGGTTGTGGCCCCAGCCGTGTGGCTCAGTGGTTGAGCGTCAACCCATGAACCAAGAGGTCATGGTTCGATTCCTGGTCAGGGCACATGTCCGGGTTGCCGGCTGGATCCCCATTAGGGGGCGTGCAGGAGGCAGCCGATCGATGAATCTCTCCCATCTGTTTCTTTTCTTTTTTATAATATATTTTATTGATTTTTTTTACAGAGAGGAAGAGAGCGGGAGAGTAAGAAACATCGATGAGAGAGAAACATCCATCAGCCGCCTCCTGCACACCCCCCACTGGGGATGTACCCGCAACTAAGGTACATGCCCTTGACCGGAATCGAACCTGGGACCCTTCAGTCCGCAGGCCGACGCTCTATCCACTGAGCCACACCGGCTAGGGCTGTTTCTATCTTTCTATCCCTCTCCCTTCCTTCTCTCTAAAAATTATTACAAACATATTTTTTTTAAAAAAAGAAAAAGGGGATTGCAGGCCCAGCACCCGGCCTGTCAGCCTGGAGCGCCGGGGAGGGGAGCAGAGCCGCTTCTAAGGGCCCCTGGGTCAGGATTTTGCCTTGTGTTGGTTCTCCCAGGAAACCCCAAAACGGGCCACAGGCTGGGGACCCTGCGGCCCTCTGGCCCCTCCATGACCCGCCGGGCCGGCCCAGCTGCTGGGGGCAGTGTTCATGGCGGGTGCTCTGGGCCTTGCACCCCATCCTCTCCATCACGGCCTTAGGGGTGGGGCTGGGGTGGGGGTTGGAGGACAGGGGGAAGCAGAGGCTCCACCCGGCCCCGTGGCCTTGACCTCAGCCGCTGTGGCTCCCAAGGGCTCTCTCGGCGCTGCTCATGCTCCCCTCTGCGGCCTCCCACGGTGTCAGAGTTCTGCCCCCCCCCCCCCCCCGCCCGCTCTCCAAGAGCACCCTCCGGCTGCTCCGCCCTCGTGACCCGGTGCTGCCCCTGACCCTGCTGACACCCTCCTGCGCCCTCACCTCTGCGCCATCTCAGCCGCAGTGCCCCTTCAACCCCTCCCCCTCGTGCTCAGACCTTCCAGGCTAATTCCCGAGCTCAGACCCCAAGGTCTGTCCCCTCAGCACCCTCTCCTCCGCTGCGCCCAGATCCTGCTCCAGCGGCCCTTACCCCCGCCTCCCCTGCCGGCTCCGGGACGCATCACCCTTCCCAGGACATCTCCCCACAGCCCTGAGAGGGAAGGAAGCAGTGTTGCACCCATTTCACGGATGACAAACTGAGGCGAGAGAGAGAGAGAGAGAGAGAGAGAGAAAGGAAGTTAGAGGACAGGCAAGGGCTGAACCCAGGAGGCCACGCACCGCCCGGCCCTCAGCGCCTGTCGCCTTGTCCACGCGCAGCCCCTGTTTCTCCGCTGGAGGTGGGTGTGTCCGCCCGAGCTCCCGTCCCAGGTCTGTGTGTGGTCCTGCCCAGCCTTCACTGTCTCCACTGCTGTGGCGTCCTAGTCACCAAGCCAGGCCTCGTCCGTTCACCAGCGCTGTCCCATTTCCCCCCCAGCCCCCCCAGTCCCTGCACCCACCCTGCTACTCGGTCTCTGTGTCGGTGACTCCGCGGGGACCTCCTGACATGGAACCGTGTAGCATTTGCCCTTTTGTGTCTGGCTCATCTCACTTAGGGTAACGTCCTCACGGTTCACTCATGCTGTGGCAGGTGTGAGAACGTCCCTCCTTTTTTTTTTTTTTAATATATTTTATTGATTTGGGAGAGGAAGGGAGAGGGAGAGAGAGAAACATCAATGATGAGAATCATTGATCGGCTGCCTCCTCCACGCCTCCTGTGGGGGATCGAGCCCACAACTCCGGCATGTGCCCTGGACCAGAATCAAACCTGGGACCCTTCAGCCCGCAGGCCGACGCTCTATCCACTGAGCCACACCAGCCAGGGCGGAATGCCCGTCCTCTTTAAGGCTGATTAACATCCTATTGCACGCAGAGATCGCATTTTGCTTCTCTGTGTGCCCGAGGATGGGCACGGGTGGCTTCTGCTTCTGGCTCTTGTGATTCCGTGCTCCGAACCCGCGTGCTGGTGTCTGCCGGAGCCCCTCGCTGGGCCTCACGGTCATTCGAGGGGCCTGGCTGGAGAGAGGCGGCTTCACTCCTGGCTGAGAGCGAGGGAAGGTGGCTGGACGGCCTGGGAGAGGCTCTTGGATTTGCAGACATCCTCTCCCACGGAGAGCTGCCAGATGGGGGGCCTGGGGCCTGCGGCCTTGGGTGAGAGACGCTCACATCCTGACCGTCGCTGAACTCAGCATTCCCTCCGGGTGAGCGTGAGCAGCAAACCCAGGGGCCTGTGGCTCTGTCCCCGCCGGCGCCACCAGGACTTGAGACCATGCTCCACTTCCTGCGGTGATTCAGGTTCAAGCCGCAGCGGCTCTCAGACCCCCTGGTCACAGAATGCTGGCGGCCCCAGCGCATCCATCCGTGGCCGCCCATCGGGGCGATGCGCGAGGGGCTCCGGAGCGGCCAGAGCCTAGTTTGGATGATGTGGGGAACACGCCGCCCGGAGCCCTGGCAGCCACCGGGCAGAGCCAGCGGTAAGGACGGTGAGAAGTGCGAGCCCCGGGTCATTCCCGCAAACGGCAGCGAACGAAGCCTGGAAACTCCCCCTCAGACTTACCTCTTGCCATAACCGACGCCTTGGTTAAGCCACTGAGTCAGTTCCCTTTCGTTTCTCTTGCACTGAAGGCATCATGACCGAGAGGGAGTTTCTGGGGGGTCCTGCGTGGTCTGGGGTGAGCGGGGAGGACGTGCCGAAAAGGCGCCGGGGGGGGGGGGGGGGCTGTGGCACCAGTAGAAGTCCCTCTCCTCCAGGCTGCCTCCCGCAGCCCCGCCTGGGGTGCAGGGCTGGTCTGGGGGGCAAGCTGTGCAACCCCAGGCGAGTGGAGCAGGCGGCTCCGTGGAGGGGCACACGGCCTGCGGGAGGGGTCCTCACTCAGCCCACACCCGTCCCCTCCCCTGCTGGCGAGGGCCTCTCTTCCTCCTCCAGGGACCCTCTGCAGGTGGGCCTCCTGTTCACACCCCAAACTGCCCTTCTCCCCACTCAAGGAGCCATCAGTGCCCTAAGCCCTCGCAGGGCCCTGGACAGCGCTGGGTGGGAGGGAGGGGCTGAGGGCTGGTCCGGACCCTGAGCCAGGCAGGTAGCAGGTTTCCCAGGCCTCTGTCTGAGCGTTTCCAAACCCAGGCCCATGTCGCCAGCCGGCCAGCACGGCCCGAGATGCCATGCTCTGTGGGTAGCCCAGCTGCAGGCTCTCTGGGTAAGCGTCAGGTGCTGGTCTGGGCGCCCCGTGCCCGCTTAGGGGACTGTGGGGGTCTGGAGTCCCGGAGGTCCGAGGGCCAGGGAGGATGGAAGCAGGACAGGCCAGGAGGCAGGGGACAGGGAAGGTCTGGCCTCGGGGCCTCTTGGCTCCTTCCTGCCTCTCTGTGCCCCTCTGTCTCCGCAGGCCTGACCTGCGTGTCACAGCCTGGCACAGGGGCACACACAGCCTTGCCCCCTGGGGCGGCAGGAGGGCAAAGAGCAAAGTCACTACTAGTTGCTGGGGTGCCGGCATCTGTAACGCATGGGACATCCCTCCGGTCCCCAAGCTCTGCTCCGGCCTCCAGGGCGCCCAGGCTGTGGCAGGCCCCCGGGTGCCCCCAGACCTGTGTTGCCCAATAGGATTGGCACTAGTCACACGTGGCTTTGCCCATTTCAATTAGTTCCGGCGAAGTCAAAGTTCAGCTCCTCGGTCACACGAGCCACATTTCAAATGCTCAGTGGCCACGTGTATGCCTGGAGGCTCTTGTATTGGACAGAGCAGATTCTAGAACATTCCATCATTGCAAAAAGTTCTACTGGGCCATGCCGGGCCCGATGCCTGCCCTGACCCCTGGGACCCCTAGTCCTGGGTCAAAAGTGCCCACACTGCCCTCGTGGGCGCTCAGGGAGGAGCCAGGAGCCTGCCCAGAGGAGGTGGTGAGGTTCCAGTGGGTCCTCAGGGTGAGCAGGGTGTTGGCAGCTGCGGGCCACAGGGAAGGGAGCGGCAGGCGACAGGAACAGCATGTGCAAGGCACGGAGGCTGGGACCTGCGGCCACGTGTGGGTGGGTGTGAGTGCGGGAGGGGCAGGGGAGGGGAGACAGGAGGCGGGAGGCTCTGGGCTTTGGGCCCTGGGGGGCGGGGCAGGAACCGGGTGAAGCTGAAGGGGCAGGACCAGACCTGCAAGCAGGAAGCCACGCTGCCTCGCCTCGGGCCAGGCCGGAGGGATGGAGGCCTGAGGGTGGTGGAGGCGGCTACGGCGGGCTGGTTACACACTCCGAACCCGCTGAGCTGGGAAGAGCGGCCCTTGATCGAGCAGCTGAGCCTGGAGCTGCGGGCACCGGCGGCAGAGAGGGCCCTGTGCGTGCGGCGCGGGAGGAAGGCGACCTCGCCATGTGACAGCCGGAGCCCGGCCCGGCCCCTGTGCTGCTGAGGTTTCCCGTCGCAGGTGCGGCGCCTGGCGCAGGAGGGGGGTGGCGGCCCAGGGCAGGGGAGGCTGAGGCCTGGCACCAGCCAGCAGCCTCTCCATGGCCCGGGATCTGGCCTGCTCCTGGCAAGGCCATGTTGGCAGGCCGGGGCTCTGCCGGGTGCTAATGTCCTCTTAATTAGCCGGGCGCTTGCCAGGCACCCGCCACGGCGGCTTCAGTGCAAAGCGGGCCGGGGCCTCGGAGGGGACCAGCATCTGCGAGCTGAGGGTCGGTGGGTGGCCAGGGGGCCGCGGAGCTGCCTGCAGAGGCCACTCAGGTCCCCTCGGGCGTCGCTATCCAGGACGAAGACAGAGAGAAAGGATTGCTGGAGTCACAGGGGCTTCCAGTAACAGCCAGAGGGCAGGCCGGACGGCACCCCTTTGCTCCAGTGGAGCCGACCCCCCGCTGCTGAGCTCCTGTTCCCCCAGCAGAGCATCTCCTCCTCCTGGAGGCCCTCCTGGAGCTCATGGTAATTCTGGGGTCCCCCCGCAAGACAACAGCTCATCATGGGGGCCCCTCAGGCTTGGTTCCTGCCTTTGAGGGGTTACAGTTTAGAATCGGGGGTGGGGGTCACAAATCTGGCAAATCGGATGAGAGCCATGAGCCTGGGCCCTGAACACCGCACGTCTCTCCCTAAAGCTCGGCCAGAGCCTCTGCTCTATCCATGCCTCAGTTTCCCTATTTGTAACCGAAGGCTCTGAAGCCAGCAATGGGCAGGGATGCCTGCAGAGACGGGGTGAGGAGTGCAGCCTGGATGGCACAGCTGGCAGGCCCCGCGGGCAGCAGGGAGCCGGGCCCGCCAGGACCCGCCCTGGACTCCGCTCTCCCACGTGGGGCTCCCGTACCAGGCTGCGCCGAGGGCACCGTGGGGACGGCAGGACCACAAAGAGCCATTCACGGCCTCGTCAGGGGGACCGAGCCGGACGTCTGTGCAGCTGGACGTGGCCGGCGCTCGGGCCCCTCACGCAAACCGGGGCCGCGCTGGTCTCCGTTGCAGAAAAGGGAAACTGAGGCTCGCAGCGGATGAGGACGCGCTCCGCCCCACGCCTCTAAGGGATGCTGGCAAGAAGCTCCCAGGACGACATCACCCCGCGTTCCGAGACCGAGGCTGCGCCGGGCCCACGCCACCTGGGGGGCCCCAAGCCCCGGCGTCTGGGTGACCCAGCGGGGAGACAGACGGGCAGAGCCCGGGCAGGTGCGGGCGAGGGTGCCGGCATCTCTGGGGACGCTGAGAGGCAGAGCCAGCATGAGCCTCAGAGCTGGAGTGAGGGGCGCCCGGGAAGGAGGAGCAGGTGGGGACACCCCAGCGGGAGCCTCAGGAAGGCACCTGGGGAGGGGGCGCCACGTCGGGTGGGCTGCGAGCACGCAGATGGCAGCTGAAGGCCGGCGTTCAAGCCCTGCTTCCATCGCTCCCAGCGGGGAAGGTAGTCTTTTTTTTTTTTTTTTTGATTTTTTTTACAGAGAGAGGAAGGGAGAGGGATAGAGGGCTAGAAACATCGATGAGAGAGAAACATCGATCAGCTGCCTCCTGCACACCCCCCACTGGGGACGCGCCCGCAACCAAGGTACATGCCCTTGACCAGAATCGAACCCGGGACCCTTCAGTCCGCAGGCCGACGCTCTATCCACTGAGCCAAACCGGTTAGGGCACGGAAGGTAGTCTTTTTTTTTTTTTTTTAAACATATTTTTATTGATTTTTTACAGAGAGGAAGGGAGAGGGATAGAGAGTTAGAAACATCGATGAGAGAGAAACATCGATCAGCTGCCTCCTGCACACCTCCCGCTGGGGATGTGCCCGCAACCAAGGTACATGCCCTTGACCGGAATCGAACCCGGGACCCTTTAGTCCGCAGGCCGACGCTCTATCCACTGAGCCAAACCGGTTTCGGCGGAAGGTAGTCTTATTCCTCTTTCTTTCCTTCGAGAGAGATCGGTGTCTTAGTTATGGTAAAACGCACATCACGTGAAGGGAACTGTTTGCCAGCGCACGGTTCTATGGCTCTATAGCGTTTCGCACCTCCACAGCGCCCTGCGGCCACATCCACCTCGAACAGTCCTCCCCCGACGGCGCCCTCCATCAGGCAGTGGCTCCCCCTCGCCCAGCCCCAGGCGTGCCATCTGCTTCCTCCCGTGTCTTCTCCTCTCAGTCTCCTGAGCGGTGAAACGGGGTCACCAAGGTTTGTGGGGAGCGCAAGCAGATTCAGCCCCCGCACAGTGCCTGCAATTCTCCTGATCGCCAGGGGTTTCACGCCGGTTGCCCCCACCAGACAGACTCTTGCTCCCTGAGTGCAAGTGGGAGGGATCTCAGAGGCTGGTGGGAGCCCCCCGGGGGTCCCATTCTCAGACCCAGGTCTCCGGGGCTGGGAGAGGAGGGCTTGGGGAGATGCCCGCTCTGGGCAGGCAGCCCTCGCCCCAGGATCAGGCCGGAAGCACAGCAGGAATCCACACGCCACGAGAATGGGGCGGAAGGAACGGGGCGGAAGGAACGGGGCGGAAGGAATGGGGCGGAAGTAGCCGCGGGGACAGGGGGCTCACTGGGACGAATCGCCGAGGCACGGGAGCAAGATGCACAGCAGGAACGCCGAAGCCAAAACCGAATAAACGAAACAAAAACCTTCAGAAACGGAGCGATGCCTTTCACTATCTCAGTGCCTATCGCTATCGCCTGTGTGGCTGTCAATCAGTCAGTCAGGAAACACGGCCTGCTCTGCACCACCCGGGTTCCCTCCTCGGCCTTCCGAGTCTCCGTGACACTGGACACTTCCGTGTCCGGCGAGGTCACACGGCCCTGTCTGCAGGCCTCGCCTCGGGTCCCTCTGGGGAGGAGGGAACACGGACGCTATTGTTCCCGGCCCCACAGGAACCGGGCACCACCTGAGCCGCCCTGGAACCAGGGCACAGCGGGGGCCAGGCCCGAGCCGCTCCTGGGCTGGCCGCTGGGCGGCCTGCTGCCTGGTCTGGGAGGGAAATGAGGCCACTGGGAAGGGCTGATCAGCCAGCTCCGAGCCCAGTTTCCTGAGCCTTGGAGACTGCGCCCCCCTCTCTTCAGCTAGGCCGCCCCGGAGAATTCCGTGCCCACCACCGGTGAGCAGGGCTGTCGGACATGAACTCTCCAGGTGACCCTGGCACAAAGCCAAGGATGGGAGCCGAGTCCGGTGGCCTTGGCACATAATTGCCGCGAACAAAGAACAGTGAGCTCCCATCACCAGAGGCCTTCAAGCCAAGACTGGACAGCTTTAATGTTTTACGTGGTGTTTGGGCCAAGGCTGGGCAAAGAGAAGCACAGAAAGCCTTGGTTTGTGGTTGAGGGTTTCACTGTTCGGGGGGCGGGTGTTCCGGACAAGGCAGGACATCAGCAGCAGCAACCCCAGTGTCGATGCACATAGGCAGTCACATACACCTGGAGCGGCAGGCCGCGGACTATTACGCAGCTGTGAGAACGGACAAGGAAGCCGCTTCCGTGCTGAAAAGCTGCTAAGACACGTGAGACACTAAGAGCGGGCTGGAGATACTGTGTAAAAGGGAGAGAAGAAAAACAGCGAGAATAAGAAACAGCCACGCTTGCCTGTTGGGGTAAAGAAAGGAAAACACACAAACACACGTGTAACGGCAGGTCCCGAGGCGGTGGCGTGGGAGTGGGGAGGGGGATGAAGGCCTTTTCACATTCTCGGATCTTTGAACTGCGTATTGTCTATTTGGAAACCATCTGCCTCTCGGCATTCTCCAGCCACGCCGCCAACACCCAGTCTGGCACCCCACAGCCGTCCCTAAATGCCTGCTCTCATTCAGCCCCCTCCCCTCTGAGTCTGGTAGCGGCCAGATGTTCGGGGTCTCCCTAACTAGACACAGGTCTTCCCGGGTCCCGAGAGAGGTCAGAGACAGTGTCTGAGAGGCCTCAAGTTCGCTCTGACCACCTGAGTGGGGGGTTTATAGCTCCCCTACAAAAGGAGAAACGGAGGCTCAGAGAGGTTAAGTAACTTGCCAAAGTCACACAGCCAGGGAGAGCCTGAGGTTCAAGCCTAGTGGATGACCTCAGAATGAGCACGGTGCTTTCCCAGCCCTCCAGAGGGTGTGCTTTGTGGGAGGGATGCTATGGGTGTGCGGACCTGGGCCCGGGCCCTGCCAATAACCCACAAAGGTGAGAAGGTCACACCTCCTTCCCCTGGAGGGGAAAACACCCGGGAGGGGGTTCCTGGGGGAGGCACAGGCTCAGACAACCAGCTGGGGAGCCAGTACAGTGCCCCTGCTTTCGCCTGGAGACCTCGTGGGCAGCCTGTGGCCGCGCTGGCATTCCAGGGGCCTGCCTGGCATGCGGGGAATGTCCCAGCGAAGGCCTTGCCCTTCCGAGAGGCTCGGAAAGGGGAAGCGCTCCTAGAGAGGGTGAGGCGCCGCTGCAGGGAGTCCCCTTTGGAGGGTGGAGAGTTGGGGTCCTGAAGGATGAGGGTGTCACCCCTCCCTGTGCTGGCTCAGCGTCCTCTGACCCTGGGGTGTCGGGTATAAAGTGGAAGGCACACTGGCCCTAGAGGCGGGACCTGGGCTCAGACCTCCCTGCCCTGCCCAGGAAGAGGGCACACTGCTCACCCACTGCCCCGTAGGCCACAACCCGCGGCTCCTGCTGGCCCCTGCCACGGAGACCTATTGGGGCAGCCAGGCTGGGTGGTGCCCGGGCCACTGGGAGTTGGTCTTCAAGGCAGTGTCCTGGGAGCGAGGCCGCAGGGAAGCCCGCACCCCTCCGCTGGAGGGCCTGACTGCAAGGCCTGGGCTGGGTGAGGTGGGGTCTGCAGACCCCTCCCCAGCTCCTGGCCTGCCCGCCCTCCACCCCATGACCCACAGGCCCTGGCGGGGGGCTTCTAGGCGGTCCGTCAAGGCTCTGCTCTAAGGCCACCTCCTCCAAGCGGCCTCCGGACCGCCCTCCCGTTACGGCGTCTCGGCCGCAACCTCCAGCCCGGCGCGCGCTTCCTCCCCGCTGGGCTGGGGGTCGGGCCTCCGAGGGGTCTGGGCTCTGAGCGAGTCCTCGGTCTGCGGCGCTGCGGGGGCCCTGGCGTTGGGGGTAAGGATGGCGGTCAAGGTGGGGGGCTACAGAGGCCCGCGGTGCAGGAAGAGGGGCCCCTGCGAGCCGAGCTGGCCCCCCGCGCCCCCGCGGCTCCAGCACTGCAGAGCCGGCGCCCTCGCCCGCGAGCCCCCTCCCACGCCGAGCCCCGCAGCGAGCGGGGGCGGGGCTTGCGGCGCTGACGTCACCGGCCTATAAAGGGGCCGGGGCGCCGGGGCCGGCTTTGTGGAGCGCTGCGGCGGGGCGCGCGGGACCGCGGTCGGGGAACAAAGGAACCGGGCGCTGCCGCGGGGACCCGCCACCGACCTCCCGGGCCGCGCCGGCGCCTGCCGCCCGCCGCCACCATGACCGCCAACGGCACGGCCGAGGCGGTGCAGATCCAGTTCGGCCTCATCAACTGCGGCAACAAGTACCTGACGGCCGAGGCGTTCGGGTTCAAGGTGAACGCGTCGGCCAGCAGCCTGAAGAAGAAGCAGATCTGGACGCTGGAGCAGCCGCCCGACGAGGCGGGCAGCGCGGCCGTGTGCCTGCGTAGCCACCTGGGCCGCTACCTGGCGGCGGACAAGGACGGCAACGTGACCTGCGAGCGCGAGGCGCCCGGCGCCGACTGCCGCTTCCTGATCGTGGCGCACGACGACGGCCGCTGGTCGCTGCAGTCCGAGGCGCACCGGCGCTACTTCGGCGGCACCGAGGACCGCCTGTCGTGCTTCGCGCAGACCGTGTCGCCGGCCGAGAAGTGGAGCGTGCACATCGCCATGCACCCGCAGGTCAACATCTACAGCCTGACCCGCAAGCGCTACGCGCACCTGAGCGCGCGGCCGGCGGACGAGATCGCCGTGGACCGCGACGTGCCCTGGGGCGTCGACTCGCTCATCACGCTGGCCTTCCAGGACCAGCGCTACAGCGTGCAGACGGCCGACCACCGCTTCCTGCGCCACGACGGGCGCCTGGTGGCGCGCCCCGAGCCCGCCACGGGGTACACGCTCGAGTTCCGCTCCGGGAAGGTGGCCTTCCGCGACTGCGAGGGCCGCTACCTGGCGCCGTCGGGGCCCAGCGGCACGCTCAAGGCGGGCAAGGCCACCAAGGTGGGCAAGGACGAGCTCTTCGCCCTGGAGCAGAGCTGCGCCCAGGTCGTGCTGCAGGCCGCCAACGAGAGGAACGTGTCCACGCGACAGGGTGAGTGGGCACGCCGCCCCCGCCTCCCCCGTCCTTGCACAAAGCGCACCCCACCCCGGGCCTTGCAGCCTCCCGCCCTTTCTCGCCTGCGGCGCCGCTGCAATCCCGAGCGCTGCCCGGTGCGCCCCTGCTAGGCGCCCAGGCTACCTCGTCCCGCCCCGGGACGTGCGCTCCGGCCCGAAGGAGGGAGGGGGCGGGGGTGGGGCTTTGCCCAGCTTCGGGCGCCGCCGCACAACCCCCACCCTGGCCCCTCGCTTGCGCCGCCCTGTTTCTCCGACCCCCTGGCCCAATCAGGGTTCTCCCCACGCGCGCTGATCCCTCGGGTCGGCGGGCCCAGCCTTGGGGAGGGTACACCTCTCGCCCATTTCCTCGACCCCCTCCCCGGGTCAGCGGACCTTTAGCCTCGAGGGCGGAGGCGAGGGTCGTCACACGCCCTGTAGCGCCCCCAACCCCTAGGGCCGCCTTTCGAGGGCGGGAGGGAAGGCTTTGATCTTCGCGGGGCGCGCTCCGCCTCCCGCCCTCCCGGCGTTTCTCCACCTCTTGCTGTCGGGAGGGGTCGGCCTCCGCTGGGGTGAGGGCCCCCGGGGTCTGCCCTTCCCCCCGCCCCTCCTCCAGCGCCTGCCCTCGTTCGAGGCCGCGGCCTTTGTGAACAGGGGGGCGGGCTCCTCGGCAGGGACCTCCCTCGCCCCCTTTGTCCTGCGCGGCCTCTGCAGATGGGAAAACCAGATGCGCCGGCGGGGGGAGGGGAGTCCGTGTTCTGCGGGGGCCCCCCCTGCGGAGGACTTCCCCTCAAACCCCGCGGGACTCGGTGCCGGGGTCGGGAGCCTCCCTCCTCCCGCCCGGGACCCCGCCCTGCGCCCTGGGCTTCCCCGGGCCGCGGCGCATTGCTCCGTGGTCGTCCGAGGGCAGCTCAGCGCCGAATCCCTCTGGAAGTCCCCCCCCCCGCCCCCCCGAGTGAACCCACCCGAGACCCCGGCCTGCAACCATTGGCTGCAGTTCCCTGCTCCTCCCCTGGCCTCCCGCCGACCTGGCCGTTTCCCAACCAGAAGTGAGCCCCCTCTTTCCCTCCTCAGACCCCCCTTCCTCCTGGGGCCCCTGCGCCTTTGGTGAAGAAGGCAGTTGATTTCTGGCAGCAGAGGCCGCGCTGGAGGGACCTGTGGGGTCTTGCTCCCGGGGATGGGAGGTTGGCCCCCAGCCTCTGGAGGTAGCTGGGTGGAGCCCAGCCCGTGCCCCCTCCGCGAGGCTGCCTTCCTGGGGGCCTCCTGCCCTCCCCCAGGGGGGGGGTTAGGCCCAGAGAGGTGAGGCCTGCCGCCTGGTCACCGCCGGAAGCAGCATGCAGAACTGGCTCTTTCTGACCCTGGAGTGGGCTCCCATCTGGACCCCCTGCTGCCTCCGTGCCTCTGGGGCACACGTGGCTCCCCCTGCCTGTTCTCACTCTGCACTGGGTGGGGCAGGTCTGCCCACTTGTTCAGCAGACAATGAGCCCCTGACTCGGGAGACCACTGAGGCCTGAGTGGCCAGCCAGTGGGCATGTTCTGGACGATTCCGGGGGGGTGGGGGGGATGCTCTCACTGCGATGGGACCAGCATCCCCGGGGTCAGGCAGAGGCCTGGGGTCCAGGAAGTAAATCAGGACTCCAGGTTATATGGGGGGTGCCCTCTGAGGCAGGCGCTTGAGCTGCGTGAAAGGCTGCGTGGAGGGTAGCTCATGTGGCCGGTGTGTGCAAAGGCCCTGGGGCAGGAAAGGGCCGAAGCCCCCGTGAGCTTGTAGCAGTCGCTGGCCAGCCCGGCCAGATGCCCGCTCCTCACGTGAAGCTTGCTGGGGTGTCAGGATGTGATTCAGGCTGATGGGGCAGAAGCAACCGGAACTTGGGCCAAGAGAGGTGTGTTGGCTCATCTGTGAGTTTAGGGGAACGTGGAACTAGGGGAAGGGGCTTTGGGGCCTGCTCTTGGGGCTCTGTCGGCTTCAGATCTTGGGGTCTTCATCCATTCTCACATGAGCTGACCCTGGGTCTTCAGTGGGGTGGGGAGGACCGAAGGACCCAGCGTTGGCATCGGGGGCGTGGGGGTGTCTGCAGAGGCCGTTTTGGACAGGCCTGCGTGGCACGGAGGCAGCGCCCAGCGCACCCGGGGAGAGGCAGCCAGGAAGGAGGAGGATCCTGGGCTGGTGGCGGAGGGATGTGAATCATCCCGCCGGCCTGCGGCTGCCTGGTGGGGGTGGGGTGCTCCCACTGAAGCTGCAGCCTGCTCTCCTGCCTCAGTTTCCCCACCTGTAGGGCTGGCTACAGGCTGCCCTGCGCACGTTTTCAGCCAGCCTTTATTTCTGGGGGGAGGCCATCAGGGCCCAGTTCGGGGCAGGGTTTGCCACCAGGGAGTGGGCGCCTGGTGCCCGAGCGCTGATGTGCGTGGCAGGTGGCACGTGGCCGTGCTCACAGGTGAGGACCTGGCGTGGGCAGGGGGGAGGATGGCGAGGGCAGGGGGAGGATGGCGAGGGCAGGGGGGAGGATGGCGAGGGCAGGGGGAGGATGGCGAGGGCAGGGGGGAGGATGGCGAGGGCAGGGGGAGGATGGCGTGGGCAGGGGGAGGATGGCGTGGGCAGGGGGGAGGATGGCGTGGGCAGGGGGGAGGATGGCGAGGGCAGGGGGAGGATGGCGAGGGCACTGCCCCTTGGGAACCTCCCCTGCCCCGGCTCCAGCCAGACCCTGGGCAGTGCCTCCTGTCCCAGCTGCTCCCGCAGCCTCCTTGCTGGCCGCTGCGCCGGGGACGCCGCACCAAGGAAGTGCCCGGTCCAGCCGCTCGGAGGCCAGGCTGGCTGAGGAGGGCTGGCCCGGCTGGGCTTTGCAGGATGTAGACGAGTTCTCACGAGGCGGGGCACGTCAGGCCCAGGGAATGGCTTAAGCCAGGGTGGAGGAGCCATTTGACGTGCTCAGGTATTGGCAAGAGTGACTGGAAAGAGAAGAGGGGAGGGGAGGGGGGGGCGGGGAGGGGGATGGGGGACCGGGCCAGGATGCTTCCATACTCTTCCCCTAAACTGAGTGAGGGTTGGGGGGAGTTTCCTGGGAGTTTGGGAACTGCTGAGGCTGAAGGGGGTGGGGGTGGGGGATCCAGGTGTCTGTGGCGCTCTGGAGGAAGGGGGTGGGTGTGCCCATGGGCTCTGCTCCATGGAGCCCCCGTACCCTGCCTCCCTCGGGCTCCTGTGGCCTATGAGTCAGGTTTTCTATGCAGCTGTTGATCTAAAGAAAAATCCCAAAGAAAACCCCGTTTCCATAGTAACCCAGCTCCAATTAGAGACTGCAAGGCCAAGAGGGGGGCCCTACCTTGTCTGGGCCTGGCCTTGGAGCAAGAGGGGCCTTGCTGGATCGCAGGGGGGCGATAGCCCCCTTTCCCCACTCCTTCCTGTTGTCTACGTGGCACCAGGCCCCAAACCCCCTCAACCTCCGGCAGAATGGAGGGGGGGCCCTCTGCCAGGCAGAGCGAAGCCAAGGCGGAGAGGAAGGTGTGTTCCCCAAGGCACCTGCCTGGCCCCCACTCCGGGGCCCTCGCTGGCGGGCCTGGGCCTTCTCATCAAACCTGGCACCCCGGGCTGTGGGGTGTGAGTGGGGAGCAGGTGGCGGGGACGGCCCTGGGCGTGGAATGTGCGCGTGGAGCTCCCTTTGTTCCTCTGGGAAGGAGGATGCAGTGACCATTCCATGGTCCGCGCCCACGTGTGCCCACACCCCGTCCATAGAGCGGAGGGCAGAGGGCCCGGCCGGAGCCTGCGTGCCCACCTTCCCTCCTGGAGCCGCCAGGGCCCAGTACTTTCTCTCTGGGTGACCTTGATCAAGGACACCACCTCCCTGCCTCAGTCTCCCTCTTAGTGAAGTGGGGGTGAAGGTCCCCATCCATTGGTGCTGATGTGGGGACATGTCATTGGGTTAAGAAGGAGCGGACACCTTTCAGGCCCTCTGAGTGGCGGCTGGAGAGCTAAGGGTGGGTCCCCGGGAGGGTGTGCTCAGACCCAGGCTCCTGGTCTGAAGGGACACTTGACACCCATCACCATGGTCCCGACTTCTAAAGGCATCAAGCCCCAAAGGTAACGCCCTGGGCCCTGGGCAGACTCCTGTGGCTGCGGCTCTCAGAACCCAGGCGCCTGGGGCTGGGGATTTGTTCTGTTGGGACAAATGCAGAACCATGCAGCTCATATGCAAATCGAATGTGCAGGGGCTTAGGTGTCGTAGGGAAGCCAGGGTCCCAGGGCTGCGGGTGCGGGAAGATGTGTGGCTTCATGTTCACGCGTGTGCGAGCTTCCGGAGAGAATCAGCCTCAGGTTTCACTCCGGCTCTCGGAGGCGGGGAGGAGGGCGTGGCCATGGCCACCGGCCCCCCAGGAGCGGCACTGCCGCCTTCTCCCTCTGTCCTCTGTCCTCTGTCCATCTGTCCTCTGTCCATCTGTCCTCTGTCGACGTCGTCATGGTTTTTGGTCGTTTTTAAAGCAAATCCCTGGCATCAGGGCATTTCATCTCGAAACGTTTGTAAAATGGGGCCCTTACATAACCACCACGATGAACAATGATTAATCCTCCGTATCTCATCGAGGGCCACGTGACGGTCCCGATCGGCTCCGGAATATTTTTCTGCAGTTGGTTTGCTGGAACGTGTCGGTTCTGTCATCAGAGAAAGTGACATGGACAGGACGCAGCCGGCTTGCGCCTGGCTGGCGCTGGCTGGCCCGACGCTGTCCTCTGCTCTGCCCCCGGCGTTGGTGGAGGAGGGCAGGCGTGGGTACCAGCTTGAGGCTCTCCCCCAGGTATGGACCTGTCGGCCAATCAGGACGAAGAGACTGACCAGGAGACTTTCCAACTGGAGATCGACCGCGACACCAAAAAGTGCGCCTTCCGCACCCACACGGGCAAGTACTGGACGCTGACAGCCACCGGGGGCGTGCAGTCCACCGCCTCCGCCAAGTAAGTGCCCGGGCCGCCAGCCACTGCCCTCACTCGCAGCGGGCCCTTCCTGGGGGGCTGGGGCCGGGGGGCTCCCCCTGACTCTGTCCCGCCTCACCCAGGAGTGCCAGCTGCTACTTTGACATCGAGTGGCGCGATCGGCGGATCACACTGCGCGCGTCCAATGGCAAGTTTGTGACGGCCAAGAAGAACGGGCAGCTGGCCGCCTCGGTGGAGACAGCAGGTAGCCTGAGGGTGCCCCAGACCCGCGTCCCTGCAGGGTGTAACCGGTGGTCACTCGCCAACACCCCCGAGGCCCGCGCGTCCCCCAAACTGTCCCTGCCACCCTCACCCAGGGCTGGATGCGGGCAACCCCAGGTTCCCGCTCTCTGAGCGTCCCAGCCACACCCCCGTGAGCTCACGCCCCTCCCTTCCTGGGCCAGGGGACACGGAGCTCTTCCTCATGAAGCTGATCAACCGCCCCATCATCGTGTTCCGCGGGGAGCACGGCTTCATCGGCTGCCGCAAGGTCACGGGCACCCTGGACGCCAACCGCTCCAACTATGACGTCTTCCAGCTCGAGTTCAACGACGGCGCCTACAACATCAAAGGCAGGTTCTCCCGGGGGGCGGTTGCAGGGGGGCTCCAGGGTCCGGGCCCGGGAGAGTCTCCTGCCGTCCTGGCGCTCTTTGGGGCTCAGCCTGGCCTCCCTGGGCCTGGGCCTGGGCCATTCCAAGCCCCAGAGGGCAGATGTCCCGAGGCCACCAGTGGCTCTGGATTGGAGGGAGACTTCCCAGCCCACCGCAGGCTGGCTGGGGCAGGAGGAACCAGGTTCTGGAAAGGGTGGGCAGGGGAGGACGCGCCCCGAGCTATGGGACCAAAACCCAGTGGGGGGGCGGCGGGGTGAACCCCCATCCAGGATGGGTGGGTGGGAGACCTGGGTGGAAGCGGCGATTGCAGGGTGGGGAACAGAACAGGGCCTGACAGGGTCTCGCCCCTCCCCCCAGACTCCACAGGCAAGTACTGGACGCTGGGCAGTGACTCCTTGGTCACCAGTAGCAGTGACACCCCTGTCGACTTCTTCTTTGAGTTCTGCGACTACAACAAGGTGGCCATCAAGGTGGGCGGGCGCTACCTGAAGGGGGACCACGCGGGGGTCCTGAAGGCCTGTGCGGAGACCATCGACCCTGCCACACTGTGGGAGTACTAGGCCCCGCCCCCCGCATCCCCGTCCCTGTCCCCCCCCCCGCCCCCCGCTAATTCCTCTCCAGGTGGGCACCGCCCAGGGTGGCGAGCCCCTTGCCTTTCCTACTGGAAACCCAGAGAAAACGGTGTCCCCCCTGCTGCCCCGCGTGGCCTCTCCCGGCGGGTCGGCGCTGCGGCCTGGCCCTTCGTGGGACTGGGGACCCTCCGTCCTCTGCTGTGGGCGAGGCTGACACCTCTTCTGACCTCAGACAACTCTGAGCCTTATTTCCCCAAAGTGGCTGAGGAGCAGTGGGGGCTAGAGCCCTGGGTGTGGCGGGGGTTTAACTGGAATCTCCTGCCCGGCCCCCCAGCCGAGGTTCTCCCCCAACTTCCCAGGAGCCGGGCCCTTGGCCCAAGCCCTTCAGTGGCCCCTTGGGGCGAGCTAGTGCCCGTCACCTGTCCCCTCCGCACGGAGCGGGCCTGCCCTGCGTGTGCCCCCTGTGCTCCGGGGACCCTGCTCCTGTCTCTCTCACCCTGGCCTAACTGGAAGCAGAAAATGACCAAATCAGTATTTTTTTTTTTTTTTAATGAAATGTTGTTGGAGGTGGCGCAGGCGAGCCTCGGGCAGCACCTCCAGGCCTTGGGGCCCCTGCTCCGTAGTGGTGGGGCAGGGAGGGCGCCTCCCCAAACCCAGAACCTGCCCCCACCTTCCAGGGGTGCTCACTGGCCCGCCCCCTGCCCGCCCAGCCAGAGCCTCCAGCCGGCGGATTGGTGCTCCTTGTCTGGCTGGATTCTGGGTCTCGGGGTGGGACGAAGCCAGGTGTCACCCTCCTGTAAGGAGACACCCAGCCCTGACCGTTGGCTCCCAGCCGCACCCCTGCCAGCCCCCCAACCCCCGTCTGCCATGCATCTCACTCTGGGTGTCTTGGTCTTTTATTTTTTGTAAGTGTCATTTGTATAACTAAACGCCCATGATAGTAGCTTCAGACTGGAAAGAGCAAAATAAAATAACGCAAAACCAGCGCCAGGGAGCCTGTGTGTGTCGGGATGAGAGCAGCCGGGAGGGGCGGGCCCAGGGCGCTGAGGGGGCTGAGTAGCCAGGACCCCTCCGGGGCCAGGAGGACCCTGCAAAGGGATGGCCTGTTCTGTGCACTGGGGTCCCACGCCGCTGGCAGGCGCTGACTTTCTGGTTGCTCAATGTCCCGCCGCCTGGGGCAGGAGGCTTTGCGGTGGCGTGCGTCTGCATGGTTAGGAGGTAGCCATCCAGCCAACAGCAAACAGGCGGGCAGGTGGCCTTGACTGGAACTTGAAGGGCCAGGCCCTGAAGTAGCGCAGGAGGGCCTATTCCAAGGGCTGTGTGGTGGCACGGGGCCTGGGAGCGGTGGGCTGGATGGCCAAGCTCGCAGGCCAGGGCGGGTCCCCCCATCGCAGCAGGACCCCTGGCCCAGCTCTGGGTGGGAGGGAGGCGGCACTTTCCCAGCTGCAATGGGGACCTGGGTGCTGAGCCCACAGGTGACCACGTGGCCAGCAGCGGGGACCCCTGGCAGACGGGCTCTGGGCTGGCCCTTCTGTCCTTCGCTTCATCCAGGGCACCCTTGGTGGGGGTGCTGGGTTTCCATCCTACGCAGGGCCAGCGCAGCAAGACAACCTTCCGTGGTGAACAGGGTGCCTGCCACGTGCGTGTCCAGTAAGGCGGTAATTGAGGGACAGGGACGTGCGGTGCATGGGGGGTGGGGAGGGGAGGGGAGAGGAGGGCACTTGGGGCTCCGCCAGCCTGGAGCCGCCTGGTTCCCACCTCGCTGCGGGAGCAGTCAGCGGAAGCGCTGATTGGCTGCTGATGACGAAACTGAGATGCCTGCGCTGTGATTGGTGGTCCCTGGGGGAGTCTTGAGATTGACAGGAGCAGATGGGGGCTACAAAGGGATGCCGGGCCTCCAGCGGTGTCCTGGCTGCCAGCCCCGCCCGTGAAAGCCGGGCTGGAGGCCAGAAGCGGCTCAGTGACGTGGGAGGAACAGCTGCACGTTCCGGACCTGCGGGTGGGGGGCGGCTGAAAGGGGTTTGTTTGGGGTGGGCCCCAGTCGGGCCCTTGAACATCCTGCGGTGCCAGGGGCAGGGATGGCCTGTCCTGGGATGTCCCAGGGTGCCCCCTTACATGCCCAGGCAGGTGCTGACTAACATCAATTCTGCAGAAATGGGCTCCTGAGCTGGGAGGCTGTGGGTTCCCGAGGGAGGAGGAGGCTCAGGCGTATGGGGGCGGGGCTCAGGCGTATGGGGGCGGGGCTCAGGCGTATGGGGGCGGGGCTCCCACCTATGGGAGGAGGGACAGGGAAGGGCGACCTGGTGCAGGGAACCCACGGCCCAGTTGAAGGCGCCCTCCCCAGGCCCAGCCCAGACTTGTGCCCCTCGGTGGCGTGTGCGCAGGTGTGTGGACAGATGTGCACCGTGTGCAGGGCGTGGGCGTGGGCGTGGGCATGGGCTCCGCGCTCAAGATTCCTGTGGGGTTGGTGCAGTCTCAGACGCACCAGGCAGGTCAGGGGGACAAGCACTGTCCCCAAGGAGCCACCCGCAGTGGGCAGTGGTGAGGGACCACAGCCTGTGGATGCTCAAGGGCTGAGGGGCCCTGGGAGGGTTCCAAGGACCAGTCAGAAGGGAATCGCACTCCCTTACTCCATCCTCACCCGCCCACCTCAGGTCGGCACTTTGCTACCTGATTCTCACAGCCCGGCAGATGAGGCTGTGATTACCCCTGTACAGCGGGGAGGCGCGGTTATGGGGGGAGGCGTGGTTATGGGGGGAGGGAGCGCGGTTACCGGGGAAGGCGCAGAACTGGGATGTGCACACATGCAGAGCCCACGGGGAAGATTCTGGGTACCACACCCCAGGACGGTGCCGGCCCACGCCCTCCCCTGAGGGTTTTAACTGGCACCTTCTATACTGATGGAGAGGAAGCGACTAGAGAACACGGTTCTCCCACTGAACCCTGAGCGAGAGGGAGAGCAGATGGGAGGCAGACGCGGCCCTGTCCTCAGGGGTCCTCAGGGGTCATGAGAGCAAGGCGCAGGCTGTGCCTCCAGGGGGTGAGGGGCCCTGAGGAAGGGATGCTGAGAAGGCTGCGCGGGGGACGCGGGAGGCACGCATTCAGCAGCGCTGCTCGCCGGAGGCTCGCACACCTGGTTTCCCAGGTTAGTGAAACGCATTGTGTAATCAGGCAGAACCACACGGGAAGGAAAAGCATTAAAACATTATCAGTAAAAAACACAACTATCAGTAGTGCCTTTCAAAATAAATCCTCACCTGAGGCGAGGGCGAGAGCGAGACGTGAGAACACGAGTGGCCGCTCACCTCGAACCAAACCCGCTACTGTTTGGTGACGCTGGGCCACCGGCAGGACGATCAATGGTCACCTTTATCCGGCGAAGCACTCCTTTTTCTTTATACTTTTCTCTGTTTTCAAGGTTTTCCTATTTTAAAACATGTATAACTGGCAACTGTGTCTCTAAAAAGCGATACCCGTGCGGGTGGACACGGGCATTACCCTCACACGCGCTCCTGACCTGAGCAGCTGCCGCCGAAGAAAGGGGTGAAGGCGCCTCCGGGAGGTGGTCCCCGAGGAGAGCCTCAGGCGTCGATGGAGGCTGGTGGCAACGCGAGGCTTTGCAGGGGAGGAACCGCTGACGTCATCAAAATACCCCCCCCTCCTCTGATTCTCCCGCACGTGGAGGTGTGGGTGGCAACCCCGCGGGAGCATGTGCATTCCCGTAGCGGGGAATGCAGAGTAACTGGGGCCAATCTCCACACAGAACTCTCAGGCCCGGCCCGTTTGCCCAGTGCAGAGAGCATCGGCCTGCGGACCAAAGGGTCCTGGGTTCGATTCTGGTCAAGGGCACGTACCTTGGTTGCAGGCTCCTCTTGTTAATGTAAAAACATCCAAACCTGTAAAGAATTATTGTGAGTTGATTTGAGCCAAACTGTCGACAATTGCTGGGAAGCAGAATCTCAACGGATTGGCTTAGTGCTCCGGAGAATGGCGGGTTTCCATCTTTTATACACTGCAGTCAAAGGTGGGAGGTGGGTTACATGAAATCCACTGGTGATAGAGAGGCGGCAGGAAGCAAAGCAGGACACCTCTGGGACTGGATGAAAAGTAAAACGATAGACACATACTTAGGTGGGTAACAGTCAACAATTAACATGGTAACAGTAACAAAGGGGGGATCTGTGGTCTCTGTCCTGGCACCCAGGGCATTAGGTGGTGCCCTGAGGGGTCCGGAAAAAAGGGAAGTTACAAGTGACCCAGACCTTTCGAGGGTGTGTTATGATAGATGCAAAAAGACAATAGGCTCAGTTAGGTAAAGGTGACCTTGTCAGTGAAGATACCGGCCTAGGAGGTGACTTCCCGCCATCACTGCTTCTAGTTAAAGTTTAATTTCAGACCATGCTTTGTGGTTCCTTTAGGCCTGAGTTTGCAAGACGGCCATGCAGGCCTCCCCTGAGCTGTCAGGTGAGCATATGGCCCCTTTCGTCCACACTCTCCGGACCAGGCCCTGTTCAGGGCGTGTGCAGGAGGCAATTAATCCATGTGTTTCTCTCACATCGATATTTCTGTCTTTCCCTCTCCCACTCTCTAAAAAAATCAATGGAAAAATATCCTTGCCAAAACCGGTTTGGCTCAGTGGATAGAGCGTCGGCCTGCGGACTGAAGGGTCCCGGGTTCGATTCTGGTCAAGGGCATGTACCTTGGTTGCGGGCACATCCCCAGTAGGGAGTGTGCAGGAGGCAGCTGATCGATGTTTCTCTCTCATCGATGTTTCTAGCTCTCTATCCCTCTTCCTTCCTCTCTGTAAAATATCAATAAAATATATTATAAAAAAAAAAAGAAAAAAAAGGAAAAATATCCTTGGGTGAGGATTAACAACAACAAAATATTTAATTCACTTAACAAAAAACAGAATCCTAATCTGTGTAGCTCAGTGGATAGAGCATCGGCCTGTGGACTGAAGGGTCCCGGGTTCAATTCCGGTCAAGGCCACATGCCCAGGTTTCAGGCTGGATCCCCAGTAGGAGGCGTGCAAGAGGCAGCGGACCAATGATTCTCTCTCATCACCGATGTTTCTATCTCTCTTTTCCTCTCTGAAATCAATAAAAATATAAAAAGAAGTATCTTACTAAAAAAAAATCAATGGAAAAATATCCTTGGGGAAGAATTAAAAAAAAAATCTCACAGGAGGCCTAGAAAAGACAGATGAGAGCTGTTTAAGAGCCACAGACCTGGAGAGGAAGGAAGAGAGCAGGCTGCAGGGCAAGGTCTGAAATCACTTGGTAAGAACGAAGGCCTGAGCCAGTGCAGGTCCGGTGCTGCAGCACGCCAGCCGGTACTGTGACTGCTACGTGGATGGAGAAAGATTGTAGCAGGTGAGGAAAAGAGCCATCACTTTAGAACTAAACAGGCCTTTCCAGGCGAGAGGCAACAAGCCTCTGGTTGAAGTCAGTAAGCACAGCTATTCAAGAATTACTAATTCAGGCAGAAGCCCAGAGTGTTCCGATGAGGAGACAAAGCAGGAGTACTTAGGAGAAGGGGAAGGGGACACTCCCCCGGAGAAGGAAGGTGTTGCTATAGGTGCAGGCGAGCTAATAGTGATGTTAATTGAAAATGCCCCCAAGTTTCAGCTCCCCGGCAGGTATCTGCTTTATCTTTGCACAGTTCTTTGGGACACAGTGTTGCCTTAGGCCCAGTCCCAAGGTCATTTTTTGCCGTTTTAAAATGCCAAAGATTGGAGGCCTCAGGTGACCAGGGCAGTTCCTCCGGGATGGCAGCTCCGGCTCCATTTTAAAGTGGCTCCATTGTTGTTAAATTGTTGAAACTGTAGAGACTACGATATTGTTGCAAATAGGCAACATGTCCAGGAACAAGGACTAGACAGCACAGGGAAATTTAAAAACACACCGACCCATTCAGAAGGGTT
Organism: Plecotus auritus; assembly: GCF_963455305.1. NCBI lineage: Eukaryota > Metazoa > Chordata > Mammalia > Chiroptera > Vespertilionidae > Plecotus > Plecotus auritus. Next base: position 2,690,589 of record NC_137773.1, read on the forward strand.
TATTTCAGAATACAGGTGACCCTCCAACAGCGCGGGTTTGAACTGTGCGGCCCACCTACACGCGGGTTTCTCTCAATGGACCCTCTCAGTTTGAACCTGCGTGCTCATCGGTCCACTGGCGTTGGGAATCCAGGTTTGTGATGAGGGGCGACTGGAGTTAGACTTGGATTTCCGACTGTGTGGGCGGTTGACGCCCCCTTACTGCATTGCTGGAGGGTCAGCTATACTTTTTTAACATACACAAAAAGAAGAATAAAGGAACCATTCAATAAACAGCTGCCAACAGCAGGAGAGGGATTGCCCCGAGTTTCATTAAAGCTTTGAGCTCGGTTTGAGCCCGAGTGTGCTGTGGTCCACCTGTGCCCAGATTGCCCACCGGGACCCGGGGCCGATTCCTGCAGGTGGGAGCCTGGCACCCAATAGGAGATGCTGTGATGGGGCAGCCGTGGGCTGGGGCAGTGGCAGGGAAGAAGCTGTGCCAGAGGGAGGAGGCCGGGGCCGTAGGGCAGGACCCAACGCTGGGCTTCTCTGCCGGGTGCTCTCTGCTCTGCAGCCTTGGTATCGGGGACTCAGAGGGTGAGGTTTCTCCCATTCTCACCCAACCTTCAGGGAGGTGGGGGCAGAGCTTCTGCAAGTGGCTCTCCAGGCAGCATCTGCTGCAGCAGTCTGGAGGAGGGGCTGACCACGATTTCTCAAAGGACATTCTGTGCCAAAAACCCCCCAAAATAAGCCACTTGTGCCGAACCTGGGCCCACTTCTCTCCTGGGCAGGGGAGGAGGGAAAAGCTTCCTCCCCGAGCGGCTGCTACCCTGGGATCAGATCCTGCGATCTCTGTGGAGTGGTGCTTAGATCCACTCACCAGGAATCTGGGGACCCTGTGGTGCAGCCTGTGACTTCGTGGGAGCAGTGGGGCCACGCGAAGAAACGGAACCAGAGGGAGCAGAGTGCACAAACGTTTATTTACAAAAGTCCAAGGTACATATGATACAGGCTTTTTACACAGTAGTTACAACAGGATTATTTTATGTGTTTCTACTACCAGAAAGTAAAGAAAACATTTAGTAATCATTTCTGCTATTTTTATAAAGTGACAGGTCATGCTCTTTAAGTTTTAAAATCCTTTGCTAAGTGCAAATACTAGATTCCTCTCTCCAGTTTTAAGGCAAGTGGAATGGGACTGTCGCTGGGCAGTTTCTGGCTCTGGGGAGCACTCCGCCCAGAGGGGAGGGCGCCAGGCGCCGCTGGGCATCCTGCTCTGTCCCCCAGAAAGGGGTTTCCTGTCACCTGCATCTTGCAGCCACTTGCTGGCTTGTCAGATATTATGGCCCCATCTCTGCCCCAAACCCCATCACTAGTACGACTGCTTCTTGAGGAGCCCGGGATGCGGTCCTGCCTCTGGGACCCTGAGGTGTCTAGAGGGTCAAGCAGGGTTAGAACTCATGACCCGTGAGCGCCCACTGGCAGGAATGCCTCCTGAGCAGCGGGTGGGTGAGAAACAGCCAGAATTCTCTGAGGACAGGTCCTCAGGTTGGCCTGGGGCAACCATTACTCTGCTCTTGGCATGCCAGGTCCCTGGGGACTTGCTGGGTGGCAGCGACAGGCGCATGCTCCCTGCCCCAGGCCCGGCATGGAGCCGGAGCCGGCTGTGGGCGGAGGTGGAATGGGCCCACTCAGGCAGCGCACGGCTCACCCTTCCCATGGGCGGGTGTCTGCGGGGGCTCACTGCTCAGAGACCACCCCTTTGGGGAAGGAAGCACAGGCACATGCTTTCTCAGGTCCTGTCACTGCCCTCAGGTTGGCAGCGAGGTGCAGGCAGCCCCAGGGAGCACTCCTGGCAGCGGAGACCGGTGCAGGCCTGTCCTCCTGGGCCCCTCATGCCCAGGTGACTGGCTGCCCGCGCAGCCTCCTCGGAGGAAGGGCAGTGAGGGCAGCTAGCACATCTGCTCCTTTCTAATTCTGGAAATACGTCTGAGAAGCCACGGCAGCAGGTGACTGTACGTAGTGCTGCTCATGTCCTGCCGCAGAGCAGGCCTGGGTGGCGCAGCCTCTGGAGCAGGGACAGGGAGGGTCGTCGGCTCCCCCTCCTCTCTGAGGCCTGTGGTGCGCTCTGAACTTCTGGGAACCCCCAGACATCAGTAGCAACAGCCAACACAGGGAGCCAGGCAGGCTGGCCCCGCAGAGGTGAGGACAAGCAGGGACCCGAGTGAGCCTCAACGAACCTCAGGACAGGGCAGCGGCCAGGCCTGCCGAGCACCCGGCGGGGCAGCACCTTGGCGGGAGAAACCCACCCCCCCACCGAGCCTCAGGGGAGCTGTTCACGCCTGGTTCGTGAGAGAAGGCTCCCAGGAACTGCTGCCTGCGAGAGCCACCAGACCCGTTACAGCTGCCCCTAAAGGACCTGCCATTTAGCAAGTGTCAGGGCCAGCCGGCTGCCTGACTTGGGTAACGTGACTTCCCAGACTGAGGGAGTCTAGTGGGCCATGGAACGGTAAATGCGAAGTGAACCAACGCGAACGTTTTAGATGAACCACCGAAAAGAACCCACAGCATGCTGGTCTCATCTGAGTGGCCAAGGGGAGGACAGACCTCTGCACGGCCATCAAGGTGGTGCCCTGGGTTCTGGATGTGGGCGACATGGTACTCTTGGGCCTGTGGCCACTGCTCTGCCCTCTTCACGGGACCAGCGGCTCAGAGTGCCTCACTCGGGGGCCCAGGGCAAGGGAGCGCTGCGACACTGGCCTGGGGACACGACGCTCACCTCCCCAAACCCCAAACGGCACTACTTGTCGCTTCAGCTTTATTAGGAACCGAGGGCTGCGGTGAGGAAGGCCTGTGTGGTTTCGCACTGAGTCGCCTGTTGCCTAGTGGCGAGGGGATGGAGGCGAACCGTCCCCTGGTCTCTCTGCAGGGAGGGGTGACAGAGCAGAGGTGACTGCCTGGGGCCACTGCACTGGCTGCGAGGATGGCAGAACTCTTCGGAAGGGGGTGTGCTGCCCCGATCTCTGGTCAGCAAGAACTAGCCTGCCAGCCACTCCTCCAGGGCACGGGGCCCTGCCAAGAAGGGGGGGAGACCAGCCCACGCTTTTAGGAGCCAAGCCCATCATCCCCACCTAGGAGCACGGCGGAGCCACTGGCCGCGGGGTGGACGGGGATCTGCCAAGCCCGCCTGCCCGCGCCGATCAGTGGGCCCCGGAGGGGCAGGGCTCGGGTGTCAGAAGCGATGGCGCGGCTGGGGGCCGAAGTGCATGGGCAGGTTGTGCTCCAGGGGCAGGTGGACGGGGGCAAACTCGTAGTTGACGCGCACGTTGGGCAGAGGCGGCACATACGGTGCCGGGATGGGACCCATGTTGAGGGGGAAGTTGTTGAACACGGGCCGGACGGGCGGCAGGGGGAAGGGGGGATGCACGAAGGCGTAGGCGGGGATCTGCGGCTGGTGCAGGTTCTGCGGGACGGGTCTCGGCAGGGCTTCCATCCTCTGGACTTTCTCTGGAGGCTTCTCCAAGGGGGGCCCGATGCGTTTGAAGGTGTTCTCTGAAGAGACAGGATTTGGGGGAGAAAACAGGCTGAGCTGAGAAACTCCCTTTAGAGCCAGGGCCTGGAGGGCCACTCACAGGAAGGCCATTGCACTGCTCTGTGGCCTCAGGTGGCCCACTGTCAGTCTGGTTTGGCGGCTACTTGCTTCCTAAGCGGAAACCTACCCCTCGGGACCTTCCTGCCATCAAGGAGGGGCTGGAACTGTATCGAAGCTCTCAGGGGCTCCCCACAGGAGCAGGACAGGGGCTGAAGTGTGTCTACAGCCACCTGAGACTGAACTCCCTGGGTGGTCCCTGGCCGGGCAGAGTGCCAGGGTCCCCAGGGAGGGCCAGCTGCGGGGAGCGTGCTGGGCGGGGCCTGTGGAGGGGAAGGGGGAGTAGCACTTGCCTCCATTCTTTCTTTTCTGTTCCTCTTCGGCTTCCTTCTGGATTTCCTCAATCAGCTTCTCATCATCTTCCTAGAACAACAACAAGGTGAGAAGCTGGCTCTCCACCAGCTGCATGCAGTGTGGAGGCCCCATCGGGATACTGGGGACGTCCGTTTGCGCTGGTCAGCAATGGGGTGAAGCCAGAAATCTGCTGCTGACCAGTGGGCCTTCATGTCACTCATTCCCAGCTCCCCGAGAACCCGCCTTCACCACTGGAGGGGTTCGGGCAGGTGGCCTGCGGTCTGGCCCAGAGCCTGCTTTGTTCCCTCAGCTGTCGGGTCAGCAGAGGGAGAACCTGTCTCACGTAGCTAGAGGGTTTGGGAAGCTAGTAAGTCTGGGTTGGCAGGGCCCGAGGATCCCCTGCTTACAGCCTCCGAGCCCAGCGGTCTGGCCGGCTCCCTGAGTGGGCTGCACTAATGTCTGCTCAGGCCCTCGAGCCCTGAAGCTGGCCCTCAGCGGCAGCACCTGCCAGTGAACGGGGCCCGGGCCAGGCCTCGATGCAGGAGGAATGGCACAGCAGGTTCAGAACAGACCTTGCCACGCCCCTTCCCAAGCTCACACCTGGTGGGCCGGCTATGCTGACCGGCACTTCAGACTTGGATTACCCCAGCCTGGGGCCAGGGGCCAGAGGGGCTTGGGCACGGCAGCAGCTCGGGGCAGGGTGGGGAGCAGAGCACGCTGCACTGTTACACTGAGTGACAGCAGGCCTGTCTGCTTTTGGGTCTTCCAGCTGTTGCTCTTGGAGTTAAGAGCAGCCACGCTGAAGAGTACAGGGAAGGGCAGTGGTGCCCAACGTGGGGCGGGAGGGCGCAAGCAAGCTTTGGTGCTTCAAGAGCCTGCTGTACACGGCATTTCCCCGGCCCAGGCGTGAGCCTCCTCCCGCGGGGTGTGCTCTGGGGGGGCGGGGGGGCAGTATCAGTGGTGGGTCTGCATTTTCCGTGCTGACCTGAGGCCCTGACTGGCTGAGGCAGCCATGCAACTTCTCAGCTGTGGGTGGAGCCACAGAGCGCAGGACGAGCTGGGGAGGACGCTGGGCATCGCAGGCCCAGAGGGGGGGCAGCCCCACGGGGGAGCTGCGCAGTGGACGGTCCGCAGATTGACTGCGCGCGGTAGTAACGTCACAGCCAAGACAGCAGTTTGTGAGTCCGCCAGGCAGTCGTGAGCCCTCGAGGATTCCGGAGTCACGTTTTCACTCACTCAGTCAGCGTGTCAGATACCCTACTCTGTGCTAGACACTGTTCTGAGTTTACTGGTTCAACTTCTGGTCAACAACGGGACGGCTGGAATGAGTGAAGAGCTACGTACTATTGTCCCTCTGTCTGCAGGTGAAGATTTTAGGACGGAATCCCTGGAGACTGGGCTCGCGGGCAACAGTGCGAGCCCCATTCAACTTGGCTCCACACTCTCCAGGCCTCAGGTGATGATCTGGACTCAGTGGTCTCAAGGCCTCTCCAGACTCCGGCATTTGGAAATCCTTACCAGACACCCGTCTTTTCCAGCCTCGCCTGGCCAGCTGTCTGAGCAAGGCCAGGGGAACAGGAGACGTGACAAAGGTTAAGACCCCATGATGCATTTCGGAAGCTGCCAAGTGCTTGCGCACATCAGAGTCGTACGTCCAGGAGGAATCCTGGTGGGTGTCACGTCCACCCCCAGGCAATGCAAAACACGCTAAAAACCCAAGATGCGATCACCCAGCCTCTCTGCGAGCACCCAAACGAGGAAGTCACTGCTCCACAGGGTATGCACTAAGCTAGTCAACACAAAGGGCTCCAGCAACTCGGGGCCTGGTGGACAGTCTGAAGGCCTTCATGTGAATATCAAGGTAAGTTCTACCAATTATCCAGGCTAGGAGCTGGCAACCCTCTATTTTGGTGCCAGGGGCACGCCTAGGAAGATAAAACAAAACGCAAGTGGCGAAGACGAAGGGAAGCAGGAGCGCAGTGCCTACACCTCGCAGCAGGTGACCCGAGGCGAGTTGCCGACACCCGAGTCTCAGCCCCTCGTGGAAAGCAGGCTGCTGGAAGGAAGGACCGATGAGCTCCATGTGTAAAGGCCTCAGCGCGAGGCAAGTGCTCAGGACTAAAGGTAGGCAGTCTGACAGATGGCAGGCTAGAGCTCAGAACGATGAGAAGTTTTGAGAAAAAATGGTACAGATTGGGAGATGCCCCCAACAGTTCTCTCAGTGGCTTCTTTAGGTACAAGTGACAGGTTTCTTGACTGGTCATTTATTAATGACTAGAGGCCCGTTGCAAAAGATTCCTGCAAGAATAGGGCTTCCTGCGGCGGCCGTCTCTGCCACCCTGCCTGCTTCCCTTCCTTCTCTGCCACCCCATTTGCTTCTCCGCAGCTTCACTCCCTTCTGCAGGGCTTGGCTTCTGTCTACGCTGTCTTCAGTCTTCGCTCTGCATCTGGATATGCAAATTAATAGCCATCTTGGTTGGGTTAATTTGCATACTGGCTCCTGATTGGCTTGTGGGCATAGCGGAGGAAGGGCCAATTTGCATGTTTCTCTTTTATTACATAGGATAACTATTAGTACTACCTTCACCATCACCACCACCGAGTCCCTATTCCCACCACATCACCTCAATGTGGGAGGCTCAAGGCCACCGACAGCACAGAAGGCATCTTAGAAACCCCCCATTCCAGCTTCCTTACAGCACAGACACTGAGGACCCAGAGAAGTAAGCTGCTCAAAGTGATGGCTAGCTGGTGGGAAACTAAGCAAATGCTTTATGCTGTTCTCAGTGCCACTCAAATGGCTTTCCTGGAGAAAATGCGCAGAGAGGTCCGGAAGGTTTCCCCGTCCCACTGCTGACCTGAAGGGAAATCTGAAGGGTGTAAGCACTGCTTCTCTCACGGGTCAGTCCTGAGAGCCCTGGCCAGTGTGGCTCAGTTAGTTGAGCGTCACCCTATGCACCGAAAGGTCGCCCGTCAGATTCCCAGTCAGGGCACACACCCAAGTGTGGGTTCCAACTACAGTATGGGAGGCACCTGGTCTATGTGTCTCTCACTTTGATGTTTTTCTCTCTCCCCCCCTCCCTTCCGTTCTTTCCTGAATCATTAGAAAAATAAATAAATAAAAGAGCCAGTATTGAGTGTTGGGTATAGATCAGGCCCTGTGGGTGCACAGCAGAAACAGTTCTGTCAGGATAGGTGAAGAATGAGGGTAAGAGAGGTTTCCCTTTTGGGTAGAAGATTCCAGGTCCCCTAGCACTGCTGAGGGAGGGCGGGCGGGCAGGGCACCTGCCTGATTTTACAATGCGTTCCCTGTGCTAACCCCATGCTCCTGGTGCAAGTTCAGCCTGAATGAACGCAGCGTAAGGATTCCCTCAGGTGGGTCTGAGGCCCTGGCACAGTGAACGTCAGCTGAGCTTCCTTTTTTTTTTTTTAAAATATATTTTATTGATTTTTTACAGAGAGGAGGGAGAAGGATAGAGAGTTAGAAACATCGATGAGAGAGAAATATTGATCAGCTGCTTCCTGCACACCCCTTACTGGGGATGTGCCCGCAACCAAGGTACATGCCCTTAACTGGAATCGAACCTGGGACCTTTCAGTCCGCAGGCCGACACTCTATCCACTGAGCCAAACCGGTTAGGGCCAGCTGAGCTTCCTGATGCGGAGCTGGCCCGGGAGGACAGGGCAGCGGTGCTTGCTGCCACTGAGACCCTCCCTGGAGGAGGGACAAGGAGCCGGCGAGCCGAGCCCTTCACCTTTGGAAGAGAGCCCCTGGACTCTTCCCTTCCTTCCTCTGCTCTGATCACTCCAATCTGGTGAGTGGACTCAAGACCATCTGTCCTTAAGCCCTGTCCTCCCCCGTAGGCAGTGCCCTTAGAGTCTGAATTCAGTCTGTATTTCACCAGAAAATGTCAGCGCTCAACTATTTTGAGCAGTGATTGTTAGCATAAATAATGAGTAAATTGTCAGTTACACCTAGAATATGGGTCAGGAGTTTCAGATTCCAACTTTCTCCCACTGGCTGAAGTCACAGGACACTGTGTTTAGAGACTAAGAACTGAAACACTGCCTAACAGCCCTGGCCAGTGTTGCTCCGTGGTTAGAAAGTTGCCCCCTCCCCGCCCCCACTCCCCGCTCCAAGGGTTGAGAGTTCAATTCCTGGTCAAGGACATGTAATTGGGTTTCAGGTTCGCTCCCCACAATTGCGGGAGGCAACCAATTGATGTGTGTTTCACATCAATGTTTCTCTCTCTCTCTCCAACCCCCTCCATCTTTTTCACTATCTTTAAAAGTCAATGGCAAAAAATATTATTGGGTGAGGATTACAAAAAAACCCACCCAAACACTGCCTAATATATGTATTTTAAATTATAGTTTCAGCCAAGTATGTTAGATTCTAAAGGGAAGATTTCTTACTTCATCTGGGGTGTAAATTCTTTCCACAAGCAGCTTCTCTTAAGCATTTTAAATTCCTCAAGTAAAGAGTGAAGACAGCCCTGACCGGTTTGGCTCAGTGGATAGAGCGTCGGCCTGCGGACTGAAGGGTCCCAGGTTCGATTCCGGTCAAGGGCATGTACCTTGGTTGCAGGCACATCCCCAGTGGGGGGTGTGCAGGAGGCAGCTGATCGATGTTTCTAACTCTCTATCCCTCTCCCTTCCTCTGTAAAAAATCAATAAAATATATTTAAAAAATAAAAGAGTGAAGACAGACTGAGCTGTACACTTTTAAATAGCAAGTTTTATTTTCTATATATTTTACTACAATTAAAAAATTAATGTTAAAAAAAGAGAAGGTAAGTGTAGGGTTATTTTGAGATAAAATCTGAAGACTGGCTCCTCATCAGAACACTTCTTAGGCTCGGGGCTGAGTGACAGGCGAGGCTCCGAAGCCCTCCGAGCGGGGAGCTCCCTGGGAAAACATGCTAGGCACCCGGCTGTCATGGTTCACCGTGAATGAGGACCCCGGTGGAAGCGGCCTGCCATTCTGCAAAGCTAGGACACACCTAGGCTGCTGGAAATGAGAACAATGGGAGGAAGGAGGGTGGGTGGCAGGGCCAGGTGCGTGCGCTGAGTCACTCACAGGAAATCCAGGCGAGCTGGAGGGCTAGGAGCCAGCTCTCCCTCTAAGCACCTCACACAGAAGTAATCTTCCTCACAACTCCCCGAGCAGGTACCAGCCACGAATCCCCACCCTACAGAGGGGGACACCGAGGCCCGGCCTCAGAGCCTGGGAGGCCGGGAACCCGCCCGCCCGCCCTCATCACTGTCAGAGGTGACTATTTTTAGGCCCTGCTTTGTTCTAGAAAGAGTGTATCTTTCCCATCCTGAAATACAAGAGGGTTTTTGCTTTCTGGAATGGACAGAACTCTGCAATCTCCTTTCTCCACTAAACGCAGAGTAGGCAAAACAAAACGCCTCAAGGAGATAAACAGCCAATACGGCCGAGAAGGGGCCACGTCCCCGGGAAGTTCTTGGGAAACCTTCCTTTCTTGGGGTCAGCTCACCTAGAAGTGCACGTGCCAGCCCTAAAGCAGGGGTGGGGAGCCTTTTTCCTGCCGAAGGCCATTTGGGTATTTATCCCATCAGTCTGGGCTATATAAAATTACCCACTGAACATCAGCCTGCTGTATCTGATCAAACATTTCATTAACTCACCCCCAATGCCTTGGCAGGGTCAGACCAAATGATTTTGCGGGTCTTATGCGGCCCGTGGGCTGGACATTCCCCACCTCTGCCTTAACAAATGAGCCACTGGAACTGGCCTCCCTGGCACTGGGCCTCTGAGGTGAAACCAGCAGACTCCGCTGCCCCCGAGTGGGAGTGGGAGCGGGAACTCGGGGAGCCGGAAACCTCAGGTGCAGGCTGGTCCCCCTCCCCCGCACCCGAGGCTGGAGGACTTGCTGGCTCATGGCGACTGAGCCTCCCGTCACCCCTGACTGGGTGCTGTTCTTGGCGCACCTCGATCGTGGACACACACTTCCGGACCTCCCTGCCCGACACATGTTCTCATGAGGCCAAGTTACTTGCATACGTACTACGATGCCCCATAGAATATTCTCCTTCTGGTGGAAGTTCAGAAAGACCAGTTTGGATTCTCACACACACTGACCGCACCAGAGAGACCGCCAGGCACACTGGGCCCAATTCCCATTGGCTACGTAGCCACATGTCATGTTCGAAAAGCCCCGCGGCGCGCTCCCGTCCGAAGGCTGCCCCTGCGCCCCCCTATGTGCCGCTCCTGCCCTCACGCCCGCTCTCCCAGCGCCGTCCGGGCCTCTACCGGGAGCAGCCGGCTCTGAGGCCGCGGTGAGGAGTGAAACCAGACCAGGACAGAGCCTGGCGCTCATGGGCTGACAGCCCCAGGGGTGCCGGTCACTTCTGGCCTCTGTAGGCAGCCGGAGGCCGCTGGCCCTGGGAGTGAGCCATGAGGGCCCCTCCAATGGTTCTGCCCTCAGTGGGGCTGGAGGATAAGCCGGACCTGCTTGAAGCCTGCGCTCCCCTTCGCACCCCCTGGCGAGAGGGACAGACAGCTGTCCGTACTCACTGTGCTGGACACCCCAACAGCCCTGGAGAACAGCCACCGAGGGTGACACCCCACCCAGCACAACTCCCCCGGCCTTCGGCTTGGGCTTTAAGACAGATCCGTAGGTCTGGGTGAGCCCTCCTCCTGGCCCTCCCCTCGGTGAACACTTCCATCAGGGCCACAGGATGTTCCTGTGAGCACGGCTAGGCGGGGGTGGGGGGGAAGACCTGGTGAGCGATCACAGTGTCCCTAGGTGGGCGGCTCTCAGAAGACTGAGTGCAACAGGTGGGGCAGCAGTGAGCCACGCACGCCACTGAGAACCTTGACGGGAACACGCGCAGCACCCTAGCGGGCCAGCGCACGGGACAAAGCAGTAGAGCAGAATGGGTCATGGCATCTCACCGGCCAGCAGATCTGGAGGACACTTTATTTATTTAAATGTTTTTATTGATTTCAGAGAGGAAGGGAGAGGGAGACAGAGAAACATCAATGATGGGAGAGAATCACTGATGGGCTGTCTCTGGCACACTCCCTACTGAGGAAGGAGCCTGCAACCTGGGCATGTGCCCTTGACGGGCATTGAACCCAGGACCCCTCAGTCCGCAGGCTGAGGCTCTATCCACTGAGCCAAACAACTAGGGCTGGAGGACGCTTTAAGTACAGAACCAAGCGGTTGCATCTTAACAGGGAGAAGAGTTTATTTCCTTCCTTTCCCTGAATTCCTGAGCTCAGCAGGATGCAGAGTGCTGGCCTGACACAGACTCTGGCATGCCTGCTTCACGGGAGCTGGGGGGGAGTAAGGCCTGGCGGGAGCATGAGGTGGACGGCAGGCCCAGCCTTGCCAAGTAACGACTGGGCATGCAGCGCCGGCAGGAAGGAAGGCAGAAGTCACCACAGGTTCTCATCAAGAAAAAAACTGCCACAAAACCCAACTTCTTAGCTTCTCTCTCAACAAGCCTGCAGCTCTGCCAGGGCGCAGGGTCTGGACACAGAGCTTAAGGGGAGAGAGAGAACGTGTACTACTCGGTATTAACAATGACCGCCAGCCACAGGCTGAAAGCTTCTAAAACAGACACTCAGCACTTGGCACATGGCTGTCTTGCCGAAACTGAACAGTCCTGAGCCTCTGTTTCTTCAACATTTCTGTCACCAGGGCTGGCTGCCCGCCTGCCAAGCCCCCTGTGCCCAGGGAGGAAGGATGGGCGGCTTCTCTTCTCCATCTGACTTTTTCTCCCCTGGAAAAGGGGGCTGGGAATTCCAAGTCAACGACTGCTTCCCTCTGGCGATATTGGGGGTTGGGATCCAGGTCATATGTGGCCACAGCTGTTGTTAATAAACTTGCAATGATTTCATAAAAGGCTTCCAAAGAGCTGAGGATTTAGTTTCAAATTATTCCCAGATCGACTGCAGATCGCCGAGCAACAGCAGAGTCTAACCCCCGGCCCAGCTGTCCCCCTGCAACAGGAAATTGCAGGGAGGGGTGACGCGCAGCCTGGAGGGGCACGTGCTGTGCAGCTGGGGTCTGGCCCCGCTGGGGAGACGCAAAGGCAAGGCTCTGGGCTGTCTTCTGCAGTCTCTCCTGGGGTGAGGCCCGCACCCACACCTTTCTGTCTAGAGCTCCCCCAGGGGTCCAGAGGCAGCCTGGAGCTTGGCCTTGTTTTGACTCCTCTCAGGGCTAAATGCTCAGCCCCGGGCAGGCATTTGCTAAAGACGACACATCCCCACAGGCCATGCTTACTGGGCTGAGCCATGCTGTGTCCTCTTGGTCAAGTCCTCTAGTGACATCCAGATTCGATCAGGGACATCAATTTGGAGCTGCCAGGCCCCCTTTCTACCATCTGCAACTTGCTCAATGGGGAAGGGGTCCCGTGAGGGGTCCCACTCAGTTCACTGGGCTCAGGGACCCTGTGGGCACCCTAAGAGGACAGCATCTGTATTTGGGACCTCGCTCCAGGACATGGAGACTTTCGGAGGGGAAGGAGCCGACATCTGGTCCAAGACCTGGGCTTGCATCCGGTTTTACCAAGTGACCTGGATGTCATTTTCCTCATCGGTAAGACAGGAAAGTGGCCCTGCCCCCAGGTTGTAACGGAAACAATGGTGTTTAAAACAGTGACTAGAAATAAAACGCTTTGGCCAATTGTGGAAGCTGGGGGATGGGGCAACACGAGGGCTCACTAGATTCTCATTTTCCTTTTGTAGAAGGTAAGTTTAAAAAGTGAAGGAAGCCTGGCTGGAGCGGCTCAGCTGGCTGAGTGTCATCCTGTGCACTGAAAGGTTGCCAGTTCGATTCCCGGTCGGGGCACATACCTGGGTTGGGGGTTAAATTCCTGGTTGGGGCACATATAGGGGGCAACTGATTGATGTTTCTTTCTCTCTCGCTCTCTCAGCATTTCCTTGGGTGAGGATTAAAAAAAACGTTAAGGAAAAACCATGCTGAGGCCAGAAATTAGTTTCCAACCTCAGGTCTGGAACATCGATCTTCCTTCAGGTGGGTTCCCACCTTTTCCTCACCAGCCCCCCGAAGTACTCTTCTGCCCCTCACTGCTGCAACAGTCCTTCCTCCCGGGCCACTGCAGCCGGCTCTCCACGCTGCTGGGGCCTCCACACCGACGACGGGGACGGAAACCCCTGCTCCGACCCGTTACTGACCACCGTGTCCAGCACGTTCTTCATTTGTAAAAGTGGGCGACACGTCTGCCTTAGGGAATGGCTACAGAACTATGTGTGAACACGTATGCGGCCTGTCTGATCCACTGCACACTTGGGAAAAATACGGAGGTTTCCTCACCAACGGCCAGGAGCTAATGATACCAAAATGCAAACTGGCTGTAAAAGCCTTGCGTTTTCTTTGAACTGAACATGCTTCTCACTCCTACAGCCAGAAAACAAAGTTGTAGAGAACAATTCCGGGCAGTTTCTGGTAGCCAAAACCCAAAGATCAATACCGACTCTGTTTTGTATTTAAGGAATTCCGCCAAACTTGTAGGGTCCAGGCTGCCAGGTGACTCCCGAGCACCAATCCCAGCAGTGAGCAGGAAGCGTCAGCCCCGCCACTCAGACAGCCGCAGGCGGACAAGGGAAGAGTCAGCATATCTGGACCCAGTCTAGTCCCGGGAGAACCCTTCCCCCATCGCCAAACGTGTGTTCACTGTGTTGAGATTTCGCTGTGCATTCTGACCCCTAAACCAGAGAACTGTGGTTTGCTGTGGCTGTCTGCTTCTCTGTTTTCTTCTTTCTAAAATGGCATCTTGTTTCTGTAAGACTCCCGGTTGCATGTTTTGGTTTGTTTTAGAGAACTGGCAGAAAAGGGGTGCTCTCACTCATTCACCCTCTTAGCTCTCTAATGTGACGTCAGTTTGGGTCCCCAAGCAATTGCTGGTCCTTACGGATGAGACCCCCGCGTCTCGCTAACCCACGAAGGGACAGCTCCCTCGCTGACAAGTGAGAGACTCTTCCTGGCCGCTGGCTCATTAGCGGAAAACGCTCTGTCCACAGGGCCTGCTTTGTTCCCTGAGCTTCTGAATGGCTTTGTGTTCTCAGAAGCCCCAACAGATGCCGGCGTGGAATTCCATCGGTCTCCTGGTGAGAATTAAGGAAACGAGGCTGATCCCAGTTTTGATGGGAACGGGCCACGATGAACAGAATCTCTGGCTGTGGCTGCCAGAGGAAATCCAAGGGGTTTCTACGTGCCCGACCTTCCTTCCCAGCTATTTTAAGCAAACCCGGAACCTTTCTCAGAGAAGAAGACAACTCAACAAGAAAACAAGGGGCAGCCGCAAGCTATGGCACCCGAACCAGGTAACAGGACAGGAGAGTCCTTGATCATCGATGCCATGCGTGGGCAGGAAAGGAGGGCCGGAGAGGGACGAAGAACCGGGAGGAGGAGAAGAAAGAAAACCAGCGCTAAGAATAGGCCAGACTGCCGGCATCCTCCCTCGTGGTCGCTCCCACTCTGTCTTTGTTTCTCGAGACAAGATGGGGCGGGGGGAGGAATACTTCTCGGGAGCTGCAGCTGAAGAAAAAGAATCCCATTCCCCCACCACGTTCCTAGAGACGCTCAGCCCCCGTCGCTCCCTGGATGGGGCAGAGGAGTGAGTGAGCAGGATGGCACGTCCTGAAGTTGTCACAAAGGCAGCGGGGGGCACCTGGCCCAGTGCGCCCGCTGCGGCTGCACCTCCCTCCACATCCCGCCCGCAGAAGATGGCTCCTCTCTTTACAAGCCTCCTCTTGCTTTCATGGTGTTTCCTCAGCGGTGCGGAGGGGCGGGGGGTTTATTAATAAGCCTTATGGGGTCACAGAGCTGTGGGTAAGAGCAGTGCCTGGGGCCTCACCCCAATGTTGACCAGTGAGGAGGCTGTTCCTGCTACGCAGGGACCAGGTTTCCAGAGGACTCACTGCTTTTCAAAATGGGTGGCTCTGTGGCCAGCGGCCCCATCTGCTGTGCTGTCACGGAGGCGCCTGTTACCCTGACACCTCTTGTCAGGCCCATCCAAGATGTTCTGCACCGAAGACTGTGGCTTACAAGACCTTTTCTTGGGCTTATAAAATACTGGCTGGAACTGTGTATTTAAAAAAATTCTTCTTCTTTTGGTTAATCCTCACCTGAGGATATATTTTTTTTCACTGATTTTTAGAGAGAGTGAAAGGGAGGAGGAGAGACTGAGAGAAAGAAACACTGATGTGAGAGAGACACATTGACCGGTTGCCTCCTGCATGTGCCCAGCCAGGCCCAGGGATGGAGCCTGCAATGGAGGTACATGTCCTTGACCAGAACAGAACCTGCGACCTTTTGGTCTGAAGGCCAATGCTCTAACCACTGAGAAAAACTGGCTAGGGCTTCTAAGTCTTTGCTTTTTTATTTTATTTAAATTGATTTGAGAGGAAGGAGAGAGAGAGAGAGAGAGAGAGAGAGAGAAACATTGATGTGAGAGAGAAACATCTATCAGTATCAGTTGCCTCCGGCGCCTACCCTGACCAGGCATTGAACCTGCCACCCCCTGGTACACAGGATGATGCTTCAGCCAACCGAGCCACACCAGCTGGGCTGAACTGTATATATTTTTTAAAAAAATGTTTCTTATTGATTTTAGAGACAGAGGAAGAGAGAGGGAGGGAGATTGAAACATTAATGGGTTGCCTCCAGTCCATGCCCTGAGAGGGGATTGAACCGTCAACCCAGCTTTGTGCCCTGACTAGGAATCAACATGGGACAACACTCAAGCAACTGAGCTATACTGGCCAGGGCTGAATGTGTTTTAAAGATCCTTGGATTAATCTTTAAAAATGGGGAGAGTCCACATTAAAATACAGATTTCCGGCTCTCTGGAAAATCTGCAGCCATGGTAACGGAATAGAATCTCAACGGGCAACAAGCTGTGGGAGCTGTGTGGGAACAGCCCACACGCTCTCCTGTGTGCCACGGTCCCTACCACACCCTACTGTCTCCTAGACCTGCCTGCTTAATGCTCACCAACCACTCATGTTACTTCTCGCCCCTGGGGAACGGGTCTGTGACCCCCAGCTGCATGCAGTTTGTATTTTATGTGTAAATCTTGCCATGCTTCCCCCGCCCTCCATGCTTTAAAACACAGATATACAGCATTGCTTTTTATAGCTGTACACTACACTAACGTGAGCATCCGGCTGCCCACCACTGTTACTTACATAGGGAGAAATAAACCTTTACCTTGTAGAAGCCACTGCTATTTTTGGGTTTTCTGATATTCACAGACAAAATGATCCTTACTTACTAGTAAAATAGGGATTTTTACTGATTTCTAAAAAAAAAAAAAAAAAAAGCCCTGGCCGGTTTGGCTCAGTGGATGGAGCCATCGGCCTGTGGACTGAAGGGTCCCAGGTTCGATTCCGGTCAAGGGCATGTGCCTTGGTTGCGGGCATGTCCCCAGTAGCGGGTGTGCAGGAGGCAGCTGATCGATGTTTTTCTCTCATTGATGTTTCTAGCTCTCTATCCCTCTCCCTTCCTCTCTGTAAAAAATCAATAAAATATATTAATATATATATGTGTGTATATATATATTTTAATCACTGATTTCAGAGAGGAAGGGAGAGGGAGAAACATCCATGATGAGAGGTGATCATTGATTGGCCACCTCCTGCACACCTCACACTGGGGAAGAAGCTCATAACCCAGGCATGTGCCCTGACGAGGAATCAAACCAAGACCTACCGGTTCATAGGTCGATGCTCAACCACTGAGCCACGCCAGCTGGGCTTTACTGATTTCTTTTCTTTTTTTTAATCCTTTCTTTTTATTTATTTATTTATTTATTTTTTATTTTAATAAATCTTTATTCAGATTATTACAATTGTTTCTCCTTTTTCCCCCCATAGCTCCCCTCCACCCAGTTCCCACCCCACCTTCTGCCCTTACCTCCCCACTGTCCTCATCCATAGGTGTATGATTTTTGTCCAGTCTCTTCATGAACCCCCCATACCCTTTTCCCCCTGAGAATTATCAGTCCACTCCCTTTCTATGCCCGATTTTATTATATTCACCAGATTATTCTGTTCCTCAGGTTTTTAATTCACTTGATTTTTAGGTTCACTTGTTGATAGATATGTATTTGTTGTTCATAATTTTTATCTTTACTTTTTTCTTCTTCCTCTTCTTTAAGAATACCTTTCAGCATTTCATATAATACTGGTTTGGTGGTGATGAACTCCTTTAGCTTTTTCTTATCTGTGAAGCTCTTTATCTGCCCTTCAATTCTGAATGTTAGCTTTGCTGGGTAGAGTAATCTTGGTTGTAGGTTCTTGCTATTCATCACATTGAAAATTTCTTGCCACTCCCGTCTGGCCTGCATAGTTTCTGTTGAGAAATCAGCTGACAGTCATATGGGTGCTCCCTTGTAGGTAATTAACTGTTTTTCTCTTGCTGCTTTTAATATTCTCTCTTTGTCTTTTGCTCTTGGCATTTTAATTATGATGTGTCTTGGTGTGGTCCTCTTTGGATTCCTTTTGTTTGGGGTTCTGTGAGCTTCCTGGACTTGTAAGTCTATTTCTTTCACCAGGTGGGGGAAGTTTTCGGTCATTATTTCTTCAAATAGGTTTTCAGTATCTTGCTCTCTCTCTTCTTCTGGCACCCCCATAATTCTGATGTTGGTACGCTTGAAGTTGTCCCAGAGGCTTCTTACACTATCTTCAAATTTTTGGATTTTTTTTTTTTGCTTTTTGCTTTTTCGGTTGAGTGTTTTTTGCTTCTTTGTATTTCAATTCTTTGACTTGATTCTTGTGTTCCTCTAGTCTATTTTTGGGTCTCGGTATAATATTTTTTATTTCAGTCAGTGTATGTTTAATTTCTAGTTGGTCCCTTTTCATATCTTCGAGGGTCTCGTTATATTTATCGGCCTTTTCTAGGATATTCTTGAAAAGCCTTATAACCGTGGTTTTGAATTCTATATCCAGTCGTTTGTTTTCCTCCATTTCTTTCGTTTGTGATCTGATTCTTTGATGCTGCATTTTCACTGCTTCCCTGAGTTGGTAAGGTAGCTTTGTGTGCTAGGTTTCCAATATGGCCCAGTGGGTCTGCCTCCCCAGTTAACCTGAGGTGGACCCTCTTGGTGCACCCCTTTGTGGACTGTGTGTACAGCCTTGTTGTAATTAAGTCTTGATTGTTGTTGGTATCACTGGGGAGAACTGACCTCCAGGCCAGTTGGCTGTAAGGATCGGCTGTGTCTATGCTGGGAGAAGTTCGGTGCTGGAGACAGCCTTATAGGATTAGACTTGCCTAAATGCAATAGCCTCTGTGCTCAGCTTGGATGGGGCGGAGTCTCAGGGCGGAGCAGACAGTCTTGGCTTCCCATCAGCCGTGCCCTTGCGCGCATGTGCGCGCCTTCAGACCTCTGCCTTCCCCAGCTCCCGAGTCTCTGCCCGGGAGTCCAGACTCCCCCCACAAGAGCGTGGGTCCCCAGGGGCTCGCCTGGAACTGGGGTTCACTGCAGTCAGAACTGGGGCTCAGTGCAGTCAGGCCTCTGACTCCCTTCCACTAGGGAAAGCCTGTGGCAACCTCTGCAGCCTTTGTGCGCACTGGCACGCGCGCGCCTTCAGTCCTCCGCCTTCCCCAGCTCCCGAGTCTCCGCCCGAGAGTCCAGACTCCCCCCACAAGAGCGTGGGTCCCCAGGGGCTCGCCTGGAACTGGGGTCCAGTGCAGTCAGAACTGGGGCTCAGTGCAGTCAGGAGCCTCTGACTCCCTTTACTGATTTCTTATTGAGTCACATTACTCCTTAGGTATTAACATATTAAATTATCTATATCACATATATGTTACAATTTCCCCTTGTTTCTCAATCCACATGATAGCCAGTGTGACCTTGAAAACTTAACTCAGGCCAAGTCACTCTCCTGTAAGTCCGGCAACAGCACCCACCGCACTCGGTGAGACCCACCCACAGCCTGGTCCTTTGCCCACCTCCCTTACGTTCCTTCCTTAGCTCACCACCTGCAAGCCACACTGGCTATTTTGGTCCCCAGGCTGAATTTGTTTTATTTCCTTGGCCCGCCTTGCTGCTGCTCCTCCTCCCCACACAGGTCTCCCAGATCACTCTGAGGTTGCCCTCCTCCTCCAGCTCCTGTCCTTCCCTATCACACTACTCTCATTATTCCTACACAGCACCCACTACATGAAGGATTCTTGTTTTAGACTGTCAACTTCATGAGGACGAGGCTTTTCTGTCAAACTAGTCCTGGCAACAATGAATAGTTAAGAACAAATCTATCATTTTCCTAGCAAATTGTAACGGTACTTTTTTCACATTAAGTTCTTATGGGTCTATTTCTGGTGTCTATTTTGTTCATTTGATCTAGCTGCCTATTCTTTTATCAGCCTGTATGGTGTTTTTTTTCTAAAGTATATTTTTATTGATTTCTGAGAGGGAGAGGGAGAGATAGAAACACCAATGAGGAGAGAGATTGGCTGCCTCCTTCACGCCCCCTACTGGGGATCGAGCCCGCAACCCGGGCATGTGCCTTGGACCAGAATTGAACCTGGGACCCTTCAGTTCACAGGCCGCTCTATCCACTGAGCCACACCAACCAGGGCAGCCTAGATGGTTCTAATTAGTTTAGCTTGATAGTAAAAATTAGTCTTATTTTCAAAATGATAGGTAACTTTTCAAGGAAAAATCCTACTGAATTTAAATGGGAATCGCAGTAAACTTCCAGATTACTTTGGAGAGAACTCATCTCTCTGTAATACCCAGTCTCCTCTCTGAGGGACAAGATGCTTCTCCATCAACCAGGTCATCTTCTCTTGTCTCAGGTGAAAGCTGAGGAGTGACTGGCTGTCACTGGGCACCCCCAGGGGCTTTGGTGCCCTTCCTCAAGGCTTTCCATTTGCCCAGCCAGCAGGGTACTCACTGTTAGGCTGAATCACTTTCTGGTAGCCAAGCCTTCTCACATGTCACATTGCTATCCTTATAGATTAACTTACAAAGGACTGTGATAGTTTTAAATTTAAAACTATTTTAAGAAGAACTGATACGTTTTTAATGTAAAACTATTTAAGAACAGAGCACATTTGTCCATATGTTCAAATCTCTTTCTTGTCCTTCGATATGGTTTTCTTCACATTTCTAACGAAAGTTCATTTCTAGGGTATTTTATGATGTATATTGCTACTGAGTGGCATTCTGTGTATTTATTTTGTATCTAGCCTTGTACTGCTTCTAATAGCCTTCAAGTTAATTATTTCGTCTTTTCTCAGGTCTAACATGGTAGATCTGCTTTTTTTCTTTACACATCTAAGTGCTTACAACAGAGTCTGACACACGTGGGTGCCCAATAAAAACATTAGCAATTATCTTCTCCAATAGCTGTACCTTTTATTTTATTTTATTCTCTTAGCTAATTGCACTGACTAGCAGTTCCAGAATAAAATAGTGGTGACAGTCTTACATTTGACTTTTTGGGAATGTGTCTATGTATTTCATTATTAAATACATGCTAATGACTGCTTTGAACTATGGACTTTAAAAATAAAATATTAAGTAAAGCATCTTTCTAACACTATTTTTTAAAGCTCAAAATCAAGACTGGATGTCTGATTTTAATTCAATGTCATTACCATCTAAAGCTATTACATGACAACTTACATTAAGAGGTCATTAATACTGAACCATCTTGCATTTCTGGACCCATCTCACTTGCTCATGGTTTTTATTTGCTGGTATTTTATTTAGAGAATTGAAAACCTATAGTCATAAGTAAAAAATTGTAGTTTTCTTTTCTTGGGTTATCTCTGTCACATGTTGGTATCAGCATTATTCAAATATTACGTAAACTTTTCCTCCTTTTCTATGCTCTGAAACATTTCAGATGGCATAAAGAATTTCATTCTCTAAAGGTTTGAAAGAATTTGCTCATAAACTGTTTGGGCATGCTGCTTTCTGAGGAGTAGCTTTTTTTATCACTTACGCAATTTTCCCCTGTGGTTACTGGTCTACGTATTTCCTATCTTTTCACGGGTCACAACATGTCATGATACATCATATCACCTTCCTCATTATATCATCTCACTGATATTCCCCCCCCAGTGTGACAGGCAGCCATGCGTTCACTTACAGTGGGGTCGGTCCAGAGAGAACATCTGGAGCACTCCTGGCAGGGGGCTCCTGGAGAGCGAGGGTGCTGGCAGAAATGGTCATACCCATTGATGGATACTCGACAGAGGTAGCACATCTGGGCCCCGCAGCGGCAAGACATGCGGTTGCAGCCTTCGGACTTGATGAGGCCCGTCCCACATTTATGGCATTTTCTAATGCGAGCAGCCGTCATTTTCTCTTCACTGAA
Source organism: Plecotus auritus (assembly GCF_963455305.1). Classification (NCBI taxonomy): domain Eukaryota; kingdom Metazoa; phylum Chordata; class Mammalia; order Chiroptera; family Vespertilionidae; genus Plecotus; species Plecotus auritus. The sequence goes on from NC_137773.1 coordinate 2,711,843, forward strand.
AAAAGAACACGTGATTGGAGACACCAGGGAAGACGAAGAAGAAAGACAAGTATGGTTATTCCGTGTGCCTGCCTAGCCCTCTTGGTGACAGGAGGGAAAAGAGCCCATGTTTTGGACCGGAGAACTGGGTTCTGCTGATCAGTTGCTGACCTTCAGTAAATTACTCAATTGACTGGAGACTCAGTTTCTTTTTTTTTTTAAAAATATATTTTATTGATTTTTTACAGAGAGGCAGGGAGAGGGATAGAGAGCTAGAAACATTGATGAGAGAGAAACATCGATCAGCTGCCTCCTGCACACCTCCCACTGTGGATGTGCCCGCAACCAAGGTACATGCCCTTGACCGGAATCGAACCCGGGACCCTTCAGTCCGCAGGCCGACGCTCTATCCACTGAGCCAAACCGGTTTCGGCTGGAGACTCAGTTTCCTCATTTTTAAATTGGGAAAACACAACTTTCTCGTCGTGTTTTGAGGATTGCAGGCAAAATACAAAGTACCTTAGCACAGTGCCAGGCACAGAGCACTTAGAAAACGACAATCTATTTGTTATCAGAGTCTCTGCAGTCTTAAAACGGAGAGAAAAAACTCAGGGTTTTCGGAAAGGATGCGTTTTATACACACAAAGCTGGGTAACGGAAAGCCAGTAAGCCTAAACCTTAGTTATAGTCCCATCTTGGGTTTTTAAATATTTGGCATGGGGGTGGGACAGACACAGCTGGGGGTAATCCAACAGCCAATGGAATCCCACGTTCCCAGACTCCCTGGCGGCGAGGGGAGGGGAGAGCACACATGTGACTCGGTGGGAAGCCTGCAGGGCTGCCTGTTTCCAGAAGCATGTTAGCTGCTGTGGGAGGGCAGGCGACGAGGGTCAAAAGGACAGGTCTTGGCTCTTTGTCATGAGCTGCCACTACTGAGCCAAGCTTCTTCCACGATGCTCTGTTCCGAACACTTGCTACCTTGGCCGATAATTCTGTGTGTGCCTGTCTTCCTTACTGAGCTGAGTTCCTTGAAGGGAGAGAGCAGAGGCCGGCCTGGCATTACCAGTATGGTCTTGACAGGAAGGTGTTAAAACGCTTACTGAGACTAGGCAAGGGCATGAAGGACCCCAAAAGTGGCCAGCCCTGCAGACGGGACTCACCCCACTGCTCCAAGCACCGATGACTGGAACCACCGGGGGAGGACTGATTTGGCCTCTCCTGAGGCTGAGAAAACGCAGCCCTCGTCCCCCACTGCTCCAGGTTTCCTGCTAAGTAAGGCAGCCACGGGAGCCGGGGCAGGCAGGGTTTTCATTACTGACAGTTTAAGACTGCGTGGTCGTGTGCTCCTTAGAAGCCAGACGTTCTTTAAAAACAGAAAAACGCACCAGGAAATTGGCTGCTATTCATTTAGGTCTAATTTTTGAATGACCCAAAATGAAGAAAGTCAGACTCTGGCTTGAGAAGAATTTAAACCCAGTTCAAGTTACAGAACAAATGAGTTCTACGTTTTGCTGAATAGGAAACACTGTCAAGAAGACAAAGTCTAAATACAGTGCATTTATTATTGTCAACTAAATAATACAATACACATGTTCATTATTTCTGTTACTGCGCAACTGTGAGGACACCTGTCAATGCTTCGTGTTAAGACTTACAAGGTTCTAGTGAAAAAATTTCCAAGTTGAAATGCTGGGACCAAAACACAATTGCAATTTTCTAAAGCACAGACTTTCTGTGTCAGAGCACCCTGGAGACTGAGGTGTGGCTCTCAGCCCCCACACTCTGGTTGCTGGGCTGGCTGGCTTATTCCCTGGGGAGCTAGTAGGCTGTAGTGTGGGAGAGAAGTGACAGAGAAGAACCAAGGTTACACAGTCCTTCCTGAAGGTTTGGAAAGAGGGTGCGTTTGCTTACTCTGTTTCACCACACTGCCAGCCACCAATGTGAAATAATAGCGGGTGTGGCGAGGGAGAAAAGACACTCGTAAATGGACAAGGAATATGTACAGGTTGAATGCAACTCAATACTGCATGAATATCCATTCGAGTCCTTTGCTTTTGCAGAAGAACAGTAGTAGGTAGGGCCAAAATGGCCTTGTACCGAAAAGGATTGCCATTATGGGACTGGTGACCACCTGCCCAGCATATAAAAATGCAACTGGAATTGGGGTCAATCTGTGGATTCTTCTGGAAGGGGATTTGGCAACTAGATTCTAAATGAGGCAGGAAACAGCCCCACAGGACGTGCTGCTGTTCAGAACAGGAAGAGAGGACCGGGTTGCAGCTGTCTGCTGACCTCATGCTCAAACAGGAAGGCTCGCTCCCTCTTCCACACACCAGCAGAGCCCCTACGATTCTCTGCCTCTTTTCTCGCCGCCATTTAAATACGCTGGGAACTCCACTGTGCGCGCTCTCTATTTCTTGGGCACATGCTATTCAAATCTTAAATGGCTTTCCTTTGGGAGTGTGTGTACATTTTTTTTTCCATTTAACTTCTTTATTGTTCGAAGTATTACATCCGTCTCCTTTTTATCCCATTGACCTCTCCCCGCCCACTCCGGCCCCCCAGCACATGCCCTCACCCCCTAGTGTCCGTGTCCATTGCTTATGCTCACACGTATGCATACAAGTCCTTTGGTTGATCTCTTCCTCTCCCCGCCCCATACAACCGTCCCCTGCCTTCCGTCTGAGGTTTGACAGTCTGTTCCGTGCTTCTCTGTCTCTGCAACTATTTTTGTTCATCAGTTTATGTCGTTCATTATATTTCACAAATGAGTGAGATCATGTGATATTTCTCTTTCTCTGACTGGCTTATTTTGCTTAGCATAATGCTCTCCAGGTCCATCCATGCTGTTGCAAACGGTCAGAGTTCTTTCTTTTTTCCAGCAGCGTAGTATTCCATTGTGTAGATGTACCACAGTTTTCTAACCCACTCATCTGCTGATGGGCACTTAGGCTGTTTCCAAATCTTAGCGATTGTAAATTGTGCTGCTGTGAACATAGGGGTGCATATATCCTTTCTGATTGGTGTTTCTCATATTTTTTATTGTAGTAAAATACAAAAAAAGTGACTGTTTTAACCATCTTAAGTGCACAATTCAGGAGCATGTAGTATACTGCCTAAGTTGTGCAACCACCCAGCTTTATACCTATTAAACATCCCCTTTCCCTCAATGGCTAATCTGCTTTCTGTCTCAATGGCTGTGTCCATTCTGTACACAGGCAATCATCCACGTCTACGGACATTTCATATAAATGGAGTCATATAAGATGTGCCCTTTTGTGACTGACTTCTTTCACTTAGCATGTTTTCAAGATTCATCCATGCCGCACCGAAGGGTAGCAGGTTCGCTCCCTGCCCCTGTTCAGGGTGCATGCAGGAGGCAACCAGTCCATGTGTCCCTCTCCATCTGTGGGCCTGAGACCCTAAAGAAGCACGTTACCTGCTCCTGAAGCACAACAGGACAGGTATAGGGTAATAGTCACAGATATTCTGGTTCAAAAAGGGAGAAAATGGAGGGAAGAGGAGTCACTACCCCAATCTCTTTGGAAATGCAGCCGGGCAAACGCCTATTTCAGACTTGAGAATCCTCCTCTGTGGTTTGAGGCTCTGTGCTCTTGGCTCAGGGCTCCACTTTCTGAGCAGCCCCTTTGAAAGAAAGGTAGCAGATGCTTGCAGCTGAGCAGTTTTTAATCAGCCTGTTTCCTGCTTGGAGGACGTTGGGGGTCTGACAGACTTCTTTCATTTCATACTCCGTCTTCCAGTCCAAGCTGGCAGTGTTTCTGCTGATGTGAAATTCTCAAGAACCTTGTGAGTCTTCCATTTGTGTCACAGGAACTCATTCCATTAGGCACGCAGCGCATTTACAGGTATTTCCTAGATAACCCCACCTCTGTTTCTGACTTCTGCTGAGATGGCTGAGGGGTAATGCCCTGGTTTCCTAAGCTGCCTGGTTAGATTGCGAGGCTCTGTGAGCCACTCGCTCAATCTCTTCAAAGAGCCTTTGTATGACAATACTCTAGACATTCTGAACATATCCTTGTTTTTTCTCTAGGGTATGCTTTTCCTGACAGCAAGCCCATCCACTTTAGGGTCTTCTCTCATCTGGATAGGATGAGAATTTCAGAAACAATGACATCCTGTTCCTTTTTGTTAGTAGCTCTTCCCTCAATTTCTCTCTTTCCACTTGCATTTACCTCTCTTCAACACTATGCAGGACACACATTAGCTAAGCTTTCTGACATTATATAGTAAGAATTCCCTATCCTCCAGTATTTTTTTTTTCTTTTTTGGTTTATAGCTTTAATATAGAAAGAGCTCTTAAATATTCTGAACTCTATGTATGACATATATATTAAAAAGACTCCTTTATCAGTTTGTCATTTTTCTTTATTATTTACTTTCTTTATTGATTAAGGTATTACATATGTGTCCTTATTCCCCCTTTGCCCCCCCACTCATGCCCTCACCCCCCTGGTGTCTGTGTTCATTGATTAGGCTTATATGCATGCATACATGTTGTTATTTTTCTTTTAACTTTTTAATAGTGTTTTCAATTTTGTAAATTAAAATATAAAAATACCGTGTTCTTCAGTATTTGGTGTTTGTGTCATTTAACAAAGTCCTAGCCCATACCAAGTTTATATGCAATACCTGCCTATATTTCCTTCTACTACATTTGTGTTCTCCCTATCTTTAAATATAAAGTTTCTAAACTACCTAGAGTGAGGGAGGGATCCATTTTTAAAAACAAATGGTTTTTCCTCTTCGCTGCATCTACTGGGAGGGTGAAGACCATTCTCAGCCAGCAGACTGTGGACAGCCCAGAAAATGTGGACATCGCTCTGAAGGGACGCACAGCTACTGTGAAGGCCCCAGAGGCACCCTGCGGAGGGACTTCAACCACATCGATGGAGAGCTCTGTCTCTTTGGAAGGAAAAAGAAGAGGCTTTGGGTTGACCAATGGTGGGGAAATAGAAGGGAAGTGGCCACAGTTCGCACTATCTGCAGTCATGTACAGAACATGATCGAGGGTGTTACACTGGGCTTCCGTTACAAGATGAGGTCTGTGTACGCTCACTTCCCACCAACGTCGTTATTCAGAATGGTTCCCTTGTTGAAATTAGAAGTTTCTTGGGCGAAAAATACAACTGCAGAGTTCGGATGAGGTCAGGCATTGCTTGTTCAGTATCTCAAGCCCAGAAAGATGAGTTGATTTCCAGTTGCCACTCGAATATTTCCTGATGGCCGTCGGATTCCAGAAGGAGGCCTTCCTGTCAACCCAATTCCACCTCGTGAAACAGGGTGAGCTGCTGCTGAAGGTTTGTGATTACTGGCCATTGTCAGTTCACTGCAACCATTGCCGGCACGGAAGGAGGGAGGTCGCCAGGCTCGGGGAAGCCACCCCCTGGAGTAGCCGTCAGCCCCACAGAGGTGACCACCACCTGGCGCAGCTTTCCAGGGCCCCGTTTTCCTCCCGTTTCCAATAACAGGTTCCCATTTCCTCCGGAGTCCTCACCAGCAGCGCCTTTAGTGTCCATATTTCTCCTAACAGTCTGCTGATGGTGATCTAAGTATTCTCTAAGGCACTTTAGGTTTTGCCTAGAATGTTCCTCACTTCCTTCTGAGCCTCCAATTGTGGAGTTTCTAACGTCCATATTTTTACTAAATGTCTGTTCATGACAATCTAGGTTTTTTTGCTATAATACTTCTCGAAATTCTTCCAGGTTCTACCCATTATTGCCCAATTCCAAACCCACATGCACATTTTTAGGTAACCGTTACAGCACGGTTCCACTTCTGGTACCAAATTTGTGTTAGTTTCCTATTGCTGCTGTCACAAATCATCACAAATTTATTAGCTTATTCAATAATACACATGTACGATTTTATAGTTCTGTAGATCTGAAGGACAGCACAGGTCTTATCAGCCCAAAATCAAGGAGCTGGCAGGCTGCATGACCTACTGGAGGCTCTAGGAGAGAATCTGTTTGCTGCTCATTTGGGCTCTCAGCAGAATTCAGTTCTTTGAAGCTGGAGGGTCAAGGTCCCTGTTTTCTTGGTGGCTGGAAACGGCAGGTCCTTCCCTGCTTCTAGATGCCGTCGCATTCCTTATTCATGGCCTTCTTTCTCTATCTTCGAAGCAGCAATGAGAGGCTGCGTCCTTCTCATGTCTCTCTGACTGTCCATCACTGCATCTCCATGTGACCAGAGAAAGACGCTCTCTCTGCTTTTAAGGAGTCGTGGGATTAGAATGTTTACCTGGGGAGTCCAGAACAGCCTCCCCATCTCAAAGTCCATAACCTTCACCACACCTGGAAAGTCCCTCTCGCCGTGGAAGGTAGCGTATTCCCTGTTCACGGGTTCTGGAGATTGGGGCACGGACATTTTGGGGGCTTTGATGCTGCCCACCAAATCTGAGGTCAAGAGCAGCCAGGAAGCCATCTGCCTAGGTTTCAGATTCCTCTGTGCACTTACTACCCGGGGAGCCGCGGGTAAGCTGCCTGGGGCTCCGTGTCTCAGCTGTGTCATTTGTAAAACCAGCAAATAGTACTGACCTGTGATGTAGACTTGGAGACCTTTAACTAAAGTAACAAACCCGTTCCTTACCCTTCACACTTAGTGTGACGTAAAGCCCCCCAGCTAGAGACTACGCACGGAGTCTGCCTGGGAGCAGGCCATGGCCAAGTGACTCCTTCCAGACCAACAGGAGGAGCAAAAGGGGTACATCCACTTTCCGGATCACTACAAATCCAGAAAAGCTGCCTGCCCGGCAACTTGTCTCTCCCTCCTCACCACAGGCTGGAGTGTCAATGTGGCTGCAACCGTAGGTAATGGTGAAGCAGGAGATAGAGGAACCAGTGTCTCTGAATGACCTCATGCGACAGCTCTGCCCCACCCTCTGGCAAGGCTGAACTACTGTATGAGAGAAATAGACGTTTGTGTTTGTTAAGTCAATATATTTAATAAATTAACATCTGTAAAGCGTTCAGCCACATAAGGAGTGCTACACAGTAATGAATCTTATTACTGACTGCATTAACATGGATTCTACTCAATGTCACAGGCCACCAGTGACAGATAAAAGCAAAGTCCTGGCCGGTTTGGCTTGGTGAATAGAGCATCGGCCCGTGGACTGAAGGGTCCTGGGTTCAATTTCACTCAAGGGTGTATATCTTGGTTGCACGCTTGACCCCTGGCCCTGGTCAGGGCACGTGCAGAAACAACTAATTGATGTGTTTCTCTCAGATTGATGTTTCTCTCTCTCTGTCTCTACCCCTCCCTTCCACTCTCTAAAAATCGATGGAAAATTATCCTCAGTTGAGAAGTAACAAAACAACAACAAAAAAGCAACATTAGTACCATCTAACCTAATTAAAATGTTATTGCTTATTTATTTAGATAATAAGGAACCAACATATACTGAATTCATATATGCCAGGCATTTACTATGTTACATTTGACCCTGGGAATAGCTCTATGAGGCTGCAGAGATGAGGAAATGGAGGCTCAGAGGTTAGGTCACTTTTTTGAGATCACTTTAGACTGGAGTAGCTTGAGAACTTGTTCTCTCCACAATGTGCACTCCCCTCTCTGCCAAAAAGGCAGGTTAACGTGTAAGTGTTGCAAATCCTATCTAATAAAAGAGTAATATGCAAATTGACCATACCTCCGCTATACCCACCAGCCAATCAGGAGGGAATATGCAAATAAACCCAACCAAGATGGCTGCAGCCACAGAGAGCAGGAGGGAGGCTTGAGCTTCCCTGGCAATGAAGGAGGCCAAGCTTTCCACCTGCCCTTGCCGGCCCAGGCCTCCACTCAATGCTACAAAGTTTCAATTATAGAAGAAAAATCCCAACAGAAATGGCGGAAGCCACGGAGCTGGAGAGAGCAGGAGGCTAGGGTTGTCCGCGGCGATGGAGGAAGCCAAGCTTCTGCAACCCTAGCTTGCTTTGGCCTCTGCTTAAGGCTACAAAGTTTCAATTATAGAAGATAAACAAATCCCAACAGAAATGGCTGCTGCCACGGAGCGAGCAGAATGCTTGGCTCCACTCCAGGCTACGAAGTTTCAATTGTATTAGATAAATAAATCCCAGATCCCAGGGCCTCTGCTTGGGTCGCTGGGGGGCGTGGCTGGCTTGCAAACCACCACAGGCCCCTCGTTCAGGCCGACCCCCACCCCAATGGAACCCCCACCCTGATCCGGGACACCCTTCAGGGCAAACCAGCTGGCCCCCACCCATGCACCAGGCCTCTATCCTATCTAATAAAAAAGTAATATGCAGATTGACCATCACTCCAACACACAAGATGGCTGCCCGCATGTGGTCAAAGATCCTGCCCCCATGTGGACACAAGATGGCCACCACAAGATGGCCAGCAGGGGAGGGCAGTTGGGAGGAACCAGGCCTGCAAGGGAGGGCAGTTGGGGGCAATCAAGCCTGCTGGGGAGGGCAGTTAGGGGTGACCCGGCCGGCAGAGGAGGGAAGTTGGGGGTGACTGGGTCTGCAGGAAAGGGCAGTTAGGGGCAAACAGGCTGGCAGGGGAGCAGTTAGGCATCAATCAGGCTGGCAGGGGAGTGGTTAGGGGTGATCAGGCTGGCAGGCAGAAGTGGTTAGGGGCAATCAGGAAGGCAAGCAGGTGAGCAGTTGGGAGCCAGCAGTCCTGGATCATGAGAGGGATCCCAGATTGGAGAGGGTGCAGGCTGGGCTGAGGGGGAACCCCCCCCCCATGCACGAATTTCGTGCACTGGGCCTCTAGTTAGTCAATAAACCCCTCTGAATTATGCTACTCACATAGATGTTCGGTACTTGATGTCATCTTTTTCAGCCAGCTCTTCACAGGTGAGGCCATTGTGCTCTTTCCAGAGCCCCTGACACTTCCTACAGGTTTCCTGGGGAAAAAGCAGACACAGACAGCTCCTGGTGAGTAGACCCCGTGCAAGTTCTGCTCAACAATGGGGAGTGGGCACTAAGCTTCACGTGGCCTGAAGTCCTCCAGAGGCTCTCCCTCCCTCTTAGCAGGCACATTTCTGCAGACATCTCAATGGAAGAGGGAGAATTGTTAGAAGAAAGCATGAGACATTTTTCTCTCCTTGGATCAAAAGGATGCATTGCTTCCAATACCAATTTGTATAAGGCTTTCTAAAGTGCCAGGGGCCACCTGGAAAACCCCCACAAAAGACAGATTTAGGTTCTGGGTTTTTAAAAATAAAATACTGTGAGCTGCTTGAGGGCAGGGTCTGTTGGGGTCTTATTAATTTCTGCAACTCCTACTCCCAGTGTCCCGGTGTTGTCTGGCACAGAGCGCTCTCGTTGAACTGAGTTGACGAATGGTCTAAAAAGGATTACTAGGGGTCCTTAAGGGAGGCATTCCTCCCTCACAAACATGGAACAGTCTCCACAGCTTAACTTCATTTATAAAAAACATGAATTTAAAAATTACTATTTTATTCTAGGATCCTTTATAGTTTATAAACTGTCACATCAATAATGAGGATTTAAAAAAATTAATGCAATTTAATTAAATTCCCATCAATGGACATTATAACCCCAATAAGTACAGTAAGGAGAAGATAGTGTCAGTTTTAACTGGGGATCGACCTAGTCTGGGAGACAGTGAAGGCTTGAGGTGGGCCTGAGACCTGAAAGATGAGTCAGAGAGAGGAGAGGAAGACAGCATTCTGTTAGAGGAGCAAGCCAGAGAAGCTGGCGGGGAAGCTGGACGGCAGACAGTGAAAGTGGGGCCTAGAAGGGGTGATTATCAGTTTGACTTTTATCCTAAGAGCACCACGAAGGTGCCCAAAGGTGCTACGCGTGGAAGTAACATGATCAGTTTTGTGATTTTACGCGATCATTCTTCACGGAGAACAGACTGGCAGGCGGAAAGAGTGAAGCCTAAAGATAGTTAGGAAGCTATTAAAGTCACCCAGGAGAGGGATCAAGGAGGCCCACCCAGCCTGAGGGAGGCAGGTGAGGGCATGAAGGAAAGCTGACAGATTGGAGAGAAATTTAGGAAGCAATGACCAGTGTGGTGATGGGAATGAGGAGAGGGAGGTGTCAAGGATGTCACTCTGGTTTCTGGTTTGTGTAACACAAGGTAACAGCAACACAGATGGAGCTTGGGAACAGTGGGGAAGGCCTGGCGTGGGTAGAGAGAGGGCAGGCTTTGAGATCCGGTCTGGAATTTGATCTGGGTGGGGATGGCAGGGGCGACCTGTGGGACAACCAGCAGAGAAACCTGCCAGGCAGGCAGGTGGGTGTAAATGTCTAGCATCTGGGAGTGGCTGGGCTAGAGATCACCAGGAGACTCAATTGTATTTTCACATCAATTCTAGGAACATCTACCACTATATTCTCCACTCATTATTGAAGGTTTTCTAATATATATTGCTCAGATGACTCTAACAAGGCACAGAATAGTATGCACAGCATAGGTGCCACCATTTCTAGGTGGCGGGGGTAGAAGATAGTGATGTATAAAACCAACCGGAAAGGATACCCAAGAAATTGGTAATATGGCTGTCCTGAGTGGCTGGGAGGCAGGGCTGAGACTTCTCACTGTAGGCCTTTTGAATCTTATACTATATAGATGTACTATCTAATTAAAAGATAAAATTTAAAGAGAGAGGAAAATGAAATGGACTTTTAGGGAGCTGAGAACTTGAACAACCCTGTAAAAAGGCGGCAATCAATGCAATGAGGTGGTGGGGGTAGAGATGAGCTGATCAGAGATTCTATATTAAATGTTGTTGCTTCCCAAGCAAACAATTTTATCTGGTCCACTAACGACATCCCTGTCAGTAAACAGGCTAAGTCAACAGTGACTTAATTATTACACACCAAAAAGTAAAGCAGCATCAACCCCATTTTTATTTTATTTGTTAAAAAATATGTTTTTTAGGCATCCAAATTGCAAAAGAAGTAAAGTTGTCATTATTCACAGATGACATGATATTGTACATAGAAAACCCGAAAGACCCCATAAAAAAACTACTAGAATTAATAAATGAATTCGGCTATGTTGCAGGATACAAAATTAACACCCAGAAAACTATGGCTTTTTTATACACCAATAATGAACTCACAGAAAGAGAAACTAAAAAAAACAATCCCATTTACCATTGCAACAAAAAAATTAAGATATCTAGGAATAAATTTAACCAAGGAGGTAAAGGACCTGTACTCAGAAAATTACAGGACGCTGAAAAAAGAGATAAAGGAAGACATAAACAAATGGAAGAATATACCATGTTCATGGATTGGTAGAATCAACATCATTAAAATGTCCATATTACCCAAAGCAATCTATAAATTCAATGCAATCCCCATTAAAATACCAATGGCATACTTCAAAGACCTAGAACAAACTCCCCAAAAATTCATCTGGAATAAAAACAGACCCCGAATAGCTGCAGCAATCTTGAGAAAGAAGAACAAAGTTGGAGGGATCACAATACCAGATATCAAGTTATATTACAAAGCCACTGTTCTCAAAACAGCCTGGTACAGGCACAAGAACAGGCATATAGACCAGTGGAACACAACAAAGAACCCAGAAATTGACCCCAGCCATTATGCTCAATTAATATTTGACAAGGCAAGAGCATACAATGGAGTCAAGACAGTCTCTTCAATAAATGGTGCTGGGAAAACTGGACAGATACATGGAAAAAAATGAAACTAGACCACCAACTTACACCATTCACAAAAATAACCTCAAAATGGATAAAGGACTTAAACCAGTAAGATGGAAAACAATAAAAATCTTAGAAGAAGCCATAGGCAACAAAATAGCAGACATTTGTCGTAGCATTATCTTTACCGACACAGCTCCTAGGGCAATGGAAACTAAGGAGAAAATAAACAAATGGGACTACATCAAAATAAAAAGCTTCTGCACAGCAAGAGAAACCATCAACAAAACAACAAGAAAGCCCACTGCATGTGAGAACATATTTGCTAATGTTATCTCCAATAAGGGTTTAATCTCCAAAATTTATAGGGAACTCATACAACTTAATAAAAGGAAGATAAACAACCCAATAAAAAAATGGGCAAAGGACCTAAATAGACACTTTTCGAAAGAGGACATACAGAAGGCCAAGAGACATAGTATGAAAACATTAGAGGCCTGGTGCACGAATTTGTGCATGGGTGGGGTCCAGCTGGCCAGGGGCAGGGGACGTGGGAGGTTGGCGGACTGGCCCCGCCCCCTGGTCAAACTCCCGTTCCGAAGGGACAATTTGCATATTGGATTTTATTATATAGTATGCTCAAAGTCACTAATCATCCGAGAGATGCAAATCAAAACAACAATGAGGTACCATCTCACACCTGTCAGAATGGTTATCATCAACAAACCAACAAACGACAAGTGCTGGAGAGGATGTAGAGAAAAAGGAACCTTCTTGAGAAACCAAGATGGCAGCATAGGTAAACACCTACATTGCTGCCTCGCACAACAATATGAAAACTACAACTAAAAGACAAAACAGACACCATCCAGAACCACAGGAAAGCTAGCTGAGTGGAAATTCTATAACTAGAAGAAAAGAGGAAAGCACATTGAGACTCAGAGGAGCTGCAAAAGGCTGAGGTACGGAGACTCGTATGCGGAGAGGACGGGCGGCTGTGTGCACAGGGGGCTGAGTGCACGACTGGCTTTCTAAAGCGGGAGGGAGAAGGAAGCTCCCGACTGCACTGAACTCCAGTCCCGGGCAAGATGCTGGGAAACAAGACTCATTCGGGGGGAATCTGGACTGTCAGGAAAAGAGAAAGCACACTGAGACTCGGGAGCTGCGGAAGGCAGAGGTCCGAAGGCATGCACGCGCAGAGAGGACTGACTGCTGAATGCATGGGAGGCTGAGTGCGCAGCTGGCTTTCTAAAGCGGGAGGGAGACGGAAACTCCCGACTGCACTGAACTCCAGTTCCGGGCAAGTTTCTGGGAAGCCCGACTTTCTCTCAGAGGTGCTTACAGCAATTACCGAGGGACACTGAGACCCAGGGGCCTTATAGGGCAGGGCTGACGGGAAACCAAGGCTGTCTGCTCCGCCCTGAAACTCTGCCCCTTCCAAGCTGAGCACAGAGAGGCTTTTGCAATTTTGCAAGTCTTGTCTCATAAGAGTGTCTCCAGCACAGAAGTTCTCCCAGCGTAGACACAGCTGATCCTCACAGCCAATTGGCCTGGAGGTCAATTCCTCCCAGTGATACCAACAACAATCAAGACTTAACTACAACAAGGCTGTGCACACAGCCCACAAAGGGGTGCACCAAGAGTGTCCACCTCAGGTAACTGGGGAGGCTGACCCACTGTGCCCTAGAGGACACCTACCACACAAAGCTACTCTACCAACTCAGGGAAGTAGCGAAAATGCGGAGACAAAGAAACAGATCACAAATGAAAGAAATGGAGGAAAACAAACGACTGGATATAGAGTTCAAAACCACCGTTATAAGGTTTTTCAAGAATTTCCTAGAAAAGGCCAATAAATTTAGCGAGACCCTCAAGGATATGAAAAAGGACCAACTAGAAATTAAACATACACTGACTGAAATAAAAAATATTATACAGAGACCTAACAGCAGACTAGAGGACCGCAAGAATCAAGTCAAAGATTTAAAATACAAAGAAGCAAAAAACACTCAGACGGAAAAGCAAAAAGAAAAAAGAATCCAAAAATTTGAAAATAGTGTAAGGAGCCTCTGGGACAACCTCAAGCGTATCAACATCCGAATTATGGGGGTGCCAGAAGAAGAGAGAGAGCAAGATACTGAAAACCTATTTGAAGAAATAATGACAGAAAACTTCCCCCACCTGGTGAAAGAAATAGACTTACAAGTCCAGGAAGCGCACAGAACCCCAAACAAAAGGAATCCAAAGAGGACCACACCAAGACACATCATCATTAAAATGCCAAGAGCAAAAGACAAAGAGAGAATATTAAAAGCAGCAAGAGAAAAACAGTTAATTACCTACAAGGGAGCACCCATACGATTGTCAGCACCCATACGATTGTCAACAGAAACTATGCAGGCCAGACGGGAGTGGCAAGAAATATTCAAAGTGACGAATAGCAAGAACCGACAACCAAGATTATTCTACCCAGCAAAGCTATCATTCAGAATTGAAGGTCAGATGAAGAGCTTCACAGATAAGAAAAAGCTAAAGGAGTTCATCACCACCAAACCAGTATTATATGAAATGCTGAAAGGTATTCTTTAAGAAGAGGAAGAAGAAGAAAAAGGTAAAGATAAAAATTATGAACAACAAATACATATCAACAAGTGAATCTAAAAATCAAGTTAATAAAAAATCTGATGAACAGAATAATCTGGTGAATATAACAGAATCAGGGGCATAGAAAGGGAGTGGACTGACAATTCTCGGGGAAAAGGGGTGTGGGGGGGTGCGGGAAGAGACTAGACGAAAAGCGTACACCTATGGATGAGGACAGTGGCGGGGAGGTTAAGGGCAGAGGGTAGGGGGGGAACCGGGTGGAGGGGAGCTAAGGGGGGAAAAAAGAGGAACAACTGTAATAATCTGAACAATAAAGATTAAATTTTAAAAAAGGGAACCTTCTTGCACTTCTGGTGGGAATACAGACTGGTGCAGCCACTGTGGAGAACAGTATGGAGTTTCCTCAAAAAATAAAAAATGGAACTGCCATTTGACCCAGTAATCCCACTTCTAGGAATGTATCCCAAGAAAACAGAAACACCAATCAGAAGGGATATATGCACCCCTATGTTCATAGCAGCACAATTCACCATAGCTAAGATCTGGAAACAGCCTAAGTGCCCATCAGCAGATGAGTGGATTAGAAAACTGTGGTACATCTACACAATGGAATACTACGCTGCCACAAAAAGAAGAAATTCTTACCATTTGCAGTAACATGGATGGAACTGGAGAGCATTATGCTAAGTGAAATAAGCCAGTCAGAGAAAGAGAAACATCACATGATCTCACTCATTTGTGGAATATAATGAACATCATAAACTGATGAACAAAAATAGATACAAAGACAAAGAAGCATTGAACAGACTGTCAAACTTCAGCAGGAAGGCAAGGGGGAGGGAGGATTGGAGGGTGGAGGTAAGAGATCAACCAAAGAACTTGTATGCACGCATATAAGCATAATCAATGGACACAGACACTAGGGGGATGAGGGCATATGCCGGGGTGGGGGGGCGAGGCCAGGGGGAGGTCAATGGGGGAAAAAGGAGACATATATGTACTACTATCTGTAATGTTTTAAACAATAACAAAATATATATATATTTCTTAATGGAACAGACTGATGAATTTCAGAGGGAAGGCTGGGGTGGGTGGGTGGTCAGTGATTAACCAGGGAATTTATATGCATATATGGACACAGACAATAAAGTGGTGAAGGCCTGGGAGTGGCAGGTGCAGGGTGGAGGGGGTCAATGGGAAACAAACAGAACATCTGTAATACTTTCTACAATAAAGAAAAAAATGGTTTTTAAAATTGATTTGAGAGAGAGGAAGCGGGGGAGAGAAAGAGAGAAACATCGATATTAGAGAGAAACATGGATCAATTGCCTTCCATATGCACCCCAAACAAGAGGTGCCCTGATCAGCGATCTCTCAGTGCACAGGGCGACGCTCAACCAACTGAGCCACACCAGTCAGGGCTAAACCCCATTTTAAAAAAAAAATCCTCACCCAAGGAGTGAGGATATATGTTTTTTTTCTCATTGATTTTTAGAGAGAACGGAAGGGAGGGGAGAGGAGAGGAGAGAGAGAAAAAGAGAGAAACATTGATGTGAGAGAGACACGATTGGTTGCCTCCTACATGCACACTGACTGAGAGCAGGGATCATCGAGCCTGCAACCCAGGTACGTGCCCTTGACCAGGAATGGAACTTGAGACCCTTCGGTGTGCAAGGTGACACTCTAACCACTGAGCCACGCTGGCCAGGGCTAAACCCCATTTTTAAAAGACCTATGCCTGACTATGCTGGGAAACTGAAGGATAAACAACAGCTGGAGAGTAGATGAGCTGGTATCTGGATCCTAACCTTCAAACACTAACCTAGCCATCCGCCAGGAACAGCAGCTTGAAAACAACGCCCAGCGGTTAGATGGTGCTTTGCAGCATTCCCGGCGATCCAGTTATTAACTCCTGGGCCCGTCTTCAGAAGAGAAGAAGCCGCCGAAACCGGTTTGGCTCGGTGGATGGAGCGTCAGCCTGCGGACTGAAAGGTCCCGGGTTCGATTCCGGTCAAGGGCATGTACCTTGGTTGCGGGCACATCCCCAGTGGGAGGTGTGCAGGAGGCAGCTGATTGATGTTTCTCTCTCATCGATGTTTCTAGCTCTCTATCCCTCTCCCTTCCTCTCTGTGAAATATCAATAAAATATATTAAAAAAAAAAAAAAAAGAAAAGAAAAGAAGAGAAGAAGCCGTTTTCCAGGCGAGGCCCAGGCCCACGACAGCAAGATGACCTGGCCAAGCTGAGGGGTCACTGAAGCGACCACTCACTCCCACCACCGCAGTGGTCCTCCGGTAGCCCACGTGTGGGTTCCAGCCATGGCGCTTTTCACTGAAGGGCCCCGGGGCCCAGAGAATAAAACTAAAATGTCT
The DNA here is from genome assembly GCF_963455305.1 of Plecotus auritus. Lineage (NCBI taxonomy): Eukaryota > Metazoa > Chordata > Mammalia > Chiroptera > Vespertilionidae > Plecotus > Plecotus auritus. Next base: position 2,728,432 of record NC_137773.1, read on the forward strand.
TCTGAAGAGTCAGCTAGCTAGACATTGAAACCCCTAATTAAAACCAGGGACGCACACAGCAGGCCGGGTACATTTAACATGTGGAGCTTTCTCTTTAAAAACGCACCCTCTTCTAAACACAGTATATACTTGACTAAATTGTACCTCTTTCCTCTCAAGCACAGCTGGACTTTGTTCCTAGACTCAACAAACCGCTTCAACAATATTAGGCAGAAGAAATATTCTCCAACATTCCTAACATGAAGAACACATTCTTCAAAGTGAGGATAATGAGAAAGTCCCAAGGACCATTTGGAAGGCAGAGTACATGTTAATACGTAACGTCAAGACACGGAGGCCATGCATACCCTGCCCGCGTGCATGTTCAGATCAGGAGGAAGCAGCGGAATTCATCCTCACCCGAAGACATCAGAGAAGGCCGCTCCTGCCTTCCAAACGAGGAGGGCCGTGCACAGACTGGTTAACTGGCCAAGAGCAGCTGTCAGTCCATGTTCTTCAGGACATCAGAGAGATTTCTGGTTAAGTTTTAAGTTGCCCTTTAGTCCTCGAGATACATCAAGGTGTCCTGACTGTTCATTAAGGTCCTAACTTTCCTTATAAGGAAAACACTCCATAGCCCCCCTTCATTCATTTTTTGTTGCGTAAACAACATTTTATGGGTAAGGCCGAAGATTAAGTCTGGTTTCAGATGACCCTACCATGGAGCTGACATTTCTTCATAGAAACAGGTTCTTCAAAGACCAGCAGACACTGCCCTGGTCATCACCTCGTCCACACACAGCAAGGCCTCCTGCTGCTGGCAAAGGACCTGAGATGAGACTAAGGATTTAAGTCCCCAGACTCTGCCCTCCTTGCTCACCAGGCCTCCAGGACGCCTCTGACGGTGCTTGGCGCCCTGTGCCTTACCTGCCTGACTTGCAGCCTTGTCTCAGGAGTGGGACACAGCAAACTGAGAGCGGTGTTCTGCTCCACACAGCCTTTCTGACACAGTGGCGGCCGCACCCACAGAGCTGTGCATGTACTGCGCTCGACAGGGGAAGCCATGGCAGGGCAGCGAGCTGTGCGGGCTTGTCTGAGGGTGCTTTGGGGCCTGAAGAGGCTGAGACGAGCGGCAGGAGAGTTAGGCACAGCTGGAAGAGTCTATGAAAGCGATGAGGGAGAAGTCCAGAGTAACTTCTGGTTTCTAACTTGGGACACCAGTTGGGCTGGTGGAAACATGGATCTGGATCAAGGGATGCGGGAGGAGCAGCAGGTCTGAGTGAGGGTGGGAGGACAGGTGAGAACCTAAGTGCAGTAAATGTGGAACAGTGGGATAAAATCAGTCAGGGGTCAGAAAAGCCTGTCTGAGGATGTGACACTGAGGCTGAGCCCTGAAGGTGAGCAGGTGTGGGGGAAGGATGCTCTGAGCAGAGGGTGGAGGATGTGTGCCAGCTTTGGCGAGGAAGAGGGCCTGTCTCATTCCAGGAGAGCAGGGGAAGTTGGTGTGAATGGAGTCCAAGTGGCGGGGTGGGTGGGGGGTGAGAGTGGACCGTGGTCAATGCTGTGTGCAGGCACTGAGGCTGGAGAGAGGAATCTGGAAAGCCAGGCTGAGTGGGTGAAGTGAAATGATCTGATTCATTCTGGCTGCTGATGGCGGAGGGACGGCTAGCGAGGCTGTAGGATCTTGCTGGAACCCCCTCACAAGTGGCTAACTTCTAGGGGAACAAGCCCTATAGTCTGAATTCTATTCTTGGCCAGACTTCCTCCACAGCCCTCCACAAACTACTTCTTGAACGAAGCTGTGCCAACAGTGATCCTGGCAGGGCTGAGACCGGCCTGGGACTGGGGAAATGGCAGCTTGCCTATCTTTTCTTGTTAGGAATAAGAGGACTGCTTTTCTCATATGGTTTCAGATGGGCCTTTATTATTATTGTAAGATTCTTTCTCAATTTTGCTCTTCAGATGAATTTCTCACTGAATGTGCCTACAAGGGAGGACACATCTTTAACAAGCACCTTGAACTCTCACATCCTTCCCACTACCCCACAGTTCTGGCTCTGTCTGGGTTCCAGACTCAAACATCTTCTGGTACAGGGTGCTTTACATACACATCTCATTCCATCTTCACAAGCAACTCCACAAGGAAGTACTGGAACATCAGCCCCATTTTTAAAAATAGAATTTTAACAAAAAGTATGTTTTCACTGATTTTAGAGACAGAGAAAAGGAGAGGGATAGAGAGATAGAAACATCGCTGAGAAATATCACATTGATTGGCTGCCTCCTGCACACCCCCTACTGGGGATCAAGCCTGCAACCTGGGCATGTGCCCTGACTGGGAATTGAACCGGGGACCTATTGGTTCATGGATCGATGCTCAACCACTGAACCACACCAGCAGGGCCCCATTTTACTATTATTTTTAAGTACGTGAGAAAAGGAAGGCTCAGAGGCATCTACAAACCCAAGTTTGCATGATTCCAAATCCACTGGTTCTTTCTCCTCACGTTGGCCAGCACAGTGTTTGCCAGAAGGACAGGTCATTGTTTACTGGAAAACGCGCGGGCACGAGGTCCGAGATAAGCCCTGAGGCTACGATGGGCATCTTGGGTAAGGAGACCACAGATGCAAGACCATCAGGGTCTGGAAGGCGTAGCCCAGCCACAGCTGTAGGACACGGGCTTCCCTGCGCTTCCTGGAGAGCTGGGAATGGCCCATTGAGACACAGGATGGACTGAGATTTCTTAATGACGACAGGAACCTTCTACTCACTGAGCAACCTTAGACTGGATGCATGAGGAAGCAGCTGTTCCTGCCACCTTCGGCCAGCTGCGTGTCTGGCAGGCACAGAAGGAAGTGTGTTTTTAGGTTCCCATTACAGACAGGCTCAACAGGAGTGTCCCACGGAACTAAATATATCAGTTACTTGGTCCTCCCTCAACCAGCCCCTGGGCCTTTACTTTTAAATACTTGCCACTCACTTCTCTAAAAGGTAGCCAGAACTGACACGTGAAGATTTGTCAACAACAGCGCGTGAGATCATTACCACCACACACTGCTCTGGGTCCAAGTCCTGTTCCGAGTGACGCTGGAAATGGAGACGATTCTGCACCGAAAGAACAGCGGCACGCTCCCTTTTCCTCTCTCCCTTCAACCACCACCCCCTAGCAGCGGTCGCCAGCCTTTCGGACCTTAACCCCTATTCTAGGGTGTTCACAGCGACCAGGCTCTGACCCAGCAAAGGATCAGTGAACAGACAAAGCCCCTCCGTCCGTCCTAGAGTCTACATTCTGGGGGGGTGAGTGAGTGGACCACTGGACAGAAGAACGTGTGCTCCGCAGGAGTGGCATGGGCGGGAGGGCAGGCAGGGAGGCTGCCATCTCACACTGGTGTGACGGGCACCTCGTGCAGAGCTGGTGCTTCAGCTCAAACCTGGAGGGTATCTGGTGGGGCAGCGGAAGCAGAATGAGAGGAGCTCAGAGGCAGCACCCCCAGCGGGCCTCACCGCTTGTCCAGGGCCCGTACAGTTGGCCTCCTGCCAGCGCCACACGCCTGACACCCTCAACCATGCAATGCTCTGCCTAGATGTCCTTCCTCCTCTGGCAACATTTGCTCATCAGTTCCCATTTCAAATACCAGAGGCTCTAGGAGACTCACATGACCTGGGCAAAAGCTGGCACTCTTCTCCTGGACTCTGGGAGCACGTGGCTCTCACTCTATGACAACACTTTTAATCGTGTCTTGTAATGACCTCATTACATCACATCTCCAAGGAGCCAAGCACTCCTTGTAGGCAAAGACTATGCCCTGCAGATCGCGGCAGACAGGCTTGGAATGGAGGGTTCAATTTATCTATGCAAAAAGAGCAAGTTCTCTTTGAGCGTCTATTGTGTGCAATATGGAGATGCACTAGTGAGTAAGCGCAAATTCTTGATTACAAGGAGCTTGTTTACGATCCACCACACTATGCCTTAGTTACCTTTGAGTGTCTAGGGCCTCATACCAGGTCTGACCCACACAAGGAGCTAAATATATGAAAAAATTACAGCGAGAAGGCAGTGGCGAGACAAAGCACACTCCCCCCTCCATGCAGAGGCCCCACCACTATTCCAGGGACTTCACTCGTAGACAGGGGGGAAAAGAACATCATTCCTATCAGATCTACAAATTTATAATTGTGTAAAGTATAATGACAATTTGTCGTTGTTGTTAATCTTCACCCGAGGATATTTTTTCCATTGATTTTTAGAAAGAGTAGAAGTGAAGGAGGGGGAGATGGAAGGAGAGAGAGAGGGGGGAGGAGAGAGAGAATTGATGCGAGTGAGATACAGCGATTGGTTCCCTCCCACACCTGCAACCAAGGTACATGCCATTGACCGAGAATTGAAACCAAGACCCTTTGGTGCTTGGGCAGACACTCTAACCACTTACAACACCCGCCGGGATTATGATGATGATTTTATGAGAAAACTGCGTTATAGAGACACCTTCAGGTTAATTCATTAGGGGCTATGTTGTAAGGATACAGGTTAGATATGTATTTTGCATCATGGTTCCTTCCTTTGCTCCCTAGCTCTCTTCCCCAATCTAATGCACAAAACTGGAAAGATCAGTTAATGGCCAAATGCTTGCAGATGGTGCTTGAGAAAGTACGGAATATATTTCTTTTTTAAAAAACATATTTTTATTGATTTCAGAGAGGAAGGGTGAGGGAGAAAGAGATAGAAACATCAAAGATGAGAGAATCATTGACTGGCTGCCTCCTGCATAGTGGGGATTTGCCATTGACGGGAATCGAACCATGACCTCCTAGTTCCTGGGTGGATGCTCAACCACGGAGCAACACCAGCTGGGCTCCTTTCTTTTTTTAAATAATAGTTCACGCATTGGAACTGATACGCTCCTTGTTGATTTTCTCCTAAAGCTTCGACGTGTGGAAACTGATCTCTTCGTTTCCGCGAAAGGAGCTTCACAAGTAAGCGGTAGCGCCTGCAACCTGTGCCTGGAGCCTCTAGTTTAGGGGGTCGGGCCAGGACTGAAACACCAGTCAGCTGGCTCAGGAAACAAAGCTCACCCAAGGGCTCCAGAGGTCAGTTACCACCCAAAGTCAGATCGCAGGTTCCTCCCATCGCCACTGACGAGAATGAGAGGTATCCAGCCTGCCTGGGCCCACTTTTCTTACCAGACAAAGTTCAAACATTAATTCTTTTAGCGCCATCTTGCAATTATCTGATTGCATCACACCGCTCCAAGAAGCTGAGCTCCCTTTACAGGGGATTTCTGTCTTTTCCCCCAAATAAATAATCTCTTGGAGGCAGGAGAACCTAGATTTCTAAATGCAGAAACGCAAATCTTGGCATGGCCAGGTGACAGCGCTGGGCAACATTCCTGAGGAAAAGACATTTTGGGGGAAGATGTCATACTACTGTTTTAATGGTCATGCACTAAATTACGGGGATTTTAAGAAATGTGTGTACTGGATGTGCACCTTACTGTTTCTATGTACAGAGCAGAGTCTGGAGAAAGGAATCTCCAAGTCTCACTCTGCACATTAGTAAGGAGCCAAGCACCCCTTCCTTTGGATCCATCAGAAAGAAGTAGGGGTGATAATAAATTGGAACAGGTGGCCTCAACTTGGCTTCTGTGCTGATGCTGCCCCCTAGAGACAGAACATTATTAAGGCACCGGGACCAGGCTTACACCGTTGGGAGAGGGCGATGCTGGAGAGGCACTGACAGGGAAAGAAAGCCAGCCATAACCGCCTGCATTTTACTGCCATGGCAGCAGGACTTGTAAGATAAAGTAAGAGGTCAACGGTCAGTGCTTTCGGGAATACATACAAGTTCTGTTGTTTTGTTTTGTTAATCCTCACGGGAGGATGTTTTCTCCACTGATTTTCAGAGAGAGCGGAAGGGAGGGGAAGAGACAGAGAGAAACATCAATGTGACAGAGACACACTGACTGGTAGCCTTCCGCAAGCTCCCCCCAACCCGGATCCGGATCGAGCCTTGCAACCGAGGTATGTACAGTGCCCTTGACCGGAACTGAATTGTGACCCTTCAGTCCACGAGCCAACGCTCTATCCATTGAGCCAAACCAGCTAGGGCTACAAGTTCTATTTTACCTTTACCGGAATAACACGAACAAAAATACCAATTCCTATGAAGCAGTTATTCAAATACTGATGACTATTGCTCTCAAATGCCATTTACATAAAAGAACCATTGGGACGCTGTCAGCAGCCCCCAAGGCAATGCCAGGAGGTGGACACTAAGTCCGAAGGAAGAACGCTAGTGCTGGGCGCAGCGAGGAAATCACTCACAATTATCAAGGGGGGGCTGGGGACGGCCTCTGAGAGGGGTGTTTAAGCAAAGACTTAAGAAAGGTGATGAAGTGAGCCTGGTGGTGTCTGGGGGAAGAATCCAGGCTGAGTACGAAACAGCAAGGAGTGAGGCAGAAGGTCAGGAAGAGCTGAATGGAAGGCGGGTGTCCGGGTCCCGGGCGGCGATGATTAGGACTTTGGCACGTACCCACAGTGAACAAAGGTCAAAGAGGATGCTCTCTGCAAGGATTTGCGTGGCGCTGGTCCAAAGCACCTCTCTGTGCTGGCACCCCTTTTCGTGGAGAGCTCTCACACCTCTGCACTTGACTCAAAGGCTTGAAAGGGCAGGAGGGTAGAGGCTATAGCTAAGCCCCACCCAAAGAGTTTGCTGACAGCAGACACTCAGCACAACAATACAAGTTTGTGGAAGCAAAGTTACTAATTAGATACAATTTTTAAACTATGAATTGCAACCCACTAGTGGGCTGGTGAATTTTAGTAGATAATGACCAGTGGCAGTTTTTATTTATTTGTGTGTTTTGTGTTTTTTTTTAAACTAGAACAGAAAAGATACTAGAGTGCATTCCACAGGTCAGGTATTTATTTTGTAAAACTACTTTTTCAGTTATACATACATATATTTAAGTACATTTATATACGTATTAGGTTTATGATAAAATATATCATTACTACAGAGATCAGTCAAAACAGTTTGAAAACCATTAACTTAGGATTCATTCATTCATTCATTCATTCATTCATTCCCAAACCTAAAGTTTCTTTAAAGGCCCAACCAGACCTCTGCTCACTGCAAGGAGACTCTGAGACTTCCCAGAAGCTGGGCCTGGCAGGAGCAGCCAGCAAAGCCAGCTCCCTGCTGGGCCCCACGGTCACCCCTTCCTGAAAGAGAGGCTCCAGATCTCAGGAAAACTGAAGGCCGCACCTCCCACTCATGACCGCACCTCTATTTTCACAGGGTCAGCTCACAGGCCGGGGTGCTGGGGGAGGCAAACAATAAGGGCCCTTACCGGGCAGAACTGGGAGAGAAGGTGCTGTCTCCCTCAGTGTTAACGTGAGAAATGCCACCTATTTCTTGGGGGAGACAGACAAGTGGCCCAAGAGGCGATGCCAATCAAACAGGAGGGCATTACGGCCAGTGCAAGTGCCAACAGAGGTTAGGAAAAGGGGAAATCAAGGATCTGTCAGCTTGATTCTATACATTCTGAGGACGAGGGGACTGCACCGGCAGCTCACTGCCTCTGGCTCTGTCAGGTGGCTGTGACAGGGGCCAGGAGATGACTGGCGCTTTCTCCCCGCTGTGGTGCCCTCTCAGATGTGCCTCTGGGGACAGCATGGACTGGAAGGCCGGCCCCAGGATCTGTGTGGCCGCTGTATCGGTGACTAAAGCAGCGTTCTGTTGTCGCAGTCTCGTGTGGTCTTGGTTTGGGCCAGTGTGAAAAAACCAGCTCTGCACGAGTGCGGGCAAACGGAGCCTTGGCCTGGCGTCCATTTTCTGTGCATCAGAAGCACCGCGGCTGCCACAGGGAGGGGCAGGTTCCGAGACAGGGGCCCTGGGCGGGCCCAGGACCAGCCCTTTGGGACTGTTACAGACGGTGCTCACCGCAGTCACAGCCCCGCCCCCCTGCGAGGAGGCCCTGCCATTGTGGCTTTTCCTCTAGGACAGTCAGGCCTGCTCCCGCTGTGATTTGGTCTTCCCTCAGGAGAAGAGCAAATGAAAGTTAATTGATGTCCCACCCAACAGGCTGCCTAGTTTCCTTTGGTGGATCCCTGAGTAGACAGAACATGCACTTTGACCACTCCTCTTTGCCAAACTTAAAAGGAAAGGTCTTCTTTTCTGCCCACTTTGTCACCCACGGTCTGATGACACACTGTGAGCCACGTAAGTGGGAAGACCAGACCCTGCCATGCAGGCCCGGGAAGCAGATAGAGGCCCTCTTACCACATCCTCCCCAAGCCCAGATTGGCAACAGGCTGGGAGACTTAATCAGTGGGGCCTGGACCAGGCTGGCCGGGTGGGGTGCAGGAGCCCCTGAGGTCTCCCCCTCATCACGCACTCACGAGTTCAAACAACCTGCCAGGTCCTGAGCCGGTGCCAGTTAAAAGAGAGGGTCCGTGTTTCTGCTCAGGAGTCAGTTGGGGACAAGGAAGAAGTTGGTTCAGGTGTTCTAGGTGTTCGGGGGCGGGCTGGGGGAGGGGCTGGCTGAGGCTCCAAGGGGGAGGGAGAGCTGCAGGAGCGGGTGGAAGGTGCACGAGTACCAACGCGGAGCTGGAGGGAGCCTGCCGGCGCAGAAGCTCCGGGAGCGTGGCGTGTGGCTGGAACAAGAGGCTGGGAGACTGTGTGGCAGAGGAGGGGCCTGGCGAGGCCCAGGAGAGCCAGGGCCAGATGCGTAAGGCCTCCTGAGGGGCATCCTGAGAGCCAGGGGGCACCACCGGGGGCCTTTAGATGGGGAGCAGGTGTCTTTGCTTGGACACTGCTAAGGTGCTCCCCTGGCCAGAGGTGCTTGAGTTTCTCTCTCTGGATTCTATCGCTTGACCTCTGGGGCTCCCTTGGTCAGGAAATCTACACAATTCCTGAGATTTCCTGGGCTTTAGCCCAAGAAGCTGCCATCTATAGGTTTGTTGTGTCTTAACAAGAGACACAGACTGGTGTCTACTGGCCTATCCACCCACTCACGGGGGGGGGGGGGGCACACACGTGCTCAATGTGGGCATCCCCTCTACTCTATCTGGACCCGCTGAGACCAGTTTATGGACCAATTTGTCACCAATACCAAACCCCACCTGTGGGCAGTACTGTATCTGGCACAGCCCTCCCTGAGTGGGAGAAGTAGTTAAATACCCAGTAATTACTAAGATTCTTCTGAGCCCCAAAGAACAAAACAGAGCCTCTGCCTGCCGCTTACACATGGTAATTAGTGTGGATGGGACCAACAGAGCAGTGGATGGAAAGGGCTTTGTGGAGACAACAGGACACGAGGTGAAGAGATGGGGAAGGATGGTCTAAGGTGCGGGCATCTACATGAACAGGGGTAGGCAGGTGGGGGCCTGGCCTGCATTGTGAGAAATCAGGAGGAAGGGGCCGGACTAGAGAGAGTGACAAAAGCCTGGGGCTCTAGAAGACACAGTAGGATCTAAGTGGGGGGATGTGAAGGAACAGCAAGACCCACTTGACATTATAGGGCAGACAGAGGGAGGAGGAGAGAGAGTCGGGGGCTGAGTGCAGGAGGCCAAGGCTACAATCCGGAGTGCGAGAGCAGACCAGGTGAAACGGAAGGATGGGAGATTCCGAAGAAATTCCTCCATTTGGCTCCCTTCTGAAACTAAACAAAATAAAACAAAAAAGCCCCCCAGACCCAAACAACTCTAAGGCATCTCGGCCTATCAGAAGAGCCTGCTAGCCATGGATCCTTGGGAAGCCTGTTCCCAGGGGCACTGATACTCACTTGTAGGAGCATAAAGAGGGCGCCTTTAAAGCAGTGGTTCTCAACCTGCCTAATGCCGCGACCCTTTATACAGCTCCTCGTGTGGTGGGGACCCCCAACCATAACATTATTTTCGTTGCTACTTCCTAACTGTCATTTTGCTACCGTTAATGAATCGTAATGTAAATATCTGTGTTTTCCGATGGTCTTAGGCGATCCTGCTAGCGGTTCTCAACCTGTGGGTCGCCTAAGACCATCGGAAAACACAGATATTTACATTACGATTCATTAACAGTAGCAAAATTACAGTTAGGAAGTAGCAACGAAAACAATGTTATGGTTGGGGGTCACCACCACACGAGGAACTGTATTAAAGGGTCGCGGCATTAGGAAGGTTGAGAACCGCTGCTTTAAAGCAATGTGGATGCAAACGGTTAATGTGTGGATCGGTTAGCTTCCTATGTAACACAGCAGACCCCCCCAGTTTAACTGAAAGGTTCATTTTTTAATTTCTGATTTTAAGGTAGCGGCACAGAGAGTAGCAGCTCTGGCACCATTAATAAGGCACCGATTGTTAAGCGCCTGTTCTGTTAGTTGTACCGGGAGCTTTACACCCAGCATCTCATCAGTTCCCAACTGCCCTGCAGAGACACCACACCAGCCAGACAAGAACCCGAGGCCCCAGACTCAAAAGGCTGAAGGCTCAGGGTCAGTCAATCAGAGGGAAGTGAAAGGGGACTTTCCTGGGCTGTATTTCAGTGGACAGGGGAGAGAGGCAAACCTCCCAGATCACAGAACCACTCCTATCCGAGTTCTCGTTTCAAAGACATTCCCTCTTCCCCAGCGCCATGCCCTGAGAGTTTATGCAAACTTTACCACAGAACAAAGCTGACAGTAGTAAGTGTTGACAGCAGGTGCAAGAAGTGCTGCTCTGAACGAGATCAGCCCCACCTGCAGCAGACCAAGGAGCCCTTCCCTGCAGCCGTCCACGCAGACGTCCGGGAGCACACGGCGCAGCCCCACTGCCTCAGTCCTCCCGCGCGGCTGCCGCAGCTTCAGTGGCAAAGGAAGTGGACAGGGTACAATTGGGAAGAGCAGTTTTGAGCCAGAAAAAGGCCGGTCCAGTCAAAGCCGTATTGTCTTGGAAGAATGGCACTTCAGGCCTAACAACTAGGAGAGAAATCAGGACTCACAAACACCGTCTAGTATGAGAACCGTGACATTCAGAAAACCACCGGCCTTCCTTGGGCCTCAGGTTCAAAGCGCTCCCCCTCCAGCCACTGTCCCATGCTATTATTTCAAGGCTGACCTTGGGCCTCTGACCAGGTGTGTGTCCAGCTGGGGTGCTCCAAAGTGGGACCGGTCAATGCCGGAAATAATCTCATCCAAGGCCCACATTCCCAGTGGGTAGGGTTATTATTTCTTAAAAACAAAAGCAAGCCAAAACAGACTGAACCAAATTAAATTACCTTTTTAAAAAATCTAACCAGTGGCCTAATTTAAGTACAACACCACTACAGAAAACACACACATGTATGGACTTCCCACTTTGAGGGCACTCTGACAGAGCTTACAGAGGAAATGGTTTTATTTTGTACTGGCATTGTTTCTAACCTGTTGAGGTGTTCATTTCAGCAAATGCATGTTACTTAGCGACTGCTGAACACACATTGCTGAACACACAGTGTCGATCACGGGGTCCCCGACTGTTCTGTTTTCCCTCGCCTGTGAACACTATGGCACAGGAAGGTGAACATGAGATAAGGTCTGCCCCTTGTAGGATGTGATTGCTAATGATACATCTGCATTCTTTTTTTTTTTTTATAATATATTTTATTGATTTTTTTACAGAGAGGAAGGGAGAGAGAGAGAGTTAGAAACATCGATGACAGAGAAACATCGATCAGCTGCCTCTTGCACACCCTCCACCGGGGATGTGCCCACAACCAAGGTACGTGCCCTCGATCGGAATCGAACCCGGGACCCTTCAGTCCGCAGGCCGACACGCTATCCACTGAGCCAAACCGGTTAGGGCCATCGGCATTCTTTTGCATTCTTGAGATTCTTCCAAGTTTTCTACTATGATGGAGGAAAAAAGGGGAAACCTCTCGATATATAGAAAAGGAAGGGAATGAAATATAAGGTCCAGTCCATGATTCAAAGGCCTGTATACAGTTTTGGGTAGATTGTAATAACAGCAAGCACTTATAAAGGTATTGTTCTAAGCTATCATACCAATCAATCAATCATACCTACACTCAGGATCCTCAGTTAAGAAAGAAATAACTAAGAATCAGTCTGTGGTGCAGCCACTGTGGGAAACAGTATGACGTTTCCTCTAAAAGTTAAAAATGGAACTGCCATTTGACCCAGTAATCCCACTTCTAGGAATATGTCCCAAGAAAACAGAAACACCAATCAGAAAGGATATATGCACCCCTATGTTCACAGCAGCACAATTTAACAATAGCTAAGATCGGCCTAAGTGCCCATCAGCATTGAGTGGATTAGAAAGCTGTGGTACATCTACACAATGGAATACTATGCAGCTATAAAAAAGAAGGAACTCTTACCATTTGTGACAGCATGGATGGACCTGGAGAGCATTATGCTAAGCAAAATAAGCCAGCTGAGAAAGATAAATACCACATGATCTCACTCATTTGTGGGATATAATGATCAACATAAACTGATGAACAAAAACAGATCCAGAGACAGAGAAGCACGGAACAGACCATCAAACCTCAGAGGGAAGGCAGGGGAGGGTGGGGGTGGGGGCGGTAAGAGATCAACCAAAGAACCTGTATGCATGCATATTAGCATAACCAATGGACACGGACACTGGGGCGGTGGGGGCTTGTCCTGGGGAGTGGGAGTGGCCAGGGAGGGGATGATGGGAGAAAAAGGAGACATATGTAATACTTTCAACAAACAAACAAAAACACACACACACAAAACAAAACAAAAATCAGTCTGGAATTTAGCCACTCAACTGCTAATACTGGGGGTTAAGAGCCAACAGCTTACCCCCGTTCTGGCATTTACTGTCCATCATCTCAGGAGTGCTGCTCAGGGGGAGGTCGTATAGGCTGAGACCATTAGGGTTACTGACTGAACCAATTCCCAGTAAAAGCCAGGGTCAGGGGATGCTGGAATGTGAAGGCATTGGATCAATAGTTTGTTGTTCCTTTCCCGATTTCTGTAGAGGCCAGTGGGTTCCTCTTCTACATACAATGGCACACAGCCCCATGCCCCACCCTCAATGCAAGACCACACGTGACGATCAGTCACCAGGTTCTGCAGCTGTTCTGTCAGTAACTGCAATTTCTGCCTTCCACCTGACTCCTGTCTTGATCTCAGAGCTGCTGGAGTTTCCTCTCAGTTCAGAGATACGCACTCGGGTGTGGGCTTGCTTGTCAACTGGCAAGCATCCCAAGGAAGCCAGACTCTAGGCTTACTGCATTTGTGAGGCACTGGCGCCCTCTGCTGGCTGCCTGCTGTAACTGTTAGCTTCTCCCTAGACCCGTGGTCAGCAAACCGCCGCTCTCGAGCCACATGCAGCTCTTCGGCCCCTTGAGTGTTCTAACGCCCCTTCTTCAAAATAGACTCGCCCAGGCCGTGGTATTTTGTGGAAGAGCCACACTCAAGGGGCCAAAGAGCCGCATGTGGCTCGCGAGCCGCAGTTTGCCGACCACGGCCCTAGACCAACAAGAAAACGGCACTCTCTTGCTATAAAATCCAGATTGTACCTGAGTTGTGTGCTGTTGTTCAGAGGCAACTGAAGAGCCAACTCAGCCATCACCAGCACTCCAATGTTTCTTGTTACCAGGCCTAATGCAGAAACCTGTCTTTCCTGTCAGGAAATCTATTATTATGTGGGACCAGAATCTAAATCCTAATCCTGTTTTATCTTCCATCGTTTATCTACAGTAGTTTGGGGGGGGGAAAACGCCATCCTTGGCTGTGAACAAGTGTCACACTGGACAGCTACAGAGAAGTGACTGGATTACCATGCCTCCAACAGCTTCTCAGCTTCTGGGAAGAAAACCACGAGCCTTGTCCCGGGGCCCATCTCTCTGAGCTTATCCCAGGGTTTTCTCCGAGCCTCAGGGTCAGGCAGGGCCTCACCTCCAAGCAGCATGGCCGACCACGTCAGGACCCTTTCTCTGTCCTCTCACTTACAAGCGTCAATGACGAAGGCCACACTGCAACTTGGGACAGTTTTCTGTCTGGCATGTTGGCCAAGCCTCACTGGTCACACTTACCTGCTCAGCTTTAACACTTAGATCCAAGTGTCCGATCAATGCCACCCCGCAACCCCAAGTTTACAAACAAAAACAGACCCAGAACAGGAAGGCAAAGACCAAGCTCAAAAGCAAGTTCAAAGCTGAGACAGGATTTGTGTAGCCCCAAAGGGTGGTGGCCCCAGGGATCTTCTCAAGAGCTACAAACAGACCGAAGGTGACAGACCCCGAGCCACCAGCCACCCGGATGGAACACGCGCCTCACGCTCCCGATGGTGGCCTCGCAGCACGCCCTTCTGTTTGGGCTCTTTCTCACGCTCCAGCTGCTCTCCTCCTCGGGGCAGGGCTAATCAAAAAATGCCTGGCCCGGCCGGCGTGGCTCTGTGGTTGAGCGTCAACCTATGAACTAGGAGGTCACGGTTCGATTCCCGGTCAGGGCACATGCCCGGCTTGCGGGCGGCAGCTGATCGATGATTCTCTCTCCCTCTCCCTTCCTCTCTGAAATCACTAATTATATATATAAATAAAGAGAAATGCCTACCCTTGGGGGTGGGTGGGTAGAGGGGATAAATGGCGATGGAAGAAGCAGAAATAGCTGTACTTGAAATGTCAGCGTAACTGTCCAGCTGGCGAAGGACAGTGTGAGAGCACAGCGGGTGCCATGCTGCCAGGACAAGCTGTGGTCACCGTCTCCCCTTTTCTAAGCTGCAGAGCGGTCAGGTTCGGCGCCTGTGTCTGGCCCATACTTGTTTTTGCTCAAGTGGAACTGCAAAAGCTCCTATTTGTTGTTTTTTTTTTAAATATATTTTATTGATATTTTACAGAGAGGAAGGGAGAGGGATAGAGAGCTAGAAACATCGATCAGCTGCCTCCTGCACACCTCCCACTGGGGATGTGCCCGCAACCAAGGTACATGCCCTTGACCGGAATTGAACCCGGGACCTTCAGTCCGCAGGCCGACGCTCTATCCACTGAGCCAAACCGGTTTCGGCTCCTATTTGTTTTGATTCCTTTGGAATCATCGCCAGTCAGTCCTCCACAGGTGCCAACGTCCCTCTGCAAGGGCAGCCACGCAGCACATGTCGCCGTTCAGCGTGGGGCTGAAGAACAGACGCACTCTTCCTTTTAAAACAATGGGCACGTACAGGAGGAAGGGCAACCATGTGAAACCCTTCAGAAAGAAATGTGGAGTTGTTTTGAGAGTCTTAAAAAAAACACCACCTGATTATCTTGGACCCCAGAGTCCTACTATAGGGATCTATCCTCAGGAATAAAATTCTACAAAAGAAAAGGCTTTATGTTCAAGGCCATGCATTACATTATTTGCAGCAGCAAATGGACAACACCCTACATTTCCAACTCAGGTGATTATGTAAGTCAATCAAAGCACACATGTTTGATGGAGCGACAGCCATGCCTGACAGGTTTACAAACCGCCTCAGATGTAGCCCTGGCTGGTTGTTCAGTGGTTAGAGCATCGGCCTGTGGACCGAAGGGTCACAGGTTCAATTCCCAGTCAGGGGTACATACCTCTATTGCAGGTTCCTCAGCCCTGGCAGGGGCACGTGCGTGAGGCAACCAATCGATGTCTCTCTCTCTCTCTCCCCGTCTCTCCCTCCCTCCCTTCCATTCTTTCTAGAAATCAATGGAGACAATATCTTCTGGTGAGGATGAAAAAAAGAATGCAGAAGGCACTTACGTCATGCTAAGCAAGAAACAAACACACAGGGCACAATATTATCCACATGGAATGACTATGATCACATGGCAAAACCAAATGCCCGGCCCTGGCAGGTGTGGCTGTCGGTGGGGTGTTTACTGTCCCGTGCACCGAAGGATCGTGGGTTCAAATCCCGGGCAGGGCACCTTCCTAGGTTATGGGTTTGATCCTTGGTCGGGTGTGTATAGGAGGCAACTGATTGATGTTTCTCTCTCACATGGATATTTCTCTTTCTTCTCTTTCCCACTTCCTTCCTCTTTCTCTAAAATCAATGAAAAAGATATCCTCAGGTGAGGATTAAAAAACAAACAAATTCGGGACCTCCAAGCTAAAGCTGCAGCACCGTGTGGTGGAAGGAGCAGGGTGCAGGGGACCAGAGGGATCTGTGTGACCCTGACAAGGCCTGCCCTCTGCTTCCTCATCAGTAGAAACGGGGAAAACAAGTGCCTGGCAGGGTTTCTTTAAAGATAAATGAGAACACGTAGGTGCGCAATAAATGGCCGCAGTGACACAGAGACAGACGGTGCTGTCACACTCTTCGCTACACCAAGGTAGGTGCCAGGGGCACACAGGCATTGTGATCTTAACTATTTCACTAGAACTTTCCGATTCTGGCCCTGCAATTTGCAGGTCTGCAAATGGGTGTAAACCCTGAGCCCCAGTGCCCCATCTGGTAAAATGGGGACAATGCCCCTGCCCCTTTCAGGGTTACTCTGAGGGTGGGGAATAGTTTTAAAGTGCTTGGCACAGCAGCAGATAACCAATGAGTCGTACAATTACTACTGGAGGGGGTGGCAGTTAGATCAGTGTCTTGGGATAAAATCGTAAAAAGCTCAGGATGAGCTGAGCAGTTTACAGCCTGGTTACTCTGGCCATTATCAGAGTCAAACAAGAGACAGGAGTTTCCAGTTTCATTCTGGATGGCGATGGGTAGTTTTGTTTAAAGAATCATGGTAACATTATGCTATGACAAGGCACATATGGTAAGAAGGCTGGCCATGGCTGACTTCAGGGCTGGACGTGTGAAGAATAAGGCGCCAAAAAGCAATTCTACCTGGTCAGTAGCTGGCTCTGATCTTTGATGGCTGAACATGAGTTTCCGTTAGCTGGGCTTCCTAAGCTGCACCCTTGCATTATAAAAAGAAGAAAAATCCTGAGGTTCACACTGCTGCCCGATTTTGTTTCTCTCTGACTTGCTCCAGGAAGCACCAGGCACACTCCTTCTGCCGTCCGAGGCTCCCTGCGGTTTCTGGGAATGCAAGCCTGGCTGTGTGAGGGGCAGTGCAGATTGCCCCGGACGGTCCTGTATGTCTCCAGTTCCACTCAGGCCCAAGTGCTGTGCCCCCGGCTGCTGAGTAGCAGGGGGAAGAGGGGGTTCTTGCAGTGGGCCCCTCAGAAATAGGAAGGGAGAAGAAAACCTTTCCTTTTGTAGGGTACCCCCATTCAGCATATCAAGTAACATGCCTCACTTTTTCTTTGAGGCTAAAGGAGAGGTCGGCCAAACACGGATTTCTCTCCCCCTGGAGAAAAAGTGAGACCTGCTAGGCGGTCTGCTGCTGCTGCCCAACAACAGGCCGGGCGTGGACAAGGGTGCGGGGACTGCTGATGGCGAGCTGCTGGCCACATCTCTGCTTCCCCTCGACCCAACCACCTACGCCACTGGCTGGACATTCCACTCTGACTCTGACAAACAGCCAGACCCCTAGAGAAAGAGGGGTGAGCAGTCAGTCGCTGTCGTGGACTGTGGGAACCTGGGAAACTCCCCACGATCGCCATCCACTGCAGCTGTGTGGACACAGGGTGGCTCTGCTGGCACAGCAGCTGAGATGGCAAGGAGCACAGTGACTGGAAGAGTCACTTCCTCTTTGCCCCACAGCTCCTTGCCCTCCGCCGGCAGAACTACAAGGATGAACGTGATTCATGTTAGGAGAGGTGGCTCCCACTGGCCCGGGTCTGGTTTCTGAGCACTTTTGTGGGCCTGTGACTTTTCCTACGCTCCACACAGGGCACCAGGGTCGAAGGACCGAGGGGGTGAGAGGATTTTCCAGGCTCTGGAATCCGTTCTGCTGCCTTATTTTCCTGGATGCTAAGGGATGCACACCAACCACTACTACTTTGAAAACACAGCAACTACAAGATAAACCTCAGAAGACAAAGTCCTCCCAACCAAAAGGACAAAGTGATGAGCTGAAAAGAGGAGAGGAGGGGTACAGTGGGGAGGGAAGTAAAAAGCCAAAGGCTGAACCTGAAGTCATGGTTTAGCCCAGTGGTCGGCAAACTGTGGCTCTTTGGCCCCTTGAGTGTGGCTCTTCCACAAAATACCATGTGCGGGTGCGCACGTACAGTGCGATTGAAACTTTGTGGCCCATGCGAAGAAGTCGGTTTTCGGCTCTCAAAAGAAATTTCAATCGTTGTACTGTTGATATTTGGCTCTGTTGACTAATGAGTTTGCCGACCGCTGGTTTAGCCCCTCCTCTCACAGTCACATCCAAACGGCAAGTCACTAAGGCTGCAAACATCTACCTCAGGAGTAATTAAATCAGATTAATCTCGGGAAAAAGAGCTTTCAATACTCAAAGCCCCGTTAATCCTCATGCCTCGTAATGAAATATGTATGTTAAGGCGGCTTAGACAAAAGCAAAACGTTTTCGAACTGTGAACTCTACATCTATAGCAGTATAATGTACCCTAAGTGCTGGTCTTGTAGAGAACCATGAAAGAATGCAGAGAAGCACACACTGTAAAAACAGGGCAGAAAGAATGCAGATGCAATCTCAGTCCATACGGCGCGTCAGAAAAATGCACCTCGATAAGCATCTTCCCTCTCAGGCGGTGATAAGGCAGGCTCCACGGAGTCAGACCCTCCGGGATCCCCACCCTCTGGGTCATGTTGGAAAGTCCTTGGCTTCTGCTGTCCCTTTGTTCATCTTCTGGGGATAAGCTCTCTTTAGTAATCAACCATTAGAGAATGGCCACCCAATCTTCCATTTCTAAAACAGAGCTGCTGCCTCGTGCTCTCCAACCAAGTCAGAGAGCCCCCGCCGCACAGAACCGTGAAAGGGAGCTGGACCGGGAATTAGCACGTCCGTTTTTCTGACAGGCACTCAGAGTAAATGACCTGCTGAAGGTCACAAAACAAGTAGGTGGGAGTCGGATGAAATGCTATTGGTTCCGTCACTGCTTTCAGGAAAGGCTGTCACAATGCACACAAGTCACCTACGATGGCTCTCAGGTTTGTCTACATTGCATGGCTGTTGGAACTGTAGTTGTCATTATTTCTGAAAAGGCATATGAGCTGGTGTTATGAACCGAATGTTTGTGTCTCTGAAAAAGTCCCAGGTTGAAATGCTAACCCCCAATGTGATGGTATTAGGAGCAGGGACTTCATGAATGGGACTCGTTATAAGCTCTCTGCTCACTACCACGTGCGGAAACAAGGCCATGTGCAAACTGAGGGGGTCGGGGGGTGTCACCAGAAACGAATCTGCCCGCGCCTTGATTTTGGACTTCCCAGACTCCAGATTGTGAGAAATAAATGTTGTTGTTCAAGCTAGTCAGTCTAGGGCAATCTGTTGTAGAAGTCTGAGCTGGTTTGGAAGACCTGTCAACAAAGCTTTTTCAGGCAGTGCTATTGTGGTGATGAAGTTTCACCCATAGAAGATCTTAGAACAAAAGCAGAAGCCCTGATTATTCCAACTAGGTTCATTTCCATGTATCTGTCAGGAATACCAGATTCAAAACAAAACCTAGAAATTAAGAAAACAAGTGGAGTTTTTAGAAACCAAAGTATCATATCGAATTTCTGGACAAAGGATTCTCATATTGATACCTGTGGATCTAAACAACATCTTACGTTTCTTCTAGGTCCAAAAGTCTGTGGTAAGCTGCTTTGTCCCTTGCAAGATCTGAGATAAGCAGATCTCATGCCAGAGGAGAAAACCAAGGTAGAGAAAGAAACTAAACGGCCCCAATGAGGAGGAGTCAAGAACAATACGGGTACCTTTTGTTTGCTCCCCAAGCCCCGTGGGAGAGAGAACCCACCCACGTTTCCAAGGACCTATGCCTTCCTTCACAGATAGGTATCACTGTACCCGTTTCACAGATGAGGAAACTAAGCCACTAAGAGACTGAATGACTTGATTAGATCCCACAGGTTTTGCCCAAAAGTCTTACCGTCATACTACATTCAAAATCCTATCATACTCTTTCCTCTGTTTTCTATCAGGAAAAAAACACCCTAGCTGTTCTGACAATTTTCCTTACATTTGATGTTAAATCCTGGGGGTTTTGGACATGAAACTAAAGATGTGACTGGAGCAGTAAAAAAACATCAGAGGAACGAATCGGCTCAATGAACAAAGTCTTTGTGTTCTGTGTACGGATTCTGTTCCCCGAGAAAACGTAAACCACTTATTTCAATATCAAAGTTTCTGCCTAATGACTTTTCACTTACTTCTACACGATTATAAATAAAGACCCTGACACCACTCTAGGTCTAACCGATGGAGGGCGCACTTCCGTTCCAGTGAGTGAACTAGCATTTTACTATCTGAAATACCGCACGAAGCTCTGCCAAGCTCTCCTGAACAGTCACAAGGATATTATATGATTCAAGTCTGAATTCCTATCACTGGACAGCAAGGACACCAAGCTTTCTTTTTGCTGTTAAAAGCACAGAAATGAGTAAAACGGAAAGGAATTTCTAGCACTGATTTGCCTGCTTTCAATTATTTTTGACCTGCTCCATTTTCAACCTGGGCTGGTTCACCCTTCTCAGGCCACTTGGTGGTTCCCCACACCGGGAGGTGACCATGTTGATGCCGAATTTAGTGCGGACACCAGATCAGCCAAGCGCACTACAGCCCAGAACTCCTGGGCTCAAGTGATCCTCCTGCCTCAGGCTCCTGAGTAGCTGGGACTACAGGCGTGCGCCACTACATTTGGCTTCTTTCAATTACTTTTATTTTATTTATTTAAATATATTTTATTGATTTTTTTTACAGAGAGGGAGAGGGATAGAGAGTTAGAAACATCGATGAGAGAGAAACATCGATCAGCTGCCTCCTGCACACCTCCCACTGGGGATGTGCCCGCAACAAAGGTACATGCCCTTGACCGGAATCGAACCTGGGACCCTTCACTCTGCAGGCCGACGCTCTATCCACTGAGCCAAACCGATTAGGGCTTTCAATTATTTTTAAACTGGAGAAAGAGTAGAGTAAAAAACTATAAAATGTGTAAATAGACAGTAAATGAAGTAGAATGCTAAAATCTGGATTTCCATCCTGGAGTCGTTGGGTTTCTTTTTCTTAAATCTCTGTTGACACCAGTGAAAGAAAGAAGATCCATGTACACACGAAGAACTGCGAAAAGGGATAAAAAAAGAGTGATAGCTCCCTTCTCGTTTCAAGCTTTCCTTTTGCAGTCTGTTTCACTTCAGAAATCATACATATTTAACAGAGAAATCTTTTACATTTGTATTCAAGGAGCCAAAAGCTCACATTGCACCCACTGTCCCCGCTTTCACTTGACAGAGCATTTCTTTTCTTTTTGTTTTTTGGTTAACCCTCATCCGAGGATCTTTTTTCATCGATTTTTAGAGAGAGTGGAAGAGAGAGGGAAAGACAGAGAGGAACATCGATGTGAGAGAAACACATCGATTGGTTGCCTCCTGCACGAGCCCTGACCAGGGCCTGGGCCGGGGAGGAGCCTGCAAATAAGGTACGTGTCCTTGACCAGAATCGAACCCGGGACCCTTTGGTCCACAGGCCGACGCTCTATGCACTGAGCCAAACTGGCTAGGGTCTGACAGAGCATTTCTTGGATAAAGTTCCTGATCAGTACCTCTGTCTTCTTTTTTGGAATGGGTTATGTGAAATTTTGTTGGTGACTTTTTCTAGCACTGGGCAATTCTCTATGTATTTTGCTTTCTTTTCAGTAAAAGCATTGCTTTCGATAAAATATAATAAGGCTCTTAAATGACAACAGCTAACATTATTATGTAGATCACTGCGCTTTTTTCTTAAAAGTAACATTTAAGAGACTCTGAATTCAAATGTTAGCAGAGTAAAGGAACAGAAAAGAAAAAGCTCATAGAATGGAATAAAGGAAATAACCCGTTCTTCCTAACGTGGATGGGAGAATCTTTGGGGCCATGGGATTCTTCTGTGAAAGAGCAGGAGGTCAAGGCGTAAGACAGAATGAATGCCCTGTAGGACGCTCCACCATCAGTGCCCGCGGCACACGAGGAGAGCCCTAAGCCCCCGAGGAAGGAGGGCGTTGGGCCAGCGCTGCTCAGTGCCCCGCACAGAACGCCGGCCCTCCCGCACAGCCTTCCCCACCTGCTGGTGGCTGATATGGGGAAAGTGACAGGGTTTACTTTCAGTTTTGAGCACCATGACTCACCCGACACTCTCTATTCCGGCCACATGTGTCGTATTAAAAAAGAAAAAAGAAAGCAGAACATCTCAAGACCAGGAGGCAGGGCTCCTGGAAACCCACATCCCCTGGATTCTGTTGTCAAGTGATCAATAATTCGTCACGTTCACAAAGCTGTTTTCTTTTCAAGAAGCGAAGCTTTATGTGCTCTCAAAACAGTCTTTCCTGCTTTTCAACAATTGGAAAATATTATTTCAAAGTAGTTTTCCTTTTCTCTTTGGTTTTCCACAAGTGAAGTTCTAGAGCATAGAAATGTAGTTTCAGGGTTGTATTCCAGGATGGTAGACATGAATAAAGTAATTTAGATATTCACAGTTCAAGAAAGTGGTGTGCAAGGGGGCAGGTAACCCATGTGTGCAGAGTTCAGCTGTATTTTATTTTACTCAAATCTTTAAAATCCCTCTCTACTTCCTGTTCCTCTAGAAGATGAGGCCTGTATTCCCCGGAAGCTGGGTGGGTTTTTCCTAAGGTTTCCCAGGTAACATCAATGGCCTGAGACTTATCGATGGCTACAGCAGAATGAAATCCTCTCCCTGAAGCACACACAACTTAGGCCGTGGGAGGAAGTGCTGCCTTTCTCTCTCGCAGAAACCATCCCGCCAGCTCACACTGGCATGTTAACCCGTCTTTCACATACGTACACGCTTGCCATGGAGTTGGGACTTGAGGGCATGAGGGACTTAACTTAACAGATGAGCAGACTCAGACCTGGAGGCGAAGGGCCGATTCAGGCACAGAGCACAGCTGAGCGCAGTCCCATGCACCTTCCCTGCCGCCTCCTCCTGGCTCAGCCACCACTGCAAAGCACCTGTCCCCAAGGGCTTGCTCTGCCAGAAGAGGAATGCTGGGTGTTTGCAAGTTCTGATAGAAACGAACCCCCTTCTCTCATCCTGTTCACAGACTGGAGCCTGGGGTGACCGATGGGAAGCAGAACACCCCCCTGCCAGAAGGGGCTCTGCTGCCGGGTGGGTCTCTGGTGAAGGCCCACCTCCACCCTGAACAAAAAGAGCAGACACCAAGCAATTTTGCCGACAGCAGTATTTTATTGTTATGACACCGTCTCCTGACCCACTTTCCTCCCTGCTCCTTACTTCTCAGTTATAAGCAGTAATTAGTAATGTCAGTGTTCTGGCTGGATTGCTCCAGGCCCATTAATAATGCAAGAGCAGGAACAGGATGAATGCATAAATGTACAACAGAGGTTTCAAGGTTAAAAGCAGTAATGGAGAGAGCTATGGCGGGCGGGCGGGCGTGTGTGTGTGTGTGTGTGTGTGTGTGTGTGTGTGTGAGAGAGAGAGAGAGAGAGAGAGAGAGCGAGAGAGAGAGAGAGAGAGAGAGGGAGAGAGAGAGTGTGCGCACGCTAGACAGCACCCAGTTTCCCTGAGGGGCAATATGTATGGCAAAGCACAACTTCATAGTGTCCTTGATCAAGCAGGACGGCTTCCTCTCTCTCCTGGAGTGGACACGTGTGTCTGGCCACCTGGCAGGGAGTGTGTCTGCGCTGAGTGTCCAGTGCTGGAGTTACTAGAGTATGAAATTGAGGTCAGAGGAAACTACACCAGTATCTTTCAAACGTGTTTTTGATGTTTTAAATGACTTCTCTTATAAAAGGCAATGCCTGCTTGTTCAGCAGAACTGGTCCGTCCTCACTTACTGCTTTTACAGGAAAGTCAAGGCGAGTGGCGCAGACAGGCCCTGGGTTTGGCAGCCAGGCGCGCCTGTAGCGGAAGAGACAGGAGACTGCGCTGTTCTAAACGCTTTCATTTCTCTGCAAATCCCCTCGCCAGTGTGTTTCCAAGGGGGATTGCAAAAGGTACACTATCTGACATTCCGACACAGAGCTTTGCACAGCAACAGCAAACAAGCCTGCAAACCACGCCTAGAGAAGGATCAGTATGGCTACTGGAAAAACATTTGCTTGGAAGACGGGGGAGGGTGCTATGAAGCAAAAAGCCGATAGCCATCCGTCACTCTTAAGCTGTTCATAGCCACATCAGCTTCTGCGGAAAAGGGTTTGCTACTAACCTTTCACGTGTCCTTCACATACCAAACGTGAACTGTGTGCATACTAGGAAAGCAACAACTCTCTGCTGCTTCACAACCCAAAGCAGACGTTTTAAAAACGGTCATCGCAATGCTTGGGTGAGTCAGAACCCCTCCTTTCTTGTTCGTCAGAAATAGTCTCGGTGGGAAAAGGAAGCAGTTGGAAGCAGTCCTGAATCACAGTTACGGAAAGCTGTTTATTCCCAAGGGGCTCTGACTTCTGGGCCAAGGTTGTCTTTCTCACCGCCTGCACACCCACCGGCAGCTGAGTGTGCGCTGTGGGCGGGGCTCCTACGAAAAGGCCAGCGAGCAGGCAGGGCTGCCGATCCAGTTTTCCACTTGCCACATGCCATCGTCTCGCCTACCACCTGCGGCAAGGCATTCCTTCCGAGGGTGGTAAGGCAGCCCCCAGGGAGCCAGAAGAAATGACTATGGGCTTGAAATTACACCAGCATACTTTTAAAGTCACATGTCTTTCTTTTCAAGTTCTCTTAAACAATACATAATAAAACCGTTTTGCTTTAGAAGTCAGAGATGACCTGGGCTGATGAAAATGGATGCAATGTTTTAAACTGAAAAAGTAACACACACACACCCCTCAGTGAGCCTCCCCCAGCAACTCCCTGCAGCCAACTTCTTCTCTACCCTTCCACACAGGTTCCATGTACAAGTCAGCTCACATCTCCTTCTCCTCCCCCAATCTGAGACCCAAACAGAAGCACACTATACTCACAGTTCTGCACCTTGCTTTTTCACTTACTACATCTTGGAAACAGCTCCATGCTGGCCTAACCGGACCCCTGTCATTCTTTTTAATGCTGTGGCGTATGCAGGGGTTGGCAAACTACAGCTCATGGGCCAAATCTGGCCTGCTGCTGCCCGTCTGTAAATATACTATCATCTTCATGGCTCACAGCCATGCTCACTTGTGCCCGGCTCGCCTACAGTACTTGCGAGCTACAAAGGCAGAGCTGAGCAGCTGTGGCAGAGACTACAAGGTCTGAAAAACCTAAAATATTTACTATCTTACCCTTTAAAGAAAACGTTTGCTGCCATTGTATGGATGTCCCAAAATGTCTTTAACCTGTTCCCTGTTGATGAACGCTCACTCCTTAAAAGTCCTTAGGAATAAACCCTAAATGTTGAGAGGCATTAAGAAGGATGAGGAAGGAAAGCAGGAACTCGCTGGGAAGAGGCCGGCAGGAAGAAGCAGGCTTAAAGAGGGAACTTAGGGCGACTGAGCTCTAACCTCTCAAGTGTCACTTCCTCTTTTTAGAGGAAGTAAGAGGCGAACTGTAGGTCTTTTGATAAGAGGAAATTCCCCTTTGCTGTATCAAAGTTAATCCCTGTGTTTGTGTGTGTTTTTCTAAATTAGGCAAGACGGCCTGAAGCATACTGTGACCAAATTAGGAAGCAATCAGGCTGATGTCCCTAAGCTGGTCACTGGCATGCATAGACAGTGATGGATGAGGAAGGAGACTCAGTCCAAGAAGGAAATGCTATTTGCTCAAAAAATGATTATGCACAAGAGTTAATAATTGTTTTATAAGACAAAATTTACTTGCTGCTGCTGACAAAAAAACAGTTCCCAGGTTTTCACCAGGAAAGAATGTGTGAGGTGCACAGTGGAGACAAATTCTTTGGGGCATTTCTGTTTATTTCAAGGGCAGTGAAGGTCTTGAAAAGTACCAGGGAAAAATATACCAATTAGCACTTTGATAGATTAATAAGCTAGTCAGTTTTACGCTACTGAGAAAAAAGAATTTAGAAAGATTCTGCTAAAAAAGAACTGTGCACACTTTCCATTTGACAACTGCCTACCCAATCACTTTATCTGCTGGAAGGAACAGTGAGGTTTTAAACTAGTCCTACCGTTTCCAACAAGGTCTGGGTGTAATACTGACTCATTCATCCTGCGGTGGTTTCCACCTCTATTACTCAAGTGACCCTCCCTTTCAGGAACGACTCCTGAGTTACCTCTTGACTCAGAGCCAATGAGCTCAGAATCTGTTCTGACCACCAGCACTCTCTGGGCAGTAAAATTGAACCTTGGGAATCCTGCTTTCCTCCTGAATTTCCAGATCAGCAAGATTCCTGGACCTGGTTTTTTCCCTTAGGAATGTGTTGGTTGAGTTCCAAGATCTGCTATGAGATCAACGTGCAGTTAGAATCAAGGTAAGTTTAAGCAACAAATCTGTTTTTTACAGAAAAAGCTTCAAGGGAGCCAGGCAAAAAGAGGGGGCACTGTTCTTGGCTGAGTCTGAGATGCTGCTCTCTTCAGGGCAGCAGTGGGTCCTGACGGAGCAGGCAGAGCCTGGAGCAGAGATCTGCGTGGGTGACCATGGGGCTCCTGATGTCCCTCCCTCCCCCCCTCCCTCCCGAGTGAAAGAGAGAAGGAGAAACATCGATGTGAGAGAGACACATCAACTGCTTGTCTCCTGCATGCGCCTAAACCAGGGCCAGGGACTGAGCCTACAACCAAGGGACGTGCCCTTGACCGGAAACAAACCCCAGACCCTTCAGTCCCTGGCAACACTCTAACCACTGAGCAAAACTGGCCAGGGAATGGGCTCCGGTTGAAAGGACACTCCGCGCTGCGCTCAGTCTGTGCTGAGTTGGGATCCTGGCTCCTCCGCCAGGTTGCACGCGGCAGGAGCTCTGCAGCCGAGTGCTCTAAGTGCTGTCAGCATAGCGAAGTGTTTGCTTTCTACTTGCTCCTGTACTATTTGTTTACAATCACCTAAAGGACCATGAATTTTACATGTAACACTACACAGAAGACAGCAGTGGGCAAAAGTAGGTTTACAGTGCGTACATGTATTATTTATTCTTCACCTACTTTTGCCCACCCCTGTAGATGCTTTCTAAAGACCCTGGTTGACTGACACACAAACCCACCAATTAAGAAGTGTATTTCTATTGTCAAGGTTTCTGTGACTCAGCATTAACTGAGTCAAACTGCATTACTGGACCGCTGAGGAAACAGACATACAACCGGAAGACGGAAGTCTGAGCGTTTCTTCAAGCTGTCTGAACCTGGCATGAGCCTCTTTCTTCATCTGCCCCCTGAGGGTGTCTGGGCTACGCGACCTCCAGGGAGCCTTTGTAAGCCCAGCATCTGCGATTACAAATGGAGAGAACCGAACGCCCACAATCCAGGACCGATGGGCAGGTTCCGTGCAGTTCCTTGTAACAGGGTTTGAAGGCCACACCCAGGAGCCACAGCTGGGCGTGAGGTGCTGGGACGCACACTGCCCCCTGCAGCAGGCCTAGGCAGCGCCGGGAGCCGCGCGGCCCCCAGCCCTGTCCTCTGCTCTCCCCCCCCCCCCCCCGCAGTGGGGCGCTGCGCGCACAAGCTCCGGTGGCCTTTTATGGCAGAGAAATGAACTGCATGGCCAGCAGCGGAGCTGCGAGATGACAGAAGGGAAAGCTGCCGTTTGTTGTGGTTTTGGCATGAGAGCATAGTGTTCCCCCGTCAGCCACCCCTGGATGGACACTGCAAGCCAGGCACTCAGCGAGGGAAAGCAAGGCCCCCCAAACTGTTCCCAGTGCAGGCCTCTCCTGCCGTGCCTGCAAAGGGACGTGTGTGTGTGTGTGTGTGTGTGTGTGTGTAAACATATTTTTATTGATGTCAGAGAGGAAGGGAGAGAGAAACAGAAACATCAATGATGAGAATCATTGATGGGCTGCCTCCTGCACGCCCCACACTGGGAATTGAGCCCGCAATCCGGGCGTGCCCTTGACTGGAATCAAACCCGGGACCCTCTATCCCGAGCCAAGCCGGCTAGGGCAGGGATCTGTTTATTTATGAGCAGCATCAAGCCTTATTTTTGTGTAAATGCATGTTTCACAAAACAAGGTATAAAAAGGCTGTTTGTGTTCTGCTGAAAGATCTAAGCAGAGGTGCCCCAGAAAACAGGGTTCCAGTCAGATTGCATCAAGGAACAGAATTAATTTCCCGCACAACAAGGACACAGGACTAGAGCTGCAGGGAGGAGGGCTCACTCTGGCTTTTGTTGAGGCCCAGGCCAGCCTGATCCCTCTCTCCTGCGGGGCTCACAGGGACAGGAGCATGGCCCCGAATTCCAGCTGAATACGTTCCCTGGGAAAACACAGGAACATCCAAGCCCCTATGGTAACAAGCGGCAGCTGATGCCGTGGTGCCTTAAACTGTTTGCATTTCTGTCAGGAGGCCCACAGGAAAAAGCAGGCCTCCCAGCAGCTGGGAAAACATGTTGCAAAAGGAGAATTAGGCAATTATCTGTACGCACATCAGAGTTAGGGGAATTAAGCTTATCTGAGTGAGAGGAATTAAGCTCATCCAACATGCTTTCAGCTGGAAAACAAGTCTTTTTAAATGGGCGGCGAAAAAACCTTGTGATGGCTGCACGATTGCTTCCATATTTAAGGCACCGGAGGACTAAGACCACAGTCCAGCCACACCACCGCAGCGATGCAGCTGCCAAGGAAAGAGGGGCCGAGTGTCCTGTTTTTCGGCAGCAGCAATGCGGCTCCCACCATCGCTCCCGACCGTTGCCACCTCTGCCCTGCGGCCCCCAACCAGTCCTCAGAGGAGACACTTTGTGCCTCCAGGCCAATCCAGTTCCGCTGGGGCCTTTCGGAGAAGGGAGAAGAACTGCAGCAAAGACCTGCACCACCACACGAATGAGCCTTGGGACCGGGGAGGTTGTTGAGCGAGGACTACGGGAGCACGGTGTGTTCCCAGGTCTCGGGTCACTAAGTTACCAGAAATGACCCATTAGGATTAAACTGACAAAGATGCCAGCGTCCCTAACGTTCTGTATCCAATCTCTCCCCAACTCCCACTGCCTTTCGTGGCTCTACAATGTCCATCCTCCCCCAACAGCACTTGGATCACTCATCCCTGCCGCAGGCCGGCCACAGCTCTCTGGGGCGTCCGGAATCAAATCCGCCACCCTTCCTCTGCTCTGCAAAGCCCGCTTCCATCTGGAGTCTGTCTATCTCCTGAGACTATTTCCTCCTGCTCGGGCACATCTGTCTACTGGCTGACCCTTCACCCAGTTTTGCTCGAGTCACTCTCTGGCCTTGGAGTACTTTTCTCTCTCCACCCATCAGGTCCCATCAGGGCCGTTGGGCCAAGACGCAGTTCTTTCACGAAGTAGTTCTCAATTGGGCCAAATCACAGTGACTGTCCCTCTTCTGCCTGCCTCCAGCCATCACCATCACCGTCTCAACTGTCCGCATGTGAGCTGGCTCCCCACGCCCAGATCTTAGGTTGGGGTTGTGGCGGCCTCTTCTGTAGTTCCTCAGGCACAGTGCTCAATAAGCAGTTGCCGAGTGAACGACCAAATAAATTCCAACCAAAGCAGCGATCTCCCCACCTGTCCCAGCACCAGCCTATGTGGAGGGAGTGGCTAATGAGCCTGGGCACAGAGGGAAGAAACGGCCTTAGCCGGTTTGGGTCAGTGGATAGAGGGTCAGCCCGCTGACTGAAGGGTCCCGGGTTTGACTCCATTCAAGGGCATATACCTTGGTTGCAGGCTTGATCCCCAGCCCTGGTCGCAGCGTGTGTGGGAGGCAGCCAATCAAGGCATCTCTCTCACATCGATGTTTCTCTATCTCTCCCCCTCCCTTCCACTCTCTAAAAACCAATGGAAAAATCTCCTCGGGTGAGGATTAACAACAACAATAAAAAAATAAAAGAGGGAAGAAATGTTGGAGAGGCCGAGGGGCAAGATCTTCGTCAGCTTCTTCTGCACAATGGCTAGGCCAAGGGCTTAGTGACAAGTGAGTCGAGAGAGAAGGAAAGGGGAGAGCGGGAAGGAACTGCACGCAGGCAGGGCCACGGTGGTCATGGGCGGGGGGCCTGCGTGGAGGAAAGGTCCACACCGAGAGAAGGGAGCTTAGGTCAGCACGGGCACTGGCCTTGGGGGAGAAGAGGAGGTTTTTATGGGAAGTGAGAGGGCCGTGGAGCTAAGATGATTGTGGTAATACAGGCAGCAGCCACAGGAGACGTTTTTAGCTGCAAAATCCGACAGAAGAGGGGACAGGAAGGCAAAAGGACAAGCTGTGGTCAAAGACAAGAGAAGAAAAAATTGTAATCTGCCGCCCTCTCTTTGGGCTAGAATCTGATCAGCTTCTCAGACACAGGGAGCTCCTGAAACTTAAATGCTTTCCATATGAACTGCTGATGAGAAATAAAACTGAAAGGTGCTTTTATGAGGCTACAGGGATTTGATCTGAGAAGTTTCCTTAGCTTAGTTCTCTTTGAAAACCAAATGCCAATGCCGGTTTGAAAACGCTCAGTATTCTGGAAGGCACAGGCTCTGGACTGGAAGGACACTTGAGAGGCCACCCGCCCCTCTCCTGGCTTTGAGGCTGAACACACACCGGAAGTGGTGCTGGAGCGGGGAGCCTGCGCAAGGCTGTCCAGGCGCCTTCGGAGAGGCCGTGCAGGGCCCCAGGCTCCGGAGCCCGGTCCGCTGGTTATGTTATGTCTGGGCTCCACCATGGATTCCTTACAGGGAGCTGAAGTCTGTTTTCTCAGAGAAGTTGGAAAACACCAGGTCACCAGCACTTCCACGGAACGACCTTGTACAAATAGAGAAACTGCCCACAGTCTCCCCACAAATGGCAGTTGACATTTCCCGTTAGGGTACAGATTCCCTCACATCTCAGCACAGTGGCCGTGCTGCTCTGGCCGGCGTGGCCCAGTTGGTTGGAGCATCCTCCACGCACTGAAGGGTCGTGGATTTGATCCCCAGTCAGGGCACATACCGGGCTGCAGGTTTGATCCCCAGTCAGGATGCATATAGCAGACAACTGATTGATGTTTTTTTCTCTCTCTCTCTAAAATCAATTTTAAAAACAAGTGACCATACCACAAAATACATAAAACATCTGAGTAAGAGTCTTTCCAGTTCCCAAGAGTGAGGTACCTCAAAGCAGCAAAGCAACGTAGGTAAGAGCACAGACACAGAACGTCAAGCAGACCTAGATTTCTTTAGCTGGTGTTTTTAAAATTAACTTATTATGAAAAATTTAAATATATCCAAAAGCAGATAATATAATGAACCCCATGTATCCATTACTCATGTTTAATAATGATCAACTCATGGCCCATCTTAGCTTACCTAGACCCTATCTACCTCTTTCCTCCAGTATAATTTTTTAAAATGTATTTTTATTATTAAGAGAGAAAGAGTGAGGGAGAGGGAGAGAGCGATAGAAACATCAATGATAAGAGAGAATCATTGATCAGCTGCCTCCTGAACACCCCACACTGGGGATGGAGCCCGCAAACGGGGCATGTGCCCTGACCGGGAACCAAACCGTGACCTCCTGGTTCATAGGTCAACGCTCAACCACTGAGCCACCCCAGATCGCAAATCCCAGATCACAAATCATTTCAGTTGTAAGTATTTCAGGTTGTATCTCCATAAAATAAGAACTCTTAAAACCAACCCATCATACCAAAATCACACCTGAACACACACAAATAATAGTAGGGAAGGAAGCCCTGGATCTGACTCCTGATGTCGCCTGTTAACTGTGTGCCTCTGAGCAGATGCGGAGTAGAAACTCCCTAAAACTCCCTGAGAGCGCTGTTGGCAGGTAACCTGACTTCCATCTGTTTTAGCTATGATGGGAAAGCCCTGCCGCAGGACGCCTCGCTGCCTTTGCTGACTTTTTGGTAGAACAGCACAGCAGCGTAGCTTTGGGTTGTGGTCCTCACCCCGACCTCAGAGGACTGGACTTAGTTTCTCAGCACTGCTCTTCTGAGTTACCAAGGTGATTCCGAGGCTGTCTTCTCGATGGACATTAGCACACAGTGAGACAGAGAGGACATGGCTGCCCTTTAGTTTCCAAAGAGTTGGCAGGGCCAGGCTGGTGTGGCTCACTGGACTGGGCGTTGTCCCATGCACCAAGAGATCGCTGTTTTGATTCCCAGTCAGGGCACATGCCCGGGTTGCAGGCTCAATCCCCAGTAGGGGGCGTGCAGGAGGCAGCCGATCGATGTTTCTCTCTCTCCCTCTCCCTTCTTCTCTCTGAAGTCAATAAAAACATATTTAAAAAACAAGAGAGATGGCAGGGCTGGCTCCTTAGCCAGTTACATGAAAGACAGTGGGTCTGGGAGGTCGATCACACTTAGAACAGTACACTGGCCACAGACAGAGGCATGTTTTTCTAACTGTGATCTGGGAGAAGGTTATGTGACTTATGGGGACTGGGAAGGTGACAGAGGCCTTTCTCACTCTCTGTATGCTTGTGGGGAGGCCACTGAGGAGTAAAAGGCTATTTACATTTCTCAGCCACCACAGAGCAATCGGAAAATGACCTTGAATTCAACAGTAAACACAAAAAATTCCCCCCAGCGGCAGCATTAGCCTAGGCTTCACTCTGATTCTGCTCGATGGTCTCTGAACATTCATCCTCTTTGCTATAGCTTCCTTTGCCCACATTCTTCCTCCCTGACATAGGCACCCACGGGGATAGAGGGTGTTTTCATGCTTCTGTCATCACCATAGCAACAGCTTCTCTTCTCCCCTGGAAGGCTGGAAGCCCTGCAGTGCTCTATGCTGAGAATGCAAAGAGGGAACACTATTGCTCTGTGCTCCAACATATATGCGCACACACATTCCTTCTTCAAGGACATCGCAATGAGAATCACTAAAAGAATTAAGATGCTGACACTTGCTAACATGCAATTAGTGTAAAGACAAAAAGGAGGCAAATGGCTATAAAAAGATATTTTGTAGATATCAATCTTTGAGGTTTTTTAACGTGAGATTTCTAAAGACTTTGAGTCAAAATGCACTTCTCCTTTGATGAGGCCACAGGCACAGGAAAATAACATTAGGTTATTTTAGCAAACATATAAAAGCACTAAACAAGTAATGTGTGGTTTCCGGAAGTGGAGGCACTCAAAGCTTATTTATGATCCTTTATGTTCATGCACAGGGTTAGGCTGTGATGAGACTGATATATTGTGGCCACAAAAACCATGGAACACGGTCAGACTTCTACTCTAATAAAGTGACGTGTTCTTTCTCTAGAAGGACAGTACATGGTGTCAGCTCCACCTCCAGGCCTGCCTGCTGCACTGGAGTGGGTGGCATGGTCAGGACTCAAAGGTTAGTGCCCTCCCGAGAAGACAAAAACCACTACCAATGAGTCATTAAGACAAACCCTGGGTTTTTAATCTTCATTTTGCAACTAATCCTGAGCTCTCCAGCAAAATGTACTATCGTTTTTGTTCCCAGGCCCTTTCTACATTCACCTCTTTGCATAGCATTCCTTGGGGTACCAATACTTTTGGATACAGATTAAAAAAAAAAAAATCAATGAAAACCCAGAGAGGAGGGGGCAAAGAAGGGCTGTAAGCCAGGCAATTCAGACTCTGGAGGGCAAACCCACAGGCAGCCATCTTTAGGACACAGCTCTCCACAGGGTAGCACGGGGTCCCTCTCTGAACTTGACAATGTGGCTACAGTGCGAGCAATAATTTCTTACAGAACGTATTAACTAGCAAAAAAAAAAAAAAATCCATCCCCTTTACATTATAACATGCTAGTAAGAAATGAGTTTTTTAAAATATATATATATTTTTTGTTGATTTCAGAGAGGGAGGAAGAAGGAGAGATAGAAACATCAATGATGAGAGAGAATCATTAATCGGCTGCCTTCTGAATGCCCCCACACTGGGGATCGAGCCCGCAACCCTGGCATGTACCCTGACCTGGAATCGAACCACGACCTCCTGGTTCACAATCACTGAGCCACACCGGCCAGACAGAAATGAGGTTTTTTTTAATACATTCATGTGCCACGTAACATTTTGGTCACCAACCATATACAATGGTGGTCCCCTAAGATTTTAATGGAAAAACAAACCTCATGTATTGTCAGTCATATAAAAGTGTAGTGCATACAGTTATGTACAGTACATACTTGATAATAAACAAGTATGTTACTGGTTTATGTATTTACTATACTTTAAAAAAAAGATTTTAAAATTCATTTTTAGAGAGAAAGGGAGAAGAGGAGAAACATGGATGTGAGAGTGAAACATCCATCGACTGCCTTGTGCACAACCCCCTATTGGGGATTGAGCCTGCCAACCGGGCATGTGCCCTGACCCAGAATCGAACCAAATTGAACCAGCAATCTTGCAGGGCAGGGGCTGACACCCACCCAAGCCAGACCAGCCAGGTCTATGCTATACTTTTAATCATTACTGTAGAGTGGACTTTGTGCAGTAACCCGCTGTACAGGTTTGTAGGCTGGGAGCAGTAGGTTACATCACATGGCCTACGTGTGAGGTAGGCAGTACCATCTAGGTGTGATGCCTGCACGATGAAATTGCCTGAAGACACATTTCCCAGAACCTGTCCCCGTCTTTAAGCAGCACATGACTGTACATGATGTGAAAAACGAAGGTAACTGAGCAGTCATCTTTTGGTCCCCCATCTGCCTACTTTAGGGGAACTCCATGCCCTTAGGTAGATTTGACAAACCTGGGGGAAGTTCCTCCTTTCCAGGGATACAGTGACTCCTGAGCCAGCACGCACCTGCACACCTGTCAGCCTCGGTTTCTGCCTTGTTTCCTGAGTGAGGACGGGCCAGGCACGGGAGTAAGCTTACCCACCTTGTGCCCTCATCTCCCCCACCCCCAGCTTTACTGAGATGCAAAGGACATGCCATTTACTTTCCACCAAAGCTCTATGATGGAGGTACAACTGTCCTCATTTTACAGACAGGAAGTGTGGCTCAGGGAGATGACCCTAGGTCACAGAGCCAAGAAGTGGAATTAAAGCATGAGCAGTTTTAATGTCAAAAGCCCTGTCTGAATTACTGGGCAAGACTGTCTCCTTGGCTGCAAGTGAGGGAGAGCCACGGTTTCTCTAATATTCCAGCGAGTAGCAAGTAGCCCGTCAATAAATACTTCGCACCTACTGTCTTCAAAAGAGCCTGCAGGACAGAGAACTCGCTAATCAAGACCAGCAAAAGGCCTTTTCCTAAGCAATGCTGATAGAGGAGAAACTCAGAGCCTCTTCATTCTGACCGGAATAGGAAACGCTGATTAGTCTCTGGGAGGGTGGCAACATTTTAACCATCTTTCCTTCACTGGGGGCAAGACAGAACAATGCCCGTTTCCTGGGGGTCAGGGAATCTGAGCCCACACTGGCGGCTCAGCCTGCCAGACGCCTCACTGGGAGGCGCACTCCACCACCTGGCCGAGAGGCAGCAGTCAACCCTTGAGAGTTTCAAGGGCAGGGCCCTCAGGAGGCGCGGGCACAGCGGTGCAGCCTGAGCCCTCACATCAGTCCCCGGGCCTCTTCCAAGGCAGGCCCAGAGGGAGAGGCAGCTATTTTCACCATTCACTGCCCACATCAAGGGATAAAGAGGGTGAAATATAGGAATAAAAACTATTTCTGTGGGGCTGATCGGAAACAAAAACAAATGTTTCATCCAGATTGGCATTTTAGTTTAACACGTGTACATTGTCACCTTTCCCCATTTTGGGTAGATGTTTATCTCCTTTTAAAATAAGCGCTGCCAACAACAGCAGATAGAGTACTTATGTGGCTCTTATTGGAAAGGGAGGGTGGGCGAGAGGTAAGCAGTATTTGTGTTTGTTGCTTTTATTTATGAGGGAAACTCACAAATGCACCCCCACTGAAAGAACCGGGTTCTCTAATTACAGTGCTTGACATGTGAAACGTCAAGAAAGGGAGTATGTGTGATTATCAGCCCAAATCTCTCAAGAACCGAGAAGGCCTATGATGAACAGATTCACTATGCTGTTTGCTATGGGGAATTTTAAAGAATGGAAACTGACAAAAATAGTTAAATATTGAAAGCTCACTGCCATGATGCCAGCTCTACTCAGTGCTTGATGGGAGGGTGGCTCACAGGGATGGGGTTTGAGATCCACTCTGGAATTATGTTGGGGTGGGGAGGTGTCCCTTGGGGGTTTTAGCCCCCCAGTTTACCATCACCTGATTTCACACTTCAGTGTCCACAAGGCACTCATGAATATCACTGCAGCCTGCGGTCTTAAGCTATTCAGCCCAAACCCCCAGGCTCGGAAGGAAGCGCCTCCTAGCGGGAGAAGCAGGGCAGGCTGAATGTCAGAGAAGGACCCCTCCCCCACTTTTTCTGTGGACTTGCATTGTGTAGCATGGACTTCCACGCCAGCAAATAAATGAGCCCTGGTTTGGGGACTTAAAACTCCCTTTGTTACCTAGACATTTAGTTCTTGTCAACGTTACTTCCTGAATAAAGGTCTTCCCTGACAGCGGAACAAGAGGATCCAGCTTCATTCGTATCTAGATCAATGTAAAGTCCTGTGCTCCGCACCGGAGTCAGCTGACTGGCTGGGCCTCAAATCATAGCGCTGCTAATCAGTGCCAGCCGTCCACAGTCACTGCTGGAGCCGCCCTGACACTGACAGCTGGTCCCGCCTCATTCACATTCTTTTCACGCAGCCAGCCAGCTACTGGAGGGGCTGCAGAAGCCTGGTTTTATAAAGCAACAAACTGGTTCACTGCAGATGGAGTTTCAGTTATATTTCACTTCTGTGGCATCAGTGACACTGAATGTTACAAAGGACAGGAAAGGGGGTGAAAAGATGAGTAGGGAAGAGAGTTGGTGGGTGAGAAGGGCACGTTAAACACAAACATGATCAACACCCCGAAGAGATGAGTGGTCGCCCCTCCCCAGGCTCAGGCTCCCTACAAGACCCTCATTCAAGTCGCACCACGCTGGCCTCTCTCCTTCAGCCCTGCCTCACGGGTCCTCTTACCCTTCCACCGGGTGGCCCTGGCTCCCTTTCTGGAAAGCTCTGCCTTCTTATGGAGCAAAGCTATGGTTCTGGAAAAATAGAAAAGACTCAACAGGGAGATTTCTGGCCCTAAGAATAAATATTCCAGAAGCACTGCTTTCAAATTTCCTTTTCTCCAACACTGCAGCCCCACACCCAACACATCCAATTCATTCCTAAGAGCAACACAACACGCTGAGAACAAACTGATGAATCCTTTATCAGAGAACACAGGGCGGTGGGCACCGAGGGCCGTGACACAGAATTCCAAAACAGCAGTGACACAAAGACTCTTTCCTCATTTCTTCAGAGACAGTCTTCTTCCTCAGGGATTTCAGGGGAATGACTGCAGGCACTTGAGCCCTCCTCCAGAGACTGCACTAATATAACCGCCTCGTCGCAGAGTGACAAGTTCCTGGAAATCGAACTGGAGTTTAGATTACTGGCAACATCACTACAGTGAGGAAGCGGATGCCCTGAGTCTCACGTGGACCAAAATTAGGTCAGGGTGAACGGTTGGCTGAGCCACCTAACTGAAAGGCTGTCATAGGAGAGTTTGGCTGAACAACACCGACACCGTTGACATTGCATTCTGAATGCATGCAGTGGTTTGCTTTGGGACTAAGCCTAAAAGAATCCTGTAAACGCTGCTTACAAGACAATGTTTCACTGACACACACATTTTAAAATGCCCAAGAGAAAAACCTTTCCTCACGGAGCATCAGTGCCACCTAGTGGCAACTCCTTCCATAGCTCATAATAAGGATGGACCTTGGTTGTTGATTGCAAGCTCTCCCCATTCAAAGGACAGGGTGGACACTGCTGTGCAACCTGCTGTCACTGCCTCAGGTTCCCATAAGACCTAATTTTCACTTTATTTTCCATGGTGGGCCATACACCAGAAGACCTTCCCCTAACAGTAGAAAGCAAGTCTAGAGCATGAATGGTGTTACCCACAGGCAAGTGTCAAGTTCTGAAGCATACTGTAATGGACAATGCCTTAATGATGTACAACATTCTGAGAAACATAAGATGTGAATAAATGTAAAAACATACTTTAAACTTAGATACCAAGGTATTTTTAAGGTAATCATTTCCCTAAACTCATCTATAAATTTGGTAAGATGCTAATTAAAATGCTACCAGTGGTTCTCTAATTCCCAGCTGGCCCCAGCTCCAGCCCCTCCGCCTCCCCAGCTCCCTGCTGCTTCCTGGTCCTCTCTGCCTGCCCCCTTTCAATGCCTTTTACTCCAGACTGCAAATCTTCCCCAGCCTTGATCTCTCCTCCCGTGTTCCTGACCCTACTCACTTACCACCCCTCCCCTGGGAACTGGCTTTTCAGGCCATTTCACTAAGGACATTCCCTTTGCGGAGACTGCATTTCACTTGTGGTGACCACATTCCATTCTCCCCCCTCCGGTATGCATAAAGAAGTCACCCCCAGAAAAAGCCTGCCAAAAGTCCTTTAAAAGCCTCTGACTCCCATCACTGGGTGACGGAGCCACTCAGACTCAGCCACCTGGTGTGCAGATGATCGAATTCGTAATCCCTCACCACTCTGGCCTCATGCGTTCCTCCTTTGGCAACCTAACATTTGGTGCCGAAACCCGGGAGGGTTCCACGGGGATGGGGAGCCATTGTCCCGGCTTCAGTCACCCCAAGTTTGCTACTCATCCTGGGCTTACCTCTGAATCCTACTTGGGTGACTCCTCGGGGAATCTCTCTTTCCCCACTGCTGACCCTCCATCCCAATCTTCTCCAGGAAAGTGCCACAATTTCCCTTCTCTCAGGTCTTCTGCCCACTCTCTCTGACTTCTCGGAAGCCTCTCGTCTTGAAAGTCCTAGCGCTAGGCCAGAAGACTCCTCAGCCGTTTGGCTTTGGGTCCTTCTGGATTGAGGATGCCCAGTCCAGAGGGTCACCTCTTGTTTCTCGTGGTGATTTGTTTAGCAGCAGGGACGCCTGTCCTAAACAGTCCCCTTTGGATTT
Organism: Plecotus auritus; assembly: GCF_963455305.1. Taxonomy (NCBI): domain Eukaryota; kingdom Metazoa; phylum Chordata; class Mammalia; order Chiroptera; family Vespertilionidae; genus Plecotus; species Plecotus auritus. The sequence continues at coordinate 2,767,416 of NC_137773.1, forward strand.
GTGGTCTGTCACTCACCCTTCCTCTCTCATGGGCCACGCCACACTCCCTCTGCACACTCGTGGGGGAGATCATGCACAGTCACCTCACTTTATTTTGTAACACTGTTTGGCCACAACATAAACTAGATAATAAGTCTCAATGGCCTGAAAACAACACTTTTAATTTTAACACACTGAGCAATTTAGATAACTGCTATCACTGCAATGGAAAATGGTCAGAGATTCCCTACGTCCAGGCCTTTTTCACCCTTCAGTCCCAATACCTGCCCACCCCTCTCGGTCCTGTTCACCACTCTCACGAACCCCAAATGAAGTGCCGGTCCTCCAACCAGGGGAAAGTCAGAGCTGAGCCTCCTCCGGGCCCTGCTTCAAATGCAGCAAGGAAAGCCACTGAGCCAAGCCCTGCTCAAACCCAAGACCCCCGCCTGGGCCCTGCCCAAGCTGCAGAAGGGAAGGCCACTGGAAATCAGACTGTAGTCTGGCCCCTCTGGGTAGGGCCTCAGTCAGCCCAGCATGGCCGTCCTTTGAATCCGGTTCGGAGCTCCCAGACGTCCTGGGACTGGCCACCAAAGAAGCTGCCCAGGCCCTGACAGGGCCCCACAGGCTTACATCACCAGGAGGGAGCCTCGGGGAACACTGTGGTGGCAGGTAAGCCGATCTCCTTTTTAAGTGACACTGGGGCCACTTATTCTGCCCTCTCCGAATTCGCTGGGACCCTTGTCCCCTCCTCAGTTTCCATTATGGGCACTGACACATCAGTCTCATAGCCATCAGCCACCTCACCTCTACACTGCATCTTACTCAATTCCCCCATTCACTCTTCTCTCATTCTACCTCGGTGCCCGGCCAGGGCTACCATGCATCCCCTCATATAGCCCAGTTATCCCAAACCAGTCACCTGCCTCAGTTTCACTCTCTCACCCCACAAGGCCGAGCTGTTCCTGGGACTGTAAACACCTTATCCCCTTATCTCCTCCATGACTGTCCCCTCCTCTGAACAAGAAATTTTCTCCTTTCTCAGGCTCACTGGGTACTCTCACCTCCGGGTTCACAACTTCAGTCTTCTTGCAAAGCTCCTCTGTGACATGACATGGCGAAGGGACCCCCTCACTGAGCCTTTAGATCCCAAGGCCAACATTCTCACCCCTTTAATGCTCTGAAAACTGCTGACCTCAGCGCCTTCTCACCCTGCCCCCCTACCCCCCACCCCACCCTTCCCAAAGGACAACTTTCTTTACTGCACAGGCTGACTGAACAGTCCGGCTACTATCAGAAGCTGAGCTCATTATCCCCCAAACCTTAGCATGTTATCTCTAAGGAAAAATTTGGCAATTTTATTTTTTTTTCCCCAGGTTCATAATTTATTGTACAAATTGAGTATCACATGATGAGTTGACATTAGCTTCTCCAGGCATGGGAAATTAACAGATGAGGTACAGTTTATAATCTTTTCATGTTGCTTTCACAGCTGGAGTTTTTTTGGACTTTAACTTGAAGTATAAAACCAGCAAAGCAATGCTTCCATATGTGGCTATTACACAATTCATTCTACCTGTGATAGTATAAGAGTTGAAATATGTTTTGATACCAGTGAACTGGAATTGGGCATCAGCTTCTGGACCTGCCATGATTTCAATCTTGCTAAAAAGCACGAATTCTGCAGTCTGTGTCCTTCAACGTACGAAGCTATCCCTCAGCCCAAATTTGACAATTTTATTTTATTTTATTTTATTTATTTATTTTTAAAATATATTTTATTGATATTTTACAGAGAGGAAGGGAGAGGGATAGAGAGTTAGAAACATCGATGAGAGAGAAACATCGATCAGCTGCCTCCTGCACACCTCCCACTGGAGATGTGCCCGCAACCAAGGTACAAGCTCTTGAACGGAATCGAACCCGGGACCCTTCAGTCCGCAGGCCAACGCTCTATCCACTGAGCCAAACCGGTTTTGGCCAAATTTGGCAATTTTAAATCCAAGCGCTAGAGGCCTGGGAACGGGCTGCGGGGCCTGCTGCCTCCTCCCGCTGCCTTTTCTCTAGCCTCATATGCCTACACATAATTTTCCAAAGTCTTTATTAACTTAAAGACCTTGGAGCATTGCTGGGTAAATGATAAACATCTAAATGTTTTAAAATAGCATACAATACTGAAACATTGATTGCTAGACACGTTTTAATTCACCTGCTCCTAGTTTTTATTACAGAAGGTCTCTTGTACTTTGTTGAATGTATATTTTCTCGAAAGTAAGAGTGCATTTTTTTTAACTTTTATTTATTTTTTATTTTTTTAAATATATTTTATTGATATTTCACAGAGAGGAAGGGAGAGGGATAGAGAGCTAGAAACATCGATGAGAGAGAAACATCGATCAGCTGCCTCCTGTACACCTCCCACTGAGGATGTGCCCGCAACCAAGGTACATGCCCTTGACCGGAATCAAACCCGGGACCTTTCAGTCCGCAGGCCGACGCTCTATCCACTGAGCCAAACCGGTTTCGGCATAAGAGTGCATTTAAAGTGTGTTCATAAATGTCAATCTAAGAAATGTTGGCTGTTCACTTTTTGGTTATCATTGAAAAATTAAGGTTACTATGAGTGAAGAATTCTAATACATTTTAAAGAAAAAGTCTGTACAAGTTGCTGAAGGTATGACAAAGAGAAAGAATATTAGAGTAGAAATACTTAATGGAAGGTCTGAGGCATGGTTATGCATTTTTGAAGGACATAGATGAGAAGGAAAAGAAATGTTGAAAGGAAGAAATAAGTTCTAAAGTTAACTATTGACAATTGTAAAAGGGCCATTTTACTCTGAGCAAGGAAGTGAGGCTGCAGTCTCCGAGCCTGGCAGGACAAGGAGCTGGCGAGTTCCTGAGCTAAAGCAGAATACTCAGCAGCGGAATTTCAAGACAGGAGTGCACATACTGCCTCGGACCCCACCCCGCCTGCTCTTCAGATTGGCCGGGGGGTGGGGCAGCGGCATCCGTACTCCATGGGTCCAATGCATAGGTTTGCTTACTTTGCTTTTCAGTAAAGGAGCATACTTTAATTACTGGATAAGTTAGCTTTTCACAATATCATCAAGGTCTCAAGTAAACTCGTTCATATGAGAAGCCAGTATTTTATGAGCAACTGGTTCGAGTAAAGTCCAAAGTAAAATTTGCCTATATATGCAAATGAGCACTAGCCGAAAGAATGCTGTTTAGAAGTAAATTTAGGCTTAAAAAGAAGAAATTTAAAAATCTCTTCCACTACTACTTACAGACTAAACTAAAAGTTATTCTTTAAGCACTCAACCTCACCATTAATGAGACACCATGTAAAAGAAAGTTACTTTTACTTGGGATGTATGCACTGCAGCGTTGGCCAGCGTGTCTTTCTCCTATCTGCTGTTTGGATGGCAACCAAATCGGTTGCTCTGTTTGAAAGAAAGTAAAAGTCTTTAATGTAACAATGTGAGGTTTAAAAGTAAAAACAGCAAGGGTTAAGGCTCAGTAAAATAAGTTAAGCTAGTGAACGGGAGATTATAACCTCAGGAAATTTAAAGTACTAAATCTGGCGGGTCTGAGTGCAGTGGTGTCTTACAACTAACTGATCACAGCCAGTTTGTCTTACTTCTTATCCAACCATCCAGGCCCCTGGCCTCAACTGCTCCTTTCCTTCCCTTTCTCTTTTCCCTTGGAGAACAGCCCATGCTAGCATTCCCTCCCACTTTCACTGCAATAAAATCTCAACCACTCATCTGTCACCCCTTATTGGCAGCGCCATGGCGACTACCCTCTCAGCTTGGAGCCTGGAACTGGGAAAGGGAATCTCATAGCCTTTAGTCCGCCTCTTCTCCTTACACCTTTCAGCTTGTCCCCGTGATCAGCGATCCTTCCCTCCTCTGTGGGGAAAACACATACATCTGTCTCCCCACCAACCGGACAGAGACCTAAACGCTCGTCTTTTTCTCACCCAACGTGGACGTGGCCCCCAACAATCAGTCTTTGCCTGTCCCCGTAACCCACCATATCAGACACAGAAGAGCAGTCCAGATAACCCCTCTCCTCATCACCCTCGGCATCACAGCAGGGTCGGGACTGGCTTAGGGGCCTAGCCACTGCTCTAATGTATTTTGAAATTCTGTCTCAGGACTTACGAGAGCCTAGATGACATTGCCAAGGTTAGTTCACATTCAGGATCAGGTAGACTCACTCGCGGCTGTCACCCTCCAGAACAGAAGAGGACTAGATCTCCTAACAGCGAGGGGGGGGGGGGGGGGGCCTATGCCTCTTTCTGGAGGAAGAATGTTGTTTTTCTGTCAGTCAGTCTGGCCTATCAGGGATGCCACCCAAAACTTATCAGAGAGGGCCACAAAGATCAGGCAACGGCAATCAAATGCATGGCCCTACTGGCTAAAGGATATAAACTGGTATACCTGGCTACTTCCCCTCACAGGACCATTAACACTTCTATTCCTCATCCTCGTTCCTGGCCCGTGTATTCTGCGCCATTTTTCATCTTCCTCCAGGACCACTTTTCACCAGCCAGTCTCTCGGGGAGATCATGCTGCTACAACCCCTCGCCCCAAGCAGAAGGAACCTGTACAACATTCCAGCTGACTACAGTCCAAAGCCACCCCCTGTGCTCTCCATGTCCAGACTCAGCAGGAAATATTACAGAAGATAGAACCTTCGTCCCTATTCCATAAAACAGAAAGGCTGGGATGTTGAGCAACTGAGTTGATACCCCTCCCCTGGGAACTGGCTTTTCAGGCCATTTCACTAAGGACATTCCCTTTGCGGAGACCACATTTCACTTGTGGTGACCACATTCCACTCTCTCCCCTCCGGGTATGCATAAAGAAGTCTCCGCCCAGAAAAAGCTGCCAAAAGTCCTTTAAAAGCCACTGGGGGCTGGAACCACCTGGGGTCAGCCACCTGGTGTGCAGATGATCGAATAAATTCGTAATCCCTCACCACTCTCGCCTCATGCGTTCCTCCTTCAGCGACCTAACACTTACCAAGTAATAAAGCATCTACTAGGTGCTAGTCATTGGAAAACATATGCATACTCTCAAAACACAACATGTCCAAAACAGAATTGATCTTCTCTCCTGGAATCTTTATTTCTGTTCTATTTCCAATTTTGAGTGAACAGCGCCATCATCCACTTAGTAGCCCAAACCGGAGCAGGCCCTCATTTGGGCTTCTCCCCACCCTCTATCAGAATATTTCCTCCTAACCCTGTCTCCCTCTTACCTTTCAAAATTGCTCCTTTTCTCTCCCCCCCCCCACCACCCAGCAGTGTTGGTTCTCATCATCTCCATTACTTAGAAGGTACCAGGTGATGCTATTGGTAACAAACTCAAACCTCAGAACAAAGACTTATTTCTACAAGTCAATCCTGGCAGAAGGAAAAGAGAGCGAACCATATGCTCCTTTTTTTTTTATTGTGGTAAAAAATAAATAACATAAAATCTGCCCTATTAATACATTTTTAAGTGCACAATGAAGTGTTGTTAACTATATGTGCATAGTTACACAGATATTTTTAAAAAACGTATTTTTATTGATTTCAGGCAGGAAAGGTGAGAGAGAGAGAGATAGAAACATCAATGAGAGAGAATTATTGATTGGCTGCCTCCTGCACGCCCCACACTGGGGTTTGAGCCCGAAACCCAGGCATGTGCCATGACCCAGAATTGAACTGTGACCTCGTGGTTCATAGGTCAATGCTCAACCACTGAGCCATGCTGGCTCGGCAAGATCTTTGGAACTTTGAAATCTTGCATAACTGACATTTCATACCCACTACATGAAAACTCTCTATTTCCCCCTCCCCAGCTCCTAGCAACCACTCGCTCCTTTCTGCTTCTATGAGTGACTACTTTAGATACAACCTGAAAGAGGAATCATAGTATTTGTCTTTTGGTGACTGGCTTATCTCAGCACAATGTACTCAAAGTCCATCCATGTTGCTGCATGTATCAGAATTTCCTTCTTTTTTAAATGCCGAGTAACATTCTACTGTATGGATAGACTACATTTTCTTTATCCATTCATCCCCTGATGGACCTTTAGACTGTTGCCATTTTCTTCCTTATTGTGAATGATGCTGCAGTGACTCTGGAAGTGCAAGTATCTTTTCAAAATCTGTGTTTTTAAAAATATTTTTATTGATTCTTTTTTTTTTTTTTTAGAGAGAGGAAGGGAGAGGAGATAGAGATAGAAACATCGATGAGAGAGAAACATCATTGATCAGCTGCCTCCTGCAGGCCCCCTACTGGGGATCGAGCCCAAAACCCAGGCATGTGCCCCGACCGGGCATTGAACTGGCTGGCCAGCACAGTTGGTTAGCACACTGTCCTGATATGCCAAGGTTGTGAGTTTGCTCTCCGGTCAGGGCACTTACAAGAAACAACCAATGAATCCATAAATAAGTAGAACAACAAATTGACATTTCTCTCTCTCCTCCCCACCTCCCCTCTGTCTCTTCAAAAATCAAGAAAAACAGCCCAGGTGTGGCTCAGTGTTTGAGCGTCGACCTATGAACACAGTTCAATTCCTGGTCATGGCACATGCCCAGGGTTGCGGGCTCAATCCCTGGTGTGGATGTGCAGGTGGCTGCCGACCAATGATTCTATCTCATCATTGATGTTTCTCTCTCTCTCTCTCCCTCTCCTTTTCTCTCTGAAAAAAAAAATTATATTAAAAAATAAATAAAAATCAAGAAAAACAACAACTCTATGTGATAGCTCACAAATTTTAAGACATTCTTAGTCCACAGAATAAGAGTCTGGTTAAAGAGAAGATTTTCAACAGCGATGTGACTGAATAGCTTTGGTCTCACCCCACACAGTCAGTTCTTATGAGGACAGCTGAGTGAACAACGTACCAGACATGACAGATTGCCCCCCTGATGCCCAGCTCTTCGATCACAGAAGCTTCGGCACAACGGGGCGGTGAGGAGAGAAGTGAATGAAGCGGACTCTGTGGAAGACACACGGAACTCCCCGCATCTCACGCTACAACACAGGCAGACGGCATGAGACGGAGCCACAACTCCGTGGCTGCAATTCCACGAGCGGCTCCATCTCTGAACCACGCCAGCCACCATTCACACAGTGCCGACCTTCATTTGCTTTCACGGAAAAGAAAGAAAGAGCACTCAAACCCCTCTCACAGGTCAGCACACAGATAGCCAGTAGATGTGTGTGCCATTAGGGTAGCTCAAACCTCCATTCAAATGTAAATGTAGAAAAAACGCGCCTCCCTACCTTTCGGCAGCGAGGATTGGGACAGCTGAACCTCTTCACGTCACTGTCCAGCAGAGCGGGAAAGCTGCAGGAGGGGCACCTGCAGCCAACAGCAGAGGAACGTCACTCAGAACAGCAAACCTGACGTGGCTCCGTGTCACCGACAGGCTTTCAGCTCTCGGCCCCATCTCCTTTCACTGCTTACTTTTCATTAGAACATGGACGGAGGCGCCCTGGGCGCTGGCCCTTACCAGAAAATGCAGGGGCCATGCTGGGTCCTGCCTCAGTGCGGACCACCCAATAAACATACGCTTCTGAGAACGCCTCGCAGACGTCGCCTTTCCTCCAGCCCAATGCACAGTGTTTGTACACACAAGCCAGGTGATTAAGAGAAGCCAAGGGATGTAGGCAAAAATCTCAAGTGCAGGTTTTTCCATTAATATAATTATTCTTTTATTGCTCAGCAAGAAAGGCCAGAAAAACGGGAAAATAGAGCTTTGTTACGGGAATCTCAGCACCTGATGAAAGTGCTCAGGCAGCCTTCCTAGTGGAGAATGAGCTGACAGGTGACACTTTCCGACTCTGGCACTCACCTGACAAGCTCATCAGCGTAGGCCGCGGTGACTTCCTCTTCGGCCTTCCGCTCGTAGTATTTACACAGGATGGTCTGGGGAAGCACCTTCTCCAGTTCGCTGGTGGGGAAGGAACATGTGCAGCTGCCTTCCATGCAGCTAAGCTCTGACTAGAATGATGAGGTCAGGAGGCAAAGAGAGAGAAAAAAGGAAAATTTAACCAAGGTCTCAAAAAAATGAAAAGCCTCCGTAGTTAAATGCGTCGTAAGCAAATAAGTCATGATTAAGAACACAGGTTCTGAGATGATAAAGATCTGTCTTCCGAGAAACCACACTCCAGACAACAAGGAAACCATGAGACAAAAACACAAAGTCCGTGTTTGATTTCCCCAAAAGACCTCTGTCAGCCCAAGCCACAGGGCAAGACGATGGGAAGTGGGTGAGGAGGGAAAAGGGCTTAGCAGGCTGGAAGGGAAGGTCACAGCGTAGGGTCTGAAAAGGAGCGACCGAGAGCAGCAAGCTGGTTCCCTCTACAGCCTCTGCGAAGGCTGGAGGTCTAGACATCTCGGAAGGCGGATGTGAGTGGTAGGAGGGGAGGGCACGGACAGGGATATAAACTAAAAACTGAAGGATTGTTTAAGAGCCCCCAGTTCCTACTCCTTCAGATGCTGTCAGGCGACTAAAACTCTTCCAGGAGAATGGACAGTCTCTGGAACAGCTGGACCAGAGAGGGCTCTGGACTTCATCTTCAAAGCCACTTACAGCAGGTTGAGCCCTCACACCACAGCACTCTGACCAATTTTGCTGCTCTTGTCCATTTTGAAGGGCCCTTGCCATGATAGTGGGCCCACCTGGATAATGCAGGACAATCTCCCTATTTTGAGGTGCTCCAATTAACAACCTCCATTTCCCTTTGCCATGTAAGGTAGCATATGCACAGGTTCTGGAGATAAGGAGGTGGACATCTCTGGGGGTGGGGACATTATTTTGCCAATCACAACCACTCTGCTCATTATTATTACTCAGTCCTTCACTAAACCATAACTGACTTTAGAATAATTGATGAGTGATTTGATTATTGGTTGTTTAGGGAACTCAATTTTCGTTTTAAAGTATTCATCCAGGCAAAACAAAACTCCTTTCAGTATTACTTTCTAGTGTCAAGAGAAACTGACTCTGGTAAGAGAAATGCGGTCTTGTATAAAACAGTTAACTGATTGTAATCCTATATAATAAAAGGCTAACATGCAAATTATTCCCTTGGGAGTTCGACTGACAGGTAGTTCAACCACTTGCTATGACGTGCACTGACCACCAGGGGGGCAGCGCAGAATGAAGGAAGGCCCAAATCGGCCCTGATCACCAGCCAGGCCTAGGGACCCTACCCATGCACAAATTTCATGCAGCAGGCCTCTAGTAGGACTATAAAGTCCTTTAAAAAAATCAGCCCTAGCCCGTGTGGCTCAGTGCATAGAGTGTTGGCCTGTAGACTGAAGAGTCCAGGGTTTGATTCTGGTCAAGGGCACATGCCTGGGTTGCAGGCTTGATCCCTAGTAGGGGACGTGCAGGAGGCAGCCGATGAATGATTCTCTTTCGTCATTGATGTTTCTCTTTCTCTCCCTCTCCCTCTCTGCAATCAATAAAAAAATATTTTTTAAAAAATCAGTTAAAATTACTAATTTGCACTCATATATTCAAACAGCCTGCAAAATTCTTTATTTCATCTTTCATTTTTCTTTTTATATTTTTATTGATTTCAGAGAGGAAGGGAGAGGGAGAGAGAAACATCAATGATGAGAGAGAATCATTGATCGGCTGTCCTCTGCACGCCCCACACTGGGGATCAAGCCCACAACCCAGGCATGTGCCCTCGACCGGAACTGAACCTGGGACCTTTCAGTCCACAGGCTGACGCTTTATCCACTGAGCCAAACCGACTAGGGCTGTCCTTCATTTTTCTTATGAACAGGAGGATGAGGGAAGCAGCAGGTCCTCCCACAGCATGGAAGAACGCCACTCCCTGAACAGAGATCTGCTGTGCTCAGAACCAACATAACCACACAAAACAGGGACTGTCTAGGAATCACACACATTCATATATGCCTTGGCAGCGTCCACCTCCCTCCAGAAAAGGCACTTGCACGAGGTATTTGCTCTTGTCTATAAATATGGTCTCCTCAGATTCGGTGACTGCTTCTTACCTGTGGGCATATTCCAGAGTTCTTACCTTTCCAGATCCAAAGACTGCCTCCTGGGCATATCTGATGAGACACTCTTTGCAGAACAAGTGAGCATCTGCACACTGAGTCAGCTCCTCAAATGGAAATTCCCCATAGCAGCAGCGGCACTCAATCAGCTGGCCATCCTGCAGGCCGCCACAAACACACATGAAATTCCCCACATTCAAGTACAGGGCCCGCAGGCTTCCTATTCCCCCACCCACACGCACCCAGCGGTAAAGAGCAACCCCTGGAAGCCATGGAACAGCCAGGAGCCGTGTCTGCTGTGTAGATGTAGCTTGCGATGGCAGCACGAGTATTAACACACAGTTAAAGAGAGTGCGATTTTCACTTTTTTGGCGTCATCCTTTTTTTTTTTTTAAATATATTTTATTGATTTTTTACAGAGAGGAAGGGAGAGGAATAGAGAGTCAGAAACATCGATGAGAGAGAAACATCGATCAGCTGCCTCCTGCACACCTCCCACCGGGGATGTGCCTGCAACCAAGGTACGTGCCCTTGACCGGAATCGAACCCGGGACCCTTCAGTCCGCAGGCCGACGCTCTATCCACTAAGCCAAACCGGTTTCGGCAGGCGTCATCCTTTTTTAACGTTATCCTATTCATGAATTCCAAGGTGCTGGCAGAACTATATCATCTGCAAGCAGATTGTATCGCTAATAGGATTCTAAGAGGCAGGGACCAGTGGCATGACCGATATTGGCTAAAAAGCTTCAAAAGTTGGATTTTCTCGCCTGGCTGGTGTGGCTCATTGGTTGAGTGTCAACCTATGATCCAGGAGGTCATGGTTCAATTTCCAGACAGGGCACATGCCCGGGTTGTGGGCTCGGTCCCCAGTGTGGGGTGTGCAGGAGGCAGCCAATCAGTGATGTTTCTTTTGCTCCTTCCCTCTCCCTTCCTCTCTGTAATCAATTTAAAAAATATATATATATTTTTTAAAGTTGGATTTTCTCTTCTTGTTATAAGATAGTTGTGTTAGAAGATCACATCACAACCCAAACCTTACCTTAAGGAGCCACCAAAGCTAACCACAGCAGCAATCACAATTCCTACCATGTATTGTAAGAAAAGGCCACTATGTGAAGAGCAGAGAAGAGTATAGAAGCCATCTGGCCCTGAGGCCATACGGATCTCTGCCTCTAACTCTACTAGTAAGCATTACTTGAGTTCTAAATTTCCCTCTAAGAGTTCATTCCAACGGATTCTAGGCAGTGTTCCTTAACGGGAACATTTCTATCATCTTCCCTTCAATTCTCATCCAGTCTGGTATTAAGAGCAACAATAACGTTTCAAGTGTCTGACTGTAACATGGTTACAAACTCAGCAGATCAACAGGAGATTATCCGGGAACCAAAGTGCCATCAAAATGCTGAGGAAATGCGATAAGAGAAAAGAGCCCTTGAAAAATACCAGAATAAATGAATTAAGTAAGTTTTCAAAATACCTTTTGATACTGTTCTTCATTCATCTGCAGAGCAAGCAGAAAGTCCTCATGCTGAGGAACAAAAAAACCAGACATACAGATACAAATTTAGTAAAGATGCCACAAACCATTTAGAAGTCATTGCCAGAGACATAAAAGAGCTATTATTAATGGTCATCTTTTCAGTTACATGGTTTAGCAGTTTAAAACTTATTTTATCAAACTTTGACCCTCAAAAACGTTTTCCAGCACTCTGACAAAGTGGGGGATGTGCAAAGCACTTTTGCTGCACCCTGACTATGATGGTCGCCTCAAGCAGAAGCCCTTGTGGCACTGAATGGCAAGCTGCTGAATTAGGCACTTTAAAATGACTGACAGGAAAACTGTGGTCATGCAAAATTAGGTATTTGGCAAACATTTTCTCAAAGGGAATGAAGTGATTATTTGTGACCAATGATAAAATTCTCGATCTCAAGCAGAAATTACAATTTTTGGGAAATCGTCTTGATCCATCTGTCACAGAGCTACCTGTCCACCTGTCATTAGGTGACACTGCCTTTTTGAAAAAATGTGTGCATGTTGAAGATGACTACTGATACAATTTGGTGCCACTGGCTTGACTCATGCTAAGGCACCACTGCTTTTGTTTTATCAGTATAAATTCAACCCAGTGGAAAGGTAAACAATGTCTTCTTATCACGAGATCTGACTTATAGACCCCTAAAGAGCCTTGGGGCCCTGGCTGGTGTGGCTCAATGGATTGAGCATTGTCCTATGTGCCAAAAGGTCGCCGGTTCGATTCCTGATCAGGGCACATTCCCAGATTATAAGTCCGATCCCTGGTCAGGGTGCATGCTGGAGACAGCCAATCCATGTTTCTTTCTCCCTCTCTCTCAAAAACATTTTTAAAAAAATCAATAATTAAAAAGAGCCTTGGGGAAGTCAGGGGGATCCATGGGTCATACTTTCAGAGTTGCTGGTCTAGACAATACATATTAAACAATCAAGATACATATTCTGGTTCACTAGCATCTGATGCATATTTGGAAGAATTAAAGAGCTCAATGGCATTTTTCTCTGGTTTTGCTCCACCATTAGGGACTGAGGGAGGTCAAACACAGGTGTGTACTAAGCTCCAATTAAAATTCTCTGCCATAAATCTGATTTATGAACTTTAGTATTATTACGCAACCCAGTTTTCCTTTTAAAAACGTAATAGTTTACTCCAATCAATCACACAAAAGAAAAGGCAAATCTTAAAAGATAGTTTTATACTCGCCCTGAAAGCAAACCAGAACCCCAGAAACACCCCACGCATCTTCCTACCTCCGCCATCTCTTTGACTTTCTGCTCATAGAACTCCTGCTCCTGCTGCACGGCTGGATGGAGGGCACGCCGGTCATAGAACCTACAATGCCGCCGCTTATTTTCCAGAAAGAACATCCTTTTTTCTATTTTTACGTCACCTACAAGACAAGACAACGCAAAGTCACGCAGACAGCCGTTTGCTGGGAACACAGGCCCGCCATTCTGGTCTTCTGCGGCCTGGGCCCCACCTGCTTCATGGAAGTACGTTTCGTTCCTCTCCTGTATGCGCCGCCATTGGAGAAACTGAGCTCTGGTCCATCCCCTAACCTACATGCACTTTTTGACTTTTGTCTTTTCCCCCTTTTTATACTCCAACTGGAGCATCTCTCCTATCCCCACAGTTTTGTGCTGTGTGAATATACCAGTTTATTATCCTTTTTACTCCTGAGGACAGGTGGGTTTACAGTTTAGGGCTAGTATAAACTGGGCTATTGAACATATGTCTATAGTTCAGTCAAGCACACAGAAGGACTGGAATTGCTGGATCAGCTTTAGAAAACTGCCCGTTTCCCAATGTCAGTCTCCCAATCTACACTTGCCCTCCACCAGCGATGTAAGCGAGTCCCAGTCATGTCACATTCACATCAACACCTGGTATCGTCAGTGTTCAATTTTAGCCATTCTGGTAAGTGCACATGCGTTTTATGTATGTTTTTAAACTTTTTATCTTGAAGATTTCAAATACAAAAGCTGAAAGAATAAGACCTATATTCACAATAACACTTAGAATAAAAGACAATAGAATCATAAAATATTACATAATATAAAATTGGCCTATTGTGTTGATTGGTAATTTTCATTTTCTAGAAAACTGTGTATTTCATCCAGATTTTCTGTTTACTCACAAAAATCTGTTCTTAGTAAATCTTTTGATTTTATCAATATTTAACTATATCAGGTTCCTGATGGGCTAGAACTTCCAGGACTATGTTGAATAACAGTGAATAGAACATTCTTCTTCTTCTTTTAAAATATATTTTTATTGATTTCAGAGAGGAAGGGAGAGGGGGAGAGAGAAACATCGATGATGAGAGAGAATCACTGATTGGCTGCCTCCTACACACCACTGGGGATTGAGCCCTGACTGAGAATCAAACCATGACCTCCTGGTTCATAGGTCGATGCTCGACCACTGAGCCACGCCAGCCAGGTAGGACATCCTTTCCTTGCTCCCAATCTCAGAGGTGGGGAAGAAGGATTCACCCACTAAGTATAATATTAGGAATAGATTTTATTGTAGACATTATTAAGCTGAGAAAGCTCCTCTTAATTCCTAACTTTCTGAGAGTTTTAATCATGAATAGGTTTTAAATATTGTTAAAAGCCTCTTCTACATCAACTGATGTGACCAGGTGATTTTTCTTTCGTCTATTATATAGTGTATTGTACTGATTTGTTTTTGATAATGAACCAGCCTTGCATTTCTGGAATATACTCCACTTGGACTTGGTGCATACTAAAAAATATTTCTATTCCCTCAACAGTTTGGCTCAGTTGGTTGAGCGCTGTCCTGAGCACTGAAAGGTCCCTGGTTTGATTCCCAGTCAGGGCGCATACCCAGGCTGTGGGTTAGATCCCCAGTCAGGGTGCATGTGGGAGGCAACTGATCGATGTCTCTCTCACATCAATGTTTCTCTCTCTAGCTCCCTCCCTCCCACTCTCCCTTCCTCGCCTTTCCCCTCTCCAATCAATAAAAATATATCCTAAGGTGAGAGTTAAAAACAAAAGTTAAGTGTATCTCTAAGTTATAAATATCAAACTACTAATGTAAATCAAGTGTATTTTCTATTTCTAACTTCCAATGTCTTTAAAGATGATCTAGTAAGTGCAATATAAGAACCAGAATCTAAAATTAAAAAGGATATATCTGAAACAAGGGGCTAAAATGAAGTTAACAGGGAAAAATGTCAGATGCATCAAAACTGAGACTTTTGTAAAAGCAAGATAGGTGAACAGACCAGAGCTTAATATGTCCCACCAAAAGCGGGACATATTTGATGTTACGTGTCTGATGTTACATTCTTAGGCTGTATGGACGGGCATACAGATTCAAAATCCCAGCTGCGGTCTTTACACAGCAGATCTCTCGTGGAATACTTGTCTAGCCCGGTACACCCAAACTTTCAAAGAGATACTGACAAGCTAGTGCAGTGCACACGGAGAAGGAAAGTCAGGGAGATGAAGCGGCAACAGACAGACTCCAAGTCACTCCAGAGGCAAGAGCTGCCACCACAGCAGGAAATTCCAGAGGCAAGAGTGTGTGGGAGGGACGGTTCTGCACAGCAGCAGCACACAGTTTGCCGTTACCTTGTTCAAACTTGAAATCTATGTAAGAATACTGATTCATTTCTTTTCTCTTTTTTCTTTTTCCACTGGTTTCTGGTGATAGCTCCTGCCATTTTTTAATAGCATCAGAAAAGGCCTAAAAATTGAGAAAGGGAAAGATTACACTACAAATAGGACACGAGACTACCTGGAACACAGGCAATCCCCAAACTTCACTTTGACTCAGTTTCGCTTCTCCCCAGCATGGCTTACAGAAACAGGTAGTGGGAAATGAACAGGTGCATTTAATTATTTTTGTTTTTTCTGACTTTGATGAACTGCTACAATGGCAGAACCAAAATGCTTGCTGACAAATTAAAGGGCCAGGTAAGAACACAGAAACGACTCCAACTGTCCTTGAATAAGTACAGGTTAAATCACAAAACAGATGGCCAGGGAGCTGTGTCTCACAGATATCACCGAGATGGTGTTATTCTGCTCAGCACTCCCTGTTCCACTCCCCCACGCTCCCTGGTTGCTTTCACTTTGTTCTGGAGCACAAAATTCTTATGCCAGTGATAATCCCATCTTCCATACCTTTGCGATTCTCCCTTTTTTATTTAATATTATTATTTTTTGTTAATCCTCATCAGAGGATATTTTTTCCCCATTGCCTTTAAGAGAAGAGTTGGGGGGGAGGGGGGGCGGAGAGAGAGAGGGAGAGAGAGAGGAGGACAAACATCAGTGTGAGAGAGACACATTGACTGGCTGCCTTCCACATACACCCCAACTAGGGGGTGGGGTGTAAACCCACAACCCAGGTATGTGCCCTTGACGGGGAATCGAGCCCATGATCCTATGGTGTGTGGCCGACACTCTACACCAGCCGTGGGCAAACTACGGCCCGCGGGCCGGATCCGGCTGTTCTATCCGGTTCTCTTGCTCTCCCCTCCACTCCTTTACTTTGAATTTATATTAGTTCACACAAACACTCCATCCATGCTTTTGTTCCGGCCCTCCGGTCCAGTTTAAGAACCCATTGTGGCCCTCGAGTCAAAAAGTTTGCCCACCCCTGCTCTAACCACTGACATACCAGCCAGGGCTTCTCCCTTTTTCTTTTTAGATCTTCCCAATAAGCATTTAAATGTGCTCAAGGCTTGGCCACTGAAGGCCTAGTTACATAGACCAGCTAAGTTAGATGTTCAGAACTCCTTCTTTTCGAGACCTGCTCGTTAGAACTCACACCCACACACCTCAAAGACTCCGTGTCTACTGCTTCTTCCCTCGCAGCCTGTTTCTACGTTCTCTAGTGCAGACATCCACTATCTGAGACTGTTTGACCACCACGTCCTTCCTTTCCTTCCTGGTGCTCTCACAGACACACTTCTCTTTTATAATACTATGCTACTGTTCTGATCTTTAAAAAACCTCCTCAAAGGAAGGAAAGCTCTTTGGAAGGAAGTTAATTTGCGTTGCATGATGCCAGTGTCCTCAGGGGAAAACAGCCAGTAAGTGCTCAAAAACCTACCGGGAACAGAGGCACAGAGGTTGAAGCACAGTCTTCCTTTACTATTACCTGGCATTTCTCCCTCCAGCTTGCTCATGTTCACAAATCAAATACCCACTGTGGTATTAGTTCTGAGAATCAAGGACACGGCCCAGGATGGTTCTTAGGATATCTGTGAAAACCGCCGAAGTTCCCTTAAAGGACGACCTAAAGACACTGTAACGGCCCTGGCCAGGGTGGCTCATTGGAGGGCATCGTCCCCTGCACTGAAAGGGTGCCGGTTTGATCCCTGGTCAGGGCACGTGCCCGGGTTTCGGGTTTGATCCTGGTGGGGGGTTGTGCCAGAGGCAGCTGAAACACAGCCACTGATGTGTCTCGCTCACATCAATGTTTTTCTCTCTCTCTCCCTATTTCTCTAAAAAAATCAATAAAAAATCATTAAAAAACACCACTGTAATGGGCATTTGATGACATAAAAGCTGAGGACAGAGACTGGAGCCTGGGGGAGGGGAGAGTGAGAACTTATAGACTAAAGAGAAAATGAAATTATTCTTGGAATCTGCTTCAAAATAGTCTGGGAGGGAGGAAGCGGGTGGAGATCGAACAAGACTAGGCAGTCCCTGATAATTACTGAAGCTGAGTGATGGGTTAAGCGTGGGTTTATTATAATACAATCTCTTTTAAAATATGTGTTTGATGTTTATTAATAATAAACGGGGGGGAAATCCAGGGAAGTGTGACTGTCTTCACAGCGAACACACGTCCCCTCAGCTATCATCACGTCTGAGGAGCAGCACACCGGGGGACGTGTTATTGCTAATTACAAAGTGGAAGCCTTTTACGACCGTCCACCCGAGTGTCACTTTCTACAGGGCAGGACTCTGCATCATCTGCACCCAGCAGAGAGAAGTTGTAATTGAGCCGACCACATTTCAGCCAACAGTATTTTCCCTTCAACACGCCACCACTTTCATTTAAATAACATGTAAAGTTTCAAACTACCCACCAAGCAAGCTGACACCATAAAAGACATAAAGGGCCAGTAAGATAAGGAAAGGCATGAGGAAGGTATAAATGAGGGCAACAGCCACAAAATTCTACAACCTCCTACCCAAATAACAAGTGGGCCGCAGGATGGACCTTTGGCGGGACATGGCTAATGAGAATGCCCCTTCCCCCATGGGCTGCCTGGGAGCTCAGAGAACGTGTAAGGTACCATTGCAGCAGTACAGCGCTAGGCAGAGCCTCAAGATAAAAGAGCCCCAGCTTTCTAGCAGTTACTATTTTCGGGGCGAAGCTCATTCACTTTCGGTGACAGTGCAGGCATTCCCTAGTTAGCTAACCTGGGGAATGAGATTCAGAAATAGAAAGCACTAACGCTGTATTCCCTTCGGAGTAAATTCACCTAAATTAACTACGATCAGGCGTTTGTTGACAGTTGCCTGGATCTTCTGGGCAATCTAAAGGTAGGAGGATCTCAGACTCAGCATGAAGTCACGTTCACCCAGGGTTCACCATCTTCCAGGTTAAGACGCAGTGGGTGCTTTCGCCGTTAAATAACTCCACATTGTCCACTGGAAAAAGCACACTGTTTGCTGGGAACCACAAGAACTTCAGCAGGAGAAATGGATTTCGTGGCAGCAGAGGAAGGAAGAACAAGCCCAACACCTGTGGGTGCTCTCTTCTGTCCTGACCGCCAGAAGTGGGTGCTGCGCAGATGTCACTAATGAGGCAGTCTGCATTACCCACTAGTGACCAGCACTCTCTAAGCCTTGGGACAGAGGCCTCAAGGGGAGTCTTATTTAGGGCCCCGGAGTCTGTGGGAGCTTTCAGCAGCTTCCAACTCTCTTCTGAGGCAAACCACCACTCCCGGGGCAGGCTGCATTCCAGGGCTCCTTACTAACCCCGCCTCAGGGACCTGATAGCTGAGCTACCTGGGGCAGGACTGCGTGGCCTGCCCCGAGCCAGAAAGCACGTGAGGGAGGAGCAGCACTGGAACACACCCTGCATTCCAAGATAAAATTCATGACCCTTCATGTCTTTATGGTCAAGCCAGAACTTTCCTGCTTCTAATGTGTTATTTCTTTGCATTCAGTTCTTCCTCATCAGCAAACACCTTAGTCTATTTATCTTCACCCCGACAAACTCCTAGCCCTTTGCCATCATAAACCATCCCCGTTTCTGCAAGCTGAACTCTTCACTGTGTTATCCTGGGAAGCCAGCCTCCTGACCCCGCCAGGAAGATGAAGTAGAGCACCTTTCGGGTGATTGCATAGTGTCCTTTGAGCTCATGCAGGGCCCACTTGATGTCCTGGCTGCTAAGCATTTTGAAGTCGGCCATCAGGAGGTCAGCAGCTTGGATGAAGCAGCGCTGGTCAAGAGGAGCCAATTTAGAATAGTCAAAAAAGTCTACCTTAGGCAACTGAAACGAGAGAGAGGCACAACATAAGAGGCCAGAGGAAATCATTTGAAGGATTGCTGACTAAAGAACAATCTCATTCACAATTACTCATAAGGAGGTTACCAGCCCTGAACAGAGATGAAGAAATGGTGATTCAGAGAAGTCAAATGACTGTCTGGAGTCTGGAGACTAGCTTTACTACTTAGAACTAGTAAAATGTATAGCTGGGGATTTGAACCCAATCTTTCAGCCATCTTCTTTCCACAAAAATGTTTAGAAAATTAAATTTTCCTGCTATAAAATACATAAAAGAGGTAAATCAAAAGAATTTGTGGGAAATAGAAGGACGGAGCAACAGACCCCAATGAGGCAGTTCTGAACTTTATTTTCCTTCACCGCTTACCCTAAATGCTCCTTTGGACCACAAATGAAGATAATGATTAAGATATATATATTTTTTTTTCTGTTAATCCTCACAGGAGGATATTTTTCCATTGATTCTAGAGAGTGGAAGGGAGGGGAAAAGGGAGAGACAGAGGATAGAGAAACATGGGTGTGAGAGTCACCTCAGTTGGTTGCCTTCCACACATGCCTCGACTAGGGTGGGGAAATTACAACACAGGTATGTGCCCTTGACCGGGAATGGAACCTGCAACCTTTGTTGCATGGGCCAACACTCTAACCACTGAGCACACAGGCCCAGGCAAGAATGTTTTAAAAATCTTCGCCGGCAGTTGTGTTTACTGCTTTGGAGGCAGAGGAAGGAGGGGATGTGGGGGGGGGGGGGAGGGCAGAGAGAGAAATGAACCTGCAACCTAGGTATGTGCCCTGACTGGGAATCAAATATAGGCTGACGCTTCAAACAGTTGAGCTACCAGCCAAGGTGATAATTTTTAAGATTTAAAAAGTCAAACTTTATATGTTGATACAGGATTTGATGACACAGGTGTATGCATTGTATATAAATCTTACATCAAAACAATCAATAGCCCAGCCAACGTGGCTCAGTGGTTGCAGTTGGATTCCCGGTCAGGGCAGATGCCTGGGTTGTGGGCTCGATCCCCAGTAGGGGGTGTGCAGGAGGCAGGCTATCAATGATTCCCTCTCATCACTGATGTTTCTCTCTCTCTCCCCCTCTCCCTTCCTCTGAAATGAGTAATAAAAAACAAAAAACTATAAATAGCCTTGGCCAGGTGGCTAAGTTGGATGGAGCATCATCCCATTCACCAAAAGGTTGTGGGTTCGATTCCCGGTCAGGGCATGTACCTGGGTTGTGAGTTCAATCCCTGATTGGGGTGTGTATGGGAAGCAACCAGTCAATGTTCCTCTCTCTTCCCCTTCCTCTCTAAAATCAATAAACCTATCTTTGGGGGAGGATAAAACAAACAAAAAACTACAAACAGATACTGAACTCTAGGCGAGGATCTGGAGGCTGAGGTATGTTTGCGGCAGTATACCGATGTTTTTGAGATTTACCTTTAAATACATTATAATGAAATGAAATACGAGAGCTGCTGATGGACAGAGGGACAGATAGGTGACAAAGCGGATACAGTAAAATGTTAACTTTTAAAATACTGCTAGATATACAGACGATCAATATAAAATCTTTCCACAGGACTCATATTTAAAATTTTTCATATGTTTTCAATTTTAAATGTTAAAAAATAACTGAGATGATACCAAAAATCCTGGCCAATTCTTGTTTCATTTTAGGAACTTATTTTGTAGGATGAGAGATTTGTTTAATTTTTCGTGAGAAAGGGAAGAATTAAATACAGAATTCAAAGTGGCTCAGATGGGTAAATCCCACTAAAGAATAAATATATTCTGAAATCCTATTTTCCTGGCTAGTGTTTAAAAATGTGTCCTGACAAATCACTTTCTTCTCATAAAGACAATGAAAAGAAGCAGAGCATTTCCAGGTAGAGACTGCAAACAAGAACTCAGTACTTGCCTTTATCTCATCTTGACTAGCAAGCAGGCTGCTACTAGGGTTGATAATGACTCGATCTTCTCTCTTTGGATAATCTGGGTTTTCCAGTAGAAAATTACAAAGTCTGCAAAAATAAATGAGGTTATTTTCATACTGCTTCCAAATCCCCCACCTGCCCATTGAACCAAACACAGTGTTTGAAAAATGAAGTCCGGCCTGGCCAGTGTGGCTCATTGGTTAAACATCGACCTATGAACCAGGAGGTCACAGTTTGATTCCTGGTCAAGGCATGTGCCTGGGTTGTGGTCCTGATCCCCGGTGTGGGGCGGGCAGGAGACAGCCAATCAACGATTCTCTCTCATCATCGATGTTTCTCTCTCTCTCTCTCCTTTCCTCTCTGAAATCAATAAAAACATGTATTTTTTTTAAATGGTTAAATTATAAATTTTTATGTTTTAGTACAATAAAAAAAGAAAGAAAAAAAGGCATGGTGGTATACTCACACATTCAAATCATAATAATTCTTCAAATGAATTATTTCCTTAATATAGCCAGTTGCTACATCTGGAAATCTTGCTTCCTGGAAAGGAATAAAAACATTATGCACATTTCATCCATTAGAATGTTTTCAAATTGCAATAAAAATCAGATGTCAGCCCTAGCTGGTTTGGCTCAGTGGATAGAGCACTGGCCTGCAGACTGAAGGGTCCCGAGTTCGATTCCAGTCAAGGGCACATGCCCGGATTGTGGGCTTGATCCCCAGTAGGGGGCGTGTTGGAGGCAGTAAATCAATGATCTCTCTCATTATTGATGTTCCTATCTCTCCCTCTCCCTTCCTCTCCGAAATCAATAAAAAATATATATTAAACACACACACACACACACAAAAAAAACAGACGTCAAATAATTACAAACTAGAAAAGTGCTATAAAGCAAGTTTGTGTCTGGCTTAAAACTCCACACCAGGAGCCCAGATTTATCTGTCCATACAGAATATGGAAAGATCCCTGGATCATCTGGTCCTCTGCTCCCTTTCTGTAATGTCCTTCATTCTTTCAGTAAATATTGAACATTTCTGTCCAGGCAAAGGGATTTAAAGTGGAATAAAGCACAATCTAGTGCTTACCCTCGGGAAGCACACAACCTAGTGGGCCAAATGAAAAAATCTAGTGACGAAGGGTTAGGAGAGTGTCCCAAGGCAATGGGCAGCAGGATCAGGACATAAAGCCCTGTTTATTTTTCTGAGAGAGAGAGAGAGAGAGAGAGAGAGAGAGAGAGAGAGAGAGAGAGAGAGAGAGACATTAATTTGTTGCTCCACTTATTTATGCTCTCATTGGCTGACTGGGATTGAGCCCACAGCCTTGGTGTATTGGATGACGCTCTAATCAACTGAGTTACTTGGCCAGGGCTCTGCACTACTTTTTATTTTTAAAAAAATATATTGTCATTGATTTCAGAAAAGGGAGAGAGATAGAAACATCAATGATGAAAGAGAATCGATCGACCGCCTCCTGCACACCCCAAATGGGGGCTGAGCCCAAAACCCAGGCATGTGTCCTGACCAGGAATCTATCTGTGACTTCCTAGTTCACAGGTGGACACTCAATCACTGAGCCACACTAGCCAGGCAGTCCTACTATTTAGATCAGTGTTAGCCAACAGAACTTTTACAAAGATGGAAATGTTCTACTCTGTGCTTTCCAATATAGTAGCTGTTCAGCCCCACGTGGCCATCGAACACTTAATATGTGATGGGTGGCAATGAAAACAAAACTTTAAATCTTATAGACATTTTTTTTAAAAAACGTATTTTATTGATATTTTTCAGAGAGGAAGGGAGAGGGATAGAGAGAGAGCTAGAAACATCGATGAGAGAAACATCGATCAGCTGCCTCCTGCACACCTCCCACTGGGGATGTGCCCGCAACCAAGGTACATGCCCTTGACCGGAATCGAACCTGGGACCCTTCAGTCCGCAGGCCGACGCTCTATCCACTGAGCCAAACCGGTTTCGGCTAAATCTTATAGACATTTAAACTTAGCCAGCTGCATGAGGCTCCCACATTGGACAGTGCGGCTCTAGGTAATCTGGTAAACCTGCTTTAAGGGTTTGACTCTGGAGTTAACTCAGTGTCTTTTTTAAAACTGGGGGGATTGCTCTTATGACAGCACCAAGTTATCCATAATCTACAGCTAGAATCCCAAGGGGCTTGCTGGGAATTTAAAAAGAGATTAAGAAATTCTGATTTAATTTTCATGTTTCTCTTCTATAAATGTACCCCTTAGGAAAGTGAAGTCCACACTCACAATGTCTTTGCAACAAAAGGAAACACAGTATATTTAGTGTCTACACTTATTTACTTAATGAAATCAAACTTACTGTTTCTTTCACTAGTAGTGCAACCACTTCTTGGTCGACCTCATTAGCTTCTTGCCCCCAAAGGTGTTCCAAATTGGGCTCCTGAGACCCCGGTAGTGGAAAGGCTGGGCCTGGCCCCTCGTCGTCTATTGCTAGCTGTTGGTCTTCAAGCTCCCCTAGAGGATGGGCGGGCTGAGGAGAAGAGGGGCCTGGAATGCCATCGTGAGGGGGGTCTGGTCTTGGAAAAGCCGGCCTTGGGAAAGCCAGCCCTAGGGGCTCATGCTGATAGAACAACGGGCCCAGATCTGCTTCAGGCTGCAGCTCCCGAGGAACAACCTGGTTTGCTCTCTCACGCGGCTGTTGGTTTAGAGACGGGAAGAAAGGAGGGTTTTCTAACCAACAGTCGTCTTCGATGGTCTGATCATCTAGCATATCAGTTGAGTCTCCGAGGTTTGATAAAAGGTCTGTCTCTGAGTCTTCAGATGACTGGTTCTGAGTGTCCAAAGGATCGTTCTCTGGAATAAGAAGGCCACTTTTCCTCCAGATGAAGATTTTTGGCCCTGATCCGGGGCTGACAATATCATTTGTTGCTTGGTTATGGCTTGGTCCAGGCTTGGGTTCTCTTTCTGTTTGGCCACTTGGATTAATTAATTCCGAAACTCCAGGAGGCCCAAGATCCAGAAATTCATCGTAGTCATCCTCAGAATCATCCTGTGCCCCAGAATCAAACAAGGTGCTGTTATACACTGCAAAATAGTTGTTCTCATTTGACTCAAAGGCTGTTCTAGACTTTTTAGGCCTTTCTTCTCCCCAACTTTTGAGATCTTGCCAATGGGCAGCTGGTTTGATGAGATTGGGTCGAGATGTTTGAGGTTTACTTGTCTAAGAAAAAATGAAATTTTAATAATAATAATAATTCAATTTCTTTCCTATGTCTATGGTCTCCTTATGTACTTATACGCAGCTTCTGAGATAGGACAGGAAAGAAACAAAAACACCTCGACCACAAAACTTACTCTTCACACTTGTGGTAACACTGAAATCTGATCATACTATATTCACTGTAAGAATAAAAGCAGCCGGAGAAACCAAGATGGCGGCATAGGTAAGCACCTAAACTGCTGCCTCGCACAACAATTTCAAAACTACAACTAAAAGACAGAACGGACACCATCCAGAACCACAGAAAAGCTGGCTGAGTGGAAATTCTACAACTAGAAGGAAAGAGAAAAGCTCACAGAGAATTGGAGGTACGGCAAAGGGTCTTTGTGCGCGCAGAGAGGAAGGGCGGCTGAGAGCCTGGCTGACTTTCTCTGGTGGGAGGGGGAAGGAAGCCCCCGACTGCACTGAACCCCAGTTCCAACTGCACTGAACCCCAGTTCCGGGCAAAACCCCGTGGACCCAGGCTCATACAGGGGGAGTCTGGACTGTCAGGTAGAGAGAAAGGCCCCTAGAGACTCGGAGACCCAGGGGAGCCCCGGCGGGCAGGGGTCTGGAGGCGTGCGCACCAGTGCGCACAAAGACTGCAGAGGTTGCCACAGGCTTTCCCTAGTGGAAGGGAGTCGGAAGCTCATGACTGCACTGAGCCCCAGTTCTGACTGCACTGAACTCCAGTTCCAGGCGAGCCCCTGGGGACCCACGCTCTTGCGGGGGGAATCTGGACTCTCGGGCGGAGACTCGGGAGCTAGGGAAGGCAGAGGTCTGGAGGCGCGCACGTGCAAGGGCAAGGCTGACGGGAAGCCAAGACTGTCTGCTCCGCCCTGAGACTCTGCCCCATCCAAGCTGAGCACAGAGGCTTTTGCAATTTGGCAAGTCTAATCCTGTAAGGCTGTCTCCAGCACCAAACTTCTACCAGCGTAGACACAGCTGATCCTCACAGCCAACTGGCCTGGAGGTCAATTCCTCCCAGTGATAGCAACAACAATCAAGACTTAACTACAACAAGGCTGCACACACAGTCCACAAAGGGGTGCACCAAGAGTATCCACCTCAGGTAACTGGGGAGGCAGACCCACTGGGCCATAAAGGAAACCTAGCACACAAAGCTACCCTACCAACTCAGGGAAGCAATGAAAATGCGACGACAAAGAAACAGATCACAAACGAAAGAAATGGAGGAAAACAAACGACTGGATATAGAATTCAAAACCACGGTTATAAGGCTTTTCAAGAATATCCTAGAAAAGGCCGATAAATATAACGAGACCCTCGAAGATATGAAAAAGGACCAACTAGAAATTAAACATACACTGACTGAAATAAAAAATATTATACAGAGACCTAAGAGCAGACTAGAGGACCGCAAGAATCAAGTCAAAGATTTAAAATACAAAGAAGCAAAAAACACTCAGACGGAAAAGCAAAAAGAAAAAAGAATCCAAAAATTTGAAAATAGTGTAAGGAGCCTCTGGGACAACCTCAAGCGTATCAACATCCGAATTATGGGGGTGCCAGAAGAAGAGAGCGAGCAAGATACTGAAAACCTATTTGAAGAAATAATGACCGAAAACTTCCCCCACCTGGTGAAAGAAATAGACTTACAAGTCCAGGAAGCGCACAGAACCCCAAACAAAAGGAATCCAAAGAGGACCACACCAAGACACAACATCATTAAAATGCCAAGAGCAAAAGACAAAGAGAGAATCTTAAAAGCAGCAAGAGAAAAACAGTTCATTACCTACAAGGGAGCACCCATACGACTGTCAGCTGATTTCTCAACAGAAACTATGCAGGCCAGACGGGAGTGGCAAGAAATATTCAAAGTGATGAATAGCAAGAACCTACAACCAAGATTACTCTACCCAGCAAAGCTATCATTCAGAATTGAAGGGCAGATAAAGAGCTTCACAGATAAGAAAAAGCTAAAGGAGTTCATCACCACCAAACCAGTATTATATGAAATGCTGAAAGGTATTCTTAAAGAGGAAGAAGAAAAAAGTAAAGATAAAAATTATGAACAACAAATACGTATCTATCAACAAGTGAACCTAAAAATCAAGTGAATTAAAAACCTGAGGAACAGAATAATCTGGTGAATATAATAGAATCAGGGGCATAGAAAGGGAGTGGACTGATAATTCTCAGGGGGAAAAGGGTATGGGGGGTTCAGGAAGAGACTGGACAAAAATCATACACCTATGGATGAGGACAGTGAGGGGGAGGTAAGGGCAGAAGGTGGGGTGGGAACCGGGTGGAGGGGAGCTACGGGGGGAAAAAGGAGAAACAATTGTAATAATCTGAATAAAGATTTATTAAAAAAAAAAAAAGAATAAAAGCAGCCATTCTTATATTGAAGTCTGAATTATAATTTCATCTGAGACCACTAAAACAAAAACGACTGTAGAGGAAAAAATGACAACACATTAAAAAAATGAAAAAGTTTTTTTCCTTCCCATAAGACTAGAAAAATTTAGTTAGGTAACAGCAAGCATTGGTAAGGCTATGGGACACTGGCAATGAAATTAGAAGAGCAATTTGGCATTATTCATTAAAATAAAAAGTGTAGCCCTGGCCAGTGTGGCTCAATTGGTCGAGTGTCATCCTGTGCAACAAAGGATCATTGATTTAAGTCCCCGTCAGGGCACATGCTCAGGTTGTGGGTTCAATCCCTGGTTGGGGTACGTGAGGGAGGCAACCAAGCAATGTATCTCTCTTTTCGATGTTTCTCTTGCTCTCTCTCTCTTAAAAAAACAAATACAATTAAAAGTAAATAAATAATGTATATCCTTATGCTCATCGTGGGTTAAGTTTAAGAAAACTCACTTCTGTCAGGATGACATCATCATCCAGGTCCTCTTCATCATGTTGCTGAGAAGCTGGGGTGACCGTCATTGGAACTCCTTCTTCATCAGAGTCATCCGATATGGTGATGGGTCCATCTCTGAGATGGATCCAGTCTAAAAACAGGCAGAAAATACTGTTAGCAGGAGGTGGGCACAATCACATTCTGTTCTTTAGATTTCAGTTTTGGGATGCAAAAGGTCAAGTCTAAAGCCAAGTTCGTGGCTGGTGGTATCTCCTCAAGTGACACATACCTAAGCATTAAGAGCCATGTTTCAAAAAAAAAGCCGTTTCCATGCTGATCTTTGGCAATAATACATTTTGGGAACCACTTGAGAAAATTTGACAATTCCTTATGCTCAAGATTATCAACTTTTTCTTATACTAGGCTGGAAAAATCTGTTGATGAATCTGTCAATTTCTTAAAATTGAAGTCCCGACAGCACCTCATCAGGCACCACGGCCACTTCCCCTCCCTAGAAGCTCCACAGGGAAGAAAGGACATACAAGTGGCTGCCAGGTGGCTCCCGAAACCAGCATGAACATCAGTGGGATGGATCTGAATCCCGGGCCAGTAAGGGCGTTCCACCGCCTGCCTGGAGGGCCAATCACGTCCCCCACCCCGACCCCCAGAACCCCACCTGTGCACGATTTTGTGCACTGGGCCTCTAGTATAACCTATATTATTTCAATCCTCTGAAAATTGAAATTTGTTTTGTGGCTCAAAATATGGTCAATTTTGGTAAATACACTGGGTCTATTTCATACATGTCTATTATATCAAGTTTGTTGATCATGTTCTTCCAATATTCTATATTCATACAATTTTTGTGTGCTGGGCTCTCTCCCAGTTATTTAAAGAAACATGTTAAAATCTCCCATTATGAGTGTGGATTAGTTCATTTCTTCATTTCTTCTTCTAGTTCTGTCAGTTTCTGCTTTGTGTATTTTGACACCATGTTACTAAGTGTGTAGGGATTAGAATTGTTTTATCTTTCAAGTGCACTGACTCTTATCATTATGCAATTTTATTAACACTCCTGGCTGGAATGTCTATTTTACTTGATAATATACAGACATACCAGTTGTTCTTTTTCTTTTTTTTTTTTTTTTTTTTTTAGCTACTATCTGGATAATGTATCTTTTTCATTCCTGTAGTTTTAAACTCTATTTTACCTTCATATTAAACCTATTTTCACTAGGTTTAGAATTCTAGGTGAATATTATTCAACAATTAAAAAGGACTGAATTACTTATACATGTAACACATGGATAAAATTCATCTCAAAATAAATGATGTTGGGCAGAATAACAGGCACAAAAAGCACATACTGCATGCTTCCATTTACATGAAACTAGAGGCCCAGTGGGGTCCCTTGGCCTTGCCTGTGCCCTCTCGCAAACCAGGACCCCTCGAGGAATATTGGACTGCCAGTTTTGGCACGATCCCCACAGGCCAGGATGACAGACCCACCGGTACACGAATCTGTGCACCGGGCCTCTAGTATGCATATAAGATCTTTGATTAATCTCTTCCTGCCCTTCCCCTCCCCTTTCTCTCTGAGATTCATCAGTATGTTCCACCTTTCCATGCCAGTGTGTTGAGCATCTGCCCCCGGTGGTCATTGCACGTCATAGCTTCTGGTCAAATGGTCAAACGGTCGCTTAGGCTGATATATATAGATTGTATAGCAACAAAAGGTAGATCAGTGGTTTCCTTAGTCCAGGAGTGGGGTGGAGACTGAGCAAAGGGGCATAAAGAAATCTTTCTGGGGTGACAGAGATGTTTTATGGCATGACTGAGGTGATGGTTATATGGGTATATTCATTTTTCAAAACTCACTGAACTATACACTTAAAATGTGTGCATTTATTGTATGTAAATTATCTATAATAATAATCTTCTAGCCAAAACCGGTTTGGCTCAGTAGATAGAGCGTCGGCCTGTGGACTGAAGGGTCCCGGGTTCGATTCCGGTCAAGGGCATGTACCTTGGTTGCGGGCATGTCCCCGGTGGGGGGTGTGCGGGAGGCAGCTGATCGATGTCTCTCTCTCATCGATGTTTCTAGCTCTCTATCCCTCTCCCTTCCTCTCTGTGAAATATCAATATAATATATTTAAAAAAAAAATAATCTTCTATAATAAAAGCATAGTATGCTAATTAGACCAGACATCCTTCTGGATGAAGCTGGGACTGCAAGGGAAGCCCAGGTCCCGGGTGCCAGAGGGAAGCTGGTGATGGCAGCCGGGGGAAGGAAGGCTTACTCTTGCACGAATTTCGTGCATCGGGCCTCTAGTAGCTCAATAAAGATGATTACAACAAAACCTGTAAGGGTTGGCGTAATAAAAATTATTAATACAGCTAATAAGAACAAAACAACTCGGATGCCTAAAAAAGTCCTCATGACGGGGGCATACATAAACCCAACAGAAAAATACGCCTCCAGGGGGTGCCCTTCTCGCTGCTTGATGGGATGCTCCCCAACTCATGAAGTGCTTAGTAAAGCCAATTACAGCTTAAAAACCACCACCACCACCAAAAATTACTCCAAAGTCAATGTTTTCCCAAAAGGAAATTATTGTGCTTAAACTTTCAAGTATATTTAAGACCTAATTAAAAAACAATAACAACATTAATTTATACATGTTCAGAAAGTTTGGAAATGAGCATATATACGAAGTATAGCTAATACTTAAAACTTTCTTAACCACAATAAATTATAGCTATAATCACTACCAAGTTAGAATATACAATTTAGGAAAGCCTTAAAAAATAAGTATTTCCGCCCAGCCAGTGTGGCTCACTTGGTTGAGCATCTTCCCATGCACCAAGAGGTTTGATTCCCAGTCAAAGCACATGTCAAGGGTTGCGGGCTCGATCCCTAGTGCGGGGCCTGCAGGAGGCAGCCAACTGATGTTTCTCTCATCAGTGTTTCTATCTCTCCCTCTCCCTTCCTCTCGCTCTAAAATAAATAAAAGTATATTTTTAAAAATCAATATTCCTTTTTTAGTACTCATAATTTGCACAGCTTAAGCAATCTTATTTTTCTCAATTTATTTGCTTAATAAAATTTGCTCAATTTTAAATGCTTTGAAAGCCAAATATACTAGTATATAATTTATCCCCTGCTGAAAAAAAAAGTCAGCATAAGCACAAAATATTACCAATGGGAAAAAACAACCACAAAAAAACCTGGATACAACTTCTTTCATGAAATTTATACTTGTAAAAATGATATTTTCCTACTCATTGGCTTAAAATTTTTTCTTAGTGATGTATAAATGTGAATCAGGATTTGGCAGGATATTTCATGTGTTCAGGAAAGTTATAGAAATGCAGGCTTCCTTCCCTTTATGAATCAATAAATTTCCCCAAATTTAAAACACTGTAAAATGAAAGAATACATGTCCTAAAATTCCCTATAAGGCTAACCCAGAATTGCCTGGTAAATACTTTAGCAACAGCTTTAGTACTTTCAGGTCTGGAGGAGTATTCCTTTGCAATCACTAGTCCTTCAAAAACAGGGCACTGCCACTTTTCTCAAACTCCAACTTCTTAAGGTCCAAGGACTACATGTTCACAATTCTTTTTAGACTGTTAATTCATAGCTTATTAATCTATTTGTGATGGAAGCTTCTTAAACTTCAGTCATGCCATTAGGTATCACCATTTGACACAAAATTCTAGTGTGATATGTCCATTTACACCTGATGCTCTGAGACCTAAAAATGAGACATCTCTGGATTCTGCATGGTGCAGAACAGGTTCATTTTAAAGAAGATAAAACTGCAGTACTAAGAGGAAAATGGTGAAAAGGAGAAAGTGAGAACCAACACTTACCTTGTCCCTGGTGGCAATGAAAGTTGTTCAAGTGAATTACCTCTTCGTTATTATTTCCCTCTGCCATTTTCAAATGTGGACATACACATTTGCTTGCTAATATCTAAACATGGTGACTATCTGTTCCAAAGGGACTGAAAAAGATGAAAAAAATAACATTAAGAATGAGGGAAGTATCAAAACTCTGCCCATGTATCTGGTGAAAACACCACAAAAAAAGAAGAAGAAAAAAACAACAAACCCTAAATGAATACATAACTAAAAAGCTAATAAAAGAGGAAATAATCCTATATAATAAAAGGCTAACATGCAATTCGACCAAACGGCAGAACGACCAGTTGCTATGACGCGCACTGACCACCAGGAGGCAGACGCTCAGTGGAGGAGCTGCCCCCTGGTGGTCAGTGTGCTCCCACAGGAGGAGCGCTGCTCAGCCGGAAGCCGGGCTCACGGCTGGCGAGTGCAGTGGCGGTGGCAGAAGCCTCTCCTGCCTCAGCAGCAGCTCGCTCCCCACGGGGAGCAGGCCTACGCCGGCAGTCGGACATTCCCCGAGGGCTCCCGGACTGTGAGAGGACACAGGCTGGGCAGAGGGACCCCCACCCCGGGTGCATGAATTTCGTGCACTGGGCCTCTAATGGAATAATAAATAAAAACAATTACTGCAAAAGAACATATAAAAGATAAATAAAAGATCAAAGGACAGATGGGACATATAAAAAATAAAAAGTATACTTAAAAACTCAATTATGGCAACCAGTGGAATGAGAGAAAATATTTGTAAGTCATTTAATTGATAAGGGGTTAAAATCCAAAACATATAAAGAATTCATATTACTTAACACTGAAAATACAAATAATCCAATTTAAAAATGGGCAAAGGACCTAAATCCTTTCTTCCAAGAAAGATATTCAAATGTCCAACAGGTAGATGAAAAGACATTCAACATCACTAATCATCAGGGAAATGCCTATCACTTCACACCTGTCAGAATGGCTATTATAAAAAAGACAACACATAACAAGTATGTGGAGAAAAGGGCACCCTCCTACACTGTTGGTGGAAATGTAAAGTGGTAACACAACTGTGCAAAAAAGCTTGATGCTTTATAATTACAGTGGAAGATATATATCCCCTAAAGACCCAACAATTCACTGCTAGAAGTCTAAATTATGGAAACATAGCTTATATGTACCAGGTCTGTACACAGGAATGTTCACAGCAGCATTAATTCTACAAGCCAAAAACTAAAAGGGACACACATCAATGATAGAATGCACAAATACATTATGGTATGTTCATACAATTAAAACCTTACACAGAAAAATAATGAAGCCATTACAGTCACATACAATGTCGATAGATATTAAAACATAGTTACTGAGTGAAGGAATCCAGACATGAAAGTGTGTGTTGTGTGTGTGTGCCTGGAATATTCATTCCATTTAGATGAAGTTTAGGCACAGGCCTAAACTTAGCTGTTTAGGGTGAAAGTTATTTGTGTGTGTTGTATTTCACAATGAAAAAGTTAGGCCCTAACCGGTGTGGCTCGGTGGATAGAGCGTCGGTCTGTAGACTGAAGGGTCCCAGGTTCAATTCCAGTCAGGGGCATGTACCTTGGTTGCGGGCACATCCCCGGTGAGGGGTGTGCAGGAGGCAGATGATCAATGTTTCTCTCTCATCCATGTTTCTAACTCTCTATCCCTCCCCCTTCCTCTCTGTAAAAAATCAATAAAATAAGTTAAAAAAAAAAAGTCAGGGGAAGCAAATCCATTTTAAGGGGGGAAAAGTGGTTGCCTACGTGAAACAGTAATTGGGAATCAGAAGGAGAGTATTATTACTTTTAATTCTTTCTATAATTTGATTTTGAACCATTTTCCTTTGAAAAATTACAAGAATGAAAATCAATAAATAAGAACCAAAAGGGTGTAATTATAACTGCTCTGGGGCCTCTTTAGTTCCAAGATCCTATCTGTAACTTACCACTCAACATTTTTCTTCATCCCTAAGAAAATCTCAATTTTATTTGCCTTCCTGGGAGAAATTATGTACTTTAGAGGTAAGCTCTCCACCCTGGTTTCTCTCGTTAATGTCTAAAAAGAGTTAACAGTGAAACTAAAAGCTTCTACACAGCAAAAGAACCATCAACAAAACAAAAAGGCAGCCAACCGAAAGGGAGAAGATATCTGCAAACAAGCCTCTGATAAGGAGTTAACATCCAAAACATATAAAGAACTCACACAACTCAACCACAACCAATCTGATTTAAAAATGGGCAGAGACATGTATAGTCACTTTTCCAAGGAAGACAAATCGATGGGCCAAGAGACACCTGAAAAGCTGTTTAACACCACTAGTTATTAGGGAAATGAAAATCAAAACCACAATAAGATGCTACCTCACACCTGTTAGAATGGCTATTATCCGTAAGACAAGATATAGCCAAGTGTTGGAGAGGTTGGGGAGAAAAGGGAAACCTGATATACTGCTGGTTGGACTGTAAATTGGTGCAGCCACTATGAAAAACAGTACCCAGGTTCCCCCCAAAATTAAAAACAGAGCTACCATATGGCTCAACAATCTCTCCTCTGGCTACATACATGAAAAATTTGAAAACACTGTTTCACAAAGATCTATGTATCCCTATGTTCATTACAGAGTTATTCCAAATAGCCACGACGTGGAAACAACCTAAGTGTCCTTTGACCAATGACTGGATAAAGAAATGGCTATACTACTCAGCCATAAAAAAGAAAAAGTATCTCCATTTGTGACACCATGGATGGATCTTGAGATTATCATGCTAAGTGAAATAAGTCTGACAAAAATGCACAAGAACCATATGATTTCTCTCATATGTGGATATAAAAAAAGCAACAAAAGAACAAACAACATAGTTATAGACATCAGTATGGTGATTACCAGAGAAAGGGGGACAGGGGCAGGTCGAAGAGGGCCAAGAGGGGATAAATGGTGATGGAAGGAGACTAGACGTTGGGTAAACACACACAACACAGTATACAGAGGATGAATCACAGAACTGTGCTTGAAACCTTATTATTAATCAATGTAACTCTAATAAATTCACTTTAAAAAGAACAGACAAAACACACTCATAGATACAGACAACAGAATGCGGTTACCAGATGGGAAGGGAGCTAGGGGGCGGATGAAGAGGGTAAAGGGGGTCAAATATGTGGTGACAAAAGGAGACTAGACCTAGGGGGTGAGCACACAATGGAGTACACAGGTATTGTTTATAAAGTTGAACACCTGAACCTTATACAACAGTATTAACCAATGTTACCTGAATAGATTTAATAAAAATGAAAATAAAAGTATAATAAAAATAAATTTTAAAATAATAAAAAGAGTTAATAGTCAAATAATATCAGCATTTTCCAACTTAGATAATACAAAGTTGTATATCAAGATTGTTTTACAACAGAACTTTCTGGTATCTATAACTGGACAAAGGTATCTCAAATTTTAGAAATTCCACATCCAAGCATAAGTTTGTCTCACTTGAAATAATAGTAATGCTATTTATAAATAGCATGGTATAAAGGAAAGAGCTCTTGACAAATCTGAACTGCATCTATTCAAGTACTAACTTTTCTTTCAAATATAATTTTAAAAAAGTATTTTGAACACTTAATTATAATAGCCAAGTTTCTTATTTCTTCTTTTACCACAAGTAGGTTTCTTCAGTTTTACACAGTACATCAAAAGGAACTGTGAGCCCTAAATGGTTTGGCTCAGTGGATAGAGCGTCGGCCTACGGACTGAAAAGTCCCAGGTTCGATTCCGGTCAAGGGCATGTACCTTGGTTGCAGGCATATCCCCAGTAGGAGATGTGCAGGAGGCAGCTGATTGATGTTTCTCTCTCATCAATGTTTCTAACTCTCTATCCTTCTCCCTTCCTCTCTATAAAAAATCACTAAGATATATTTTTTAAAAAAGGAACTGTGATTTATTTTACATCTAATTTAGTTAGAATGTCAAGCTTGTAGTTAAGCAGATTACTAGTGGTGCTTTAAAAACAAGATTCCTCATGAATAGCACACACAGTGGCCCGAAGCTGCAGTGTGAAAAAGAATGTGATGAAATTTCTACTTCTAATTTCTCTGTAAAGGTCATTCAACCCTCTGACATTCAGGCCTTTCATCTGGGCTTCAGATCAGACTGCTTAGGTATAAACCTAGTTTCACCATTTAGTAAATCAGTAACTGCACAAAACACTTAACCACTTGAGCCCGTTCTTCCATACGGTTATTTTAAAACGGAATTGAGTTAAATATGTATAAAGTGTTTAGCATAGTGCCTGGGATATAGCAAGTGTCACATTATGACTATTATTATCTGTGAAACAGAAACAGCTATTCTTACCCTGTAAGGCTGTGTTGACGATTAAATAAAATATGAGAAGGCAGCCTTGGCCAAATGGCTGTTGGTTGGAGCACCATCCGGACACCAAAAAGTGGAAAGTTTGATTCCCAGTCAGGCACAAACGGGAGGCAACCAAATGATGTTTTTCTCTCACATTGGTATTTCTCTTTCTTGCTTCTTTCCATTCACTAAAA
This sequence comes from Plecotus auritus, assembly GCF_963455305.1. NCBI lineage: Eukaryota > Metazoa > Chordata > Mammalia > Chiroptera > Vespertilionidae > Plecotus > Plecotus auritus. The sequence goes on from NC_137773.1 coordinate 2,802,930, forward strand.
AGAAAACCCCAAAAAGCAATAGAAAAAATATCTTCGGGTGAGGAATAAACAAACACACACACACACACACACACACACACATATATATGAGGAGGCATTTTGTATATGGTAAAAGCCATCAAAACAAGAGCTTTATCACAAGTACACAGTAGATGCAGTGTTTATTTATAATTTGTGCACGGGGCAGGAGGTGTCCCTCAGCCTGGCCTGCACCCTCTCCAATCTAGGATCCCTCTCACAATCCAGAACCACTGGCTCCTAAGCACTCACCTGCCTGCCTGATGCCCCTAACTGCTTCCCTGCTGGCCTGATCCCCCTGCCTATCTGCTCTCCCCTCATCTGATCCCCCTGCCTATCCGCTCTCCCCTCCTGGCCTGATCCCCCTTAACTACCTATCTGCTCTCCCCTCTGGCCTGATCCCCCTAACTACCTATCTGCTCTCCCCTCCTGGCCTGATCCCCCTTAACTACCTATCTGCTCTCCCCTCTGGCCTGATCCCCCTAACTACCTATCTGCTCTCCCCTCCTGGCCTGATCCCCCTTAACTACCTATCTGCTCTCCCCTCTGGCCTGATCCCCCTAACTACCTATCTGCTCTCCCCTCTGGCCTGATCCCCCTAACTGCCTATCTGCTCTCTCCTCCTGGCCTAAATCCCCTAACTGCCTATGTGCTCTCCATTCCTCTCCGTGCCTTCAAACCTGGCACAGGAGTGCTGAAAGCTCTCTGTTGAGGCCCCGCCCCCATCCTGACCATCCTCCCCCCTCGGGGCCGGGCAGTGCTATGGGCCTGCGCACGCCTCCGCGGGGGGGGGGGGGGGGGGGGGGCGCCCCCTGCGGCAACCTCATGTCCCGGTAGCGCAAGTCCCTGCCCACCAGCTCCTGTGCGCGCGCAGCCGTCACCGTTAGGACCAAGTAGCATATTACCTCTTTATTATATAGATAAGAGTTGGCAATGCAGCCAAACAAGGGGGGGATGACTGTATTTTTCTCTTACAAGTTACTTTTCACTAGTATTAAAACTATTCACAGTAAAACCCTTACTTCTCTCTACAAAAGAAACTGTTTTCCCTCTGGAAGAAGCAAGAAACTATGTCTTTCACTTCTTGATCAGAAACTGAAGAAAATAGTTATTCAAACAAAAGTGAAATCCAGAAATTGGAAATTCCACCCAAAATAGATGATTTCAGTTCTTGCCTCTTCCCTTTATTATAAAAATTATGTTTATGACTATATTTTATAGTCAAATATCAGTTAATGCTTCTAAAATAAAACAAAAAATTAGCACATATTTCATAATTTCATAACTGTGGAGAATCTTTGGTAGTTATACTATATTTTAAAAACTTAAGTAAACTAGATGACAGTTATTCTGTTAGAGACAGGTCTGTCACTATCATTTTCTTCTCATTCTTCTATTTGTGTTACTTCTCCATTTTTCCTTCCAATGCATATTCCTAGAGTTTTACAGTGTTCCTGCTTTCCATAGTTATCTCCATACATATGCCTGTCACTGCTGTAGACACTGATTTGGGGGTAATAAAAGATGTTTCAAATGTATTGAATTAATCTCTGAACATTCCAGGGAAAGGTGGGCAAAGCAGAGTCAAGTATAGGCTGGGAGAAGCTGACATGCTCATCATACCAGCCCCACACAATGCCTCCTCCTAACATATTTTTCAAGTGTCTATAAATGAATTTTGCTCTTCATTCAAATTCTAGCTTCTTAACCAGTATTTGGATGTCCATTCTTTCTAAGCCTGTACTAACATTTAATCAATATTAAATCAACACAACAAAAAGTTAATAATGGCTATTTCTAAGTAATAATTTTAAGGTAGTTTATATTTTTTGCTTCCGTTCTATTTTCTGATTTCTCTATACTAAATAGGTTATTATTTACAATAACACTTAAAATGAAAATACGGTAAAAGAATTCCTTCAAACAAATATTTATTGTGGGCCTGCCATATGGTGTAAATGATACGTTGTACATCATGGTGAATAAATATTAAAAAATACAACATGGATCTTGCCTCAAAGAACTTGAGAATCCCTTCAGTGAGAAAATCCTAACCTATCCTATGTCATAAAAGCCCAGCGACTGAACGGCGGAACAACCACAACGACTGGTTGACCAGTGACTATGACACACACCGACCACCAGGGGCAGACGCTCAACACAGTAGCTGCCCCCTGGTGGTCAGTGCGCTCCCACAATGGGAGCACCGCTCGGCTGACCAGGATGAGCGGCTGCTCCCGCAGTGGGCCGATCCCCGCAGGCCACACTCCCCACCCGTACATGAATCCCGTGCACTGGGCCTCTAGTATGCATGTAACTAACTATACTAAACAGTATAAAGTCATTAGTGAAATAAAAGGACTATTCCAATCGGGAAGGGCAGGCAGGCAGGAAATGCTCAGCGGAGAGAGCAGTGTTTAAGCTAACGTGAATGTTGTGCCAGCTCCAGGCTTAGCCTTAGGGGATGCAGCAGCTTCCATCTTGGGCTCTTGAATCTGAAGCCCAGAGTCACCCTGTGGAAAGCCCTGACACAGGACATGGAGAGGGAAAGCCCAGTGGAACCCAGTCTTTCCGCGGTCTCTGACAAGGCTAGGGAGTGAAGAAGCCATTTTGGAAGTGGGTCCTCCAGCCCCAGCCACCTCATTTGACAGCAAGTGGATGAGAAAAAAACGAGGCCCAGGTGAGCCCTTCCCAATCTCCTGACTCACAAAACTGTTAACAAATAAAATTGTTGTATTAAGTCACTAAGTTTGGGTGTGGTTTGCTATGCGTCAATAGCTAACTAAAGCTCAGATTTTAGTATCTATCCAATGGGAAGCAATGGAGAGTTGTGCTTTAAGAAAACCAACCTATTTGCAATATATAAGACAGACTGTAGAAGACATCTAGTGGCAGGAAACCCAGAAACAAGAGCTAGTGAAGTCTGAACTAGAGCTAACAGTAAGCATGGGAGGAAAAAGATACAAGATACTGACCACAGAATTAGATTCAATAGGATTTTTGTATGTACTAGTAATTAGCCATCAGGGCAAGAGAAAGAAAGGAGTCAAAGGTGACTTCGATGTTGAGATCAGGTGACTGAAGGATGGAGGTACCACCCTATCTAATAAAGAGGGAATATGCTAATTGACCCTCACACCGTCGCAAAGATGCCGGCGCCCACAGCCAATAAGGAGGGAACATGCTAATTGACAGCCCCGCCCTCAAAGATGGCAGCACCCAGCCAATGAGGGAATATGCTAATTGACTGTCCTGCCCTCAAAGATAACAGCACCCACAGCCAATAAGGAGGGAATGTGCTAATTGACTGCCACGCCCTCAAAGATGGCAGTGCCCACAGCCAATAAAGTGGAAATATGCTAATTGACTGCCACTCCCACAAAGATGGCAGTGCCCAGTCCCCTCAGCCCTGCCGGGGTGGCAGGCATGGCAAGGCCGGGCCCGCCCCCAGGCAGGCCCAGCCGCTCTGTGCACCTGCCTTCGGAGTCCCCCAGCCCCCTCAGCTGCCCAGGTCCAGCCCGAGGCGCAGGCAAGCCTCGGATGGCAGCTACCCAGCCGCCCAGGGCCACCCAAGGCGCAGGTAACCAGGGCCGGCTGAGGCTTGCGCTGCTGGCACTGGCAGCAGCAGACGTGTGATGGGGCGTCGCCTTCCCCTGATCGCCAAGTCACCTCCCGCCCCTGAGGGTTCCCAGACTGTGAGAGGGGCAGGCTGGGCTGAGGGACTTCCCACTCCAGTGCATGAATTTTCATGCACCGGGTCTCTAGTTAAGAAAGAATAAGGCAGGTGATGAATTCAGAATAAGAAAATGCAATGCATGTTAATTTTAATACATAGACAAAAACGAAAGACCTAAGGTAGGATACCATCCATAATTACATGTATAATTATGCAAACAATTAGTATGGAGTTTAAGCAGAGTTTAAAAGCGCTCTAAAAATCCTGTAATCAGTATCTTTCTACAATAGAAGTTTTAATAAAAAAATTAAATTAAAAATCTTCAGCCGAAACCGGTTTGGCTCAGTGGATAGAGCGTCGGCCTGCGGACTGAAGGGTCCCGGGTTCGATTCCGGTCAAGGGCATGTACCTTGGTTGTGGGCACATCCCCAGTGGGGGGTGTGCGGGAGGCAGCTGATCGATGTTTCTCTCTCATCGATGTTTCTAGCTCTCTATCCCTCTCCCTTCCTCTCTGTAAAATATCAATAAAATATATTAAAAAAAAAAAAATCTTCATTGGGTAGGCTAGAGTTTAACATATAACACATTAAGATTACCCTTAAAAATTTTTTTCCCTTAACTGTCAACTGAATATTGGTTCAGAAACTAGAATAGTTAAGTAAGCACTTTTTAATCTACATGGGTTAAAAAAAAAAAAAAATCAATGTTTTCAATGACCTTTTTATAATTGAATCCTCTTGACACCCTGTCCTTTCTTTCCCTACCTACAGGTTCTACCTTTACATGTTTTAATATAGCACTGAGAGTTTGTTTTTTTAAACCACAAAACTCATCACGGTAGAATCAAAATCCTTGCCATGGCCTGCAAAATGTCACCTCCTATGACACTTGCTGACCCCGCTAGCCTCACCTCCCACTTCTCCCCCATTCACCATTCCGCAGTGGGAATGGCTGTTTCTTGAGTGTGCCATGCTCCTCCTTCACTTCCAGCTCTTTTCTCTGTCTGGATAACTCTTCACTGCTTCTTGTTGACCAAATGAACTCTATCATCCTTCACTTCTTCATCTTAAATGTCACTTCCTCCGAGAAAAACCTTTCCTGACTATCCCCAGTATTCATGCACACATGTCTCACTCCTTCAAAGGACTTGGCACACTAATAATCTACAATTATTTAGGAAGCTGTGTTTAATATCCACTTCCTCTGCTAAAACAAGTTCTAAGAGGTGGGACCTTACATCTTATTTGTTCCCATAGTCCCAGGACATAGCACACTGACAGACACAAATTAAATACTCCATAAGAGCCTTTTGAATAAATAGTCACCGGTATAGCAGGATAATTAGCAGCATGAACTCTGGAATTAAACTGAGTTCAAATTCCAGTCAGACACTTGTAAGCTTTGTGATTAGGTAAGCTGTTTTTCAGCACCTCATTTTCTTTCTTTTAAAAATAAGAATAACGAAACCCACGCCATTGAGGATTAAGAGTTACTATATGGAAACCACTTAGACAATATCTGGCACATAGCATCATGTTTTGTCCTATTATGACTAGCAAATGACTAGCAATGAGGATAAGATAACATGGTTAGGACCCTAGGCGATTTGGCTCAGTGGCTAGAGTGTCAGCCTGCAGACCAAAGGGTCCAAAGGGTCACGGGTTTGATTCCTGTCAAACCCGTCAAGGGTACATACCGAGGTTGCAGGCTCCTCCCCGGCCTGAGCCCCAATTGGCTACGTGCAGGAGGAAACCAGTCAATGTGTTACCCTCACATTGATATTTCTCTGTCTTTCCCTCTCTCTTCTACCCTCTAAAAAAATCAATGGGAAAAATATTCTCGGGTGAGGATTAACAACAACAAAAAAATATGGTTAGGGCCTGGCTGCTGTGGCTCAAGGTTGAGTGTCGATGCATGAACCAGGTTCCATTCCGGTCAGGCACATGCCAGGATTTCGGGCTCCATCCCGTGGCAGGGTGCACAGGAGGCAGCCAATCAATGATTCTCTCTCATCATTGATGTTTCTCTCTCTCTCTCTCTCTCTCTCTCTCTCCATCTCCCTTTCTCTCTGAAATCAATAAAAGTATATTTTTTAGAAAATAACATGGTTAGATGTTAAATTAGTTATGTCTCTGAAATCTTAACAGAATATAGTAAGCACTCATAAAATAGCAGCCATCAGCTTGATGGGGTGGCTCAGTTGGTTGGCGCTTGTGACGTACACCAAAGGGTTTGATTGCCGTCAGGGCACATATTTAGGCTACAGGTTTGATCCTGGGTCCGGCAAGAACCGGTGACAACCAATCCATGTTCCTCTTTCACACAGATGTTTCTCCCTCTGTCTCCCCTCCTTTTTCTCCATAATCCGTTGAACATATCCTCCGGTGAGGATTAAGGGGGAAAAAAATTGCTGCTCTGGTCGGTGTGGCTCAGTTGGGGGGTTGCCAGTTCAATTCCCTGTCAGGGCACAGGCCCGCTTCGGGCTGGATCCCTGGTGCAGGCGGCAGCCTATGGATGTTTCTCTCACACACATCTCTCTCTCTCAAAATCAATAAAAATGTGGTTTTTTATTTTTTTTAAATATATTTTATTTTTACAGAGAGGAAGGGAGAGGGAGAGAGAGTTAGAAACATCGATCAGCTGCCTCCTGCACGCCCCCTACTGGGGATGTGCCCGCCACCAGGGTAAGTGCCCTTGACCGGAATCGAACCTGGGACCCCTAAGTCCGCAGGCTGACGCTCTATCCACTGAGCCAAACCAACTAGGACAAAATGTGTTTTTTTTACATAGCGGCTATCAGTTAGCAAACACGGATGCTCCCATCTATCCTACACTTCACAAACTTTCAGTCTCCCTGACTCACATCCACTTCCTTTATTCCATTTCTCCATAGGGTGAACCAGCAGGGCCCAAGTCTGGCCCTGGCTCTCCAGCGATTTCCTCAAATCCAGCCACTGCCTGTCCCCTCCCCTCACCCTCCCCGGAGGACAGGTTCATTGCTGGAAAAATCACACACACACACGGGCCAAGGCCAACTCTGCGCGGTCCTCCTTCGGGCAAGGTGCTCGAGGCGGAGTCTGCCCCGTCCTCTCCGCGCGGTGCGCACAGCTTCCCTCTCCGCTAGCAACACGCCTGGGCCGGGCCCCACCGAGGCTCCTAGCACCGCGTATCCGAGTTTGTCCCGCGGTCCCGGCTGCTGTCTGTGGGAGGCGGCCCTAGAAACCAAGCCGGGCCGGGCCCCGCAGGCACTCGGCGCGGGTGGTCACGAGACTGAAGTGGCCCGAAGTTGTGGCGCCGCGTTGCACGGGGTTGCGGCCACGTCCCGCGGGCGCATCGCTCCGGTCCCGCGCCCCGCGCTGCAGGCACGTCCGTTGGGGTCGCCTTCTCCGCGGCGGGCTCGGGCGCCCCTGGACGTCCTCTCCAGGGCTGCAGGGCTGTCGCCGGCTTTGTGGGGACACACCCCTCCAGAGCGGGGTGCGGGGCTGCGGCCCGCCAGCCCCCGGGCCGGCCCCCAAAGTTCAGTCACAGCGCCTCGCCCCCCGCGCTCCAGGCCGCGCTCGGCTCCACGGACGCCGCCTCCCGTGAGGTCGCCCAGGAAGTCAGACTTTCGGCGCCTTCGCCCTCGCGCCGCAGGCCGACGGGCCGGCCCGCGAAACTTCCCGAAGTGACGGGAGCGGGCCAGAGGCCCTCCGGCCGCGTGCGCCTTTGTCGCTCCCGCCTCACAGCCGCCCCGCGCGGCCCGCGCCCCCGCCGCCCCTCACGGCCGAGGCCCCCGCCCGACCCCGCGCTGGAGGAGGCGCCGCGCGGAGACGCCACTCGCCTCAGGAGCCTGCGGAGGAGCCGCGCGCCCGCGGCCGACACTTACTCGCCACTCAACTCTCCGGCTCGCGAGGCGGGCTTGGAAGCCCCTGTCGCCGGGCTCCCAGTCACCACAAGCCGCAGCCGGCAGCTCCGTCGCGGCCGCGGAGGCCACTGCCGCGCTCCTTCCGGCCCCGCCGCGGCGTCAGCGCGCGCCTGCGCACAGCGCCCCCTCCCGACTGCTGACAGGAAGAACCATAGAGGCACCGGGCGGGGCGAGGGGCTGGGGAGGGGACCATAGAGAGGGCCGCCCGTCCGCCGCTCCCTCCCGCTCTCCGCCCACCGAGTCTCGACTCCCCCTCTAGGCGGGAGGACGGAAGGACCCGAGACTCCCCCTACCCCGGGAGGTGTGGCTGGCGCCCTAGAGTTGAAAAGGGCAGGGGGCAGGGAGCCTTGGAAATCTACCGGCTGTGCACCTATTTCCACCCGCTGCCTTTGCAAGTCATTCATTCATTCCACACGTTTCTTCGAGGGCTTCCCGTGCGCCAGGCACTGTGCTAGGCACTGGGGGATGCAAAGGTATAGATAGAGGTCCCTGTTCTAATGAAGCTTATGTTTTAGCGGGCAAGTCAATGACTAACTTGTGAACCAACTAGCGAACTAACTAACTAAAATATTGGCCCAGGCAAGAAGTGTTCAGGAAAAACAAACAGGAAAAATAAAGTGGAGAAAGGGATGGAGAGTGATGAGAATAATAGGGTGGTCAGGGAAAGTGTCTTCTGCCGGGGGGGGGGGCATTGAGCAGAAAACTGAATGAAGTTAGGGGGTGAGCCAAGGTGACCCCAGGAGGGAAAACACCTCAAGCAGATGCTACAGAAAAGGCAAAGGCTCCGAAATGGGAATATGTCTGGTGTCTGAGGAAACAGCAAGGCTGCAGAGCAGTGAGAGATGCATAGTGATAAGGAATGGGCTTGGCGAGGTGGTAGGGGCCCAAATCATAGCAGGTCTTCCTAAGGAATTTGGATTTCATTCTAAGTGGGATGGAAGCTGCTAGAGAATTGGGAGCAGGGGCATGGCTATTATGCTTCAGTTTTGCAAAGATCACTCTGGTGACTGTTTAGAGAATAGACTATGAAGAGGTCAAATCAGAAGTGGGAAAGCCACTTAGGAATCGATAGCAGGGGTCTAAATAAGAAGTGAGGGTGATCTGGACGAGTATGGTCAGGGAGGAGGTGGTGAGAGAAAATCAGATTAGGATATTTTTTAAAGGTCGAACAGAGAGATTCACAGATGGATTGGATGTGGGTGAGAAAGGAAGGAAGGAGTCAAGGATAGCCACAAGGTTTTTTGGCTTGTGCAACTGGGTAAATGGTGGTTCCGTTCACAAAATATGGGGAGGAATCAAGAGGAACAGGTTTGGGTCGGAGTAGGGAGAAGTGAACATGTTTTGGACATACTCAATTGCCGACAAACCGACAGTTGGGATTTCAATAGGCAATTGCAGTCATGCATCACTGAAATGGGGTATCTTCTGAGAAATGCATCTTTAGACAATTATTGTGCGAACATCACAGAGTACACTTGCACACACCTAGATGGTACAGCCCACTTCACGTTAGGCTGTGTGGTATAGCGCCTGTTGCTCCTATGCTACAAGCCTATACAGCATGCTCCCGTACTGAAGACTGTAGGCAATTATAATACAACTAGTGGCCCGGTGCACAAAATTCGTGCACATTAAAAGGGGATTAATTAGAGGAAATAATTTAATATTGCTATTTGCCCTTTCTCTATAATAGAAGTGTCAGAGATGAAAGAAAATTAGTAAAATGTATATGAAAACCTTCCTCCTGTCAGAGTCTGGGGCACACCACAGGACCCAGAGTCAAGTCCCCGCCCACCTACATGCACCTCAAAATCACGTGAGACCCAGACCTGGCCGCCACCCCCCATTGGGCTAGATCCAGACCCAGCCAGTCCCACCCTTGTCAAGCCCCACCGGGCAGGGGGCGTAGCCTCAGGTCCTCTGGCCTGGTGCCAGGACAGGGGGCGTGGCCTGAGGACCCCCAGCTCAGACCGGGGTGGGGGGCGTGCCTTGAGGTCCCCCATCAAGCCCCACCAGGTGGGAGACACGGCCTGAGATCCCCTGTCAAGCCCCACTGGGTGGAGGGCATGGCCTGAGGTCCCCCGTCAAGCCCTGCCAGACAGGGAGAAGGGGGGGCACAGCCTCAGGTCCCCCAGCCCGGCACCAGGAGGGGGGGTGCAGCCTCAGGTCCCCCATCAAGTCCCGCTGGGTGGGGGGCATGGCCTGAGTTCCCCCGACCCAGCGCTGGGGGTGCTCCTTGAGGTCCCCTGTCAAGCCCCGCTGGGTGGAGAGCTTGGCCTGAGGTCCCCTGTCAAGCCCCACCAGGCAGGGGGGTGCAGACTCAGGTCCCCTGGCCTGGTGTTGGGGCGGGGGGTACAGCCTGAGGTCCTCCAGCCTGGTGCCGGGGTCGGGGGCATGGCCTGAAGTCCCCTGTCAAGCCCCACCTGGTGGGGGGTGCAGCCTGAGGTCCAGCGGCCTGAGGTCCCCCAGCCTGGCACTGGGGTCGGGGGAGCAGCCTGAGGTCCCCTAGCCCAACACCAGGACGGTAAGCACACCTTGAGGTCCCCTGTCAAGCCCTGCCGGGTGGGGGGCACGGCCTGAGGTCCCCTGTCAAGCCCCACTGTGGCGGGGGAGGGCGTAGCCTCAGGTCCCTGCTGATTGCTCATTAAGGCTCCTTATGGGAACTTGGCCTCAGCTGTAGGTGCAGCCATCTTTGTAATGGAGTGATGGTCAATTAGCATATTCCCTCTTTATTAGATAGGATGGCAAGTATTTATCTACCTGAACATAGAAAAGCTACAGTAAAAATACGGCAGAAAAGATTTTTAAAAGGCTCACCTGTGTAGGGCACTGCTGATCCTGCTCCATCCTATCAGGAGGCCACAGAAGAACCCATGCCCGCCCTCTCACTGAACGACAGAGCAGCAGAGCTTTTTCCAAATTTCAGACATTTGAGCAGTTTCATCACAGTATTTCCCTAATCCACTTACTACCCATTAGTAATATTTTTCTTTAGAGTGATTCTTTTTTTTGTTAAAATGTATTTATTTAAATATAAAAAGGTTATTTAATATGTAAATAAAAATACAAGTCTCACTTCCCATAAACAAAAAGTAACCATAAAATCAGATTCCATTAAATGAAATAATGTTATTGAATTTATAAAAATTTATAGACCTGACTGGTTTGTCTCAGTGGATAGAGCATTGGCCTGCAGACTGAAGGCTCCCCGGTTCAATTCCGGTCAAGGGCATGTACTTTGGTTGCGGGCACAACCCCAGTAGGGGGCGTGCAGGAGGCAGCTGATCGATGTTTCTCTCTCATCGATGTTTCTAACTCTCTATCCTTCTCCCTTCCTCTCTGTAAAAAATAAATAAATAAATAAATAAATAAAATATATTTTAAGAAATTACACAAACTAATAAACTACAAATAAAAAATAAATTGGGGGGGCCCAGCCGGCATGGCTCAGTGGTTGAGCATCGACCTATGAACCAGGAGGTCATTATTCAATTGCCAGTCAGAGCACATGCCCCGGTTGCAGGCTTGACTGCCAGTGTGGGTCATGCAGGAGGCAGCCGATCAGTGATTCTCTCTCATCGTTGATGTTTCTATCTCTCCCTCCCTCTCCCTTCCTCTCTGAAATCAATAAAAATATATTTTAAGAGAAACCAAGATGGCGGCACAGGTAAACACCTGAACTTGCTGCCTCGCACAACCACTTCAAAACTACAACTAAAAGACAAAACGGACATCATCCAGAACCACAGGAAGGCTGGCTGAGTGGAAATTCTACAACTAGAAGGGAAGAGAAAAGCACATAGAGACTCAGAGGAGGTGCAGAAGGCAGAGGTATGGAGGCGCGCACACGCAGAAAGGGCTGGCAACTGAGGATGAGGCTGGCTTTTTCAATCGGGAGGGAGACACAAGCTCCCGACTGCTCTGAACAACAGTTCTGGGCGGGACTCTGGGGACCCAGCCTCATACGGGGAGAAACTGGACTTGTCTGGCAGCGGGCAGAACTTGAGGGCAGCTTTCGCTCAGAAATGCTTGCAGCGATTACTGAGGGACACTGAGACCCTTACTAAGGGACACTGAGACCCGGGGGCCTCATAGGGCAGGGCTGACGGGAAGCCATTGCTGATTGCTCCACCCTGAGACCCTGTGCCCAGCCAAGCTGCGCACAGAGGCTTTTGCATATGAATGGCCCAGCCCTTTGCAACCTAAAATTACCTAACCAACTGCAGCTGGGTCAGAGAGCCCAGAGTCACCAAAAGAAGGCCCAAGGCCCCACAGCAGCTTGCATTGCTTCACAGCTGGGCCTCATCTGGGCACCTCCAAACCCCAATCAAAGAAGAGGAATCTGCAGATCTCTCTGTAGCTCCTACTGGGTGGCCTCAGGCAGAGGCTAAATTTGCACCTCCTTGGATCTCCCAGTGGTCAGAGTAAGATCATCCAGATTACAACTCCTCAGATTTATAAGAGACACACTCAGAAGGCAGACTCAGTGAGCAACAAATCCCCACTGAAGCAAGTCCCGCCCCATAGGGTGTCTCCAGCACAGAAGTTCTCCCATCGTGGACACAGCTGATCCTCACAGCCAACTGGCCTGGAGGTCAATTCCTCCCAGTGATACCAATAACAATCAAGGCTTAACTACAACAAGACTGCACACACAGCCCACAAAGGGGTGCACCAAGAGTGTCCGCCTCAGGTAACTGGGGAGGCTGAGCCACTGGGCCCTATAGAACACCTAGCACACAAAGCCACTCTATCAACACAGGGAAGCAGCCAAAATTCGGAGACAAAGAAACAGGTCACAATGAAAGAAATGGAGGAAAGCAAACTACTGGATATAGAGTTCAAAACCACGGTTATAAGGTTTTTCAAGAATCTTCTAGAAAAGGCCGATAAATTTAGTGAGACCCTCGAGGATATGAAAAAGGACCAACTAGAAATTAAGCAAACACTGATTGAAATAAAAAATAATATACAGAGATCCAACAGCAGAGGATCCCAAGAATCAAGTCAAAGATTTGAAATACGTAGAAACAAAAAACACCCAACCGGAAAAGAAAAAAGAATCCAAAAATATGAAGATAATGTAAGGATCCTCTGGGACAACTTCAAGCGTACCAACATCCGAATTATGGGGGTGCCAGAAGAAGAGAGAGAGCAAGATACTGAAAACCTATTTGAAGAAATAATGACAGAAAACTTCCCCCACCTGGTGAAAGAAATAGACTTACAAGTCCAGGAAGCGCACAGAACCCTGAACAAAAGGAATCCAAAGAGGACCACACCAAGACACATCATCATTAAAATGCCAAGAGCAAAAGATAAAGAGAGAATCTTAAAAGCAGCAAGAGAAAAACAGTTAGTTACCTACAAGGGAGCACCCATACGACTGTCAGCTGATTTCTCAACAGAAACTAAGCAGGCCAGACGGGAGTGGCAAGAAATTTTCAATGTGATGAACAGCAAGAACCTACAACCAAGATTACTCTACCCAGCAAAGCTATCATTCAGAATTGAAGGTCAGATGAAGAGCTTCACAGATAAGAAAAAGCTAAAGGAGTTCATCACCACCAAACCAGTATTATATGAAATGCTGAAAGGTACTCTTTAAGAAGAGGAAGAAGAAGAAAAGGGTAAAGATAAAAATTATGAACGATAAATACATATCTATCAACAAATGAATCTAAAAATCAAGTGAATAAAAAATCTGATGAACAGAATAAACTGGTGAATATAATAGAATCAGGGGCATAGAAAGGGAGTGGACTGACAATTCTCGGGGGGAAAGGGGTGTGGGGGATGTGGGAAGAGACTGGACAAAAATTGTACACCTATGGATGAGGACAGTGCGGGGGGTGGGGGTAAGGGCAGAGGTGGGGTGGGAACTGGGTGGAGGGGAGCTATGGGGAAGGAAGAGGAACAATTATAATAATCTGAACAATAAAGATTTATTTAAAATATATATATATTTTTTTTAAATATTAAATCGGGGGAATCAAATCAAGCTGTGAAATGTATCACTGAAAATAAGCTTCGTTAAGAGAAGAATGGAATCAATTGTTATCAGTCAGAAGTAAAGGGATAGTTGGTTCTTTTTTTTAATTTAAAGGATAAATTAAGTTCTTTGTCTATAAGAGCAGTTCTTTTTTTTTTTCCTTTTAATGTTAACCAGCATCAAGAATCAAAAAGGCCGAAAGATATCTCCTGCAGTTAAAACTATTGTCAACAAGTGGTGTTTTGCTATTTTCCTGGGAAGAAGCATGGAAATTCCATCTATGGAATTCCATGTCATCTGTACGGGCTCTGGTTCTACATCCATGCAGTCATGATGGGGGTGTGAAACATACTTAAGCACTCAGCCTTCCTGATGCGTCACCACCTCACTGCCTCCTTTATTTCGTTTTCTGGTCACAATTAGGTTATGTGCCTACGACCTGTAAAGTCATTCATAATAGTAGAGGACTGCTGTTTTCACAATTTGTGCATCTTTACTTTGTTCCCAAGAGCTTACCTACAGTATTGGCATCAGCTTTATCTAGATAAAGCTGTGCTCGTCTGCCCATGGCGGAAATTATTCCTGAACTCTGTCTGCTTTCAGAGGTGGTAATTTCCTGCCATTCTGGCTCATGGTTGTTGTTTTTTTAATCAGTGTTATTGCAGTATAATTTATATTGAGAATTGTCAGTCCACTCCCTTTCTATGCCCCTGATTCTATTATATTCACCAGTTTATTCTGTTCATCAGATTTTTTATTCACTTGATTTTTAGATTCATTTGTTGATAGATATGTATTTATCGTTCATAATTTTTATCTTTACCTTTTTCTTCTTCTTCCTCTTCTTAAAGAGTACCTTTCAGCAATACAATGCACCCAATTTAAGTGTACATTTCTATGAGTTTGGACAGATTTATATGAGAGTTGCAAATTAAAAAGACTATGTGGTATAACCTCACAGCTGTCAAAATGGCTATCATCAACAAATCAACAAGTGACAAGTGCTGGTGAGGATGTGAAGAAAAGGGAACCCTAGTACACTGCTGGTGGGAATGCAGACTGGTGCAGCCATTATGGAAAACAGTATGGAGTTTCCTCAAAAAATTAAAAATGGAACTGACATTTGACTCAGTGATCCCACTTCTAGGAGTATAGCGTAAGAAATCCGAAACACCAATCAGAAAGAATGTATGCAAAATTTACAATAGTTAAGATCTGGAAACAGCCCAAATGTCCATCAGTAGGTGAGTGGATAAAAAAGCTGTGGGGTGCCAAAACCGGTTTGGCTCAGTGGATAGAGCGTCGGCCTGCGGACTGAAAGGTCCCGGGTTCGATTCCGGTCAAGGGCACGTACCTTGGTTGCGGGCACATCCCCAGTAGGAGGTGTGCAGGAGGCAGCTGATCGATGTTTCTCTCTCATCAATGTTTCTAACTCTCTATCCTTCTCCCTTCCTCTCTGTAAAATATCAATAAAATATATTAAAAAAACAAAGCTGTGGGACATTTATACCATGGAATACTATGCAGCAGTGAAAAAGAAGGATCCCTTACCCTTTGAGACAGCATGGAGGGACCTGGAGAGTATCATGCTAAGTGAAATAAGTCAGAGAAAGACAAGTATCACATGATCTCACTCGTATGTGGAATCTAATGAACAAAATAAACTGATGAACAAAATAGATCCAGAGACATCGAAGCATAGAATCTACTACAGAATCTCAGAAGAAAGGCAGGGAAGGGAGAGTGGGAGGGTGGGAAGAGATCAACCAAAGAACTTGTATGCATATATGCATAACCCATGGACACAGACAACAGGGTGATGAAGGCCTGGGGCAGGGGGCGGGGGTGAGGTCAGGCTAGAGGGGGTCAATGGGAGAAACAGGGGCACATATATAATACTTTCAACAATAAAGATTTAATAAAAATAAAATAAAAAAGCTTTGTTTTTCTTTCTCAAGATTGCTTTGGCTATTCAGTGTCCCTTAAGATTCCATGTGAATTTAGGATGGGTTTTTCTATTTCTGTGAAAAAAATCATGGGATTTTGATAGGGATTGCATTGAATCTGTAGTTTGCTTCCTGTAGTATTGACATCCCAACATTATTAAGACTTCCAATCCATGAACATGGGATGTGTTTTCATTTATTTGTCTTTTTTCAGCAGTGTTTTACAGGTTTCATTGTACAAGTCTTTCTCAGCATGAGTTTTTCACATTCCTCTATGTTGTTTATGTGTTTCAGCAGTTTATTCTTACTATTTTTGAGTAATATACCCTTGACTTGCATTGTTTGGTGACTTCCATGGGTAAATTCTCCCACCAACTTGATGTCAACTGCCATGCAAAATTCTTTAAAATGTAAAAGCCATCTCTTGCAAGATGTACTAGCTGAATCCAGCACCCCGCTGCCAAGACAGGAGATATTTTGGCATCTCCTGTTCCACTTGAGTCTTAAATTATTCCTGCTGATCCAGGTCTTGTTTCTGATACACTGGGGTAAGCCCTGGTTACCCCTGTGAACTTCCTCATCCATCCTCAACCTTCCCACCCCGATCCACAGCTGGCCCTCAGTTCTGGGTACTGGCTCAGTCTCCTTGACCATTCAGCACGCCAGAGGCTTTCTGGAGCTATGGAGCTGCCCCTGGCTGGATTGCGCATCTGCTAACGGAACACATCCAGCCCCGAGAAAAGCCTGGAACTGCTCTGCTCCTCCAGTGGGCTGTCGAGAAATTCCCCACAACAGTGTGGGTTGAGACCACCGCAACTCACGGTCTCTCACTCTGTAGGACTCCCAGGGTCACTCTGAACGACCTTTCTTCCCCCTTGGTTAGCTCCTTCACATTCCCCAGCTTTTCCAGCCCTCCCATCTGTCCACGCCTTCCCATCATCTGAGCTTACCTCCCATTCCATTGAGGATAGTCGCATGTTACCTAACTCAGTTGCAAGGCTATATTGGCATATCCTGCGTAGACTCCCTCAAGTTTCCATCTCCAAGCCTACCCATGGATTTCGAGAGCATCCCACCCTCTCTCCTTGCCCTTCCACGTGAGGAGAAAGTGCCTTTTTCTAATTGAGGTTGACTCCTTTGCCCTCCCTCTGGTTCCCATCTCCTCTCTTTTCTACAGGGTCCTTCTTGCATCACCTACCCTCTGACTCCTGAATATTCAAAATTTCCCCCTCAGTTGGGTTCTTCCCTCAACATATTCATACCTTGAACTATTTCCCCCTCTTTACACACACACACACACACACCCTTCAGTTCTGGATCCCACTCTAGCTATTATTCCATGTTCCACCCTCCCTTTGCAATACATCTTCATAAAAACATAACCCTCCTCATTGCTCTCACTTCCCCAACCTCCATTTGCTTCTCAACCCCAGAGATCTAGTCAGCCCTCACTAAACCTGGAGTCTTCTCACACAGGGCAGGGAGTCAGCCAGCCAGCGGTGTGTTGCATCAGGTAGAGCCCCGTGTGCTGTTCTTCTCAACGCGATGTTCGGTGAGGTCGCACTGGTAGCTTGAAGTAGGCCTGGGTGGGAGCATTTGCACCACAGAAATCAACAAATGCTGCACACCCGAGCTCTCCGCCCCCCCAGAGAACCAGTAGTTAAACTTTTACTAGCACACCATGAAATCAAGTGGCCTCCATCACAAGGCAATGATTTACCTCGCAGCCATTCCTCCGATTTCCGGGTTTGTTTTCCCCCCTTGCACCTTGACAATGTCTGATCTGTTTTCCTGCTCTGTGTGAATTTTTCCATTTTGGCTTCAGGTAAGGATTGCTCTAACCTTTTTTATTTGTTTGTTTTTGTTTTTGTTAATCCTCACCTGAGCAACCCTTCAGTGCAAGGGCCAAGGCTCTCTAACCACTGAGTCACGGCAGCCAGGGCAAGGGGACTCTTACCATCCCACAACCTTCTTGATCACTGTCACTAGTCAAGTAGAACTTCTGGGACCGAGAGCATTAAAAACAGTCTCCAGTCCTGGATTTGAAATTCCAGAATTAGGAGGTATGTGAACGGCTGCAACTCGGTAAAATTGACAATTGCCTTTGATGATATGCATATAGGGAATGTGTGACTGGTGAGACATTGAGGTATGAGGCACTGAAAGCTCTATGTTGACTAAAATTAAGCATGACCTGCTTAACTATTGCAACATGTTTATGGCAATAATTTACTGAACACATTTCCAAATACTTCTGCAGTTCTAAGTTTATTTGCATTTAATTTTATCTGTTTTGGTTGATAGTGGAGAACTTAGTCTCTCAGAGTAAACATTTATTAAAAGCTAGAGGTCCAGTACATGAAATGCGTGCACGGGTAGGGTCCCTAGGCCTGGCCGGCAATCAGGGCTCATTGGGGCCTTCCGGCTGCCAACCTGGGCCTTCCTTCGTTCCACGCCGCCCCCTGGTGGTCAGCACACATCATAGCGAGGGATCGAACTCCCGGTCTCCGGGTTTAACTCCCGAGGGGACACTTTACATATTAACCTATTATACATATAGATTACCAAGGTTTATAATGTCACTTGTAAGATGAAAATCCAGTGACCATTTCCATAGAAAAGAGTGTATTGGAACTAGGAAGCTTTGAAATGGTGACTTAAAGCACCAAAACATTTTCCTGTCTCCCATAACACTGTGGACCGACTGGGCTCAGCTGGCGGTTCTGCTCCTCATGCCGTCACCTGGGACTGCATCCTCTGAGGTGAGTGGCTAAGATGCTCGCTTGCTTGGCTCACAGTTGGTGCTGGGAGAACCAGAGAGCCTTGGTTCTTCTCCCCACAGCCTTCCATGTGGGCTGTGATTCTGAAGAAGAAGGAGGAAGAGGAGGAGGAGGAGGAGGAGGAGGAGGAGGAGGAGGAGGAGGAGGAGGAGGAGGAGGAGGGAGAAGAAGAAGAAGAAGAAGAAGAAGAAGAAGAAGAAGAAGAAGAAAGGAAGAAGAAGGAGAAGAAGAGGAAGGAAGGAGAAGGAGAAGGAGAAGGAGGAGGAGGAGAAGGAGAAGGAGAAGGAGAAGGAGAAGGAGAAGGAGAAGGAGAAGGAGGAGAAGGAGATGGAGAAGGAGAAGGAGAAGGAGGAGAAGAAGAAGAAGAAGAAGAAGAAGAAGAAGAAGAAGAAGAAGAAGAAGAAGAAGAAGAGGAGGAAGGAGAAGGAGAAGAAGAGGAAGGAAGGAGAAGGAGAAGAAGAGGAAGGAAGGAGAAGGAGAAGGAGAAGGAGAAGGAGAAGGAGAAGGAGAAGGAGAAGGAGAAGGAGAAGGAGAAGGAGGAGAAGGAGAAGGAGAAGGAGAAGGAGAAGGAGAAGGAGAAGGAGAAGGAGAAGAAGAGGAAGGAAGGAGAAGGAGAAGAAGAGGAAGGAAGGAGAAGGAGAAGGAGAAGGAGAAGGAGAAGGAGAAGGAGAAGGAGAAGGAGAAGGAGAAGGAGAAGGAGAAGGAGAAGAAGAAGGAAGGAAGGAAGGAAGAAGAAGGAGAAGAAGAGGAAGGAAGGAGAAGGAGAAGGAGAAGGAGAAAGAAGCTGCATTCCATAGGGAGCGTCCCAAGAGCAAACATTCTAAGAGAGAAGCAGCAGAAGCGGCCGTCTGAGGGCCTTCGCTTGGAATTCTCAGAACATCGCTTCTCCTGCCTCCTATTGGGGAAGGAGTTAGAGAGTTCTAACGTTCCCACATTGTCCCGGGAACAGATGAAATGACAATGATTCGATGATATCTGTTGTAATCTCAAGGGTAACAACTGCAGAATAATGAAATTATACATAACATGTTAGTGGAGCGGAACTAGAATAATTAAAATACTCAATCCAGACCTAACCAGTTTGGCTCAGTGGCTAGAGCATCGGCCTGCGGACTGAAGGGTCCCAGGTTCGATTCCGGTCAAGGGCATGTACCTTGGTTGCGGGCACATCCCCAGTGGGGAGTGTGCAGGAGGCAGCTGATCGATGTTTCTCTCTTGTCGATGTTTCTAACTCTCTATCTCTCTCCCTTCCTCTCTGTAAAAAAAAAAAAAAAAAAAAAAAAAAATCAATAAAATATATTAAAAAAAAAAAAGAAAGAAAGCAGTCTAAATCTTGACCTCCAGAGGCAAACCCAAACCAACAAGAAGATAATAAAGATAAGGCCAACTCGGACAGATGTGCTGCAATCGACACGTGTGGCCGCTCCCTCCTTCCACCCAACCCCTCCTCTTCAGCCTGCAGGACAGTGGTCTAATCTGACTGCTGGGTAGGGTGACATTTCTCCCTGAGACGCGTGAACCCTGGTTACCAAAGGCCCTCGTTAGGCCTTTGTTCTCGACCTTTCCGATTATCACGAGGCCCTGACGCTCTAAGACCCAATTCAGTGAATCTCTGGAGCTCCGGGCATACTCTTTCCTCCTCCCCACATACATCAGCGCCCTGGTTCCTAACGATCACCAGGGTCTGTTATCCCTACCAACGGAGTGACTCCTTTCTTAGCCTGCTGGTCTCTCGGCATGAGGGGGCCCAAATGACCAGGGAGCGGCCAAGTGCAATCCTTTTGGCTAAGTGCAATCCTTCCTGGGTGCCCTGCTATTAGACATCTCCGCTCCCCATCTCCCGGGGACATTCTTCTATGCAGATATGCTCTGCCTCCAGCAGTCAAACAACCCCCCTTTGCCCGTAGTGGCGCAGCACAAAGCTTCACATTTGAAATCAGCCCAAGCATCAGCCGCCGAAATGGACACTCCCAGGCTTATCCTATTTGCATCGCCATCCACCCATCATAAGCAATCCAAACGAAGGCTGGGATACAAAGCCTATCTGAGCGCAAGTGGTGCTTTCTGTCTTTTGTTTCTGTTTCTGTTTGAATCTAAGGGGCTGGACTAAGTGAGCACCGTGGCCACGGGGCTCCGCAAGACCATGATTCCGTGACTCGATGTTGCTATGGGGATGGGATTAAATGATTCAAATGCACAGCGTGTTCTGTTGCTAAGGTAATTACAGGCATCTTCACCCTCCCGTCAGGGCCTGCTTTGTCACAGATATGAACCCCGGGGTAAAGCGAGAGAAGGGAACAGCAGCTCCGTGGGAGGTTCCAGAGGAAGTGAAAAATTCCACTTGCTGGTTGGCCTCCTGGTGACAGCCAGCAACATAGCTGGTGTGGTTACTGGGGTCTTCAGGAAGCTGGTTGGGGTGGGGGGGAGTCAGTGACCGCCCTCTCACAGGGACCTGGCGGGATGTGGCTGGATGGCCTGCTGGGAGCCACTGGCCGGCTGAGGAACCCAGAGGCTGGAGCGCTGCATCCAGAAGGGACAGAACAGCGGAGGCCTGTGGTTCAAGGAGGGAACGGAGACGGAGTAAGGACAGTACGAGGGAAGTTCCTGGGATGATGGGCCACTGCATACCCTGACTGGGTTTTAGTTACATGGGTGTATGCATTCATCAAAACTCACCACACTGCACACTCAAGCTCTGTGCGTTCACATAAAATGTAAATTCAATCTCAATAAAAGCAGTATTCCAGACGAGACAGGGAGCAGGCCGCCTCGGGGACCATAGGAGAACAGCCCTAGAGTGGCTGTAACGTTTCTTTTCTGTGGCGGAGAGATAGGTTGGGCCCGGCCGGCGTGGCCCAGTGGTTGAGCATCAACCTATGAACCAGGAGGTCACAGTTCCATTCCCAGTCCGGGCACAGGCCCGAGTTGCAGGCTCGATCCCCAGTGTGGGGTGTGTAGGAGGCAGCCGATCCATGATCCTCATCACTGATGTTTCTGTCTCTCTCTCCCCGCTTCCTCTCTGAAACCAATAACATGTAGTTTAAAGGGAGAGAGAGACAGGTTGGCCTGCGCCACAGTGTGCGATGCCTGTGTTTGGAGGCAGGGGTGCTGTTTGGGCCCTGGCCCACGTGCATTGCTCACCCTGCTCAAGCCTCTGAGGACCATCGTGTTGAAAAGGCTAAAAAGGGCTAATTCCAATGAAACCCTGATACTTGGGGGAGAGTGAGCTGAATCCAAGCCAGCAAGCTCGGTGTACATTCCTGATAACCTATAATTAAGTCCCTCTCTCCTTCCCAGAAACTGATCTTGCAGAACCTGTTACTGTGAACAGTGCACTGCCCCGGAGGGAGGCTTATCAACGCTGGCGCCAGGCCAGACCATCAGATACGGCCTGGAGACCCCCAACACCTGGGGGCCTTCTTGCAAGGCCCCTGAAAAGGACCGGAAGCATCATCCATATATATATTTTTTAATATATTTCACTGATTTTTTACAGAGAGGAAGGGAGAGGGACACAGAGTCAGAAACACCAATGGGAGAGAAACATCGATCAGCTGCCTCCTGCACACCTCCCACTGGGGATGTGCCCGCAACCAAGGTACATGCCCTCGACCGGAATCGAACCCGGGACCCTTCAGTCCACAGGCCGGCGCTCTATCCACGGAGCCAAACCAGTTAGGAGGGCCATCATCCATATTTGCGGGACAAAGACCACAGGGAGATGTAAAGGAAAGCCCCGTGCGTGTTTCTTCACTCGGGTTTGGAAGGCTGTTCCCTGAGTCCGCCGGCGTGTTAGACAGTGTCCCTCCTCTTCCTTGAAGCGTCCTTGGTTTTCCTGGGTCTTCTGCAGCAGTGCCAGCCTCACTCTCCTTCTCCCAGTTGCATCCCCACCCCGCCCCCTTGTCTTATCTTACTTTGCGGCCCTCCTCCTTTTTGGTGCAGGGACTGGTGGCAGGAGGGCAGCGTGAGGAGGAGTTAGGGAAGCAGGGCTCTGAGCACTGGCTGCCGCTGGGTGGGACATGGGGGTGGTGGCTCTCGGGGCCTCCACAAGGGGACAAGGGGACAAAGCACCGTGGAGGTGTGCTGGGCCAGGAGCAGCGGGAGCTCTGTGGGGGAAGGGCTGGAGGCAGCCAGATGTCAGAAAACATGGGCTTAAGGCAAAGGGGTCTGCACTGGGTCTCTGTGCTTCTGCTTGGGGGGCCAATTAAGAAACAAATCAGGTGCGCATGCTTATATAGGGTTTTTGTCTAACTCTATATTACAAAGAGTAACCCTTTGTCCGTGACATCCATCCCACCTATTTCCCACAGTAAGTCGCCCGTCTTTTTATTCTGGTCAGGGGCTTTCACGCTATGTAAATTTTTCCATTTTTATTCCGCCAAATGTACTAATGTTGCCCACTATCATGTATGGATTTCAAGTCATGGGAAAGTTTTCACCATCCCCAATTATGGAGGAATTCCCCCAAGTTCTCTTCTAATACTTGTATGGCTTCATTTTTTATTTTACATCTGAACCTCTAATTCATTTGAAATGATTGGGTCTATGGCATGAGGAATAGATTTCATTTTATCTATTTCCATGAGGCCGGCCAGGTATCCCAGCATCACATGTGAAAGAGCCCTGTACCCCTCTCACCGGCTGGCGATGCTGTCTGTACTGGGGACTTCCTTGTTTTGCATCTGCAAGTGGTTTGGTTTCTGGATTTTCTTCCGTCTATGAATGGGCCATTTTAATGATGGATGCTGTGTATATGTTCTAATATATTGGAATCTGGCTGTATTTCAAGCATTATCTAGCTATTCTTATTTGATCTTTTCTAAATTATAATCAGCTTGTTTCTAATTCCAGGAGAAGAAAATGCACGGTGTTTTTATTGAGATCATTTTAAGTTTATAAATTACCCTAGGCAGGGTGGACGTCTTCATGAAATTGTCTTTTTACCCAAGAATGTGGCCTTTTAATTTTTCATCTCCCTTTCTGTCTTTCCTTTTTCTCTTAATATGGATTTTAGGTATTTTAAGATTATGCTTAAGTATTTAATTTTTTATCATAAATGGGGTCATGTCTTTCATTCCTTCATTTTTCTTCCATTATATCTTTTAAATGGCTTTTGCTTACATAGATTTTTTGCATGTTGATTTTATGACCTGCTTCTTTTTACAAAATTATTATTTTGTGGTAGTTTTCCCACTGATTCTTTTGCATATTGTAGAAATATAAATGTCAGCTGAAATTATATAGTTCCATCTCTTTCTTTGCTCTAATTTGCTTTTTTCTGTTTCATTGAAGTGGAATAACTCCAACACAGTGTTAAAGAGTGATGGACAATGTGGCCTTACTTTAGCGGTAAAGCTTCCGGTGTTTTCTCATTAAGATCAATCCTGACTTTTGGGATGAAGTATACATATTTTTTTTATCATGTTAAGAAAGCATCCATTAATTTCTATTTTATATAGTATTTTTCAAAAATCATGAATGGGTGCTCATTTCATATGTCTCTCTGCTTCTATGAAAATGATCCTGCAATTTTTCTCCTTAATCCCATTAATGTGATATAGTAATGATTTTCCCAGCATTGACCCGAGCTTACAATTCTGATGGAAACTCCAGCCCGGCCGGTGTGGCTCAGTGGCTGAGTGTCGACTTATGAACCAGGAAGTCACAGTTTGATTCCTGGTCAGAGCACATGCCCAGGGTTGGGTGCTCGATCCCCAGTGTGAGGCATGCAAGAGGCAGCCGATCCATGATTCTGTCTCATCATTGATGTTTCTATCTCTCTCTCCCCTCCCTTTCTCTCTGAAATTAATAAAAATATATTTAAATTTTTAAAAAAGGAAAAGTAGCCCTGACTGGTGTGGCTCAGTGGATAGAGCATCGGCCTGCGGACTCAGGGGTCCCAGGTTCGATTCCGATCAAGGGCATGTACCTTGGTTGCGGGCACATCCCCAGTAGGGGGTGTGCAGGAGGCAGCTGATCTATGTTTCTCTGTCATTGATGTTTCTAACTCTCTATCCCTCTCCCTTCCTCTCTGTAAAAAGTCAATAAAATACATTAAAATTTAAAAAAAAATTAATAAAATATATTTTAAAAAATAAAAAAAGGAAAAGCAATTCAATGTTACAAAAGAATATTACTTTTTTTCCCCTTAAAAAAGCATGAGCTGAATCATATGGGCTGTTTCCAATACTAATGCTCAGTATTGATATGCAACTTACTTTTTGAACATATTGATAACTAAATAAAATTGTTTTAATCGTTTTTAAATCACATATGACGTTCATGGCCCCTAACCTTTCTGTTTCTCATACCATGCATGTCATGAAGAACATTTTCCCTGGCCGGATGGCTCAGTTGGTTGGAGCATCATCCTCTACACCCGTGGTCGGCAAACTGCGGCTCTTTGGCCCCTTGAGTGTGGCTCTTCCACAAAATACCACAGCCTGGGCGAGTCTATTTTGAAGAAGTGGCGTTAGAAGAAGTTTAAGTTTAAAAAATTTGGCTCTCCAAAGAAATGTCAATCGTTGTACTGTTGATATTTGGCTCTGTTGACTAATGAGTTTGCCGACCACTGCTCTACACCAAAAAGGCTGTGGGTTCCATTCCCAGTCAAAGGCACATAACTAGGTTGTGGGTTTGATCCCCTGTCTCAGTGCTTATGGGAGGCAACTGATGGATGTTTCTTACATCGATGTTTCTCACTCTCTTTCCCCTCCTCTCTCTCTCAAATCAATAAATATATCCTCAAAGTGAGGATAAAAAAATATATATACATTTTAGACCAATAACATACTTGGCTATTCAAACTCCATAGGCAATTTTCCAGCAACACTGTAAAATTAAAAGTCCAATTTATTAACGCTATTATATAATAGAGGATATCCCGAAGTTTGGGTTTTAGTAACTTTAACAGCATAAATGGTATCAGCATATGAAAAGCATCATTTTAGCCCTGTCCGGTTTGGCTCAGTGGATGGAGCGTCAGCCTGCACACTCAAGGGTCCCAGGTGTGATTCCGGTCAAGGGCATGTACCTTGGTTGCGGGCACATTCCCAGTGGAAGGTGTGCAGGAGGCAGCTGGTCGATGTTTCTCTCTCATCGATGTTTCTGACTCTCTATCCTTCTCCCTCCCTCTCAGTGAAAAATCAATAAAATATCTTTCAAAAAAAAAAAAGCATCATTTTAAAGTTGAAAAAAAAATTTTTTACCTTCACTTTCTTTGTGAATGTTGAATAATAAATTCCTAATGGCAAACGAGGGGAAAACCACACAATAGAGTAGCTGGCCAAAATAAACAGAATCTGCAGAAAAACACTGACAATTATACCTTAGAACATAAATGAAGACCAACCAAAAAAGAACAGGCCAAAGCCATTTATTCAGAGCTCGCCGTATAGCAAAGGGGTCAATGACTGTCCCCCAGCTTCGGCAGGCCGCGGGGAGGGGCAGCTTTACAGTGCACAAAAGCCAAGGCTTCAGGTGGGCTCTCACCGGGGGCTGTTGGCTGGGGAAGCTGGAGGCAGCTTACCAGAAGCGGGGTGTCCTATGTGATTGGTGAGGGGTGCATGCTTGACATTTTCTGGTTGGTCCTAACTTAGAAGTGGGGACAAAAATTAGGGAAGCTGTCCGTTATTGATCAAGCCCAGGTCATTTGGGGCCAACGGTTACTGAAGTTACTGTTTAGCTTCCTGGATTGTTCTAGAGATAGCAATCTGGCTTCCTGGGGGTGTTTATTGAAGATAAGGGGTTGGTTTCTCCCCCACCCCCCACTCCCACCCCTTCACGAGCAGCCAGGCAGGTCAGAATCCGGTTTCTCTGTAGGGTGTGGCCATTGTCCGCGTGTGTATTCGGAATCTCAGAGGTATACCTTCCAGATGGCCTGATTCTGTCATGAGCATGCTATTTAGGCAGGGGTCCCCTGAGACCTGAGAACGATTGCAAGGATTCCTTCGGAGTGAAAATACTGAGAAAGGCTGCCTCTGGGTCTTCACCTGGGAAACGGGGATAACGATACCTATTTCGGGACTGGCACGAGGACCGAAGAGTAGGCGTCAATCAAGTCCCTCACCTAATGGACTTCCTGGGACGAGGCCTGCAGCCAGGCTGGACCTAGAAGGCTGGGGCAGCTGGGGCAGAGCTGGGGACAGATCAGATCCGGTGGGAAGCCGCCAGGGCGACTGCCGCCCGCCAGCCACTTAGGAAAGGGTGCGCTCACGGTCAGCCCACCGGTCCCCCAGGGCCACGACCGTGCTCCTCTCCCGGCCGGCCCACGGCGCCACGCCCACCACCGCCACTGTGGCAGGAAGTGCCTCAGGGCTCACCTGCTGACCGGAAGCCGACTCGCCGCGGAGGCTCCTGGGAGTTGTAGTCCCCACTCTCCAAGACCAGAGGCAGCTACGCTGTGTTGAGAGGTCTCCCAGTGTGGTCTGCGCACTGCCGGACCCCAGGCTGGTCTCGGGTGGCCAACACCTGGTACCTGGTGGGTTCTGAGGCCGCCCCTTCCCGTTGCACCTCGGGTTGGCGGTTCCCTCCTCGCCAGGCTGCAGAGCGGACACGCGTGGCAGACTCCACGCTGGGAAGGGTGCTCCCTGCGGGTCGGGGGGCGGCTGCACCTGCCGTCTTCTGCAGCGGGTCGGGGTTCCTGTCTCGCTCCGGGAGGGTGCTGCGGCAGGTCTCACTGCATCTCTGTCCTCCCCGCAGCTCGGCCACATCCGAGTGCACCATCCGCAGGGGACCAGCGACAGCCTTGCTGGGTCAGCTGGGGGCCAGCTCTCCCGCGAATGGTCACCCCTCTTTCCCGATGGTGGATTTGTTTCTGTCCCTTGACCCTGAGCTTCTCTGCGCACCCAGGCCCCTGAATTCGGCTCAGGTGGCCAGGCTTCCTTTGGGCAGGAGGGACTGATGAGGAAAGGCCCCCTGCTCTCCGACCTTCCCTCGCTGCGTGGACCCCACGTCGCAGCCAGCGGTGGGCTCCGAGCTCTGAGGCTGCGGAATGATTATTTCAGGGATCTACAGTGCCTGTCTTCCTTCGACACACCTACTGAGTGTCTGTGTCAGAGTCCCCGGAAGCACAGGGTCCCCTCCGTGGCTGGGGTCCTGTGGAGATGTGGGTCAGGTAAACAGAAAGGGCTTCTTTTCGTTTACACTTTCAGGGTTTACTCCTTTTTTCTGCCTCGTCTTCTGAGTTGAAGGTCATTAATGCTCAGTTTTCTTTAATGCATTTCTTAGGGCTGTGATTTTCCTCAGTGTGTGTACTTATCCACCAACGTTGACATGCAGTGTTTTTGCAGTTGTCATAAATATGTTTGCATTCTTTTTGTTATTTTCACGTTTTGTTGTTTTTTGGTTCAGAGAGTGGCATCTATGCAATACTGATTTTTAAAAATACTTGCTGAGGTTTATTTTTTAGCCTGTCAGTTTTTAAAAATTACAGTTTTATTGGGTTCAGACAGGAATGGAGAGGGAGAGAGAGATAAAAACATCAGTGATGAGAGAGAATCATTGATTGGCTGCCTCCTGCACGCCCCCTACTGGGGATCGAGCCCGCACCCCAGCATGTGCCCTGACCGTTTGAACAGGGGACCCTTCAGTCCCCAGGCCAATGCTCTATCCATGGAGCCAAAGGCGTAGCTTGTCAATTTTTATAACTACCCCAAATGTGCTAAGAAATAATGTATATTTTCTCATTATCAAGTACATTCTTCTGTCTGAGCCAATAGATCCGCTTCTAGGTTATTCAAATGTGACGCATCCTTGCTATGTTTCTTGTGTAGCCTCGGCAGTCATTTCCAAAAACGTCCACCGCAATCTTTTCCCGGTGGCAGCCGGTTTGTCCGGTTCTCCTCCTTGCCTCCGTGTTTGTTTTCTGTGCATTTGAGCTCCGTCCGCATCATGCCCGTTCAGCCGGGACACGGACCGGAAAGGGTGCTGCCTCCTGGCGCTTGCAGGGTCTGTTTGCACTGGGTTGTTCTTTCCCGCTCCTGTGTGTCTTGTATTTTTACTGCACCAATTCCAGACACCGTGTGCAGGCGAGAGGGGACTTCCGCAGGGCTGTCACGGTATGTGAAGCCGGAAGGTCAGGAGGTACACGCCCTTGACCAGAATCGAACTTGGGACCCTTCCATCCATGGGCGGATGCTCTATATCCCCTGAGCCAAACCAGCTAGAGTGCAAACTTTATTTATTTATTTTTTAAATATATTTTATTGATATTCTACAGAGAGGAAGGGAGAGGGACAGAGAGTTAGAAACATCGATGAGAGAGAAACATCGATCAGCCGCCCCCTGCACAACCCCCGCTGGGGATTTGCCCGCAACCAAGGCACATGCCCCTGACCGGAATCGAACCCGGGACCCCTCAGTCCGCAGGCCGACGCCCTATCCACTGAGCCAAACCGGCCTCGGCCAAACTTTATTTTTTTAAGTAGAAAAACTGCGTTGTAAAATAACATTAAAAGTATATAGAGTAAGCTGAAACCGGTTTGGCTCAGTGGATAGAGCGTCGGCCTGTGGACTGAAGGGTCCCAGGTTCGATTCCGGTCAAGGGCATGTACCTTGGTTGCGGGCACATCCCCGGTGGGAGGTGTGCAGGAGGCAGCTGATCGATGTTTCTCTCTCATCGATGTTTCTAGCTCTCTATCCCTCTCCCTTCCTCTCTGTAAAATATCAATAAAATATTTAAAAAAAGTATATAGAGTAAGTACATAAACCAGTAACATGGTTGTTTATTGTCATGATCAAGTACGTACTATACATGCCTGTACATGCTACAGCCTGTACATGACTGGCAGTGCGGGTTTGTTCACACGAGCATCGCCACAGACCCGTGAGTCATGTGTTAGCTCTGGTGTTGTGACGGCTACGATGTCATTAGGTGATATTCTTAGCTCCACTGTAACCTGAGGGGTCCACGCTGTACATGTGGCCCGTCCTTGACCAGAGGGTGGTTACGCGGTGCAGGACTATAGGGAAAGCAGCACAAATTATCCCTTGTGTTTTGTTTTTTTTTTAAATATATTTTATTGATATTTTAGAGAGGAAGGGGGAGGGATAGAGAGTCAGAAACATCGATGAGAGAGAAACATCGATCAGCTGCCTCCTGCACACCTCCCACTGGGGATGTGCCCGCAACCAAGGTACATGCCCTTGACCGGAATCGAACCTGGGACCCTTCAGTCCGCAGGCCAATGCTCTATCCACTGAGCCAAACCGGTTTCGGCTATCCCTTGTTTGATGCTATTTGTAGCTCGCCCTACCTAATGCTGCTGCCCTCCACTGTGAGAGGCCACATCATGGCTCTTTGTGGGGTGCGCAGCCTGCAACACCAGCAGGGGCTCCCCAGCCGACTTCTTTTTTTTTTTTTTTAAATATATTTTTTTATTGATTTTTTACAGAGAGGAAGGGAGAGGGATAGAGAGCTAGAAACATCGATGAGAGAGAAACATCGATCAGCTGCCTCCTGCACACCTCCCACTGGGGATGTGCCCACAACCAAGGTACATGCCCTTGACCGGAATCGAACCCGGGACCTTTCAGTCCGCAGGCCGACGCTCTATCCACTGAGCCAAACCGGTTTCGGCCCCAGCCGACTTCTGTGTGGGCCCCTGGCTCCCGGCCCAATGGTTCCCCTCTCAAGGCGGCATTCCTCACCCGGCAGGCAGCCTGCATGGTCAGCGTCCTGCAGTAAAATCAAGCCCACTCCCCTCCCCCTCACCCCCGTCCCAGTAAATGCAGACGGTGCGGGTGCTCTCGATCCTGCCCCCTCTCCTCACCTGGCCGCCGTGGGGGGCCCTGGCCAGCCTCTACCTTCCAAGTTCTTCAGCAGGGCAGCTGGCACCTGCTCTGGGGTCCCCATGCCCTACACTTTCACAGGAGCTGTCTCGTGTGTCCCTCCTGTGAACTGTGCGCCTAAGAGTTTCTGCAGCCGGACACGCATCGGCCTGGGGTGCGGTTACTCCCCCACTTTCTCAGCTCCATCCAGTCTCGGTGCACACTTCCCTTGGACCCGCCTCCCTTGGCTGGTGCGGGGAGGCCAACCCATCCAACGCTCCGTCAGTAGATGGCGCTCCAACCACTCCCCTCTCAAAGGGAGCGGTCTGCGAGGGCGTGTCCAGCAGCTGCTCCTCAGAGTTGGGTTGTCTGGGGTTTGACATCACAGAGTCCACACCAGGGAGAAAGTGGACGGTGGCGTGAGAAGGTTTTTATCAAGAAGTCTTAACAGCCAAAACCGGTGTGGCTCAGTGGATAGAGCGTCGGCCTGCGGACTGAAAGGTCCCAGGTTCGATTCCAGTCAAGGGCATGTACCTTGGTTGCGGGCACATCCCCAGTAGGAGGTGTGCAGGAGGCAGCTGATTGATGTTTCTGACTCTCTATCCCTCTCCCTTCCTCTCTGTAAAATATCAATAAAATATATTAAAAAATAAAAATAAAAAAAAGAAGTCTTAACACGTCCTGTGCGAACAGCTGCGGACATGCTGCCGGTGGGAACCCTCCAGCGAGAAGCCCAGTATCACTGTTTCAGAATTTTCCAGGCGACAGAAAAAACGCGCAGGAGTGCCGGAGGCACAGGAGAAACCCATTATTTCCAGACGTTTCCATGGACCGGTACAGGGCTCAGGGGAGGCCGTTCCTCTCCAATCCTGAGCCCCCCAATATGGAGGGAGCTTTCCCTTTATGCCCTTTGGTTTCTTTGTCCCCCAAATCTGGATCGGACTTCCGGACCTCTCAAGGACTTTGCAAAAAGCCCCATGTGCTGGGATGGGGGCCGGGAGACCACATCTCAAGGCCTGGCCTGGCGCCAGCACCGATAACCCGTCTGGGGTTGTGTATTGTTCGTGGTTTGCTGTGGCCTCTCTAGAACGGGGGGAGTACTTAGTACACAGGCCTTGCAGGACCAGATAATTAAAGGGGCAGTGACTAGGCCAGGGGTGGGCAAACTTTTTGACTCGAGGGCCACAGTGGGTTCTTAAACTGGACCGGAGGGCCGGAACAAAAGCATGGATGGAGTGTTTGTGTGAACTAATATAAATTCAAAGTAAAGGAGCGGAGGGGAGAGCAAGAGAACCCTCCGCTCTTTCGGCTCCGCGGGCCGGATAGAACAGCCGAACGGGCCGGATCCGGCCCGCGGGCCGTAGTTTGCCCGTGGCTGGACTAGACTATAGGCCAGGGGTCCTCAAACTTTTTAAACAGGGGGCCAGTTCACTGTCCCTCAGACCGTTGGAGGGCCGGACTATAGTTTAAAAAAAAAACTATGAACAAATTCCTATGCGCACTGCGGGCCCGGGACGCGTCGGCTGCTAAGCAGGACAGGCAGCGGCACCTGGTGGGCCGGATAAATGTCCTCGGTGGGCCGCATGTGGCCCGTGGGCCGTAGTTCGAGGACCCCTGCTATAGGCTAACAAGAATGTGCATTAGGTTACTGGCACAGATTCAGATTGCTAGCCCCCCAAGAATGTCTCATTTTCCCCATTATCACTGTGCACAGAGATTCACCCCTAGGCGACAGGTACCACTTTAGAGAACTGGGAAAAGCCTGTGCTCTTAAAATGAATGCCAGGATGGTGATGATGCTCTAGAGAGGCATATATCCGATAATAAAAGGCTACTATGCAAATTATCCCCGCCACCGGGAGTTCAACCAGGAGTTCAACCAGGGGCCGGCTGGCCAAACGCCTGTGGCCCCTCCCCCTGGCCAGCCCCAGCCTGGTTGGCCCCAATTGGGGCAGGCCGGCTGGACCCCACCTGTGCACAAATTCATGCACCGGGCCTCTAGTTTATATAGAACATAATTACAACATCCATCTGTAGCTACAGTAACTGTGACTATTGAGCTTTGATGTATGTAAATAAATTAAACCATTAAGCAACAGATCTAAGAGGTACCAGGACAATCCCATGGCTATACAGGGGTTCTGTGCTTGCGGAGCTACCAAAAAAATTTTTTATTTATTTCTGAACTACACTAGTCATTGAACATAATGGTGACCTTGTAGACATATACACCATCATATCTAGAAGGACATCTGTGGAGACTTTCCACACTAAATCCTACCCTTTTGTCTTTGGAATATACATTATAATGGGAACAACCTGAATTTATTATTAAACCAGACGGCCACACCCCGTATCACATACCCTTTGGGGTTTTTTGTTTGTTTGTTCACTGACAAGTATTGCAGAACCCCCTGGATCTGGAAACCAACACTTCCGTGACATCTCCTGACATCACACATGTAACTTTTGTTTGTACTCGTATTAAATGTGTAAGCTTAGGGCCCTAACCGGTTTGGCTCAGTGGATAGAGCGTCGGCCTGCGGACTGAAAGGTCCCAGGTTCGATTCCGGTCAAGGGCATGTACCTTGGTTGCGGGCACATCCCCAGTAGGAGGTGTGCAGGAGGCAGCTGATCAATGTTTCTAACTCTCTATCCCTCTCCCTTCCTCTCTGTAAAAAAATCAATAAAATATATATATTTTTTAAAAATGTGTAAGCTTAGGATTCCTTTCTCTGGCAAGCTGGTGGTCTGCCTAACGTGAAAACTATTGGACTGGAGACCACTAGAAACAATCTACATATATAAAGCCTAAGTGACCATTACGTCAGAACGACCGAAAAACTAGTCTCTGTAATGCACACTGACCACCAGGGGGCAGATGCTCAGCGCAGGAGCTGCCCCCATCCCGCAGGCGATGGGGCCTGCCAGCCAACCTCCCGGTCCCTCCCCTCGGCCGGCAAGCCCCGATCACCTGATCAGGGCCGGGCCCCCAGGCTGGGATGTGGAACTGGGGGTGGGTGGCAGGAGACATGGCCCCTTTCCCAGGGAGACTGAGGGCCGGCGGCCAACCTCCCGGGTCCCTCCCCCCGTCCCTCCCTCCCGGCTGGCAGGTCCCGATCACCTGATTGGGGCCGGGCCCTGGCCTGGGACAGGGAACCAGGGGTGGGTGGCGGCAGATGCGGGTGGTGAGGGAAGGAGGAGGTGGGGAGGCGGGGAGGCAGGGAACCTAATTGGCCCTGATCACTGGCCAGGCCTAGGGACCCCACCCGTGCATGGATTTTGTGCACTGGGCTTCTAGTCTCTATATATAAAAGCCTAAGCAACTACTCCACCATTCGACCGGTAGCTATGATGTGCACTGACCACCAGGGGGCAGGCGCTCAATGCACAGGCATGGAAATATGGAACAGACTGATGAATCTCAGAGGGAATCGGGGACAGGGAGGGTGGGAAGAGATGAACCAAAGATCTTACATGCATACTAGAGGCTCGGTGCACAGATTCATGCACTGGTGGGGTCCCTAGGCCTGGCCTGCGGGGATCGGGCTGAAACCAGCAGTCCAACATCACCCGAGGGGTCCCGGATTGTGAGAGGGTGCGGACCAGTCCGAGGAACCCCACCGGTGGATGAATCTGTGCACCGGTCCTCTAGAGAACAATAACAGATAACTCTCTTTCCTGGGCATAATCCAGCTTGCAAGGAGATAAGTGAAGTTCCAGGTGCCAGCTAGGCAGAGGGAACTGAAAGCCACAATTAAGTTTGTGAGTCGATGCTGCAACTGCCTGTGGGTTTAATTTTGTTTACCCAAAAAACCTGGGTGTTAAAGACTAACGGAGGATGTAAAACACAGCCTTGGACACACAAGACAGAGAATTGGCACTGAAATAACTCAAATTCAGAAATTTCAAAAATCCATGTGCCGGGGTTCTTGTTCCAGCATTAAGAAGGGGTTCAACAATCTGGAGAAAGGCTGTGCGTCGATTCAATAAGGAGTCCAAAGATGAAAGATCGTTTTGAAAGGCACTGGGGGTCAGAGGATCTTCAGCTAAAGGAGCTAAAGAATCTCCTTGACTCAGGACCCCGTGCTTTTTATTAACACAATTTGTCCTAAGGCAAGGTGGAGATAATACACTTCAAAGGGTAGGGTTTACAGAAGCATTGTCAGATTGGGGAATAGCCTACAGCTGTTCAGGTGTTTGGCCAACAGGAGGCAATAACATGTAGATTGAGATGCCCTGAGCTGTCTGGCAGCAGACAATCATCCTATTCAGGTTTGGGGGAAGTGCCCTCTAGCCACTCCAACAGGTAATTGCATATGTGACTCAGCCCTTGTTGAGCCCTCAAGTTTCATCAATCTTTTGATAAAACTCTTCTAATTATGACATGCTGGAATTGGCTCCTGGCATCCATGCATATAAGGGTGGGGGGGAAATTAGAGGAAAATCTGCCCATTTGCACAGGAAGCTTGTCTGTCTCTCCCTGGATTCTGGTGGGAAAGAGTTTATTACTCTGCTGATTCGTAAGCCTTGACCAGCAACTCACATGAGTGAGAATCTCGAATTTGCCTATTCATGTCCCAGCTAAAAAACTGAACAATTAGGGGGCGGGGATAAAAAAAACACAAACCTGAACAATTGACACAAATTTGTCCTGGCCTTTAAAAAACAATTTACAGACGCAAACAAAATATTTTTGGAGGAAGACACATTCAGCCCATGTTTGTCAGGATTCTTAAATACAAACCCCAAATGAGTTCATAATGCAAAATTACAAAACATGAGGAACCAAGTCACCAGAAGAGTCAACAGACATTTTAACAAAATCAGAACTCCAAATATTTTAGGTAATAGAAAAACCGGAAATTTTATTAAAATGACTGTCTTTAGAAAGTATTAAAAACAGCCCTAACTGGTTTGGCTCAGTGGATAGAGTATCACCTGGACTGAGGGAGGTCCCGGGTTCCAGTCAAGGGCTGGATCAATGTTTCTAACTCTCTATTCCTCTCCCTTCCTCTGTAAAAAAAAAATGAATAAAAATATTTTTTAGCCCTAGCCGGTGTGGCTCAGTGGAAATGAAAAACATAGTCACTGAAATTTAAAACTCAACATGAAAATACTCGAGGAACATGTCAAACGGTAGGTAGATCAGACTCTGCTGAAGGGAAAGCAAACAGGAAGACAGAGCTAAGCAGAGAGAGACGGGAATGTGAACCAACGGGAAACAGACAAGACAGAGAACGTGGAAGAAAAGCCAATGTTCAGAGAGATAATGGCTCGGACTGGACGGAACACGGGAGTTGGATTGGGGCCGCACCGTACGCGCCTGGCTGGATAAATACCAGGAAATTCTCAGCCAAGTGTGCGTCTGTGCAGGTCGAGCTCAGTTACTCCCGAGCTACCCTTCTGCCTCGGCCCCGTGGTTCCGCCCCGCGGTCTGCAGGGCTGAGACTCCAGTCCCCGCAGAGCCACCGCCACGGGCAGTGCAGGAGGGGTCCCAGCAGCCCCTGACCCAGTCTCCCCGCCGCCAGCGCCTGTGCGCCCTGCGCCCCCTTCGCGGAGACCCCCGTGGAGCTCGCCAAGACCAGGCTCATTGGTTTGGAGCTGAGCAATCCCGCCCCAGCCCGGGAACCCCGAAGTGCTCCGCCCAGGGGGGACCCCAGGAGAGGCTCATGCCCGGTCCTACCTCTCTGCGGGCACTTGGCCTCCTCCTCCGCGTGGCCCCTCCAGCGCGCGGCGCACTCCTCGGGCCGGTGAGGGAGGAGCCCCGTTTCCGTTTCTCCCGCGCCCTGTGGGCTGTGCGCGGCTGTGGACCCAGCTCCCCGCCCGCACCCCGTGTGTGAATTCGCCGCCGCCGCCGCGGGGAAAGCCTTGCAGCTGCCAAGCGCCCGCCGGCTGGCTTCCCAGGTGGACGGGGCCGCCGGGGTCCCCGGCCCGCTGGCCGCCTTCCCACCACAAAGCGCCGGCTCCCAGCGAAGCTCCGGAGCCCCGGCCTCGGCGCACTATTCCCCCGAGGGTGCTTCCCCCCGAGGGTGCTTCCCCCCGAGGGTGCTTCCCCCCGAGGGTGCCTCCCCCCGAGGGTGCCTCCCCCCAGAGGATGCCTCCCCCGAGGGTGCTTCCCCCCCGAGGGTGCCTCCCCCGAGGGTGCCTCCCCCCCGAGGGTGCCTCCCCCGAGGGTGCCTCCCCCCCGAGGGTGCCTCCCCCGAGGGTGCCTCCCCCCCGAGGGTGCTTCCCCCCCGAGGGTGCCTCCCCCGAGGGTGCCTCCCCCCCGAGGGTGCCTCCCCCGAGGGTGCCTCCCCCCCGAGGGTGCCTCCCCCGAGGGTGCCTCCCCCCGGAGGGTGCCTCCCCCGGAGGGTGCCTCCCCCCGGAGGGTGCCTCCCCCGGAGGGTGCCTCCCCCGGAGGGTGCCTTCCCCCGGAGGGTGCCTCCCCCGAGGGTGCCTCCCCCCCGAGGGTGCCTCCCCCCAGAGGATGCCTCCCCCGAGGGTGCTTCCCCCCCGAGGGTGCCTCCCCCGAGGGTGCCTCCCCCCCGAGGGTGCCTCCCCCGAGGGTGCCTCCCCCCCGAGGGTGCCTCCCCCGAGGGTGCCTCCCCCGGAGGGTGCCTCCCCCCGGAGGGTGCCTCCCCCGGAGGGTGCCTCCCCCGGAGGGTGCCTTCCCCCGGAGGGTGCCTCCCCCGGAGGGTGCCTTCCCCCGGAGGGTGCCTTCCCCCGGAGGGTGCCTCCCCCGGAGGGTGCCTTCCCCCGGAGGGTGCCTTCCCCCGGAGGGTGCCTCCCCCCGGAGGGTGCCTTCCCCCGGAGGGTGCCTCCCCCGGAGGGTGCTTCCCCCGGAGGATGCCTCCCCCCGGAGGGTGCCTCCCCCCCGAGGGTGCCTCCCCCGGAGGGTGCCTCCCCGGAGGGTGCCTCCCCGGAGGGTGCCTCCCCGGAGGGTGCCTCCCCGGAGGCCGCATTCCCCGGCGGGTGCCTTCCCCCGGAGGGTGCCTCCCCCCGGAGGGTGCCTCCCCCCGGAGGGTGCCTCCCCGGAGGCCGCATTCCCCGGTGGGTGTGGACGTCAGGTGTGTTCCCACCGCCAGCACGCACCCAGCTGCCCACGGTTAGGGGAACTGGCCACGGCTTCCGCTCAGTCCTGTCGCGTTCGTTACTGGCCAGGACACAAGCGTGGCAACCAGGGGGGTGGGGACATGCGTGGGGAGGGGTCTGGGCTGGGAATAGGGGGATGAGGACAAATATGTGATACCTTAATCAATAAAGAAATTAATAATAAATTTAAAAAGTGGCAACCCTGCCCGGGCACGGGTTACCGGGAAGGTGCCAGGCAGTGCCCTTAGGACAGGCAGAAGGGGCTGCTGAGCTTGCGGGCGGCGCGGGGACTCCGAGTCCTAACCCGACGGGAGGGGCCGCCCTCTCTGGGGTCGCACGGCTCCGGGCGGGCGAGGCCAGTGCCCCGGGCCCGTCCCTCTGTGCTGCACACCTTGCTGCTGTCGCACCTCCGACCCTGACCCAGGAGGTATTCGGGGTCCCACTCCGGGCGCATGATGGCACCTCGTCTAATGGCCCGAGGCAAACCGCCTGAGCACCTGGGGCCCCGCCACCTGTAAGCCCCCAGAAGGTGAATGTGAAGCTCCCCCTCCCCCAGCAGCCTGGGCGCATGCGCCAACGCGCTGCTCCTCGGCTGCCTTGGGCCTGGGGGCCACACCGGCCACCCCGCCGCCCTGCGCAGCGAGGCCGACCCTAATGCTAGAGAGGTCGACACCCTGGAGAGGAAGGTGGCCGCCTGCAAGTGCAGCCGCAAGGGAACCACTACTGCCATCCAGCACCAGAGGTAGTTTGTCGCTGGCCTTTATTTAAAGGGGACACACAGGGTGTCCTCTCTGTGTCTTACTTCTCACACTCAGCATCGTGTCTCTGCTGTGCCGCTTTTTCATTGCTGTGCGGCGTTCCCCCGCACGCCTCTGCCAAGCGTCCTTGGTGACTATTCCGCTCACGAACAGCTGGTTTGTTTCCAGGCTCGTCTATTCTGAATATGCTGCCCCACGCTCTGACATCAGTACTCATTTCTCTTCCAAAGACGCTCCTTGTGCCCAGCTGGTTTGGTTCAGTGGATAGAGCGTCAGTCTGCAGATTTGTAGAGGGCCGCCTGGGAAGGCACATTAGCATTTCTTTAAATTGTCAGCTGAGCCCCAGGCGACTGGCAGAGCCGCGTCTCGGTTACGCCCTCCCCAAGAAGGCCAGGTCGTTATCAGTACTGACTTTTTACCTTTGTCCAGGTGCCAGGGAGTGGGCTTTGATATGTAAATCCAGGCAAGCACCAGGAATGCTAGGGCCTACTCAAGAATGCAAATAAGCTCCTTTGATCCCAAGTTTTGGGGATACTTCCTGGTATTTGGGGGTATAAAATAAATGCGCTGCGTGGGCTCCGGGGTCCCTGCCTCTCCATCAGAGAGGATGGCGTCCCACCTGGCTGCCAGCTTTGTCTCTATCTTTCTATCTGGTCTCTTTCTTTCTTTTATTTCTTAATCCCCAGCTCCTCCACTCAGAATCGGACCGTTCCTTTTCCGTGCTGACGCGGAAAAGAGAGAACACCTCTACACAGACTGAAGGGTCCCAGGTTTGGTTCTGATCAAGGGCACATGCCTGGGTTGCAGGCTCGATCCCCAGTGGGGGGCGTGCAGGAGACAGCCGATCCATGATTCTCTCTCATCATGGATGTTTCTCTCTCCCTCTCCTTTCCTCTCTGAAATCAATAAAAAACATTAAAAATAAAAAGACACTCCTGCCCTAACTGGTTTGGCTCAGTGGATAGAGTGTCCGCCTGCGGACTCAAGGGTCCCAGGTTCGATTCCGGTCAAGGGCATGTACCTTGGTTGCGGGCACATCCCCAGTAGGGAGTGTGCAGGAGGCAGCTGATCAATGTTTCTCTCTCATCGATGTTTCTAACTCTCTATCCCTCTCCCTTCCTCTCTATAAAAAATCAATAAAATATATATATTTTTTTAAAAAGACACTCCAGTGCCCCGAGTGTGGAGCAGTGGTTCTCAGCCAGCGGAGGTTTTGCCCCCCCAGAGGACGTTGGCAATGTCTGGTGACAGTGCTGAGGATCACGGCTGGGCGTGGTGTGCGCTCCTGCCACCTAGTGGGTGGAGACGGGGATGCCGCTCCGCACCCCACGTTGCACGGGAAATCCTCCCGCAGCGGGAAGCCTCCAGCCAGAAACCTCAACAGAAGCTCCTCCGGTCCCGTCCCGCCGGCCTCGGGAGCCAGAGGTGGCGCCATCAGGGAGGGGGACTCGTGCTGGCCTCCGGCGTTAGGTGACATCGGCCTGGCGGCCGGCCCCTGGCGGCCCGTGGCCGACCACCCGCTGCAGGGCGCCCCGCACGTCCCGGTTCCGCAGCGTGTAGATGGCCGGGTAGAGCAGCGGCGTGAGGTTGATGTAGACGAGGGACACCAGCTTGTCCTCGTCCAGGGAGCGGCTGCGCAGGGGCCTGGCGTACATGGCGGTGGCGCAGCCGTAGTGCAGCACGGCCACGGTGAGGTGGGACCCCACCGTGTGGAAGGCCCTGCGGCGGCCCGCGGCGCCCCCCGCCCCCAGGATGACGAGCAGCACCCGCGTGTAGGACAGCAGGATCAGGGCCAGCGGCAGCACGAGCAGCAGCAGGCAGGCGGCCAGCAGCACCCGCTCCTGGAGCTCCCGGTCCCCGCACGCCAGCACCAGCACGGCCGGCAGGTCGCAGAACACGTGGTTGACCGCGCCGCCGCGGCAGAAGGGCAGCCGGAAGATGGCCGTGGTGAGGCCCAGGGCCAGGACGGAGCCCCCGGCGCAGCAGGAGGCCAGGAGGCCCCAGCACAGCCCCGCGGTCATGAGCCGAGGGTAGTCGAGGGGGCGGCAGATGGCCAGGTAGCGGTCCAGGGCCATGGCCGCCAGCAGCAGGCACTCGGAGCCGCCCAGCGCCACGAACAGGCCCATCTGGGCGGCGCAGGCGGAGGGCGCCACGGCCTGGCCGCCGGGAGGCAGCAGGAAGCCGGCCAGCATGCGCGGGGTCAGCACCAGCGAGTAGGCCGCCTCCACGGCCGACAGCGCCCCCAGGAAGAAGTACATGGGCGTGCGCAGCGCGGGGTCCGCGGCCGCCAGGCCCAGGATCAGCAGGTTCCCCGCCAGCGTGGCCAGGTGCAGCGGCAGGAGCAGGGCGAAGAGCAGCGCCCGCAGCCACGGCGGCCACCCCGAGAAGCCCAGGATCACAAACTCCCGGGGGGCGGTCCCGTTGGCCCACGGGCTCATGGCGGGACCTGGGGGAGGCCGGGTGTGCGGGCTGCAGAGGACAGGCCCGGGGACACCCTCCCGGAAAACACGGGTCCCTCGCCTCTCCTGGGCCCCAGCCCTCCGGGGGCCACCCTTACTGCTCACACCCCCGCCCCGGGGACCAGGATCTTCTCTGCAATCCAGTACCTTCCGCCCCCTTTGCCACAGCCCAGCGCCCTCCGGAATCAGATGTGCGGGGCTGAGGTCCCCCCTCCTTCCGCCTCCCCTGCCCCGTGCGGGCCCGCCTGCGCCCAGGTGCCTTCTTCACAGCGCCCACCCTCCGTGTCCCTTCCAGCCTTCTAACCCCGGGGCATCGGGACCCACGGGGCCAGGCGGCCCAGCGCACGGCGAGGAGATGGAGCTGGTGCCTGGGGGGAGCCGACGGAGGGGACTCCGGCTTCTATGGCACCGCCTCCGGGCTGAGCGGGCTGGTTCTGCCGGGTGGAGGCGTCTCTCCTGCAGACAGAGCCACAGGGATGGAGGGGCTTGAGCATCTTAGCAGCCCCCGCGGGAGGCTGGGCGCACGCGCCTCCGCCCCTCCTCCCCCCCGCCCCCCCCCCCCCGGGCTAGATTCAGGGCGAGCCCATGCTGCGCCTGCCATTTCTCTCCGACTCAGTCACAGAGGAAAACCCACCAGGGAAGGCGGCCCACCCCACTCCTCATGCAAAGCGGCCTTCGTGACCGGACCGAGGGCGGGAGGACCACGTTGGCGGAAGCTCCGCTGATGGACCCTGAACCTAAAGACCCCCCTCCAGCTGCAGACCCTGAGGCCCCCACCCTGTCCACCCCGCTTCCCAACCAGCCTGCCCCAATAAACACACGATCTCAACCTCCCCTCCCCCTGCTTCTGCGGGTGGCGCTGGCCCAGGGCCACTTCACAACCTGGAGGTCAGGGCAGGTGAATTCGCTGTCCTGACCCTCAGGGCCACCGGGGACCCCGTCCCATCACAAACACCCCAGGCCTCCAGAGGGTCCCCTCTGCTCTCCTGACGCTCCTCCTCTTCCCTGCGTGACCACAGCAGACCCAGCCGAGCCCCTGCCCCTGCTTCCTTCTAATCACAGCACCAGCTGGAGGGACCCTGCAAAACGACAGATACCAGTTCCCAGCCTCCCTGTCCCTCCTGAAGCTCCAGGGTTAAGTCCGAAGCCCTCAGCACAGCCCCACTGTCCTCCGGTCCCTCGCGGCTACTTCCAGCCTCGTCGCCTGTCGCCTGCTGCTCACCCAGTGGGAGCGAGTGGCCACCTGTCCCAGCCGACCTGCCCTTGCACCCCACTCCCATTTCCTGGGACCCCCCTGGAAGGGCTGGGAGAGCTCTGTGCGCCCTCCCAGCTGAGCCCACACTACATCCGGGCACGTATGCTGTCCTCTCTCTAACTCCCCGGCTGTGGTGGGAACCCCACTTAACTCCGTCTCTGGAAAGGAAAGCTTTGGGCCCTATCGGTTGTTCACTGAGTTGCTGTAAGCAAAGGAATTCCTCAGCCCGCATTTCCCCACGTGC
The DNA here is from genome assembly GCF_963455305.1 of Plecotus auritus. NCBI lineage: Eukaryota > Metazoa > Chordata > Mammalia > Chiroptera > Vespertilionidae > Plecotus > Plecotus auritus. The sequence continues at coordinate 2,844,805 of NC_137773.1, forward strand.
CCGCCCCGCTCAGGGTCCCCGTGGTGTCCCTAACCTGGATCTCAGGCCCTGGAACCTCGACTCAGAAGACACACCCCTTTACAACAGCCCATGGCCCCAATATCTGTTGGCTCCGGCCCTGCAATGCCCCCCAGCATGGACCATTCATCTCAGATGCGGTCCAGGCAATCAATCAGCTTCCGGGTGGATGCCCTCCCCCAAAACTCCCAGAGTCATGTTCGCCTCCCCACCTGCCAGCAAAGCTCAATCGTCCCGCCTTCCCCGTAACCCACTCAACTAAGAGACACTCTCCTCTCCTGTCTCCTCTCTCTGTCGCCCCAGTCCTTAACCCTTTGCTCCTCGGATGCCTCCTTCCCGCTCCCCTGTCCCAGGGAGCCTTACCTGGTTCGGAGGAAACACTGCTTCGAAGCGCTTCCATACGTGACATAAGGATGCCCATCGACGCCCATCCAACTGTCAAGCCAGGCTGGCATCTCCCTTCATGTTCACCAACGGCTCCTCCCCTCACGGGAGGCTGGAGGGCACCCAGGTCACTTTTATAGACCGACAGCCACTGCGTTGTGAACCAGGCGACCGTGCGACACTGTGTGCGGAGGGCTGGCGGCGGTGTCCCAGAGCCGGTGCCTCCCCTGGAAGATGAGAGGGGGACCAGGTGTTTTCAGAGCTCCTTCCAGTTCCGGTATTTCTGTGGCTCAGTCGAAAGCTCTGTCTGTGGCTGTGTGTTCATCCCCAAGGTAACCCATTGGTTTTTTAAAAACAAGGTATTCCGGCTGGCCAGAGCGGCTCCGTTGATTGCCATCCTACGCACCGAAAGGGTGGGGTTCCATTCCCCGTCAGGCCACATAGTGGGGTGGCGGGTTTGATCCCCCGTCAGGGTGCACACAGATGGATGCTTCTCTCTCACATCGATGCTTCCCCCCTTCCTCTCTCTAAGCCTGCCTGCCCTCAGATGAGGATTAAAAAATATATCTTTTGACGTTTCCAAAGCCCATAAGGACGTTTGAAGGCATGGGTTTAACTTAGAATTCTGAGTCAGCCAGGGGGACATGACATTAGGTGTGATATTGCCAATGGCCGTCTATGGGTCTGAGAGGCCCTTCGGCCAGTGGACTAGTGTACAGCGGAGGTTGAACCAGTGCCAGTGCCATAGTGAACACGTCCTTATGGCAGGCCCGGGGGTTTGTGCCCACTGGCACGGGAGTGCGCAGTGCATTGTGGGATGGCCTCAGGGCGTCTGGGGCTGAGTCAGGGGAGCTGGCTTCTAGTCCTGCCTGTGATGTTGCTCAAGTCACGTCTTCCTCTGGATCTCAGATTCCTCATCCGCCTCCTTGATGTGGGACTCAGGCACCCCAAGATCTAATTGCCCATTTTCTCTTGGAGTGAGGGTGGCACGGGGCACAAGCAGGCTTTGGGGGCACACACACCTGGGCTTTGTCTGACCAGCGGAGCCTGCGGGAGCGGCTGAGGCCTTCGAAGCCCCGGGGAAGAGGTTGGGTGATGGGATGAAATGAGGACTGGGAAGTGCCTGACACAGCAGGGCCTGCGAACAGGAAGTTGTATCGAATAAAAAAACCCCAACTATCAAGACGCGCTCAATGCTTTCCTGGCTCCCTGCTCCCGGGCGACCATCCAGGGATGGAAGAGTTGCCTGGAGAGACCAGGGAACCAGGGGCGAGGACCCGGAGGCGCAGCCCGGAGAAGACCAGGGCTGCCTGTCCAGCGCTCCCATCCGAGACCCGCCGTGCCTTCACCTTTCCAGCCTTTGCCTCTCCTCCCCAACCTCTCTGCCGGCTCTTCCTCCGGCCTCCGGCTCCACCCTGCCTTCCGTGGCCAGACCCCTGGGCGCCCAGGGGAGCAAGAGGACAGAATCACAGCAGCTCCCCCTGCTGTCCCTATCACGGCGTTTGCTGAACCTGCCGTTCGCAGAGTTCCAAGCACCCCGCATGCACAATACGATTTCATTTGGGCAAGGTCGCTGTGAAGCAGCGCATGGCTATTATGATCATTTTACAGATGAGGAAGCTGAGGCTTAGCGAGATCAACCTGTTCATGGGGTCACCCAACGTCTCCCTTGGCTGGGATCTGTCCCCAGGTTGACTGACTCCCAAATCTGTGCTGTTAATGTGGGGAGTCTCTCTCTCTCTGTCGGTCCTTCCTCCCAAACAGAGGACATGGGAAAGGAGTGGAGGACAGAGAACGAAGCCATCTTAGAGGCAGGAGGCAGGAGGCGCAGAAGCAGAAGGAGGTGTGTGACCAGAAGCAGGCCCACGAGCCTGCCGAGGGCCGTAGGGGACAGATTAGGAGCGAAGACATGTGCTGTTTGGCAGTGTCCCCAGCGCACATGGCTCACCAGACTCTGAGCTAACACACAGAGAGAAACAGAGACAGACAGACAGAGAGACAGAAGGAGAATCTCCCATGTCCCCCAGCCTTCTGGACCTAACACTCCCTCCTCAGAATGTCCTCTCTATGGCAAACGTGGGTTTCAGCCGGTGAATTCTACCAGGGGCTCTGCACTCGGTCCCTGGCACCCTCACCCCACAGGAGCCATCTCCCGTGGCATCCCTGGAGGGAAAAGACCGGAACATGAAAATTCATTGAAGGGGACACCCAGACTCAGGGCCACCAGACCCCAATGTCAGCCAGAATCACCCCTCAGCTCCTCGGTTGACCAGGCCCGTTGCCCACTGTTCCAACAAGGGTTTCTGAGAGAGGGAGAGAGAACCCGGTGCCCTGCATTCTGGTGAGAAGTGCCGGCTCCAGCCACACAATTTGGACACACCTTCCCTGCCTGGCCTCACCCTCGCCATCTCTGCCCCACCTGGCACTCACCACAGTCACATAGCTACTGCATGTGCGTATCCCCCGTTTCTCCCTGCCCTGACCCCTGCTTCTCCATAGCACCGTCCTTCCGCACCTGAAACCTACTCACTCTTCAAGGCCACGATGGGCCATCAGCTCCTTCATGCATTAAAAAACCCCAAAGCAGCAGAGTAGACTGTAGACGGATCTTATAGGAAATGGAGAGCAGGCAGACTCCACCACATCGTGGTCTTCTCCCAGGACCTTCCAACTTCTGTCCCCAGGGCCCTCCGTCAGGAAGTTACCTAATAGGTTTCTCAGGGCCCACTTAAGGGTCTGGCTGCTTCGAAGCTCCAGAGCCTCATTAACGATCTTCTCCCCCAACGGTGGTACCCGGGGAGCGTGAGGACTCAGAAGGCTGGGGCTGCAGGGATGAGATGGGGGAGGACTTGGAAATCTGAACGGCGTCTCCAGGGAGAGTCTGAGAGTTCTGGGCCCAGGGGACAGGAGGCCAACTCCCTGCAGTGATGAGGAAATTGTCTGTAGCAAGAGCTGGGGGGGAACTGGAGCCCAGGAGAATGAGTCTCCCAAAGCAGTTGGAGAAGCTCCCTGGAGAGAGGAAGAGTTTCTGCTTTCTCCGCATCTCCCCGAGGTTGGAACCAAGGAGTAGCCAGGGGACTGGAGATCTCAGAACAGACTGACTGGTGTAGTTCATCACCACCACCACCACCACCATCACCACCATCACCATCATCACTACCACCATCACCAGTACCACACCATCACCACCACCACCATCACCATCACCAGTACCACACCATCACCACCACCACCATCATCACTACCACCATCACCAGTACCACACCATCACCACCACCACCACTGTCATCACCGCCATCATCACCTCCATCACCACCACTACCACTGTCATCACTGCCATCATCACCTCCATCACCACCACCACCACCACTGTCATCACCGCCATCATCACCTCCATCACCACCACTACCACTGTCATCACTGCCATCATCACCTCCATCACCACCACCACCACTACCACTGTCATCACTGCCATCATCACCTCCATCACTGCCACCACCACTGTCATCACCACCATCATCACCTCCATCACCACCACCACCACCGTCATCACTGCCATCAGCACCACCACCATCACCACGATCACCATCACCACCATCACCACCATCACCATCACCATCACCACCACCATCACCACCATCACCATCATCACTACCACCATCACCACCATCACCATCATCACTACCACCATCACCACCATCACCATCACAATCACTACCACCATCACCATCATCACTACCACCATCACCAGTACCACACCATCACCACCACCACCACTGTCATCACCGCCATCATCACCTCCATCACCACCACCACCACTGTCATCACCGCCATTATCACCTCCATCACCACCACCACCACTGTCATCACCGCCATCATCACCTCCATCACCACCACCATCACTGTCATCACTGCCATCATCACCTCCATCACCACCACCATCACTGTCATCACCACCATCATCACCACCAGCACCACCACCATCACTGTCATCACCGCCAACACCACCACCAGCACCACCACCACCACCACCACCACAACTACCACCATCATCTTCACTGGAAAGTGCTAAACAACAAAACCCAACAACACAGACTTCTTGTTTTCTCATTGCCCATTCGCTGAGGAAATGACAGCATTGAAGGATATGTTTGTTTTTTTTTAAACATTCTTTCATTGATTTCAGAAAAGAAGGGAGAAGGAGGGACAGATAGAAACATCAATGATGAGAGAGAACTATTGATCAGCTGCCTCCTGCACGTCCCCTATTGGGGATCAAGCCCGCAACCCGGGCAGGTGCCCTTGACCAGAATCGAACCTGGGATCCTTCAGTCCACAGGCCGACGCTCTATCCACTGAGCCAAACCAGCTAGGGCAGGATATATGGTTTTATATTCAGCTATTCCCATTTAATATTGAATTATACACATTTTCCATGTATTACATATTCATTCTCTTTAACTGTCTATTTCAAGCATTAATTTATTTTTAAAAAATATTTAATACCTGGTTCAAAATTCAAAGGTTATAGCCCTAGCCAGTTTGCCTCAAAGAATAGTCCTTCGGCCCACAAAATGAAGGGTCCCAGGTTTGATTCTGGTCAAGGATACGTACCTCGGTTGCAGGCTCAATCCCTGGCCCTGGTCGGGGCACGTGTAGGAGGCAACCAATCAATGTGTCTCTCTCACATTGATGCTTCTTTCTGTCTCTCCCCCTCCCTTCCACTCTCTCTAAAAATCAATGGAAAAATATCCTAGCGCCCTAGCCAGTTTGGCTCAGTGGATAGAGCGTCGGCCTGTGGACTGAAAGGTCCTGGGTTCAATTCTGGTCAAGGGCACGTGCCTGGGTTGTGGGCTTGCCCCAGTAGGGTGTGTGCAGGAGGCAGCCAATCCATGATTCTCTCTCATCATTGATGTTTCTATCTCTCTTTCCCTCTTGCTTCCTCTCTGAAATCAATAAAAGGAATATTTTTAAAATGAAAAAATTATCCAGCCCTGACGGGTTTGGCTCAGTGGATAGAGCGTCGGCCTGCGGACTGAAGGGTCCCAGGTTCGATTCTGGTCAAGGGCATGTGCCTTGGTTGCGGGCACATCCCCAGTGGGGGGTGTGCAGGAGGCGGCTGATCCATGTTTCTCTCTCATCGATGTTTCTAACTCTCTATCCCTCTCCCTTCCTCTCTGTAAAAAATCAATAAAATATATTTACAATAAAATATATTTAAAAAAAAAAGAAAGAAAAAATATTCACGGCTGAGGATTAACAACAAAAAAATTAAAAATGAAATTCACAGGGTATAAAAGTATAGCTGCCCTGGGCCCCCTGTTCTGCCCTCACCCAGAGGCAACCGCTTTTATCAGGTTCGTGTTTCTCCTCACAGAGAATATTTCAGGTACATACAGCACAGCATGTGTGTGTGTTATTTGCCATTTTTAATGGACAAAATATTAGCAGCATCCTCACATTCTTATTATAAGTCCTCTTTCACCTAGCAGTGTATCTTGGAAATCATTCTGTATTCGTATATTTTAATTTATGTAACAAACACGTATGCCCTAACCCAGTGGTCGGCAAACTGCGGCTCGCGAGCCGCATGCGGCTCTTGGGCCCCTTGAGTGTGGCTCTTCCACAAAATACCACGGCCTGGGCGAGTCTATTTTGAAGAAGTGGTGTTAGAAGAAGTTAAAGTTTAAAAAAATTGGCTCTCAAAAGAAATTTCAATCGTTGTACTGTTGATATTTGGCTCTGTTGACGAGTTTGCCGACCACTGCCCTAACCGGTTTGGCTCAGTGGATAGAGCATCGGCCTGTGGACTGAGGGGTCCCAGGTTGGATTTCAATCAAGGGCATGTACCTTGGTTGCGGGCACATTCCCAGTAGGGGGTGTGCAGGAGGCAGCTGATCGATGTTTCTCTCTATCCCTCTCCCTTCCTCTGTAAAAAATCAATAAAGTATATATATATAAACTTATGTAGTGTTTACTATCTACCAGACAATTTTCTTTGTTTTTTTTCTTAATTTTTTTTATATTTTATTTTTTTAATTTCTTTATTTATTAAGGTATCATATATTTGTGCTCATCCCCTCCATTCCCCTCCCAAACCCTTCCCCATGCATGCCCCCACCCCCCTGTTGTCCGTGACCACCGGTTAGGCTTATATGCATGCATACAAGTCCTTTGATTGATATCTCCCCCTTACCCCCACCCTCCCCTACCTTCCCTCTGAGGTTTGACAGTCTGATCGATGCTTCCCTGTCTCCGGGTCTGTTTTTGTTCATCAGTTTATGTTGTTCATTATTTCCCCTAGATGAGTGAGATCATGTGATACTAGAAATACACTTATAAGAACCGAAAATGAGACAAGCAATAATGGTTATGCTGAGAGGCAAATGAATCAGTCTGCAGTGAGTTTCTTTCTGGGCTAACAGTTCTTTTGAGTCCCAATTTCAATGTCAAACAGTTCCTTATGTGTACATGTAGCAATGATATTTCAGTTCTGGATGGTGGACAAATGGTGGTAATGCAGGTCCGACCCTCTCTGGTTTGGTCCTGGGCAACCTGCAGCAACGCACGGCTGCTGACTGCTAGTCTGGCAAGGCATTGTCAGCGTCTTCCATCTCTGGACTGTTTCTCTTCTGTCTTCATGGCTTGAGCAATTCCTCTCTGTTGCAGGAATCCACATGGTCTTGGAGTTGTTTTCTGAAAATATACAAACATATTCTCGACCAAAAGTTAATAAAGGAATCTTTTCTATAAATTTGACTTGGGATCCTTTTTATTTTTGCCCAAACGATTTTCCTTTGGCTTGTTTTGACACCATGTGTGTTTTTCATGGGTGTCTTGCTGTTAGCATTACAAATGAAAGTTAATTTTCTAAAGTAAAAATTTTCTAAATGTAATTTACTTACAGGATATTTTTCCTTACATGATATTCTTCTACTGCCCCCCCTTTTTTGATTTAAATATTAGGAGGCTTTTGGAAATTTTATAATGTAGTCTTGATAGCTTTTAAATTTTAATTTTTTGCACTAAAATATAACTGCTTTAGGTTCATTACGTGTTACGCAATTTTACCATGAGATGAACTACCAATAAAAGTTTTAGTTAACTTTAGGAACAGCTTTTTGTCCAGTACCATTAATTTTTATAGAATATTCGCTTATTTCAATTAGCCAATTTAAATTAGTCTGAGAACTTGACTACTATTTTACTGTCAAATTTAATACTCTATCAGCAATCTTATTTTACCCTGTAAATATTAGTGGGAAGGTTTATTTGCCTTCTTGAGTAGGCCCTGAGCATTCCTGGTGCTAGGCTGGATTTAGATATCAAAAATCCACTTCCCCACACCATGGGTACAAGACAACTCAAACAAGTCTTGTTGCAGTGAGAGGGCAGCTGCTGTCGGCCAAGTCTCTGTCTGTTACCTGGGTCCCGATTTGAGCTGGGCATGGGAAGCGAAGAAGCCATGGGGGCAGGAGACCTCCCACAGAAGGGGTGAGGGTTCAGGCCCCTGCAAAGTTGGGGCGAGTGAGGGTCTGTGCCCCACCTCTGTTGACTCCCAAGTTCTCTCCTGATGGCCCCTCTGTGACTGTGCCTGTCTTAGGTTGTTCCTTCCCTGAGGAATCTTACCCGTCTCTGGCTAACCAGCCATCCTCCAGGGCCAAGCAGGGTGATGTGATGTTCAGTTCTGTCTCCTTGGTGGCCTATGCCCCCATGGCCTCCACGCCCAGCACCTGCCTTGGGATCCCCTCGCCTGCTGGCGGGGCCCCCGGCACTGATCACCTGTCTTGGGGAACCCAGGTTTCTTCTCCGGGGAGGGCCCAGCTCACCCCACTGGACGAGAGACAGATCCATGGTACCAGCCACCATGAGGCTTCAACCTCAGGATGAACAGAAAGCTCAGGCCACAGCTGTGGGCAATTGGATTGTGAAAAGAGGGTCCCTCTTGGCCAAAGGGGCAAGAGGGGCCAATATAGAATGCTCTGGTGCCTTCCCAGGGGGCCCTCTATACAGTGGAAGGGATTAAATCCCTTCCTGTCCTTTTTAAATTGCTGCCAGACATTCAAATAATTAGTTTGTAAGTTTGTTTGGGATAATTGTACATTATGCTGTTGTAATTCTAAAATATCAAGAGATGTGTTACCTTTGTCTCCAAGCACCAAAAAGATGATTTTTTTATTGATTCCCAAGGGTGCGAGGTACTATTATAGGTAATGGGGGTAATACAAACCTGGGAAAAATTATAATGAGATTGTAGAATAATATCATGTAAGGATATTCTTTGCTCTAGGCCATGGCAGTTCCATTTCAAACTGGCTGTCAATTTCTTTTTGTATAGGCAAGGTCTTAGCTACAATTTCTGCACCTCTCCCAGGAGCAAGTAGTGATAGCCCCTTCCTTTGGTGTCCACACAAGCCAGAAACCTCTCTCTAATGTTACACACAAAGGAGCAGTGGTTTGATTTTGTGTCATACAAAAGGGAAGCTGGGTGGCGACCCCTGTGTAATTATACTTCCTTGCCCCACCCATGGTCCTCCTGGATGACCAAGGTGTTTGGTATTATTGGTGACTACGTTAGGCGGTGGATCAGCCCACGTAAGGGCTCTTACCCATGAAGGGTCAGGAACATAAGTCCAAAATACTTCCTCATTTTCCCAGGTAATATTACCGTACAGCTGATGACTGCTAGCATGGCAAGAAAGACGTTCTCAGGAGTTCTTGGGGTTCTGGTTACCTCACAATTTCTTTTCTATTTTTTAATTATTTTATTATTTTTATACATATGTGTCCTTATTCCCCCATTACCCCCCACCCCCCACTCATGCCGCACCCACCTGTTGTCTGTGTCCATTGATTAGGCTCATATGCATGCACACAAGTCCCTTGGTTGATCTCTCCCCCTTACAATTTTCTTCGTTGATAGAAAAATATCGATCCCTTCAATCCACATAATAACCCTTTTGTGTATGTCCTGCTGTCACCACGAAGGCGTCAAGATGTGGCGTGACCTGTCCATGGTCGCAGAGCGGCTAAGCGGGTGGAGTGCCCACGCTCTCAAACACTGCGGTGCAGTCCCCGCCACCCTGTGCGGCCTCAGTAGGACAGTGTCCCCCCTCTTTGTCACATTGCACCCCATGGCAGTGTAAGGAGGCGCCGTAACTTAACAAGTCCCTGTTGAAGGACATGGGGCTGGTGTCTTCTGATCTTTGGCTCTTATAATCGACGTTGCAATAAATGTCCTTGTCCCTGGGTTATTTGGAACGTGCGCAACTAGTAGGTCAAAGGGTCTGTGTGTTTCAAATGTTGTTAGTTACTGACATGTTACTCTCTAGTCATGACAGCCCTTGGCGCGTCCATCTGGAACATACGAAGGTCCCCCTTCTCCACGCCTGCGCCGGCACAGCAGGGCGGCAGTCTGTCGTGGGTGATGCGGTAGAAGTTGCTGTCTTGGTATCATTCTCACGTGTGCTCCTCCACCAGGAAAGTCGACCTTTTTATATTTTTAAAAGATGTTTGTATTTTTGGCTGGTTATTCATATTCTTATTTTTTTTTTCTATTTGCCTTTGGGGTTTTTTTTCTTATTGGTTATAACTTGTTTTTAATTTCCTGGTTTGATATTTGTCTTCTGAGGTTGTTTATAGTGGGTTTTGCCATGGAGAAATATTTTTTTCTTATTTCAATGTAGTCAGACATATATATATATATATATATATATATATATATATTAATATATTTTATTAATTTTTTAGAGAGGAAGGGAGAGGGATAGAGAGTTAGAAACATCGATGAGAGAGAAACATAGATCAGCTGCCTCCTGCACACTCCCTACTGGGGATGTGCCCGCAACCAAGGTACATGCCCTTGACCAGAATCGAACCTGGGACCCTTGAGTCCGCAGACCAACGCTCTATCCACTGAGCCACACCGGTTAGGGCTATTTTTTTAATAGCTTCTGGTTTGTGCATCATACTGGAAGACTATCCACATTCTACATAAAAAACACTTGCCTGTGCTTTCTTCTTAAACGTTTACGGTTTGATTCCTTAACCATCAAAGGCTGGATCCATGTGTATCCTGTAAGATGCAGGTTGGAATTTAGTTGGATTTTCACTTGTTAGCCGTCATTGAAAAAATAAACATGAAGCCCCAGTGTGGCTGGTGGTTGAGCAGCGACCTATGAACCAGGTCACAGTTGGATTCCGGGTCAGGGCACAGGCCAGGGTTGCGGGCTCCACCCCCAGTGTGGGGTGTGCAGGAGGCAGCCGATCCATGATTCTCTCTCATCACTGATGTTTGTCTCCCTCTCCCCCTCTCCCTTGCTCTCCCTGAAGTCCATAAAAACATACTTAATAAATAAACATTAAAAATGACCGAATAGACTTACAGAAAAGTGCAGAGAGCACTAGCACAGTTGGGTGGAACTTCACCAAGCGAAGAAGTGGAGGTAGCAGAGTCCCAGCACCTCCTCCCCCCCCCCACCCCGTCCCCTGGCCACTGCCCCCCGCCTCCCTAAAGGAGAAGGCATCGTTAGACGCTGCTTTCTCTCCGTGTTCGCTGTCAAGCGGTGGGACATGGCTCTCTGGAAGCGCGAGGAGTGGCGGACACGTGGCATGAGGTGTCCCGGTGGTGATTCGGGGAAATAAAAATCGAACCCCTGCACCGCTCTCTCCGAGGAGGGGGCCTCGGGCACCCCAGACACGGTAGCTGCCGGCACATAGTCACCCTGAGTGACGAGGAGCTGGAGCTCGCTGGCGCCACAGCTACGCGGCGGGGCGATGCCAGCCCCCAAGGTCGCCGCCCGGGGCTCGGGGCCGGATCTGGAGACCTCGGTCCCCTAAAGAGGGCACCCCCCAGGAGTTTCAGTGGGGAGAGGGGAACCCCACACTCCCGTGGGTCCAAAGAGAGAAGAGGCCGCCCCCCATTCCAGGTGACTTACTCAGGACAGAGCCAGCCCCGGGGGGATCCCCCCCGCCCCCCAGTCTTCACCAGCGTCAGCAGCCCAGGCGGCTGTGCCAGTCTCTGGACAGGGAGCTTCGACCGTGACCTTCCTCGCGACCCCTTGCGACGCCGCTCTAAAGAGTGTATTTTAAGGGAGGCTGGAGTATTGGGGGGGGGGTGTCCCCTCCAGGCACGCGCATGTCTGATGCTCAGCAACAAAACCCTCAGAGCACCCCACGTGCGCCCCGCGCCCTGGTGGGCGTCGTGCAACAGCCCCGCCGCGGGAGCTCGTGCGGGGGTTCGGGGTTCCGGCACGGGACCCGCTTTCCGTTGGGGGCAGGTCGGAAAGGAAGCGCGCAGCTGGGGAGAAAGAACTTTATTTCCAACCGGAGCCGGGGGCGGGGCCAGGGGCGGACCTGGGGGCGGGGCCCGGGGCGGGGCCGGGGGCGGAAGAAGCGGGTCTTGGGGCGGGCTCTTTGGGACAGGGGAGGCCCCAGGTCCCCCGGCCTCGCGGCCCCCTGCGGAGCCGGTGGCGGATGGCCGGTAGCCACGGACGCTTCTCCGGGAGCCGCGGGCCGGCCCTGGGCTTCGGGGCGGCAGGGCCCCGCGGCCGCCTCAGGACGGAGGGCAGCCCGAGTGCGGGGCCGGCTTTCCCGCCGCCCACAGCTCTCCGTCGCCTCCTTTGGCACCTGGGGAGGGACAAGGGGCTCCAGGAGGGGTTCGGGCTGCAAGCCAGCAAGGGTGCCGCCCCCGCCCGCGCCCGCGCCCCGTCCTGTGTGTGGCGGCGGGGCCGGGAGGCACTGAGCCCGCGGGCACAGGCAGCCTCCCTCGTCCGCAGCAGGCCCCCCTCGGCCCCCGCGCTCGCAGGAGGCCGTCTGAGTGTTGGACGGCTCGGCTCTCAGCCAGCCCGCGGCCCCTCCCCCCTCTCCTTTCCACCCTCTGACCCTCCAGGCCCAACCAGTCCAAGCCCCCATCTGGTCCCTCCTTGTCTGGGTCCCTGAACCTCTGCTGTCTCTCTTCTGTCCCACTTTCCCTATTCCTGCCTCTCTCCGTCCCACGGCCCCCTCCCTAGACCTCTCCTCGGTCTCTCCCTCCTCGGGTCCCTCTGACTTCCTCTCCTGCGGTCTGCCGCGCCCTCCTTCCTGCCCCCCCACAACCCGACCCTCAACCAGAGGCGGCTGGGACCTTGGGGCAGGTTCTGAGTGTCCTGGGCTCTGGCATTGGGGATGGGAGCAGCAGTGGCGGTGGGGACGGGGCTGAACGAGAGCAGCAGCAGCATCAGGACCAGTGGGCCCCACATGGCGAGGCAGTCGGGGCTGCAGGGAAGGGCGAGAGGGTGACGGGTGGGTGGTCAGAGGCTCCACCCTTGCTTGGTCCGGGCGCCTCCTCCCACCCTGCCCAACCTCTCCCCTCCCCTCTCCCCTCCCCTCTTCCCCCTTCCCATCGCCCCAGAGGCCCGCCCTCACTCGCAGGGCTCAGTCACCCTCACCTGTCCACAGCCCGGTCACCAGCCTCGGGATCCCCAAGGACTGTTAGATGCAGGCAGTTGAGGGAGCGGCTACTGGAGCTCTGGGTGCCGGCTCGAGCCCAAACCACGCCCCCACTGCTGACCACGCCTCTGCCTCGAACCACGCCCACCCACTGTTACACCCGCCCCTCGCGATGACCACGCCCCCAGGACATAACCACACCCCCATTCTGTAACCACACCCTTAGAGTCCAGACAAGTCCTCGCCCACTGGACACACCCCCGCCCCCCGCCACAACCGGCCACACCCCTAAGCCGGAGCCACCCTTACGTGGAGCGAGGCCCTGGAGTCCCATCCCACCGTGTCCCTCTTCCCAGATGCCAGTCCCAACCCTGACTTGAGCCCCCAGCCCGGGCGTCCCAGAAGCCCGGCGCCTGCGGGTTCTCATGTGCGGGAGCTCGCGGGTCTGTGCAGCTCTCTCCCGGTCACCCCTCTGTCCTGCGGGTTCCGGCTAGCTCCCTGGCCCCCTGAACGCTGTCTCCTCCACTCGGAGACCATCCAGCTGCTCGGGGTGGGGGGCCCTTCCCCGCACTGTGGCCTGCGGTCTCTCCCGGCAGTGCGCTGGGGCAACCACAGGGGTCACTTTCTCTTCTCTCCGGGGTCACTGGCCCGCACCTCATGTCCAATGTCTGAGCGCGTGATCTCATCTGTTTTGTCCAGTTTTTTGGTTGTTTAGGCAGGAGGGTAAGTCTGGTACTGGCTAGGAATGGGAGATGACAAGTCTGTTATGTTTGGGTGATGGGCTCTTCAAAGAACCTTTTCACATTATTATCTTTAATATTCTTAATTTCATTTTAGTGGTTTGGATGTTTCCGACCATTCCTGTTCAGAGCTCCGACCTTTCTTTCGAGGTCATTTTGTGTTTTGTTGTGTTTTTTGTTTTTTTTTGTTTTTTTTTTTCCCATACGTGACATTCACTCACACTCTCCCCCCTTCATCCGGGGAGTCTCCCCCACTTTGGAGCTTCCTGGGATGCGGCTGAAATCTCCACTTCTGCCCTTTTCGTTTCCTTTCTTCTCATTGAACCTCTTCCCACACCCTCTGGAGCAGCTCCGAACCCCGGCTCATCGGACTGACTGCATCTTTTCCTTTTCTCTTGTCTGATCCACATCACAATATTAGGCAGAAAAAAAATGTCTCCTTGGAAACTGAGCGACACACACCCAGAGTCTTTGTAGATGCTGAGTCCGTCCCCTCTTTTGAACTGTTTCTAACTCAGCACAGCCCAGCCCTGTCTTTGCGAAGGTTGCTTGAGCTCAGGCGCTCCGGGTCCTGCCTCGGTGGCTGCAGTCCTCAGCTGTCCCTCTGCCGGGATGTTTCTCCGGGGCTCCCGCCGTCCCGGCGGAGGACAGGCCAAGCACACCGCCCGTTCTGTGTGGGTTAGTGGAGGACAAACGTGGCCCAGAACCCACCACGGCAGGCTGGGATTGCCGACCTCCCTGGGCACCCCTCCCAGGCCGCAAAGATCGCCCCTCCCTTCCTTTCTAGGATCCTCACTAAACGTCACCTGTCTTCTGCTGCGGTGACAGCGCGCCGTGGGGGGCGCGGAGGAACACGCCGCCTGCACGCCAGCCGCCACCTGCACGCCGGCCGCCACCTGCACGCCAGCCACCACCTGCACACCTGCCGCGGCCTGCACGCCAGCAGCCGCCTGCACACCTGACGCCGCCTGCACACCTGACGCCGCCTGCACGCCAGCAGCCGCCTGCACACCTGCCACCACCTGCACGCCGGCCGCCACCTGCATACCTGACGCCGCCTGAACGCCGGCCGCCACCTGCACACCTGACGCCACCTGCACGCCAGCCGCCACCTGCACACCTGCCGCGGCCCACATGCGGGGGGCGCAGCACCGAGCAAGCGCTCCTCCGGGTCCACCGCGTCGGCAGGGCCGCAATGACTCGATGGGCGCATGCGTGGAGAAAAGGGTGCGTTTCCCAAGTTTTGCTCGCAGACGCCACGCTATTTGCACGTTTCTTCCCTCCCACGTGCTACACCTTCTCCGCCAAGACAGCCTTCCCTCTGGGGACTTTTGACATGATTCCCACTCCGCTCCCCCGGCTCACAAGGCAATGGCCGTTCACCGATTTGCCAGGAACTATGAACTCTTTCACGTGAGGGGGAATTTTTTGCCACGACGACCACTGAGGCAATTGGGAGGAGGGATGCACATTTTGCTTCGTTTCTCCGTGGCCAGCATCCAGTTTAATTTGGGGAGCGCTGTAACGGGTCACTCATGTCCCCTCCGTGAAGGCTGCGTGGGCGACATTTCTGCATCATCCGGGACGGATCCGAACAGTGGGTGACCTTCTGTCCTCAGCCATAAGCAGTCTTGCACTGCTTTTTGATCCATCTGAGAGACTTGAGAGACAAACTGGAGAAGTTAACTGACCCCAAGCTGAGCAGCAGTAAAAATGGGGGTGGACAAGGGCCCTCATGACGACAGGAGCCGGCTGTGTGGAAGCCGAGCAGCGGCCTGGCTGGACCACGCGCCTAGTGGGTGAGCCCGGCCAGGAACAGGCAGCCAACGCGGGGATCGGTCCCTATCTCGCCGCTGACCCCTCCCCCAGCAGGGGGCGCAGTTCATCTGTTCGCACTTCCGGCTCCAGCGAGCAGGGGAAGGGGAAGTAAAACCAAGGACACGCCCCGGCAAATGTCATCTGTGCCATCGGCTGAGCCCAACCAAGAGCTCTACTTTTTAATATATATTTTTATTGATTTCCGAGAGGCAAACATCAATGATGAGAATCACTGATCAGCTGCCTCCTGCACGCCCCCCCCTCCCCACTGGGGATCAAGCCCACAACTGGGGCATGTGCCCTTGACTGGACTTGAACCCAGGACCCTTCAGTCCACAGGCTGACGCTCTATCCCCTGAGCCAAACTGGCTAGGGCAAGAGCTCTATTTTTTTTTTGGTGCAAAGTCTTAGTTAACTTTTTCCTTTACCCACTCACATTGGCGCTGATAACTGTGTATCTGAAAGGATTACCTGAAACCTTTTAAATATACTTTTTTTTCCCCATCAAATCAAACTCACCACTGTATTTATTTACCTCAAAGAAAGGTCAGCTCTGTGACAGGGAAAAGATGCACCCTGTTCTCAGAAGCGTGAACCATTTGAGAAAAGAGGAAACGTTCACACACATTAGCTCTTTATTGAAGAGGCAGTTCAGACCCATTTATAGATGCAAAGGGCAGGATGACAAAATATGTAATGACCCGTCACCTTTCCAATATTTTACTTAAAATATACATTATAGTAATTAAGCTTTATGGTCACAGTGTAGGAAATCTTAGCAGTTGCCATGGAAACTACTATAAAGAGTATTTCCTGCACGGAATTATGCAAAATCTACCATTTACTTCCTGTTCTGCAGCATATTCATACTCATCTAGAAAAATATGGCAAGAGCGCTGAGCCACAGAAATGGTAGACATTTGTGATTTTAAACACTTTTTATGGAAGTCTAACACACATGCAGACACACAACACACATATCCCGAGTGCACAGAACACTGGGATATTCAGCACCACATTTCAAATAGAACGTACGCCGCCAGCGAGCGGCCCTCCCCCACCCCCCCGGCCTGTGCCCAGGCCAACCGCTCTCCTGATGTCTAAGTGCATAGACACGTTTTGCCTGCTCCTATTGTAAATAGAAGGAATCGTCCACGATGTTCGCTTTTGTGTCTGGATTCTGTCATTGGACTTTATTTGTGAAATTAAGCTGCATCATTGTATGCGACTTCTCTCTGCCTTACAGCATTCTGAAGGGAAATATCCCACTGAAGTTCATGCACCCCCCTGCATATATGCCTTCAGGGAGCTCAGGGTTTGCGTTCTACACCACGAACATTCCAGTCCATGTCCTTGGGTGGACAGCCCGGGTTTCTGCTAGGTTTGGGAAAAGGGTTCGGCTTGAAGTACTGGATTTCCAAAATGGTTCTAGCAACTGGCAATGCCAGCGGCAGCATGGACTTCCTGTTGCTTACATTCTTGCCAACACATGATCCTTTCCCATGCTTTTCACGCTAACCACTTCAGGGGTGGGTAGGAGGACCACATGAAGGACCTGTCCTGGAACTCATGCACCAGGGATGTCTCTCTGTTTTGCAACTGTTTTTGTTTTTACCTTGAAAGCATGGTCCGGTAAGCTTTTCCCTAGGCACTTGAGGATTTTTGATGCTACTGTAAGTGGTATTGCTTCCAAATTCTTCATTTCCTATGTTTACTGCTGGTATATTAAAGCAATTTTTCATAATGAATTTGTATGCAGGGACCTTGCTGAATTTACTCATTAATTCTAATTATCTGTGTAATTCTCAGACTTTTCTACATACAAAATCATGTCATTTGTCATTTGCAATAGTTTTATTTCATTCTAAACCTTAAGCCTTTGGATTACGTGTCTCCCCTTACTTTCTTGGCTAGGTCCGTCTGCATAATTATCTATATATATAAAAGGCTAATATGCTAAGTGTCCTTCCGCCTGGTCATGATGATGCGCACTGACCACCAGGGGGCAGATGCTCAAAGCAGGAGCTGCTGAGCTGCAGTGACTTGGCAGCGGTGGTTCTCAGGTGACGCACCCTGAAACCAGAGGAGGGGGCCCAATTGCTCTCGGGGCCGCGTGATTCCACCTACGGCCGTGGGTTATGTTCTTGCTGGGGCACGGTTGGCCCCAAATCTGGTTTACCGCACACGTGCATTTGCATTCCACACCCTGTATGACAGCAACTTTGCAGAGTGCCCTCTCGCACTCTGGACCCCTCGGGAGATGTCGGAGAGCCGGTTTCGGCTTGATCCCTGCAGGCCAGGCAGAGGGACTCTACCTGCTGGAGGGAACCTGCTCACTCTGAAGATGCCGGGAGGGACTGCGGGAGGTTGGCTCCAGGGCTCGTCCGGCCCGTCTAGACCAGTCCCGTCCCACCGGCCACCTTCTAATTAATTTCCTTTCAATGTGCATGAATCTGTGCACAGGTCACTAGTACTGAATAAAATTAGTGACAGTAGATATCCTTGTCTGTTCTTTGTTTTTTTTTTAATCTTGGGAGAAAACTTTCAATATTTCCCCACTAAGCATGTTGCTGACTGTAGTTTAAGATACTCTGTATCCCACTGAAGAAGCTCCTTTCTACCCAGTTTGTTAAGAATACAGGTGAATGGTGATGTCACCACATTCGCTTCCTGCCTGCTAGATTACTTTCCTTCATGTGGCATCACGGTTACTGATTTTTTATTATTAAATTCTCCCCTTCCTGGAGTAAGACATATCTGATCACTCTGTCTGCCCTGGACGGGGTCATGCAACCACTATGAAAGAGCTACAGGCAATCAAAATGGATCATCACGACTGGTTTAGACTAATCAGGACTTACCCTCTGAGTCATGTTAAGAAATGATAGACACCAAACTCTTCCATCAAGGCAAGAGAAGAGCAAGTACATCAAGTTAATAAAAAAATGTCTGCTAGAAACTTGTATTAATTGGTTCCAAAATACTGGAAATGAGGGGCAGTGCACAAAATAATGACACTGTATTCACATCAAATAAAAGTATAGATAACGTTTCAGAATTACATAATACTGGCACACTGCACAATCAAATGTATGGGTTAAAAAACAGGAGTGGGATCAGAGCTGGGCATATTTTATAGAGTAAGAGCAGCAGAGTTGTCCTTATCTATTGTTTATGAAAATAGTATGTTTTAAAACCTTTTTTTGCTCAAATGTAGTTGAAAAATACAAAAATCACTATTGGTGAGGCATTTATTAGAAACCCATTTATAAGTGCCTGAAAATAATAGAAAGTTATGCATTTAACTATTTTGTACCTGTCAAACATCTCACCAACATTTTGCCATTTTAATACTCAAATAAGAATACTGCCTTTTCATAAATTATTCAAATCCAAACTTGCATAGTTATTAGATTGCATTTTAAAACATGATAGAAACTTCCATATAGGTATTTAATGCTACTGACCTTATTATCAAGTCCTGATGATTTAAAAACTTCATTTTATACAATAAAGGTTTAGAGGTGATAGTTTCTGATATCTTTCCTATAAACATGTGATTTTACATCAGAAATATGGCTTTTGGTATAACAATTTCCAAGACAAAATATTTTTCCACATTTATAAATTTTGACAGACTTTGCCTTGGTATGACTCCCTGATATGTAAATACAACTTTAGTCCAAAATAAATATTAAATATTTATAAAATTGACTCCTGTATAAATTATCTAGTGTCCAATGAGTTGTAGCATGTTGCTGAAGGCATTTCTTCCTGTTGCCTTCTTAGGACTCTCCTCTGTGAAAAGTCAGATGAAAATGAACCTAACGTCTGAATCTTTTCCCCATTCAAAAACATGAACTCTCAGATCATATCTGACTCCAAGTCATTATTCAGAGGGTTTTTCTAAAATGAGGTCTGACTTTCACAGGAGATTTCCCTCATCGAGTACATTCACATTCCCCCGCCTATGGATTCTCTGGTGGCTGTTGAAGGCTGATCTGTGGTGGAATTTTTTCCCACATTCATTACATTCATAGGGCTTCTCTCCTGAATGAGTTCTGTAATGCACAGTGAGGTACGACTTCTGGGAAAAGACTTTTCCACATTCATTACATTCATAGGGTTTCTCTCCTGAATGGCTTCTATAATGTACAGTGAGGTTTGACATCCGAGAGAAGACTTTTCCACATTTACTACATTCGTAAGGCTTCTCTCCTGAATGAATTCTATGATGTATGGTGAGATACGACTTCTGAGAAAAGAACTTTCCACATTCATAACACTCATAGGGCTTCTCTCCTGTGTGTACTCTCTGGTGTCTAAAGAGGGATGAATTATGGGAGAAGGTTTTCCCACATTCGCTACATCCATAGGGCTTCTCTTCTGAATGACTTCTATAATGTACAGTGTAGTATGACAAATCAGAGAACAATTTTCCACATATATTACATTCATAGGATTTCTCTCCTTCTGGAAGTGACTGGTGTCCATCAAAAGCTGAATTTTCAAGGAAAGTTCTTCCACATTCATTACATTCATAGGGCTTCTCTCCTAAAGGAGTTGTATGATGGTCAGTAAGATATGAGAATTGAGAAAACTTTCCACATTCACTACATTCAAGGGGTTTCTCATCCGTGTGTACTTTCCGATGTCTAATGAAGGCTGAATTCAAATTGAAGGTTTTGCCACACTCATTACACTCATAGGGTTTCTCTTCTAAATGGCTTCTATAATGTATAGTGAGGTATGACACTCGAGAAAAGAATTTTCCACACTCACTACATTGATAAGGTTTCTCTCCTGTGTGTGTTCTCTGATGTGTAATAAGGGTAGATTTTCGGTAGTAGGACTTCCCACATTCATTACATTTATAGAGTTTCTCTCCTGTGTGTGTTCTCTGATGGTCACTGAGGGCTGACTTGCGGGAGAAGGATTTCCCACACTCATTGCATGGATAGGGTCTCTCCCCTGAATGATTTCTCTGGTGGAGGGTGAGATGCGTCTTCTGGCAGAAGGTTTTGCCACATTCACTACATTCATAGGGTTTCTCTCCTGAATGAGTTCTCAAATGTTGAGTGAGATGTAACTTCTGACAGAAGGTTTTCCCACATTCGTTACATTTATAGGGTTTCTCCTCTAAGTGTGATCTCCGATGTACAGTGAGGGTTCCCTTTTGGCTGAAGGATTTGCCACATACATTACATGCATAAGGTTTCTCTCCTGTGTGAGCCCTCTGATGTATAATGAATTTTGACTTTTTACAGAAGGATTTCCCACATTCACTGCATTCGAAGGGCTTCATTTCCATCTGTGATCTCTGATACATATTAAAATTGGACATCTGGAGAAAGTCTGGTCCAGAGTCACTCCACTCACAGGGCTTCTCCCCGATATAAGCTCTCTTATGACTGATGAAGACGGTTTCATTGTCTAAGGCTTCCATGCATTCATTATACTCAAAGGGTTTCTCTAAAATATTAACTTTCTGAAGAATACTTTCTTCATTTTGAGAAAAGCCTTTCCCATTTTGATTAAATTCATAAGGTTTCTCTCCATGGTGTGTTTTCCCACATTCATTACACTCATCAGACTTCTTTCTTGCATAGCTTCCATCACCAATAATTAATTCTGAACTAGATTCTACATTTTTTCCACAAGAGACACAATTATGAGATATGCTTGAAGGAACAAAGTTTGCTTCTGTACTATAAGTTTTATCAAATGTATTCTCTCTCTCTTCAATTAAGGCTTTACTATTTATATAAACAGTTTGCCTTGAACGTTCATCTTCGTTTTCTTGGATTCTTTCTAATACATCATCAACTTTCTTGATTTCTTCTGAAAAGGAATAAAGTTAAAAAAAACCTTGTGAATCTGAATATACCAGCTACAGAATAGGAGTGGTACTCAAGTACCCTATTGTGGGGTTAACTCTTGGCTTTTAGGCCAATTTCCACAAATGAAAAATAACTCACGTGTATAATCCTCTTTTCCCCTTGATTTGTCATTCAAGAGAGACAGATACACACACAGACACACACACACACACACACACACACACACACACACAGGGGTAGAGCTAAGGGAGTCATGGGGAAAGATAAGGTGGGGTAGGACTCAGTGTTAGTGGATAAAGGAAGAATAAATTCACTTTGAATACAAGTAGCTTTGTTACTTTACAAATATGTTCAAAATTCTGGTATAAAAGGTAAAATAAACAAGCACAAGTGGTGAGCAGAGAACAAAGGCATTGGAAGAGTGCTAGATCCAGGCAGAGCAAACGGGGGCAGTGGGAGAACAGCAACGGCTAGATGTATATTCAAAGGAAACGTTCAAGGATGGATGACGCTTGGGAGAAAGAGATTACAATTTTACATTAAACGGTAAAATATCACTCCACAACAAGATTACCATAGTAACACCCTTACTAGCAGAGCTCCTCCCAGCCCCTTTGCTTTCTGTTCTGCACAGAAATCCCAAGAACATTCTAAAAGCTCCATTTTCCTCATGTTTAGAGATAGTCCCACAACCAGGGCCCCAACTCCCTAGCCTTGATCACATTCACCAGGAAGGAGAGTTCCCTGGCACATAACTGTCCCAACGACCTAAGAAAGACTGGACGGCAAGAGATCTCTCCAGTAAGATCGGCGCTCTGACGGGTGCACAGTCTTATGAACACTCACTGAACCTGTCTGCACAACAGAGCCCAGTGGTCAGGAGTGCTGGAACCCCACCACAAACACACTGCAAGCCGGGGACCTGAGCAGGTGACTTCACTGTGACGCCGGTTCGCTCGCTGAAATGCGGGCCAGAGCGCCTCCACCACAGGGTGGGGAACAGACTGATTTCGTTAGCACACGTCATCTGCTTAGAATATTTGGACACAAAACAAATGCTCATTAAGTTCCACCATTAATTTTCCTTCAATTTTCTAATTTAAACTTCCTAAGACCAGTCATGTCCCTGACACAATACCATAACTCAATTCTCAATACAAATAAGCGTTCCCACACTCCTGGGCTTCATTTGGTGCAAAACCTTAAATATCAGATTCCAAAAGTTGCCCCTAAAATCTGAACTTCTACGTAGGCATCTTACAGATTATGGGATCCTCTAAAGTACTGTTAGCTACCCTCACCCACACTCACCGCAATACCTAGAATCTGCTCTGAAACTTACAACACCTGAGCCCCAAAGCCCCAAATACAAACAGGAAAAATCTGAGAAGTTACCATTCACCAGTAAGATTTTTCATTACCTGGATTCACAGCATCCATTCAAACCAGCATCGCACTGGGCTTCCAAAACCCCTGTTCACACTTGTACATGCCATAAGCAAAGGGAGGTGGGACAGACCACAGCACTGGTGATCTGGAGGGTTCGTTCTGAGAATGAAGGGAGGCAGCGGACTGTCTCACTGGCACTGGCCTCTGTCAGGGAACGGCTGGACCACAGGTGAAGGGTTAGGTAGCAGCTGGATCCGCAGCATAAATACAAATTCAAAGTCCTAACAGTGGGGACCAGATGAACCCTTTTAAGAATCCAAAGAAAAGTAAAGGTGTGGGGAGCAGGTCCCAGGGTCAGCACTCCTGAGGAAGGCAGGAGGATGAACCACACCCGCTGATGAGACACACGCTTCCCGAACGGCTGCTGTGCACACAGGAGCAGCAAACAGACGACAGGAGCGAGCGATGGGGAGAGGAGGAGGCCGGCCAGTGTCACGCCCCAGATCAGCCAGGGACGCAGCTGGGGAGCAGTCAGCTCCTCCAAACAGCACCAGCACTCGCCTTGGGGGGTGGCTGGCCCCGGACCTCCGGGAGAGGACACGGTCGGCCTGTGAGTGCACGGGGCGGGCAGAGAAACGGGACAGAACACGAGCCTGAGGCACTTCACAAGGAAGGAAAGAAAATGAAGGTAGAGGGAACACGAAAGTCTCGAGGAAATTTTGCCAGACTTCTGAATGCCTGCAGACGAGGAAATCTGTGGTCACGGGAGCAGCTTAGTCACTGAGAACTCAGGAGCCAGAGGAGGGACCGGCTCCTCAGCGTGGAAATCCCGTGGACAATCACAAAGAAACTGTGGACGCGTGCGGGAGTGCGGCCCTCGGGTCCCGGAGCTGTGAGCAGGGCATCGAGGCACCGAGACACTGTGGCACTCCCAGAGGCCCGGGACCGTTTCTGAGAATGAACATTCCACTCACTCACCTGGACAACGCCGGCACGCAGAGTCACCGTCTGCCACCCACGGCTCCTCTCCCTGCTCCAACCTGGCGATCACACTGGGCTTGGCGCTGTCGTACCCTGTGGGGGGGGGGGGGGAAGGAGACGGGCTCGGAGCGGCTGCTCGGCTTCCGCGTCGCCGCAGGGAGGGCGCTGCCTCGGAGGCTGCAGTAAGGTGGCCTTTTGCACCTCATCGAAGGCAGAACTTTGTTTATTTTTTGTTAATCCTCACCCGAGGACATTTTTTCCCATTGATTTTTAGAGAGGGTGAACGGGACAGGGAGAGAGAGAGACATTGAAGTGAGAGAGACACATCAATTGATTGCCTCCCACACACACCATGACAGGGGCCAGGGATCGGACCTGCGATCCAGGTATATGCCCTTGACCAGGAATCGAACCCACAACCCTCTGGTGCACGGGCCAACCTCTAACCACTGAGCAACCCCAGCCAGGGCCAAAGTCAGAACTTTCTGATGGAGAAGCAGAGATACAAATACTCCACCTGGTGCCCAAAAGGAATTCCATCCTGTTTCTTCAAACTTGAGGCTAAAATCATTGAACTAGAAAGCCCCCCCACAGCAGCAGTTCAGGGAGCCGCTCTGCTCACCCACGGAGACGAGGTGGCTGTAGTTCTCCAGCATCACGTCCCTGTAGGTGGTCTTCTGCTCCGGGCCCAGCTGCTGCCACTCCTCCGGGGTGAAGTCCACGGCCACGTCCTTGAATGACACTGGCTCCTGTAAGAGCAGCGCGATGGGAATTGGGGGACGTGGACAAGGCGTCCGGGGACGAGAGCTTACCGAGCTCACTGGTAGAGGCAACCAGGGACCCGGTGTCCCTTTTACGTTACAGGTTGTGGAAGGGAAACAAACCATGTCAGAAACGCATGGCATCTGGGTTCCTTCTTGTGAAAAAAAATAATAACAAAACCCTCAAACCAAAGAGAAACGGTTTTCTGATTTGACAACAGGAGTATCTGAGCCTGGGGGCTCCGCTCCTGCTCTCAGAAGGCGGACATCCGACCCGCAGGCAGCAGGCGATGCGCACCCCCTTCACCCCTTGTTTCTTCAGGGGCCTTTGCCGGTGGCTCCTCCTCTTCCCTGCCTCTTGGTGCTGGCGCCGCGACCCTCCCTGGTCTTCCCACCCCCCCCCCCCCCCCCCCCCCCCCGCACACTCACGCTCCGGGTCCCCACTGCCAGCCCGGAGCCTCAGACTCAGTCACAGCGGCTCCCTGCACGACTAAGCTGCCCCTGCCTCCGGCTTTATCTCAGCACCACAGGCTCACAGCGAGAGGATCTGTTGTTTGCACGAATGCCCGAGGTGCTATTAGAGCGATGCATGCAAGAAGCAAATTATTGTCATTTCCTGTTGCAGCTCAGGCTCCGGGCTCTGCTGGGTATTCCACAGGAAGAGGAGGAGGGGCAAGAAGTGCCAATGGCAAAAACAGAAGCGGCACCAGCGCCAGGGCTGGCACGGGCAGAGGCAGGGGGCACTTGCTAAGGACAGCTTGTGCACAGTAGGAAGGGATTCTTTTTTTTAATATATTTTATTGATTTTTTACAGAGAGGAAGGGAGAGGGATAGAGAGTTAGAAACATCGACCAGCTGCCTCCTGCACACTCCCCACTGGGGATGTGCCCGCAACCAAGGTACATGCCCTTGACCGGAATCGAACCTGGGACCCTTCAGTCCACAGGCCGACGCTCTATCCACTGAGCCAAACCGGTTAGGGCAGTAGGAAGGGATTCTAATTCCAGTGTAAGCTGAACACACCCAATTACTCTCCGGCCCACGACAACCCAAAAGCCCAATTCAAAGAAACATGCCGATGGAGTCACCTCCCGGTAGCCCTGGACACACTGGCTGCCACAGCAGGCGTTCCTGAGGAACCCCCCGGGAGGCGGGGTAGGGCCGGTGAGAAACCAGAGCTGCGAACACGTTGGACAGGCAGGTGCTGGGCCGCAGCCCCGGTGACAGCAGACTCGCCCAGAGCCCCTGAGCGTCCCCAGGCCCGGCCAGAGGTCCCGTGGGCACGGCGCCGGGCCGACTGAGACCGGCCACAGGACACCGGGCGGCTCGGCACTTCCTGCTCTCCGTGCAGAGCAGCCAGATGAGGGTTAAATCTGGTGACACCTCTGTGGCCAAGACACAGGGGTACATCACACTCCAGACCCCCTAATTAGGGTGATGACATACTCACTGTCCAGGCAGAAAAGGTCTGTCGGGCAAATGGTCAGGCAGATGGGACAGCAGGACCGGAGGGTAACCCAAGGCCCTCTCAGCGAAGCAGGACACAGTCAACTCTCTGCATCCGAACGTGGGGGCTCTTCCCGGAGGCAACACTCAGGAGGCCAGTCTCCACATGAGCAGCCGAGCGGCCAGCGTGGCCAAATACTAGGGATGGAGAAACTGGAGCCCCGTGCTCTGTGGGTGTAAAGTGGGGCGGCTGCTGTGGACACAGGATGATGGTTCCTCAAAAAAGTCAAAACTAGAATGATCACTGACCCCGCAAGCCCACCTCTGGGTCCACAGCCCAAGAAACGGGAAGGACTTGAGGAGGTAGGTGTACCCCCCTCGTGCACAGCAGCATTATTCCCCCGGCTAAAGGGGGAGGTGACCAAGCGTCCATTACCGGATGACTGAGTAAGCAAGACGTGGTCTGCGCTCACATGGACACTGCTCAGCCTTAAAAAGAAGGAAACTTTGACAGCTGGTCCAACATGAATGCAGTTCAAGGACCGCATGCTAAGTGAAACGCCCCCATCACAAAGACACATGTGGGATTCCACTTGCACGAGGCCCTCAGAGGAGTCAGATTCACAGACAGGCAGGAGACGGGAGGTGCTGGGGGCTGGGGAGATGGGGAGTTCGTGTTCAACAAGGACAGAGTCTCAGTTTTGCAAGTTGAGAAGCATTCTGGAGATGGATGGCGGTAATGGCTGCGCAACCATGTGGATGTACTTAATGCCACTGAGCTGCAGCCTTTAAAGACGGTGAAGAGAGCAAGTTTTGTGTTATGTGCATTGTACACAAGAAAAAAATTGAGGGGAAAATGATGTGATACCAACCGAATTACACACATATCGCTCCCCATCCCTGCTGCAGCCATCCCCCCCATACAGGGGAGAGGAGCAAAACGGGCTCATTCGCCGATACGCTCACGTCAGCGGCAACAATTATTATCTCAAACACTGAAACTAAAAACGTCCAAAGTCACCAGCTGAGGAAAACAGTGTAAATAAAAGATAAACATCAAATGAATAATCCAACCACAATATGATCAAATTCATAAAGCAAACAACTTGTATAGCTTTATATTGATTTATGTTTTTAATAAATTCACATTATTTTGTATTGATTTATATTTTTAATAAATTAAGCAACATATCGCTTCCATAAAAAGAGAACAGTCTGCTAAGCAACAGTCACCAGAGGATACTTAGAAATTAAAGACTGCATTACTGAATTTTTTCAAGATCCTCAAGTAAGAAGCTTGAATAACAACTGAGACAATATATGTGAGGAAGTCTCTCAGAAATCAGAGACTGAAATGATGAAAGCAAACCTGAGATAAAACAACCAGACCCAACAGATCCAACGTTTTCAGAAAGACAGACGTGGGGGAGGAGCCACAGGAAGCGCTAAAGGCAGGATGGAAGCTGGTTCCGGAGCTGAAGACTCAGGCTCGCCCTCACTCAGAAGGGGCCATCTAACACCCAAAGGAGAATACTGGGGGGAGTACAGAGATCAGAAATTTCCTGATAAAATAGCCAAGAGGATAAGGGGAAAATCCAAAAAATTACAGAGGGAAAAAAATACCCTAGAGCCTTAGTAACTGACGTTTCTCATGGAGAGCAGCCCACAACTTTTAAAAGAAAACGATTTTGAAATCATGTAGACTTAATGATATTCTACAGGTATTTTCAGAAAAGCGAGACAACATATCTATGCTAACAAAAGGGTAATATGCTAATTAGACCAGGAGACCTTCCAGCCATCCTTCTGGACAAAGCCATGGTGGCGGGCCAAGGCAGAGGCGGTTAGGGGCGATCAGGCCAGGAGGGGAGGGCAGTTGGGGGCGAGAAGGCTGGCAGGCAGAGTGGTTAGGGGCGATCAAGCGGGCAGGCAGGTGAGCAGTTAGGATCCAGCGGTCCCAGATGGCGAGAAGGATGTCCGATTGCCGGTTTAGGCCCGATCCCTGTGGGGTCGGACATCCCCTGAGGAGTCCCGGATTGGAGAAGGTGCAGGCCGGGCTGAGGGACACCCCCTCCCGTGCATGAATTTCGTGCACCGGGCCTCTCGTTATCTAATAAAACAGCTGCCTGACAGCAGCGCACACTGTTCTCCACGGAAACCCGAGAGCGCCAGCAAAGAGGAGCGGGGCCCACGGAAACCTCAGGAGAGCCGCAAGCTCGGAGCCCAGTGCTGGTAAGGAGCAGCTTTAGGAACTGCATACGTTTAGGTCCTGTTTCAGGAGGGCAGCGCTCAGTAAACGAGTTCCATTTTCCTATTATTTACAAAGGCTGTGTCAACAAAGGGTCTCGACCCGCTGACACGGCCCCACTGTAGGTCCCACAGCTGCGATTCCCTGACGCAGAGGCCGAGCCGCCTGACAGCAAAGCAGGACATCCAGGATATTCCAGGACAAGCCAGGTGAGCTATCATAGCACCGGGAGGCGGCAATAACCTGGTGTAAGTTGGTCCACAAGGCAAGGAGGGGCAGGGTCAGAAGACTACTTCATCAGTAAGTAACACTGCATACCACTATCACTTATATCAACACAAATATCCAAAACAAAGTATTAGCAAACAGAATTCAGGACCAGATTGAAAAGATCACATACAATAGCTAAATGGGACTTACTCCAGGAATACAGACTAGTTTAATACCTGGCAATCCATTAATATACCATTAGAGTATGGACCAGAAGGAAAATCTTGTATCTGCAAAGATGCTGAAAGGCCTCTGGGAATATTCAAAATGCATCTGAATTTAACAAAGAAAACCCTCAAAAAATAGAAATTGATTGATATTTCACTAACATGAGTATATGTATATATTTACACATGAACTCTTATAATGTGCATAGTATGTGTGATATATGCATATGTATGTGATACATATATACATATCTATCTCCATCACACACAAGCACACATGTACACTTTTTAAATGAGTACAGGCACACACATGCTCGCACACACACATATGTATGCTTCTGTCCTCTCAAGTTCTAAAGTCAGATTTTTCTTTAATGGGAAGCACCAGCCATTCCGTGAGATGGAATTGCACCCGTGGGCCCCACAGGTCCCGCCGGCGAGGCCCAGCCTGGGGCAGGGAGGAGCACCGAGACAGAGGAGAGGAGAAAGGGCTGAATGGAATTCATAATCCCGACCGCAGCCTCCACCGGAAATTCAAAACAGGAAATGCTGGGAAACTGGCTAAACGGAAAGATGAGTGTGGATCGGATAAAGGCATTACATCAATGGTAAACTGCCTAAATTCAGTAACCGTGCCGAGAATATGTAAGAGAATGTTCTTGACCTTAGAAGGTTAAATCTGAAAGACAGGTTAAGGGGGCATGACATGACAGCCATTCTCCAAGAACTCAGAAATAAATGTAATACACACAGAGAGAAAACGATAAAGCCACTGTTAAAAATGTCAAAGCCTGGAGCGTCTCGGCAACAGGAACATGGAGTGCTTGTACAATCCTTGTGACTGTTCTGTAAATTTGAAGTTTTTCCAAATAAAATGTTGGATAAAAGGAACTACTATAAAATACAGAGGGAATGTTTCAAAAGGATGCAGAAACTCATGTGAGGGGATTCAAAGAGGGGCCCACTTAACCATCAGAAAGAGGAACAACTTGAATCCACCCAATTCCTTTAGCCCATGAGCTCACAGAGACGCAGACTGAGACGTGGAGCCCTGGCCCTCGGGAGCCGGCTCAGCGCTGTGGAAACTGTCCTTCCCGCATGAACCACAGGACCCAGCGGAGAGATGTTTTCCTTAGAAGAGGATCCCAGCTCGCAAACGAAGAAGAAACGGTAAGGAAGCATGTCACCATGTGGTCTCCCCTAGTGAATTCGTGGATCAGGACAACGAGTATCAGCCAACAGACGCTAACATCACGAGACAGGACAGGAAGGTAATAGGGCCTCCAGAAGGAAGAGGACAAATGTCACAGCACAGTCTTCCCAAAGGAACTGAACCTAAACCTGAGTAAATCTCCACGTCTCACTACCAACTTCACAAGGAGTACAGGGACTTTAAAAAGTAAAGTTACCACAGACAGCAATGCAATCAGCACAGTCCCGACGGTGGGAAATGGAGAATAAACAACCCAATTTAGTTTTTAAACATTTTAAAAGACTTTTTATTAATTTTTAGAGAGGAGGGGAGAAGGAGAGAGAAACATCAATCGGCTGCCTCCTGCATGCCCCCACTGGGGACTGAGCCCACAACCCGGGCATGTGCCCTGACCTGGAATCAACCAGCGACCTCTCAGTGCCCAACCGATTGAGCCACACGGGCCAGGGCACAACCCGATTTCCCAGAAATAACACGAGACATAAAGGGAAAGTTATTATTAAAAGAGGCCAATTGTAACATGGCCCCTACTTGTATCCCGATCGAAAAGAACAAATAAAACACCACTTAGAAAATGGAAATCTGGAACGCCGATCTTACATAACGAAGAACAGCATTGTGGATTATCCCCGCCCACCTTCGAAAGCCTCTCTATCCTTCAGAGATACGTAGGGAAATACAGGTCCGTTGTTTTGTTTTTAAGCCAAGGAAAGGGAGGAAGTATCAGTTTGGAAGAAACAGATGTCAAAGGCAGATGCATAGTCACGTGAGGAAAAGGACTGGCAAACGTCCAGCGGACTTGACGATAATGAGGTCCCTGCTAATCTTCACCAACAGGTGCAGGAAAGTGGGAGGGACTAAGCCAAGACCCTGAGGCCTGAAGTGGGGATGGGGAGTGAGGACACCCTGACTAGGGAAGACTTTTCTGTACTGTTTGCTGGGCGACCCAAGAGACAGACTAACAGGACTATCTAAGGGTGAGTAGGTCAGTGCCCTATGACTCCGATGTTACCCCTGGGTTAGGCAGGAACAATGGAAATGTGTCTATTTCGATCACAACATTTTTGGTGCCTGAAAAAAAACAAAATATTGTTCCCTTGGGCAGGAGGCCCCCTGCTTAAAAAAGCGAGTAGAGCCGAAACCGGTTTGGCTCAGTGGATAGAGCGTCGGCCTGCGGACTGAAGGGTCCCGGGTTCGATTCCGGTCAAGGGCATGTACCTTGGTTGCGGGCACATCCCCAGTGGGGGGTGTGCAGGAGGCAGCTGATCGATGTTTCTCTCTCATCGATGTTTCTAACTCTCTATCCCTCTCCCTTCCTCTCTGTAAAGTATCAATAAAATATATTAAAAAAAAAAAAAAAAAGCGAGTAGAAGCCCTATATTGCAATGACGCTCTGGTTGTTGTTATGAAAGCTATCCACGTGATATCAACTTCATTAGAGGAAAATTCCCAAGTCCTGGGAGATCTTTACAACCCACAACTAACAAGTCACAGAGTCGTCTACAAATCACATAATGGATGGTAGTTCCCTTTTCCTATGACGGTCAAGGGCACGGGCCGTATTTGCAGCTCAACCTCACTCGCCCTAAAGGATCATACTACCTGGACATGCGAATTCGACAACGGATGCTTGGTGCCGATCCGCCGACACTCTCTGAACTGCATTTCTCTCTGCTCCCGGTTTAAAGTATGGATCCTTATAAACTTCCTAAGCTGTCTTACAGAGCACAGTGGGAGAACTCACCTGGGACTCATGCATTTTCTGCTGCTCTTGGGAAAGTGTAGAGGATTGTTAACAGTGGACCTAGGGGAGAACAAGCAAGTCATTGAAGTCATGAGTACCCTGGCCCGCCTAGCCGGGAACCTTCTGCATAAGAATCACCACAGAAAACCTCATAAAATGATACCCTGTGAACACTCAAAAAGGGCTCAAGGGTGACAGAGGAGACACACCCCAACCATTGCCACGCCCGAAGGAGTGGAGGTAACCCGACAGGCTCCTCTCATTGGTGAACATCCACACTGACTCCGTTTTCACACAGCTGGCCACCATTACATAAAAGGTGTGTGTGTGTGTGTGTGTGTGGCGGGGGGGGGGGGGGGGGAATTCTGTTACACTGTTTTCCTATTTCTTACTTTTCTTTCCATTGTTAAAAATCAAGGAATACAGAGTATGTGCTCTCAGAAGGGGGGTGAATGTGCATGACGGCATGGTTTTGTTTACCCGACAAGACTTGGTTAGTGCTGCCCTCACTCTTTTAAGAAAACCGGCAGACAGTGGGCAGAACACGTGCCCTGGGAGTCTGAGTTCTGTTAGCAAGCCCCCTACACAAGGGCACCCCGGGCAGGCCACCGCCCTTCTCAGGCCCAAGCGCTTCCGCCGCCGTCACCGAGGCGGAGGACGCCCCCTGCAGGCTGACCTAATGCGCTGCACCGGGACTGCACAGGCGGCTCCAAGGGGAGTCGGCACACGCTTAGGCCAGTGAACACGGTCCTGGGGGACCTTTAGAGACACGTTTGGAACCTGGGGAGGGCGAGGCGTGTTGGGGTGCAGGGAAGGGGTGTTGGGGTGCAGGGAGGAGGGGCACCGTCGAAGCCCAGGCTGGGACCTCCTAGACCCCCAGGAGACAGGGAAGTCCCAAGTGCAGGGGGGGCGCCCACTCCCAGCAGCCTGCCCCTCCGGCTCAGACACGCGGATCCCCGGGGAGCGGTCCCCGCTCCCTCCCGCAAACTCGCGTGTCCTCGTCCGGGGCGAGTCCCCAGCCCTGCTCACTGCGGGCGGGAAGACCCCGAACTGCCCGGGGCCGCAAACGCACGACCCGTCCGTCGGGACTCGCTGACCTGCCCCAAGGCTCCCGAGGCGCCGCCGCTTCTCTCCCGGGGTCCCCGCCTCTGCGCCTCCCCAGCCGCGTCCCCGAGGAGCCGGCTCTGGGCCTTCGGGACACACTCACTCAGGAGGACGTCCCTCCCGGGGCCTCACCGCCCCGCGCGCCTCGGCCGGGCCGCCGCGATGCAGACGGGCCCAGCCCGACCCCGCCGCCGCCGCCCAGCTCCTCGGGCCTGGCCCGCGGGCTCCGGGGTCGCCTCCGGGGTCGCCGCTCCAGACTCCGCCCGCGCGCGCAAGCTCTTGAGCGCACAGCCCCGCGCCCGCTGGGTGGCGGCCCGACCGGACAGCGCCCAGCCCCGCAGGCCCCGGGATCCTCGCCCAACACAGGCCGAAGCTTGGGCACCAGGGGCAGCGGTGACCTGGGCTCGGACAGGAAGCGACAGCGGCGCTGCGGCAGGGCGCCTGCGCGTACACGCACACAGCCCGAGTGCACATGCGCACGAGGACGCCGGAAGTCGCCTGCCGGGGCCCACCCGGGGCAGCGGGACTCCATTTCCCATAAGTCTGCGTGCCGTCCCGTTAGGGAGCGTCTTCCAAGTCTCCAGCTGGTCCAGCGGTTGCGAAGCGCTGAGCGGGGAGAGCTGGCCGCCCGGGCGGGACGCCGGGTTCCCCGTAATTTAAAGGAACGTGTGTCATGTCGACGCTGCACCAGGTGTCTCGGCGCCCTGTCCTTTCGTTATATGAGAGCTTCAGGATTGGAATCAGGGACCACTACCAGCCCTGACAAACTAGGAAAGGGGTGTATCATGCTCACTTATAAGTGCGGCATTTAATTAAAATATTAGTAATGGAGTTGTGCGATAACAGCATGGAGTATTATCTGGATGCCTTCCCCCGTTGGGAAAAGGAAACCCACCCCTGACACACAGACAGGTTTCCTCCTGGGCTGCTCTTCACTCAGCTACTCACCTTTACAGCGCTGCTCCCAGCTCCTGAATCCCTGCATCCCCTGAGCTACTCCAGTGGCCTGTGAGCACCCCATTATTTCACTCCTCACTTCTTCCGTGTCTCCCGTCTCCCGGTCACAGTCCTGGCCTAAAACGTCCCTGGACCGGATGCAGGGGTGGGCAAACTTTTTGACTCGAGAGCCACAATGGGTTCTTAAACTGGACCGGAGGGCCGGAACAAAAGCATGGATGGAGTGTTTGTGTGAACTAATATAAATTCAAAGTAAAGGAGCAGAGGCGAGAGCAAGAGAACCGGATAGAACAGCCGGATCCGGCCCGCGGGCCGTAGTTTGCCCAAGTCTGGGATAGGGGCAGCACTAGAGTCCTGGGGACCAGCTGCAATCGTAAGAAATGTGAATCCTGCTCTGTGAACCCCAATTCCTTTGTTCCGATTAAAGAAGGCACATGCTCACCTGGCTGGGAGTTGCAGTGGGACCCGGGAGCTCACCTGGAAAGGCGGCCCATCCTCCCCATCCGGGAGCTGCCTATTATCCTGGGAAGATTAGCGACCTCGTTGCAGAAACCAGAGCCGCCAGCCCCTGGAAGACTCCCAGCCTTGGCATACCCAGAGGCCTTTGCAAATCTCCAGCCTGCATTACCTGTACCCTGCCCTTTTGGCATACCGTTTGCCTACTTCCCCATGTCATCTTTGTCCTCCTCCCCAATATAAGCAGCTGGCTAATGGTGGGGGGCCAGCAGATGTTTGTGGGTGGCCTGCTGCTCTCCCATGCTGCCGGCAGTCCTGGAATAAACGCTCATCTATGATTCAGCCCTGTCTCTGCTGAATTGGCTCAAGCAGTGGCAGGCGGCCTGGCCCCATTGGCTGTCCGGTTACAGACCCACACCTGTCCACCTGCCCGGCCACCGGAGCTCTGGCCGAGCTCCCGGCCATGCCCAGTGCGTTGTGTAACGAATACTGCGGTGGCCCTTGTCCCTGGGTCTTTGGGGGAAGCCCTAAATCTTTGGAAGTCCCTGGTCTATGCTGGGCTCCTTGGCACACACCTGGGTCATGCTAAAGAGGTGACTCAGGGTGGTGTTAGAGCCCCAACTCCGGAGGGGAGAGGGGCTGGAGGTTGAGTTCCGTCAGTCAGGAGGCCAGTGCCTACACAATGAAACCCCAAAAGGAAACCTTAGTCGCCAAGCTCCGGGGAGCGCCTCTGGCTGGTGAAACATCTGTGTGCCATGAAGCAGGCACAGCCTGAGGACATGGAAGCTTGGCATCTGGGAAGTGGCAGCATTCTCTGATGTCCCCTCTCCCAGGGCGCTCTCCTCCATGATCCTGTGTTCATGTGACCCGCTCCTCTTTCTCCATGCCCACCTCACCTAACAGCCTAAGCCAGCCGTGGGCAAACTACGGCCCGCGGGCCGGATCCGGCTGTTCTATCCGGTTCTCTTGCTCTCCCCTCCGCTCCTTTACTTTGAATTTATATTAGTTCACACAAACACTCCATCCATGCTTTTGTTCCGGCCCTCCGGTCCAGTTTAAGAACCCATTGTGGCCCTCAAGTCGAAAAGTTTGCCCACCCCTGTAAGCTCATCCTTAGCTCCCTTCCCCCCGCCCTCCAGATATTTCTACAATACCCTCATTTCTTTTCTTAAAATAATTTTTTTAAATGTTCTGATTGCTTTTTAGAGAGAAAGGAAGGGAGATGGAAAGAGAGAGAAACATCAGTAAGAGAGAAACATTGATGGGCTGCCTCCTGCACGCCCCCTGCTGGGGATCCAGCCGGCAACCCGGGCCTGTGTCCTGATGGGGAATCAAGCCCTCAACCCCTTGTACCTGGGTCCACGCTCAATCACTGAGCCACACCAGCCCGGCCCTCGCTTCCTCTCCATGGTCTCTACTTCGCCACAGACTCTGACTTTCCTTCTCCCACATAAACCCTTTCACAGCCTCCCATCGGGGTAAAATAGTGAACGCTGTGTGTTACGTGCCTGTGGGTCTGCTTGTCCCAGCCCATTTCCAGGAAAGCGTGTCTCATTGAGTCACGCGTCCTTTATTGTGAATTTCAGATTACGTGTAGGTAACCCGTGGCGCTTTCTCCCGTCTTTCCATTCTTCCCATTCTTCTCCCTCCATAGTCTTCCTTCTTTCCTGCTTTCAGACTCTAGCTTAGCAACTGCCTCAACCTCTATTTTTTTTGTACTTGAAAAATAATTGGGGATTGTCTTTAAAAGTTAAGAAATTTGGTTGGATAATCACACCCCACTAAGCTACATTATCATTTGACAGCGAATGGGCTCATCAGACTGTGAAGGTGAGAATTTCATCTTTATTATACTTCCTCAAGAAAGGCATCGCACTGTGCTCTTTGATGATCTAAGATATCGTATGAACATGTCATCCAGGCAAGTTAAAAAATTACAACTGAAGTCTCACAATTCAATAAGAAAGGCCAAAAAATAAAAATTTATAGTTCCAATAATATGGGGGAACTACCCACCAAGCTATAAGGTAATTGGTATTAGATAAATATAATTTAAAAACCCTAAAATGTAAACAAAATTATATTCACACACAAATATACATTTACAGACACACACACACATATATATATATGTGTGTGTGTGTATATATATATATATATATATATACACATATATATAAAACAGCTGTAATACCCACCAAAAAACTTTGTAGGAACAGCATGTTTTCAAAACTACGTCTACTTAAAACTATTTAAAATAGATATACAAATGTTAAATATAAGAGTAAGTAATAATCCTGTGGGCAACATTTTCAAAGTAAAGCGATAAAATGTATGGCATACATTGACCTGATGGCTCTAATTTTATGCTTTTCAAGTATTCCCCTGCTATTCTGAGCCCCGAAACGCCTCCTTCAGATGGTTCCAGATCTAGACTCTTGCAATCAAGCACACACAAAAAAAATGGAACCTCCAGCCCTAACCGGTTTGGCTCAGTGGCTAGAGCGTCGGCCTGGGGACTGAGGGGTCCCGGGTTCGATTCCGGTCAAGGGCATGTACCTTGGTTGCGGGCACATCCCCAGTGGGGGGTGTGCAGGAGGCAGCTGATCGATGTCTCTCTCTCATCGATGTTTCTAACTCTCTATCTCTCCCTTCCTCTCTGTGAAAAATCAATAAAATATATTTAAGAAAAAAAAAAAATGGAACCTCCAATTTCTAGCTCAGGGGAGGTTTGAATGAAGCCCTCTGACATTTTGGGTGGTGCCTTAGGAAGCGACGGAACCTTAAAAAAACGCCTGGTTCTATTGTCCTCCCACAGACTAGAAGTGGTCCCAGGAGCACGTCATGGTAACTCCCCAGCTCATTCTAGAACATTCTGGGTTCTGCTAGACGGCCTGCGCCGGAGGGCCTCTGCCCCGTCCTCATGTCTGTCATTAGCGTCTGCATGGACTTCCGGCTGAAAGACGTGCGTCTCCCCGGGGCTCAGTGATCTGCAATGTAAGTAAGAGAAAGAGACAGGATGTCGCATTTCACAGAGGCAACGCTCCCCATATAATGATTATTCAAATTCGCAGGCAACTCCAACCAGAGTTAGCAGCCGTGGGCAAACTACGGCCCGCGGGCTGGATCCGGCCCGTTCGGCTGTTCTATCCGGCCCGCGGAGCCGAAAGAGCGGAGGGTTCTCTTGCTCTCCCTTCCGCTCCTTTACTTTGAATTTATATTAGTTCACACAAACACTCCATCCATGCTTTTGTTCCGGCCCTCCGGTCCAGTTTAAGAACCCATTGTGGCCCTCGAGTCAAAAAGTTTGCCCACCCCTGGTAGAGTAACGTATACATCCAATTTTAGCTCCAGTCCTCCATTCTCAACCCCAACCTTGAACCATCGTTTTCCCTTGTGACTCTTTGATGACTCGGAGTCTAAAAGTGACTTAACGCGCCCCCCCCCCCCCCAGCAATCTGGGAGCCGCACCCACGGGGAGGGTGCTGTGTGGGATCACGCACACCTCGGTCCCCTGTGCTACTTCACATCTGGGCTTCCAACCGTCTACAAACATCACTAACGTGTCGACATCACAGACCGCGATGCCTAACCCTGACCCTGACCCTAACGTGGAACCATAATGATAACCACGTAACCTTGGCCAGCACTGTGGTCTGAATGTTTGTGTCCTAAGGTGAGGGTATTAGGGGTGGGGCCTTTGGGAGGGACCAGGTCACTGGGGGGAGCCCTTATAAATGAGGTTAGTGCCCTTGTGAAAGACCCCAGAGCCCTAGCTGGTGTGGCTCAGTGGATGGAGCGTCGGCCTGCGGGCTGAAAGGTCCCGGGTTTGATTCTGGTCAAGGGCATGCACCTTGGTTGCGGGCACATCCCCAGTGGGAGGTGTGCAGGAGGCAGCTGATGGATGTTTCTCTCTCATCGATGTTTCTATCTCTCTATCCCTCTCCCTTCCTCTCTGTAAAAAATCAATAAAATATATTTGAAAGAAAGAAAGAAAGAAGAAAGAAAGAAAGAAAGAAAGAAAGAAAGAAAGAAAGAAAGAAAGAAAGAAAGAAAGAAAGACCCCAGAGAGCCCACTGGCACAGCTCAGGGGTTGAGCGGCGACCTATGAACCAGGAGGTCACGGTTGGATTCCCGGTCAGGGCACATGTCCAGGTTGCAGGCTCCATGCCCAGTGGGGGGCGTGCAGGAGGCAGCCGACCAATGAAGTTTCTCTCTCTCTCCCTCTTCCTTCCTCTCTGAAATCCATAAAAATACGTTAAAAACAAAAAAAGATGCAGAGAGCTCCCCTTGTCCCTTCCACGTGGTGTGCTGTGGGGCGACCACACACGGGGCCTCACCGGTACACGTGTGTGCTGTGGGGTGACCGCGCACAGGGGCCTCACCGGTACACGTGTGTGCTGTGGGGTGACCGCGCACAGGGGCCTCACCGGCACACGTGTGTGCTGGCCCTGACCTGGCCTCCCGCCTCCAGAACGCTGAGACATAAAGCCTGTTGTTGATGAGCCCCTCTCGGTGGCGTTTCGTTAGAGCAGCCAGTGCGGACTAAGGGCGCTCCTAACCTTCCGCCCACGTCGGTAGCTCTCCTGTGCCCATCACAGTAAGCCATGCTGGAGCCGAGCTGGTGTTCCTCAACCTTCGCTCGTCCTACAAACTTCCTTGACCGTGAACTGGCGGGGAAACGTGTAATTGTACGGGAGGAGAGACGGGCGAGCCAGCGGGAATGAACAACACCCTGGTGACCTGCCGGAAGCCGTTTGTTCGAAGGTAAATGGGAATGAAGACATCGCTGGTCCCGGTTTATCTGTTACCGATGGATGTACAGGCTGTTCCACCCTACGTTTGACATTGACCCTGTGGGAGGGAAGTCCCTACAGTTGGTATTCCCGAGGGATGCAAGGCCAAAGTGAATGGACAAGAGAAAGTCAAAACAGTACATGCAAAAAACATTAGAAATATCCACTTTTCACAAAAATTAACATTTGAAGATATATTTTTATTGATTTCAGAGAGGAAGGGAGAGGGAGGGAGGGAGAGAAACATCAATGACGAGAGAGAATCATTGATTGGCTGCCTCCTGCTCACACACACACACACACACACACACACACACGTGGAATTGAACCTGGGCCCCTTCAGTCTGCAGGCAGATGATCTATCCACTGAGCCTAACTGGTGGGGGCAAAAATTAACATTTCAACAAAACTATTATTTGGACCGAGTTGCTTTGGTGAAAATGATTTTGGCCAGATCTTGAGGTCTGGCCCCAGATCTCCCATCGGGGTGTCTGTGTGAGCGAAGGGTGGTGTGTAAGGGAAGGGTGGTGTGTGAGTGAGTGAAGGGTGGTGTGTGTGCGAAGGGTGGTGTGTGAGCGAAGGGTGGTGTGTGCGCAAAGGGTGGTGTGTGCGCGAAGGGTGGTGTGTGCGCGAAGGGTGGTGTGTGAGCGAAGGGTGGTGTGTGAGCGAAGGGTGGTGTGTGAGGGAAGGGTGGTGTGTGAGGGAAGGGTGGTGTGTGAGGGAAGGGTGGTGTGTGAGCCAAGGGTGGTGTGTGAGCCAAGGGTGGTGTGTGAGGGAAGGGTGGTGTGTGAGGGAAGGGTGGTGTGTGAGGGAAGGGTGGTGTGTGAGCGAAGGGTGGTGTGTGAGCCAAGGGTGGTGTGTGAGGGAAGGGTGGTGTGAGAGAGCGAAGGGTGGTGTGTGCGCGAAGGGTGGTGTGTGCGCGAAGGGGACAGGGAGGGGGGCCGTGAACATGGGTCCAGCCATCAGATTCCTCGGATTCCCTAGAGAGACACCCAATCCTCCGTCGGGGCCTGTGAGGACACAGCCCGCCCCCCTCAGACCTCCCTGAGGCTCGGGGGTCTCGGGTCGGAGGGCACGGTCCTGCCCCCACACCCAGGGCTCGGGGTCCACAGCCCGGCTCTGGAAGGACAAGCAGCCCCTGAAAAGGCGGTGGCTCTCCAGGTGGACTCCCCTCCCCTTGTCCAGCCCCAACTCGTCATCCTCAAAGCCCAGCTCCCACCCCCACCGGCCCCTCCCTCTCCAGCTGAGCCCTCCCGCCAGGCCCCCGCGGCCACCCACCTCCTCACACTCCTCCCGCGTGACCCTGGCCCTCCAGCCCCTGGAGCGGAAGAAATGGAACCGCAGTCGGTGGAACCAGGGGCGCGGGGAGCGGCGCTGCCCGCAGAGGAAGGACAAGATGGCCTGCTGCGGGCCGGGCTGTCCTCCTCCATGTCGCTGGCCAGGCAGCTGGGGAGAGCAGGGCCCGTCCAGGAGCAGGACAGGAGCCCAGGATGGACACGCGGGGCCTCTCACCCAGCACCCTCAGGAGCCCAGCCCGGGCGCAGAGCCTGGTGGCATCAGGGCCCCTCCCGTCCCCCGGTGATGAAGACGAGATTCCGCGAGAAGCCGGCCCCTTTCTTTCTTAAAGTGTTCTCTTTCCACCGTAGGGTTGAATCTTCCCCAAAGATGTTTTGGTTGATTTTCTTAGAGAGAGAGGGCGAGAGAGAAACATCGGTTGGCTGCGTCCCGTCCTGCACGCCCTCTCCTGAGGACCGAGCCCACACCCCGGACCTGTGGCCTGACTGGGAACCGAGCCAGCGACCATAGTGCCTGAGACGATGCTCAACCACTGAGCCACACCAGCGGGGCGCTTCATTAGGGCTGAGATTAGGGCGGTTGGCTTTTATAAAACAAACAAACAGCATAAAAAACACTGTC
Organism: Plecotus auritus; assembly: GCF_963455305.1. Lineage (NCBI taxonomy): Eukaryota > Metazoa > Chordata > Mammalia > Chiroptera > Vespertilionidae > Plecotus > Plecotus auritus. The sequence continues at coordinate 2,885,483 of NC_137773.1, forward strand.
ACAAGCCTGTCATTTTTATACCCAGAGTAACTAGCACAAACAGGTGAAGACACTAGCGGAAGCTCAGAGCCCCCCTCTAGGCACCCTACCCCAGGTGTGACTGCGCCTGGGCCAGCACGGTACTCGCAGATCCAGGAAGAAACGGACGCGCTGGTACCGCCAGGAGAAGAGGCTGAACGAGGCCACGGCCATGCCAGGAGGCACTGATGGGGCGGGGACACAGCACAGCCTCACGCTGTGGGCCAGGGGGGAGTGGGCTGGGGCCTGTGTCAGGACAACCCGCCTCAGAGGGCCTTTGATTGGCAGGAGCACAGGGGGTCCCCGAGGCCTGAGAGAAGAGGGGACCTGGTGTGTGAGCCACCACAGGGGCAAGCTTCGGGCTCAGACCCGGGGAGGGGAGCGGGCGGGCTGCCATCCACACCGCCAGGAACCCCGAGGGCCCAGGACGGCAGGCTGCAGAGGCCGTGGGCTCGGAAGGCGCCCTGCCCCCGGGGTGGGGGGGGCCCCCAGGAGACAGCTCACCTTGTGGGAGACCCTCAGGTCGCTGTCCCAGGCCAGGAACCGCTTGATGACAGGGTCCTCTGTGAAGAGAGACGCTGGAACAGGTGCCATGGCAGCGATCTGGCCAAGGGTGCGGCTGGTAGGAAAAGGGACCAGGAAGCCGTGGGGGACCCCCACCCCCGTGCGGGTGACTGAGTGACAGGTGGGGTGGCGGTAGGATCTGCGGGGTTCAGATCTTCCACCCTCAGCGAGGCTCTGGGCGGGAATGCACCTGCAGAGGCCGCAGGCACGGAGCCACGTCCTCGGTGACGGCCCGTGGGGCGGGGGATGGCCGTGGGCCCCTGCGTGGATGAGGGTAGTTTGGTCCACGAGGCCAGGTACAGGGGGACCAGCTCTCCGGATGCAGGTGCAGGCCCTTTCTGAGCCCCGCCTAACCCTCTCGCTTCTAAGTGCCCCGGGAGCGGGCCCTCGGTCCCCCCAGGACAGTCACCACCAGCAGGCACGTCCCTTCTACGGGAAGCGGGTACTTACTGACATTTTTTCTTTTTTCTTTTTCAAAATGTATTTTTATTGATTTCAGAGAAGAAGGGAGAGGGAGAGGGAGAGAGAAACACCAAGGATGAGAGAGGATCATGGATCAACTGCCTCCTGCACGCCCCCTACTGGGGATCGAGCCCACAACCCGGGCCGGGCCCTGACCGGGAACGGAACCGTGACCTCCCGGGTCACAGGGCGATGCTCAGAGCCACCAGGCGGGCTTCTTTCTCTCTTTCTTTCTAGAGAACAGGATGGGAGGGCGCTCTCCAGGGCCCCTTCCTACGGAGCAGCCTGGCGGGGCCTCGTGGTGCTGGGGTAGCACTGGACACCCCGCTGCCTCGTCAGCTTCATCGGAGCCCACACAGCCTCCCCACGACCCAGGCGCCCCAGCCCCAGGGGCAGCCTCCTCCCGCAGCCCCTGCTCTGTGGACTGCTCCCTCCTCCTCTTCTGGGCCCGGTGTCGAGGCCCGCGGGCCGGACTCCCCCCAGGGCGCTGAGGCCAGACACCAGGCCGCAATGTCATGCTTTGGTCTTAGGGGTTCAGCTCTTGTTCACCTAAACCCCGCCCCCACTTAACCCCACCTGTCCCCCCAAAAACAAACCCCTCCATTCTCTCCAGTCTCCTAGACTGCTGGCCTTCCCCCCCTGTCTCCTCTGGTGATGTCCACTTGCCCCCCTTCATTTCGCCGCTGTTCTACGTCTCCGTCCTCAAAGGCCCCCTTGTTGGAGATCATTTCTCCCGGGGCTGCGGGGAGGCACCCCCCACGCCCTCTCCCTTGCCTTCTCTCCTTGGATCTCATCTCCTCCCCCCTTCCTTCCTTCGTCCCAGGCCTCCCTTTCACGGGAGAGTCTTGTGCCCTCCCCCCCCCCCCCACGCTCCTCCAATCCCTGGCTTTCCGGGCCTCCCCTTTGGTGACACACACCCTACGCAGGCCCCCTTCCGCCTTAAGGGGTCAGCCTCTCAACCCCTTCCGTCCTGTTCCTCACCTGCTGGTCCCGAGCCTTCATCCAGCCTCACCTGTGGGGTGGGGGGGGCGGGGGGCCCAGGAGTCAGGCTGAGCGCTCTGGTTCTCAGACTGGAAAATTAGCTCACACCTGGTCAGGAACGCCCCCTTTCAGGAAACCTGGACCTGCTGTCCACACGCCTGGATCTGGGGTGAGCGCAGACCCTTCTCCCCGGGGAAGATGTTGCTGCTGTGCCCCCCCCCACCCCCACCGCCCCCCCCACCCCCCCACCGCCCCCCCAACCCCCACCGCGCCCCCACCCCCACCCCCACCCCCACCCCCACCGCCCCCCCCCCCACCCCCCCGCTGCCGGGCCCCGCGGAGCCTGCTCCTGCCAATCAGAGGGCCGGAGCCTTGACGTCAGCGCCACTGCAACCCGGGGACCAGTTCCCAGGCTCAAGCTTCACATCACTTTTCAGAAATGCTGACAGGCCAAACCTTGTAGGACTGGGGGTGGGGGGCCGGGGCGGGGGTGGGGGGCTCTGAGAAAAAAAATAAGGGAAAAGAGAGAACCCGGAGACACGGATGCCAGGGTGACGACTGCAGGAAGCGGGCATCGAGGGGGCAAAGGGAGACGGAAAGATGAAACGAAATGACAAAGAACGAGGTAGGATCCCAGGTACATGGGTCTGTCGATTTTAAAAGTTACTTTAAAGCACCCAATGTGGCCCTGGCCGGCGTGGCTCCGTGGATAGCGCGTTGGCCTGCGGACTGAAGGGCCCCGGGTTCAATTCCAGTCATGTCTCCATTGCGGGCTCGATCCCCAGCACGCGCAGGAGGCAACCAATGGATGTGTCTCTCACATCGCTGTTTCCCTCTCTCTCCCCTCCTCCCACTCTCTCTAAAAATCAATGGGAAAATATCCTCGGGTGAGGATCACCAACACAAACAGATCAATCAATAAATAAAGGAGAAAACATGAACAAAACGACACAAAAAACACACTCAAAGTGGCAACGCTGGGTGGTTGCGGACCTGATGCTCAGGATTCCGCTCTGGGGGACATGCACCCTCTGGCCTCAGGCAGCTTTTAGTCCAAGAGACACCGTGAAAAAGGACAATTCCAGGGACCTGTCCCTGTGCTCACGCGCTCAGAGGGCGCCCACAACGTGAGGGGTCCATGCATCGCTCAGAGCCTGCCCTTCCGTGCCAGCGAGGAAACTCGCCTGCACATCAACACTCCCGGCCTGCGTGCCACCTGACGCAGACACTTCCCGACCGCTCGCGCGTCGATGAACACGGTCACACACGCAGGAAGACCGCGTGGGAGGGTCTCCAGTTCAAGACAGACCCATGTTCTCTGTGGAGGTGGGAGTACAGACCCAGGAAAGGGACGAACCATCCCTGCAGGACCGGCCTGCCTACCTCACACCACGCTACTCTCCTGGCCACTGAGTCTTTTCCTCCCTCCCTCCCCCTCCCCACTTCCTCCTTCCCTCCCCTCCTCCCCACTTCCTCCCTCCCCACTTCCTTCTCCCTCCCCCTCCCCACTTCCTTCCTCCCTCCCTTCCTCCCTTCCTTCCTTCCTCCCTCCCTCCCCACTTCCTTCCTCCCTCCCTTCCTCCCTCCCCACTTCCTTCCTCCCTCCCTTCCTCCCTTCCTTCCTTTCTCCCTCCCTCCCCACTTCCTCCCTCCCCACTTCCTCCCTCCCCACTTCCTTCCTCCCTCCCCCTCCCCACTTCCTTCCTCCCTCCCTTCCTCCCTTCCTTCCTTTCTCCCTCCCTCTCCACTTCCTCCCTCCCCACTTCCTTCCTCCCTCCCCCTCCCCACTTCCTCCCTCCCTCTCTTCCTCCTTTCCTTCCTTCCTCCCTCCCCACTTCCTTCCTCCCTCCCTTCCTCCCTTCCTTCCTCCCTCCCTCCCCACTTCCTTCCTCCCTCCCTTCCTCCCTTCCTTCCTCCCTCCCTCCCCACTTCCTTCCTCCCTCCCTTCCTCCCTTCCTTCCTTCCTTCCTCCCTCCCTCCCCACTTCCTTCCTCCCTCCCTTCCTCCCTTCCTTCCTCCCTCCCTTCCTTCCTCTCTCCCTCCCTCCCCACTTCCTTCCTCCCTTCCTCCCTTCCTCCCTCCCTCCGTCCCTCCTCCCTCTCTCCCTCCCTCCCTCCCTCCCTCCCTCCCTCCCTCGCTCCCTTCTTGTGGTAAGATAACCAAAGGTGTCATTTAACCGTTTTTAAGGTCACACTCAGCGACATTAAGCACATGCACATTGTTGTGTAACCATCGCCACCATCATCTCCAGAACTTCTTCCTCTTCTCAAACGGAGACTCTGCGCCCATTGAACACGCGCCCCTCCCCCTGCCGCAGCCCAGGCAGCCACCTTGTACGTTCTGTCCCTGTGTAAGTCTGACTGCCCTAGGAGCGCACGTAAGTGGGACCACACAGTCCGTATGTGCCCATCGATTTCTGGCCCAGTCCGCACAGGGCCCTTAGGTGCACCCATGCTGCGGCAGGTGGTGGATGTCCCTCCTTTCACAGGCTGAGTGCAGCCACTACAGAGGCCACCGCTGGTCTGTCCGTCCACCTGCGGATGGACACTTTCCTTGCTTCCACATTTTGGCTCTGAGTCTTGCTTTTGACCCATTGTTGGAACTTTGATGAGAAATTCAACATGTGCTCAAGCTTGTATTTTTTATTTTGATCAGGTCTGTGTTCCTGCTCCACCCACATCAAAGGTGCGTGCAGTCAAATCAGGTTCTCCTGCAAACAGAATGGAGGTTCCTCAAAAAATTAAAAGTAGAACCACTCTCTGACACAGCAATTCCACTTCTGGGCGTAGATCCGAAGGAAATGAAGACAGGATGTCGAAGAGATATCTACACCCCTATTATTATTATTATTATTATTATTATTATTATTATTATTTGCTGCAGCATTATTCACAATAGCCAAGACATGTGTCCATCAACAGATGAATGGATACAGAAGCTGTGATACATACAGACAAAATGGAATGTTATTCAACCACAAGAAAGAAAGGAACCTTGGCATCTGTGCCAATGTGGGTGGACTTTGAGGGTATTTATGCTAACTGAAATAAGCCAGACAGAGAAAGACCGAACTGCACGGCATCACTAATAGGTATAATCTATAGATATAAAGTCCTAATATGCAAATAGACTGAACCGAGGAACAAACGAACAACCGAACAACCGGTCGCTATGATGTGCGCGGACCACCAGGGGGCGCACGTGGATCGTGGTGGGCATCAGCCAGGGTGGGATGGCAGAGCAGGTGAGTGGGGGCACCAGGCCAAGGTGGGGCGCCGGCTGCTGTCATCGGGGCGAGCCTCTGATGGTTACTGAAAATTCTTTGCTCCTGTGTGCCGCGGTCTTGACCGGCATTTGCACCTGCTGCTGGCGCCGGCCCCACTCGCTCTGTGCCTTCAGTGGGTGTGAGCGGGGCCGGCACCATCAGCACGTGGGAGCGGAAACGGCGGAGGATGGGCCGAGACCTGCCCCCGTGCCCACCGCAGCCTCGCAGCCCACAGTTCCCTTCAAGGTGCACGAATTCGTGCACTGGGCCCCTGGTCTAAAATAAAAAGATTCAAACTCACAGAAACAGAGTAGAAAACAGGTTGCCAGGGGCTGTGGGGCGGGGGAGGCTAGGCTGGCGACGGGGACGAACATTCAGTTACGAGATGAACGAGGTCTGAGGATCTCACAAACAACATGGTGACGATGGTCAGTAATACTGTGCTGCATAATTAAAATTGGCCAAGGGAGCTTGGCCGGGTGGCTCAGTGGTTGAGCACTGGCCTATGAACTAGAAGGTCAGGGTTTGATTCCCCGGCAGGGCACATGCCCCAGTTGTGGGCTGGATCCCCAGTGTGGGGCGTGCAGGAGGCAGCTGATCCATGGTTCTCTCTCATCACTGATGTTTCTATCGCTCTCTCTCCCTTCCTCTCTGAAATCAATAACAAATATATACATTTTAAAAAATTTGCTAAGAGTCGAACTTAAAAAAAAGAAAAGTGCGTATGTGATGGACAGGTTAACTAGGTGAGGGCCTCCTCCCCCAGTAGAGGCTTATATCCAATCAGCACCATGCGGCTTCCAGTAGCTGGTGACCTACATGGGAATCGCACCTGGATAGAGCTGGAGCCGGAAAGACTGTCCGCCGAGGGGCCGGGCCCAGTGCCTCCTGTGTTTGCATTGGGACTTGCAGCTGGGGGGGGCGGTCCTCGGGGACCAGGCGCACAGCCTGCCCCCCCCCCAGCTGCAAGTCCCGATGCACGTGCCCCGTGGCTACCAGGGACCCTAGGAAGCAGCTCTGAGGTGGAGGAGGCTGAGGGCAGGGCCAGTTATCGCCACCGAACAGACGCCTTAAAGGGGAAAAGTCTACAGGAGGACACGCCGCCAGGCGACAGGCGAGGGCAGCGGCTTCTCCCCCGGCCACGGCCACGTGTAAACAGGCGGGAGGCGGGGAGGGAGCGAGAGGTCACACAACAGAAATGACAGCAAAGGCGGGAAAGGAGAGAGAGACCCAGCTCCCCCCCCCCTGGAGCGGAGCGTTGGAGAGCCAGGCCCCTAAGGCCCGAGCCCGCGGGACCCGGGGACCCCTCCTGGCACCAGGTGGCTTTCATCAGCCAGAGAATGCCCTGTGCTCTCCCAGGAGAACGTAGTGGTCCGGCGGAGGAGGGAGAGGCTCAGGGCCTCCCTGGGGGTCAGCGCATTGACGGAGGAGGCCCGAGGCTCTGCCAGGGTGGTGGGCTCTGCACAGCGCAACTCCCCCAACTGGCTCCACGACCCCCTACAACTACACCAACCGGCTCCACGACCCCCAACTACACCAACCGGCTCCACGACCCCCTACAACTACACCAACCGGCTCCACAACTCCCTACAACTACACCAACCGGCTACACGACCCCCTACAACTACACCAACCGGCTACACGACCCCCAACTACACCAACCGGCTCCACGACCCCCTACAACTACACCAACCGGCTCCACAACTCCCTACAACTACACCAACCGGCTCCACGACCCCCTACAACTACACCAACCGGCTCCACAACTCCCTACAACTACACCAACCGGCTCCACGACCCCCAACTACACCAACCGGCTCCACAACTCCCTACAACTACACCAACCGGCTACACGACCCCCTACAACTACACCGACCGGCTCCACGACTCCCCAACTACACCAATAGGCTCCACGACTCCCCAACTACACCAATAGGCTCCACGACTCCCCCAACTACACCAATCGGCTCCACGACTCCCAACTACACCAACCGGCTACACGACTCCCTACAACTACACCAATCGGCTCCACGACTCCCCCAACTACACCAACCGGCTCCACGACTCCCCCAGACTACACCGATCAGCCTCACGGGCCTGGCTCCGACCTGGAGGACTCACCGCGCAGCACAGGCAGATGGAGCTCAGGGAGCAGCCCCCGCCGGGCAACAGGGCCACGCTGGCTGAGGCTCAGGAAGAGAAGGAACTGGGGGGAGGAGGGTTCCCGGGACTGAGGGGACTTCCCGGAGGGGCACAGAGGCTGGGCGGATACTAATGTGCTTGAACCAGCGGAGCAGCACCCACACCGGCCCGGCCCCAGCGGCCACCTTCACAGCAGGAGCTGCCTACAGGGGGGTCGGCTATGGGGACCTGGGGAGCAGACCCTCAAGAACCCCAAAAAGACAAGAGAGCCTTCGAGCCCCCCCCCAGCCGAGACCCCCAGCCTCTCTCAGGCCTGGGGATTGGAACTGTCCTGGGTGTAACAGGGAATTTTCCACGGAGGAAAGTTAGTTACCTCTGTGTGTGTGTGTGGGGGGGGGGGGGCGCGTCTGGTTCCAGAACCTTAAATTCAGAAAGGTGTCCCAATGGGATGTCAGCTTTCAGAGGGGGACCCCGCCTGTTTCGTTCAGTGGTTACAGCGGTCCAGTCGCGGACTGAGGGGTTGCCGGTTCGATTCTGGTCAAGCGCACGTACCTGTTGGATCCGGTTGGGGCACGTGCAGGAGGCAACCTGTGCCTCTCTCACATCCGTGTTTCTCTCTCTGTCTCCCGCCCTCCCTTCTACTCTCTCTAAAAATCAATGAAAAAGTATCCCCGGGTGGGGATTAACCAAAAAACAAAACAGTCCGGCGGCCGTGGCTCCGGGGCTGAGCGTCGACCTATGAACCAGGAGGTCAGGGTTCGATTCCAGGTCAGGGCACAGGCCCGGGTTGCAGGCTCCATCCCCAGTGGGGGGCGTGCAGGAGGCAGCGGATCCATGATTCTCTCTCATCACTGATGTTTCCATCTCTCCTCTCCCTTCCTCTCTGAAATTAATAAAAAATATATATATATATTTAAAAACCCACACCCTAGCTGGTTTTGCTCAGTGGATAGAGCGTCGGCCTGTGGACTGAAGGGTCCCAGGTTCGATTCCGGCCAAGGGCACATGCCTGGTGTTGCCAGCTCGATCCCCAGTAGGGGGATGCAGAAGGCAGCCGATCAATGATTCTCTCTCATCATGGATGTTTCTATCTCTCCCCTCTCCCTTCCTCTCTGAAATCAATAAAAATATATTTTTAAAAAGACCCCACAAATTTCAGAGGGGGGACTCTGCGGGGAGGGGTCGGGGGAGAGGGGGGAGGGGGGTGAGTGGGAAAATGGAGCTGGGCACTTGGAGGGAGGGAGGCAGGGGGGGAGGAGGGAGACACACTTTGAAGACCCCCTGGTGTTCCAGAGCATAAGTATTCCCCCCCCACCCCGAAGTGCTGCCTGTGTGTCTCTCCCACCCCAGCATCCGGGGACCTGGGCGCCCGTTCCCTCCCCTCCCCTCGGGCTCCCTGACGCTGCAGGAGTGGACGGTGGGTCCATCAAAGACAGTCACACTAGAGACTCGGACCAGGCCAGGTTCCACGGGCCGGTGCTGGCCAGGGGAGCCGCGAGGCCGTTGGAGTTGGGCCCAGGTCAGAGCCAAGGAGACACCAGCCTCAGCCCGGCCCTGGGTCTGGAGAGCAGACGCACACGCGCTCCTTGCCTTTCGGAGAACACCGGCCGGACGTGCAGGGAGGCGCTGAGAAGCAAAGGACTTGACCTCGTGTCCCCGGAGATGAGAGAGGTGGCCCGACCTCTCTTCCACGTCCTGCCATCGTGCTGCATAAGAATCCACTCCACTCAGAGCCCCGTGCTGTCCGTGAGTGGGTTTCTGTTCTGGGGAAACAGACCTCTTCCAAGTCAGACCGTGGCACCCGAAGAGCAAGCTGCAAACAACAGGCCATCAAAGACAATGTTGGCGCTGGCTGGGGAGATGCCTCGGGGAGTGATGGGTAGTCAGGATTCCCGCCCCCCCCCCCACCACCAAGAGGTCCGAGGGATGAACTGTACCAGCAGCTCATTCATGTTCTTTTAAAAATAGACATATTTTGCCAAAACCGGTTTGGCTCAGTGGATAGAGCGTCGGCCTGCGGACTGAAGGGTCCCGGGTTCGATTCCGGTCAAGGGCATGTACCTTGGTTGCGGACACATCCACAGTGGGAGGTGTGCAGGAGGCAGCTGATCGATGTTTCTCTCTCATCGATGTTTCTAGCTCTCTATCCTTCTCCCTTCCTCTCTGTAAAATATCAATAAAATATATTAAAAAAAAAATAGACATATTTTGCCCCAGCCGGTTTGGCTCAGTGGATAGAGTGTCGGCCTACGGACTGAAGGGTCCTGGGTTCAATTCCAGTCAAGGGCACATGCCTGGGTTGCAGGCTCAATTCCCAGTAGGAGGCAGCCGATCCATGATTCTCTCTCATCATTGATGTTTCTATCTCTCCCTCCCTTTCCCTTCCTCTCTGAAATCAATAAAAATATAAGAAAATATATATATATATATATATATATATATATATACATATTTTGATTGATTTTAGAGAGAGGAAGCAAGAGGTAGAAACATCAAGGATGAGAGGCGGGGACACACGTTTAAATATCCATCATTAAAATAAAATAAAAGGCTCTGGCTGGTGTTGCTCAGTGGATAGAGCGCCGGCCTGCGGACTGAGGGGTCCTGGGTTCGATTCCGGTCAAGGGCACAGGCCCGGGTTGCGGGCTGGATCCCCAGGGTGGGGCGTGCAGGAGGCAGCCGATCCATGATTCTCTCTCATCGTGGATGTTTCTCTCTCTCTCTCCCCCCCTCCTTTCCTCTCTAAAGTCAATAAAAATATATTTAAAAAATAAATAGAAATAAAATAAAAGGAAGTGAATTGATTGGCAAAATAAATGAATGAATGAAGAGAGGTGACAACCTGGGGAGAGTAACTGCAGTCCCCTCCCAAACGCTGGTTCGCACAGAGGCCTAATGAGCCCCAGGAGGCGGGTCTCTGCTGCTCCCCCACCACGATTCCGGCCCCGGCAACCCTCCAGCGGACACATTGTTTACAAAGGGGACACACGAATGGGCAGTTTTCAGCCATTTGGAGGGAGAGGGGATCCCAGCGAGGCTCTGAGCTGAGGGGCCACAGTGGGCTGTTGGGGGGCGAGGCCGCTGGGACGGACCGGGCAGAGCCCAGAGCGGAGCCCCGTGGCCCTGGTCCTCCCCTGGCGGCAGTGCACGTGGGGGAGGTGAGAACCGGGGGCCGGGGCCCGGGAAGATGGGGGCTGCGCTCCTCTCCACGGTGAGGCCCCCCAGGGGCTCGCACAGCGGCCATCCTGCCTCTGTGAGGGCGCACAGAGAAACGTGCCCTGCCTTGTCCCCAGCTCAGACCGAGGTGCGGGCACTGCCACGGGCCACCCCTTCCCATCGGTGCGATGCAGGCCCGGCCACGCCAGGAGCAGCAAGAGCGGGCAAGACCGTGCCGGCTCCACGGCCACTCGGAGCGTAGCTGTGCGGAGCGCAGGCTTTGTGCGGGGTGCCTCCACGCGCCCCGTCTCTGCCTCCACGCGCCCCGTCTCTGTCTCTGTCTCTGCCTCTGCCTCTGTCTCTGTCTCTGCCTCTGTTTCTGTCTCTGTCTCTGCCTCCACCGGAGCTGCTGCGGCTGAGCGCTGGGCAGTGCTCGGAGCTCTCACCACCTGCGTGTCCCGGGGACCTGAGAGGGTTCCTTTTTCCTTGGGATAAAGGCCATCGGCGGGCACCCAGGCGACCAGGGGCCCCTGAACCTGAGCGTGTCTGCGAGGCCGGAGCCCGCTGAGCGCTGTGAAAAGGCGAGGTTCCTTCTGCGGTCTGGTGTAAGGGTGACTCCGCAGCCAACCATTGTCTCTGTTTCTACATTTGCGGACGTGACTTCCTGGGTTGCAGGAGATTTTGTTTTTATTTATTTTTTTAATTTTTTAACTGATTGTGTAATATGTATTTTGATTTCACGGAGGAAGGGAGAGGGAGAGAGAGACAGAAACATCAATGATGAGAGAGAATCCAGGATCGGCTGCCTCCTGCACGCCAACCAACTGGGGGTCGAGCTCACAACCCAGGCAGGTGCCCTTGACAGGAATCGAACCCGGAACCCTTCTGTCCACAGGCCGACGCTCTATCCACTGAGCCACACCGGCCAGGGCAGGAGATTTTATTTTTAGTCCCACCCCCTCCGCATCAGCTTTATATTTTATTGTTTGAGTGATCGATTGCCTGGTTTTATTTTTCTTTTATTTTTAAATCTTTATTGTTGAAAGTATTACATATGTCCCCTTTATCCCCCCTCTAGCCCACCCCCCTCCCCAACCTCCCCATCAGCTTTTTGTAAACACTTGGCCAAAAACACAGTTGTGTTATTTCACCATAAAGAGGTGTTAATCATTGTCCTTATGATCCCATTTTTGAAAAGTGACACTTTTGCCCAACAATCCTCCTTCCGAGGTAAGATCTTCTCACCTTTTTCCAATTGTGAGTATTTACTGGTTTTTATAGTTTCATGCATTAGTTGTGAAATCTACAAAAGCTACAATTTCTATTATCTTTCCTTCCTTGGAGAAACCATAGCGGGGCATTTCCTGATTACCAGTATTTTAGTGGAACTCCTAGTATTTCAGGTGAGTGGACATGATACACCCCTCTGTTCCCGCGCCCGGTTGTGGGGGAATCCCTAACCCCAAAGGTCGCAAAGCAGGAGGAGGACGGGGCCTGAGACACCCGTCCTGATCCCCCCCCGCCCCAGGAGGAGAGACAAATGGGAACCTGGCGTCCCGCCCGGGCGGCCCGCTCTCCCCGCACAGCGCTTCGCAACCGCTGGACCAGCTGGAGACTTGGAAGACGCTCCCTAACGGGACGGCACGCAGACTTATGGGAAATGGAGTCCCGCGGCCCGGGTGGGCCCCGACGGGCGACTTCCGGCGTCCTCGTACGCATGTGCACTCGGGCTGTGTGCGTGTACGCGCAGGCGCCCTGCCGCAGCGCCGCTGTCGCTTCCTGTCCGAGTCCAGGTCACCGCTGCCCCTGGTGCCCAAGCTTCGGCCTGTGTTGGGCGAGGATCCCGGGGCCTGCGGGGCTGGGCGCTGTCCGGTCGGGCCGCCACCCAGCGGGTGCGGGGCTGTGCGCTCAAGAGCTTGCGCGCGCGGGCGGAGTCTGGAGCGGCGACCCCGGAGCCCGCGGGCCAGGCCCGAGGAGCTGGGCGGCGGCGGCGGCGGGGTCGGGCTGGGCCCGTCTGCATCGCGGCGGCCCGGCCGAGGCGCGCGGGGCGGTGAGGCCCCGGGAGGGACGTCCTCCTGAGTGAGTGTGTCCCGAAGGCCCAGAGCCGGCTCCTCGGGGACGCGGCTGGGGAGGCGCAGAGGCGGGGACCCCGGGAGAGAAGCGGCGGCGCCTCGGGAGCCTTGGGGCAGGTCAGCGGGTCCCGACGGGCGGGTCGTGCGTTTGCGGCCCCGGGCAGTTCGGGGTCTTCCCGCCCGCAGTAAGCAGGGCTGGGGACTCGCCCCAGACGAGGACACGCGAGTTTGCGGGAGGGAGCGGGGACCGCTCCCCGGGGATCCGCGTGTCTGAGCCGGAGGGGCAGGCCGCTGGGAGTGGGCGCCCCCCTGCACTTGGGACTTCCCTGTCTCCTGGGGGCCTAGGGGGTCCCAGCCTGGGCTTCGACGGTGCCCCTCCTCCCTGCACCCCAACACCCCTTCCCTGCACCCCAGCACGCCTCGCCCTCCCCAGGTTCCAAACGTGTCTCTAAAGGTCCCCCAGGACCGTGTTCACTGGCCTAAGCGTGTGCCGACTCCCCTTGGAGCCGCCTGTGCAGTCCCGGTGCAGCGCATTAGGTCAGCCTGCAGGGGGCGTCCTCCGCCTCGGTGACGGCGGAAGCGCTTGGGCCTGAGAAGGGCGGTGGCCTGCCCGGGGTGCCCGTGTGTAGGGGGCTTGCTAACAGGACTCACACTCCCAGGGCACGTGTCGTGCCCTGTATTAGAGTTCAGTCAAAGTTTCTTAAGAGATTTTTTTGTTCTCAAGTTCGTACAAAAAATTTAGACTTAGCCCTGCTTGAGTGTATCCCTTTACTCAGAGCATCCTGCAGACTTCTTGATCTTAAGTTGTTAAAAGAGTAAAAAAAATAGATAACTGGAACAAAATTTCTCTTTTTATCTTCTCTCTATATAAAAGCCTAAGCCACCTACCCCCAACCGTCAGGTAGCTATGACGCGCACTGACCACCAGGGGACACGCTCAACGCACAGGCATGGAAACATGGAACAGAGTGATGAATCTCAGAGGGAAGAGATTAACTAAAGATCTTACATGCATACTAGAGGCCTGGTGCATCCGTGCACTAGTAGGGCCTCTCGGCCTGGCCTGCGGGATTGGGCGGACTGGCAGTCTGACATCCCTCAAGGTTCCTGGTTTGCGAGAGGGCGCATGCCAGGCCCAGGGACCCCACCTGTGCACGTGCACGGAGCCTCCACTGTTTAATGATGGGGAATTATTTCAGTAGGCTTTGACGTTCATTCACTAATGAGAGATGTAACCACTCAGTCGCCATATAATGATGTGGGAGTTACAGACACACAGGTGGGCTCTCCCTCATCATTCTCTGTCACTTCTGAAGGTTTAAAGAGAGTCTCCCGAGGTGTCTGATGGGACTTTCTGGGTGAGTCTTTATGCAGGAAGAGTACTTCCTTGGCAGGCCACATCACTAACTTCGTGGCCTGCATTTTCCTTCTTCAGGTCTGCCTCTGGTTTCACAGTCCTCGTTTTCCCAAGAGCAGCAGAAGATGAATACGTCTCTGGTGAGTTTTTCTGGTTACGTGTTTCTTCTTCCCTAGTCTGTTTATAATACATCTTTTGGAGGGGGACAGTCCAAACGTTACAATGGGAACGTAGACCAGATAAGAGAGATGCTCAGACAAAGCACAGAGCAGCAGGTCAGCCCCAGGCATTTACCACGTTTGCACGTGTAGATAGCATGATCCTCCTATGCTCTTAAAGCTTAAGTACAAGTATGCCTCGTGTTCTGACATTCATCACAAAACATGACAAATGCCATCCAATATTTGACTTACATTGACCAGCCAAAACACTTGTTTTCTCGTAGGTTTTAAAGATTTTGTTGATGTCCTAGCCCAGCCGTGGTCAAACTACGGTCTGCGGGCTGGATCTGGCCCGTTCAGCTGTTCTATCTGGCCCGTGGAGCCGAAAGAGCGGAGGGTTCTCTTGCTCTCCCCTCCGCTCCTTTACTTTGAATTTATATTAGTTCACACAAACACTCCATCCATGCTTTTGTTCCGGCCCTCCGGTCCAGTTTAAGAACCCATTGTGGCCCTCGAGTCAAAAAGTTTGCCCACCCCTGTACCTAGCCGGTTTGGCTCAGTGGATAGAACTTCAGCCTGAGGACCAAAGGGTCTCGGGTTCAATTCCGGTCAAGGGCACGTACCTTGGCTGCAGGCTCCTTCCCAGCCCAGGCCCGGGTTGGGGCTCATGCAGGAGGCAACCAATGGATATGTTTCTCTCACATCGATGTTTCTCTCTGTCCCCCTCCCACTCTCCCTATAAATCAATGGAAAAATGTCCTCGGTTGAGGATGAACCAAACAAAAGGTTTCGTTGACGATGTCACTATAATTGTGACATTTAGCCATTCTAAATAACGAGCCCTAAGCCACTGCCATCCATCCTTGTGCCTCTTGTAAGCCAAGGGTACACTGCCCAGGGAGCACTCCACGCATGTAACTTTGCTGGTGACGACAACATTGTTGTGCTGTAGACCCATTGTTGGTAATGCTTGATCCAGGGGTAAAACCAGGGCCACCGGGAGGAGTGGCCCTCTCACCCTTCAAATAAGTCTCCCCAGATCTCCCATCATCTGTTGGGGTTGCACCGCAGACTGTGCAGTGACGTGTCTGGCAAAGATTCCTCACGCCCCATTCATGGTTTATCTGGCAGCCTGCAGCCTTGGTTCTGTCCCTGCCCTCTGACCTGTAAAGGCCCCTGGGATCTAGCCTCGACTCCTGGAGGTTTGCCAGTCCTAGCCTCAGCCACTCCCGCCTCGCCCATCTGCAGTGGCCTGTGTTGGTTTGTGTACAGATCTTTCCTGGGACTTGGTTTGAAGAGGCAGTTCTTTCTCTCAAGGAGCTTCTCTTCTCCTTGCGGCGATAATTCATAAAAGTGGTTGTGGGAGATGACAGCCCCCGGCCCCGCAGTTCCCGGGAAGCTCTGTCGTGAGGGTGAGCACAGCCTGGGCATCACTGTCCCTCCGAGTGGGAGGCTCCGTCACTGGGGGGAGGGCCTGTGCCTGGCGTCGGGATGCTGGCGTTTTCTTTTGCTTTTCTTGCTGACTTATAGTCTCCAGTGTTTATACATTTTTCCAGTGAGTCACATTAGTAAACATTGTTTCCCGAGTTTATTTTGTTTTCCAGGATTACCATATAATTTTGTAATATTTTCATTTTGAAAAATTGAGAACTTGGTATTTTTTAAATTTCCCAAAATGAGCGAGTTTGTGTGGGTGAGATCCCTAGTTCAAGAGCGCCCTCCTCTGTGAGTGTTGGGCGTAGTGTCTTTGGTGGTGGTGGTGGTGGCGGTGGTGGTGGTGGCGGTGGCGGCGGTGAGGAAGAATTCCTTGGTTTGGTGGTTCTTCCATTTCTGTCTGATCTTAGTCTCCCCTCCCTGGCTCTGGAGCCATGTCAGTCGCTTTCTTCAGACAGGCCACACAGGCGGCGTACTAACTCCTGACTGGCGGTGTTTCGTGTCTGAGTGTCTTCCTTTTTCCTGATGTGCAGGAGGAAGGAGGACTCTTGCTGGCTCGGGGACCTTTGGACCAGTCTTTGGCCCCAGGAGGCTCCCACTGTCCCTGGTGAGGCCTGAGGCTGGTTAAAGCCCTCTGGGGGACACTTTTTTCTCCCAGTCTTTACTGGTGGGATCCCGGTGCTTCCTCCTGTTCCTGGCCCGTGACGACGGGCCTCTTGGAAAATGTAAGGCGCCGGTGTTCCCCTCCCGCTGCGGGGAGAGCTCGCTCTGAGGGTGGTGACTGGGCTGGTCACAAAGTGTTCTCACTCCCATGTCCGACGTTCCAGCCTGTGACCACATCCAGCTCTTCGCATTCTGTGACATACAGCTGTCCGGGACAGTTACTGGTCTGAGGGGTCTTCTGAAACATACTGTTAATGGTCGTTCCTTCGTCTTCTGTAACTAACCTAAAGTCCTAAATATCTGCAGTTCTGATTGGTTTCTTAATTCGTTATCCAAGTTCCTGAAACCCACTTTCTTAAAATTAAAAGTGCCCGCAAAGCTGCTTTTTTTTTTTAATCCTCACCCTAGGATATTTTTTTCTATTGATTTTTAGAATCAGTGGGAAGGAGGGGATGGGGGAGGGAGGAGAGAGAGAATTATTGATGTAAGAGAGACACGTCGGACCTTGACTGGGGCTGGGGATCAAACCTGTAACCCAGGTACATGCCCTTGACCGGGAGTCAAATTCAAGACCCTTTGGTGCACAGGCTGACGCTGTAACTACCGAGCAGCACCACCAAGGCAAAGCTGTTTAAGGCAGAGGAAGAACAATGCAGTGTCCCCTCTCCTTGTGCATAAACGTGAACTTGGCCAAGCTACTAGTCCTTAAGGCTGTCACCAAATCACACATTGGTTTACAACAGCCACGGTCGTGCTGTTTGCAAGCGGCGACAGTGCATTCCAAACAGAAATGGTTGCTGACAGTTGCTGTGGCGGGCCCTGGTCGGACCTGCCGCAGGCTCACCCGTGCAGGACAATACAAAACCAGCTGGTGCTGCCTGGCTGGCCTGTCGCTTTGGTAACTGGCAGACATTGCAGATTGGCTCCTGTAAGCTGGAGGGACAGGTCTGGACAGGAACAGCGGCTGGATTTCGGGCATGTTGAGTTTGAGATCCGGGACCTGTCAGGAATTTAGGAGAGAATCTGGGCTGGGGACATCCATTTGGGAAATGCTGACACATAGGTGGTAATTAAATCCATGAGGCCAGATGGGAGCACCATCAGAGCAGTGAATGCAGACAGCAAGGAGTAAAGGACCGAAAAGGGAGCCCAGAGCCCTCCATCTGGGGGTGACTTGGAGGAAGGAGGAGCCGCTGAGGAGACTGAGCAGGAGAGCTGGGAGCAGGACCAACACCATTCGTGTCTGGAAGCAGAATGAAGGCGCAAGTGCCGTTCCCACAGGGCCCCTCAGGGGCAGGCTGCAGCTGCCCGTCAGTCTCCCAGCAGCCAGCAGTGTCTGGCTCGCAGTCAAGACCGTTTCCTTTTGGGTGTGAACTCTGAGTGAGCTCTCTCGGTGTCTGCCTGAGAGCTTTGTTTCCCTTCCACAACCTGTAACATAAAAGTGATACCGGGTCCCTGGTTGCCTCTACCAGTGAGCTCGGTAAGCTCTTGTCCCCGGATGCCTTGTCCACGTCCCCCAATTCCCATCGCGCTGCTCTTACAGGAGCCAGTGTCATTCAAGGACGTGGCCGTGGACTTCACCCAGGAGGAGTGGCAGCAGCTGGGCCCGGAGCAGAAGACCACCTACAGGGACGTGATGCTGGAGAACTACAGCCACCTCGTCTCCGTGGGTGAGCAGAGCGGCTGAGTTGCTAAGACATATGGGATTTCCCACACCTTTTCTGACTTTGAATTTGATGGGATAAACGTGAATAATGTGTTTGGGTCATCAGGCAGGGCATTTACCTCCCCGTGAGTCTTGGCACAGCTCAGAGGGGCCCTTCGGTTGTGTATCTTATAAGGCACCATTTTCTGCAGAAGCCCAGCAGCCAGGCTCAAGTTCTCTCTCGTTTCTGTTAACAGGGTGTCACCTTGTTAAACCGGAAGTTATCCTCAAGCTGGAGCAAGGAGAAGAGCCCTGGAGAATAGAAGGAGAAGTCCTACTTCACAGTCGCCCAGGTGTGTTTGGGAGGCAGCGAGGAGATGACTGCTAACTTGGCAGTGTTTTTCTGGAATTGTTAACGGTTCCAAGCATTTAGAAGTGACTAGAGATGGTTAGCTGTGTGCTTTAGCTACCTGACTCTCACTCCCAAAGACGTCCTCCTCCCCCACAAAAACTTGTTCTAGAGCTTTCCCATGCTTACTTCCCAGAACCAAATCCAGTCACTTCCTCTTAAACCTCGGGTCTCGCTCGCTCTCGCGGCATGTTCAGTAACCCATTGTCGTGGACTCTGTTTCGAGGCATTCGTAAGTCTGTTACTACAACATAACTTATGTGACCTTAAGTTAGCGCTCCACCTCCTTTAACGTGCATCGCCTCAGATGTGTTTCTGTCCCCACGTTCTCTTGTCACTTCTCTCTCTTTGAGGTAAGATCCCAGACCCCCACCGTGCTCAGCCAGTGAAATCTGTTCACCTGTGAGGTCACGTGGGCTTGTGCTGCTCGTTATTCCTGAGCCCCAGGCCTTCCTCAGTGTGGTGGCAGCAGGAACTGGGGCTCCCTCTTTCCCCAAGTGCTGTTCATCTTGTCTCTCCTATTTCCGGTTGCTCTGGTGTCCCCAGTGCCTTCATAATGAGTACAGTGTACAGAGAGGAACTGTGACTCCTTCCCCTCCCGCCCCTCCACAAAGGTAGATCTGCTTCCTCCTCCAGGGGTTTGTTCTGTAAAGGGCTCCTTCTGCCTCAGGTCTCTGGGGTTTCTGTCCATCGGGTTTATGTGCCTTGTCTGCCCTGTCTCGGGGGGTCCACCTTCATTCTACTTGGATTTGCAAGGTGTGTTCACCAGAAGTTCCAGTTCACCTATCACTCATTCCACAGGATGAGCCTGCAGTGATTCCCTGTTCGTTCCTAAAGGAATTAGCTTCCTCATCCTCTGAGAAGCACCACAGTCACAGCCCTGTATTGCCTGGAAAAGTAACTTTCAGTTGTTTCCAAAAACGCTGCTAAACTCCATTTAGTCCACATTACCGAATGTGTTCCGTTCACGTGATCATTGTCCCTACAGCGCTGCCTTTCAGTGGGGTGTGCTTTGTCTGTCCAGATAACACATTCTCCAAGTCGGAGCTCAAATTTTCTAACCCTTCCCTCCTTGAAGTTTTTCCTTTCAACTGTTAGCCTTAACTCTAATCTCTTGACTCCACTCCTAGGTCTGATCAAGGATCTAGTATCTGATGGCATATATTTTAGCTTGAGGCTCATTCCTTCCCTGGAGTCTAACCCTGTAAAGAAAGGAGCATATTCCCCTCGCTGTGGTGTGTAACTTGCAGTACACCGTTATTTCTCCTATTATCCGAGGAGCCAGACAGGTGGCAGAACTTGTTTTTTTTTGTAATATATTTTTATTGATTTTAGAGAAGGGAGAGGGAGAGAGATAATAAACATCAATGATGAGAGGGAATTATTGATTGGCTGCCTCCTGCATGCCCCCTATAGGGGATCGAGTCCACAACCCCAGGCATGTGCCCTTGGCCAGAATTGAACCCGGGACCCTTCAGTCTGCAGGCCGACGCTCTATCCATTGAGCCAAACCGGCTAAGGCGGCAGAACTTCCTTGTCCCTCATTCAGAAGTAATTTACAGGTCATTATTTCTGAGCATGCGTGTTTAGGTCACATCTCATATATCCTGTAGGTACTTGACAGATACCCACATGATTCAGATTACTACTAAGAACAGCTTCTCTGATTTCTATTTAGGGGTTCAAAGATAAAGGAAATAGAGTCATACTTCCTAAGAGATGGGTTTTGGTTAAGAAAAGAGAACAGAGCCCTGTGGAGTAATTTGAAACCCAGAATTTCACATGGGATTTTAATGTTCCACAAGGCTGAATCACTGTGCAAAACGGATTGTGTGGAGAGTAATTACTTTCAACTTTAAAGAAAAATGGAGCTATTGGAGATGAGATAGGATTTGAGAAATGTTTTCTGAAAGCATGGAAACCCCATGAGAGAGGTTTTGAGTAGACCAAGGCTGGAAGTCAAGCAGATGCAAAAGCAGGAACAGAGGCTTGGGGTTGAAAGGGAGCTGGGCATTGGCGGTGCCACAGCATCTTGGGACAAGCTGATACATCAAGCCTACACTGTGAGCTGTCTCTCCCAAGCTGATATGAAATGATGTGTGAAGTTCTGCTTCTCCTCCTCCAAAACAGATCCATCCTTGGAGAGATATTCCAACCCTCCTATCCAGCAGTGCTTCTTGTTCCTGTCACTGGACTCCATTTGCTGGGAGTTCTCTCGTGTCTGTATTATCAGTCATTCATCTGGCATCCTGTCTGCTGTTCTGTGTTTCTATTTTACCTTCTATACCCAGTTTTGAACAAGATCTTATAAAGTAGTAAAAGGTCAAAGATGCTTGTGTCTTTGTCAGTTAATTCCTCCCTTTTGTCACCACTGGGGAGAGGAAGAGGGAGAGGGGGGGGAGAGAGATTTTTCAAACTAAAGAATAAGGGGAGCCCTGGCCATTTTTCTCAGTGGTTAGAGCATCGACCTGAGGACTGAAGGGTTGAGGATTTGATTCCGGTCAAAGGCACGTACGTCAGTTATAGACTCAATTCCCGGCCCTGGTTGGGATATGTGGGGAGGCAACCAGTTGATGTGTCTCTTTCCCATCAATGTTTCTCTCTCTCTCTCTCTCTCTTTCTGTCCCCTCCACCCTTTCCATTCTTTCTAAAAAAAAATAAATAAATGGAAAAAATATCCTAGGGTGAGGATTAACATACACAGAAATAGAATAAGGGGGAAATTATTTTCATCTATGAAGCTAGCATCTATGCCACAACCAAATGCTTATGTACGTCTCATCCCATATCTTATGTAGGAAGATGTACAAAATTTGGTTAATTTTGCCTCTTTTCAGAAGTCTGGAAAGTTGACCTGATAGAGAGAGTCCAGGAAAGTGAAGACAAACATTCCAGGCAAACTCTATCCATCAACAACAAAACCCTGATTGAAGAGAGAGGTGATGTTCTTGGTAAGACTTTTAATGTGGAAATAAACCCTTTTCCTTCAAGAAAAACATCCTATAAATGTGACTCATGTGAAAAGAGCTTAAAATCCACTTCAGAATATATTAGTAGTGACGGAAGCTATGCAAGAATGAAGCCTGATGAATGTAGTGCCTGTGGGAAATCACTTCTCCATGTGAAGCTTGAGAAAACTCACCCAGGGGAGAAATCTTATGAATTTAATCAAAATGGGGAAGCTTATACTCTAAATAAAGAAAGTATTTATCAGAACATTCATATTTTGGAGAAACCCTTTGAATATATTGAATGCCAGAAAGCCTTTCAAAAGGATGCAGTTTTTCTTAACCCTATGGAGAAGCCCTATAAGTGGAATGAATCTGAAATAGCGTTTCTCCAGATGTCAAACCTCAGTGTACATCCAACATCTCATATGGAAATGAAACCCTATGAATGCAATGCATGTGGGAAATCCTTCTGTAAAAAGTCAAAATTCATTATACATCAGAGGACTCACACAGGCGAGAAACCTTATGCATGTAATCAGTGTGGGAAATCCTTCTGCCAAAAGGGAACCCTCACTGTACATCAGAGAACACACACAGGGGAGAAGCCCTATGAATGTAATGAATGTGGGAAAACTTTCTACCAGAAGTTACACCTCATTCAACATCAGAGAACTCACTCAGGAGAGAAGCCCTATGAATGTAGCTATTGTGGAAAATCATTTTGCCAGAAGACGCACCTCACCCAACATCAGAGAACACATTCAGGAGAACGACCCTATGTTTGTCATGACTGTGGAAAAACCTTCTCCCAGAAGTCAGCACTTAATGACCATCATAAAATTCACACAGGCGTGAAACTCTATAAGTGTAATGAATGTGGGAAATGCTTCTGCCGCAAGTCTACCCTCACAACACATCAGAGGACACACACAGGAGAGAAACCCTATGAATGTAATGAATGTGGAAAATTTTTCTCTCGGTTATCATATCTCACTGTACATTATAGAACTCATTCAGGAGAGAAACCCTATGAATGTAATGAATGTGGGAAAACCTTCTACCTGAATTCAGCCCTCATGAGACATCAGAGAGTACACACCGGAGAGAAACCATATGAATGTAATGAATGTGGAAAATTATTCTCCCAGTTGTCATACCTCACTATACATCATAGAACTCACTCAGGAGTGAAACCCTATGAATGTAACGAATGTGGGAAAACCTTCTACCAGAATTCAGCCCTTTGTAGACATCGAAGAATACATAAAGGGGAGAAGCCCTATGAATGTTACATATGTGGGAAATTTTTCTCTCAGATGTCATACCTCACGATACATCATAGAATCCATTCAGGAGAGAAACCTTACGAATGTAATGAATGTGGGAAAACCTTTTGTCAGAATTCAGCCCTTAATCGACATCAGAGAACGCACACTGGAGAGAAAGCCTATGAGTGTTACGAATGTGGAAAATGCTTCTCTCAGATGTCATATCTCACCATACATCATAGAATTCATTCTGGAGAGAAACCCTTTGAATGTAATGAATGTGGAAAGGCCTTCTCTCGAATGTCATACCTTACTGTACATTACAGAACTCATTCAGGAGAGAAACCCTATGAATGTAGCGAATGTGGGAAAAAATTCTACCACAAGTCAGCCTTCAATAGCCATCAAAGGATCCATAGGCGAGGGAATATGAATGTGCTTGATGTGGGAAGGCTTCTCTGAAGTCAGACCTCATTTTACATCAGAGAACCCTTTCAGCGTAATGTCTTTAACTCCTACCTTTGTTAAGTCAGAGTTCACACAGGGGAAAGCGGACCCACCTCTGTGCATTACTCAAACTTGTAATCTGAGAATTCACAGGGTGGAAACCACAACTACAAGACACACGACTTGTTGGATACCAGACTATAAAATGTGCGAACACGTAGAACGTCTATACACTTCCATGGAGTCAGACTGTCACATATCAGGGATTTCATTCCAAGGGGAGATCTGTCATTTTACAGAATGTGGAAAACACTCCTCTGGCAATTATTAATACTAAAAGTTATGTTTCTGTTATAATATGAAGTTTTTTTGTAATATATATATTGTGAATAAATGTACTCCTTGTATAAATAGAAGCTATAAGACTAGATAGCTGATCAGGACCACAATACAGCCACATTAAACTCATACATGAGTGTGTCCTGAGCATGCAGGCCTTTGTTAACTTGCTTTTTAGAATGGTACAGTACAGGGACTGTATGTTCATTTGGAATCATGTTTGAAAAGGCATTGTATCCTTACTGGAATAATTTGTAAGACATGTACAATTAGCTATTTTAATAGTACAGCCATGTTAGTACTTAGTATGCATTGCCATTGAACTAGTATTTGGTATATATAAAGTATGTTTCTTCTTGTACTCTTCCCTAGCACTTACAAATGTATTTGATTATTGTTAATGAACTAACTAAACACTGCCATAATGAAGTCAGTGTTTTTTATAATGTTCACTACTATATCTGAGTCAGCAAGAGATAGAAAATGATGTATAAAATAGATAGAAAACTGCATAGGTAATTTTAAATTGTTAATGCCAGAAGTATCCAGTAGTGAGAAAAAAAAAACTAGTATTCATTGAACTCTATACATTTTAAAACTGAACTTAAAATATTCCTGTTTTTATCTAATTTTGATCTATTTTTATTTGGATGCCTACACAAATGTAAATGTGCAAACCACCATACTATATAATTTAGGAATTATGTGTATTTCATTTGATATGATAGTATTTTCAAACATTGTGCTCTACTCCTTCCTGTTCTGAGTGATTGAAGAACGTGTTCACATGGGTTTGTGGCAGACATTGGTGAGTAACCACCCTTGCCACTTGCTCTTTACTGTTTGCTGGCAGAGCTTGGGTGTCCATTTCTCCTCATGGAACGGGGATAAATCCTGATCAGTTTCAACCAGCAATGATAATCCCTTCCTCATTACCAGCAATGGGCTGGTCTTGGGACCCAATTTTAGACACATGTACAAAGGAGATACCTGACATTATTTTTGGAAAAGGTTTCCTCAAATATTCAAGGAGTCCTGCGGGTGACGTGGAATCTTGCATTGAATGTTGCCTTGCTGGGAAGTGATACTTGGTTATGTCTCAACAATGACGTGTAACTAAAGTGTGGCAGAGCAGAAAGACGAAGAACTGGGGCCCAGAGGGGATGCTTGAGCCACTGGACCAGCCATCCATGGAGCCATTTCGCCTCAGGACTGTTCTTCTGTGAAAGACTCAACATCTTTTCCAGCCAGTGGATTTGGCTTGCTCTTTCATTGATAACTGAAGATACAAAGTGACACTTTTGTAGGAGTTACACAACTGAGAAGTGGACTTTAGGTAATTCATTTATTTTGAGGTGTTGATATAGAGATTTATCTTATTTCCTGTAAATTTTGATGTAAGTAGGTTGAGCATTAGAAACCATTGAGTGTATCTGTTTCCATGAATCGTTACATCACTGACTTAAGGACCTTTGGAACCTGATATAACCTTCCTTTTTATAATGCATGACACAAAGTTTGTTTAGGTTCAGTCATATCATTCATAGATTGTTGCTGCACCGTTAGTTGACAACATATAGTGTAAGGTAAGAACCTACTTTTGTTTCTAGTGGTTAGCCTGATGCCTGTGTTATTTGACTAATTTATTCCTCACCACTGAGAAGAATAGCCACATTTTTTCATTATTTCCACCACTCGTGGCACCTGTTCTGTTGCTCAGCACTTTCCCTCTGTGTCCTAGATGATTGTGCCTGTGCCACATAACAGGACTCAAAGGTCAGGTAGGCTGTAGAGTTCTGTATAAGAACCATGTATTCAGTTCAAGAGGCCACCCCTTCAGTATATCTGTTGAAATGATATCTACCAAGGTTTTCCACACTCCTGTGTTATCATTATAGCTTCTATACACAGTATGCATTTTAAGTAAAATATGTGAAAAGTTTACATGGCTTACCACATTCTTTTCCTCTGACGGAGCCCTACACATAGAAGGGTGGCTGTATGTGTAAATAGTCCTACATGGCCTCTTCAGTAATCCAGAAATGTAATTGTTCAGTTTCCCAAATGTCCATGTTGTCATGTTGTTATATCTCTGAAGTTAGCATGTTCTGGTTTAAGTGGCCCTGTTTCTCCTCTTCCTTTAAGTACTTCTTAAGATATACTTGAAGTAATGGTTTGTCTCAGATTTGATGGAATGGGACATTTGAAAAGGTCTGAACTATTGAGGCTATTGTGGAAGATCCACAGGCCAGAGTTAGTGAAAGAAAGCACATGTGGGCTGGGTCAGACAGAACTGAAAACAGTCCAGACAATGTGAGTACTTGCTTTGTGAACACAGAGACCTCATAATGAGTGGTGTGAGATTAGGAACCCTGAGGGATTTTCAAGGGTTGAGCAAGAGGCCACCCCTTCCTGGCACGTGGAGGTGAGATGCTCTTATTTTTTTAATCGTCCTAGGGTTAGTAAAGCATTGGTTCAATGGTTGCTCCCATGGCTTCTCAAATAGGTCAAAATGAAGACATGGGCCACATTCTACCTGAGACAACAGTCACCCTCTTCATTCCATCTCACAATGCCTGGCTGGGCCCTCCAGACAAGCTCCCCGGAAGAGGCTATGTACCAGGCCACCTGCTTGCAGATGATGGCCAGGTTTATAGAATGCCTCCAGCTAAACAGCAAGGAAATATATTTTTTAATCCTATTGCTTTGTTCTTCTCATCACAGCGATATCTACATCACAAATAAATTGCTTTCCTTTCCTTGAATCTAAAGTCTTAAAATTCCTGCCAAATCGAGGAACTAGCACAGGCTGCTGACTTGTTTCCATAGCCCAACTCTGAGATGCCACTGAAGTAAGAGCAGGTCATGGGCCACAGGACTAGCCTGAATGGGAGCCAGCTCTGCGGGAAGAATGACGTGGCTCCTGCAGGGGAGGTATTGGCGGCCAGATGCTGTTGGGCAGGTTGAAGGAAACTTGTATGGGAATAGTTTTCTACACTCTACACATTCTCGCCCTCCATGGTGCCTTCCTGAGACAGTTGAGCATCAACCTATGAACCAGAAGGTCAGGGTTTGATTCCTGGTTGGAGAGCATGCCCAGGTTGTGGGCTCAATCCCAAGTGTGGGGCTGCAGGAGGCAGCCAATCAATGATTCTCTCTCATCACTGGTGTTTCTATCTTTCCCTCTCTCTTCCTCTGTGAAATCAATGAAAATATCTTTTTTTTAAAAAACACCTTCAACACAGCAAAATGCAACCCACAGCAGGCAGAAAATACTTTCAAATAATTTGGTGGCTTTAGGACCACATGTCCTACACAAATGAGGATCACGTGACCTACATAGACCAGAGCTACTCCCTCTTCATTTACCTGGAAATAGGCTTTTAATCGAATTCCACTTTTCCATCTTAACTTATGAACACAATAATATATACAAAAGCTATGAAATCCACTGGAAAATAAGGGATAAAGAACTCACCTGGGATTTGCTCATTTTTTGTTGTTCTTCGAAGAGTGTGAAAACCTGGGAAGGCATTCCTGGAAACTGGAAGAGGAGGAAAGAGGAACAGAATGAGAGCTGGCAGGCCCTGAAGCACCTCGACTGTCCTCCTAAAAACCTCTACACACCAGCTGGTAACCTTCAACCTTGGAGGAGAGGAAGGTAACATCCGCCCCTTTGTGACTCCTTAAACCTGCAATGTTCACTACTCCTTTAATTATCTGTCTCCCTCTCACTAACACAGAAACATTTAAAACTGAAGTATCAAGGCAGATAATAGCATCTCAAAAGATGAAGTACGATGCCTTAATTAAAACATATTTGGGGAGGGGGGAGATCTACTGTTACAGAAGACCAAAGAAATACCAAGCACGCTTCCTAGAGAAAGGGAGGGACCCCGTTTATTAACACTTGTGGACTCCGGGAATAATTTCCAAGTCAGAGTGAAGAAACATGCAGAGAGCCTGTCTATATATATCCCCCTGGGGTCTTTGTCTTGCAGACATGCCCCCTGCCCCCTTCGTGACCCTGCAGGAAGCCCCCCAGGTGTCAGGCCACACCCAATGGTCCCTCCTGGCACCACCCTAACACCCCCCCCCCCTGCAGGGCAGTGCATTGTTCAGAGCTCCATGGCCTCTGCATTTAGATCTAAGTTCTACAAGACCAGTTTCCTCCTCTCTACAAGGTCTATTTTGTATATCCGAGAATCCTCAGAAAGCTTTGGAAAAGGGGATAGGTGCCCAAACACGGGTCTTTAAAAACAAAACACAACCGTTTCTTCCCCCTGAAACCTGTATCATTTTGTTAACCAGTGTCACCCCAATAAATTCAATAAAAAGGAAAAGAGCCCTTCCCCCCCAAAAAAAATCCTGTTTCTTCTCACTTGAGGGGATGTTTCTCAAAAGGGCCTTTTAGGAGGAAATGTGTTTCCATGTGATTGTGTGAACAGCAAGGCAGGAATTGGGAACCGACTTCTCCCGTTCGCTTCTTATTGATCCTAGACGAGTCATTTCTCCTTTTATATTCTTTTTGGCTTCGGTCAAATGACACAGTCGATGACCCTGCCGACCCTCCCTGAACTGCTCTTGACCCCATAAGATGAAAGCCAGAGCAGCACATGCCCAGATGCTGACACGCTGACTGGACGGACGTCGTTAGGGAGCCGCCCAACTTCCGGACAGAATTCGTGGAGAATGAAGGGAGACGAGGTGCCACTTGGGGGTGGGAGTTGAAGGCAAGAGCTCCCCAACCGCGGAATCCTCCAGCACCCGGACTAGGCGGTGCGATTTCCCGCCAGCCTGTCCATGGCGACCCCCCCGTCCCAGCCCCTTCTCTCTGCTGCAAGGGGGCGCGCAGCTTCTGGGCCGGTGAGCTCGCTCCAGCCCCGGCCCTGCTCTGGGTTTCTGCCGCCGCCTCTGACGGGACCCGGGTCAGAGGCTGGAGAGGAGGGGTTTCTTCGCGGTGAGAGTCCGGCCCCGAAGCCCTTCCTTCAGGCCCCAGGAGAGCGGCTTGGTCCCAGCAGAGCCTAGAAAATCCGATTTGGCCGGAACCTCCGTCGGGGCCCCTGAATCCCCCGGCGGCACTCCTCCCCGCACCAAGCAGGAGCTGGGGACGGAGGCAGGGGGCACGGTGGATGCGCGCCCCCCCCCCCCCCCGCCCCGGACAGGGCAGGTGCCGGTGTTCCCCTAAGGCGGGCAGCTCTGCAGGACGCGCTCGACAGTGCAGAACCGTCCGCGGGCGCTCGGGAACCTCCAAGGGGCCTCAGGCCTGGGACCGCCGCCCGCACGCGGCGCGCACACACTTGAGGTGGGGACTGCGGCGTCGGCTCGGGCGCCACCCCGAGTGCCGCGCAGAAGGCAGCGCCGGGCTCCGGACACGGCGTCCGCGCAGGGCGCACAGCCGGGCTCACCTCTGCTCCCTCACCGCGGGGCCGTCCGCCGCTGCCCTCTGGGCCGCGTTCCCGCCGCCTCGGCGGCCTGGAGGATGAGACCCCGCGACAAGCGCAGCCTCTCCCCGAGCGCGGCACCGGCAGCGCCTTCGCTCGCGCCCCTACCCGGTGTGGACACGGCCCCCGCAGCCTCCGCCGCCCAACGGCCAGGCCCCACGTCGGCCCCACGCGCCCGCGCCCACCTAGGCCGCAGCCCGCCAGGACGCTCGCCCAGGAGCGACGTGCGCCTGCGCACAGAGCCCCACGCAGCGCAGGTCTCGCGGGAGGCTCCGCCCACACGCGGGGCGGGGCCTGCGCGGGAGCCCTCCTGGACTCCCCACCCCCACTTCTCCGCGCCTCACTTCACCTCGCTCCTCTCGACGTCACCCCGCAGTCCCTGGCCCTGGGACGAGGGCCGCCCTCACGGCCGCCGAGCAAGGGAGCGGCTCGGTCATGCAGATGAGAACGTCATCACGTGAGCACAGCCACGCCGTTTTTTACAGCGGGAGTAATGCATGAACACTGGACACCAACGAAAGCAAAGAGTTTCTGGCGCCCATTCTCCCAGAGATGGCTGCGCTGAACCGGGAGGTGCGCATCTTTCTGACATTGTTACCAAAGATACTTGTATTGATTTCGGAGAGGAAGGAAGAGAGAAAAATCAATTAGAGAGACTCACTGATTGGCTGCCTCCTGCACGCCCCCTACCGGGGATGGAGCCCTGGAGCCCGCAACCCAGGCACGTGCCCAACCTCCTGGCTCATAGGTGGAAGCTCAACCACCCAGCCACACCGGCTGGGCTACCATAAAGAAAAAAGGATCAGGAGGAGCCAGAGAATAGGCCTGGGACAAATGGGCAAAATGGTTATTTTTATGTAACGTAAATTTCACCTCAATGTTAAAAAAGGAAAAAGAATCTGCTTGGTGTTCCGAATTTCCTAGGAATGCCTTTAAAAGTACATAAATCTGCCGGGCCTGCGTGGTTCAGTGGTTGAGCATCGACCAGGAGGTCACGGTTTGATTCCCCGTCAGGGCACATGCTTGGGTTTCCCGCTCCATCCCCAGTAGGGGGCGTGCAGGAGGCAGCCGATCAATGATTCTCTCTCATCATTGTTTCTGTTTCTCTCTCCCTCTTCCTTCCTCTCTGAAATCAATAAAAATACATTTTTAAAAATAGAGAAATGGCCGAAACCGGTTTGGCTCAGTGGATAGAGCGTCAGCCTGCGGACTGAAAGGTCCCAGGTTCGATTCCGGCACGTACCCTGGTTGTGGGCACATCCCCAGTAGGGAGTGTGCAGGAGGCAGCTGATCGATGTTTCTCTCTCATCGATGTTTCTAACTCTCTATCCCTCTCCCTTCCTCTCTGTAAAATATCAATAAAAAAATATATTTAAAAAATAGAGAAATGCAAGCCATCCGCCTCTGCGAAATTAACAAGATGAAAACAATTGTTGATGTCCTGTGTTGGTGAGGCCACGGACCAAAAGCACTGAGAATATGCTATTGGACTGGAGTTAGCCTTTCTAGGTGGCAATGTAGTTATAGCCAAAAATTTAAATATGCATGCTCTTTGACCCAGAAACTTGAACAGTTATATTAACCATCTGTATGACTGCACAAAGATATATGCGCGCCGAAACCGGTTTGGCTCGGTGGATGGAGCGTCGGCCTGCGGACTGAAAGGTCCCAGGTTCGACTCCGGTCAGGGGCATGTACCTTGGTTGCGGGCACATCCCCAGTAGGAGGTGTGCAGGAGGCAGCTGATCGATGTTTCTCTCTCATCGATGTTTCTGGCTCTCTATCCCTCTCCCTTCCTCTCTGTGAAAATCAATAAAATATATTTTAAAAAAAAAAAAAAAGATATATGCGCAAGAATCAGTGGATAGAGCGTAGGCCTGAGGATCAAAGGGTCCAGGGTTTGATTCTGGTCAAGGGCACGTATCTTGGTTACAGGATCCTCCCTGGCCCAGGCCCTGGTCAGGGCTCCTGCAGGAGGCAACTAATTGATGTGTTTCTCTCACATCCATGTTTCTGTCTACCCCTCTCTCTTCCACTCTCCCTAAAAATCAATGGAAAAATATTCTCGAGTGAGGTAGGAAAGAATGTCATCATATATATATTCGGTGATAAAATCAAGTTGCAAGGAAATATGTCAAACACGTTCGTAGTTTTAAAGCATTTCCACGGACACGGGCGCAGTGTGCACTCGCGCGCCCTGCGGAAGCGGTGGCCCCTGGTGGCTGTTTGTGGTATGACTCTTCAGGACATGAAAAGTGTGTTTACATTTTTGTGCTGTTGGAATTCTTACCACTACTGTAGGTGCATTTTGTAAACAGGCAAAAAATTAAGGAACAAGGATCATAAAGCTTTATTTAATAAATATAACCAAAAATGTCAAAATACTTTATTCCATATATAGCCAATTAAAGGAAGGGAAGAAGGGGCAGAGGAAATGTGGGAGGAGATGGCGTGGAAGGGCCAGGAGAAAGGGAGGAGGTTGGGAACCGGGAGCAGTGAGAACAGGAAAGTAACGAGTGTAGGTGGAGGCGAGAGGGGTGCTCAGGGGCTCTGACTCTCCAAGCCACCTCTCATGGGTCACACCTCATGGGCACCCATCCCTCCTTGGCAACGGTGGGAGATGCTCACTGACACTTTCGGAATGAATCAGGACTCCAGAAACTCGGAAGTCCTCTCACAACCAGGAAAGCTGCCTTTTTGTCTATGACCATCAAGATTGAAGCCCCCCCCCCCCATTAAGATAAAAACAAAAAATTGGCCGGCCAATGGTAAGCCCTAGTGGGGAATACTTTATCTTTCTGAATAGACTTTAAGATCCTCAAGGTTGTCCTTTTGGACTAGGTCTTTTTCATTAAGTCTGAAATATTGGTTCTGTTCTGATGCCCCCAAATCACGTTTGAAAACAGAGTTTACTATACAGCTCATATTTTCAAATCCCTGGGGAAAGGATGGGAGGGTCAGATCTGGTCTGGGGGACATGTGCTGCGAAGTCAGTAAATCAGCTCCAAGGTAAGTGTTTAGGGCCCTGGGGGAGGCACAGAGCAGTTGGCCCTGGATGGCGCTGGGGCCTCTGAGGAGGGGTCTGTGACTCAGGCACGTTTCTGGACCACCAAGAGGGGGACCATGGGAAGGCTGGCCCAACCACCCTAAACACAATACCGTCCCCATGTAGCTGGGTGTGTTACAGGACTCTGGCAGTGTGCGGACTCCCAGCAACACGTGGCAGACACAGCAGGGTCAGAGGTCACCCGGGGCTGGCTCCTCACGGACCCATCCGGGTCCCCTAAGAGAAAAACTCCTGGAAAATGTTTGTGGGAACCGGATGGGCCCGAGGCCTCGCAGAGCCTCCCCAAGGCAGCCAGGAGCGGCAACAACACGGAATTCAGTCAGAAAGCTTGTTTCTCGTCTTTATTAAAGCTTGGTCCTCCTGCCCATGGCCCCGAGCAGGGCAGAAGCAGCCGGGGCCAGGAGGGGCACCCATTCGAGGGCCGCGCCAGGAGGAACAGCACGGAGCCGGACCCCAGCCACGTGGGGCCAGCCCAAGGTGCCCTTGGCCCTTTCTGAGGCCCCTGTCCCACAGGGAGAGGACAAGCCGGGGACCAGGACCCCTGCCCTCCTTACCACCCCCCCCCCAGCCCGGCTAATTCATGCCACCGCCACCCAGGCCCTCTCCCCACCCACTGACTACTGGGCCTCCTACTCCAGCCCCTGCAGCTCGGCTGCTGGCTCCAGGCTCCAAGGCCACGTCTACACTAAAACAGAAGGAACTAGGTCTAAAAGGGAATGCAGTTGCGACAAAATCCGTTTTCTGGTCCCACTCGCACATGCCGGAGAGGCGTTAAGGATGGGAGGGGTCTCCCATGAGCTGCTCCTCGGCCGCCGCCCAGTGGGTGCCAGCGGCCCAGCTGGAGGGGGTGCGGGCCAGGTGTGGGCCTTGCATAGTTGGGTGCTTGCTGTTCAGCCAAGGGTCTGTGCCCACGGCCCCGGAGGCGGGCCCCCCCTGTGAGGGGAATCGGAACAGAAACCGTCCGCTTCTCGTGTGGAGTAAGGAGAGAAGCGGAGGCAAAGGGACCTGCAGGTGTCCTGGGCCCTGATGGTGGGTGTGAGGAATGATCTTGGCACCGACCTGTCACTTCACTCTGGTTATTCAATCTAAGTGAGCGCCGGGCGGGGCCTCGGTGCCGCTGACCCCGGGAGAGATGGCAGTCGGAGGGGGTGAAGGCTGGGGCCAAGGCCCTGATCTCTGAGTGCGCCCCCTCAGGGCCGGGGGTGAGCACCACGGACTCAGAGGAAGGCGGAGTGAAGCACCTGGCCCACCTCGGTGCTCAGGTGGGGCAAGGAGAGTAGGTGACCCCGAGAACAGAAACTCCCTGGGGCCGGCCCGCCCCGGGCCACGGGTGAGGCTTCTGGATTCCGTCCTCCACCAGATTCTTGGGGCCGCGGGAGACGGAAATAAACCAAAGCTGTCCCGGCTGCAGCTCCGCCGGGGAGGGAGGACCGGGTCCTTGGGAAACGCAGGCCTACACTCCCGGAGGTACTTGACTAGGAGGCCCCCACGGCTCTCACTGCGGGACGGAGGACGTCAGCACACCCACGGAGCAGCCCTGCTTGCCCCCCTCCCCGCCCCCCCCAAAGGGCCTCCCCTCTCGCTGTAAGACCCGGTTACAGACGCCTCGGCCACCTGTTCTGAGGCTCCAGTCAGATCCCGAGTGAAATAAATAGCATGGCCTGGCACCCCCACCCCCGGCTTCAGGGCACCGACCAGGGATGGTGCTGTCTTTGTGGGGGTGGCCGCCCGCCCCTCGCCTCCTCCGTGTGCGCTCCCACCAGCTGGGTGGCGGGCAGGAGGGAGGGCTGAGGGAAGGCACCGCACCAGGACTGGGCCCTCAGCCCGGGGAGGCCAGCGTGAGGGGCTGGCGCAGCAGCTGCCACCCTGGCCGCCGGGAGGGCCTCCTTCGGCCTCTGGCCTCAGAGGACGCCCTCCCGGTAGGCGCCCGAGGGCCCCACGAACGGCGTGGGCTCGGAGCTGAAGCTGGTCCCGCCCGCGAACTCCAGCAGGGTGCTGCCCCGCTCCCCGGGGGGGCCCGCGCTGGCGCCCGGCGGCCCCTTGGCGGGCGCCTCGGCCTTGGGCGCAGGGGCCGCGGTGGCGGGGCCGGGCGCGCCCCCCGCGTTGCGGTGCGTCTTCATGTGGGTGAGCAGGTGCGAGCTCTGCGAGAAGCGGCGGCCGCAGTTGGCGCAGGCGTAGGGCCGCTCGCCCGTGTGCGTGCGCTGGTGCGTGACCAGCACCGAGCGCTGCGAGAAGCGCTTGCCGCACTCGGGGCACGGGAAGGGCCGCTCGCCCGTGTGGCCGCGCCGGTGCTTGGCCAGGTTGGAGCGCTGCGCGAAGCCGCGGCCGCAGTCGGAGCAGCGGAAGGGCTTCTCGCCCGTGTGCGTGCGCCGGTGCCGCTTGAAGTCCGAGCTGTGGCCGAAGCCCTTGCCGCAGTCCGGGCAGCGGTGCGGCTTCTCCTCCGCGTGCGCCCACTGGTGCCGCGTCAGCGCCGCGCTCTGCCCGAAGCGGCGGCCGCACTCCCCGCACGCGTAGGGCCGCTCGCCCGTGTGCGCGCGCCCGTGTGCTGTCAGGTGTGCCCGCCGGCTGAAGCCCGCGCCGCACACGCCGCACACGAAGGGCTTCTCGCCCGTGTGGCCACGCACGTGCGCCGCCAGGTGCGAGCCGCGGGCGAAGCGGGCGCCGCACTCGGGGCAGGGGAAGGGCCGCTCGCCGGTGTGCGTGCGCCGGTGGCGCGCCAGGTGCGAGCCGTACACGAAGCTCTTGCCGCAGTCCGCGCAGCGGTGCGGCCGCTCGCCCGCGTGGTAGCGCTGGTGCTTGGCCAGGGCCGCGCGGCGCCCGAACGTCTTGCCGCAGTCTGAGCAGATCCACGGGCTCTCCTCCTCGGGCAGCGCGGCGGGGGCCGGCTCGGCCAGCAGCCCCCCAACGCCTGGCCCGAACGCACGCAGCCCTGCGCCGCCGCCCCCGGGCCCGCTGCCCGCGCGGAAAGGGTCGCTGGCCAGCCCGGCGCCCTCCACCAGGGAGAGCCGGGCCCCCAGGGGTCCGGACAGGGGGCGCCCCTCGGCCGGCAGCCGCTCCCTGAAGTCCGGGAGGCCCAGGATTGGGAAGCCGTCCGGATGGAGCCAAGACTTGGGATGAACGGGAAAGTGGAAGCCGAGCGGGTGCGAGGAGGAGCCTTCGCCTTCGCCCAGGCCGTTGCCCAGCTCTGGGAAGCGCCGGTCCGGCTTGGGGTCCTCCTTGCTCTGGGGGGTGGGCGCCTCCGGTGCCGCCGCAGCCTCCTCTCTCGCCTCTGCCTGGGCCTCTGCCTCCGCCTCCCCTGCATCGGGTCCCTCGGGCCCAGCCTCGGCCTCCTCTGGCCCCGCGGCGAATGCCGTGTCGCAGGGCTCCTGCCGAGGGCCGTCGCCGCTGGGCTCGGAGCAGCCGCCGCCGCGCCGGTGGCGCTGGAAGTCCGCGCGGAGGCGGAAGGCCTGGCCGCAGTCGGGGCAGCAGTGCGGCCGGTCGGCCGTGTGCACCGCCTGGTGCCGCGCCAGCGCCGAGCTCTGGCTGAAGCTGCGGCCGCAGTGCGGGCACGGGTAGGGCCGCTCGCCCGTGTGCGTGCGCTGGTGCGTGACCAGGTAGGAGCGGCGCCCGAAGCCCGCTCCGCAGAAGGCGCAGCGGTAGGGCCGCTCGCCCGTGTGGATGCGCCGGTGCGTGACCAGGTGAGACTTGTAGACGAAGCGCTTGCCGCAGTCCGGGCACGGGAAGGGCTTCTCGCCCGTGTGCGTGCGCTGGTGGATGGCCAGGTGCGAGCGGTACACGAAGCCCTTGCCGCACTCGTCGCAGCCGAAGGGCTTGACCGCCGCGTGGTAGCGCTGGTGCTTGGCCAGGCGGGACCGGTGCGGGAACACTTTGCCGCACACGTCGCACGTGGTCTCGGGCCGCCCTGCCTGGTCAGCCACGTCGGCTGGGAACGCCCAAGGCGCCAGCAGGCTCACGCCGGGCTCCTGGCCTGGCAGGAAGGGCTTCACCTCCGACCCCTCGGCCAGGGCCCCGAGGCCCCCGGGGTCGAGCCCCCAGCCCTCCGGAGTCTGCCCCGAATCCGAGTCATCAGGGCCCCACGTCCCGGGCACGTCCCCCACACCATAGGCCGCCGACCACAGCCCGGGGGGCTCGCTCTCCTCCTCGGCCACCTCTGCCAAGAAGTCCTCGTCGTCCTCCTCCTCGTGGTCATCCAGGTCGTCGGTCCAGAACCAGGCACCTGCGGGCAACAGGGGAAGGCAGGAGAGCTGGGAGGAGCCGGACAGGGGCCTGCGGCGGCTCCTGCGGGACCCATTGCCCTGTGGGCTCTGCTCATCCTTCCTCCCTCTCCGGACTCCTCTCCACCAGCCTGAGGTGGGCCAGCCACCAGGGATCTCGCCCCCCCTCTCCCCCGCCCCACAGCAGAACCAGGAAAGCTTGCCCTGGGCCAAGGAGATCTGGGGCTCTCTGCACGCACTCCAGGAGGCTCCACCAACTGTGCGGGCACAGCCCAGGCTTCCCTGCGAAGCCGTCCCCAGCTTGGCTTTCTCTAAGTGGCTGTGCCTTTGGGAAATGGTCCTTCGTTAGTCGAGACTGAGCTACAAGCCACTTCCTGTCACAGAAGGGCAAGGAGTCCCAAGTTCCTGCTGTTCCGTCCCCCGCCCCGCCCCGCCCCCAGGCCGACCTCTCCCCTCAGCGCAGAGCATAGACCTGGGGCCAGGTGGGTAGGGCTTTCTGGTTTATAACGTGGGAGTGCTGGCAGGCCTGCAGCATTGGAGGGAACTCTTTATGGAGCAAGCACCGTCACAGGGGACAGAGGAAGCCCCGCCCCAGGCGATCCAGAGCACCTGCTTTCTCGTGTACACTTCATGCTGTGCCCCCTTGGCGTGCACCCTGCTGTAGCCACCTGGTGGGAGAGCCTGGCCAGAACCCAGACCTTAGATGAACCCCAACTTGTCAAGAGGAGTAAGTTTGTGTTCTGCAAGGCTACATCTAGAAACACAGAAAGTGCTGGGCTAGAGCAGTCAGCATCGGTCCTGCCCAGACCCGGCAGTCCTCAACTGGGTCGGCTGCACAGAAATTAAGGGGGGGGGGGGCAGTTTAGCAGACAGGCTGCAGTTAACTCACCCTGCAGAGTGACCCCAGCATTTAACACCATGCTTGGATCCTACACCTCAGACTCTGCGGATGGTTGGGGCTGGGGGTGAGGGGTGGGGAGTATCCCAGGCCCCAAGCCAGGTTCACGGGCACATCGTGGCTACACCCCAGGACCCTCCTAGAACCATGGAGAATGGGGCACAAATAGACCCTGTGACCCCTTCACCTCCAGGTGGCTTTTCTGAGATTTGCCTGTGATGGGACACACGTCCCTCTAAGACCCTCCGGGACAATCAGCACTATCCCAGTCTCATTCCGGAGGCAGCAGCGATGTGTCTGGCTGGCCAGACCCCCCGATTCTGAAGTCCGGGAAAGGTCCCAGGAATGGACTCCCGGGCAGAAAGCCCACCTGCAACCCAGGGGGACGCGAGGCCTGAGGCTGAGCGCGCCGAGGTCGGTTTCCTCAGGGGCCGCTGTTTCAAATGGCTGGTCTGAGCATGAAAAGCATGTGGGGAAATACTCTGAAGAACACACGTGTAGGCAGAGCACTGTCTGTGCTTTTCTGTATTTTTTAATTTAAAACACATCTATGAGTCTATCCAGGCACGTGATTGGCATGAGACATCAGTGACCCTCCCTGGCGTCACTCCAGCCCAAAGCCCAATACACCTCCTGTGCAAGGCCTCCCCGAACCTTCGGAAACACTGAGAACTCACAGGCCTGTGAGACACCGCACAGAACCAACAGTCCGACACCCTCAGGGTGGAAACTACAGATTGAGTTCACATTCTTTATTGTCCAGACAAGTCAAGTGAGGCTCAGACAGATGGGGGGGGCAGAACCAGAGCCAGAGCCAGGTTCCAGGTCCCCAGAGACATCTGCCCCGCTGAGCTTCCTGTAAGAATCTCTCCCAAGTCTCTTCTGGAAGGCCAGGGCTGCCCGCCCGGCCAGAGGCCTGCCCCTGGGGCCTTCCGGGGCGAGGAGGGAAGGCTCAGAGGGACCCATTGTTCAGAGATGCCAAATGGATGAAGACAGAGGACCGGCTCGGGCAGTGCCAGGACCCACAGTCCACTCTGCACCTGTAGCCCCTCTGAGCCGGTCACTTAACAACTGGCCCTCGTTTACAAACGAAACAAAACAAAAAATACCCAGAGACTCCACGGCCAGGACAGGGGTCACTGGGAAAGGAAACTACGTTCTCTAGGGACCTCCTAGCCCTCGGCTCTCCACAGACAGAGACCAAGAGAAGCCAGCCCATGAGGGCAGGGTAGCCCGTGGTGGCCACCCTGTCTCTGCAAAGCCCACCCCGCTGCTCAGACCGCCAGCACCAGGCCAAGGAGAAGGCCAAAGCTGGGCAAAGCTCCGAGGAGTGGTGTTGGCAGAAACCCCAAAAGACTCTGTCTCACGCTCACCTGTATAGACGCCAGTGACAATGTCTCCCTCCTCGGGACGGGGGCTGTCTGGGACCCAAGGTTCCTCTCCTTGTTCTAACCGGAAGATCAGATCCGGCTTGGGGATGGGGTACCCTGGCATGGAGAAAAACAGAGAGGCTGTGGCTGTGCCTGCAGGCCGCCCTCACGCCACACAGCACTGTCACTTCCAGTCCTCAGCTCCTCTCTCCTCTTCTCCATCCTCCTAGGACCACCCGCCCACCTCCCTGCCCCGTTCTGGAAAATCCCACATTCCCCTCTCTCGAGCCTTGCCCGATACCCCGGCTCTCCTGCCAAGGCCCCCCACACACCTACGGGATGCCCACTCCTCATCTCCAGAACACGTCCATCTGGCTCGTAACACTGCTGGGCGATATTGGGCCCCGATGACCCCACCCACCCACCCAGAAGCAGGGTTGTCCGTGGGGCTCCCCTGGGCGGTGGGCTGGCACCAGCACCCCCTTCTCCAAGACCTCGCGACTCCAGACAGCTAAGCCCCTGCAGCCCTCGCCCTGGGCTGCCTCCTGGGGACAGAGGCCCCGCTTACCCAGGGACACCAGGATGCCGTAGTTCTCCTGCATCACTTCCTTGTAGAGGTCCCGCTGCGCAGCCGCCAGCGTCTCCCACTCCTCCAGGGAGAAGTACACAGCCACGTCCTCAAAGGTCACCAGCCCCTGGGGAACACAGCGCCCGGTCACTGCTCCACACTGCCCAGGGGAAGGGCAGGGCCCCCAGGGGAGAGAGGGAAGCTGACCGCAACAGGATGAGCGTGCCCTGAGAGGGGGGCCCAGGGGACAGAGCCCGAGCCCGTCACCCGCACGCCTACAAAGCCTGACAGCGCCGGGCTTCCTGGCCTGGCCGTGCCCTTCGAGGCAGGGACCCCACCCCCATTCAGAGATGAGGGGCCCGGGCTCACAGAGGTAAACACCCCGCTCGCATGGGGCAGAGCCAGGATTCACACGGAGGTCAGGGGACAACAAAGCCGAGCCCTCACGGCTGGGCTGTGTGGCCGCCTCGTCCCCTCCTACTTCACCATTTGGCTCAAGCCAGTGGTCACGTCAGCAATGCGAGGGCCCGTACCCGGGGGGACAAGGGGCCCCAGCTGAACCGAGTGTGGGCACAGGAGCCTGATCTCAGGCTCAGCAGGGAATCAGAGCCTGGACCAGAGACGGGCACTCCGGGGAAGGGGCACAGCCTGACCCGGGAGAGCCAGGCCTCTGAGGAGCTGCACAGCGCAGGTGAGTGGGCGGCGGGCGGCACGACCAGGACATCCCAAAGGCCCGGGAAGGGTCGGCCCAAGGGAGTGGAACCGCGTCCCGTGGGGCTCAGGGTGCCTGGCACTGTCTGCAGCCGTGTCCCACCTCAGCCTGGGCTCGGCCGAGGCCACCGTGCCCCTGCCACAGGGGTCTCCAGGCAGCCGGGCAAGCCCCCGAGGACACCCTGCCTGGTTACTGAGCTCCGGAGAGGGCAGCTCACCTGAGAGCCAGCTGTCAGGAAATCCCCCTCCTCGTCCTCCTCGTCCTCCTCCTCTTCCTCCAGGTCCTCCTCCCTAAGCACGGCTGGAACCCCGGAGGCCTGCAGAGCTGGGGGGAGAAGTCTCCTAGGGGGCGCTGCCTTTAGCAGGGGCCTCGCCGGCCTGGCCACCTCTGCCCATCCAGCAAGAGGGGCAGGAGCTCCTGGCTGCACCCCGTTTCAAAGCCTGGGCCCTGACATCCCAGCTGCAGCTGCAGCTCCCGCACCAGCCTACAGGGCCAAAGAGCTCTGCCCGCCCGCCCGCCCTCCCTCCCTCCCTCCCTCCCTCCCTCCTTCCCTCCCTCCCAAGGCCAGCACCCTTCTCTTACCCTTTTCCTGAAGAACTGGGGACTTGGCACCACCACGGCTCAGGCGCGCCTGGGTCAACGCTGGACTCCACTCCTCTGCCACCACCTCCTCCACGTCCTGGTCCTCCTGCAACTCCACCTCCACCTGCTCCACGGGCCCTCCTCGCCCTGCCCGCAACCCGGTGGCCTCCGACTCCTCCACCACGTCCTGGCCTTCCTCTTCTTCCACCTCTATCTCCTCCTCCTCTGTCTCCTCCGCCTCTTCCCCCCTCTCTTCTTCCTCCTCTTCCTCCTGCTCAGGATTGCATTCTGACCCGTCCTCCGCCCGCTCCGGCTGGGCAGCCGGGGAGCCCGGAGCCGTGTGCAGGGCTGCCATCTTCTCGGGGGGAAGCCTCAGCTCGGCCTGAAACACAGACGGGCGGTGAGGAGCCGCCCAGCGCCCTGGGAGGGAGGCAGGCACTGTTGCCCCCACCGCACAGCAATGGCAGGAGACAGGCGGACTCCACGCAGCTCCTTCCAGGGCCC
The DNA here is from genome assembly GCF_963455305.1 of Plecotus auritus. Taxonomy (NCBI): domain Eukaryota; kingdom Metazoa; phylum Chordata; class Mammalia; order Chiroptera; family Vespertilionidae; genus Plecotus; species Plecotus auritus. Next base: position 2,926,176 of record NC_137773.1, read on the forward strand.
AGGCCCAGGCCCAGGCCGGGCTCACTAGCACCAGGCGCCCCCTGTCCCGGCCCTCACGCTCTTCCCGCTGGCTCCAACCCCATTCTAGCTTCACGATCACTGAGCCCAAGGTCACAGGTGAAGAACTCCACCCAGGAGGCCCCAGCCTCCAGCCTCTCCCAGCGCGACCTCCGCTCCACAGCCCTCTGGGTGTGAAGGTGCCTGAAAGTAGAAGCGTGTGCTGGTGTCACTGCAGCCACCTCCGGACGCCAGCCCTGCCCAGCGCCTGGGGCAATGAGAATGCCAGCGGGTTTCCCAACAGCCACCCACCGCCGGCTCAGAGGAGGGCTCTTCTCACCCAGACCTCAGGCTGCACATTCAGGCCGAGCCCGGACGCCATGCCAAGATGCCAAGCCCGACAGAGCCGCCTCCTGCCTGGCCCCGCCCAGAGCTGACTCCCACAGCCTCAGCCTCAGCCTCAGCCTCAGCCGGGCCAGTATCCGGGGACTCGCACTCCAAGGAAAGCTCCAGGCTCTGGGACACATGGACCCCACGCTCGCCTGCCTCAGCACCTGGGCGCACGCCAGCCCCTCTCCCTGGAACTCCCTCCCCCTCTTCCTGGCTCAGGCCCCGGAGGCAGCCCCCCCGGGCCCATCCCACATGGTGCCCTGGCCTTTCCCGCGGCACCCTTGTTTTTCACACACGGCACCCATGCTTTTTACACAACTGTCCGCTCACTGCCAGTCCCCGGGACAGTCACCTCTAAGAGGGCAGGCATCCCCTCTGCTCACCGCTGAATGCCCCACGCCAGACGCACAGACTGCTCAAATGTTTACTGAAGACATGACTCTGAGGCAGGGGTCCATCCGGCCCGCCGGGTGCCGCTGCCTGTCCTGCTTAGCAGCCGACTCGTCCCGGGCCCGCAGTGCGCATAGGAATTTGTTCATAGTTTTTTTTTTAAACTATAGTCCGGCCCTCCAACGGTCTGAGGGACAGTGAACTGGCCCCCTGTTTAAAAAGTTTGAGGACCCCTGAGGCTCGTCAACGTGGTGAACGTGAAACTTTAAAAACTCCGTATTTTGGCCGCACTGTCTCCTTCCGGAACAGACGGGCCGCTGGCGAGGGTCCCCCCCAGAGGCACCGGAGAGAGTCTGGCTCCAGAGGTTCAGCCCGAAGCCCCTTCTCCCAAGAAGCGACCAGAGAAGGGAAAGACCGAGCAGCACAGAGGTCGGAGGTCGGCAGTCACCCTGCAGGTGGGACCCGGCCCGGCACAGCCAGACACCCCACGTGCCCCGACCCAGAATCCAGGACAGGACGGTCCTGGAAAACGGACCTCAGTACCTGGAGCACTGCACTCACGTGGCCCCCCAAGGCCAGACCTGCGCACTCGCCTTCCTCTCTGCCCAGCTGCCAGCCTCCAGACGCCCTCTGCTTACTCCCCACAGCCAGCTCCAGGGGCAGCCACAGGGGGTCGGGGAGGCAGCAGCGTCAACACAAACCCCGCACCCCGGGGGCCTTACTCCCTCTGGAGCCCTGCACCCCAGGATACGGTGCTGCAAACTATCAGAACTGGGGTGACAAAATGCCCTCCACGGGGAGCAGGGAGGACCTCAGGGACAGAGAGGAGTGGCCAAGTTCGAAACTGTTAGAAATGCTCCCCAGAAGTGGAAAGAACGGCAGAGGAGGAGGGGCGGAGTGTGGGTGCCCGGATCCCCGCCCTCTGGGCGCCTCCCAGGTCCTCTCTCCTCCAGGGCAGCCTTCCTTCCAGGACGACCAGGTGCTCACTGCCTGGCCACGGATGGGGGTGCCGTGCTCTCCTGGGTTTGGGGGTGCAGGTGTATCCACGGACCATCCGGCTCCCTCACCACGTAGGCCACTCCCCCGACCTGCCCACACTTGTTGAAACAAACAACTGCCAAAGCCTCCCCACACAGCCAGGGCCTGAGCCTCCTGCACACCGCCCTGCCCGCCCATCGGGTCCCCCCAAGGCCAGCCCCTCTCCCACCGCTGCGGCCACAGGGGGCAGCCCAGACCGCATCCACTCCGGCACCGGCTGCCTGTCTCAGCGCAGCAGCCCACCGGGGCCTCCATTTGCAGGCCAGGGCTCTAAGCAGCTCCCGGGTCAGGCCAAGCCCCCCCCACCCTCCCAGGGGCTCAGGGGTCTGGTCCTCCCACCGAGGCCTTGGCGGTGACAGCCCCGCCCCATGGGTGTGTCCCGGGGGTGGCCACAGCCCAACCCCCACCCCCGGACGGCGGAGATCACCCCCCAGGAGTCGCGTGTCCCCCCAGCCCGCCCCCTCCGCGCTGCCCTCCCCAAAGGCCCTGGGGTCGGAGCCGCCACATTGCGCAGGCCCGAGCGGGGGGCGCAGGTCCCAGCGGCGTGGGCGCGGTCCCCCAAACCCCCCCAGCGCGCCCTCGGGCCGGCCAGGCGCAGGCCCAGGTCCTGGGGCCCCAGCGCCACGGCCTCCCCGCCGCCGCCCGGCCCGGCGTGGAGGGGCGGCCCGGCCCCACGCCCAGCCCGAGCCCACGCCCGGCCCCACGCCGCACCTGCCGCGCCGCCGCCGCCCCGCCACCCACTCACCGCGCGCGCCGGGCGCCGAGCCGCCGCCACGCCGGGCCGGGCCTGCGCGCCCCGCGCTACACAAAGTGACGGCCCGGGAGCTGCGCGGCGGCGGCGCGTGGGCACCGGAAGTGCCGCCGTCGGCCCCGCCCCGCCCGCGCCCACGGGGGGGAACTTCCGGTCACGCGGGGTCGAGCGCGGCTCCCGGAGGGGGCGTGTGTGGAGCGAGAGGAAGCGTCCCTGGGGCAAGGCGCTCAGCCCTGGACCCGCAGGGAGCTCGCGAGCACCCGCGGCCGCACACCCCGCCCGCGACCCCGCGCGGATCCTGCAGACTCTGCACCCCACCTCGAGACGCCAGCCCCCCTGCAGACCTCGGAGCCCCCACCTGACCTGTGACCCCGACCCGAGACCACGACCCATCCCTGGGGATCCTGCCCTGCCGGACCCTGCAGCTCAGAGCGCACCCCTCCCCAAACTCCTTCAGCCAGGACCTAGGAGCCCGTGAATGCCAGACCCGCTCCAGGCCCCCCGGGCCTGGCACCCCCCCTCCCACCCAGGACCGTGCGGGTGGAGAGGCAGAGGCTGTGGAGGCGTCGCCCTGCCCGCGGGCCCCCAGGCCTGGCCGTGGTCGTGGCCGTGGGCGGGGCGTCCCTTGCTGGCGATGGCCCATGGCGACGGGAGCGGGTGGATGGGTGCCCACAGTTCACCGCCCGGCCTCCGGGGCCAAGGACGGGTACAGTCGGGCCGGGTGGGGTGCCCTGAGGGAGGAGGATGGTCACTCAGGGGCCGGGCAGCCGGACAGATGCAAGAAGGGCCTCGGGTGGAAGGGGCCTGATCAGCACCACGGGGAGGGCCCGCCTCTGGGGAGGGCGGGTTCTCTGAGCGTTGCGTGGCCCTAGGGTGACGCTGGCATACGGGGAGGCAGGTGGACTCCGCTGGCCACCCGCAGCCTCTCCAGAAGCTGTCTCTTCCCCGGGAGGCAGCTGAGGGCTGGTGGGGAGCTCTGGCACCCACAGAGGAGGGCCTCCTTCAGCCCAGCCACAGCGCCCGCGGGGAGCGGCCTGGGCCCCCCCTCCCCACCCCCCCCAAGCGGTCTCCTGTTGCTGTAGCGGCCCCAGCGTGGGGCGCTCTGCTCAGGGCAGGCTCCCTTCCAGAACATCAGCTCCGGATGGTGAGCTCAAGCCCGCAGAGGGCTCCACCGCTCCCTGCGAGGGGGGCAGCCCCCCACAAAGCCTCGACTTCCCGAACCCAGAGCACCAGCCTGCCCTCCGACCCAGTCTCACTCCGCACAATGATTGGCTCCCGGTGCTTTTAAAATGTTTTAGAACTAGCCGAAACCGGTTTGGCTCAGTGGATAGAGCGTCGGCCTGCGGACTGAAGGGTCCCGGATTCGATTCCCGTCAAGGGCATGTACCTTGGTTGCGGGCACATCCCCAGTGGGAGGTGTGCAGGAGGCAGCTGATCGATGTCTCTCTCTCATCGATGTTTCTAGCTCTCTATCCCTTTCCCTTCCTCTCTGTAAAATATTAATAAAATATATTTTAAAAAAATTCTTATAAAATGTTTTAGAACTAATCACTGACACTTAAAAATGGAGGGTCTCTTATGAAATGATTGAAAAATCCTAAGCTCTGCCAACACTGAGCCCCCAGGCGCAGGGCACCGGTCAGAGGCCTGCGGAGTGACAGCAGTGGCGGGGCCCTTCCGGGTGGCACCCTGCCTGGCCCTGGGTCTCCAGCCCGCACCGAGCATCCCATCCAGGTCTGGGGACGGGGTCAGATGGGGTCGTGAGGGGGGAATTTCATTTTTTTTTTTTTTTTGAGGCTAAAATAAACAGACACGAAGGCTCCCATCAAGTGGCTCGGGTCCCACCGAGCAGAGGGCGGCCCTGCCCACTGTTCTCCCTGAGCCCACCTGCTCCTGACGCCACCTGTGGGGCGGGGAGGGACGCTGGACGTGGGGGACTGGGAGTCCCTCGTGTGGCTGCGTCGCTCAGTGTCCTGGCTGGCCAAGCTGTGGGGACGCTGCCTGCCACAGGCAGGAGGAAGGAGAGACTCCTGGGGCCGTGGGGAGGGGCCTCTCAGGAAGAGGAAAGGTGGGGAGCAGGGCAGCAGGCTGTGCCGGCCTCTGGAGAGGGGCTGCCCGCTGAGGGACCCCCCAGAGGCGGCCTGTGGAGTGGGGAGAGGCCGGCAGACTTCACCCCCTTGAAACCTGGCCTTGGGTTGGGTATCAGGGGGGACAGGCCAAGAGGAAGTCCGAGGAGATGTGGAGGGACCCGGGTCCCTGCCTGACAGGGTGGCGGGCTCTGGGGCAGGAGTGGAAATGTTAGCTTTTGTTTTATCTGCCCCGCCCCGTTCCCCCCCCCCGCCCCCGTTGGTTCTTTGCCTGGCTCTGGGGCCCTGCGGTGTCCCCTCTCCACATTGCAAGTGGGTTCAGCTAAGGGCCCCGCTGGTGGGATGGGATGTGGAGGACAGGGCTGGGGTGTCCCTCCCCGTCCCAGCCCACCAGTGGCCCATCTCCATGCCTGCAGCTCCCGGGCTGACATCCTTCCCTGCCCCAGAGCCTCCTGGTCCAGGTGCATCTCGGGACTCCTGGGGCCCTGGGCCCACACCGCTCACGTTAGCTATCCCGCATCCAGGTCCTCTCCCCGCACCACCCGGGGATGGAGGCTGGCAGCTGGGCCTCGGGGCCCACTAGGCCCTGAGAGGCGCATGCCGAGGCCGGGAGAACCCGCTGGGGGCAGGGGGCTGTGGATGGAGGCAGAAAAGAGGATGGGGGGAGGGTGTCCCAGGGCCGTGGGGGGCGGGAGGTCAGCAGGGTGGGGACCGGCCAGAGCAATATGGAGAAGGCCTGCAGGGCCCCCCGCATTCCCAGGACAGCCCGTGGGACCAAACACAGGAGTCCGGACTCGGCCAAGGCACCAAGCCCACCCCCAGGAGACGCAGGTCGGCCACGGGGTCCGTCAGAACTCGGGGACAGTCGTGCTGGCAGTGACGAGGGCCCCTCCATACAAGTATGAATGAAAGCAAGGGCGTTTCTGTGTTTTGGATAACTGGGAATCGGGAAAGGATCTGATGCCATTTTAAAAAATACGTTTTTATTGGTTTCAGAGAGGAAGGGAGAGGGAGAGAGAGGAACATCAATGATGACAGAGAATCATGGAGCCGCTGCCCCTGCACTCCCTGCGCTAGGAATGGAGCCTGCAGCCCGGGCCTGCGCCCTGACCGGGAATTGAACTGTGACCTCCTGGTTCCTAGGTCGGCACTCAACCACTGAGCCCCGCCGGCTGGGCTGGTGCCACTCTTTGACACCATGGGCTGGGGGCTAGATGTGCCGGTCCTGCCAATTGCCTGCCTCTTCGGGGGGCAGCTGATGAGCCGAAGACAAGAGCGTAGAGGAAGGGGCCCAGGCCCACTGAGGCCTCTGCCAACGTGAGGTGCCGAGGAGAGGGAGGGCGAGCGGGCCTGGATCGGGCAGGTCCACCCTCCACCCAGCTGCTCATGAAAGGAGAGCAGAGAGAGGTGGCTGGCAGTGTAACCCCCGGGCAGGGCCTCCGGGGGTGGGGGGGCCTGTGTACCCCAAAAGAGAAGGAAGCAGCAAGAACAAGAACAGACCCAGACCCACACTGGACGCTGCCGCTTGGCCCCACCAGCGTCTGACCTGTTAGTCAGCAGCTCTCTTCCCTGGGGAGGGGGGGCTGGCAGTGGACTGCGGGGGAGGGCAGCCTCAGCTCCAGCTCCTCCTGCAAGGCTGCAAGGCGACGGCTGGGCTGGGCTGGGGCGGGGGAGGGGCCAGGCCTTCCCATGGCGGAGCCTCACACCTCGGTGGGGACCTGTCAACAATCAGCCACCCAAGGCATCAGGCAGGGCGTCGGGTCGTGGTTTCCCAAGATGGCCAGGGTGCAGGTGAATGGCAGGGAGCTGGTCCAGCTGGAAAGAGACATGGTTTCAAGACGACCAAGTGTCACTGTTCAGGCTGCTGTAACACAAGTACCGTAGACGGGGCGGCTGGAACAGCAAACATTTCTCGCTCGCGGCTCTGGAGTCTGGGAAGCCCCAGGCCAAGGTGCAGGCAGCCTGGGTGTCTGGGGAGGACCACGTCCTGGTTCGCAGCTGGACCCTGCTGTGTCCCTCCACGGTGGAAAGGACGAGGTGCTAATTTATGAGGGCGCTAATCCCATCCGGGAGGGCTCCACCCTCGTGGCTTAATCACCTTCCACAGGCCCCGCCTCCTAATGCCGTCACATTGAGGGTCAGGATTTCAACATACGCATTTGAGATAGAGACATTCAGTCTGTAACACAAGGTGACAGGGTGAAGCTGTGGGTGTGGGAACTGTTTGGGGGAACCTGATCAAACCTGGTTCTGGGAACCCTGACCCATTGTGAAGGACGCTGCCCAGCACCAGAGAGAGCGCCTCCGGCCCACCCCCCACAGGGCTCAGACCTGCCCGGGCCTGGGGTCTGCCCTAGCTTCCTGCCCTGCGTGCAGGGCGGGCTGGCAGAGAGGCCCCTGGGGCAGGGAGAGGGCCAGGCTGGGGTTGCCAGAGGGCAGAAAGGAGGTGCAGGCGGAGATGACAGGAGTGTCCAGCAAACAGAGACGAGGGTCAAGTCCAGGCCCCTGCAATGAAGCAGAGAGAAGCAAGCAGGGCAGGGTCTGGACGGCAGGCAGGGGAGGGATGGCGCGCGCACTCGTGTGCGTGTGTGCGTGTGTGCGTGTGTGTGTGTGTGTGACAGATTCTCGACTTGACCAAACTTTTAGTCTGAGCCTCATCGCAATGAGGCACCCCCCTTTTGGGCTTCCGTGTCTGTCTGTTCATCACCCAGTTTTGGCAAAAATCCTGTCCAGTCAGTCCGGCCAGAATCCCCGCCCGGATATCTGATTGCCTTTCATACTTGACCCCGGTGCTCACCCCGGCGTCCCCCAGGTGGGTGACTGCTCCCCCCGGCCTGCCTCCAGCAAGAATCCCACCAGGTCTGTTCCACCAGAACCCCGACTGCTGTGCTTCTCCCCCCTTAGGAATGCTCCACCCACCAGCTCCCCCCACACCCTGCTCCTCGCCGTAAACCCCCACCTGGCCTTGCCGGATTCAGACCGGTCCGCTTCTCTCCTGAGGTCTCTTGCCCCATGGCACCAGGTCAGGAATACAGTGCTCTCACTCATTTCCTGCCTCGCTGGATGGGTCTCCTCATGACAGCGCCCTGCCCGCTCCCCACCACCCCTCTGTGCCAGGAACCTTGCCAGCCTCCCACCCGTTTGAGAGCCCAGGAGGAGACATCTGAGAGCCACGGGGGGTGAGCTCTGTCCAGCAGCAGACCTCGGACCTTGGACAGCCCGCCAGGCAGTGCTCACCCCCAGGTGGTTGGGGCAGAGGGAGGCGCCCCCAACAGAGTCTTGGACTTGAGTCGCACACGCACCGAGGCCTCGTGCTCCCCCGTCCCGTCCCTGTGTCCCGGCTGGCGGGCGAGCCACAGGAAGGCTGACACACAGACCAGGCGTCACAACAACGATGGGGGGGTGCTGACAGCATCCTCACCCCCCGCATGCGCCACGGCGGGCAGCGCGGAAACGAGGCACCTGATGCTGCGGCTGAGCTGTTGCATGAGCACATTTCCATACGCCTCCCCGACGGACGGATCACACACATGGAACAGTGACAGGGAGACTATCGCCTGGGAGGGACTGAGGCAAGGCTTGTCCTCAGGAGACGCCAACATGGCCTCTTCAAGCGCCTCCCCTCTGCCCCCAGCTCTCCCACGGCCCCCAGCTCTCCCATGGTCCCCAGCTCTCCCACGAGGGTTTCACTGAGTAAGTCCACCCCCAGCCCAGGGCTCCAGCTGGACGGAAGGGTCTGGGTGAGGAGCACTGGGATGGACCTGGATGCCAAGTTCCTTCCGTCTAGGGCCGTGGTCGGCAAACTGCGGCTCGCGAGCTACATGCGGCTCTTTGGCCCCTTGAGTGTGGCTCTTCCACAAAATACCACGGCCTGGGCGAGTCTATTTTGAAGAAGTAGCGTTAGAAGAAGTTTAAGTTTAAAAAATGTGGCTCTCAAAAGAAATTTCAATCGTTGTCCTGTTGATATTTGGCTCTGTGGACTCATGAGTTTGCCGACCGCTGGGCTAGGGCAACCAGGAAACATTCTGCAAAATTCAGAGGCAGGCCCTAGCCTGGAGAGAGCGTTGGCCTGAGGGCCAAAGGGCCCAGGGTTCGATTCCGGTCAAGGGCATGTACCTTGGTTGCAGGCTCCTCCCTGGCCCGGGCCCTGGTCGGGGCCCGTGCAGGAGGCAACCAACTGATGTCTCTCTCACATTGGTGTTACTCTGTCTTTCCCTCTCCCTTCCACTCTCCCTAAAAATCAACGGAAAAACATCCTTGGGTGAGGATTAAAAAAAAAAAATTGAGAGGTAAATGCACAGACAGGACAATGTGTTTCTCCACTTGTTTATTTTTTGTTTCTCACTTACCAACACATTTGTGGAACGTAGGAGGGTTCGTGTTAGTAAAGGAGAAGCAGGGAGGGAGGAGGGCGGGACGCAAGCAGCCACAGGTAGGACAGGACGCCAGGAGCAGGCAGCGCTGGGGGGTGGCTGTGGGGGGCAGCCTCCCCACCCGCCTGCCTTCCCATGGACATCAGCGACCCCCAGATGATTCTGTAAAATTAAAGGGGCATTCCTGGTGTCTCAATCCTTGTCCCCAACATTCTCCCTGGACCCCCAATGATGAGGCAGGTCTGCTCAGGCCAGCGCCCTGCACAGCCATGCCCCGGGGCCCCAACCCCAGCCTCAGTTGCTGAGCAAGCACCTGAGACGCCTAGAGCTACAGGACCCCAGGGAAAGGGGGGAGTCCCAGAGCGCTTTCCGGGGGGATCACTCCCTTGGACCTTGGACAGCCCTCCCAGAATGCCCTCTGCTTCAGCCACAGACTTCTATTCAAGAGGGCACTGCCCCTCCCGTGTGGCTTAGTGGTTGAACATTGGCCATTAACCAGGTCACAGTTCCATTACCGGTCAGGGCACAGGCCCAGTTTGCAGGCTCCATCCCCAGTAGGGGGCGCGAAAGAGGCAGCTGATCCATGATTCTCTCTCATTGAAGTTTCTATCCCTTTCTCCCTCTCCCTTCCTCTCTGACATCAATAAAAACATATTTTTTTAAAAAAGAGGGCACGGGGACACACAGCAGAGGCTACCGCTTCCCTCCCACGCTGGCGAGGAGCCGGGCGGCCCTGGAGGGAAGGCTCCACCTCCCGCCCAGAGCAGGACTTCCTGGCATCTGCACATTGGCCCAGCGGCCACTCTGACCCCGTGCTCAAGAACACACACACAGCCCTAACCGGTGTGGCTCAGTGGATAGAGCGTCGGCCTGCGGACTGAAGGGTCCCAGGTTCGATTCCGGTCAAGGGCATGTACCTTGGTTGCGGGCACATCCCCAGTAGGGGGTGTGCAGGAGGCAGCTGATCGATGTTTCTCTCTCATCGATGTTTCTAACTCTCTATCCCTCTCCCTTCCTCTCTATAAAATAATCAATAAAATATATATTAAAAAAAAGCACACACACATGGAAGTCGGGGTTCCAGCCACCCTGATGAATTTCCACTGCGGAAAGTATTTTCAGGGCACATGTTACTGAGGACAAGGTCGTGCCTTGATCCGTTTTCTGCTGGTGCAGACAAGCGGGCTTTCGCTCCTATTTCCTTGAAATAATTCTCACTGGATCAAGTCCTTTTCGCGTGCATTTTACCAGGTATCTTTGATCCCCTGGTTAGTGTTCACTCCGTGTCCACTGTCACCAAGGGTCCCATCGGTCCCTGAAAGGTTCCTCCAATGGCTCTCATCTTCTAGAGTCCAATGTGCCCAGGGTGGCATGTCGGCGGCCTTCTCGACAACCGGTACCCAGTACGGTGTGTGCCCTTGTGCCGTGGGTGCTGATGTGCAACATCTGAGCCGTTCCAGCCACTCCGGCTCCTCTCGCCGAGTGTTTCTGAGGGTGAATGTGTCCCACCCGCAGGTGCTTCTGGGGAAAGACGGAAGCCTTTTCCAAGCGCGATCCCAGGATATCCCAAAGGGCCACGGAGCGGGGCCACGACGCACCCCATCAGAGGAGCCGGCTCCTCCCTGTCACGGAGCCTTGCCCCCGACTGCCTGCCCCGTGCGCGGCCCGCCAGCAGCCGAGCGCGTGGCGCGGAGCAGCCCCAGGCCCCGCGAGCGGCCGGCGCCGTGCAGCTGGCGCTCGTGGCGGCGGATCTGCACCTTGTGGCGGAAGCGCTCGCCGCAGTCCTCGCACACGTAGGGCCGCTCGCCCGAGTGCGTGCGCCGGTGGCGCAGCAGGTTGGACGAGACGCTGAAGCGCTTGCCGCAGTCCCCGCAGGCGTAGGGCCGCTCGCCCGTGTGCGTGCGCTGGTGCTGCACCAGGGCCGAGCTCTCGCTGAAGCGCTTGGCGCAGTAGGCGCAGGCGTAGGGCTTCTCGCCCGTGTGGATGCGCTGGTGCGTCACCAGGTTCGAGTGCTGCGAGAAGCCCTTGCCGCACTCGCCGCAGCGGTGCGGCCGCTCGCCCGTGTGCGTGGCCTGGTGCCGCACCAGGTCGGTGCTGCGGCTAAAGCCCTTGCCGCACTCCCCGCAGATGGTCGGCCGGTCCCGGGCGCGCCGCCGTCGCCGCTGCCGGGCCGGTGTCAGGGCGGCGCTCCCCGCGGGGCCTGAGATGGGCACCACGGCCAGCGGCGGTGGGGCCACGGCCGGCGGTGGCAGTGGTGGCGGCGGCGGCAGTGGTGGCGGCGGCGGTACCACGGCTGGCAGGGCCACGGCTGGCGGCGGCAGGGCCACGGCGGGCGGCAGCGGGGCTACGGCTGGTGGCGGCAGGGCCACGGCCGGCTGCGGTGGGGCCACGGCCGGCTGCAGCGGGGCCACGGCCGGCAGCACCATGAGCTCCTGCAGCACCACGTAGCCCGGGGGGCCCACCATGACAGGTCCCGAGGTGCCAGGTCCCGAAGCCGGGCCTGCCCCCGCAGCGGGCACCAGCTCCAGCTGCAGCTCGGGTTGCACGGGGGTCAGCTCCAGCTGCACCTCCTGCTGCTGTTCCAGCTGCTGTTGCTGCTGCAGCTGCTGCTCCAGCTGCTGCAGCTGCTCCTGCAGTTTGAGCTGCAGCTGCCGCTGTTCCTGCTGCCGCGCCAGCTCCTGCTGCCGCTGGACCTCCTGCCGCTGCTGCTCCAGTTCCTGCTCCGACTCCATGTCCACTGGCATGAGCTCCAGCTCCACCTCCTCCTCCTCCTCCTCCGGCTCCACTGGACGGCGCTGCAGCTGCTGCTGTTGCAACTGCTCTTGCTGCTGCAGCAACAGCTGCTGCTGTAACTGTTGTTGTTGCAACATCTGCTGCTGTAACTGTTGCTGTTGCAGCAGGTGCTGGTGTAACTGCTGTTGTTGCAACAGCTGCCGCTGTAACTGTTCCTGCTGCTGCTGCAACTGCTGCTGCTGCTGTAACAGCTGCTGCTGCTGTAACTGCTGCTGCTGCTGCTGCAACAGCTGCTGCTGTAACTGTTCCTGTATCTGTGACTGTCCTTGCTTCTGCTGCTGCTGCTGCTGCACCGGTGCCTGCTGTCCCAGCTGTTCCTGCTGTTGCACCTGCTGCTGCTGCTCCTGCTCTTGCTGCGCTTGTAACGCTTCCTGCTGTTGCATCAGCTGTAGCTGTGGCTTCGGGTGCTCACGCTGCACAGATCGGGGTTCTTCCTGTAGTTCTGGCTGCTGCGGCGGCTGTTCCTGCTGTTGCTCTGGCATCGGCTGCTCTTGCACCTGTTGCACCAGCGGCAGCTGTGACTTCGGTCGCAGGTGTTGCTGGGGTGGGTGTTTTCCCTGTGGTTCCTGCAGCTGTTCTTGTCCCTCCTGCTGCTGTGGCGGCGGCAGTGCTGGCCGGTGTCCCGGTGGCTGGTTTTGTGGCCGCGGCTGTCGTCGCTGTGGCTGTCGCCGCCGTTCTAGCCGCGGTGGCCGCAGCTCCTGCTGTGCTGCCTGGGCCTCCTGAGGGCTCTCGCTGGCCCGCTTTGGGGCTGAGATTACCGGCCGTGGTGGACTGCTCCTCTTCGGAGCCTCTTCCTCCCGGCTCTCACTGCCACCTGGAGGGGACATGGAGGAAGTCAGGAGAGAAAGCTCTAGAGGCAGCTCTCTGGTCCAGACCCTCAGAACCTCCCATTGCCCTGCCCCACGTGCAGCCGCTCTAGGATACATGGCTGAGCTCTCCGCAGGGACTCAAAAGCACTGGGTCAGTGACAACGGCAGCGTGGCAGAAACGGCAATGCCCAGAGGCGAGGGGTTGACTTAAAAATGCACCCCAGCCCTGGACGGTTTGGCTCAGTGGATAGAGCGTCAGCCTGCGGACTGAGGGGTCCCGGGTTTGATTCCAGTCAAGGGCACGTGCCCGGGTTGCAGGCTCAATCCCCAGTTGGGGGCAATGCCGGAGGCAGCCGATCAATGATTCTCTCTCATCATTGATGTTTCTCTCTCTCCCTCTCCCTTTCTCTCTGAAATCAATAAAAATACCTGTTTTTTTTAAAATGCACCTCAGCCCTAGCCGGTTTGGCTCAGTGGATAGAGCATCGGCTTTCGGACTGAAAGGTCCCAGGTTCGATTCCGGTCAAGGGCATGTACCTTGGTTGCAGGCACATCCCCAGTAGGAGGTGTGCAGGAGGCAGCTGATCGATGTTTCTCTCTCATTGATGTTTCTAACTCTCTATCCCTCTCCCTTCCTCTCTGTAAAAAAGCAATAAAATATATTTTTAAAAAATGCACCTCAAAGACTGATTGTCACGTCACTCTGGACCCTAGTCCTTGACCCCTTCTCTGGGCTGCCCCCCTCCCCCACATAAGCTCCATGCTTGGAGCTTGGCAGTGACCCCACATGGGTGTCCGGGCTCCCCACCATTTCCCAAGAAATCCCTGGTTCCCAGTCATCACCCGTGGGAATCAGTGAGCCAGCCATTCCAAGCCCACGCTGCACGCTGACCCCGGGTGGGGTCACACCTGAAATGAATGAAACGTGCTTTCTCTGTAAAGAGGGAAGCGTTTCGCCAAAACCAGTTTGGCTCAGTGGATAGAGCGTCGGCCTGCGGACTAAAGGGTCCCGGGTTCGATTCCGGTCAAGGGCATGTACTTTGGTTGCGGGCACATCCCCGGTGGGAGGTGTGCAGGAGGCAGCTGATCGATGTTTCTCTCTCATCGATGTTTCTAACTCTCTATCCCTCTCCCTTCCTCTCTGTAAAAAATCAATAAAATATATTTAAAAAAAAAAAAAAAAAAGAGGGAAGCGTTTCGGTAAAGCTGCCTGGAAGTGCTTTCTACAAGAAACGTAAGTTCCAGCAAGAGCACGAGGCTCCAGTGGGAAGTCCTGAGCCCCGAGGGCTCCCCTCTGCCGTCCTCTAAGTTAGCAGCTGCCCGGCCTCCTGCAGGCCAGCGCCCCTTGTCTGTGAAACGGCTTAAGGGTGCCCACCCTGCCAGCTGCCCGCAGGAAGCAGGCAGCGCCCTGGCACAGCCCCTGGGACATGGAAGATGCCTGAAGAGTCCCCCGCCCTGTGGGCTAGGAACTAGTTTGCAAACTAACAGCCAGTTTGGAAACGCCAAGGCTACAACCAGCTGCACCTGAAACGGTCTAAAGACCGGAAGTGTTTGAGGCTGGGGTGGTGGGTGGCAAAGGACTCACAGCGCCATGTGAACATGGGGACTGGCCAGTTCCTTAATCTCCGGGTGTCTCCATCGAGGAGACAAACCCCCTCCGGGAGCCTGAGGCCGGATGTGCAGCCGGGCGTGGAGCGAGCGGAGGAAGCCCTGCGAACCAGGGGCCGCTCGGCGGCTGGCACGGTCACCTCCTGCCCTGCGCCCCCAGGCAGGGCCCCACTGTGCGCCCCTCCGGGGCTAGCAGAGACCTAATGTGCCCAGGGTGTGCTAAGAGGCTTTCTCCACTCCCCAGTCTGACTTCACCATCACATGCTCATTTTCGTAACGGGAAGCAGAGGTCTGATTTATAAAATTGTGCTTTCTGGTCACTTTCCCAGGAAGATACCGATTTCATGAAACCGAGAAATAATTTCCTTCTAGAAAACGACTCCTAATAACCAGGGGGTGCCCTTCCAGACAGTACGCGGCCTGCCGCCCTCCAGGCCCCTCTCCACGCGGCGGCCTGGGGCTGGGGACCTGAGGACCCTCTCCTGGTTTAGGAGGTCAGAGGCCCCCCAGCCCCTCACCTGAGAAGGTGTCAGGCCCCGGGCGCCCATCTTTAAGACACCGGGGCTCCAGCGCGAAGGTCTTGGGCTCCGGCCCCAGCTCCATCCTGGCGGTCAGACGAAGCCTCCCGGGAGCCGGCTGTGCTGAGAGGAAGGAAGGAAGCTGTCAGGGGGGCGGTGGTGCTGTGAGCCCCATCCCTGGCACTGACTGCCAGGGAACCCCCAGATCAGGGTCAGCCCCCCAGAGCCAGCAGCTCCACCCCTGTTGAAAGGAGGATGGTGCCCTCTGCAGCTGGGAAAGGGAGGTGCAGGTGGCACAGAGGTGGGCGGTCCCTCCCCTCCTGAGGTTTGCGGGAGCTCAGCTGCCTCGCGCCTGGGGCAGCCCTGCCCCTGCTCCTGCCCGGGAGGAGAGGGGAGAGGAGAGGAGAGGAGAGAGGGGAGAGGAGAGGGTAGGAAGAGGAGAGGGGAGAGGAGAGGGGAGAGGAGAGGAGAGAGGAGGGGAGAGAGGAGGGGAGAGAGGAGGGGAGGGGGGGAGAGGAGAGGAGAGAGGAGGGGAGAGAGGAGGGGAGGGGGGGAGAGGAGAGGAGAGAGGAGGGGAGAGAGGAGGGGAGAGAGGAGGGGAGGGGAGAGAGGGGAGAGGGGAGAGGGGAGAGGAGAGGAGAGGAGAGGAGAGGAGAGGAGAGGAGAGAGGGGAGGAGGGTGGGAACCAGACCCTCACAGGACGGGGAGCTGAGGTCCCAGAGGGGCCTTGGGAAGTTTACAGGAAACAGACTTGGCCAGCTCAGGTCCCGGGCCCTGCTCAAAGCCCTGACCAGTCTTCGCTCTCCGGTCTCCTGCCTCCTGACCGGATTCCCCGGCCTCCCCAGGTGACCAGAGGCCATGCGTCCAGGCCACATGTGTCCTGATGCCGGTCAGCTCCACGGAAGGCAGCTGCCAGAGCTACCAGCCTGGCCGGCCAGCTGCCCCTGGCCCTGCGCCCAGGGCTCCTGAGGTCTGGGGGTTCTTGCCTCTCCGAGTCCACCCCGCCGTGCAGAGGGGTCCCCACATCCAGTCCTCCCGCCCCTCCACCCGCCGTGCAGAGGGGTCCCCACATCCAGTCCTCCCGCCCCTCCACCCGCCGTGCATAGGGGTCCCCACATCCAGTCCTCCCGCCCCTGGACCAGGATGACCCCAGGTGCGCTAGCCTCAGAGCCCAAGCCTCTTGGTCGGACAGCTCTGCAGAGAAGCGCCGGGCTCGCCCAGCTGTCCTCCCGCCTCACCTGGTACAGCATCTCCTGCTGCTCCGCGGCCTGCACGGGGCGGTGTGCTCCGCGCGCTGGGAGGTGGAGAGCCTTCAGCCGGCTCCTTCCCGAGGCGCCTCCATCCGGGAGCCGGGGAGGCGCAGGGGCACCGGGGAGGGTGGGCCGCTGTCAGGGCCGCCGAGGTCGCCCTGGGCCAAAGGCAGGGGCCGAGCTGAGTTCAAAAGCAGAAGTTGGTGTCGGCTCCCTGGGGCGGGGGCGGGAGGAGACGGAGCCGGGATCCAGCGTCGGCTCCGGGCTGGCCCGGCGGGACCCTCGCGCGCGCCACGGCTCCGAGCTCCGGGGCGGACCAGGCGGAGTGGCCAGGCTGAGGTCGGCAGGGGCCGGGCGACACCGGTCTCGGCTCAGCCCGGGGCAGTCCGGGTCCGGCGGGGCTCCGCCGGCCGCCACAGGTGCCCGGATACCGCGGGCCTCGCGCGGGGGGCGGGCGGCGCGGCCGGGCGGGGGTCCCCGTTCGCTCGCCCACTCGCCCGAGCGTGCGTCCGGCCGGCCTGCGTCGGTCCGTGCGGGCAGCGGCCGGGCCGGGGCGGGGGTGGCGGGGGCCGGCACAGGAAGTACCCCCGGCATCCGCATCCTGTCCCCCGCCCGCCGCCCGCCGCCCGCGCGCCCCCGCGCCCCGCGCCCGGGCCCCCGCCGCCGCCACTCTAGGCAGCCGCGAGCTCGGTGGGCTTAACCCTTCCCGGCCCGGCAGCTCCCCCGCGGCGGGGTGCGCGAGGCGGGGACCCCATGGTGTGGGGAGCCGTGCGCACCGCCGCATCCCCGGGCGCGCGCGTCTGCGCGCAGGGCTTGGCGACAGAGTCGCTGCGCGCAAGGCTTGGCGACCGGCAGTGGCTGCGCGCGGGGCTTGGCGACCGGCAGTGGCTGCGCGCGGGGCTTGGAGAACGAGTCGCTGCACGGGGTGTGGGGGTGGGGTGGGGCTCCCAGCCTCAGGGCGCCTCGGCCGGGGGGGTAAGTTGCGGTCCATCAGCGCTCAATGAGATGACACTGAGCTGGTGAGAGGGCCGCAGGCAGGCGCATCAGGCTCTGACGGGGCTTCCGCGTCCACACCACGGACTCCGCCTGGACCCGGGGCGCGAGGGCAGGCCTGCGAGGCGGGGAACGTGTGCCAGCCTGCGCCGAGGGCTGGGCCACCTCATTAACTGGACACCTAAGCTCGTCCCTCTGCGGACCCCCGCCCCTTTCCAGTGTGCACGGCGGGTGGTCAGGCTCCGTCCACGCCCCTCCCCCCGCCCCCTGCCCCCGCCCCCTGCCCCCCGCCCCCTGCCCCCCGCCCCCTGCCCTCCCCAGGCCCCTCTCCCCAGGCCCCTCTCCCCGAGGCGCCAGCTGCTTCCTGCCTGCGTCACGCGTCACGCTCTCCTCCTCCGAGGCCTCACCTGCCAGTCTCAGGATCCCATCACCTGGCGGCACTGCCCTCGGGCAGACCTCGCCGATCCAGAGTTCTCACTGACATCTCCGATGCTCTGAGAGCCCCGAGACCGGGGCAGAGACTGCTCCTGGGTGGAGTGTGGGTTTGCCCACTGCGGGGGACGGAGCCTCGTGGTCACAGCCCCTCCCCGCCTTAGGCACACTGGGCCTCCTTGTTCCACCTCTGGACTCCTCCTGGCCTCACAGGCGCCGAGCTGGGGCTCCCCGTCGGCCCGCGCCTGAAAAGCTGGCATCTCTGAGTGGTGACTTTGCCAGCAGAGTAGGGCTCTGGAGGGCAGAGGGCACATCTGCCTCATGAGGGGGCCGAGGGCAGCACAGATGCCCAGCTTTGGAGGTGGAAACATCTGGGTTCACGGCCTCTTCCGGCCGGGTCAGCGGAGGCAGATGGTTACCTGGCACCTGTGGGCGGGGCCAGGCTGTGCCCGCCAGGAGCCCAAGGTGAGGAGCACCCGCCTCCAGCGCTGGGAGGGCGACCCGCTCCCTCTGCCTCCTCCTCCTCCTGGGAGACCCGGGCCCAGAGGACGGGAGACTCGCCCTCCGGGGATCCTTCGCCTCCCCCTCTGCTGCTGCTTTCTAACTGCCTCACGCCTCTCCCCACTTGAAAACACGCCAGCCCCTCTCTCCTGCCCTTGGTGGCCATCTTCCTGGAAAGATGCCCCTAGTGGTTCCGTCCGTACCCCATCTGCCCACCCTCTCCCCTCTCTCCAACCTGGCCTCCACCCCATCACTCCACCAGACAGCCCCCTTTAACGTCGCCGGTGACCTCCATGTCACGAATCCCTCATCTTGCTACACGTCTAGGCAGCACTGGACACTTGTCCGGTGGCCGCCAGGAGTTCCAAAAGGGCCTGGGCTCCCTCCCCCCTCGGCCAGCCCCCTCTGCCTCCTGTGCAGGCTCTGCTTCCTTCCTGCGCTGGGCGGGTTGCTCACCTTCCCACGATGCAAATTACAGGGAAGTGTCTTCCCCAACCTCCAGTCTTCCTCCTGCCCACACCTGGACGCCCAACTCAAACACAGCCACCCTGTCTCCTCCTCTTCTCCCCTTGACCTTTTTTCAAGGTGACACGTGTACCTAGTTGAGTAGGTCCAATGGTCCTATGTGGCTTTAGTAGCAACAGAAATGCCTCCGAACTTCTGAGTCCACCCCATTTCTTCTGCTGTCTTGCTGCGTTTCCAATTAACGTGCTAATGATGCTGTCACGTGGTTTACCTTCCTGGGCGGCATCTACTGACAATCCACTTTGAGAGATGCAAATGGGCACCAGAGCGAAGTTTGGAACTTCAGGAATTGGAGAAAAAGCAACAGAAATGATAAGCGTGCATAAATGTCATAGACTGTTTTTCTCCTCCTAAGTTCTTTTTTTTAAAAAAAATGTATTTTTATTGATTTCAGAGAGGAAGGGAGAGGGAGAGATATAAAGATCAATGATGAGAATCATGGATCGGCTGCCTCTTGCATGCCCCCTCCTGGGGATGGAGCTTGCAACCCAGGCATGTGCCCTGACTGGGAATCGAACCATGACCTCCAGGTTCATGGGTCGATGCCCAACCACTGAGCCACGCTGGCCAGGATAGTTTGCATTTTAAAAAACTCGTGATGATGTTGAACATAATTCCCTCAGTTGAAGAAGGCATAGATACCATTAAAATACTGCATTTTG
Source organism: Plecotus auritus (assembly GCF_963455305.1). Taxonomy (NCBI): domain Eukaryota; kingdom Metazoa; phylum Chordata; class Mammalia; order Chiroptera; family Vespertilionidae; genus Plecotus; species Plecotus auritus. The sequence goes on from NC_137773.1 coordinate 2,945,293, forward strand.
AAGCAGCTGGAAGATTTCCGTGTTTTTTTTTTTTCCTTTTTGTTAATCCTCACCTGAGGATGTTTCCATTGATGGTTAGAGAGAGTGGGAGGGAGCAGGGGGAAGAGAGAGAGAAACATCAATGCAAGAGACACATCTATTGGTTGCCTTCTACACACACCCTGGCCAGGGCCAGGGATTGAACCTGCAACCCAGGTACACACCCTTGACTGGAAATCAAACCTGGAAACCCGTTGGTTTGTGGGCCGCTTCTCTAACCGCTGGGCCACACCGGCCAGGGCGGAGGGTACTTCTATTAAAGTGTATTAAAGTGTGACAGCATGTGGAAAAGTGTGCATCAGCGTAAACATGGACACAAACTGCACACTCGTGTCACTGCACGAAGAAGCCTCTTCTGATTATTACCCATCCTCCACCCTCCTCTTGACTTCCAACACCAAAGGTGGCATTTTAAAATCTAGAAAATGCAGCATAAAAATATATGTCCATCTTCTCCTGAAAACAGAGGTTCTGGCAGCACTCACCTGGGTCCTGGTGCCCAGGCACAGCAACCATCCAGGTGCTCTCAGCTGACCAAAGTGCCCAGCTCCCCCTGGTGGCTATTTCTGGGACCTTCACCCATTGCCATAACCTGCCTGGTTCCTAGGGAATGGCTGGTCCTCTCCCGATGGCTAGTCAAGCTATTTCTGAATTTTCCATATTAAAAAAATACTGGCCCTAGCCGGTTTGGCTCAGTGGATAGAGCATTGGCCTGCAGACTGAAGGTTTCCGGGTCCGATTCCGATCAAGGGCACATGCCTGGTTGCAGGCTCAATCCCCAGGAGGGGGCGTGCAGAAGGCTGCCAATTGATGATTCTCTCTTATCATTGACTAGAGGAGTGGTGCACAAAAATTTGTGCACACGGGGGGGGGGGGGGCGGTCCCTCAGCCCAGTCTGCACCCTGTTGTAGTCCAGGACCCCTCAGGGGATGTCCACCTGCCGGCTTAGGCCCGCTCCCCAGGGGATTGGGCCTAAGCTGGCCGTCAGACATCCCTCTGGCAGCCCAGGAGCCCTCACAGGGAGTGGGCCTAAGTTGTCAGTCGGACATCCTTAGTGCTGCCAAGGAGGTGGGAGAGGCTCCCACTGCCACCGCTACGCTCACAGCCCTCAGCCCAGCTTGTGGCTGAGTGGAGCTCCCCCAGTAGCAGTGCACTGACCACCAAGGGCAGCTCCTGCATTGAGCGTCTGCCCCCTGGTGGTCAGTGTGTGTCATGGCGATCAGTCGTTCTGCCGTTAGGGTCAATTTGCATATTACCCTTTAATTATATAGGATTATATAGGATGTATCTTGAGTCTCTCCCACTCTGAAATCAATAAAAATATAATATGTTTTTTAAATAGAAGTCATCATTTTTTTAAAATACATTTTATTGATATTTTACAGAGAGGAAGGGAGAGGGATAGACAGCTAGAAACATTGATGAGAGAGAAACATCGATCAGCTGCCTCCTGCACACCTCCCACTGGGGATGTGCCTGCAACCAAGGTACATGCCCTTGACCGGAATCGAACCCGGGACCCTTCAGTCTGCAGGCCGACGCTCTATCCACTAAGCCAAACCTGTTAGGGCTAATATATATTTTTATTGCCGAAACTGGTTTGGCTCTGTGGATAGAGCGTCGGCCTGCGGACTGAAGGGTCCTGGGTTCAATTCTGGTCAAGGGCATGTACCTTGGTTGTGGGCACATCCCCACTAGGGGGCATGCAGGAGGCAGCTGACCGATGTTTCTCTCTCATCTATGTTTCTAACTCTCTATCCCTCTCCCTTCCTCTCTGTGAAAAATCAATAAAATATATATTTTAAAAAATATATATATATTTTAATAAATACTGTACACAGTGTTCCCATGTAAATGTGTGTGTGTGTCCATGAGAATCGGAACATAACCTTGTTTGTAGCAGCATTACTCATAAAAGCCAGAGGTTCCAACGTCCACCTAATGAATGGGTGAACGTCCACACAATGGAATCTCACTTGACCGTAAACAGGAACGCAGTACTGCCCCGCCAGTGGCTCAGTTGATTGGAGCATCGTCCTGTGCACCAAACGGTTGCCGGCTTGATTCCTGGTCACAGCACATACCGAGGCTGTGTGTTCGATCCCCATGCCTTCTGGGGCATTTCCAGAAGGCAGCCAATCGATGCTCTCTCACATCAGTAGTTCTCTCTCTCCCTTCCTCCCCTCTCTCTAAAATCAGTAAGCACACCCTCAATGAGAATTCAAAGAAAAAGTCACAACATGAGGAACCTTGAAGGCGTGGTGCTCAGTGAAAGAAGCCAGACACAAATGACGTCGTATGACTGTTTATATGAAATGGCCAGAAAAGGCCAATCCATAGGGACAGAGAATAGATGGCTGCCAGGGGCTGGGAGGAGAGGGGGTGACCATTACTGAGCGTGGGGTTTCTTTTGGGGACGATGAAATGTTTTGTTTTGTTTTTAAAATATACTTTTATTGATTTCAGAGAGAAAGGGAGAGGGACAGAGAGATAGAAACATCAATGATGAGAATCACCGATCGGCCACCCCCTGCACACCCTCCCACTGGGGATCGAGCCCGCAACCTAGGCACACGCCTCTGGCCGGAATCGAACCCGGAACCCATCAGTCCACAGGCTGACGCTCCATCCGCTGAGCCAAACAAGCCAGGGCACGATGAAATGCTTTAAAGTAGATAGTGGTCATAACCCACGGACACAGACAATAGGGTGGTGAAGGCCTGGGGTGGAGGAGGGGCAGGCGAGAAGGGGTCAATGGGGAAAAACCAGATACTTTCAACAATATTTAATTTTTTTTTTTTTTAAGAAATAAAGTTTTTTTTTTTAAATATATTTTATTGATTTTTTCAGAGAGGAAGAGAGAGGGATAGAAAGTTAGAAACATCGATGAGAGAGAGACATCGATCAGCTGCCTCCTGCACGCCCCCTACTGGGGATGTGCCCGCAACCCAGGTACATGCCCTTGACCGGAATAGAACCTGGGACCCTTTAGTCCGCAGGCCGACGCTCTATCCACTGAGCCAAACCAGTTAGGGCAACAATATTTAATTTTTAAAAAATAAAAATAAAGTAGATAGTGGTGATGGTTGCACAACTCTGCAAGTATACCGACAACCACTGACTTGCACTTTAAATGAGTAAACTGGGCGTGCAAATTCTCTAACACTTAGTCGGCCCAAAAATTCCCAAATGGGGGTCAAAACTACTGTTTCCCAGCTTCAGGGGTTGAATTAGCTGATGTGAACCTACGGGTGGGGAGGCCAGTGGCATGCATTGCTCCACACCATCTATAATAATAAAAGCATAATATGCTAATTAGACCGGACGGCCGAACAACCTCCTGAACGAAGCCGGGGCTGCGAGGGCCAAGGCAAGCCGCCGGGGCTGTGAGGGCCGAGCCCCTTGCACGAATTGCGTGCACTGGGCCTTCGTGCTCCCTAAAGGGCTTGAGCAGCCTCGGTCTTGGTAGCCACGGGGGTCCTGACAGCTGGTTTCTGACCTTCTCAGGAACACGTGGCACCAGAATGAAATTCCAAACAAGCCGGCCGGCGTGGCTCAGTGGTTGAGCATCAACCCACGAACCAGGAGGTCACGGTTCGATTCCCGGTCAGGGCACATGCCCAGGTTGCAGGCTCGATCCCCAGTAGGGGGCGTGCATGAGGCAGCAGATTAGTGATACTCATCATTGATGTTTCTATCTCTCCCTCTCCCTCTCCCTTCCTCTCTGAAATCAGTAAATATATATTTAAAAAAAAAAAATTCCAAACCCGCCAGTGGCAGTGGACGCTTCTCACCAGGAGCAGGCGCTTTCCTTCAGCCCTGCCCTGGCCCCGGCAGGCTTCTCTGCAAACGAGAAACGGGTAATGGACTCGAACACCGAAGAACAGGGCCTTTCCGGTTTCCGTCCAAAGGAGCGGCCGGAAGTGCACCCACCCCCTCACTGGATGGGGGCCGGGGGGAAGCCGCTGCGCTCACACTTAGAAGTTTGTAAATACAGCCCGCAGTGCACCAAACTGTTTGAAAAGGTTTATTGAACGTACGAAAGAAAACTTAGGCCCCAGTGGACAGAGCTGCCCCTTCACTGGTGCCGGGCAACGCCAGGTTCCCGCGAACGGCCGGGCGTCAGCCGGAGACCACGGGTTCGGCCCGGAGCTCAGAGCTACGGGGTGGCCCGTCTATGGCAGGAGCAACCCCGGTGACAGGAAAGAAGCCGGACAAGTGGACGTGCAAACGCTGCTTCCACACCCGTGTCCCCGGACACACGAGACAACAGGCGCTCAGGAGGGCATCTCTGAAAGACACCGCACGGCCCGTGGAGGGAGGGCTGGCCACGTTCGTTTCCTTTTCTGTCCACCTGGACTCTCCCCAACGCGGCCAGGGAGGGGGCGCCTGGGCGGCGCGGTCACAGACCTCCGGGCCGGACAGTGTGCTGGTGAGGAAGCGCCGCCGCCGCCACCCCGAGGGCCTCCTCACGGCCGCGCCCGCTCTGGAAGGCTCTCCGCGCAGGCGCAGAAGGCACAGTGCCGCTCGGCGTCGGTGGGGCCGGCCTAGCGGATGGGCCTGAACGGAAACCCCATGCCCGAGAGGAAGGTGTGCCCGGGGTGCGTGGGCAGCGCGGGGTGGGCGGCGGGGTGGGCAGGCACGGCCCCGTAGCCCAGCGGCGGCGTGTGGATGTGAGGATAGAACCCGGGGGGCAGGGCCGCGTGGGGCGACTGTGGCACGGGCCCCGAGATGACCAGCTGCAGCAGGCTGCGGACAGAGGAGAAGGGTTATTAGCACGCGGATCCCGGATGGTGGCATCTGCCACGCGGCGTCGGGCTGGCCCTGGCCCCTGGACTTGGTGTCCCGGGAGGCAGGAGGGAGGCCTGGACACACGCGGCCCTCACCCAGGCACCGAGAGGCACCGGATGCGGGTGCAGAACACGCAGGTTCCCAGATGGGGAAACAGAACAGGGAGGAGGGTGGTTTGTGGCTGGGGAGGAGCAGGAGGGGGTGACAGGATGAGGCTGGGATGGGGCAGAGAAGAGAGGAAGGGCCAGCAGGGGGAAAGCCAGACCCTGCATGTGACAAGGGGACAATGCGGGGGAGGGACCCGAGAAACCCTAAGGGCCCAGGACAGGGAGCGGGGCTGCGGCCCACAGGAGCAGCCCTGGTGCCTGCCTTCGGCCTCACCTGTCTCCGCCTAGGGGCGCTAGTGACTGAGGGGCGCTAGTGACTGAGGGGCGCTAGTGACTGAGGGGCGCTAGTGACTGAGGCCCGCAGCAAGCAGGCAGCAGGCCCTGTCCCTCAGATCCTTAATGACACAAAAGCAGGCTCCCACACCCAGAGTCCTGGACGGGCGGGACCCAGCCTGACCCCTTCAGGGGCCACTCCCCTCCCACTCCCGCCCCCCAGCCACCTGCTCCTTCACTCCCAGGCCTCAGGGGCATCCCTTTCCACCCTCAGTGACCCCTAAGCCCGAGGTGCCGAGCACCTCCTCCAGCTGCATTCTCCTCGCTCTGTTCCCGGAAATCCTCTGTGCCCCCCTCTCCCCCCGCTTAATTCAATGTCATCCCCTCCTGACACTCCTTGAAGGGTTTCCTGACCAGTTTCATCCTTTCTGACTTCCCTCTCCTCGCCCAGCAGGCTCAGCAGAGCTCCTTAACCTCCAGCTTTCCAGCCCTCAGCCCCACCCTGCTGTCAGCCTCCAAGGACCAACTCCTGGCCACGTCCCCATCGGAAAGCCTTCTCCGCCGCACCCCCAGGAGGCCTGCTCCCGGCTCTGCTCCCTCCTGCTCCCCTGCTCCCGGCTCTGCTCCCTCCTGATCCCCGCCTGGCCTCTGCTTTCAACTAGAAACATCTCCGCAGTGAGCTGCCGCAGTGCCTGCTTTTGGTGGCTGCAATGTTCCGTCCTGACGTAACACTGAACTCACTCCCATTGCCCCAGCCGCTGGCCACAGGGTTACCTTCGGTGGAAACACGTCCTATTCTGACGTCACACTACGGAGTTACTGAACGTGCCCGCCTGGGGGACAGGTAGGGAGCTCCCAGGTTTCTGCTGCTGATACTGCATTTACAGGGAACATTTTTGTGCATAAACTTTTGCTTCTTAGAGTCAGTGACAGTAATTAGATTAAGTAGAATACCTAAGTTATGGAAATCACCGTCAAGTGGCAGCAGCTAACACTTCTTAGATTCTCAACAACAAAACGAGCTTTGTTCTAAGCGCTCCACGGAGGAGGAGGCAGGAGGACCTCGCTGGTACAGCTACTTCTGGACTTTACAGAGAACCGGAGGCAGGGGGAGGTAAGGAAGCCGCCTGGCGTCACACTGAGAGGAAGCAGCGAGGCCGGAATTCTTCCCAGAAGCTGTGCGACCACAGTTCCCGCTTTCCACCACCAGGATCCCTGCCGCCCCCAAGTACAACCACCACCATTCACGGCGTGTCCCCTATGGCGCAGACCACGCTGAGAAGGTCACAACGTCACCCCGCTTAGTCCTCACTGCAACCCCAGGAGGTAGGTGAATCAGTGCCCCCATTTCACAAGGGGGTCAACCGAGGCCCAGAGACAGGCAGAGACGACCCAAGCACCACAGCAAACCAGACAGAACCACGCTCAGCACCGGTCAGTGCCGCACGATGCCAAGGCGCTGGCCTGACCGACACACCGCGTCCTGGGGCTGTGGCTCTGCACTATTTCCCCAAGGGCTACGCAGCTCACGGCGTCACCAGCAGTGCGCACCGACGTCACCGCACAGCCGGTGGCTGCACAAGCGCTTAGTGAGCGTGACCCTCCAAGCTGATTCCGGTTTCTTTCCTCGACTCCGGCAAGATGACCCCCTTTCCACCTTGGTTATCTTTGATTTACCCCGACCGATGTGGCCTTCCTCTCACGTGGGTTACGCCATCGTATCTGTCCCCTGCTTATCATCAGTCCTTAAGGGCCTCCTTATACACAGAAGCTTGGACCCTGCAGGCCAGGACGGGGGCCCACCCTGCCTTGCCCCCCCCCCGCAGCCCCCACCCGACCGGAAGTCTGGAGAGGGCACTTACTTATTGTGGGGCAGCCTGGAGCACAAGGTCCTCAGATCATCTGAAACCAAGGAGACACGTCGTTAAGGAGGGACGGAGAAGACAAGACGGAAAGTTCTGATGGCTTCTGAAGGGTGCCAGTGAGCAGCCATCCCGCCTGAGACCCCACTTCCCCGGCAGCGTTCAGAAGCTGCATTCTCTCCCCCCGCGTTCGCTTTCACAAACTGGGCCCAGACAGAACAGAACCCATCGCTTAGGAAGTGGCAGCTCCGCCGGCCACGTGTCAGAAGCTGGGGGCAGGGCTCTCCCGGGCAGATCAGCTGCCCACGCAGGAAGGGCCTGGTAAGATGGAAGCCCGTCACCAGAGACCACAGCCCGGGGGCACGGGCAGCTTCTGGAGCCAACGGTTCAAAGGGGAACAAGCCCTAGCTAGTGCGGCTCCGCTGGCTGGAGTGTCGCCCTGAACACCTAAGGCTGCTGGTTCGATTCCTGGTCAGGGCACATATCCGAGTTGTAGGTTTGATCCGTGGTTGGGGCACGTATGGGAGGCAACTGAGCCATGTTTCCCTCTCACATCAATGTTTCTCCCCCTCCTGCCTTCCTCTCTCTCTGCAATCAATGACCCCCCAAAAAAAGGTGGGGGGGCAAACACAGGAGTGTCATCAGCACAGGCTCATTCACCTGAGAGCCATCAAGCACTAAAATGCAGGAGAATTAAAGAACCTTAAAACAGGGGAGGGGAATGTTTTATGCATTTCAATCCATGCATTTTACCGCATGTGAATTATGCCTCAATAAAAAGGCATGAAAGGGAATCTTCTGCAGAAAAAGGCTGCCTAAGAGGAAAGATACTGGCTCTCACTCCTCTCGAGGTGTCCCAGTCCTGGCAGCGATGGCCAGGCGCCACGGCGACGTCACGGTCACAGCGCTCTGCCTGGGTATGTCCTGAGACCCCCTCCTTCCCACGCTCACTAATGGGAAGAAGTCCCAGAAGAGGCAGCACCCGGTACTGGTCCAGGAGACCCTGTGTTCTGTGGGTGGACTGTGGTGTCGCACCCCCAGGAAGGCCCTGTGTTCTGTGGGTGGACTGTGGTGTCGCACCCCTAGGAAGGCCCTGTGTTCTGTGGGTGGACTGTGGTGTCGCGCCCCCAGGAGTCCCTGTGTTCTGTGGGTGGACTGTGGTGTCGTGCCCCCAGGAGCCCGTGTTCTGTGGGTGGACTGTGGTGTCGCCCCCAGGAGCCCGTGTTCTGTGGGTGGACTGTGGTGTCGCCCCCGGGAGCCCGTGTTCTGTGGGTGGCCTGTGGTGTCGCCCCCGGGAGCCCGTGTTCTGTGGGTGGACTGTGGTGTCACACCCCCGGGAGCCCGTGTTCTGTGGGTGGCCTGTGGTGTCGCCCCCAGGAGCCCGTGTTCTGTGGGTGGACTGTGGTGTCGCCCCCGGGAGCCCGTGTTCTGTGGGTGGACTGTGGTGTCACACCCCCGGGAGCCCGTGTTCTGTGGGTGGCCTGTGGTGTCGCCCCCAGGAGCCCGTGTTCTGTGGGTGGACTGTGGTGTCGCCCCCGGGAAGGCCCAGGCAGGGACCACCCACCTCTCGTGCACAGCAGGGCCCCGGAGGCCATGGCCACCTGCAGGGCCTGCGCCAGGCGGTCCAGGGAGAGCTCGATCTCCTGGGAGGCGTGGAGGGGGTTCAGCTCGTCCGCCAGCCGGTTGATCTCCTCGACCAGCGGGACCATGTGGTCGAAGAGGATGAGCCCCAGGCGCCCGTAGAGGTTCTTCTCGGTGAGGTGCACCTGCAGCACCATGAGCACCTGCAGGACGCTGAGGTGCAGCTTGGAGTACAGGAGGTGGGGGTCTCTGTCCAGCCCGGCCGAGTCCGGGGCGGCTTTGGTGGCGACGTGGCCATTGGACAGGGAGGGCTTCTTCTTCCTCTTGTAAGCCAGAGGGGCCTTCACACACCAGCGGATCAGTCCCGTGAGCGGGGTGAGCTCTAAAAACCCTAGTGGGAGGTTGGGTGCGATCGGGGTATTTAAAAAGGTGATGAGAATCAGCCTCGAGTCCTCAAAGATCCAGGAGACAATCATTTCAAGCAGGTCCAGCGGCGGGATGAGGTCGTCTGCAAAGACAAGCCCAGTCAGGGGGGTTTCCGGCCCCAGAGACCGAAGTGGGCGGAGGGGGACGGAGCCCTAGGTTCACAGAACGCGTCACCCCACACCCACATTGTCCACTTCTCCGCTCGTCCGCTGTCTGTCTCAGTCCCTGGCCATCCCCTCCACGAGGGCGGGGACTCCTGTCTCAGTGACAGGACCGCCTGGCCAGGGCAGGGCTCGAGAGATACTTGTTAACTCAGCAGTTCCCGAGAGCTCCACCAGGCCTTGAGGAAAGTTCCTTCTCTGTGTCATTTTAAGTCAAATTCCACACTTTCCACGTCCAAGCTTCACACCACGCTCCGCCCCTCCCTGGAGAGTAGGTTTTGCTGCGGTGCTGGCGTCTCCTCCAGGGCACATGGCAGCTATGCTGGCCTTCAAGGAGCAGCCAGAGATCAGCCAGTGACGTCAGCTGCCAGGGCCACCTCAGCCCCCCTGTCTAAGCAACAGCCTGGCCTCCTGGGACCCCAGGACCCGGCACGTTCTACGGCTTAGGCAGAGAATAAAAACAGACGTCGACATTTACTTTGGGCTTACGATGTTCCCGGCACTGGTCTAGTTCCTTCCCACAGATGGACACATTTAATCCTCACACCACCCCAGAGGAAACTGAGGCAGGGGGATGGTGAGTAATTTCCCCAGGACTCATCAACCGTATGCGGTGGGCCCAGACCTGACCCCACGTGGCCCGGCTCTGAACGAGGCCACAGAGCACGGCCCTGGGAGCGGCGTGCAATGCCCTTCGGAGGCTGCGCAGGGGGTGGGCTGTGCGGGGCTGCGCTCCCCTCAGCTCAGGACAGAGCCCCACCAGGGCCGAACACGACAAGAGCGTGGGGGTAGGGAGCCGGTGGTGAAAGGTTCCCGAGGGCTCCTTCTCAGGAGACACCGGCCTCCTCCCGGAGACTTCGCCTACTGTTTGGGTGTTACGCCACCGCACCCCACCCCCGCCCTTCTGCTATGAAGTGATGGCCACAGCAGGAGGCAGCTGCCTATGACTATGTGCCAACATGAACAGTGGGCGGCGCTGTGTGTGATCCCCAATTCCCCCCGAGGCACTCCTGTCTGGGAAACACCCGTCCCACACCCACTCTCTGGCATACACTCCCCCCTCCCCCCACCCAACCGAAGCTGAGGCGCCTCCACGCACCTGAAGGTGGGGTGCGCGCGCCTGCATGTCCATGTGTGCCCTCGAGTACACGGTCCCTAGGCCTTCCTACGCAAACACCTGAGCCTCCGCTCCACTGGGGCCTGAGGCCCTGCTGGGTTCGGGAGCTACTCCGTGTGTGTGGCTCCGAAGGCACGGACTCCCCAGGAATCTCTCCTGCTCCCAGCAGCACCCGGGGGCAGCAGCCTGGCCATCTGAAGGCAGAGCCCTGGCCCAGCCCTCTAGGGCTGCCGCTGTGCGCCGTGATTCCCGCTTCTGCAAACTCGGCAAGTCGCGTACGTTAAATACGCACAGCTTTCCATATGCCAACCACACCTCCACAACATGGTTTAGGAGAAACCCCTGACATGGCGGGCTCGCCAACTGGCTAGAGAGAAAAAGAGCACGTCCCACGTCCATTCTAGAATGTTACTGGTGTCCTCTGAACATCATTTCTCTTTCCGTATGTTAGTCAACCCATTCCCGACGCTAAGGCCAATTTCTGTCCTTGTTGGCCTAACAGGTGTCCTCAAACTACGGCCCGCGGGCCACATGCGGCCCGCCGAGGACATTTATCCGGCCCGCCGGGTGCCGCTGCCTGTCCTGCTTAGCAGCCGATGCGTCCCGGGCCCGAAGTGTGCATAGGAATTTGTTCATAGTTTTTTTTTTAAACTATAGTCCGGCCCTCCAACGGTCTGAGGGACAGTGAACTGACCCCGTTTAAAAAGTTTGAGGACCCCTGGAATAACTGAAGACTGAAAGAGCAACTAGGATGCGGTGAACTGGGTTTAACTAAACCTTTCCTATTGGAAAGCAAAGCTCTGACTCGTGTTCCCAGCTATTAAGAGCTCTTAGCTACTAGATCAAGATGACAGACGGCTGCCCCGGCCAGTGTGGCTCAACTGGTCGAGCATCATCCCAGGAACCAGGAGTTCACCAGCTTGATTCCTGGTCAGAGCACATGCCTGGGTTGTGGGCTCCATCTCCCAGAGGGGGCGTGCAAGAGTCAGCGATGGATGTTTCTCTCTCACATCTATGTTTCTCTCTCTCTCCTTCTCCCTTCCCCCCTCTCTCTCAAATCAATAACTTTTTTTTTTTTTTTTTTAAATGGAGACTGTCGGTCCTTGAGGGCAAGAGCCACGGACAGAGCAGGAACCTGGAAGAGAAAACGGGCTTTGAGCAGCTCTGCAGAGAGAGCTGCTCACCAGGGCGAGGCCCGAACTGCCCGTGTGGGAATAAGGGCCACGCTCTTGTCCCAATTCAACCAGAGCTGGGAAGCTATGCACTGGTGTCTTCACTGGGATCTGCATGAAATCTGACCACGGGGACAGGGCTTCTCCCAGCTGAAGTCAGATGCCATCTAACGGCCACCTGAGGACCTCTCCTGGCATCTTGCTAAGGAAGTCTCCAAATCGTCACCATGCCTGGCTGGTGTGGCTCAGGGGTTGAGTGTCAACCTATGAACCAGGAGGCCACGGTTCGATTCCCGTTGGGGGCACATGCCTGGGTTGTGGGCTCGATCCCCAGTGTGGGGAGTGCAAGAGGCAGCCGATCAGTGATTCTCTCCCATCATTTATGTTTCTGTCTCTCTCTCCCTCTCCCTTCCTCTCTGAATCAATAAAAATATATTTAAAAATAAAAATAAAAACCTCACCGAGAGCAGACCCGAGGGGCACGCCTCCCAGTTCGAGGCACTGAGGACACGTCCCACCGAGGAAGGACCGCTGCCAAAGACGTTTCCTTTGAATCTTCTCACAAGGAAACAAACCGAGAAAGCCAAACTGAGCGACGTTCTGGACAGCAACAGGCCCGAGCCCTTTAAACAGGCAGTGTCCTCGGACATGTTTGCAAACGCCGGGGACTGTTCTAGACTTAAAGACCAAAGTGACACGACGGCTCCGTGCGATGTAAGCTCCTGAGCTGGATCCCGAGTTCTCCTGACCCCCCGGGGGGAGAGGAGGCTACAAGAGACATAACGGAGACCATCAGGGGAGTCTGAACACAGGCTATCTGAGAGGCAGCAAACTGTGTCCTCTCAGTACTTCCTTCCTTCGGTGTGGCCACGATGTCGCGGTTGTATTAGTGAAGGGCCTGTTCTGAGGGAACACGTGCTTCAGCACTTGACATTGGCAGCAAACTCAAAAGTTCAGGGAGCCCTAACCGGTTTGGCTCGGTGGATAGAGCGTCGGCCTGCGGACTGAAAGGTCCCAGGTTCGATTCCGGTCAAGGGCATGTACCTTGGTTGCGGGCACATCCCCAGTGGGAGGTGTGCAGGAGGCAGCTGATCGATGTTTCTAGCTCTCTATCCCTCTCCCTTCCTCTCTGTAAAAAATCAATAAAATAAAATAAAAAATAAAAAAATAAAGTTCAGGGAAAAATACCTGTGAGCATGGACAGGAAGGAAGGAAGGAAGGAAGGGCGAGAAGGGGCACACACTGTCAGTTGGGGCATCAAGGCGAGCGGCATACCTGACGACAGGTCGTAAAGCGCGGTGACGGAGGTGATGAACTGGCAGCAGAAGCGAGGGCTGGCGCTGAAGATCTGCCGCAGCGTCTGCACGGAGCCCGGCACCAAGCAGCAGTAGTCATCCACGAGGGCCCTGGCCAGCCGCACGCAGTAGACCGCAGGCGTCCGCTGCGAAGAAGCCACAGCCGCGTGACCACGGGGGTCGCGGGCCAGCGCCCAGCAGCTGTGCACGTCTGGTGCAGCCCGGCCACCCGCCCTGGCAGAACCCTCCAGCGGGCGAGGACCTGAAGGGCTGGCGCTGCCGCAGGGATTGGCACCTCGAGCCGCAGAGCAGCGCCGCCCCCACAGCTGCTGGGAACGCGGGGCAGTGACAGCCCTGCGCACACGCCTGCCTCCTGTCTAAGGCTGCTGTGACGGACATGACCGGATGCGCCAAGCGTATCTGCTACCTGCCCTCTCCATAAAAGGCTGCCGACCCTGGCTTCGAAGTTTCCTTAGGAAAAGGTCACTTCTGACTCCTTCTGCAAACCTGCAGCTGAGACTCCAGCGGTGAAAGTGAACGGCTGCCACCGTGATTCGGAGCTCCTGAGAGTCTGTGAACCATCTCGGGAGCGAGAGCGGCACGCTGCATTCTTACAGCTCTGTCCTCTCTCAGGCTTCCCTGATACTGTCCCCTCCCCCCACCCCCCTGGCCTTCTTCCTTCACACTCAGATGCCGATCCGTAACTGCTGCCGCGTTCAACGCCACAGTTCCAGGCAGACGTTATTATCCCCATTTACCAGTAAGAAAACTGAGGTTCAGAGGGGTAGCCTAATTTCATTAAGGCCATGCTGTCACCCTCCAGGGCAAACTGCAAGGAGACAGCAGGCCAGACGGTCCATTCAGGCTAAACTCTGCCCACGACACCGCACCATCCACCTCTGCCTTGCCTCGGGAGGAGGCTCAGCCCCGCCCAGTGTGGCAAACCCTGACCCAGACCACGGAGACCCCGTCCTGCTGTTCCGATCTGCTCTCCTTCTGCCAGAATGCCAGCCCGACTGCGCCATGAGAGAGAGAGAGAGAGAGAGAGAGAGAGAGAGAGAGAGAGAGAGAGAAAACCCTGTGATGGGTCACAAGATGCTAAGCTTGACTTCACTAGGCTGTCAAGGGAAAGAGGTTAAAGGTTAAAGACGGCACACGTGGTAAATTCAGATGCCCCAGAAGTCATACTGATGAGAATTAAGGCGGACTCCACTGAGATGTGCCTGTGTACTACCAAGATAAACCTATCTTTTTGCTGGCCAAATTTTTAAAAAATTAATTTCAGAGAGAATTATCCGTTTGTTGTTCCACTTGGTGGATTCTTGTATGTGTCCTGACCGGGGATCGAACCCACAACCCTGGTGTATGGGGACGATGCTCTAACCAACTGAGCTACCCGGCCAGGGCTTGCTAGCCAAATGTTAATGATAAGAAAGATTACAAGATGCCCTGGCCCGGTGGCTCGGTTGGATGGAGCGTCACCCCATACACCAAAAGGTTGCTGAGTTTGATTTGTGTCAGGGCACATTCCTAGGTTGCAGGTTCAATCCCCAGTTGGGGTGGGTATAGGAGGCAGCCAATTGATGTTTCTCTCTCACACAGATACTGCTCTCTCTCTCTCCAAAAAATCAATAAAAACATATCCTTGTGTAAGGAGTTAAAGTTACAAGAAAAATATTTAAATACTATTTTTAAAAATTTTAAGAACTTGGGAATGAACAGGTTTGTGAAACTGAATGCAATAAATTCTGTTAGCATAGCTGAGAATATTAATTAAAAAAACTCACTTAAGCCCTAGCTGGTTTGGCTCAGTGGACAGAGCGTCGGCCTGCGGACTGAAGGGTTCCAGGTTCGATTCCAGTGAAGGGCACATGGCCGGGTTGCAGGCTTGATCCCCAGTGGGGGGTGTGCAGGGGGCAGCCAATCAATGATTCTCTATCATTGATGGTTTCATCTCTCTCTCCCTCTCCCTTCCTCTCTGAAATCAATAAAAATACATTTTTTTTAATATATTTTATTGATTTCTTACAGAGAGAAAAGGGAGAGGATAGAGAGAGAGTCAGAAACATCGATGAGAGAGAAACATCGATCAGCTGCCTCCTGCACACCTCCCACTGGGGACGTGCCTGCAACCAAGGTACATGCCCCTGACCAGAATCGAACCCGGGACCCTTCAGTCCGCAGGCGGACGCTCTATCCACTGAGCCAAACCGGTCAGGTAATAAAAATACATTTTAAAAAATCTCAGTTAAAATTACTCTAAGTAGAGTAACAATTTTTCAGACTCTGAGTAACAAAAAAGGAAAACAAAATGTATCTTCCGAAATAACATCTAACAAAACATCAACTGTAAAGAGATACTTTTCCTTTGATATTTAAAACACTCCAGAGCCCTAGACAGTTTGGCTCAGTGGATAGAGAGAGGAAGGGAGAGGGATAGTTAGAAACATCGATGAGAGAGAAACATCGATTGGCTGCCTCCTGCACGCTCCCTACTGGGTATGTGCCCACAACCAAGGTACATGCCCTTGACCGGAATCGAACCTAGGACCCTTGAGTCCGCAGGCCGATGCTCTATCAGGTGAGCCAAACCGGCTAGGGCGATAGAGGTAATCTTGACAGCCTGTGGACTGAAGGGTCCCATGATCGATTCTGGTCAAGGGCACATACCTCGATTGCGGGCCCAATCCCCAGTGGGGGCCGTGCAGGAGGCAGCCAATGGATGATGATCCTCTCTCGTTGATGTTTCTATCTCTCTATCCCTCTCCCTTCCTCCCTTTCTAAAAAGTAAATAAATAAGAACACTCTGGATAGCTCTTATGTCCCTCTCCGTTAGAACAGCCACCCATCCAACCGAGCCACCGGGCCAGGGCATCTTGTAATATTTCTTATCATTAACATTTGGCTAGCAAGCCCTGGCCGGGTAGCTCAGTTGGTTAGAGCATCGTTGTAATGTCATCCTAACAGGCGTCCTCAAACTGCGGCCCGCGGGCCACATGCGGCCCGCCAAGGACATTGATCCGGCCCGCCGGGTGCCGCTGCCTGTCCTGCTTAGCAGCCGACGCATCCCGGGCCCACAGTGCGCATAGGAATTTGTTCATAGTTTTTTTTTTAAACTACAGTTGGCCCTCCAACGGTCTGAGGGACAGTGAACTGGCCCCCTGTTTAAAAAGTTTGAGGACCCCTGTGCCTAGAACAATGCAAACAGCACCCATGCCGACTGACCTAACTATATAGAAAGTAGCAAACATGCCACAATGACATGTAATGAGCTTAAAAAAACCAATGCTATCTCTGAGGCTGCCTGCAGAGTTGATTTCACAATCCTACCTATCATTTTCAACTAAGAAAAGTGAAGACAGAGCCTTTCTTTTTAAAATCAATGTACCATCACAAACTACTGTTTCCTCAAGAATGGTTAGTACTTGTATAGAAAGATAGGCCTGGGGCATCAGACATCAAGCAGACAGCCCGTGGCAAAGGCCTCTCAAGAAATCCAGTTACTTGAACATCCCTCCTCGGAGGCCGGGGAGGCGGCTATTTCTAGAGACGTACCTGGAGCCAGGAGGCTGCACACTCCAACACTGGGATTCGACACACAGCCACTGCCATGGAGACCAGTTTCCCCAACAAGCTCATCCGGCTGTCATCCGCTTTGTTCCCTTGGGGGCTGAAAAGGGATGAGAAAATAATCTGCCGGACAGAGTCCTTGGATTGGTCCTGGAAATAATTGCACATGATTTCAAGAAGTTGGAGCTCCTGAAGTGAATTCAATCTCTATAAAACAAACCCAGGAGAAGCGATGAGACACGTAGCTTTAACATGCACATGAGTTCATACAGTAAGAAAACCGAGTCGCCCTTTTCCCCAGGGAACTGCCACCCCTCTGAAGCCCGGGTGCCGGGGAGTAGATCTCCACCGTGACTCCCGGGAAACGTCATTACACATCACTCTGCACCACCCCGGGGGCCTTGAAAGCGTCTCCTTAACACCATGGAAGCACGGCTGTCACCCGCCCCGCCGAGCAGGCAGGCACACCGCCGAGCAACGCTCAGGACCCAGAGGAGGCAGTTCGGGCTGCTGAGGAGCAGACCAAGGGCGAGAGCGGAGCCCGGCTGGGAAGGGCGCTGTGCTCCGGGTGACCCTTGTCGCCGAGGCGGGGAAAGGGCCGGAGTGCTGCTCCGGCCGCGGGCACCCGGCCGCCCTGCCACCGCACCTTGGGCTGCGCGCCGCGCTCCTTGGGCACCTGGTACACGAACTCCTCGAGCAGCTCCACGGGGCCCTTGTCCACGATGGGCAGCGGCGCGCTCTGCAGCTGGCTGCTGAAGTAGATGTCCAGGTGGTACAGCACCTCCTTGGCGGCGCTCAGCGCGTCTCGCCGCAGCAGCGAGTGGCGGATGTCGCTCATGGCGCGGCCGCCGCGGTCCGGGGCGCCGCGAGCGCGGCGGGACTTCCGCCCCGAGCCCCGCGGACGCGCCCGCCGCCCTGGAGACAAAGAGGCCGCGACCCGCACCCCGCCCGCCGAGCCGGGCCTGGGCCGCGGCGCCCGCCCGCCCGCCGCTCCCGGCTCGGGCCCGCTCAGGGGGCCATCTCGTCCGCCAGCCAGCGGGGAACCCAGGGGTGCGACTGCGGCGCCGCCGAGAGCTCGGGAGCCGACGCCGCGGAGGCGAACGGCGGGGGACTGCCGAGCGCGGCGACGGCGGCCCGCTGGGGTCAACACAGTCCCGGCGAGCGCCCGCTCTCGGGAGGGCGCCACCTGGCGGCGATGTCTGCGCGTGCGGAAGGGCGCCGCCCCGCAGGCCCCGCAGGCCCCGCCCCCGCGCCGCGAGACCGCCTTCGGCCCTCGGGCGCGCAGGTTGACGCCCGCAGCGGCCAAGGCCGAGTCACAGCCACCAGAGGGCTCATTGGGTCCTGCGCTCCCTCCACCCCGCCTCCCGCCAGCCGGGCAGACGGCTCCTCCCTTTGTCCCTAAGCCCGGGTCCAAAGCCTACCTGTTTGACTTCACTGTCCTTTCCCACCACCAAGCACAGGTGGTGGCGCAGGGCACGGGCTCAGCCTCAGCAATTCACTTTAAACAGTGTATCTCGGCCCTGACCGGTGTGGCTCAGTGGATAGAGCGTCAGCCTGAGGACTGAAAGGTCCCAGGTTCGATTCCGGTCAAGGGCGTGTACCTTGGTTGCCGGCACATCCCCAGTAGGTGTGCAGGAGGCAGCTGGTCGATGTTTCTCTCTCATCGATGTTTCTAACTCTCTATCCCTCTCCCTTCCTCTCTGTAAAAAATCAGTAAAATATATTTTAAAAAAAATAGTGTATCTTGTCTGAACTCAAGGGGCTACGATGTCAAATGATGCCTCCCTACCATACCAATTCCTGTCCCGGTTCCTATTCCCCAGTCCCTTCAGCGTGGCTTGGGAGGGAACCTTGGGTGCTCTGCTCCTTAAGGCTCTCCCATCCTAAACACCCTCAGCACTTTCTATGAATCTTTTTCCCAGCACTCATCTCTGCACTGAATTACTGTGCTTAGTTAGGAATTTAAAAATAGAACACCGTCCCAATAATTCAAGGTTTCAGGTTTGATCTCGGGTCAGGGCACATACAAGAAGAAATCAATGAATGCTTAAATAAGCGGAACAACAAATTGATGTTTCTGTCTGTCCATCTCTCTCCCCCTTCCTAAAACCAATCAATAAAATTTTTTTTAAAAAAGGACAGAAAATACTTGATATGGCCACAAGAGGTCAGTGGAGGGCTGGCAGGAGGCCACAAGCTCAACAGGGCAGGGTGAGGGTGCCCGTATAGTTCAGGAAATGGAGAAAGAAAGTCAAGCCTTGCCCGGGGAGAGATGAGGACATCAAGAAGGCAGAGCGAGCCAGGCACAACTCCAAGTTACTGAGTCCCTCCTGCACACCAGGGGCCACAGCCACGGGCCCCTCCTGTCCGGGAGCCAGGTCTAGTGGAGACCAAGGTCACTGGGAACCTGAGAAGTCACAGGACTCCAGAGGCTCCGTTCCCACAGGCTGAGTGAGCAGAGGATGACCAAGGAGGATTTCATTAGGCACTCAGTAAACCCTACCTTTCTCTTCCCTTCCTTAACCACTGAAAGGCGATTTGTAAACACAGAACAGAAAGAAAAAACATGCTTAGAAAGTAAGTATCCATGTGCATAAATAAATGAACTATATTTAAAATGAGCTCTATTTAAAAGGCAGTAACACTCTTCCATTGTCATTTCTTCTTTCTCTCATAATGTGCAGCAGCAGGTACAAAGATCTCTCTGAGGTTGCTCCAAAGTCCGTGGGAGTGAATGTTCCGATAGACACGGGGCTCTACTGATGGGGCCCCGGCCCCCTGGGGGCAATGCTGGCACCAGGCCCGGTCACCTCTGCACCACTCGTTCGTGGTCTGGTTGGTGGCAGCCAGGAAGAGAGCAAAGCACAGGAAGCCGGCCAGGAGGAAGCTCAGCACCAAGACGAAGCCCAGCAGGAAGACAATCCTTGGGAAGGTCAGGAACAGGTGCTGCGGGCGAAGAAGCAGCAGCACGTTAGGCCATGGCCGACACGAGTGGGGTCAGCACCCGCCAGCCCCGGTCTCATCCACGAGGCTGTCAGAGCTGCCTCCCCAGCTCACCCCCCTCCGTGCACATCTACCCACTCAACACAAGGCAGAACCATACACAGCACTGACCAACAGCCCAGGAAGACACGCTGCGTATACAAGAGCTTAGCATGGGATAAACGAAGTGTGTACGCTGGAGGAAAAGGGAAAAGGTACTCGGGAGATGGTGCTATGCCGCTTACCTTCTTAAAAAAAAATAAAGAAATGCATGTACCTCTGAGTTCAGGCATCACAATAAAATCCAGATGGACAGAAGACCTCTCTCTCTCTCTCTCTCTCTCTCAAAACGAAACGGCCAGAGATACAGTACAAGGGTGCTCACTGTACAGGGGCACTGAATTTAACAGTCCCTCTTCCCAAATCACACAAATGAAATGTGCATCCACGAGGAGAGTAAAACTCTGGGACAGTCAAACCACGGCATAATAAGGAGCCAACCAAATGGGCCACCGTCCATGTCCTAATTTGGAAGAGATGTTGGTGATATATTGCCCCGTGAGAAAGACAAGATGCAGGGATCAACCTGGGTCCCTAGTTGTGTGAACACAGCAGTGACTCTATGGACATGTATGGCAACATATACAAGTGTAGGAAAAAAGCCTGAAATATACCCCCCAAACGACAAAGGAAGTTGCCTCTAGGGAGTGAAAGTATTGGGAGGGGCCCTAGCCGGTTTGGCTCAGTGGATAGAGCGTCGGCCTGCAGACTGAAGGGTCCCAGGTTCGATTCTGGTCAAGGGCATGTACCTTGGTTGCGGGCACATCCCCAGTAGGGAGTGTGCAGGAGGCAGCTGATCGATGTTTCTCTCTCATCGGTATTTCTAACTCTATTCCTCTCCCTTTCCTCTCTGTAAGAAATCAATTAAATATTAAAAAAAAAAAAAAGTATTGGGAGGGGAGGGGTACGTTTTCATTTTTTTTTCAAGATGTTTTAAATTCTCTTTCCTTCCCACCCAGCTTTAATATATAATTGATGTATAACATTGTGAAAGTTTAAGGTGCACAACAGCAGTGCAGAATGTAGTGATTTTATATGCATATATATTGAAATGATTACCACAATAAGGTTAGTTAACTATCCAGCACCTCACAGTCTCACAGTTACAATTTTTCTCTGTGGTGGGAACTTTTTTTTTTTTAATATACTTTTATTTATTTCAGAGAGGAATGGAGAGGGAGAGAGAGATAGAAACATCAATGACGAGAGAGAATCATTGATCAGCTGCCTCCCGCACGCCCCCCACTGGGGACCAAGCCCACAACCTGAGCACGTGCCCCTGACCGGAATCGAACCCGGGACCCTCAGTCCACAGGCCGACGCTCTATCCACTGAGCAAAACCAGCCAGGGCTGTGGTGGGAACTTTTAAGAGCTAGTCTCTCAGCACCTTTCAAATATACAATACACTGCTGTTAACTAGTCGCCATGCTGTACATGCATCCCCAGGACTTGTTCATCTGTGGACTGAAGTTTGTACCCTATGACCACCTTGACTTATTCCCAACCCCTCCCCTTTAAACACCTCTGACTGCTTGAATTTTTATAAGTTATTTCTTATAATAAAGAAATTTGAGAGTTCAATATTTTTGAAAGTTAGGGAAAAAGAGAAGCAAACAATTATCAAAACTCTTGATAGGAGAGAATTTGTAACTGAAGTTACAAAGAAAAAGACAAATTTGAAGATGAATATTTAAACTTTTTATATAAAAAATACACACAAATAGAAAATAAATGCAATAAGAAGAGCTATTGTTATTATGTAAAGACCTCAAATCAAAAGTTGGTCCTAATATCAAACAGGACAAACAGTTAAAGAACATCATTCACAAAAGAAGATATACAAATGAATGACAAACAAAGGAAGTAATCAAAAGTAATGAAAAATATAATTTAAAAAAATATATATTTCTTTATTGATTTCAGAGAGGGAGAGAGGGAGGTAGAAACATCAATGATGAGAGAATCATTGATTGGCTGTCTCCTGCACGCCCCCTAGTGGGGATCCAGCCGCAACCCAGGCATGTGCCCTTGACCGGAATCGAACCCGGGACCCCTCAGTCCGCAGGCCAACGCTCTATCCACTGAGCCACACCGGCTAGGGCAGAAATGTGATTTTTTAAAAGGCACACCCTATTTTCCTGTCAAACTAGAGGCGCCTCCCAACCAGCAGCGCAATGCCTGCTCTGAGCTGTGAAACCATGTCCTCGGCGCTCTACCATCAAGGTTTTAAAAGCAATCTGACCATAGATGTTAATATTAGAAAACTTACAAGTGCCGATCATCTTTGGCCCAGCATTCATATTTTTTGGAATCTAGCCTAAAGAAAGTCCTCAATACAGAACTGAAACCAGACACACAGACTGCCATTGCCAAGGGGAAAATGCACCTCGCCAGCGGGGACAGCTGGTGGCCACCCCTGACCGGCCAACGCAGGCTTCCCTGACCCTAGGCTCCGCCTGATGGGATCGAGAGGAAACTCACGACTCTACTTAGGAAGCACTTTTGCAAAGAAAAATGTAACCTTCATCCAATCAAGGCTCTAGAACTAACTTCCAGTTTATACTACTACTAGGAAATAGAGAAAGATTAGATGGCACAATTCCGGAACAGACAAATCTACAACATGGAACATTCTAATAGGCAACTAGACTACTAAATGCCCATTTCACACACAAAAAGCGGGGCGCTGCTTTAGACTAAAGAGACACACTCAAATGTGATGCATAACTATAAAGTGGATTCTGGCCCTGCCAGCGGGGCTCAGTGGTTGAGCATCAACCTATGAACCAGGAGGTCACGGTTCCATTCCTGGTCGGGCACATGCCCAGGTTGTGGGCTTGATCCCCAGTGTGGGGAGTGCAGGAGGCAACCGATTAGTAACTTTCACTCATCATTGATGTTTCTCTCTCCCCCTTCCTCTCTGAAATCAATAAAAATATAATTAAAAAAAAGAGAGAGAGAGCCCTAGCTGGTTTGGCTCAGTGGATAGAGCATCAGCCTTCGGACCGAAGGGTCCCATGTTCGAGTCCAGCAAGGGCATCTAACTTGGTTGCAGGCTCCTCCCTGACCCAAGCCCTGGTTGGGCTCTTGCAGGAGGCAACCAATCAATGTGTGTTTCTCTCACATCAATATTTCTCTCTGTCTTCCCTTCTCTCTTCCACTCTGTCTAAAAATCAATGTAAAAATACCCTCCGTGAGGATTTAAAAAAAAAAAGATGGAGAGAGGCTGGAGAGTAGCAGCTTTCCTCCATATATCTCTTTTAAAAAAAAACGTGGATTCTGGTCCAAGGAGTAAAGAGCTGAAATGACTATAATAAAAAATAACAAGTGCTGGCGAGGACGTGGAGAAGCTGGGACCTCTGCATGCTGGTGGTGGGAATGTAAAACGCAGCTGCTCTGCGAACCAGTCTGGCAGTTCCTCAAATGATTACAAATAGTTTCCATGTGACCCAGCCACTCCACTCTCAGCTATCTAGCTCAAGAGAAATAAAAACCTATGTCCACCAAAAAAAAAACAAAAAAAAAAACCT
Organism: Plecotus auritus; assembly: GCF_963455305.1. Classification (NCBI taxonomy): domain Eukaryota; kingdom Metazoa; phylum Chordata; class Mammalia; order Chiroptera; family Vespertilionidae; genus Plecotus; species Plecotus auritus. The sequence goes on from NC_137773.1 coordinate 2,968,260, forward strand.
ATGTCCACCCAAAGACTTGTACACAAATGTTCATAGCAGCATTGCTCAAAAATAACCACCAAGTGACAACCCCAAATGTCCATCAGCTGGTGAATGGAACAAAGGGTGGCGCTCCCACACAATGGAACCTTTTTCAGCCCTAACGAGAAAGGAGTACTGCTTCATGCGATAACATGGATGAACCTTGAAAGAGTATGCTCTGTGAAAGACGCCAATCTGAAAGGCCACATATTGTGTAATTCCACTGATATGAAATGGCCAGAACAGGTACATCTATAGGGACAGAAAGTCGATTAGTGGGACCATGGCTGGGGGGAGAAGGGAATGGGGAGTAACTGCTAATAGACACAGGGTGAGGAAATACTTTCTGGCGTGATGCAATATTCTGAAATCAGTAGTGATGGTTACACAACCCTGCACATACGAACATCACTGAATTGTATATTTTGAAAGGCTAAATTTTTTTTTTAATATATTTTATTGATTTTCACAGAGAGGAAGGGAGAGGGATAGAGAGCCAGAAACATCGATGAGAGAGAAACATCGATCAGCTGCCTCCTGCACACCTCCTACTGGGGATGTGCCCGCAACCAAGGTACATGCCCTTGACCGGAATCGAACCTGGGACCTTTCAGTCCGCAGGCCGACGCTCTATCCACTGAGCCAAACCGGTTTCGGCTGAAAGGCTAAATTTTATGGTATGTGAATGATTTACCAATTTTAAAAGATTATATATCAATTTTTTTTAAAGGGAATGGCTTCATGTTTTCACTGGGAAAGCAAATGTCCTTTTTCCAGTTTGAAACTGGAAGTCAGAAATACACAGCCCACAACAAAATTACCCGAATAACTAATTACCTGAATAAGAAAGACGGTGTCAATATCCTGGGAGTGTCCAAGGTCGTCAACGTAAGTCTCCTGGTGCAAGTCCGACAATGCCACCAACCGGACCAGAAACACAGTGGTCACGATGGCCATGGTGGCAGCTGACGCCGTCAATGTCAGGAGGTAGATAAGGAAGTACCTGGCGTTCCAGGCCCCGATGCAGTTGTTCACCCACACACAGTGATGGTCAAAACGGTGCACACACCGGTTACACACACCTGCACAGAAACCGGTGGTTCTTGATGAGACAATGACACCATGCACACCCACTGACGTTGCTACAAACTGGTGGTCTGAGCTGGGGGAATGGCAGGCAGCAAGCTGTTAGGACTGCAATGTCCAATACAGCAGCCACTAGCCCAGCCACAGGTGGGTACTGAGAACTAGATATGTGGCTACGAGAAACACTTGAAAAAATACTTTGTTGACATCAATAAATGTACAATGTTTTCCAATTTGTGAAATATTCCTTTTGAGTTCAATGTGAATAATACTGAGATGACGCAAGAGTTAGCGAATTTACTTAACTTAGTTTCAAAACTAATGCCTTTGCTTTAAAGTCAAATCAATTCTTCTGACAAAGATGAAACATTATATTAATGTAGATGTGGATATTAAAGGAAACGACTTTTTGGTATTGATTCAGTTACTGAAAAATTTACAAAAATGTTGGGAATAGCTTGGGTAAGTGAATCTGCTATTCCAACTGTAAATTGTATGAAATCTAAATACAGATCAAGTATTTCCAATGAAAATTTAGGGTCTGGATGAGAGGTGCTGTAAACATAAAATATACATCAGATTCAAAGACTTAATATGAAAAAGAATATAAACTATCCCATGAATGATTTTTTAAAAATATCTATTTCTGAATTGATTTCAGAGAGAAAGGGAGAGGGAGAGAGAAACAGAAACATCAATGATGAGAGAGAACCACTGATCGGCTGCCTCCTGCAGGCTCCCCACTGGGGATCAAGCCCACAACCCAGGCTTGTGCCCTGATAGGGAATTGAACCGTGACTTCCTGTAGAGAGCGCCTGGGAAGGCGCATGAGCATTTCTTTAATTACTGTCAGCTGAATCCAGTGGCATTGGCAGAGCCATGCCCTGGAAACATACCTTGCCAGAGGCAGGTGTGTTGTCAGCCTGACCTTCAGCTCAGGCACCAGGGGGTGGGTTTCATTATCTAAATCCAGCCAATCACCAGGAACAAACACGATTGTCCGGGCCCACCAAGAAGTGACGATTACAAAGAAGCCACAAGAATGCACATATTCTCCTTTGTCTTGGGCTTTAGTAAAACTTCCTGGTTTTCGCTGAGTAAAATAAACTTGCTGTATTGGCTCTGGGTTCCTGTCTCTCCATCAGAGGACAGTGGTCCCACCCAGTCCCAGCTTTCCCTACTGTATTTGTGTCTGTCTCTTTCATTTTCTCAATCCCCCTTCACCCCTACTCAGGAACTGGACCACTCTCTAGCCGAGCTGGACTCGGAGAAGAAAGAAATATTAATAACCTCCTGATTTGTAGGCTGACACTCAACCACAGAGCCACACCAGCTGGGCATGAATGATTTTTTTGTACTGACTACATGCTAAAATAGTATTGTAGACATGTTAGGTTGAGTAAATTATATGATTAAAATTAATTTCACCTTTTTGGTTATCCTCACCTGAGGATATTTTTTCCATTGCTTTTCAGAGAGTGTGGAGGGGAGGGTGGGAGGCGAGAGGCGGAAAGGGGGAGAGGGGGAGAAGGGGAGAGAGAGGGGGAGAAAGGAAGAGAAAGAGAAAGAGAAACAATGTGGAACCCAGGTACGTGCCCTTGACTGGGAATTGAACCCATGACCTTTCGGTGTACAGGCCAACGCTCTAACCACTGAGAACACCAGCCAGGCCAAATTTCACCGATATTTTACTTTTGTAAGGTGGCTGCTAGAAAATTTAACATCATGTATGTGGCCCTAACTGGTTTGGCTCAGTGGATAGAGCGTCGGCCTGCAGACTCAAGGGTCCCAGGTTCAATTCCGGTCAAGGGCATGTACCTTGGTTGCGGGCACATCCCCAGTAGGGAGTGTGCAGGAGGCAGCCGATCAATGTTTCTCTCTCATCGATGTTTCTAACTCTCTATCCCTCTCCCTTCCTCTCTGTAAAAAATCAATAAAATATATTTTAAAAAAATAAATAAAATCATGTAGGTGGCTCACATTGTATTTTTTTTGATAACTCCAGTCTAGAAGGTTGGTAACTCCCTGCAGAAACCTCTCCTGGGCAGCATGCTCGCCCACGGGGCAAAGGAAGGCTGTCCTGCCCAGCACTGAGGGCTGCCCGTTCATTATAGAAGAATACAAGGCCTCACCCCAGGCATCTGAAAGGAACCACTAGGGGGCCCCCACCAGCAGGGGCTGCCCCACGTCTGGGAGTCAAATGGCCCTGCTTTCCATGTCCGTCCGTAATATTCCCTTACAGACGCAGCCGTGCCTGTTGTGCGAGGGCGGAGCTGCAGCAGCCAGAGCCACACTTACTGCAGTGCTTGGATCGTGCTGGCTTCCTCAGATCACAAGTAGAGCACCGCCCGTTCTTGGGGAACATCACGTCATCGAATTCATAGACTTGAAGAAACAAAGCTTCGTTTGCTTTTGTGATGGTTCCTGAAAACAGGAAGGCCAGGTGTCAGTTTCAAGCAATACAGGACTGGAGAGTCACAAAACCTGACCCGACACAGCACAATGAAAACTGCCGTATTTAATAAACAACTCATTTTATAATGTTAACAGCTTTACCGGGAAATTAAAAACCCCATTTAAAAATGTACAATTCAGTAGTTTTTAGTACAGAGTTGTGCAACCACAATCTTAGAACATTTACATCGCCTCCAAAAAGAAATCCGTTAGCCCCATTTCTCTCTAATCCCCTAACTTCAGGCAATCACTAACCCACACATCTGTCTCCATGGATTTGCCATTTCTGGATACTTGTACATAGAATCACGCAATAAGCGGCCTTTTGTATATGGCTTCTTTCACTAACATAGTATTTTCAAGGTTCCCCCATGCTATAGCAGGTGCAAGTGCTTCCGTCCTCCTTATTGCTGAAGAGGAGTCCATTAAATGGGCATTTTATCTACTCATCAGCTGATGGACATTTAATGCTTCAAGGACAGGAAAGGTATAAAGTAAGAAAATGGGAAGGGAGTAAATATCAATCAAAAGACAGATAGTATAGTAACATTAATATCAAATAAAAAAGCATTTAAAACAATTACCAGTGACAGAAGTTCATTATATTTTGAAAAGAGATTCAAGGAAGTGGTAATACTAATTCTAAATGTGAATGCATCTAGTAAGAATACATGTATAGCTAATAGACATACACATATGCACACACACCAGTTTCCAAACATATTAAGCAAAAACTTACAAGAAAAAATCTGTCAAATCTACTATCAGAATGAGATAACATACCTCTCAGTAATTGATCAAACAAAAACATAGTATGAATATAAAATTTGAACATAATTAACGAACTTGATATAATGTACTTATATAGTTCTCTGTATCCAAGAACAAATTCTTTTTTTTTTTTTAATATATTTTATTGATATTTTACAGAGAGGAAGGGAGAGGGATAGAGAGCTAGAAACATCGATGAGAGAGAAACATCGATCAGCTGCCTCCTGCACACCTCCCCACTGGGGATGTGCCCGCAACCAAGGTACATGCCCTTGACCGGAATCGAACCCGGGACCCTTCAGTCTGCAGGCCGATGCTCTATCCACTGAGCCAAACCGGTTTTCGGCAACAAAGTCTTTTTTAAGCACACACAGACCATTTACAAAAACCACATGCCCAGGCATAATGCAAATATCAGTAACATTTTCAAAACAAATAGTACCCTACAGACCATAAGCTCTCTATATAATACAATTAAGTGCAAGTATCAAAAATTTAAACTAAAGAATTCATATGGAAAATTTTTAACTGTTCTAAATAACCCCTGGTCAAAGAAGGAAAAAATAAAATGAGAAAACACTCAAAACGGAAAGATCATGCCCTAGCTGTTTTGGCTCAGTGAATAGAGCATCGGCCTGCGGACTGAAGGGTCCTGGGTTCAATTCCGGTCAAGGGCACATGCCTGGGTTGTGGGCTCGATCCCCAGTGGGGGACCGTGCAGGAGGCAGCCGATGGGTAATTCTCTCTCATCATTGATGTTTCTGTCTCTCTCTCTCCCTCTCCCTTCCTCTCTGAAATCAATAAAAATATATATTTAAAAAAAAAAAAACACGGAAAGATCATGAAGACACTAAATATCCAATCTTTTCAAGGTTTTCCAGGGATCACTAGTTGTTTGCAGCACTATTAGTAAGCCTGACAGTTGAGCTGTCTAGACCAAGAGCCTCAACTTACCAGGGTCGGTTACACAACTCAGGGTGAAAAAAACCAGGTTCACACCCAGCAGCAGGTAGGGCAGGAGAAGGTAACACAGGGAGAAGTCCAGCTCTTGACAGCAGCCCAGTATTTCCCAGGTGTATTCAGTATAAACCATTCCTTGCAAGATGAGGTGCAGGATGATGAAGGTGTGGTTTCTGAAAGGAAGTGGGCACATGGCTTGTTCCTGGGGCTTCTCCATGAAGAAATCATACAGTACTACCCAAAGTAACCCGGGCCAACCACTTCCTTCGGTGCTAGTAAGAGTTACGTAAGAAACTACGTGGAACATCTGGCACAGCGCCTAGACAGCCGTGGGCAAACTACGGCCCGCGGGCCGCTGTTCTATCCGGCCCGCGGAGCCGAAAGAGCGGAGGGTTCTCTTGCTCTCCCCTCCGCTCCTTTCCTTTGAATTTATATTAGTTCACACAAACACGCCATCCATGCTTTTGTCCCGGCCCTCTGGTCCAGTTTAAGAACCCATTGTGGCCCTCGAGTCAAAAAGTTTGCCCACCCCTGGCCTAGTACATGGTCAGTACTCAACTGTTATCTATTATTATAATCACCTATCTTAGGAATGGAGATCTCAGTATCGGAATATATTTCTTTTTACAGAAATGCATATCAATTTTCCCACCCTTTAAATACTTCCATTTAAAAGTGCACATGGCCAACCCCAGAGGACAGGCAGGTTATCTGTGAGGAGAGGCTCTGAAGCCAGGACTCTCGACCCTCTCCAGCAGCTTCTCTGTAGCGTGCTGGGAACCACACGGAGCTTCCTGAAGCCACAGGACTGCAACAAGTAAGCAAAACAGGAAAGAATACCGTGTGTGAAAGAGGTAATGAAGCAATCTCAGCATGGCCCCCTGAAGCCATTCTGGAATTATGTAGGAAAATATCTAAAACAAAGAAAAGAGAAACATTCAATTTCATTTTTCATTCTCCCCGCCCCCCAATTAGATGCTGCCCGTTCAGCTGCCAACACTGGTGATACTGTGCTGCTGCACATGGGCAGAGAAGAGCTTTAAAGAGAATAAAGAGGATGGCTTCCCCAGCTGGCCTCCCTTGAAGCCAGCTCCTCCATTCCCACCCGCACCTCAACGAAGGTACCGTGTCAGGGTCTTCAAGCCAAGGGTGGCTGGGGCAGGTAATGCTGATGGGAACGCCCCTCCTTCCCCTGCCTTGGGTTCAGTCCTACATTCCAACTCCCACCTCCCAAGTCAACCCCTTCCCAAGGGCTGCTCACCCTAATTTTGCTCACTTTGATCCCTGAAGGAGTGGGGGCAGCCCAATGCTCAGCTTTCTGCTCCTCCATCCCTCCCGTTGCAACCTCAGGCCCCTCCAGGCAGACACTGCTCAAATCCATGCCCAATCACAGGCACCAGACCCAGAGAAAAACAGGCAACCTTAAGAATGCTACCTTCCGCCGAAACCGGTTTGGCTCAGTGGATAGAGCGTCGGCCTGCGGACTGAAGGGTCCCGGGTTCGATTCCGGTCAAGGGCATGTACCTTGGTTGCGGGCACATCCCCAGTGGGAGGTGAGCAGGAGGCAGCTGATTGATGATTCTCTCTCATCGATGTTTCTAACTCCCTATCCCTCTCCCTTCCTCTCTGTAAAATATCAATAAAATATATTTAAAAAAAAAAAAGAATGCTACCTTCCCTCAAAGCATCAATACAGGATTAGTTTTAACAATAAGGAGAGAAAAGGCCCAGGAAGGGCGACTTTGCCATACATGAAAGAACAAGTGAACACACGAATGAAAATGGCGTCTCTCTTTCGTCCTGTCAGGAAACGGGTGAGCTTTTCAGGCTGATGTATCCACAACCCACTGGTCTCCCAGCGTCATTGTTACCTGTGCGCCTCCTCTGACCAGGCCTCTCAGGTAACGGGTTTTCAAGCAGACGCAGAGCATAACACCACCAATCAGCAGCAGAGCCAAGTAGAATGAGAAGAGAACCAGGAAGTCCATCCTGGGGCTGCCAAGGAACAGAAAGGGTGTGACGATACTGCGGGATTCATTCCATGGCTGGCATGCTCAGACATCAACTCCCTACATGCTTCCCAAACCAAACTCATCAGCCCTTAAAGGACACGCTGCCTCTTCCGTCGGACAACCCAGAAGGCCTGCGTGCTCTCTCCCCTTCAAAGTTCCTTAATCAAACCACTGCGGTCTGCTTCGGGGCCTCTCCTATCTGCCAATTCCAAACTAAAGCGGGGAAGAATATGCAAAACGCATTCACCTTCCCTCCCCGCAGCGACAAACCATTCTGTTACTTCCTTAGATGTGAACATTCACACAGATATGAACACAGGGCGAAGCCAACAGAATGTGTTGATGCCACTGGACCAAGCACCCCCGGGAGGCCGGCAGGGGCCCAGGGCCAGGCAGCCTGCCTATGAAGGGATGCATGAAGGACAGGCCTGTGTCAGTAACCGGAGGTGGTTACTTTGGGCCTTAGTAAGTATGATCTGGGCCAGACTTCCAACGGAGATAACCAACTAGAAGCTATTCATGAGCGAGGACAGAGGGAACAAAGAGCAGCCAATTCTCACCGGGTGGCTCGGGGTCTTCAGCCTACATAGTTCTTGTCCGGATGATGATTTTCGGCAGGCAGCTCTGGCATTCCTCCTCCCAACATTCACAGAGAATTCCAACGGCATCTCCCCTTGCGCAGAGGCATGCGCCAGCAACAACAGGTGACCTCCAGAGCTGCGCGAGACATGGTTCCGCCGGGAGGCTGCAGACAGGTCAGTTCCACACTCGCCTCAGGCCACTCACGTCACAGGAGGCACGGAGGCACGCACTGTGGAAAAGAATGTGGACGTCGCGGGGGAGTCGGGACTCCGCAGGGTGAACGGGGGTTGGTTATAAGACTTCTGGAGGAAAAGCTAATGGGGAAGAATTACGCTGCGAGCCTCGGATACCTATCCCTGAGGTGCCCACGTTGGGGACCCGACAGAAAGGCGTCCCCGAAGCTACCCTCTATCCTAGGGTCGCGGCCGGTGGGCCTCCCAGGAGCCTGCCCCTGATCCTGGGGGGCGGGGGGGTGCAGAAGGGTACATTGGGCTGCCCATACATCTTCAGGAATCAAAGTGAGCAAAATTAGGGTGAGCAGCCTTTGGGCCCTTTAATTCGTGTGGGTGCCCGGCCCCTGGCGGGGTGGAAGTGTGCTGCGTCCTCCCACACACAAATGGGAAGGATGGGAAGGGCGGCCACACAGACAGACGGACGTCCCTGAGCCAGCGGGGGCATCTCGGGGCCCAGCGGAGGACGCCTTACCTCCCAGGGCGACCAACTAACCGTCCGCTACACCGCACCCGCGCCTCCAGGGCGCGCCCCCAGAATTCCGTCGCACCCGTGACGTCAGCGCGCGACGCTGGCGGACAGATCGACTTCCGGCGGAAGTGCGGGAGGCCGCGGCGGGGAGGAGTCTGCGGTTTGCGTTCCGCCTCATCGAGGGTGTCCGTTGTTGCCCTCCTGGGCGCCTCGGGACTGTGGTGGAGTCTAAAGGCTGGAAGGTCGAACTTCCGAGCGCATTTGCTACAAATTTTACAAAAAGGCCGCCCTGGGGCTGGCGCGGCGGGGCCGGGGTGCCGAGTGGCCCGAGCCACCCCGCGCCTGCGCAGAGCCGAGCAGGGCCCCGGCCTCCCCGCGCAGGCGCGCTCGGGCCCCAACGCTGTGTCTTCGGGCCGGACGGTTGCCTTGCGCTCTGCCAGCCACGCCGTGGGATCTTCGCTCCCGCTGTCTCGGAACAGCTCAGAACGTTCTGCCCTGGGAGCAGTGACAGGCGCTTGACGACAAGCCTGGAGGACAGAAGAAACGCTGTTTAATGATAGTTGATCCTGGGGTGAGCAGTGAAAAGAGCTGCTTCCAAACATAGCGCTGAGAAGCTGTCCCCTGCAGGGTGCCCTTTGGCTCTGAGCCCGCTGAGTCCAGTCTATTCCTGGTACCTCTGGCAACCTGTCTAACGGAGCCAGGCCGGCCTCCCTTTGAGGGGAAATGTCTGATCTCCAAACACTGGCCTTAAACTCGTTTCCCGTCTGGCTTTGCTGCCTACCCCAAAAGGAAAAGCTTTCTTTTCTTTTTTTAAAAAAACTTACCAAGCTGGGCACCTTCTGATACCCTGTATGCAAGGCCTTCACGAGCTTATAGACACGGAAGTGGGGGCTGGGGGTGGGAAGCAGAATACGTCCCCAGGGAGGGCTGGTGTGGATGGAGCTTCAGTCACATCCGGAGTGGTCTGGATCAGTCCAGCTCACTCGTCACCCTGCTGGTTAATTCTGAGTTGGAGGTTAAGTATTTTGAGTTAGCTTTTTTTTGTTCATAACTGCAGAACTCTATTTTTATCCCCATTCATTTGTTTCTGGATGGTTTCCATTGAGGCTAATTAAATCTTGTTTTGATCACTATGTTATATTGTGCTGGGTTGCCTTTAATTTTTCTTTAGGTTATGGAAGTAATGAAACATTATGTGTTTGTAAAAGAGTCAAACGACACAAGACAAAAAACAGCAATCACCCCTTGACCACCACCTCTCCCAAATTCCAGTCCCTCAACAGAATTAATCACTAATGGTATTTAGTGTGTACCCGCCAACGTTCTTACACAATTATACATATGTGTTTATTCAACAAGAATGTACTGAGTTCCCAGTATATGCCAGGCACCATGCTAGGCACTAGGAACATAGTAAAACAGAAACACCCCTGATACATTATTTGCTGTTTACAGAAATTGCATCATCTTATAAGTAAGAGTTCTCCATCTGGCTTGTTTTCTTTTCCACTCAACAATATGTCTTGGTGATCTTTCCACACCACTACATATACACCGAGTGGCCAGATTATTATGGCCACCTGACGTTAGTAGGCAAATTAGTCGTACACTGCATCGTATGGGATTTGGAAGCTGAAGGCCCGTCGAACACCTTTGCTGTCTGCAGTTACCAAGATAAAACGTCTCCAATTCGCACAGGAACACAAGGATTGGACAGTCGAGCATTGGAAAAAAGTCACGTGGTCCGATGAGTCACGTTTCCAGTTGCATCATGCAGATGGCAGAGTGAGAATTTCGCGGAAACAGCGTGAAAGCATGCACCCCACATGCATGAGTACAACCCTTCAAGCTGGTGGGGGCAGTGTTATGGTTTGGGGCATGTTTTCCTGGCATGATTTGGGCCCTTTAATTCGTGTGGAACAATGTCTGAATAGCACAACATACCTAAGTATCGTTGCTGATCCAGTTCATCCTGTCATGTTGATGGCGTATCCCCATGGAGATGGCTTCTTCCAATAAGACAATGCGCCATGCCACGGTGCTCGTATTGTGCAGGAGTGGTTTCCAGAACATGAGGGAGACTTTACCTTGCTTAGGTGGCCCCCACAATCACCAGATCTCAATCCAATTGAGCATTTGTGGGACGAAGTTAAAAGAGCCATCAGGAAGCTGGTTCCACAACCATCCAATCTCACAGAACTGGACAGTGCTATTCATCAGGCGTGGTGTCAGATTCCTCGCATCACCTTTCAACATCTCGTGGAGTCCATGCCAAGAAGAATCGCCGCAGTATTAAAGGCAAAAGGTGGCCCAACGAAGTACTGATGGGGTGGTCATTATAATCTGGCCACTCAGTGTATATTTACTACATTGTATTTACATCACTGGATGCATTTCATTACTTATCTGAGCCAGAACTCACCTGCTAGAACCCCAAACTCCGATGCCTGCAGGTAACAAATCAGTAGAGTGATGAAGTGGAGCAGGTGTGTTTTGTTCTAAGCAGGAACAGTTATTTTCACTGACCAAAGGATTGTTAACTTGAAATCCAGCGCTGTAAGAGGTTTTTAAAATACCAATTTTTAAATAAATCTAATTTTTTAATGTTGGCAACTAATTCAAAAAATGTTTAATATATATTTTTAATATATTGTTATTGATTTCAGAGAGGAAGGGAGAAGGAGAGAGAGACAGGAACATCAATGATGAGAGAGAATCATGGATAGGCTGCCTCCTGCATGCCCCCTACAGGGGATCCACCCCACAACCTGGGCATGTGCCCTGACCGGAAAGAACCTGTGACCTCCTGGTTCATAGATCGACGCTCAACCACTGAGCCACACCGGCCGGGCCAACTAATTCAAATTTGGACAACACTGGAGGCTAAGCAAAACACACCTGCAAAACAAACTTGGCCCAATGGCTGTCAGTTTGCAACCTCTAATACAACCATCTATTGCTACACATTTAGGTGAACTTCAGTTCTTTCCTCTTCCAAACAATGCTGCAGTGGAATTGAGCTTCATTACACACAAGTAGGCGTATTTTTCTAGGTAGAATTTCTGTGCCAAAAGAACATGTAGGCATTTTTAATTTTAATAAAAAATCACTAAATTGATTTTCAGCTACAAATGTCTGTGAGAGCCTGTTTCTCCAAATCCTTGCCAACATGTAACAGATCAGTTCCTTTAATATTTACCATTCTGATGGGTGAAATGGCTTTTTAAATTTTATCTACTCAACCAACACTTATAACACTTTGTGTGTTTGTTACTATCCTAAGCACTTTAAAATTTTTAAATGGTTACTATTAAATCTTTATAATAATTCTGTGAGATAAATATTGCTATGCCACTTTTATAAATGAGAAAATGGAGATAGGAGAAGTTGAATAATTTTCCTAGAGTCATAGAGATAGAAAGCCTTCGAGCCACAATTCAGACTCGGATTCTTGGGCTCAAGAATCAATCAGTGTGTTTAATTACTATGCCGGGCTGTCTTAATTACAACTGGCCAATTCCTAGTGATGTTGAACATTTTATGTGTTTTTTGGCCAGTTGTCTTTCTATTGTGAATTCTATCAATTATCCGTAGCCATTTTTACGTGAGTTGATTATCATTTTCTTCTTACTTTGAAGTACATATTTACATATTTTTTGTCTATTTGTTAGGCTTCATAAGTGTTTATATCAGGGGTGGGCAAACTTTTTGACTCGAGGGCCACAATGGGTTCTTACACTGGACCGGAGGGCCGGAACAAAAGCATGGATGAAGTGTTTGTGTGAACTAATATAAATTCAAAGTAAACATCGTTACATAAAAGGGTACGGTCTTTTTTTTTTTTATTTCAATAGTTTTATTCATTTCAAACATTTTAACAAGAAGAATGTAAACACTAATTATTATAATTTGAAACTTCAAAAAATGGAGGAATCATAGCACAATAACATACCTTATATTGAAGATGGCAAAGGAAAATAAAATTGCCTAACAAAGGAAAGGTACAAAAGCCTTTCAAATTAAACTTAAATATAATAAAATAATTTAAAACTAAAACAAATAGAAAAGGACAAAATGTGTAAACAGTAAATTAAACATTTTCTTTAGTGCAACTTCCAAATTATGCCCGGGACGTAGATGTAGATGGCAATGTAGACTGGGTTGAAAGGTTTTTGGTCTTTAAAACATCACCTTCAGTGGGAACAGTGTTGTTGGTCTCCTTTTTAGCTAATGCTCTGATACTGTGCTCTCCAGGGGCGTGTCTCCCTACATCACCACGATAACGTGTCTCCGCATTCCCAGGGTGATGTCGGGGGACGCGTCCGCGGGCATTCCAAGGAGCCTCTGGAAGACTGAGAGGTTGTTCCTTCTACTGAATGGGGGATATAAATCCGGATATAAATCGGCCCACTCAGAAGAAGGAGCTGCGGCCGTGTTTCCCGACGTTGCCATGTTAACACTGCTGCTGGTGAAGGAGCGGAGGGGAGAGCAAGAGAACCCTCCGCTCTTTCGGCTCCGCGGGCCGGATAGAACAGCCGAACGGGCCGGATCCGGCGCGTGGGCCGTAGTTTGCCCACGGCTGGTTTATATCCTAACAATGTAGTATCCTTTGCACACTGCATAGTTTATCAAACTTTAAAGTCATATTGGAAACCACCTTTCTCATTTCCTGCTCCACAAAATCGTGTGTTTCTGGCATTTAATTTTTCCCCTCTGTTCCTCAGACCACCAAGCCTGAACCTTGACACTAGGCAAAAACACACTGCTAAGTTTAAAACCAAAAAGGTCGTTGGAACTCACTGGACAGGACTGTGTCTCCTGTGAAACGTGTAGCCAAGAATCCCTATTTGGAGCATTTCTAAACGCTCCCGCCGGCCCCTGAAACTGGACCTGTGGTATCAGTTTTTTACCGGCTTTAAGATCGGTTGACAGGATCAACGATCGCTTGTCCCTACGAGCATGACTGAAGCAATACTTCGGAAATGGGATACAAGACATCATACCTCCCCTTGCAACACTCAAATAGCGTGCGATGCTCGTTTTAAATCTGATTTGTTGGTTGAGAGCAATTTTACAATGGAGAAAACAAAGACAAAAAATTTAAAGGAATATAAAAGTATTTTTGCCCTTTTGCAGCTCTGCCACCGACATGCCATCCAGACTCAGGAAGACCCGAAAACTTCGGGGCCACGTGAGCCACGGCCACGGCCGCATCAGCAAGCACAGGAAGCACCCCGGGGGCTGCGGTAATGCTGGTTGCATCATCACAGGATCAACTTCGACAAATATCACCCAGGTTACTTTGGGAAAGTTGGTATGCGGCATTACCACTTAAAGAGCAACCAGAGCTTCTGCCCAACTGTCAACCTTGATAAACTGTGGACCCTGGTCAGTGAGCAGACACGGGTAAATGCTGCCAAAAGCAAGACTGGAGTTGCTCCTATCATTGATGTGGTGCGATCGGGCCACTACAAAGTTCTGGGGAAGGGAAAGCTCCCAAAGCAGCCTGTCATTGTGAAGGCCAAGTTCTTCAGCAGAAGAGCCGAGGAGAAGATTAAGGGTGTTGGTGGGGCCTGTATCCTGGTAGCTTGAAGCTACATGGAGGGAAATTCATTAAAATGTCCAAGTACTTTTGAAAAAAAAAAATAAAAAATAAAAAAGTATTTTTGTTGGAGGGCAAGGATTGTGTCTGTGTTTGTTTACTATTGTATCAATAGCAACTATTTTAATGATTAGTTTATAGTAGGTGCTCAATAAAACCGTGTTGAATGAATGAAAGGAAAATGATGAATTATACCCAGAGGAAATTTATATTCTGAATATCACTAAAACAAAAAATTCCTCTGACCAGGTGGGGCCACAGTGTGGAGCATAATGTAGGTGTGGCCAACTTAGACTTCCAAATTTCCACTTGGCCTTTGCTACCTGATTGCTGCCTCTTAAAGCTACTGTGTTCAGCGGCCGGGTGCAAGGGGGATTATCATTGCAGAATCTCCATTTTCTGATCACTTTTCAACTGGTCTTAACTCCGTGCACTATTCTCTCCTCACCCCCAAATGCTCTGTCACTTTGGCCACCAATTCCGCAGTTCACCATCAGCTGTGGTATCTCTCAAATGAGCATTTAAGTGGACTATACTTAAAAATGACCTGGCCCGGCCGGAGTGGCTCAGTGGTTGAGTGTCGACCTATGAACTAGGAGGTCACGGCTCGATTCCCAGTCAGGGCACATGCCCGAGTTGCAGGCTAGATCCCCAGTGTGCGGCGTGCAGGAGGCAATCAATGATTCTCCCTCGTCATTGATGTTTCTATCACTCTCTCCCTCTCCCTTCCTCTCTGAAATCAATAAAAAGTATATATATTTTTAAAAATTATCTGTTCCTTTCCGAAATTCAAGTTTAACTGGGCATCTTGTATTTTTATTTGCTAAATCTGGAGGTCCTATTGCCAGCCACCATTTTAATGCCTCTCATCACAGATGCTAATTTCCTACCCTAATTGGGACCAGGAGTTAGTCTTGCCGTCGGAATTTGGTCATCCAGTGCTGAGCAAAGGAGCAGCCAGCCCTGGACATAGACTTAGTGCTGAGCCGTCTCAGGATGGCCTCTGAGGCCTTTCAGAAAAGAGAAGCCGCCCTGGCCGGTGTGGCTCAGTGGATACAGCCTATGGATTCAAGGGTCCTGGGTTCGATTCCAGTCAAGGGCACATGCCTGGGTTGCGGGCTCGATCCCCAGTAGGGGGCGTACAGGAGGCAGCCGATCAATGATTCTCTTTAATCATTGATGTTTCTATCTCTCTCCCCCCCTCCCTTCCTCTCTGACATCAATAAGAAAAAGAAAAGAGCCCAGCTGGGTGTAGCTCAGTGGTTGAGCGTTGACCCAGGAACCAGGAGGTCACCGGTTCGATTCCCGGTCAGGGCACAGGCCCAGGTTGCAGACTCAATCCCCAGTGGGGGGCGTGCAGGAGGCAGCCAATCAATGATTCTTTCTCATCACTGATGTTTCTAGCTCTCTCTCCCTCTCCCTTCCTCTCTGACATCAATAAAAATGTATTTTAAAAAAAGAAAAGAGAAGCCACCTGACAACTGGAGAAAAGGCAGACAAGCAAGAGCCTCCGGGCTGCCTGACGGAGGGCCGTCTGACCCTTCGTGGAAAGTGTGCAGTTTAGCCCTGACCGGTTTGGCTCAGTGGAAAGAGCGTCGGCCTGCAGACTGAAAGGTCCCAGGTTCGATTCCGGTCAAGGGCATGTACCTTGGTTGCAGGCACATCCCCAGTAGGAGGTGTGCAGGAGGCAGCTGATCGATGTTTCTCTCTCATTGATGTTTCTAACTCTCTCTCCCTCTCCCTTCCTCGCTGTAAAAAATCAATAAAATATATATTTTTTAAAAAAGCGTGCAGTTTGTGCTGTGCTGGTTTCATGTGTGCGTCACACAGAAAGAGGCCCGAGAAAGACCAGGACGGTACTGTGAACGCCGTCTCAGAGCTGTGGGGACAAAATGAACGGCTCTGCTCGGTGAGTGTCCCCCAGTCATGACTTTCTCCTCAACACTCTCGACACCAGGCGATCAGGACTGACGCTGAGCTCGGGGAAGAGCAGACAGGAACAAAATGCCAGGAAGAAATTCAGATGGAAATGGTGCCCGGGCAGTCAGGTAGCGGTTAGGAGGAGGAGCTCAGGAATCAGGCTTCCTGGTTCCTGTCCAGGATCCAGCTCAGCTGGCTTCGTGGTTTCCGGCCAGTCACCTAAGCTCTCTGAGTTTCGGTTTCCTCGTCTGTAAAGTAAGGACGAGAGACTCACCCTCCAGGGGCGTCATGAGGATGAGATGAGAAAATGCGTGTACGGCACATTCAGTCAATGTTGGCCATGAACAGCCGAGACGCCACCCCCAACGTTCACAAAGGTGACCAATCCAGAACAAAGCCGCAAGTATTTCCGGGTCACGAGGTTTGGGGTATCAGCGTTCTGCTTGCTGCCGGTAACAGTGTTGTAGTGTAACCCCCATCTTACAAAGGACGCCTCAAAAAAAAGGTCGAATTATGGAGTCATTTATTAAAAGCCGGCGGCATACGAGGGGGCAAAAGCACTCCAGACCTCGCAGCCCCGAACAGCTCGCCACATCTGGCTTATATTGGCAGAATATCACAAAGGTATTGATTACATCGTTGGGTCTGGAATGAGGAACCTGTTTCGCAAAAAAGCATTTTTACAGAAGAGCAACTTAGTTATCTAAAGTATCTACGAATCACTGAATCAACAGAAACGCATTATCTGGGCCCACCTGGACGATTTAGAATAATTGTGCTGTCCAGATTCCAGGACCACCGAGTTAACCGAAACTCAGTTATCTGCAGCTACTGAGACAATTTAGGATCACTGTCTGTCCTGGGTCCCGGAGGAATGTGCTTCGATGACCCGTGAGACCACAATCAATGGGATATTCAAACCGCCATCAAGGGAGTATTCAATCATACCTAAGTTCAGAAAATCAAAATGACTTTTAAATGAGTACAGAACCCAAAACAGCAAGGTTAAAATATTCAACAGCAATGTTTACCCAAGGATGGTTGCTACCATACTTCAACAGTAAGCCCTACTCAGACTGGATTAAACAGCAAAGGAGACTGCCCGGCTTCGGCCACTGGAATGTTAGGCATGGGGCAGGCTGTGGCAGACATGGGGCAGGCTGCAGGAATGATGGGAGTCATGGCATCACTACGCGTGGGTGCTCTCACTCTGCCACCGCAGCATCAGCTTTATCCCCAGACCAGCCCTCCTCCTGGTGATGGGATGGCTGCCAGCCACACCTGGGGCCTCATTTTTCCACGTTCACGTAGAATGAGGGCGGCCGGGGGAGGTTTACCCTGGCATTCCCAGGAGGCGTGCTGAGGCTCACCCTGGCCGGCTAGAGTCGTAGCTTCACCCCTGAACCGGTGATGGGGTCAGGAAAATGGGGTGTGCCATTCGTCGAGTTCAAGGAGCCCCCTACTGAAGCTGCGGGGGAGAGCAGTTTCTTCCAAATCCCATAAGCTACTCAGGGCAGAGGCAGATTCCAAAAGGGGGCCTGGTAACTCTAGAAAGGGGTGTGGACGTTGGGCAGGCACTCACTAAGTTGTAACATTTGGAATGATGGCAGGGATGTGTCAGAAATATCCCTCAACACGGAGGTTAAGCTCAGGATGAACGAAGGTGCACCACTGAAAATGTGGGATGCTTGTGGTGGGTGTCCTTCGTCTCCCAGACTGAAAGGCAAACCTATTAATAAATTCCTTCCTGGCCGTTGTCTCCTGGCGTAGCTCAAGGAAATGTATATTCAAAGGAAGGAGGAGGAAATGTCAGCCCCGGGGCTGCAGCAGCAGTTCTGCAAGGTCACCCGGAGCGGAGCGGATGCAGATCCTCAGGAAGAGCAAGAAGGTGTAAACGGAGAAGAGGCGAAGGCTGTCCCATCACGGGGCCAGCAGGAGAAGCGGAGCTGGCACAGAAGGCCAAGGTCGGATGGGAGCCTACGGAAAGAACCCCGCCATGGAAGCCAAACAGCTCGTCTCTCCAGGGAGGCTCAAGCAGGGGAGCCACGGGGAGCGGCCTGGAGTGAGTGTCCCACAGAATCCATGCATTGCCCCCGGGGAAGTGAGGAGCCCCCATCCTGGCTCAGTAATGACCATGGACTAGCCCACCCGGTTCCGATGGCGTCTCTGAACCAGCGAGTCATCGGGGCAACGCCTCTTCAGAACCCACTACAGACGACACGGAGCTGCCATAGGTAGCCCTCCCCCCCCGCCCCCCCCACCCCCACCCCCATTCCCGATCCAGGAAAGCCACCCAACCCACACCAGACTGGGATGTAGGTGATCAATGAAACTTGGAGGCCATTTGTTACAGCAGCTAGCATTAATCGCCCTGACTAACACACCATCTGAGTTTGGTGAAAGCCATAGCATGGCTCCGTCCCAATCATCAAGCCTGCCCTGAAAGATGCCATGATGTCATTGGTCACCTTCAGCTGGTCGTGACATAGGGACGGCCAGTCATCTGGACCTGCCCCTCCATCCCCCCAGCAGGTGGTCACCTACTCCCCTGCCTTTGGGCGCAAGGACACAATACAGACCTACGCAGAGGCTTTGGGTAGGCGCCCTGGATGAGGCTGCAAGGTAGTAATGCCCAGGTGGGGTCCAGAGTGGCTGGATGTGTCAGGGTGGACTTGGCATGGAGAGAGGAAGATGCCGGCCAATTTGAAGCTGATGTCTGGGTTTTCCCAATCAATTCTCGTCTGCCCTCATTTGCTCCCCTTGGCCAAGGCCACTTGCCCGGCTCCAAACGCGTCCGAATAACGTCTGTTAGGCACATTCAGATGAAATTTCTCTATGGCAGCGCATTCGTTCCTTGGGCTGTCTACCAAAACGCCACAGACCGGTATTAACATAAATGCATCCTCCCGCAGTTCTGGAGGCTGGAAGTCTGAGATCAAGGTGTCAGCAGGGTTGGTTTCTCCTGGGGCCTCTCTCTCTCTCTCTCTCCCCCTCTTTCTCCCTCTCTCCCTCTTTCTCCCTCTCTCTCTCTCCCCCTCTTTCTCCCTCTCTCCCTCTTTCTCCCCCCCCCTCTCTCTCTCTCCCTCTCCCTCTCTCTCTCCCTCTCCCTCTCTCCCCCTCTCTCTCCTTCTCTCCCTCTCCCTCTCTCTCTCTTTCCCTCTCCCTCTCCCTCTCTCTCCCTCTCCCTCTCCCCCCCACTCTCTCCCTCTCCCCCCGGCCTCTGTGTCTGGCTCACAGATGGCCACCTTCTCTGTGTCTTCCCGTGCCTTTCCTCTGTGTGTGCACATCCTGGGTGTCTCTTTGTGTCCAAGTTTTCTCATCTTGTAAGAACACCAGTCATGTGGGTGAGGGCACCCTAACAACGTCACTTTAACTTACCCACCTCTTTAAAGGTCTTGGCTCAAAAAGAGTCCCATTGAGAGGAACTGGGCGTTAGACAGTCAACATGGAACCCGCGGGAAGCAGCTGGCCTGTGACAAGCAGGACCCGCTTTGTGGTGCTCAGTCTCAGTTCTGGGAATTATTTACGGGCAAACAGCTCTTCGTGGAAGAGTCAGATCAACCACAACGCTCCTGGCTGGGCGCCATGGTTGGGCTGGATGTTTTCCAGAGTTTTCTAGAAATAAATGAATTAGGAGAAACTCTACCCAACCTTGGGTTTGGTGATGAGTTTCTAGATACAACACCCAAAGCATAATCCCCCCAAATTTAATAAACTGGCCTTTATTAAAATCAAAAGCTTTGCTTTGTGAATAACACTGCTTAGAGACGAAAATACAGGTTACCCACTGGGAGGAAGTATTTGTAAAGCATAAAGAACTTGTAGTATCCAAAGTATACAAAAAAAATGTTAAAACTCAACAACTAAAGGGGTGGGCGTGGAAAATGGGGGACATCTGTAATACGCTCAACAATAAAATAAAATTAAAAAAAACTCAACAGCTACAAAAAATATGTCTAATGGTCAAAATATCTGACACCTCACCAAAGAAGGTACACAGATGGCAGATTAGCAGATGAAAAGATGCTCAGCATCATTTAACGTTAGAAAAGAGCAAATTAAAATATTGCCCTGACTGGTTTGGCTCAGTGGATAGAGCGTCGGCCTGGGGACTGAAGGGTCCCGGGTTCGATTCCGGTCAAGGGCATGTACCTTGGTTGCGGGCACATCCCCAGTAGGAGGTGTGCAGGAGGCAGCTGGTCGATGTTTCTCTCCCATCGGTGTTTCTAATTCTCTATCCCTCTCCCTTCCTCTCTGTAAAATATCAATAAAAAATATATTAAAAAGATATTAACTACACCCCCATTTGGGCTAAGGTCTGTATGACCTTTCGAACACCAACTGCCTGCAAGACGGGGGAGCAACAGCAGCTTCAGGCATTGCTGGTGGGAGTGCAAAAGGACGCGGACACTCTGGGACAGCGTGACAGAGCTCCACTCTGTCTCACCACGTACGACAACAACCACCCTCCGACCCAGGCATTGACCCACCGGATTGAAAGTTATGGCCACACAAAAACCTGGACGTGAATATCTACAACAGGCTTATTCCTAATCCCCCCAAACTGGAAGCAACCAAGATGTCCTTTAATAGATGAATGGATAAAGAAATTGTGATACATACGGTGGGCTGATATACAAAAATAAAAAATAAATTAGCTAAAAAGACACAAAAACATGGGTGAATCTCAAATGCCTAATTGCTCAGTGATTCCATGTATGTGACAATTCAGAAAAGGCAACTACAGCCCTAACCGGTTTGGCTCAGTGGATAGAGCGTCGGCCTGCGAACTGAAAGGTCCCAGGTTTGATTCCAGTTAAGGGCACATGCCTGGGTTGCAGGCTCAATCCCCAGTAGGAGGTGTGCAGGAGGCAGCTGATCAAGGATTCTCTCTCATCACTGATGTTTCTATCTCTCGCTCCCTCTCCCTTCCTCTCTGAAGGCAATAAAAATATATTGTATGCAAAATTTAAAAATCGTATTGAGAGTAGACAGTCATCCCAGTGCTGCATGAATGGCTGTGATTTTTTTAAAATATATTTTATTGATTTTTTACAGAGAGGAAGGGAGAGGGATAGAGAGCTAGAAACATCGATGAGAGAGAGACATCGATCAGCTGCCTCCTGCACACCTCCCACTGGGGATGTGCCCACAACCAAGGTACGTGCCCTCAACCGGAATCGAACCTGGGACCCTTCAGTCCGCAGGCCGACGCTCTATCCACTGAGCCAAACCAGTTAGGCTGTGATTTGTGATGGGTACTATGGAGGACAAGTCGGGGGCTCTCGGGATGTGAAAAGGAGTCTGATTTCATTCATTCATTCATTCATTCAAGTGCTTAGTGAGTAACTGTGTGCCGAGCACTGTTAGTTACTGGCCCAGCCAAGAAAGTAATGTTT
This sequence comes from Plecotus auritus, assembly GCF_963455305.1. Lineage (NCBI taxonomy): Eukaryota > Metazoa > Chordata > Mammalia > Chiroptera > Vespertilionidae > Plecotus > Plecotus auritus. The sequence goes on from NC_137773.1 coordinate 2,989,769, forward strand.
AAGCTGAAGCCTATTGGTGTGGTATTTATGGGGTTTTTGTTGTTGCTGTTTGTTTGTTTTTTTGTTAATCCTCACCTGAGGTTATTTTTCCATTGATTTTTAGGGAGAGTGAAAGGGAGAAGAGATAGAGAGAAACATGGATGTGAAAGAGACACGTCGATTGCTTGCCTCCTGCACCAGGGCCCTGGCCGGGGAGGGGCCTGCAACTGAGGTGTATGTGTGCTCTTGACCAGAATGGAACCTGGGACCCTTAAGTCCACAGGCTGACGCTCTGTCCACTGAGCCAAACCTGCTAGGACTCTTTTCTTTTTAACATGAGGATACACTGTAAGCTCTCCAGCAGAATCTACAATGTACGTGAGACGGGAGGACACATTTGGACACACCACACACACACACACACACACACACACTCACACGCTCACCCCTCTGGGTAAAGCGAACTCTGGAAAGCAGCCAGCTCAATCATGCTGACCTACTAAGAATATCTTCTGGTCCGTCTCATCCCCATCCCCCACATCCTAAGAAGAGGGTTTAAAAATAAACTTTTATTTTAGAATAGTTTAAATCTGCAGAAAAGTCACGAAGGGAGGGCAGAGTTCCCTTCCACCCTGCACCCCATGTCTTACTGGGGCACATTTGTCATCCAAGGAACTAATGTTGATCCATTATTATTAGCTGACTCAGGTTTCCTTATATTTTTACTCAATGAATGTTCTTTCTCCGTCCCAGAATGCTATCCTGGATCCCCCATCGCATTGGTCATTAGGTCTTCTCTCTCTCTCTCTCTCTCTCTCTCTCTCTCTCTCTCTCTCTCTCTCTCTCTGTTAACCCTCACCCGAGGATATTTTTCCATTAATTTTTAGAGAGTGGAAGGAAATGGGAGACACACAGAGAGGAACATCGATATGTCAATTAGTTGGCTCCTGCCCGTGTCCCGACCAGGGCCTGGGATCGAGCCTGCACCCGAAGCATGTGCCCTTGACTGGAATTGAACCCGGGACCCTTCAGTCCGCAGGGATGATGCTCTATCCGAGCCAAACCGGCCAGGGTTCCTGAGAACCCTCTGTCCATTTCTCAGACTTCCCTTGTTTTGGATGCCCTTGAGTTTTGAAGAGCCGGGTATTTTCAGGGTGCCCCTCACTGTGGGCTTACTTGATGGGGTCCTCATAGTCAGACTGGTTATGGGTTATTGGGAGGAAAACCACAGAAGCACAGTGGCATTCGATTGCATCAAACAAAGGGCACATGCCGCCACCCTGATTCATCCTGCTGACGTTGACCTTGACCACCGACTGGGGTCATGCTTATCAGGTTTGTCCACTGTAACGGTACTCTGTCCCCCACCCCTTCACACTGTCCCCCTTGGCAGGAAGTCACATGTGCAGCCCACACTGATGGGTGGGGTCATGCTCCGGCTCCTGGAGCTCTGTAAATTATTTGGAATTCCTCTGCATGGAGGTTGGTCTCCTTTCCTCACTTATTTCATCAGTTGTCTGTGTCAGGATGGACGGGTGGGTGTTTACTTCCTACTTTGGGTTACAATCCGACACTGTGGTATTTTGTTGCTCCACTTGATGCAGCCTCGGCCTTTGGGAGCATTTTCGGTTGGCTCCTGTGCCCCTTGGACAGTGTGTGTGTGTGTGTGTGTGTGTGTGTGTGTGTGTGTGTGTGTGGCACTTCCCTACTCTCTGGCCTTAGAAGATCCAGCCCTGGGCAAACTACGGCCCGCGGGCCGGATCTGGCTGTTCTATCCGGATCTCTTGCTCTCCCCTCCGCTCCTTTACTTTGAATTTATATTAGTTCACACAAACACTCCATCCATGCTTTTGTTCCGGCCCTCCGGTCCAGTTTAAGAACCCATTGTGGCCCTCGAGTCAAAAAGTTTGCCCACCCCTGCTAACCGGTTTGGCTCAATGGATAGAGCGTCAGCCTTCGGACTGAAGGGTCCCAGGTTTGATTCCAGTCAAGGGCATGTACCTTGGTTGCGGGCACATCCCCAGTGGGGAGTATGCAAGAGGCAGCTGATGGATGTTTCTATCTCTCTATCCCTCTCCCTTCCTCTCTGTGAAAAATCAATGAAACATATTAAAAAAAAAAAAAGATGCTCCAGGCTCATCTTACAGGTTTCCTGCTCAAGCCCTAGAATCCATCGTTTCTCCAACTCCCCTTGGGAAGTGATGAGGAAACCAAGACGAGGCACCGGATGGGGTCGTTGCCGCTGGGTGTCCTTGTGTCGAGGCCCTGGCTGCGGCCAGAGCAAGCGGACGTGCGTTCCGATACCGGCCTGTGGACGTACACATACCTGTGAACAGTTCTCTGTGAGCCCATCTGCAGGTGTAGGGAGCCAGTCCAGGACCACAGGGGTCATTCGCGCTTCCCCGCTTTGCTTGGCGGTAACCTCCCACTCCAACAGAGACAAACACGGCTCCCGCGATCCACTTACCTCACGGTCCAATGCCAGAATGCGCGCGTGGTGTGATTCCAGAATTGCTAACCTGTATCCCACAGGAAGCAACTTTACCCACCGGAGTGCACTCCTAGTCTGCGCAGTTCCTTTGGCCTTTCCCTTTCCAGGCTCCATTTCCAAAATTACTTAAATCAGCATCTTTGCCTCCATCTGGACCTTTTTTTTCTGGCCTGCCTCTCCCTTTCCCCGCCGAGAAAACCTGGCCTGTGGGGCTCCGGTGGTGTTTTCTGGGGGACTGAATCCCTATTGAACCTCATCAGTGTCCTTGGCCTCAGGACAACCCTCACCCCAAAACAACCCAGTTGAATTCTCTTGATCCACCTGCCAAGCTCTGTGAATCATGGGCGAACCCAGCCCAGGGCCCCGCTTCAGTCAGTCTTCATTCCTGCCCCCCCCCCCCCCCCCCCGGTGGGGCGGGGGCCCTGCTCACCCCCAGGACCAGGCAGCAGGGGCTGGCCACTCTGGGCCCTGGCCAAGCTGTCCAGCATCCTGCTGGGCCACCTGGTAACTGGGGCCTTCTCGGGTTACTCAGAGGATCACTTTGCCTTAGAAATTCCAGCTGTCACTCTGGGCGCATCGGTAACTGATGCCAAGGCCGTGAGCAGCAGAGGGCCAGCAGCAAGCGAGTGTCGCTGGCTGTTCCGCAAGCACTGTGTTCTGTCCCTGCAGCCCTGCAGTCACCGGTAAGGAAGGTGAGCAAACCTGGGAGGGGGGGCCGGGAGGGGCGGCACTCAATAGTCTGGAATGGGGAGCCCTGGGATGCCTCCCTCCCGAGCCCCCCCAGTCAGCCCTGCCAGAAGCCTGGACGCCGAGCGGGCCACCAGCAATCAATCCCCTGTGCTGTCTCCCTCTCCAGTCGCACTGCCACCGCTGCCATGCCGGCCACCAACCAGGGCTGGCCCGAGGACTTCGGCTTCCGGCTGGGCGGCTCGGGCCCCTGCTTCGTCCTGGAGGTGGCCGAAGGGAGCAGCGCGCACGCCGGGGGACTGCGGCCCGGGGACCAGATCCTGGAGGTGGAGGGGCTGGCGGTGGGTGGCCTGAGCCGCGAGCGCCTCGTGCGCCTGGCCCGGCGCTGCCCGCGCGTGCCGCCCAGCCTCGGCGTGCTCCCCGGCCCCGACGGCGGCCCCGGCGCGGGAGGCGGCTCCGCGCCCGCGTCCACGGCCCTGCGGCCTCCGCGCCCCGGCCGCGGTCTCTCCCTGGGCCGCGAGCTGCTGCGCCTGGCGGGTCACAAGCGCCCCGACGCCGTGCACCGAGAACGCAGGTGCAAGGCCCAGGAGTTCAGCCGCAAGGTAGGGTGGGCGGGGTTTGGCTCGTGTGGGCGGGGTTTAGAGCGTGTGGGCAGGGTTTGTATTGTGTGGGCGGGTTTTTGGCTCGTGTGGGCGGGGTTTTGATTGTATGGGCGGGGTTTGGCTCGTGTGGGCGGGGTTTGGCTCGTGTGGGCGGGGGTTGGCTCGTGTGGGCGGGGTTTGGCTCATGTGGGCGGGGCACGTCGGGGCTTAGAGTGGGCCTGGAGGGCGTGGCTCCCATAGCCTGGAGCTGAGGACTGTTTGGGGACAGACCTATGAGAAACATGATAACGCTCAGGCGTCTATGTGTGCACCTAATGTACTTGTGCTCGCTTGATTTGTGAAGGTTGCGTTTCTTAAAACAGCAAAGTGTATTAAGTGAACAGCTCAATGCATTGTACATGTGAATACGCCTTTGTAACCACTTCACCCTGACCAAAATACAGACGAACCGAGTACAGACAATAGAATGGAGAATACAGAAGGATTCCCTCACCTGGAAGGTTCCTATGCACCCCCTTCCTTGTCTCTCCGCCCTGTCGAGAAGTAGCTGCTATTCTGACTTCATCGTCATAGATGATTTTGCATCTGTGACCGTCAAAGAAATGGAATTACGCAATACTCACTCTGTGGTGCCGGGCTTCCTGTGTTCCACATTGTATCTGTGACTTTCACCCACGTGTTCATAGAAGTTAATCATTCTTTCTCTTGCCTGTCTGACTAATGTAGTGTCATAGTCCACTCGGGCTGCTGTAGCAAAATACCAAGGACCCGGCGGCTTACACACACTGGGAATTTATTTCTCACAGTTCTGAGGACAGCAGTCTGAGGTCAGGGTGCCAGCGTGGTGCGGTGAGGTCCCTCTTCTGAGCTGCAGACTTCACATGTGTCCTCCGATGATGGAGGGCGCTAGGGAGCTCTCTAGGATCTCTTTTATAAGGGCACATTGCCCTGGCTGGTTTGGCTCAGTGAATAGAGCGTCGGCCTGCAGACTGAAGGGTCCCGGGTTTGATTCTGGTCAAGGGCATGTGCCTGGGTTGCGGGCTCGATTCCCAGTAGGGGGCGTGCAGGAGGCAGCCGATCGATGATTCTCTCTCATCATGGATGTTTCTATCTCTCTCTCCCTCTCCCTTCCTCTCTGAAATCAATAAAAATATATTTTAAAAAATAAGGGCACTAATGCCATTTGTGAAGGCCCCACCCTCAGGACCTAATCACCTCCCAAAGGCCCCGCCTCCTAATACCACCACATTGGACATTAGGTTTTCAACATGTGAATTTTTTTGGGGGGAGAGGGAACACAACCTTCAGACTATAGCAACTAGTAATGTTCGCTGTAATCCAGGTGACCTGTTATATTACCAAAGGCCTGTCCTAGACTCCATCCAAACCCTGGAAAGTCGGAAAGGGGCATGATCAGAGCCCCCAGAAGGACAGGGTGGCCATGCAGATGCAGCAGGGCTGAGTGGCCCCCCACAGAGGAAGGAATCCAGCTGTGCTGTTTTCTGGCAAGAGGGCACAGGAAGTGGTGGGTTCTTGTTAGGGCTCACCAAGCACCTCCAAAAGCTGAGACAAATCCCAGAAAAGACTGCCTCGGGCAGATCCAGGGCATCTGCGGAGCCCCCCGCTGGCCCTCAGCAACCGGCTCCCGGGTCCTCGCCACACCCTCCTGCCCCAGTTTTTCCTCCTTGAAGAACCTGATGTTAAATAGAAAGCCCATTAGTGTCCTGTGATGGCGTCTCGAGCTTAGATGTAGGTTGAGAGTGGCTGGATAATAGCTGACACCAAAACCGCTGTAGCCCAGGCCCCGGGAGGGAGCGACTATTTTTTTCCTCTTTCTTACATAAAGCGTCTTCCCAGCCAGCCATGTTCTCCTTTGAATTGGGGCCGCAGCTGACTTTGATTTCACAGCCACCCCCATTGCTCAGCATGCTGGGTACAGGAGGACAGGGTGTCCTGCCCACCGCCAGGGAAACTGAGGTCGGCAGGGGGGCTGCAGGAAACGCAACGTGAGAAAAGCCGGCCACTCCCAGCGCTTTGCTTTGGTTCCATAAACAGCCGCTGAGCGCCTGCTCTGTGCCAGGCTCTGTGCTTGGGGCCGGGCAGGGGTAAGGCCTCGGCCTGGGTGTGGTGTGCATGTGCCAGGCCTCAGGCGCTCCCAGAACCTGTCCTACTGGTGCCTTCCAATGCCCTGCGTCCCTGTGTCAGCACCGCTGGAGACCCCCCTGAACGCCCTTGTGCACCAGAGAGGAAGCCGTTGGATATCCCGTCCTGAGGCTCGGGAGCCCGCTCTGGCTGAAATCAAGCCGTGGCCGTCACTGCGTGGGGTCCTAGTCCCAGCGCTGTCCGGAGCTGCAGGAGGCGGGCTGGAGCCGCAGGAGGCGGGCTGGGGAGGGGCAGTTGAGTGGAGAGAGTGGATGCAGGCAGTGCTGGGCCAGGAAAATAAAAGGCGTCCTGAGGGGCCCACCACCGCCTGGAGCAAGCCCTGCTGTCCCCACATCTCCCATCATTCCCTGAGCAAGACATCTCCCATCATTCCCTGAGCAAGCCCTGCTGTCCCCACATCTCCCATCATTCCCTGAGCAAGCCCTGCTGTCCCCACATCTCCCATCATTCCCTGAGCAAGCCCTGCTGTCCCCACATCTCCCATCATTCCTTGAGCAAGCCCTGCTGTCCCCACATCTCCCATCATTCCTTGAGCAAGCCCTGCTGTCCCCACATCTCCCATCATTCCTTGCAGAGCCAAAGTCCTGCTGTCCCCACATCTCCCATCATTCCTTGCAGAGCCAAAGCCCTGCTGTCCCCACATCTCCCATCATTCCTTGCAGAGCCAAAGCCCTGCTGTCCCCACATCTCCCATCATTCCTTGCAGAGCCAAAGCCCTGCTGTCCCCACATCTCCCATCATTCCTTGCAGAGCCAAAGCCCTGCTGTCCCCACATCTCCCATCATCTCCCAAAGCCCTGGGCAAGCTCCCTGCCGGCCGAGGCTGCCCTGTAATCGGCCGGGTACTGCCCCACCTCATTGGGGGTTTTCCTCTTGTTCAGCCAAGAAACTACAGCTCTCTCCCCTCTGAAAGTCCACATGCCCATTTCCAGGGCCACACAGAGTCCTCTGAGCAGATTAGCATCAGCTGGTTTGCACACAAAGACAAAGCAAACAGAAGTCCGGAGAGAGCGCTGAAGGAGCCAAAATTCAGAGCCAAGTGCGCTCCAGGGATTCTGTGGAGCCAGAATGTTCTCTGCGGACCCCAGCGAGCGGGGTGGAAGGCAGCATGTGGTAGAATGACAGTAACTAGCGTGACTGAGGCTGGGCACGCGTGTAAGCTCTGTACTGATTCCTTCCGTCCAGACACTGTTCAGCAAGAGGGCTGTCCCTGTCCCTGCGCTTGAATCCTGACCCCATGACCTTGGGCAAGTCCCTTGGCCTCTGCCAGCCTCAGTTTCCTTCGACGTAAGGAGAGGGCTGTAGCCATGCCCACGCCGCAGGGCTGTGGAGGTCTCGCAGGGAGAGATTTGGGTAAAGAGCTGCTGGCTCAGGCAGTGCTGCTCCGGTCAGCCATTCGGTGCAGGGAAACTGAGGGAGGAAGGGAGGGGCGATCGATCCCCCGCCTGTCCGCCCGGGTCCCCTGAGATCATTCACAGGCCCCTCCTTGCAGGTGGACGAGATCCTGGGAGACCAGCCCAGTGCCAAGGAGCAGGTGTTCGCTGCACTGAAGCAGTTCGCGGCCGAGCAGCGGGTGGATGACCTGGTGGGGGCGCTCACCCTGGCCCTGCCCCGCGAGGCCCGAGGGCCCCTCCTGGACAACCTCAGGTACCTACCTCGGTCTGAGGCAGGATGGGCAGGCGGGGTGTGTCCCGCTCAGGGGTGCCCGCGGTCCCACGGCCACCCAGGCGCTGCCGCTGCTGTGTGGCCTGCTCCCGAACCGGACCCCAATACCCCTTCAGCCCCAGAGCAAAGGTGAGCAGTGACCCTGAGAAGGGCGCCCGTTGGCTCTGGCCAGTGCCAGGGCATCACTTCGATGGAGAAGGAAAGGGCTGGCAGCTGCTGGGCTGAGACCCGCACAGAGGGGACCTGCTCTCTGATCCCAAGTCAGAGCCTGCTCTGCTCTATCCCCAAACCCAGGTCACAGAAACCAGCAGGATACCCAGACAGTCCCAGCTTTGTAGGAGACAGCAGTGGCGCAGTGTGGAGTCCCGGGCTGTGCACTCCTGGCACCTGTCCACCAGGGGGCGCTCTCTGCCCTCTGATGATGCCAGCCATGGGTCAAGGTCCCAGGAATACTTATTCCCATTTCAGAGGCAGACTGAGGCTCAGAGAGGTTAAGAGACTGGCCCAAAGTCACACAGCAAGTGAGTGGCAGGTACGGGAATGTGAACCGGTCAGCCGTGCACTTCCTGCTCTTCCTCTCAGCTTTGGACCCTCTCAGTGTATTCCTCAGGAAATCCTATATAATAAAAGGCTAATGTGCAAATTGACCAAACGGTGCAACAACCAGTTGCTATGACGCACACTGACCACCAGGGGGCAGACGCTCAATGCAGGAGCTGACCCCTGGTGGTCAGTTCACTTCTGCAGGGGGAGCGCGCTCAGCCAGAAGCCCTGAGCTGGGCACTCCGCTGGCGAGTGCAGCAATGGTGGCGGGAGCCTCTCTCGCCTCCACAGCAGCGCTACGGATGTCTGACTGCCTGCGGGCAGCAGGCCTAACCCGGCAGTGGGACATCCACCCAGGGCTCCTGGACTGCACAGGGCTGAGGGACCCCTGGGAGTGCATGAATTTCATGCACTGAGCCTCTAGTATATATATATAAATTAGTGGGCCCGCACCTGGAGCGCCCGGGAATCTCCTGCTTTTCCCCCTAGGGGCGCCACCGCCCTGCTTGCCCAGCTTGCACCTGCCCCCCTGGGCCCGAGTGCCGCCTTCCCCACCCGGATCCTGCGGGACTCTCCCCACCCGCCTCCCCAGCCAGCGATTGCTCCCCTACTCCCCACCCCTCCCCCTTCCTGGGCTCAGCCCGCCCTCTCCCCTCGCTGCCAGTCACCCCGAAGCCTGCCCCTCCCTCTGGGCCTGGCCAATGTCAGCGACTGCGTTGGCCACCCCCGTCCCCGCCCCGGCGGGCGCAGCCTCTGGCTCCGCAGCGGAGCGCAGGCCAGCGAGCGAGGCCACCATGAGCTGCCTGGGGTGAGTTAGGGGCCCGCCCCTTGCTGGGAGATCCGGAGAGGAAAGAAAAGTTATTTCTGGAGCCGCATTTGCCGTGGAGACGTTGTGCTGGCGCTGAGGGCTCCCCGGGCGGTGATGGATGGCAGCCCCCGCCCCGCCCCTCTCCACCGGGCTGGGCCAAGGGCGAGGGCGCTCGGGCTGTCCCCTGGGAAGCTGGAGCGCGTCTCCAGCCTGCGAGCAGCCAGACTCCCCGGAGGCCTCTCGGACCCCTGGTCTCCCTTCGGTGCTGCCCTGGCGTCTGTCCCCGCCGCCTCTGCCCGGCCAGCCTGTCTGCCTCCGGGACCGTCCCCGCGCCTGCTGCCTTTCCCTCCGCAGCAGCCTCCGAGCGACCGGCGGCGGGCCCGGGAAAGCCAGGGTGCGGAGGCGCCCCCTGGAGAGCACGCAGCTGAGAGCCTGGGGAGCGGAACCGGGACGCCTGGGGAAGCCCGTCCCCGCAGCATCCCCGGGGCGCTGCTGGGGGGATGAAACAGCAGCCTCTGTTGTCAGCGCGAGTGAAGTGCGGACAGGAAAATTGGGGAGGCTGTGGAGGAGGGGGCGGGGCCCAGCTGGGCTACCCTGACAGCGTGGCTTCAGCCATCCCCACCCCCACCTCCCTGGTGGCCTGGGATACAGTGATCCGTGCAGCGCATTCCCAAGGGAGCAGGGGGGTGTGAAGGAGTCTGAGACACATTGATCTGTGATTCCGAGGGCTGAGTGCCAGCGGAGACAGCCCAGGGCTGAATCTTCAGGGGCAATCAGGGCAGACCCCCAGGAGGAGGCAGCAGGTGCTAGTCTGCGGCTCAGACAGTGACTGGTGGGGTCTGGCAGTGTGCCCTGTGGAGGTGGGAAGACAGTCGCCGAGGGGTGTTCCTCAGGGCCAGGCATCTAGCCACAGGGGTGGACTCCTGAGCACCCAAGGAAGGGCAGCGTCCCCCAGGCCTACGGGTACCAACACTGAGTACCCAACAGTGCCCGGCTGTGACCCATCCTACATGGGGTAAAAGGCCATTACGAGCTACAGTGTGGCCCTGGGGACCTCCCCTCCCCCATGCGTGAGAGACCAGGTTTAAATGAGAGGTTGGGCAGCCAAGGGTAGCAGTGAGGGTGTGTGTGTGTGCGTGTGACATGTCAGAGCTCAACAGAGGCTGGAACCCACTCAGACCAAGAGGTGGTCCCAGTGGCTACAACAGGGACTTAGGGAGAAAGGAGAAGCAGCAGGGAGACCGGGAGGCTGGGCCGTGCAGTTCAGCAGCCACTGGCCACGTGTTGTTCTTTAGAAAATGAAATTGCATGCGTGCCATTTAAAGGTTTAAATTCAGCCTCCCGGTCTCACTAGGGAGTGCTAGCCACAGTTCAAGTGCTCGATAGCCACACGTGGCTGGTGGCGACCACATAGATGGTGCACATGCGCACCATCCCACAGTCCCCGGCCAGCACGGTCTGGGGGATTCAGGGCCGTGGCAGCAGCGCCAGCAAAGGGCTCATCTTCCTTTAGCGCAGCAGCTAATTCCGAGGCCGCAGCCTAATTTGGGTCTGTCCCCAAAGGGACCCAGCGTGATGAGGCGGTGAAATGGCTTTCTAATTAGGACAGACCAGGCAGTTTGGAAAGTGTGACGTGGTTAGGAGGGAACAGGAATGCCAAGTCCTATGGGGGTGTGTGTGGGGGGTGTCTTCTAGTGTTCCAGGAAATATGGAAGGAGAGGGAGGGGCAGGCATGGGGGTGAGGGCGGAGGAGCAACGGAGGTGGTGGAGGGAGCTGGAATGTAGAATCCCTACAGACCTAGCTCGAACCCAAATCCATTGGCTGGCTGCTCGACCTTGACCTCTGCCGTTTACCTGTGAAAGGGGGTTGGGAATACCCACGTGTGTCCCCCAGCAGGGTTCTTGGTAGAAAACAGCATAAATGAACTCTGCCACCTACAAGCAGAAAAGAGGTTATTTAGGTTATTGGGGTGATATTGGTTAAGAAAACTATGTAAGTTTCAGGTGTACAATTATATGATATGTCGTCGTCGGTATATGGCAGCGATTTTCAATCCGTAAGCTGCAAGAATTTTTAAAACATACAACATCTGACTGTTCAGTCAGGGGCACTGACCTCTTTTCCCTTAAATTGTTAAATAAAAAAAACAAACAAAAAAATGACAACGGCCAACACAGTGGCCATCTGGTGTGAATGGATCAAATTACGCCTCATTTTCTGTCAGATCGGCACATTAGTCATTGGTTTGTGTGCCATGCGACGGAAAAGGCTGACAATCGCTGGTATATTGCCTTGTGTGTCGACCACCCAAACAGAAAGAGGTGAGTTGAGAACCTGAGGGTGGGGTGTGAGGGAATCTTACCTCCTTCGCCCTCTCCTGCTGGGACAAGGGTCAGGGGCCCCGCAGTGCAGTTATTAGATTTCTGATGCTGTGTGGCTGGCAGTGGCGGCCATTCATATGTGTCAATTGGTGTGGTTTCCCCTGGGGACTGTCTCTTTCTCCCCAGAGTGGTTTCTCAGCCATGGCGGGACTGACATCGGGGGCCCAATAATTCTCCATTGTGGGTGGCTGCCCCGTACGTTGTAGGATGTGTAGCGGCATCCCTGCCCCCCACCCACAAGTGCCAGTAGCATAGTCCCCTCCTAGTTGTCGTTTTGTGACAATCAAAACTGTCCCCAGACAGTCCCAAATGCCCCCTGGGGGACAGAATGGTCCCGATGAGAACGGCTGACCTAGAGTGATGTCTGTGGGGGCACACTCCCCCGGGGTAGGCCCGCAGGGAGGCCAGCTGTGGCCTGACGCCTGGCCATCCCCTGCTGCTCAGAGTCATCTGACCAGATGTGCCAGCTGCTGGCTCCTTCGCTGGCCCCAGGTGGTGCGCGGCCAGCTGTGTCTGGATCTGAGCAGGAGCATTTGCTTTGTGCTGGCATCTCCTCCGCCCACAGCAAGGCAGACAGCACCCTGGCCTCCGGGCAGGCCTGGTTCGGGATCAGCCAGAACTGGCTCCGTCTTGGTGGGGCAACTGTGGCCCTTTGGGCGCCAGGGAGCTGCGAGGGTTCTCAGACCGTTCTCTCCAGGCAGGATGGGGGACAAGGCTTGGGAGGACACAGCTCTGGCTTCTGAGAAATGCTGCCCTGAGAGGTCCCGCAGCGGGCAGCCTGGCTGGGGACGGGAATGGGAATGGGGGGCTGAGGAGGGCTGGGCAGCAGGGCCTGCAGAGAGCACCAGAGACTGACTGACTGTGGGGTCTGCAGGCAGGACCATGGAGGGTCCCCCCCGCCCGCCCCGTGACTGAGACAGACGCAGCATCCTCGGGTTGCTGCCTCTGCAGGTCCAGCCTGGGTGGTGACCGCCTCCTGTTCCAGAGGGCCTTGTGCTCATGGCGCCTAAGGGTGCCCTTGGCTGCTTCCCGGCATCATCCATCAGCCCTTGCTGGCGGCAGTCAGGATGCAGATCAGTGAGAAAGGACAATGCAGTGGGGTCCCTGGGATCCACCCCTGCTGGGACTCCCAGGGAGGCGCGGGCCCAGGGCCAGAGGGACAGCCCAGACCCCCTTTCCTGTCCCCTCTCCCCTCCCCTCTCCTCCTCTCCCAGTGGGACGTACCCACCTCTGTGAGGCCCAGCCTGGCAGCCCCTGCTCCCTTCCATTCACTCCCAGACCTAACTCCCCTCCTGCCTCTGTTTTCAGAATCTACCAGCCGTGGGCAAACTACGGCCAGCGGGCCGGATCCGGCTGTTCTATCCGGTTCTCTTGCTCTCCCCTCTGCTCCTTTACTTTGAATTTATATTAGTTCACACAAACACTCCATCCATGCTTTTGTTCCGACTCTCCGGTCCAGTTTAAGAACCCATTGTGGCCCTCGAGTCAAAAAGTTTGCCCACCCCTGATAGACACTTGTTCCATTCCTCCCCTTCTCCCCTCCCAGCACCCCCTCCCCGGAGTGCCCAAACTTCCGGGGTCCCTCCACCTCCCCTTAAATCCTTGGACCCTCCCATGGCTCCCCGGTCTCAGAGTGCAGTCCCAGCCGCTCCCAGTGGCGCTCAAGCCTCCCTCCCCAGCCCCTCCCGATGAGCTGGCCCCTGGATAGGTCGTGAGGGCTTCCTCTTTCTGGCCTCAACTCCTGCAGAGCCCCGGAGGCCCAGCGCAGTGGCCACCCGCTCCGGGAAGCCTTCCCGGGCTCTGCAGGAGACAGTGGGGACTTCCTGGGACTGTGGGGTTCATTCTCACTGCAGCGGGTGTTGGGGACTCGCCACTATGCGGGGCAGCCGGGCTCTGCGGAGACGAGGCGCTCGGGAGAGAGTGATGGAGGAAGCCTGGAGGAGACAGCCGGACAGCCTCCAGTCGCCCCAGATCCCGGGGAGCTAGCGGAAGGGTCCCCCCAGGGGCGGGGCGCGGAGGGGCGGGGCTACCTGGGAGGGGGCGGGCGCCAGGCCAAGGGCCGGCTGCCTCGGGAGGGGCCGCGTGCGCTGGGCCCTGTGCGCGGGGCCGGCAGAGGAGCGAGGAGTCGCGGCGCCCTCGCTCTGCCCGGGGCTCGGCTATCCTCTGCGTCCGCTCCTGCTGTGCCGCCATCGCCAGCTCCAGATGGGGAAGGACCAGGGCTTCTCCCGGCACTTTCGGTAGTTTCCTCGCCGCGCCCCCGTCCCCGGGAACCGTGCGCCCCTGGAGCCGTGCGCCCAGGGCGCCGCGGACCCCCCTCGGGCCAGCCGGGGAGGGGGTGGAGCTGGGCACGGAGGGTCACCTGCCCTTGTGGGAGCCCGCGATGCCTGTCTGGGGCGCGGGGCTGGGAGGGTGGACTTAAACCGGAGGGGTACAAGGAGGCGAGTTCCGGTGGGCGCCTGGGACCCGCCCTCGGCCCTAGGGGTCGGGAGCTAAGAGCTGGGGCCGAGGAGCCGTCTTTCCTTCCTCGCCTGGGCCGGGCCAGGGAACCGGACACAGAGCCGGGTCAGGGAACGTGGGGAGAGAGGACCCTCGGGGCCCCCGGAGGAACCTGGAAGTGGGTTTAGACCTGACTCCCCGGCAGAGGGCACACACTGACCCTGAGGGCAGCGCATCCTGTGGCCCCGGGAGAGCCCTGGAGCCTCTGGCACGCAGGGACCTGAGAGGCCTGGGCAGCCAGCGCTGGGCTGTCAGGGTCAGGGCCACAGTGAGGGGCCTCAGAGGCCCAGGAGACCCCACGGCGCATGGCTGTGGTGGGAGAGCTGATGTAAAGCAGACCCAGGGCTGGGGTGCCGGGCCCCCCTGAGCCGCACAAAGGGCGCACTCGGCCAGGAAGGGCATCTGCCTCACCAGGCCAAGCCCCAAGGACACGGTTCAGGGAAAGGGCCACCCAGCCCCCCCCCCCCCCCGCACTGGTGGTTCACCCTGGTGCCCACCTGGGGGCAGGCGGGTCCTCTCTGGCTGCTGCTGGAGGTAGAGCTGGGATGGTGGCCTGGCCCCTGCCCAGGTGGGACCCAAGGCCGCTGCCTTCTGGCGCCTGGGACCGGAGCCCGAAGTGCGAGGCGGGCAGCGCCAGGCTCCTCATCTCTCCTGTGTCTGAGCAGGAGGCCTGTGGTGGGTGCAGGAGGGGGTGGGGAGTTCGCAGGCCAGGCGGGGGGGGGGCGGGTTGTCCAGCTCCAGAGACCTTGGGTGACCATCTGGGGGTTGAGGCCGAGGCTCTCGACTGGGGGGCCTGGGGGATTGCTGTGCTTGGCAAAGCTGAGCAGGCCAGGCAGGGCTGCTCCCGGCAGACTGGGGTAGGGCGTTCATTCTGGCCTCCTGGCCTCCTGGGGCATCGAGGAGCAGAGCTCACGGTGAGGAGGGGGAGGGGGGGAGGAGGAGAGGAGGGGGGAGGGGGAGAGGAGGAGGAGGGGGGGCCAGGTCCTGATGAACCTCCTCCCTGAGGGCTCACACCTCCTCCCTCCCAGCAGGCAGCTACTCTGCCCGCCTGCCCGGCCTGGTTAATCCTACCCACAGAGGGTTAGGGAACTGAGTGGGGGCCCCTGGGTGACCCCAGAGGGGTTGTATTTCAGCTGGCTGCAAGGCCACCGATCCCCTCTCCTTTCTCCCCCGCCCCCCACCTTGGCCCTGGTCCTGGCCCCTGGCGCAAAGAGCGGGGGAGGGAACTGTGGGATGCGCCACGGAGGCCGTGGTAACCAGAACTTCAGGGGCCCTGCCACAGCGCTGAGGCCCGGAGGCCGGGCGCCGTCCCCGCTGTGTTAACCTGGAAAGTTACGGACCCTCCGAATCCTCTGCTACGGACCCAGGATTCCGCCTGGATGGCAACTGCCCCAGCACTCAGGGGTTTGGTTGGACCACCCGTGGCGCCCGCGCCCTGTGTACCGAGTCGCTGAGCCCCTCCCACGTGCCGGGGTGGCTGGTCCCCCGGCTCAAAGCTGCGCTACGGTCCCAGCCCTCAGAGAGCGTCCAGGTCACTGAGAGACCCCTGGTCAGCAAGGAACCAGGCGGGGTGTGGGCCCCCCACAAGGGACCCTGAGCGCCTCCCCCTGCTTCTCCGCACTTCCAGAGAGTGGCCCAGGGAGCAGGGAGGTTCAAGGAAGCCAGTGTTGGCGTGGAAGGGCCAGCCTGGCTTCGCTAAGGGAGCAGAGTGCCCGGCAGGGCAGCGGGGAGGGGAGGGGAGAGGAGGCCTGGAGGCGGCGGTCCCTCAGCTCGGGGCCGTGGAGCCGCCGGCCAGAGGAGCAGGCTGGGGGCTGGGAGTGCGGTGGTGGTGATGGCGGGGCGCGGGGGGTGGGGGGGGGGCGGGGCTGTCTGACCAGGCCGGGTGGCATCTTCCGTTTTCTCCAGCGAAGGTGCCTGGAGTCAGGCTGGGAGAAGGGGTTTGGGGATCCCTGGCTGGGCTGGGCCCGGCAGGTGCAAGGGCAGGATTGAGGGAGGAGGGGAGAGGCCAGAGCGGAGAAAACAGAGGCAGGAAGAGGATGGGACCAGGCTTTGGGGAGCTGAGGTCCTCGGAGGCCAGAGTAATAACGGGGATGGTCCCAGCCGGAGCGAGCGGACGAGTGGCCGGGAGCGCCAGTTCGGACTCAAGGGGGCGCCGGCTGCTGAGCCCTCCGCGCGAGAGCCGGGGTGGCGCCTGCCGGACGGCAACTGTGGGCTGGGGTTCGAAGCGATCGAGGCGCAGTCTGGGGCGCGCCCCGACCCGGCTGGCTTCCCGGCAGGATCTTCATCCCCAAGAAGCACCGGGCGCGCTTCGACGAGGTGGTGTCGCAGGGTCTGCTGGGCAAGCTGTGCCGCGCGCGGCGGGCGCAGAGCGCGCAGAGGCTGCGCCGGAGCCGCAGCGAGGAGCGGCCCGAGCGCCTCCTGGTGTCCACGCGCGCCAGCGCCGCCCCGCGCCGCCCGGACGAGCCGCCTCCGCGCAAGGCCGCCTCGCTGCTGGCCGGCCGCGCCGGCTCGGGGCGCGCGCGCAGGTATCCGGGCCGGGGCACGGGAGGCGGACACCGCCTGGTGGGTGGACCGGCTCAGGATGGAGACCTGGGCGGAGGGGGGTGAGGGAGGCGAGGCGGGGGTGGGTGACCGTGTGGGGGAGGTTAAGGTGAACCGACGTCGGCATCCCAGGGCCGGGCACGCTGCCCACCCCACCCCCGCCCCACCTCCTCCTCTTTCTCCCCAGGACGGTCCGAGTCTACAAGGGCAACAAGAGCTTCGGCTTCACGCTGCGCGGCCACGGGCCTGTCTGGATCGAGTCCGTCCTGCCTGGTGAGGGGTGGGCGGGGTGTCCAGGATGGGGCGAAGGGCCCCATTGGGCCGCCGCTCAGCACCCCCGACTCCCGCCCGCCCCGTACCCACCTCATGTAGCCTGTGTCCTCCAAGCGAGCGCCCCAGGGCAGCAGCCAAATCATCCATCTGCTGAGCATGTTCAGGGTCACCCCTGAGCCAAGTGAAACAAGCTCTCCCCCCAGACCTTCCTATGCCCACCTGGAGGGCTGGGCACTCCCTGGGCCAGGCAGCCAGAGGTAGAGCTGAGATGGTGGCCTGGTGTCTGCCCAGGCTGGGCCCCAAACCATACTCCCTGTGCAGGGGCCACCTTCACCGTGAAAGGGCATTGCCAGGCAGCCAGACCCACAGCCTCTGCCGGTCACCCCTCCTCCTCCCGCCCAGCCTGCCTTCTTGCTCCTGGAATGGCAGCATCTTGAAGAAGGCAGACCAGGAATTCCTCCTTCTCATCCTCCAGTGGAAGGGAGGCGGGGGGGTGGGGGGTGGGGGGGTGGGGGGGGAAAGAAACCCATGCCTGGCTGAGGCAGCCCATCCAGTGTGGGTTTGAACTCTCCCTCCCTGCACCCACCCCCAGGGCTGGGTCCCCTCCCAGCAACTGAGTGTGGTGCTCTTGGCGATGCGTCCCCATTGGTGCCCGGCTGAGTCTGGGTCCTTCCCACCCTCCTGCCTCTCACATGTGCGGGCGCGCCGATCTGGGCGATGGGCATCTCTGGCTCCTGGGAGAGCGTCTCAGGGCCTTCGCACCACAGTGCCAGCCACTGGATGCTCAGATCGAATCCTGGCGGCTGACGTGGCCCGGTCTCCTCGGATCTGGGTACCACTGTCGTTGACATACTGTTGTTGGGACAAGGCCCGAAGCTGCTCTCTAGGGAGTGTCCTCTGGAAACGAGTCATCTCTCCTCTTTGGATGTGTCTCTTCCAACTCTGCCACCCCCACCCACCTCCCTGCCTCTCCCACGAGTGGGCAGAGACGCCTGGCTTCCGGCCAGTTAAACCCAGGTGTGCTGCTCTGCCATCCCGACCGCCAGGGGGCACACCTCCTCCGGTGACCACGGCAGGGAGGAACCGTACTGGGGACCTTCAGAGGAGGACAGAGAATTGTCTGGAGTGGGGTCCTCTGGGGGCGCAGATCTTTGTTTCAGCTCATCGCCAACAGCTCAGGGCTGACCGGCCGCCCCAGCGCCCCCGCCTGCCTAGACTCACTCCCGGCTCAAGCAGCGGAGCAGAGGCGCAGGGCCTGAGCTGGTCTAATGCGGGCACCGCTGGTCAGTTCTCACCTGGGAGGCAGGCACGGCCCGCCCCACCCCGTTGACCAGCGGGTCCTCTCTTCTTGCCTCCAGGTAGCCCCGCTGACAATGCTGCCCTCAGGTCGGGTGACCGGATCCTCTTCCTCAACGGACTGGACATGAGGTCAGAGGCTGCTGGGGACACCAGAGCTTTGGCGGAGAACTGTCCCCCAAAACGGCTGCCTCTCGGGACCCCCAGCCCTGGTCCTGATCTCCTCTGCCCAGTGGGTCCCCAGGGTCTGTCCCTCATCCTAGGGGAACTCCTGAATCTATTCTCCCGCCCTCACCAGGACATCAGTTCATCCTACCAACCAGAAAACACCCAGCCCCACGAGGGGCACAGCGTTGAAAGTCTTGCCCTGTAGGGGGAGCCCTGCCGGGAGGGGGGCCCAAGTGCCAGCCCTTCTGTGCCCTGGAGCTGCTCCTGCAGAGATGAACTGGCAGGAGAGGCTGTGCCCTGGCTCTGGCTGTGGCCCTGCTGGGGACTTGCTGTGTGGCCTCTGCAGGCAGGACCGGGGCAGCGTGGGGGGGTGTCCGGGGGGCGGCTGTGGATGGGGCTCACCTGGCCAGGCCCTCCCGGGCCATCTCTGCTTGGCAGGAACTGCTCCCACGACAAGGTGGTGTCCATGCTGCAGGGCAGTGGCGCGATGCCCACCCTGGTGGTAGAGGAGGGGCTCGTCCCGTTCCCCAGCGGTGAGACCCCCACTCCACAGAGACCCTGAGGGGGCCCCCTCTGCTTATCCCCCAAACCTGAAAGCATCCCCTCCTTGGTGCTGTGGAACCCAGTGGGACCGTCTCAGGGACCCTGCCCGGCTCTCCCTCCATCCCCAGCTGCGCCTCCCAATGCATGGTGCCCACAGCCACACCCAGTCAGGAGGTCCCTGGGCCTGGGGACACCGGGTCACCTGGGCCTCTCCTGCCTGTGACCCTGCAGACTCCGATTCTTTGGATTCCCCCAGCCCATCGGCGGCGCTCACCTCCCTGCAGTGGGTGGCGGACATCCTGCCGGCCAGCATCCGCGTGCAGGGGAGGACCTTCAGCCAGCAGCTGGAGCGCCTGCTCACGCCTCCCGAGCGATACGGGGTCTGCCGGGCCCTCGAGAGCTTCTTCCAACACAGGTGGCCAGGCTGGAGCAGGGTGGAGACCTGCCCGGGGTGGGCCCCCAATCCTGCCCAGACTCACCATCGGGGTCCACCTGCTGAGCCTTCTTGCTCCCTTCTCCTGGGGAGGCTCAAAGAAAGCAGCACGTGGAACCAGGTGTCCCAAGGAGGGGGCAGTTGGGCTGCCCCAGAGCAAATGCTGACTCTGAAACCTCCTGGCCCCGAGAGCTAGGCAAGTGACAGCCTGGTCTGTGAAGTGAAGGAGACAGTGGTCACCTGCAGCGTTGATGGTGGGACCCTCACAGGGATGGTGCTTCCAGGGTCAGCAAGGCCCCAAGATGCCCAACGCCCGGGGGCCTGCGTTTGGGGGTTGGTTGGGTATTTTTCTTTTTTGCACTTCAGGGGCAGCAGGCTGCGTTATCACGCTCCCCCGTCACGGTCCGTGCAAAGCTCCTCACTTGTTCATCCTTTTTCTCTTTGTGAATGCTGTGACAGTCACATCCTGTGTGGCTTGGGTTCAGGACCTGGAAAAGGGCTGCACGCAAATGAGTTCTCAGCCCCACGCCAGGCACAGAGTTGAAAGTCTTGCCCTGTAGGGGGAGCCCTGCCCCGGGTGGGGGGGTGGCACGGGTGCCAGCCCTTCTGTGCCCTGGAGCTGCTCCTGCAGAGATGAAAACAAGAAATATGAATTTGGAAACGCAGCCAGGGCAGAGAGCCCAACGCTAGTGGGAGGGCTTCACTGGTGCCCAGGCCCTGCCAGCCTTTTATTCAATTTCAGATGCACATATTGCCCTTAGGCAGGCAGGCATTTCCGGTAGCAGACAGACTATCTTAAAGGTCAGTAAATATTAGTAAAGATTTGAGACTATTAGGTCAGGAAATTGCTTGAGCCACCATTGTCAAGCTTGAGCCACAGTCGGTGCATAGCTTTGGCCCTTGCCAGAGCTCAAGGTCCATCAGCCTTCTGGGTTCCTTGTTTACACTTTCCTAGACAATGGATAGTCTCCCACACTCTTTTTGTTTAAAGAGTTGTACTGAGACGTATTTCACATGCCATGCAATTCCTCCATCTGAGTGTGACTTCAACGCACTGGGTTTTTAGTATATTCACATTAAACACACTCAATTTTAGAACATTTTCATCACCTCGAAAGGAACCCTGCACAATTTCACGGACGCCCGCCTTCTCTGCTCCTGCCCACTGTGCACAACCATGAATGCACTTTCTGTCTCTATAATTTCTCTTTTAAAATATATTTTTATTGATTTCAGAGAGGAAGGGAGAGGGAGAGAGAGAAAGAAACATTAATGATGAGAGAAAACCATTGATAGGTTGCCTCTTGCATGCCCACACTGGCGATCAAGCCAGCAACCTGGGCATGTGCCCTGTCCCGGAATCAAACTGTGACCTGGTTCATAGATCGACACGCAACCACTGAGCCACACCAGCTGGGCTGTCTCTATAATTTCCCTGTTCATTTCACATGAACAGAATGGTACAATATGTGGACTTTAGTGTCTATGTCTCTCCCTTAGAGTGTTGTCAACGTTCACCCAAGCTATAACATCTACTTCGTTTCTTTCTTATGGCTGATAATACCCCATTGCGTGGATAGGACACATTTTGTTGACCCTCCCATCCGTTGATGGACTTTTGGGTGCTTCCAGCTTTCATTTCCTTTTGGCCCCACCCCCTCACCCCCGCCCCGCCCGGCCAAGTCTGATGAGTTTAATGGACACAGCCTCGTCTGAAGATGTTCTTTTTTAAAAAAAAAAAATATTTTTTTTTATTGATTTCAGAGAGGAAGGGAGATGGAGAGAGAGATAGAAACACCAATGATGGGAGAGAATCATTGATCGGCTGCCTCCTGCATGCCCCCCCACTGGGGATCGAGCCCGCAACCTGGGCATATGCCCTGACCAGGAATCGAACCAGTGACCTCTTGGTTCCTGGGTCAACACTCAACCGCTGAGCCACACCCGGCTGGGCTGAAGATGCTCTTGAACAGTGGGCATTGCTGTCCTGTGCGGTGTGTTTTTATTTCATATCATCGTTGTGCTCTGTACTGCCTTCTGTGCTGGCCTTTTCCCCACCAAGTGCCCTGTCTCTGGATCTGTCCACGTTGCTGTGTGTACATCGAACACGCTGTTTCCAGCTGCAGCCAAATTCCCTGGGGTCACAGCCACTGTCTCATCTGTTTACCTTGCCTGCGACGGACACTGGGTCGCCTCCCGCGGTCCCGTCGCAGTGACACTGTGCTGAACGCTGCTGTGCTCGTTTCCCCGGGGAGCTGTGTACAATTCATTTGACATTTGTTATCTGAGAGAAAATTGCTGGATGTGAAGGCATTCGTTTACTTAGTCTGACAAGGCTGTGCCACACTGCTTCCCGGAGCTCTGCTTTCGCTCACGCAGCGATGCAGAAGGGCTCCCCCATCCCCGGGTCCTTGCCAACGTGCGGAACTAGCCAGTTTTCTATTTCTGCTAGTCTTGTTGGCCATAAAGTCACATCTTATTTGGTTTTTATTTAAAAATACTTTTTTTAAATTGATTTCGGAGAGGGAGAGAGAGAGAGAAACATCAATGATGAGTGAGAATCATGGATCTGCTGCCTCCTGCACGCCCCACACAGGGGATCCAGCCCCCAACCTGAGCATGTGCCCTGCCTGGGAATCAAACTATGACCTCCTGGTTCATAGGTCAACACTCAACCACTGAGCCACACCAGCCTGGCAAGAGTTTTTAATTACTAATTATTTTAAACATCCTTTGATAGCCTCCGTCAACTTTTTTCATTTTCTTTCCTACAAGTTACCTGTTCAGACCCTTTGTCCATTTTTGTTTCATTGGGCTTTTTGTTCTTGTGGGTTTGCAGGGTTCCCTGAATATGTTAGGTACTGATTCCTTGTTGCTTTTTGCATATTGTAACTATCACCTCCCATTTGTCACTTCTGTTAGTATTGACATTTTACGAAGTCCTTCCTTGCCTCTAGCTCAAAAGATGTTTTCCTGCATCCTCTTCTACTAAGTTTATAATTTCATCTTCACGCTTCGTTTTTTTATCCACCTAGACTTCATCTTTATGCAAGGTACTGTGTGAGAATACAGTTTTATTTTTTCCACATAATGCAGAGGTCAGCACACTATTTCTGTGAGGGGGCTGGAAAGTAAATATTTTAGGCCATACAGTCTCCATCGAAACTATTCGACGCCACTGTTGTAGCTTGAAAACAGCCACAGACAATCTTGTTCCAACAAAACTTCCTTCACAAAAATAGATTTTGGCCCACGGGCCATCATGTGCTGATCCCTGGCACAGTGGCTCAGCTTTCCCAATACACTCCATGCATTCCAATCTCCACAACAGCTCTGTGCAACAGATGTTGTTTTTATCCCCATTTCCCAGATGAGGGAACTGAGGCACAGAGAGTTAGGTAACTTGAGGAAGGTCCCTTGGCTGGTAAGTGGTGGAGGCAGGATTTGAACCTGGGCATTCTGTCCCCAGAACCTGCCATCCCGCCCAGCTCTCTCTGTCGTGGCGGTGGGAAGGGGGACAGGGCATGAACCTGAGCTCTGTGGCCCGGAAGTGGCCCCCTTACCCGTCCCACCCCATTCCCTAAGGTGAGGCCCTGAGCAGTGAACCCCTTGCTCCTGCACCTCCCCCAGGAACATCGACACCCTCATCGTCGACGTCTACCCTGTGCTCGACACGCCTGCCAAGCAGGTGCTCTGGCAGTTTGTCTACCAGCTGCTGACTTACGAGGAGCAGAAGCTCTGCCAGGAGAAAATCGCCTGTTTCCTGGGCTACACTGCCATGACCGGTGAGCCGCCCTCCCCCCCAGTCCCGCCCCGCTGCCCCACCAGGTGAGCAGCCCCTCCCCCACCCAGACACCTGTTCTCACCTGCTAGGCATTCCAGAGGACCTGGGCCCCTCACACACAGATGTGCCCACATGCCATGCTGATACCCAACACACCCAGCTGGCTCCACGCTTGGCCCCACGGATGTGCCTTCCCAGCTTTAAGGAGCAAATGCAACCTTAGACCCCCCAGCTCACCACCTGGGTCTCGGCGGCTGCGTGGCACCTCAGGAAGTGTGTCACAGATTGAGACGCTCATGTGGCCGCTGTTGGCACACTCGGGTTGTGGGCGTGAGCTGGGTCACACCTGGCTGGGCACAGACGCCAGTGCCCGTGAGCCCACGAAACCATGCCCGACATCGTTTTGGCCACGGGATCCAAACCCTGGGCCTTTGTTCTAGCTAGCCGCTCTGCCCCTGCTGGGCCATGCCTGCAGGTCCACGTTATGGCCCTCACGTGCCCACCAGCCCTAGCCCCAGGGACCCACAGTGAGCAGGGGGAGGGGCCTGGGTTTTAGCAAGAAACGGGGTGCAGGTGTCTCGCACATCTGCCTCGGCCTGGAACCTTCCTTTCCACCCCATCAGTCCCTAAGGCGGCAGTGCTAGGAGGTGAGACCCTGATGATGGGGCCCTAGGCTTGTGTCATGAGAAAAGGCCCTGTGGCCACCTCCCCGCCTCCGTTCTCAGACTGGCGCCACCCCTGCTCCTGTCCTGGCACCGCTCTCTCACCCCGGGCTTCCCCTCGGCAGCTGGCCTAGAGCCAGGCAGGACCGGGCACCGATTGGCACGCCGCTGCCTTCCCCCTCCCTGTGTCTGGCTGCTCCTCGTCTGGCTGAGGGGCAAGGGCCCATCTCCCCTTCGTGCCCCACAGCAGAGACGGAGCCGGAGCTGGACCTGGAGCCGGAGCTGGAGCCGGAGCCGGAGCCGGTGCCCGAGCCCCAGCCGCGGAGCTCCCTGCGGGCCTCCTCCATGTGCCGCCGCAGCCTGCGGTCCCAGGGCCTGGAGGCCGGCCTCGCCTGCGGTAGGCCCCTAGGCCCCGGGCCAGACCAACCAGCAGGAGAGGGTTCGAGGGCGCGCCCAGGGCTGTTTCCCCACCTGCAAAGGGAGAAACCCCGGGAACCAGGCTGAGCTGCGGCCCTCCTGGGCTGCAGGGCCAGCGGGTTCTTTCTCCTGGGCCCCCCGGGTCTGCCTGGTGCCTGACTCTGCGCCCCCCGCCCCCCGACTCCCAGCAGGTCCCAGTGACTGCACTGAGGTGCCTCTTCCTCTGATCCCGGGCGAGCGCCAGGCAGGCGATGGCACATCCCTCCCCGAGACCCCCAACCCCAAGATGGTGAGACCTCTGTGCCCTCCTGGTGTGTCGGTGGGGGGCTGGGGCAGATCCCTGCTTCTTTTTTTTTTTCACTTTTTATTATTTATTTGTTTGTTTTAAAATATATTTTTTATTGATTTCAGAGAGGAAGGGAGAGGGAGAGAGAGAGAAACATCAATGATGAGAGAGAATCATGGATCGGCTGCCTCCTGCATGCCCCCTACTGGGGATCGAGCCCCCAACCTGGGCATGTGCCCTTGACCGGAATCGAACCTGGGACCCTTCCGTCTGCAGGCCGACACTCTATCCACTGAGCCAAGCCAGCCAGGGCTCTTTCTTTTTTTAAAATAGATTTTTGTTGATTGCAGAGAGGAAAGGAGAGGGAGAACGAGTTAGAAATGTCAATGATGAGAGAGAATCATTGATTGGCTGCCTCCTGCACGCGGATTGAGCCCTCAACCCGGGCATGTGCCCTGACCGGGAATTGAACCATGACCTCCCGGTTCCTAGGTCGACGCTCAACCACTGAGCCACACTGGCCGGGCAGATCCCTGCTTCTCAGACCACCCACGCCTGGCCTGTGAGGCCACATTAGGGTCACGTGGAGGAGGGAGGGCGCTGGACTCCCCCGCCTCCTTTGTCCGCAGATGTCGGCTGTGTACGCGGAGCTGGAGTCCAGACTGAACAGCAGCTTCACAGGCAGGAGGGGGTCCACGTCCAGGTCCCGGGCCTCGCCCCCCGCGCCCAGCCCGGCAGGCACAGCGGGTAGGTGCTCAGCTGCCCGCTCCCGAGGGCAGCACCGGCTCTGTCCACCCGCTGGCTGGGTGCTGGCCGGCCTCCAGGCCCAACCCTGGAGCAACCTCTTTGCTCCGTGGCCACGGGCTGGAGTTCTGGGGGCCGCAGCAGCCTCCATGGCGAGGGGCCACCAAGGTCAGGGTTGTCTTTGTCCCTCCCTGTCCCCTCTGAGCCTCACCCCGGCTGTGGATCTAGAAAAGCAGAGGGCCGCCCCCACAAGAGCCCCCGGCCAGCACGTGGCTGAACGGCACGGCTGGAGAGGTGGTTGCTCTTAGGACACACACATACACACACACACACAGACACACACACACACAAACACACATACACAAACACACACACACAAACACACACACAAACAAACACACACACACAAACACACACACACACAAACACACACATACACAAACACACACAAACACACACATACACACACAAACACACACACACAAACACACACACAAACACACACATACACAAACACACACACAAACACACACACACACACACACACACACACACACACACACACGATGACTCCGCTGAAGTTCACAAGCCAGGACCCCTGGCGATGCTCCAGGGAGCCAAGGGCCTGCGGGTGTGGGAGGTGCCCATGACCCTGGGTCCGGGGCCTGAAGAAGGCTCCTTGACCCTCGGAGCTGTGTGCAGCGGGGCCCAGGCGGTACCCTGGTGTCGCTCCCAGGATGCGCTGGGTCTGACCCGTCCTAGGCAGCGCCCCACCTCGAACCTTTGGTCACCCCCAGGGCAGAGCATGGGGAGCGGGGGCCCGCGGTTTTCCTGTGCCGTGTCCAGAGAGGGCAAGGAAGGTGCCAGGGTCACACAGCCAAGCTGCCCTGGGCCCTCCCCTTCAGCCTGCGCCTGGACCCCAGGCACTGACTGAAGGAAGCGGGGTCCTCACACGCCCTCCCCCACCCCAGGGCCCAGGACCCTGTCCGGTGTCTCTTGGCCCAGCGAGCGACTCCGGCCCTCCCCCTGCTACTACCCGCTGTGCTCCGAGGGCCCGGCCTCCCCCAGCAGCTCCGAGTCCCACCCGTACGCCAGCCTGGACAGCAGCAGGGCGCCCTCCCCGCAGCCAGGCCCCGGGCCCGTCCACTCGGACAGCCCCCCCAGCCCGGACCTGGGCCGCCAGCCCAGCCGCCGGAAGCTCTTCGCCTTCTCGCGGCCCGCGCGGAGCCGGGACACCGACCGCTTCCTAGACGCCCTGAGTGAGCAGCTGGGCCCGCGGGTCACCATGGTGGACGATTTCCTGAGCCCCGAGAATGACTATGAGGAGGTGAGCGTGGAGGCGGGGGGAGGGGGGGGCCCGAGGGCGGTGTGAACGGGGTGTCCCCAAGGGGAGCAGTGGCCCTGAGGCCTGCAAGAGGCTGCTGCCCTGGGTCCTGGCCCAAGCCACCCACTCCCTGGCTTGAGCTGGCCCCCCTTTAACAAAAACACATTTTAATTCATTTCCGAGAGGGAGGGAGAGAGAGAGAGAACATCAGTGATGAGAGGATCATTGACCCGCGGCCTCCTGCCCGCCCCCTCCTGGGGATCGAGCCCGCACCCCGGCGTGTGCCCTGACTGGAATTGAACCCGGGACCACTGAGCCAAACCGCCTAGGGCCGTCCCCCCCTTTGACTCAAGTGTGACTCTCAGTACATACCCCAGGCCACACATACGCCTGGTCTCGGTCACCTACTCCTTGTCCCCACACACTGTCAGGCCATCCCTCCGCCGCCTCAGGCTGCCCACCAGCCTATCCCACCCTTGTCCCTGGGCTGTCCCATCCCCTGCCCAGGCTGCCCCCCCCCCGCCCCTTGCCCCTTGCTCCGCTGTCCCCGGCCCAGCCCGGCCCTCCCTCACCTGCTCTGTCCCCATCAGATGAGCTTCCATGAGGACGACCAGGGCAGCTTTGTCACCAACGAGCGGAGCAGCGCCAGCGAGTGTGTCAGCAGCAGCGAGGAGGGCAGCTCCCTCACCTACTCCTCCATGTCCGACCACATCCCCCCGCCCCCGCTCAGCCCCCCGCCGCCGCCGCCCCTGCCCTTCCACGACCCCAAGCCCAGCTCCCGCACCCCGGACGGTCCCCGGGGTCCCACTCAGACTCTAGCCAAGCCCCTCACCCAACTCAGCCACCCGGTCCCTCCACCGCCCCCGCCACCCCTGCCCCCACCCGTGCCCTGTGCACCCCCCATGCTGTCCCGGGGCCTGGGCCACCGCCGCAGCGAGACCAGCCACATGAGCGTCAAGCGCCTTCGGTGGGAGCAGGTGGAGAACTCGGAGGGCACCATCTGGGGTCAGGTAGGCGGCCTGAGGCCCCGGTGCCCTGCCGGGGGGGGGGGGGGGCGGGGGGGCCTGGACAGCAGCATTGAGGACAAGGCCCTGTCCCACGTCTAGTCCCCGGCATTTCCCTGGTTCCGTTTCCCCGGCGTCAGGAGCACAGGGCAGCTCACTCCCTGCAAAGGACACCTCAAAGCTGGGCCAGACCCCTGGGCCACCTCAAAGACCCCTTGGTGGCTCCAGCCCCTTTGCAGCCCCTGCTGCCCCGCCCCACCCAGTGCTGGCCTCTGCGGGGGGGTCCTGGCGAGTGTGTGAGAGGAGCAGCTCCCCACCTGAGAGCCCGGGTGGTTTGGCTTCTCTGCAGGCCGCCCTGGGTTTATCCCAGCGCCCGAGGGGGGCTCTCCCTGGGCGGGGGGGGGGGGGGGTGTGTGTGGCAGCCCAGCTGCCAGGCTCCTCCTCACTGTGGGCCGGCCCTCCCTTGCAGTTGGGGGAGGACTCTGACTATGATAAGCTGAGTGACATGGTGAAATACCTCGACCTGGAGCTCCACTTTGGCACCCAGAAGCCGGCTAGTGAGTGGCCTGAGGGCCCTGGGGGACCCCCATCCCAGGGGTAGCTGTGGCAACCCGCCCACTGCCTTCTGGGACAGCCCAGGGCTCAGAGCCCCCCAGGGCTGCACGGACGTCCATTCACTTACTGTGTCCCTGAGTTCAGGCCTCAGGGCTCAGTTTCCCCGCCTCAGAACGGAGACTGGCAGCTGGCATTTATTGCATAGTGGCTACGTGCCAGACACCCCGCATCCTCACTTCAAAACCAACCCCAGGACACTGCTGGGTGACCTCAGGCACAGCCAGACAGGCTGACAGGAGGCATCCACAATGCCCCTCCCCCTGCCCTCTCTGTGTCCCTCCCTGTAGTTGTTGGGCGGGGCTGCAGGCAGCCAGGGACACTGTGTGGGAAGTGGTCCCCGGATGGAAGAGAAAGGCCGTGTCCATCGGGAGGCATCTGCAAGGTCCAGAGGGGGCTGGTGCCCCTCACCCGGGCAGCTCAGTCCACCAGCCGGGGAGAGAGGACAGGAGGGACACGCCATGCTTGCTGAGTGTTAGGCTGGGCCCGAGAGTCCAGGAGTGGGGCCTGTGGACACCCAGAGCTGATTCAGTCTAGACCACGGAAAGGGGGCATCTGGGCTGTTGGGGGTGGCCACACCCTGCTGGGCCCTCTCACAGCAGCCTCAGCCTGGCCTCCCTCACTCAACCATCATTTCCCTTCCAGAGCCAGTGCCCAGGCCCGAGCCCTTCAGGAAGAAGGAGGTGGTGGAGATCCTGTCCCACAAGAAGGCCTACAACACCTGTGAGGGGCAGGGAGTCCCTGGGGCTGTGGGGGGCAGGAGGCCGCCGCCCTGACGGAAAACAGAAATTAGGCTGTTAACAACCCGCCCCCCCACACACACACTATACACCTGCCATCCAGCGGGGCAGAGGCCCCCTCCCAGGTCCCACCTCCACCTGGGTAGGTACGGCCCTGGGTCCACCCCATAGGCCCCGCCCTCTTGTTGGCCGGGGTTCTGGTCCCGCTTCCAGGCCCCTTCCGAGGTTCCTTGGCCCCATCGCCAGGTCCCGCTCAATTCTAGATCTCTCTCCTGGAGAACCCCGCCTTGCCCTTTAATCCGTCACCAAGGGGGCCTCTCCACCTCTCCCGGCTCCTGCCCCGCCCTGGTCCCCACCCCCCGCCCCCCAGGCCCCACCTAGCAGCCCAGGCGGAGCTCCAGGCCCCGCCCCAGGCTCACCTGAGCGCCGCCCGCAGCCATCCTGCTGGCGCACCTGAAGCTGAGCCCGGCCGAGCTGCGCCAGGTGCTCATGAGCATGGAGCCAGGGCGGCTGGAGCCCGCGCACCTGGCGCAGCTGCTGCTCTTCGCGCCCGACGCCGACGAGGAGCTGCGCTACCAGGCCTTCCGCGAGGCGCCCGGCCGTCTCAGCGAGCCCGACCAGTTTGTCCTGCAGGTGCGGGGGCGGACGGGGGGGGGGGGTGCGGGGGCGGGCTGCTGCCCAGCGGGCCATCACTCCGTCCGGGGGCCCCCGCCGGTCCTGCTCCATATTCACCCCCGCGCTCACACCTCTGAGTACCAATTTACACCTTTCTTTTCTAAAAAAAATATATATCTTTATTGAGAGGAAGGGAGAGAGAAAGATAGAAACATCCATGAGGAGAGAGAATCATTGATCGGCGGCCTCCTGCACGAAGCGGGGATCGAGCCCGCAACCCGGGCATGTGCCCTGACTGGGAATCCAACCGTGACCTCCTGGTTCATAGGTCGCGGGCAACCAGCACTTCACACCTTTCTGAGCCAGGTCCCACTGGGGATCCAGCCAGATGGGATGCTGGTCCCTTAGGGGCCCTGCTTGGTTTCCTAAGGGAACAGCTGGCCCGGCAGCAGCCGGGACCCCGGGCTGCGACGGGGCGGTGGGTGTCCTGGCGGTGCTGGCGGATGGATGACTCCGGGCCCGGCCTTCCCGGCAGATGCTGTCGGTGCCGGAATACAAAACCCGCCTGCGCAGCCTCCACTTCCAGGCCACCCTGCAGGAGAAGACGGAGGAGATCCGGGCCAGCCTGGAGTGCCTGCGCCAGGCCTCCCTGGAGCTCAAAAACAGCCGGAAGCTCGCCAAGATCCTGGAGGTCAGCCCGCATCCCCTCCCTGGGCCCCGGCCTGCCCCTCTGCCCCCTGGGGCTCCCACGATGGACCAGGGGGTGAGGGGTGGGGGCGTACCGGCCCGCCCACCTTCCTTTCCACAGTTCGTGTTGGCCATGGGCAACTATCTCAACGATGGACAGCCCCGGACCAACAAGACCACGGGCTTCAAAATCAACTTCCTCACGGAGGTGAGGAGCTCTGCCACTGAGGTTTGGGGGGGCGGGGGGGGGGGAGTGCGGCAGAGCAGAGGAGGGAACATCACCACCTGGGGGCCCTTCCCCAGGAGGAGGAGCTGGCTGCCTAGGGGCCAGGATGTGACTGCAGCAAAGGTTTTTTTTGGGGGTGGGGTGGGGGGGGAACACGACTCCTCCTCCACACCAAGCCTCTGGAACAATGGAGTGGGGCGGGGGGAGGGCAGGGAGGGAAGACTCCAAGTGGAAGGGGAGCGCCCACCTGGCAGGTTCTGTACCCCCAACAGCACCCACACTGTCAGTCCAGCCACCCCCACCCCAAGATCTAGGATCAGAAACAGGACGGCTGCATACCCAGCCTTCCCCCCAGGGTTCCTGGGACTTCTCCCCAGGGAGCCTTTGGTCGTTTAACAAGAGGAAGAAAACTCCACTTGCAGGTATAAATGGTCTAGGACAGGGGTGGGCAAACTTTTTGACTCGAGGGCCACAACGGGTTCTTAAACTGGACCGGAGGGCCGGAACAAAAGCGTGGATGGAGTGTTTGTGTGAACTAATATAAATTCAAAGTAAACATCATTACATAAAAGGGTACGGTCTTTTTTTTTTATTTCAATAGTTTTATTCATTTCAAACATTTTAACAAGAAGAATGTAAACACTAATTATTATAATTTGAAACTTCAAAAAATGGAGGAATCATAGCACAATAACATACCTTATATTGAAGATGGCAAAGGCAAAATAAAATTGCCTAACAAAGGAAAGGTACAAAAGCCTTTCAAATTAAACTTAAATATAATAAAATAATTTAAAACTAAAACAGATAGAAAAGAACAAAATGTATAAACAGTAAATTAAACATTTTCTTTAGTGCAGCTTGCAAATTATGCCCGGGACGTAGATGTAGATGGCAATGTAGACTGGGTTGAAAGGTTTTTGGTCTTTAAAACATCAACTTCAGTGGGAACAGTGTTGTTGGTCTCCTTTTTAGCTAATGCTCTGATCCTGTGCTCTCCAGGGGCGTGTCTCCCTACATCACCACGATAACGTGTCTGCGCATTCCCAGGGTGATGTTGGGGGACGCGTCCGCGGGCATTACAAGGAGCCTCTGGAAGATGGAGAGGTTGTTCCTTCTACTGAATGGGGGATATAAATCCGGATATAAATCCACCCACTCAGAAGAAGGAGCTGCGGCTGTGTTTCCCGACGCTGCCATGTTAACACTGCTGCTGCTGAAGGAGCGGAGGGGAGAGCAAGAGAACCCTCCGCTCTTTCAGCTCCGCGGGCCGGATGGAACAGCCGAACGGGCCGGATCCGTAGTTTGCCCAAGGCTGGTTTAGGATGTCTGAGGCTCAGGGGGGCCACAGACGCTTCCAGAAAACCACAAGAGGGAAGACGTGGGAGTGGTGCTCCCTACCCCGTGGAGTCAGGGAAGCGTGGGCTCTGTCTGCTGACACGGGCAAACGCTCAAGGACGGAGAAACCTAGGGCCCGCCTCTCCCTGGGGGCTGCGGGCCTAGTTCCCGGGGCCTCAGAGAGCTGGGCAGGGACCTGCGGACTCCCAGGGGGCCCGTGGCGTCCCAGCAGGTGAGACCCCGGAGAAGGAACACAGCGGCCGGGTTCTGAGTGTTGGAGTCGGCTGAGGGCAGGGACCGAGGCGGGTCTGAGAGAAGCAGGGCTGGGAACGCTGGTCCCGTGTGGTCAGCAGTCTGATGGGGGCCTGAGGAGGATGTGTGTTGGGGGTCACTTGCAGCTGAACTCCACCAAGACAGTGGACGGGAAGCTCACCTTCCTGCACATCCTTGCCAAATCGCTGAGCCAGCACTTCCCGGAGCTCCTGGGCTTCGCGCAGGACCTGCCCACGGTGCCCCTGGCGGCCAAAGGTAGGCTGGGCGGGTGGGTGGGTGGGAGGCAGGCACTGTGGGCGGGTGTACGTGCGGCCCCACGAGGCCCTGCCCTTCCCTGCAGTGAACCAGCGGGCTCTGACCGGGGACCTGGATGACCTGCACGGCACCATCCGCGAGATCCAGGCTGCCTGCCAGAGCTCGGCCCCCGCCAGCGAGGACAAGTTTGCCTCCGTCATGACGGTATCCTCCGAGCGCCGGGCCCAAGGGCCCAGGGGGCCCAGGGCGGTTGGGGGAGCTGGCTCCGGCTCCGGTGACCACTGTCTCCCCACAGAGGTTCTGGGCAGAGGCTGCCGTGTCCCGGCTGCTGGAAGAGGGTCCACCCTGGGCTGTTCAGAACCAAGCCCTTGGGCCAAGGCTGTGCGCCCCTGGAAGGCGCTCTTTTGACTGCGCTGAGGCCGCGGCCTTGTCCCAGGTCCTGGTCCCCAGGAGAGCCCTGACCTAGGTGAGGAGACACAGAGAGAGGCTTGTCAGGCCCTGGCAAGGCAGTCGGGAGAGAGGGACATTCCCACTGGGCACAGCGAGTGACAAATGCCATAGAAAAAGAGAGCCCTAACTGGTTTGGCTCAGTGGATAGAGCATCGGCCTGTGGACTGAAGGGTCCCAGATTCGATTCCGGTCAAGGGCATGTACCTTGGTTGCGGGCACATCCCCAGTAGGGGGTGTGCAGGAGGCAGCTGATCGATGTTTCTCTCTCATTGATGTTTCTAACTCTCTATCCCTCTCCCTTCCTCTCTGTAAAAAACCAATAAAATATATTTAAAAAAAAAGAAAAAAAGAGAGAGGGTCAGGCCTGGAGAGGGGCAGGGGGCCACTCCCGTGAATGGCTGGAGAGAGGGTGGTGGCATCTGAGCAGAGCCGGGGCCGGGGTAGGGGGGGAGGAGAGCTGCTGCAGAGAGGAGCGAGGGAAAGGCCCCGGCAGGACAGCGCGTGGCGGGGTTCAGGACTAGTTCAGGGGCACAGGACTAGTTCAGGGGCACAGGACTAGTTCAGGGGCACAGGACTAGTTCAGGGGCACAGGACTAGTTCAGGGGCACAGGACTGCAGTGCCGGACAGGGCGCGGCTCCCAGCTGAGCACTGGGTCCGGGGCAGCTGGGAGGGGCAGCTGGGCTGTGTCTGGGGGCGCCCACAGGCGGGCAGTTTCCTGAGCAGAGGCCCCCAGTCCTTCCTGGAGACGGCGCAGCCGGTGCTGCGGGCGCTGGACGGGCTGCAGCGAGAGGCGGTGGAGGAGCTGGGCAAGGCGCTGGCCTTCTTCGGGGAGGACTCCAGAGCCACCACGTCGGAGGCCTTCTTCGGCATCTTCGCGGAGTTCATGAGCAAGTTCGAGGTGAGCCGCGGGAGGCGTCAGGCCCTCGGGAGGGGCAGGGCCAGCGGTCCACAGAGGGGGTCTTCTGTGTTGGGAAAGCACCCCAGTGAGTGACCCCCCCCCCCAGGGAGGGGTGTAGGTCTCTGCTTTGCTCGGGTGCTGGAATTGGCAAGGCAGGTGTTGGGTGAAGGGCTGGGGGCTCCCGGAACCACTGACAAACCCTCCCACCTGCCCCTCCCCCGCAGCGGGCCCTCGGCGACCTGCAGGCCGGGGAGGGGGGGCGCAGTTCGGGCATGGCTTCGCCCCTGGCCTGGTGACAGCGGCGACCGCGCCCCCTTCAGCCAGAAGCTGCGCCTCGCCCACCCCTGGAGCGCCTCCTGCCTGGGACCTCGGGCTGCTGTGCCCCCGGAGCCCACGTCTCCAGCTACCTCAGCGCTGACCTCACTGCGAAGGTCCGGGGTTCTGCTGGACCCCATCTCCCCGCCGAGCCCCAGCCCTGAGCGCTGGGGTGCAGGGGCCACCGTGTACTCGCAGGGAAGGTGACCCCCAGGAGGGCCCCCATCACTCCCTGGTCTGGCTGTGCCCCAGGTTCCGCTGGCCCCCTGCACCTCCCTCCACCTGGCCCCCAGGCAAGCCAGCAAGGGCTCCTGCCCGAACCCTCAGGACGGAGGGGACTCCGGGGTGGGGACTGCGACCTGCAGGTGAATTGTGAGTGGCCGGGGCCCTGGGCGGCCTCTGCCGTCTGCTCCTCCATCGGACCTTGGGGGTCATCATCGGGGGACACAGACCTCCTGGACCCGAACCCTGGAGAGGGAGGCGGAGGCCCTTGAGCACGCCACACCCCCCCCCCCGGGGCGCTGTGAGCCTGAGGCCCCCCTCCCAGCCAGGCCTCGGGCTTGGGAGCTGGAGGAAACTGCACTGGGCTGGTGCCCAGGGGTCGGGGGCGGGGGGAGAGCAGGGGAGACGCAACGAACGTTGGGCGAGGAAGACCCTCTGTGTCGGGCGGGCGGCAGCACTGAGGCTTCATGGGGGGCGCACGTCCCTCAGTGGCGAAGCAGTGGCCACTCTGCAGCGTCGGGGTGTCCGGGCAGGGCCGCAGAGACGGAGCCGTCCGGGTGGCGCCTGGACAGGACGTGGTGGCCGACGGGAGGGGAGCTGTGACGATCCCTGCAACAGGTCCCGTGCGGAAAGCAGGCTTGGGGGGAGGGACACAGTCTCGGACTTCCCGGGGTCCCGGGGCTGTCCTGGTGTCTGGAGCTACCGGGGTGCGCGGGCTGGAGGGCGCGTTGGCGTCTTCCCAGGCTCCAGCTGGCAGCTCCCTGTCGCCTCTCTCCTCAGCCATCTCCCAGGGACTTCTGATCCGGGCTCTGGCCCGGCCCTCGGAGTCTTTCCCGCCCCCGGAGGTCGAAGGGCCTGTGTTGCTCCCGCAGAGATTGGGACCGTCCGTCCTGGTGATTTCTGACCCTTCCCGCTCCTGCCAGGCTCCCGCAGCCCCTCTTTGAGGCCATGGGTTTTTGGTTTTTGTTTTTTGTTTCGGTTTCGCTCTCGTAGCCACCACATAGGAATCTCTAAACCCAAAGGCATAATTCCAGGGAGCCAGAGGTGGCCAGCGGCATGCATTCCAAGCGTGGCAGGAGGCCAGTGCAGACCCCAGGAGATCTCAGAGATTAGAGACGCCCCCAGGCCATGCACGGGGTGACCCCGCATTTCCCTGCGCGTTAGAAACATGTGGCAGATGCAGCCCCGTGCCAGGGAGCACAGCTTCACCGCCTTCCATCGGTTACCTATTGGCCACACAGGCCACGGAGCAAGCTGTCCCGAAGCTCAGCCGCTGCCCTGGCCGGATGGCCCAAGGGGTAGAGCGTCGGCCTACGGACTGAGGGTCCTGGGTCCCATCCCGGTCCCTCCCCGGCCCTGGTCTGGGCATGTGCAGGAGGCAACCCATCCATGTGTCTCTCTCTCTCTCTCACATCCATGTTTCTCTCTCTTTGGCTCTCCCCTTCCCTTCCAGTCTCTCTAAAAACCCCTGGGAAAATATCCTCAGGTGAGGATCAACAAAGAGAAAATGAAATAAAAACCTCAGCTGCTTAAAGCAGCAGCCACTCACTGCTCTGCGCTGGGCCCGTGTGCTCTCGTGTGTGTGTGTGTGTGTGTGTGTGTGTGTGTGTGTGTGTGTGTGTACAGTCACCCGTGGTCCTCTCGGCAGCCCCACGGGGCTCTCCCACGCCTGGGGCCTTCCTGGGACAGCTGGGATGCTTTCCTGTGGCCTCTCGTCCTCCAGGCAGATGGCCAGGATGGGTCACAGGGTGGAGGCAGGGGTCCACGCGAAAAGCGAAGGCCCAGAAGCCCCCTCGTGGCCTACACTCAGGACTGGCATCCCATCCCTTCTACCGCAGTCTGGTCAAAGCAAGTGACAAAGCCAGCCCGGGGTCTGGGGAAAGGGAGATGCACTCCATGCGTGGTGAGAGGCGCCAGGAAGGCACCTTGAGGGCGTCCCAGGTGGGTAAGAATCAGGGCCGTTTTGGCAATCGATGCACCACATGCCCCCTTGGCTGGGCACTTGGTTCAGACGCCAGCCTCCTTAAACTCCTCTGTGCCCCTGGTCCCGCCTGGACCCAGCACGGCTCTCGTTACCCCTCTGTCCTGTGTCCTCCAGGGGGCATGCTTCTCGCTCCCACTTAGTCACCCCGAGTGCCCTGTCTCCTCTCCCCACACACTCAGTCCCGGGGGCGGCGGGCCCGTGCCTGCCTGGAAACCAGTGTCCCTTCTGCTGGGGGGATCGCCCTGGTTTTCCTTTGGGAAATGATTCCTCCCCTACTGCCACACCCTGGAGCCGATTGGATAAGGAGGCTCTCGTGAGTAACTCTGGCCGGGTGGCTCAGGGTCAATTCAAGGTGAAGTTAGATCTGTTTGGAAAAGGATGCTTCCTTTCTTTGGGGTGGGTTGCTGGGCGCAGAGAGGGTGGAAGGCTGGGGGGAGCTTTCAGGACCTCCCCCTGCAGTGCACCTGCCTGGGTGGAAAGGCAGTGCTGGAGAGCAGAAGAGAGATCATTCCATACATCGCCTTGTCCCTGGATCCAACCACGCCTGAAGCAGGATCTGGACTTGTCCGTTTCCAAGACAATTTGTAACCGCCCCCCGCCCCTCTTCATTTTGTAAATGCTTAAATTTTACTTTAATGGTTTGGCTTAGGCTGGTTGGAATGGGTCCTGTCTCTTGCAACACAAAGAGTGTTGACTAACACACCCGTCAGCAGGTGATTGTAGATACTCGGCCTTTTCATGTTCTCAGCGAATTCTCTCCCTCCATAAATGCATTTGCCAATACCTTTGGACTGCCTCCTACGTGCCAGGGGTAATGCTGGGTGCACACAGCTTATGGGTCAGCGTCTCTGAGTGTGGTTCCCTAGGGCTGTCTTTCATGGTGGTTCTACACCCGAGTCGGTACAAAGCCCGATATGTGAGCCAATATGTGCACCCTACCCCCCACCGACTCCTCCCCCGACAGCACGATGGGAATGCAAGCACTTTCGCCCCAGGAATTCCCTGACCTCTCACTTACGCTAAGGGAGTCCCATGGCCTAATTCAGGGGTGGGCAAACTTTTTGACTCG